>NC_051245.2:4132696-5559363 GCF_015237465.2 Chelonia mydas | reverse complement strand
TAGCAGCCCCTCTGTCAGCCACTGGGCTGGTGCTTGGAGGAATTAATATGACCGCCTGCTTAGGCCTGTCCAAAATATTGCTGCCAGGGGACATGGTGTTCAACCTCTGCTCAGTTTTCCATGTCTGTTGACTCGAGTTCAACAGCTTAAGGCGAGCAGCATCAGAGGGTCCATATCTAGGGACCTCCTTCCAACTTGTAGACCCAAACTCACAGCCTGGGAGAATTCAGCAGAGTGCAGACACAATCCGGGGGGTGCTCAGAGCAGGCTGGTGTTTGCAGAGCTCTGGGGAGCCTGCAGCTGGGATTGCAGGGAGCAGGAGGGCTGCAGGTCAGGACTGAGGTGCATTGGCAGAGCTGTGGGGAGGCAGGCACTGGAAAGACAAGGGGGGCTGCTGGCAGGACTGAGGTGCGCTGGCAGGACTGGGTTTGGGGACGTGGGCACAGCACCTGCCTGTGCACCACACCTGGCTCCAGTGAGTGCTGTTACCAATCTGTCTCTTTCCCAAGCACTCCAGGAGGCCCAGAGAGTCACAGCTGCTGCTGAATTTCTGGAAGCCAGCCTTGTGCACTCAGGGGCGTATGCATGGGAAAGCCCTTCCAGCTCCTTGGGCGGGTTTAGCACTGAAGCCATGATTGGGAGCAAGTTCCCTTGTTTTAAACAGACCCAGCCTTGATAAACGCTGCTTCACCCACAGGGTCTTTTCTCCTGGCGCCTCCCCAACGTTAACCCCCAGGGGCCAGTCCCGAGTCATGGCCCCCAGGGGTTCGCTCAGTCCAAGCCAGCCAGCCCAGGTTGACGCCAAACTTCCTGCTGGAAGATGCCAGAGCAGATAAACGATGGGCTGTGAGACAGCAGAAGAGGGTGAGGGAAGCAGGATAGAGGGAACCTGGGTCAGTTTCACACCTTGCTCAATTTCTTGCCTAATCCCTGGGGGTACAATGCCTCGTGCACCCAACAGATGACTCAGTGCGACAGAAGGTCTCCCGTGAAGCTGGAGGCACGCAGCTCTCTGCTCAAGCCGCTACGTTTACAGGCCCCCCACGGCAGCCAGCCTGCTCCCACCCACCTTCTCCCTCCCTCACGCTTTGCTGACACGTTCCAAAGCTTTGGCCCACCCGCCCCGGATTTGCTGGAGCTCACAGAGTGCCCCCGGGGTGCAGTGCCTACCTAGAACCAGCCACAGGTCATTCCCTGGGCACAGGGCACTGCATAGAACCACAGAAATGGAGGGCCTTGAAGCAGGACCAGGTAAATCTAGACAACCCCTGACAGGTGTCTGTCCAACCTGTTCTTAACAACCCCCCAATAACGGGGATTCCACAACCTCCCTCAGAAACCTACTCCAGAGCTTAGCTCCGCTTTAGAATGTTTTTCCTAATATCTAACCTAAATCTCCCCTGTTGCAAATTAAACTGATTCCATCTTGTCCTCCCCTGGGAGGCCGGGGAGAAAAACTGATCACATAAACAATAACAGGGGGTAGCCGTGTTAGTCCGTATCCACAAAAACAACAAGGAGTCTGGTGGCACCTTAAAGACTAACCGATTTATTTGAGCATAAGCTTTTGTGGATAAAAACCCCACTGATGCACCTGAAGAAGTGAGGTTTTTACCCTCGAAAGCTTATGCTCAAATAAATTGGTTAGTCTTTAAGTTGCCACCGGACTCCTTGTTTTTATAAACAATAACAGCGCACAAGATGGGGAGCCAGGAGAGCTGGGATCTCTTCCCACCTCTGACACATTGTGTGAACTTGGGCCAGATCCTTCCCTTCTCCAGGTCTTCAACCTTCAACCACAGAGTCTCTGGTGTTTCTCCCATTTCCAAAACTGCTTGGATTTTTGGTGTAGGGTTGTTTAAAATGTTAATTTAATTTTACTGAGGTTTTTTTCCAGGTGGCTTGCATTCAGGGGTTTTGGGTTCGTGGAGGCTGGCAGAGGGTCATTCTTAGGGTGGAACTCATTTTCAAAGAGGAAGCTTTTGCAGCATTCCTAAAGTCTTGGGCTATGTCCTCGCTGCAAAAGGGACATGTTTTTACATGGAGATCACTGGCTCAGGGTGAATCCTAGCGCAGACAATTTTACCTCAACGTAGCTGGTCAGGGTCAACCCTATCCCTCCTACCTGGGGTGGATCCTGACTCGCTACGTTGAGGTGGAAGCTACCGGGCCTGGTCTCCCCTGGGATTTCACACTGAGATAGTGATCTCCGTGTAAAAACACCCCTTGTTTTTACAGTGACAGAGCCTCGGTTACCCTGTCTGTAAAATGGAGATAATGCCTGAGCCACCTATTTAAAGCACTGGGAGATCTGATGAAAAGAGATCCCAGGTCTATCTCCATTTCCATTACCCTTCATGCATGCTCCCACCCTGCTATTCTGCTCACTGGGCTTTGACCCGCTGGGGACGTGAGAGGTGTGACAGTGACTTTCCTACACGAACACCCTGCCCGTTTGACTGCAAGGAAAGTTGCAGGACAAGGTGGGGGCCTTGAGCCATTGCTTGTAAGGCTCATGCCTAAAAAGCCAGCCCTGTCCAGGGCCAACTCACCAGCGCTAGCTCCGATTGAGCTAGCGCACTAAAAATAGAAGCGTAGCCCCAGCAGCGGGGGGAGCTAGCCACCTGAGTACGATCCCCTCTGAGACGCTAAGTATGTATTTGGGTGGCTAGCCCAGCCCGCTGCTTGCACCACGGCCTCCTTTCTATTCTTAGCACACTAGCTCAGCCTGGGTTCATGTGGCCATGTCTCCTCAGCCTGGAAATTCCACCTCCAGCTCGAAGTGGAGACTTCCCCTTAGAATGGGGGCCAAGCAGTGACGCCTTCTACTCCCATTGCTGGAGTGGGGAAACAGGGCCTCCTCCGTCAGCCTCGCGGCCAAAGCAGGGGAAATCAGCTGGCAAGTTGTCTCCCTCTCCACTCCCACTGCTTGCGGGTGAGGGTTGAGGAATGAGTCACTGACGCTATCAAAGAGCTGTCGGAAGCCCAGGGTCCAAGCAGTCTCTAGTCTTGCTTGTGTTTTAAAATAACCTCTTTGCCACCTTCATGATGAAGGCCTGGAAGGTTTGTGTATTTTGTAAGAAGTGTGCGTGGGTGGGAGAAGATCTGCTTGATTAACTCTTCTCTGCTCTGAAAGCAGGACAATTCGTGAAACGACGTCACAAGAGAGGGAACGTTTAGCAGTTGAGAAGGGAAAGGAATTTGCTTCTCAAAAACGTTGGGTTTTGTTTGCTCTTGTTAACATCTCCTTGATCCAGTGCTTAACGAACACTAGGGAGAAAGGACATCTTCGGTAAAGACTCACTACCTGTCTGCGTACACACACTTGGGAGAAAAGACAAGCTCTCAAAAATTCACACACACCCATGCCCAGACACACACTGCCTTTTTAGTTCAGCTTCAAGAACACACAATACACATCCCTGAGACCTCCAAGGAGTTCTCCAACAAGGACCAGACTGGATAGTCCTATGGTGAAAAAAAAAACACAGAAAATCACCCAACTTGTTTTTTAACCTTTCGGGCCTTCTTTATCCATCACAATAAAAAACTGCACAACCCATTTTTTAAAAAAATCCTTGTAGGTCACTGTGACAAAGTTCCTCCTCTGCCTTGGTGGGTCCTGCGCCTTTTGGCGGATTTGCTCACCTCAGAGGTTCACGGCAGCCCTCAGTTTGGCCGCTTCTGCTAGCGGCTCAAACCTGCCATTCACTCAGCTAACCTCATCGCTGGCCAGCATGAAGGAAATGGAGAACAATCCCCACAGTCTCTGTTGTCCCACTTAGTGGGTCGGGGACAGGCCAGATCCCTTTCCAAATTAGACCTTCCCTTCTGGTGTTGCTCACGGACCAGGTCAACTCCTCCTGTGTTTGATCAGGAGATGGAGGGATGGGGGGAACCCAGGCCTGCCCTCTACACCGGGTTCCAGCCCAGGGCCCTGTGGATAGCAGCTGTCTACATCTCCTGTATCAGCTGCGTGACAGCTATAGCAGCCACGCCCTGGGCTACTTCCCCATGGCCACCCCCAGCACCTTCTTTATCCTCACTGCAGGATCTTCCTCCTGAAGCCTGATCATGCTTGTATTCCTCAGTCCTCCAGCATCATGCCTTCTCACTCCCTGCTCCTAGCATGCCCTCCACGAATTGATGGGAGGTCCTTTTTAAACCAGGTGTCCTGATTAGTCTGCCTGCCATAATTGATTCTAGTATATTCTTAATTGGCTCCAGGTGTCTTAATTAGCTTGCCTGTCTTAATTGGTTCTAGCAGGTTCCTGATTGCTCTAGGGCAGCCCCTACTCTGGTCACTCAGGGAAAACTATTCATCCAGTGGCCAGTGTATTTGCCTTCGACCAGACTCCTGCACCCCACTGGTCTGGGTCTGTCACAGTCACCTCTGAGGCCACCCCAGCTTCCTTCAGTGTCTCTCAGTGCCAGCAGCTTCCACTCCACCAACTTAGGTACTTACATGACCCCTGGCATCACCGACACTTTTGTTAATCCATTTCCTCCTTTTCTAGTCTGAATTTTGCAAAGGGACACTCAGTTCAACCATACCCAACTCTTTACTCACAATTCTGCAGGCTGGGAACTTGCTGCATCACACTGGGGGTGGGGACATGACTCCAGGAACAAAGGGAGTGAAGGAAGATCGATCCATCCCATAATGCTCAAGGGTAACCCAGTTAACCCTATCAGGACCACTTTACCCTGAGCCTGGGCAAAGATTCCCCCAGCCAGCCCAGGACTCTCTGTCTCCTCGTATTGCTTGATTCATACACATCTCTCTGTCCAATTAGCTGCTTGTCAGCACCTCATTATCCTTAATGTATTTATCCTTGCAACAGCGCTGTGAGACGGGGCTCTTTATTAGCCCCACTGCACAGAGATGGAACTAAGGCACAGAGAGACTGGGGCTATGTCTGCACTGCGCTTTCATTGCTAAACCAGTTGTTGCTCTGGGGTGTGAAAAAACCACACCCCTGACTGACAAAAGTTTTACCGATGAAAAGTGCCAGTGGGGACAGCGCTTTGTTGGCAGAAGACGCTCTCCCGATGACAACGCTACTGCCCCGTGCTGGGGGTGGTTTTATTTGGTCGGCAGGAGAGCTCTTTCCTGCCGACAAAGGGCAGCTACACTGTGAGGTCTGCAGTGTAGACATAGCCTCAGTGACTCGCCCAGGGTTACACAGGAAGTCTCAAATAAATTGGTTAGTCTCTAAGGTTCCACAATTACTCCTTTTCTTTTTGCGAATACAGACTAACACGGCTGCTACTCTGAAACAGGAAGTCTGTGACAAAGCTGGGAATTGCATCTGGATCATCTGAGCCTTGGTGCGATGCTTTAACTACCAGACCATCCTGGCCAGCCATAGGGAAGGGGGCTGGTGCTGGAGGCATGTGGACCATATGCTACGTAATAATGTGAAAAGGCTCCATTCTTGTTAAACAAAGCTGCATCTTAAAGCAATTACTTATAGAGATGCTCCGACTGCGGCTCCGTGCTTAGCCATCTGACTCAGGCCGACTTCCCACCTCCTCCTCCTCCCAGTTCGTCCCTTGGGGAACCCAAAGTTCCAGGCAGGTTGCTACACATGCGTACTCCCCCCACTCCAGCATCACGTTCCTGTCCTGTCTTCCCTCTCTGGCAATCAGCCCTCTCCGCTGGGGACAGTACAACTATTATAGCGCAGAAAAGCAAACCAGCTGGTAAATTGGGTCCTAGTGGCATGACATTTTCCCATGCAAGGAGATGGGGCCATTAACCGGAGAGTGACCTTTGTTTGAACTCTCCCTCTCAATTGATTCTCATCCTACTTTTCAAGATGATTTTCCTTGGAGTTTTCGGCACATTCCCATTTCGTGTTATTAGGAAACGTTACCCATAAGCGTGTTGCATGTTGCACAGAAGAACACGGTCTCTGCTCCAAAGATCTCACAAGTGCAGGTTTAGAGATGGTCCAGCACACACAGGTGATTATCCAGCCATCCTCCCTTCCATCCAGGTGCATATACAGCTGCTGTCCCCTCTGTATCTGAACATCTTGAGCATCCGGCTTGTGCTGCTCACTCTGCTTGTATGTGGCATCAGTCCCTCCTCTCCCCCCGTCCATTCTGCCTATTTAGACTGTAAGCGCTTCAAGACAAAGGCTTTGTCTGCACTACACAGCGTTTAGCGACATGGCAAATACTTCCACCCCCTACGAGTGGGGTTTACGTTGTCAACAGGAGAGCACTCCTGCCAACTATGAGCCGTTTACACTGACATTTGCCACGGCAAAACTTTTGTCTTTCGGGGGGTGGGGGGTGACTTTTTTAAGCACTTGTGAACGACAAAAGTTTTGTTGTTCAATTGGCAGTGTAGACAAAGCCAAAGGCTGTGTCTTATTCCATGCATGTACCGCACCTAGCACAATGGGACTCTGATCCCTGACTAAGGCCTTGAAGCACTACTGGAATCCAGCTAAATAATGTGTGAAACATCCAAAACAGAAAGGAGGAGATGGGTCGAGGCCGGGTGAGAGTTACAGTGATGGTAGGCAGTCACTTTAGGTGTTTTGATTAATATATGCTGGCTAGCATATATACACACACAGCATATTAATAACATGAATTATCTGCACCATATATGAGTATGCATTAAGCACCAGTAACATTAAGCACAAATATTGGAACAGTGATATAGCCTAAACTGGCCTATATTATAATCCTGTTCTCTTCTGCCAAGTATCCCGTAACTCCTTGCATTTGCTGAAGTAATCACTTGGCAGAAGGAGATAGGAAACTTGTCAAAATAAAGATACATTCGTCCTATGTCTTAGTACAAGTTACGGACGTACGTTCCCGGGTCAGCAGCTGGAATGCTAACCTCCAAAACAGAGATAAGGGAAGAACAGAACAACAAGTTAGGAAACTAACGGATCGGTTGGATTTGAGTGATGTGTAAAGAGATGTGCAACTTGTAAAATAATATCAATAATACCAACCAAAATGCATAACTTGGAGAACACTTCTGTGTAAGGAGAATGTAACATCACTGTCTGAGACGGCTTCCCGGAGACTGGTGTCAGATAGAAACTTTTTCCTGTACTAGTTTATTATTGGCTTAGAGCACTAAACCTGACTGACATTGGTTATTTGGTCTCTTGAGTATATTTCATAACGAACCAAAGTGTGAGCAAGCAACTGACTATACCATTTATCACCAGCGTGTGCATATCGTGATGGTTTAGTGAGGAGGGATGGTGTTGGGAGTGGTGGTCACTTTTCCTTCCCTTCTATGCACATAAAAAACAAGGCAGGGAAAGACATGGGATGGTGAGCATTGGTGGTTCATTTGCTGTTGTAATCGCAGGAGAGGTGAGTCTTCTGGAGGGATTTAAAGCCCTGATTCAAAGGCTTCTAAAATCAATGGGAGCATTTCCACTGACTTCAGCTGGCTCTGGATCAGGCCCTAAATGAGGACAGGGCGGTGGGTTAATGGGCCACAGTGGAGAGGGTGGTCCATATATGGGAGGAGATACGAAGATGGTTTACGGAGATGCCTGAGGGAGGAAACAAACATAAAGGACATCCAGGCTGGCAGCACTGGCAGAATGGTGTGGGCAGGAGGTGGCAGAATAAGATGAGATGGGAGAGCTATGGAGCGGCAGCATTACGCAGGGCCTTGACGAGGAGTTAGAATGTGAGGTGATGGAGAAGGGGGAGGCAGTGCGGAGGTTCAGAAGGCTTGGTGCTATGGTCAGAGCAGCATGGGAGGAAGATCCAAGCCATGCCTAAATCTTGCAGATTCTTTCTTCACAACAGCTCTGTGGGTCCATCCGCAGCGCAGAGGGGCATGGGCTCCCCAGCGCGAGTAGACAGACAGGCGCCGCTCTGCTCGAGCTAGTGCACTAAACTTAGCAGTGCAGCCGGGGGTAGCAGAGGCTGCCGCTGGGACTAGCTGCCCCAGTATGTACACAGGGGGTCTGGGCAGGTTTGTACTCAGGCAGCTAGTTAAACTGCTATTTTTAGCACCCTAACTCGAGCAGAGCTAGCGCGTGTCTGTCTACCTGCACTGGGAATCCCGCTCCCAGTTACAGTGCCGACGTACTCTGAGGTACGGCCTTTTCTCTCCACCCACCCAGCTAAAACTCTGTGTCTCACCAAGTCAGGTCTCAGTTATTGCCACAGCCTTTTCTCTGGCCGTGGAAAGTGCAATCTTGCCCTGCTTCGATGCATCCAGAATGCTGCAGCAAAGCTCCTCCTCCTAACCCATTGCTTTGGCCATGTCACCTCTCTTCGCATCCCGCCACTGGCTCCCTCTCTTCAATCACATCAAACAAAAGCTACTTGTCTTCACTTTCCAGGCTCTGCATGACACAACCCTGCCACACCAGTCGTCTCTTGTTCACTGTTGAAAGGTGGACTCCAGTCTTCAATTTTCAAAGAAGCATCATTGTGCCATAGGCACCAACTCTGTGGGTGCTCTGGGGCTGGAGCACCCATGGGGGAGAAATGAGGGGTGCTGAGCACCCACCCGCAGCCCCCCTACCAGCTCCCTCCCAACCCCCAGCGCCTCCTGCCTGAGGATCAGCGCCTCCCCCTCCCTCCCCGCGCCTCCCGCCCGCTGGGATCAGCTGTTTGGCCGTGCTCAGGAGGCTCTGGGGAGGGAGGGGAGGCACGAGGACGCACGTGCTCAGGGGAGGAGGTGGAATGGAGCGGGAAGAGGCTGAATGGGGCAGGGGTGGAGTGGGGGCGGGAAGAGGCGGGGCGTTGGGGGAAGGGGTGGAGTAGAGGTGGGGCCTGGGGCAGAGCCGGGGGTCAAGCACCCCCTCATCACTTTGGGAAGTCGGCGCCTGTGCTTTGCCCTCTCTCTCTCACGTTGCCCTTCACGCTTGGGAGGAGCGACCCCTAAACCTCCACAAAACGAATGTGTTCTCCTTCTTCATCTCCCTCCTTAAGACTTTCCTTTGCCATGAGTCCTTCCAAATACCAGGCAACGGTGCGCTAAGACCACTATAGATCATGCTGACCCATCTTGTTTCATTGTACTGTCCCCAGGTCTATCCCTGTCTGCATCCATCTCCTGTCTCGTGCTTAGACTGGAAGCTCTTTGATGTCTTTTTTGTTCTGGGTTTGTACAGCACCTAGCACCGTGGCCCATGACTGGGGCTCCTAGATGCTGATACAAATAAAAAATCAGATGATAATTTGGCAATCAAGTTTGGGATGTGCTGGATTGGGGTGAGGAAGGTGTCTGGAAGGTCGGAGAGCAGGAGGCTGCAGTCGTCAGGATGGGAGATTATATGGGCATGGACAATCTTGAGGGAGAATCAGCAGGATGTAGAAATGGCCTCCACATCAGGGGAGAATTGGAGGGACAAGTGGAAGATGACCACCAGGTTAAAGTCTGGGCACCCAGAAGGATGGTGATAGACTCAGTTGAGGAAGAGGAGGTTGCGTGGGTGGGAAGAGGAGGTGCTCAGGTTAGTCAAATTAAGTTTAGATTGTTGGCAAGACATCCAGGAAGAGATGTCAGAGAGAGAGGCTGGGATTGCACTGAGGTCCTACGTTCACTGTAGCAGCTCCCATGTTGAGGGACCTAGCGATTACAGACGTGGTTTGGGTGGATGGGACCAAACTGTGTTTTAATCGTGTCTCTGAAGAAAGCTCTGCAAATACAAGGTGCTACCACAGATGGGGAATGGATGGTCTTTTGGTTGAAGAAGTGGACTGGGCCTCAGAATGCCTGGCTTCAATTTCCTGTTCTGCCACAGACCAACTGTGTGACCTTGGACAAGTCACTTCATCTCCCTGGGCTTCAGTTCCCCACTTGTAAAATGAGGACAATAATCCTACCTTCACTCTGTCCTGTCTATTTCCACTGTCTGCTCCTCAGGGCCAGAACGGCCTCTTGTTGTGTGGTATGCAGCATTGTGCACCCTGAAGCCTATAATCATTAATGTAACACAAATAATAATGAATGCCACAGTTTGGTCCTGACTCCACTGCAAACCCTAAGTGTGTTTTAACCATGAGTGAGGAACAAACATGTCATGACTTGAGCCTCTACCAAGATAGACGAGACTAAGGCATATATAGGACCAAAAATAGCAAGCACTTTATTTTCCTTTCTGTTTTGTCTCTATTTAATTTTTGGAGACAAAAGAACCAAAAACACTTAGAAAAAATAAAATAAAAGACGTAGCATAAGCCATCAAACAGGACACAGGTTGCCTGCACTACGCTGACAGCTAATGATTTACAGAGGCATTGGCAAATCACCATGATACGTCCCGTGCTGCAAGTAAAGACTTGTGCTCCTAGCAAATCTGGCATGGCAGAGACCCAGTCAGTGCCAGCGGCAGCCCAATCCAAACATTACACCTGGGGGATAATGACTAATGGGAGATCAGAGACCCCACAGATTCGTTTCATGTGGGCCCAGGGACCATGGAGATTCCCACCAACTTTTTTCCCCAGCGAATGTCAGTTTTTCCATCTGTTCTGGATCGAGCAGCTGGTTTCACCAATCAGCGGGAAGAGGTGGGGTTTGGGAATGCCATGTCCTCAGGCGAGCCCATTTTCATGAGCACCTGGCCATGGAGGGTTTGCGTATCTCATTAGCCTGCCACTGAAAACTCAGCTCCTCCCACCCGCTGTCACTTTTCTAATGCAGCTGTTTCATAGTGTTTGAACTGGGGGAACGAATGATGAGACGCCCCTATTTCCCACAGCCAAACCAGCTCCTGCTTTTCCCACAGCCATCGTCCCTCCTTGCTCCAGCTTCCCCTGGCAGCACGTGAGCAGACATTAATGCTGCTGGCGCTCCCAGCTACAGCAGGGGAACAGAGCAACGCCCTCCCAGCCCAACAGAGAACTGTGCACAAAGCAGCCCCCCCCCTCCACATCACACTTTAATAGGCAAGCGAAACACCGCCCTCCTGGCTCTATCTGAATGCAGGTCGTTTGCCACTCAGCTCCCCAGAGGGAATATTGCATGAGGGGCTGCCAACTCCGCAGCATCATCCCATGCTGGGACCGATCACTCCCTTCTCCTGTCCACACCGCCAAGCCTTCGTAGACCAACCTTTGTGGTAATGTGAATGTTGCAATCTGCTCCCTTTGACGGGCATTACCAGTGACCCTTGGGCCCCTGACCTTTTGCCCAAGCAGCCCATGCCTGGGAAGGTTTGAGCGCAGCTGGGATACAGATGCTGTCCCCTTCATTAACCACCTGCAAAGAGCCTTGAAGGTGAGGTCAGGAAGTGTGAATCACAATGCTGGCAAGCTCATGCATCACGCTTTTCTCACAGCGCTTCACGAAGGAGGGCAGTACCATTATCCGCATCTTAAACGGGAAAGCGAGGCACAGAAAGAGGAAGCAACTTGCCCAGGGTCACCCAGCAAACCAGAAGCAGAGCCAGGAATTGAACCCAGTTGTCCGGAGTCCTTGCCCAGTGCTCTAGCCATTAGGGCCCAGCGGAGGGAGTCAAAGAGGGGCTGTTGAGATCTGAGATCATACTTAGTCCTGCCATGAATGCAGGGGACTGGCTAGATGTCCTCTCGAGGTTCCTTCCAGTCCCATGATTCTATGATTCAGAGTGGTGAGATCAGGTGCGGTGGTCAAGCAGACTAGAGTGGCAGAGGTTGCAGTAATGAAGGTGCTAGACTATGAGGGCCTAGCTGAGATGTTTCCTGGTGTGGATGGAAAGAAACTTGTATTTTGGAGGTATTAGGGAGGAAGAACGAGCAGGATTCAGACATGGCCTGGAGGGGTGGGGCAAGAGAGAGGGCGGAGCCAGAGATGGCTGCCGGGTTGTGGGGTGGGATGGAAAGGAGGAAGAGGGGAAGGGTTGGGAGGAGTGACAAAGTTCAGCTGCGGCCATGTTAAGTTTAAGCTGACGACGACCTGTCCAGGGGAGGGATCAGAGCGACGGGCCGAGGAGAGGGACGCAATGGAGACAGGTCGGGAGCAGAAAAGTAGATTCGCTAGGTATTGGCGCAGAGCTGAAAGCTGCACAAGCAGATGAGCTCAGATAGGGTGGTGTGGAAGTATAACATTGTATAAGTATAACGTTGTATAAGGGGACATGCTGGATACATTGTATATGAGAGGGCATGCCAAAACATGTTACAAAGTATCTGAGGGAGCACACGTAGGGACAGTTAGCTTTTGAATGGAGAAGCAATTAAGATAGAGCCAGCACATCTAAGAAGCAGGCATCAGAATGGAAGGTGTGAAGGGCAATTAGTTAAGTTAACTGGAAGCTGTTAAAGGAGATTGTTAAGGGTGGCAGGTAATTGAAGATACGTGACTGGTCTCAGGGATCTCGAAGGGTGGTGACTAAAATCTTTTTCTTCTTTTGTCTGTAACTTCTCTGTAACTTGTTCTCCAAAAAACTGTATAAATTAAGAGACACAAGCCCCACTCAGGGGGCTCACTTCTAAATGTATTAGCAGAGCAGCTTTGCTAATAAAACAGAGTGGTCTGATAAATTGTGAGTCTGAGTCAAACTTTGACAGTGGTGAGTAAGAAGAGGGGGGGCAAGCGTAGAGCCCTATGCCTCAAGTGACTAAATCCCACCCTGCACACACCAGTGTCAGGTGCCAGGACATCCCACTCCCAGATGGCCTACACCTGTTACATGCGTCTTCATATCAAACTTCCCACAAGGTCCTGCCTAACCCATATCCAGCCCAGATTTCCAGTCTCTGTCTTCCACCCACAGCTGGTGCTCTGAGTTCCTTCCCAGGAATTCCCATGGATCGGCATAAGGGACTCGATATAACACGCCGCCATCTGACTTTAAAACTCTGTATACATATTGCCTGGTTCTAATTACCTCCAGGCACTCAAGCACATGACCTGGGTGTCGTTGTGGAGAAGTCAATGAAAACCTCTCTTCCATGTGCAACTGTGGTTTAAAAAATAACTTGCAAATAAAATATTAGAATTTTAACTAACTATTCCAAATTCTTCCCCGCCACCCGCTATGACATCCTCTTGGTATTTCCTGGTTCCCTGAATGCGATATCACCAAGTGTCCTTGCAACCCATTCTGACATGTGATGTCACAATCATGAATTTCATGTTATCTTCACTGGACCAGGATGTACTGAGCAGATTTCCCAGAGGCTTAAAAAAAATTTAGATGTTTAGTTGCCCTAATACCCCCCCATAAGGTGGTTCACGGGGCTGCTCAGGGCATAAATCGGATCTTCATTCAATATTCATTTTTTACTTTGTGGGTCACCTTTAAGAGGTGCTAACCACTCTGGCAGTCAGGCAGAAATAATCATCATCACCATTTACATTCCTTTAGCACCTTTCACCTGAAAAGTCCCTACAGAGCTTCATAAACAGCCCCAATGAAGTTCAGCCACTTACATGGTGGAGGGCAGCTGCCAACGCACAACACAGAGAGGGGAAATTTGAGTCCATGGGTGTTTTACTATCCTTAGTCAAGAAGAAACCAAGACCAAGAAGCCCAGTACGACATCTAAGTCCTACCAAGAGGCCCATGGATGTATTCAAGTCCCACTGAGGTAGAGCCAAGCCCCAAAAGCCCAGTGGAACCCAGCAGGGTGTGCACGGTCATTATTTGAACATGTGCAAAATCTAACGATTTTGAACGTCTCATTTTGTTTCAAATGGGTAGAACTCATGTTGTGGGTGGAATTGGAAGTGCAGCACAAACTTTTGGTTTTTTTCCCAGTTTGAGTGCCCAGAGGAGACACAACTTAGGGGGCTGGAAATAAACATGGAGATGTCCATTGCGTGAAAGGAGCACAGTATCTACCCCATGTTGCAGCCTCTGAAGACACCACTATGCAGAACAACAGCTACCACTGAGCAGAACTGTTAGGAGCAAAAGAGTATCTCTCAAGTGCACCCATTGTAGCTGCTCAGACCAGACAGTGTCAATCTCATAATATGAACCTCCCTCTGCTTTCAGACGTGCTTTCATGAGAAGTGAAATATTGAACGTTAACTACAACTGGGCAGTAATTGGGGATTTTTTTCCCACATGGTAAATGTTGAGTTTTCATCGAAAAATCGAAATCTGAACTATTTTGGCTGAAAAATCAAATTATTTTGATTCTGAAATGCTGCCACGGTGCCTCATGTTCACATTCTCCTCTGCAGGCTCAGCTCCCTGGTAGGACTACATCTCCTCGATGAGGTGGTACCCTCCACAGATTCTGCAGGAATAGGCAAGTTCATTTCAGCTCCAGTCAAGAGCTCATCTTGTGAAATTTCCCTTACTTGTGCCTTTCACACTGATCTTAATCAAGTCAAATTGCTCGGCTAGCGGATCGAGTTCAAGTTGCAGGGTCAAATCAAAGAGTTATCCATTTCCTTTTTCTGCACACCTGCATTAGCTACCTTCTGTCAGGTTCCCCCACTTACTGGAGTCTCTTCCAGCAGTTCTAGCTCCACGGGCTATTGGGTCAATTGCTTTAGTGTTCAAAAAATTGACAGCCTTCTCTACTTTAGCCTTCCTTCTGAGACAACACTCAAAGGTCTGATGATTCCTCTCTACCGCTCGTATCATTCAAGAGCATCGTTCAATACAATTGGCCTCTAGTCAACTCTAGAGTTCTTCTTACTCCCGTGTCCCACAACTCATCATGGATTCCATCCAATGCTCGGTCTCAATGAGTGTAGGGAATCACTAGCGGTCCCAAATCTCCTCTCCTCCGAACTTTCCTGTATAAAACTCCATCTGACAGGAGAAGCTTTGCACATTCTAGTGCTTACCTTTCCTTAGACTTCTGAGAGGTCAAATGTCCTTCTGAACTGTGTGGAGCAGGTCCTGGCCTAGCTAGCTCCAGTTCAGCTCAGCTTGAAGATATTTCTCTTTCCAATCTATCTTTGAATTGCTCCATCAGTACTGGATGTCCCTTCCAGTTCCTTCACCAACTGAAGGCTAGCTTCACCACTGGGTGTCTCCTTCTTTTCCTCTCTTGACAAAGTTCTCTTCTCCTCAACAGAGCATTCCTTCTTGACAGCTCTCACTTCAATGAGTCCTGTATAAATCTACTTCTCTGTTGGCCATCTGTGCTCCAGAGTGTGGCGAGCAATAATTCTGCCAACAACTTCATAAAAGAGTATTCAAACAAAAATCTGTCTCCTCCCCACTGCTTCAATCCTTTTCTTTGCACTTAAAAATATAATCAGACGCTGCAATATAAAGTATATCGGTTACACTAGCACCTACGGAGAGGAGTGGGGCAGGTCACGCCTCGCAGAGCTCTTGTTTCAGGCTCTGCAAAGTGCTTCCATTACACAGCCGTGTTTTGAAGGTTTTCTTTGCAGCTCTAAAGCATGTTTTGTTTTGCTTTTTTCCCAAATGAAAGCTGAGATTCTGGAGAACCAGCAGGTAGCATGAGAGAGGTGCTACTTCATCCTAACCCGGTTGGAGCCCCAATCATCTCCCTCGCTCACCCACAAGAGGCATGTACCCAGGTGACATGGTAGCCCTAGCCATGTTGATCAGCTTGATGTCTATGAAGAATGCATCTGTAGAATGCCATTTGCTGGGCCCGAGGGCCCCATGGCTATTTTTGGCAGCCATCGGTATTTGCTGGCTATTTCTAATCCAGTGTTTGTTCTGCTACAGTCTGGGCGTGTATGTTTCCACTTCTTGAGCAAGGATGAGGTGAGGTTCACACCTGCAATGACTCATCAGGCAATATGAATAATTACTATGGTTCGTTAGTTTGCATTATGCTTGCTCAATGCACGAACCCTTGAAGATAAATTGGATTTTTGTCCCATTCTGCAGAGGTCACATGTTCAACCCAGGACTGTCTCAGTCACACTCCAGCTCAGAGCCACTTCCGCCATGATCCTATCCACCTCCTTGAAAAGATACATATAAAGGGCCCGATTTACCCCTCTCCTTTGCTCCAGTTTTACAACAGCGTAACTCAGCTTAAAGCATGAGTCCTGAGTCACACCAGCGTAACTGAAACTCAGAGTCAGGACTAAAGCCTCTTTCCTTCTTTAACTTGCTGGGGGATTTAGTGCCGGTGGCAGCTAGGCTGGTGGCCCTGGAGACTGAAAGCTATCGATCCCCAGAAAAAGGTAGGGCACATTCCATGACTGCAATTTCCCCCGGCCCTAGAGACCACACCGAATGTGGCGTCCAGTCTCCGAGCCCATTCACTCCTTGACCTTTAAGGCCAGAAGAGACCATTGTGATAAGTCTGATTTCCCGCATATCACAGGCTATGGGATATGTATTAATTCCGGCTTCAAGTCTATTAAACTGTGGTTAAATCTGAGCACATGATGAGACTGTGACAGCTGCAGTGGTGGTTACCGTACCATCGGACAGCCAGGGACTGAGAACACACCTGCATTGCTTTGGAGGAGGATTCACTCCGGTGGATTTGCTACTGTTCACTGAGACCTTTAGGGGGCAGATCCCCAGCTTTTGCAAACCCAGATGACTCCACTGAAGACAGTGGCAGAATTACACTGAATTACACCAGCCGAGGCTTTGATCATTGAACTCTACCCTCTGTGGCTCTCTGAGCACCCTTGCAGCAGCTTGTTGCTTTGGCCCGGAGCCATCTGTGCACCTTTACCCCGCCCGCCACCATGCGGAGGAATCAACCTGACATTGAACTGGATAATGCACTGAAGAGACGTTACATAATAAACCCCGAATTACCTAAACCGCATTACCCAACCATCTGTTACATAATGCGCAAGTCCCAGCCCATCCGGAGAGCCCTCGGCCCCACCACATGGGGGGAAAAGACAAAACAAGACACAGTAAGGAAATAAAAAAAGGAAAAGAAAGGCAGTGACTTCAGGGCAGCTTCACGCCCCCTCCTCCCAGACCAGGCAGGCAGGCCAAGGGGATGCAGCCGCATTTTGAGGACAGCTCGAGGAAGGGGTATGGTGCTTTTTGCACCCATTGGTTATGCTGGTTCAGTTACAGTAAAACCCATCCCTGGCTGCCACTGGGGCTGCTGCCCAGATGCTATCTGGCCACTAGAATTGCTTTGGGCATGTCTCCCGGGGCAATGGACCTGCATAACCACAGCAGAATGATTATTCTGCTATGGCTATGCTGGTATAACTCCTCCAGGTGGACTCTATTCCAGAGGTCACTTGTATAGTGAAGCCAGTCAGTGTCCCTACGTAGACAAGACTTTTGCATCGTGAATCAGTTTGCAGGGGTCTTTGCTGTGGAACAAAGGAGTGTTTAAAAAGAGACGAATAGGCCAGCTCTCTAACTGTCTCTCTCTAACACGCGTACTGCACACTGGGTAACACACATAAGAGGCTAGTTCAGTCTCCATTCCTAAAGCAATGCTGGTCTTCTCTGAGGCTGCCAGCAAGGTGCCAGTCCCAGATGTGCTTTGTATGCAGGCACGTGTCCACCGGGAAGCAGATCAAGCCCTCCCGCCCCCAGTTTATAGGCCATTGACCACATCATAATAATGTTCAGCCACCACTTACCTGGGCTGGATTTAATGTGGTGATATAGAGGTAAAAGATGCCATATTCCATTAAATTGGGCTTAAATTGCAGCAAGGGAGGTTTAGGTTGGACATTAGGAAAAGCTTCCTAACTGTCAGGGTGGTTAAGCACTGGAATACATTGCCTAGGGAGGTTGTGGAATCTCCGTCATCAGAGATTTTTAAGAGCAGGTTAGACAAACATCTGTCAGGGATGGTCTAGATAATACTTAGTCCTTCCATGAATGCAGGGGACTGGACTAGATGACCTCTCGAGGCCCCTTCCAGTCCTATGATTCTATGATTACCAAACCTCTGAGCCATCAAGTCTTCAAGGGGAAAAAAAACTCCACATGAATAATGTTGTTATCAGAACAAGTTTCTCCAACCCCAATTCCTCTTCCATTTGAAAGTGGCAGGGAATAGCCATAGGGGACATTTTAACACAGATTCAAATATCAAACTTCAGGGTGACAGCCTATGGGGCTCATGGGGCTGGGACAGACTGTTAACCTTTGTACTGGAGATAGACTCAAGCCACAGAGTCAGGACTTAGATCCAGACTTTCCAGTCCAGATTGCAAATCCTCCACCTCAAAGTTCACAGGTTCACACATTTTAAGGCCAGAAGGAATTTTTCAATCAGCTCTGCAAATTTGATTGATGCCATCACAGAGCTGGCAGACAGCCACCACCTCTCTACTCCTTTGTAGAAATTCAGGACCACATTAGACTGGGTGAACTAAGGTTTGAAATTGAGTCAGGATATTAACAGGAGCAACGGGCTCTCGGCATGTAACCAAAAAGAATGAGATCATGAGAAAGAAGAGTTGCTCTGTTCAACTTAAAATGACCCTTGGAAATACCGGTGTTATCCTATTTAAGGTTTGGGCTAAAGTAATAAAATAAAACACAGTTAATTGGGTACCAGGTTCAGTAAATAATTGGCTGTATAAGTCTTTTTCATGTATTATAAAAAAACCTGCTTCATCTGGCCTTAGCTAAGATCTGAGATTTGGCAATGACATCACTTGTATGTTAAACGGTATAAAAATGGTAAACTCTTAAAGGTTTCATTGTTAATATCTGCCTGGCCACATTGGAGCCAACCAATATGGGTTTAAGCACCCCTGGGGTTATAAGTATTTCTAATCAAATGCTTATAAATGTTTTATTACTGTTTGGATGTAGTGAATTGCTTATTAGTTAGGCTTTTTAGGCATGTTCAGAACAATCATAGAAATACCATTTGGCCTATAGATTTAATAAAGGGATTTCGAGTTAAATTGGTGTCATGGTAGTATCTTATGGTAATAATAATAACTCCAACATCTTTGAATGTTATGTGTCATCACCGTGCCTATGGCTGGTCTTTCTACTGACTTCAATGGGTGCTGGATCGGACCTGTAGATTGTAAATTCTTCAGGGCAGAAACCATGTCTCCGTAACAGTTTCCACAATGCCTAGCAATGCATAACGGGGCCTGATCATGGTGGGGCCTCTAGCCACTGCTGTTTGTAGTGGGTATTCCCCTTACTCTTTGATGTTTGGAAGAGAGGCAAGACTGCCTGTGGACTTGTGCTTTGGATTGTCTGCCGATGGAGTTTACCCTGAAATCCCCCTCTGGTATGTCACCCAACTGAGAGCACAGTTGAAAGAAGCCTATAAAGTAGCAACAGAAGCTGCAAGACAAAAACAGAGAGCCCAGCAAAGCCAGATGTGATATCCATGTGAAGCATCAAGCTCTACAACCAGGGGACTGGATCCTGATACGGAATCTTGGAATCCAGGGAAAGCATAGAATTGATGACCGTTGGAAGGCAGAACTCTACGTCATAGAAGAGAGGTTGCCAGACCTTCCTGTCTACAAAGATTGGCTCAAGGAGGGAAGAGGGCCTAGCAAGACTCTCCACAGAAACCACCTGTTGCCAACTGGACAGCTACCCCCAGTACTAAAACTGCAGTACTGAAACCTCTCCAAAGATCCTGTCTCTCAGAGCAGGAAGAAAGCTGAGGGAACGTGAGTTTCCAGGGCCACCTCCTGATGCAGCTCATTGTCCAGATCCCAAGAAGGGAAGTCAGGGACAAGGGTCAGAGCAGGGGCAAGCCTGAGGCTGGGAGTAGCAGAGGAGTTCATAGGCCCAGGCCATGGACAATACCAAGGGTCAGAGTCTGAGTCAGGCTCCAGGGGCTGAGTCAGGAGGTGAAGTCCAAATCAAGCCATGGTCAAGCCAGGAATTCAAAAGAAAAGAGCAGGAACAGCCACGGCAGCTACAGAAGATCCACACTGTTGCCTGGACACTTCCTGGAGCGCCCCTTGGGTTTATATATGGCAGGGAGCCAATCAGGTGCCCTAGGGCTGCTGTCTGTCAAACCCTTGAGGTGGAATGTCCCGTGGTCTGCGTCCGCAGTGGGTCATGGAGAGTGGAGTGCAGATTGGTCACATCTGCTGTTGGGTGGCAGCCTGGAGGTGCCAGCTACCGGGTAGCACTGCAGGCCTGGGTTCTAGACCCCTGGGGCCTTACATTCCTTTACCTGTGGCCGAGGAGGAGCCTGTTGCTTCTGAAGATGACAGCGAGTGCAGTTTCCAAGGTGGATGATTATTTTATGAACGTGCCACTCGGTTGACTTTCAGGTGGAACAACCCCTGCAGAGAACCTGAAACCCCCAATAGCTAACCAGTCCATCCCTGATGCCCCCCAATGTGAATTGAACTCTCTTCCCAAACCCTTCACTCCACCCGAAGAAACAGCCATGGACAGAGTGTGGGACCACCTCCTGAGGGAGAAATTGTGGAACCTGAGGTAGGAGATGCGTGCCCTGCTCGGAATCAGGGGTGGAACAGGAACAGAATAGCGGGAGACACAACACATGCTTTGCCAGTGTGTTACATCTGGAAAGGTTTACTGGTCCTGAAAGCGTTTGTACTGATACCTTCCCCCAAACCCTTTTTTTTAAGCTAGGATAGGGCACAAAGTCTCAGGCCATCCTTCCTTCCCCTGCGCCCAACCTCCAAGCACACACACACACTTAAATTCCACGTTGGTTTCAGCAGCAGATCTGTCATGAACTGCTATAGAAATAGAAATGAATGCGTCTAGCACTGAGAACTGGGATTCTCTTTGTTTTCAGATGGGATAAAGCATCAGTTTGCAGCTCGCTAATGGTTAGTGTGGTAGTTAGCACTGAAATTTTCCTGGAGCTGAAGTTGGGGATAGAGGAAGATGTTAATCCAAGATAAAATATCTGATGGTCTACAAATGAATGCTATTCTCCTGGAAAGCAGAAGAGCCCAGATCTCCAATACTGCATTCATTCCTATCCCCCAGGGGTTCATGAAATATTGGATCTTCAAATATCACAGGTCCTTTATTCTACAATGTGCCTCAGTAAAGCAAAGCCATGACTAGGCTGTAATGAATGTAAAGAGGTTTCTCCTTACTGAAGCTGCTAGACACAGCCAGAAACTGTGGTTCTCTCTAGCACCTGTTCTATCCAGTGTCATACCACAGGGTCTCCTGGATTCCAGGCCTTGTCTAATCAGTAATGGGAAGGATCCAACTACACTCCAATGTCAAGCACTTCTGGCTTTTGTACTTGCCCAGGATTGAATAGAGCAGGTCTGGAATCTCAGACCAGTGTAACTTTTGTGCCCTGAAGTAAATTACGGTGGATTTGGGTGTTCAAAATGGCACAAAACAACATTTGTTCAAAAATTCCACAAAAGAAAAATTGTGAATTTTGCAGAGTTGATTGTTACACCCCTCTCCTCCCCTGGCATGCAGTGTCAGGTTGTGTGTGTTGTGTTTGTGGACCCCTCTCCCTTTTCTGGGCCAGCCAGGTGTCCCATTGTAAGGAGGGGGAAAACGGTGGTGGTGCTCTTCTAAGCTCCACCCATAAAAGAAGCCCCACCCATGCGAGTCACCAAGATGAGACATTACAGTAGATTGCGCAGATGTTCCAAATATGATCACTCCATCTGGTTGAGCTTGGTTCCCCCTCGCCCCTGAGCGATGTAGTTATACCTACCTAAGCACCGGTGTCGACAGAACTGCTGCCTCTCGCAAAGTGGATTAATTACGCCGATGGGAGAGCTCTCTCCCAGTAGCAAAGAGTGTCTTCATGAAAGCGCTAGAGCACCGGGGCTGCACAGATGCAGTGTCTGAAGTGTAACACTGCCCTTACTTAGAGTTTATTGGGGTTTCTTTAAATTAAAGCTGTCGTCTTTGTCAGCTGCTCTATATAAGATGGCAAGACAAGATCAGCAACGAATGAGGATATTTTCAGCTGAACCCAGCAGCCGCTTCCATCATCACTGGCACAGTGGCTTTCTTGGTGCAGGCAAATTATTAGGATGGAAGACCAACAAATGGTGAAAACATTGACCAAGGAATGTCACTCTGCAGCCGGTGACCATGTGGTTAGCAAAAGTTTTGATGGTGCAGTAAGATTGCCAGTGATGGAGACAGACTGAACACCCTGACTTAAGGACCTACTAGAGACTGGATGAGTGGCGCTCAATCTGCCAGGAGGCTACGACTCTTTGGGATTTGCCTTGATGATGATGGGATTCTAGAGAAGAAGCTAATAGCTTCAGAAAGGTGCCAGTGTGGCGTACAGATGTGCACCAGCTGTTTCTGAGCCCTGGGGCCAGGTCAGTATTAATAACTCCTCCTGCATTAGCCAGATGGGACCATTGGTTCCTACAGCACGCTCAGCAGCCTTCCATCTAGCAAACAGCCCCAGCCCAAAGCATGGGACCTGGGAAGAAAGAGATGTTGCTCAAAACAGCAGCATGTGGCTTATAGTCCCACAGCTGTTCTCTGCTTCACAGCTAGCTAGCAACAGATCCTGGGGTGGAAAGGCCAGAGAGATCATTGTGCCCTTCACCAGCATTGTGTCTCAGAGGCTCAGATCCCAGAAAGTAAAACCTCAGGGAACATTTGGAGCTGATTAAGGAGCAGAGGAGGCTGGGGATGGGGTGGGGCGGAAATGAAAGGAATCCAGAAAATAAGGAACTGTTGGTCCCCAAACGGATCCTTAAAAAGCAGACTGTACTGAGAGTGATGAGGAAATAATCAGACTGAGATAGAAACAGAACAAAAGTGAGTCAGTGAGAGGTTAGCCATGGGCATAAAGCTAGAGCAGTGAGTTCTGCTGAGACCTCCCTACTTGGCTGGCATTGCCCAGCTGCTGCAGTGAGATGGAGAAGAAGCCCAAGGAGGCCCCAAGAAACCCGTTCACTGGAAGTGTCTCCTTGGCATATTCGTGCCCAATGGCCATGGACGGAGCCACCAGTGTAGGGGTGAAACTGGCATGGCTACCAGGTAAAGATCGTACTGTCTCCAACTGCATCAAGCAGCCTCCACTGCGACCCTGGTTTTTAATAGCTATGGCCACCAGTCCGCGTCTTCATCCCTTTCCCCCAAAAGCAGTTTCTGTTGCAGCTGTGGGTGGCTTAGCTTGCGTTGGCTTTTCTGTGTTAAAGTTTATTTTCTGACTTGCTCAGCAAGTAGGATCTGATTGCCAGGGGAGATAATGTGAGGTGGTACATATCATGCAATAGTAAGGGGGAGCTATTGCGCAAGGCTAGAGTTAAACTAGATGACTGGCATGACGAGATGCACCAAAGGTGACTGTGGCGTTTGTATTCGAAGTAAAATTTCCTGGGAAGAAGATGGACGCCGAGCTGTAGGTTTCCCCCTGCTAGTCTGGTTTGTAAACTGCTTCCAAGGTGCAGCTGGAGAAAGTGTCTCGAGTAATATTAGCATCAGTATCAGTCTGACTCTATGTGTGGAATAGACCTAAATTGCCATTTCCATTCACACGTTCCACAGCATGCCACACTTTCCCTCCTCTGCCTCTACGCATCACCGGAGTCATCCAGTCAGTGGATCCTCACTAGCTAGAAATGCAAGCAGGCTTGCCATTGGCAATTACACAAGTCAGTGAAGATAATGACTATGATCATTAATTACGGGCTGGAAGCCCTTCCTCATCCAAAGCTCCCATCAAAGTCTCTAGCCAAATGAAAGTCGATAGAAATGGGTAAAAGGGTTTCAGGGCTATGCAAGAGAATTAAACTGAATCAGAAAAAGCCACTCATAGAATGAGTGTGTCCACACAGGGAAAAAAGAACAGGAGTACTTGTGGCACCTTAGAGACTAACACATTTATTAGCGCATAAGCTTTCGTGGGCTACAGGCCACTTGGTCAGATGCATAGAATGGAAGATATAGTAAGAAGATGGATATATACATACAGAGAAGGTGGAAGTTGCCATACAAACTGTAAGAAGCTAATTAATTAAGATGAGCTAGTATCAGCAGGAGAAAAAAACTTTTGTCGTGATAATCAAGATGGCCCATTTAGACAGTTGACAAGAAGGTGTGAGGTTACTTAACATGGGGAAATAGATTCAATATGTGGAGTTATTGCAGAATAGCTGTACTTTATTCCACAGTAGCTGTTCCGGTCAATTTCCCCGTGTGGCCAGACCCTTAGCTTGCATAACTACAGATGCGGGTAGCAACGCTGAAACCCTTGTACCCATTCATACTGATTTGATTGCAGAGAGAGAACATGCTCCCTTCCAATGACCGAGGGTGGAGAAGAGCAACACAGGAATTATCAGAGTGCTCGAGAGATTTGCTTATGGGGAGCAATGGCAAGAGCTCGTTGTGTCTAGCTTGGCTAAGCTGGGGAGCACAGCGTAACAGACCACACGTGGCCGAAGAAAGGCAAGGAACTCCTTCAGGTGAGACAAGGAGGAGTAACTAGAAGCAACTGGATGAAACTCAGAAAGAAAATGTAGGCTATCAGGAGAAACTTCATGACAGTGAGATCTATCAAGGGGTGGAACAGTCTCCCAAAGAAACACCAGACATGTAAACTAGACAGCACACTGAAACCCCATATAATCGTGAACCACTCTGTGCAGGTTCCAGGAGATGGACTAAATCCATCCCTTACGCATGTGATCCATAAAGCCACTACCTTCCCCTTAAGTCCCTTTAGAAGGCTCATTTCTACCACGATACCTACAAGAAATTAAGATAATAAATTTTGGGGGGTGGTTTGTTTCCTCTTCTAATACAGGTTGGTACAGCACATGATAGAACGGAGCCCCTACCAAGACGGGTGGTTTAATATTATGGTACTAGCCTGCAACTCATGGAAGCTGGCTCCCTGCTCTGCCAAAGACCCTCTGGGCCCAGACCCACTGAAACCAATGGGAGTTAGGCCCTAAATACCTTTGAGGATCTGGGCCTTTGTCTCTCTGTGCCTCAGCTCTTCATCTGTAGCACGGTGTTTATAGCCCTGCCCTACCTCACAGAGATTATGAGGTGCTCAGATACTACAGGGCTGGGGACCATACAAGTACCCAAGACAGACAGACCTGGCTGAGGCCTCCACGGGCTGCTGTGATGCAAATACATCATAACTAATGACAGCTGACCACGGGGCATTTGTGGGGAGTTCTTACTTAAAACAGCAAAAGACAACTTTGGAGAGTGGGTCTTAGACTGTATACTCTTCAGAGCAGGGACTGGGTCCTGATGTGAGTGTGTGTGTCATGAGAGCCTTGTGCATTGCAGATGCCACCAGGATGGAACAATTTCTTCCATGCCATTTCCAGGAGGCTAAGGGATAAGAATGGGAAGAGATGTGGGTTTATGGTGACAATTAACAATTACTTTCACATTAGTTGTCACTTCCCCACTGAATTATTTTTACATAAATGTATTTGAAGCTCCCACTTGTTGACATAAACAGGCCACTGTCTTTATTGCGTGCTATAAATTAAAAGGCATTTTGCAAGCTCAGAACCACACCCAAAGGTCAGCTGCGTACACAGCACCTGTTCCTATGGAGATGATTTACAGCATCTGAAAATCTGACACACAGCTCCAACTGGGCCTCTGCCCCCCCCAGTTTTGTGCCACTCCTTGGCCTGAGAACCAAAGCCTTCCCAGGGGGTAGCACAGTGGAAATTCTTAATAAAACTGATTGGCAAGTCTGGTCTTAAATCGTGGCAGGAGCATCAACACTCGGGTAATTATCTACTCATTGTGGTACTTGCACCACTGTCTTGCCAGGGCATGTTTGGGACCTGGACACAGCAAGAAGGGTGTGGAGAAGAGAAGGCTGCCATGCAGGCTGAACAACTGAGCTGATCTCCTTCATTCCCTGGAGAAAGCCTGGATTTTTTTAGGCACCGGTCCTGAATTTCCCACCAGGCCTTCACCTTTAATGTCCTCTCTTCATCCCTTTGATCATAGATTCCAGGAACAGAAGGGACCACTCTGATCATCTAGCCTGACCTGCAGAACACAGACCAGAGAAGTTTCTTTGTTTAGTTCCTGTTTGAACCCGAGCATAACTTTCAGGAGAAGATCCAACCTTCTTTAAAAATGTTAAAAATGGCCAGTTATAAAGAACCCAGTACAACCCAGTACAACCCTTGGTAAATTGTTCCTATGGTTAATCACCCTCACTGTTAAAAATGACAGGTTTCAGAGTAGCAGCCGTGTTAGTCTGTATTCGCAAAAAGAAAAGGAGGACTTGTGGCACCTTAGAGACTAACAAATTTATTTGAGCATAAGCTTTCATGAGCTAGTGAGCTGTAGCTCATGAAAGCTTATGCTCAAATAAATTTGTTAGTCTCTAAGGTGCCACAAGTCCTCCTTTTCTTTTTACTGTTAAAAATGTACGCCTTATTTCCAGTCTGAATTTGTCTAGCTTCAAGTTTCAGCCATTGGATTTTGTTAGACCTTCCTCTGCTAGACTGGGGAGCCCATTATCAAATATTTGTTCCCCATGTAGGTACGTGCATTGCACAGCTGGTGAGGCATAAGGAGAAGTGAAGGTAACACCTCCCTGTGAGACATCAGGTAGTGGTAGCCCTGGTCGTAGTAGACAGACCATTGGTTTGATTGTAGAACATTTCACGTCCAATCCCTTCACAGGGTTAGCCAGCGGTTCTTCACACCCTTCTCCACCATTTGCACGAGTTTAAGGGCTTGATTCTGCTCCCACAGAAGTCCAGAGCCCAAATATATAAAATATATGAGAGGCAGATCCAAAGAGAGTGTAATGGTCAAGTAGGTGGGACATGCAAAGCTCCGAATATTGTGCACTATGGGGGAGTTTTACAAAGGCAGAAATGGGGACTCAACCAGCTTTTGTGCCTTTGAAAAGCTCCCCCTTTATCTTTATCCCAATAACCAGTCTGATAAAAAAAATTGCAAAGAACTTTGTGGAACTAGTGTGACGCAATGACAAAGTTTATGTTGTATCTCCTTCTAGAGGCTGGCCCAACAGAGAACAATCATCTACTTCTGTGCCCAGCTAACCAAATTATTCCTATAGCTCAAATGACAGAGGCTGGAGCAGCAGTGTTGCAGGTCTCGGAGTATGAGCTGGCAGGGAATTTCCACTGGGAAAATCTAAATAAAATATTTCATTTCATGTCAGGCTGACCCAAATCAAAACATTTAATTTCAGGTCAGTTTCGAATTAATCTGTGTCCCCTGTGCTGCCTCAGTGTCTCATGGAAATTATAATTTGAGTGTCACATACCCTCATTCTCTTCTATGGACTGGAATTCTGACCGCACTATAACTTCCATAATGCACTGCTTCATGAGAGTTCCACAACCACAGTACATCATGGGAGATGTAGTCCATCCAAAGAGCTTGGCCCATCAAGGAAAACGGGAGCACAAGGCACACAAATTACAACTCCCAGGAGGCACTGCAGCAGCTGAGGCAACAACAATTCACTCTTGAACTAGCTCAGGATGAAATATTTTGACATTTCTGAATCAAAATTTTGGGGAACTTTCCATTCTGCAAAACCACAAAATGATATTTTGACTTTTCATCCTGACTTGGGATGAAAACAAATATCAAAATAGTAGAATTTCCCCACAGAACGGGAAGCTCTAGCTATGGCTCATGTAGTGGGTGGTTATGCTGATGGTTACATGGCTGGTGTGGGTTCTTCCCTCCCCATATATCGTAACAGAGCCCAGGTAGATTAACATTTTGCAGAATGACCTGGCTTAGCTGCCAACTTTCCCATTTTATACCTTTCACAGGCCATGTTTCTGAAGATGCAATTTCCTGCCCTCTCCCAGTCTAATATTTGCTGTGCCTGAGATAAACCCTGTACCTGGCCTCCCCACCACCCTAAAGGTCAGGCCACACTGCTCTTCACTTTGCCATTTTATGAGTCACAAAGGTTTGATTTTACGATCGCGCCTCCATTTAGGTGTAGCCGCCTCTGCATTCCCGCCAGCCTTCTGGGAGGAGCGTCGTCACTGCACATAGGTTGCATGCAACTTAGTAGCAGGTGCAGCCACCTGTTGGAGCTCTACCTCAATGGGTCATAGTAACATAGCCAGGTTTTAGGGCAACTTAACAAGTAAACCCCGTTGCGATGCTGGTGTAATCTAGCCTGGCTTTCTTCTCAGCCACGCGTTCCTGTCTGTGTAGCAGAGTCAGAAAGAAGCACAGTGATGCTTCGTGTCCTACAGGCTGGGTGGCCTCTCTGAACTTCCTGCGGAGGTTAAACATTGAAGGCGTAACTATTACAGAGCTTTGTTATGCCTCCCATTCTGCTCCATTCTCTTGTGGTGCAGGAACTACTGCTGCTGTACATCTTCCCAGCCTGCCCTGTCTTTAGTCTTGCAAGGTTTTAGGTCGTAGGGCCTAAACCTAGGAGGAACTCAGCATCCTGCAAGACTTGACCTGGCTCCTTTGGGGCAAGGCCTGTCTTTTTGTTCTGTGTTCCTGCGGCGCTTAGCACCAGTCGGGGGCTAGGACTAGGGAGAAATTATTAATAATAATGTCAATCACGGCCGATTTCACCTTCTGCCCCAAAAACTGGCGCGACGAGTTTTAAAAGGCTGTTGCGAATTGGTCGCGTTAATAAGAGCTGTGCGTGGGAGAGTGAGAGAGATCTGTGCCTGCCTTAGCAGCACTAACAAAGGATACTGAATCCAGCTGATAAAGATTTCTTACCCTTCACCGGCTTGGGGACAAAACAGTCAGCCACCCCCAACTCTGTTTCACCCTTCTACACGGGCTTTTTTTTAGATCACAAGCAATATGGAGAAGTGACAGGCCTGGCCTGGCCCTGCAGGGTCCACTACCCCAGTGGCTCAAGGATCACAGCCTCCCACCCCCGCTTTGGTGTCCCACTGCAGGCCCTACCTGCCCTATTACAGCCTTCTGCTGCCTCCCAGGGAACCATTCATCTCTCCTGCCACACCCTCACACAGCTGGCTGGGCCCCCATTCATATCTTCCAGAGCCAATCATTAACTGCTGCTTAGCTGGATCAGCTGTCACACCTGTCCCAGTGATTTCTTCCAGGCAAGGGTTGGGCATGCGGCCAGGGGAGAGAGGGGAAGCTTGAATTGTTACGGCCTGTGCAGCATCCATTCTTTGGATAAACAAGACTTTTAGGCTGCAGAGTGGTCAAAACCTAGCACTGAACAAACACACACAAGCATTTAAAAAAAACCCACCACCACCACCACCGCCTCTTACATGTCACCATTTCTGCTTCTCATTCACTGGGAGCGCCTAGCTCCTATCAGCCGATTATGCTAGATATGGCAATTTCGCTTTCTGGTTCTCATGCATTAGTCGGTGCTGTTGAGTTTGGGTCTTCGTCATGGCTGGGAGGGTCTTTTTTAAATTCACACTCCTTCCAGCCCGTTTTAATTGAATTTTTTTTAATTCTAATGAAAATATTTCCATTCATATTGGGCTTTGCAAAACCTTTAAAACATCTCAAATGTGGGCCCTCCACTTGATATAGAAAAATATTAATTACTCTTCATATGCGGGATATGTAAGGACTATCCCCAATTTAAAGAAGGGAAAACGGAAGCACAGGGAGGTTAAAAGATTTTCCCAAGGTCATGGAACTTGGATCCCATGCATGTTCCCTTTTCTCCACTTTAACTACTGGACAATGGTCCTGTATAATTAGCAAGGATTCAGCCTTCCAGAGGCTTTTTCTCTCCCTTATGCAATAATTTGACTAGATAAAAATACAACTCATAGACTTTATGGCCAGAAGGGACCATGATCCTGATGATCATCAGGCCACAGAAACTCACCCATCCCCTCCTGTAATAGACCCATTGCCTCTGGCTGAGTTACTGAAGTCCTCAAATGGTGATTTAAAGACTTCAAATTACAGAGAATCCACCAGTGACGCTAGTTTAAACCAGCAAGTGACCAGGGACCCAGGCTGCAGAGAAAGGTCAAAAAACCCCCCCAGGGTCTCTGCCAATCTGATTTTGGGGGAAATTTCTTCCCAACCCCAAATATGGTGATCAGTTGGACCCTGAGCACGTGGGCCAGACCTATCAGCCAGACAGCTGAGAAAGAATTCTCTGCATCAACTCAGAGCCCGCCCCATTTCGTCTCATCTCTGGGCCCATTAGGGATATTTGCTACTAGCTGTTGCGGACGGGCCATTGTAGGCAATCTCATCAGACCAACCCCTCCTCTTTGTGGATGGCTCCTTGAAACACTGGACTAACAAGACCAAAAAGCCTGAATCATTAGCTTCACCATTAACTCTAATTTCAGAAAAACTGTACTTCCCTTCAGCATATGAGGGATCCAGCCACTGGAATCTGGGATAGACGAGGAAGCAAAATTCACAGCCAGTTATTTAAAAGGAGAGTGGAATTATCACCCCAGAGAATCTGCAGACTAAGTGCAGATCAGCCCTTACAATTGTCCCTTTTAGGCTGTAGATAAATCTTCATTTACACTAATAGCCCTTAGAAAGCCAGCATTCCTCCGAGCATCCCTGACTAGCCCTGGGAAAGATTCTTGTGAGAGTATCAGAGTAAAGAAATCCCTCTTAAGACCTAACATTTCTCACTCTTTGATTCTTCAGTAGAAATAAAGAACTACATGGCTGCTTGGAAGGAACAGGGTTTTTGACTGATAAATGTTGAAGTTACTTTCTACATTTTTTTACTTGAGTTAAAGTCTTTGCACTAACATAACATTGGATGTGGGGGGGGGGGGGAAGGGGGTAATCACTCAGTATTTATTCAAAAGGTTGGTAGCTGAAATAGTCAAGGTTCCCAACAGGTTCAGAGCTTAAATCCTGGGGGAGCAGTTTGCTGTGATGTGTAAAAATGGAAATGTAGCAGGACAGGCTGCTCTTTTAAGGGCTTGTGGAGCCAGGGAGCAGCAAGCCCTGGCCTAAGGAGAAGCCCAGCAGGTTAAACGGCCCCTTTGTACCTATTATTTTCTCTCTATGAAATTACTTATACTTGTTAAGTCACCTCTTGATCTGTAGAGTAAGCTGCTTTGCCCAGGCTGCCAGTAAAAGGAAAAGTTATCACCACTCACGGCCCCTGTGATCTGGACACCGGTTTAGTGGGAGCTAGATGGATACCCACCAACTTGCCTTACCACCAAACAATTACATGGTAGCTGTTTTCAGTCACTAAAGTGATCTGGATTCAGACTGGTGACCTAGAGGGAACAGACTTTTTCTACTTATTAGCAATCCCCTGGGCTAACCAGACCCGTCAAATTCTTCTGCTTTGAACAATTAAAGGGGGTCTGACCATCAGCAATCCAAGAGGTGACAGTGACTGTACAGTGGGGTTATAGGTCTTTAGATATGAGTTTGAATTATACAGCTCTCTCTTTGCTGGTCTCAGTCTCACTCCTCAGTAACTTCACCCACTTTGTTCTCACGTGCATTATCATTAAATCCTCTGTCTGACCTCCTGCATAACACAGGCCTGAGAATCTTGCCTGTGGATTGAGGCCGATAACGTGTGCATGGCTAATGCAGCTCTTCCAGAAATGCAGCCAGCCTTGATCTGGAGACATCAAGAAATGGAGACTCCACCACTTCCCCATGGTAGTTTGAAATCACCCTCACTGTTAAAATTTTGCCCCTTATCTCTTATTTGGAGTGGGCTGGCTTTATCTTCCAGCTATCGGTTCTTGCAATGCCTTTCTCCCCTAGGTTAAACGGCCCCTTTGTACCTGTTGTTTTCTCTCCATGAAGTTACTTATACTTGTTAAATCACCTCTTGCTCTTCTGATAAGAAAGGTAAAGATAGATCATTTCCAAGGTTGGTGGTTTTTCTTATCAGTTTTCAAAAACAAAAGAAAGATTTGGGATTGAGGACCTGAGCAGAGTGTGAGGGGAAGGATAGTCCACTGTTTACAGCCTAAGATCTGGGAGACGGAGATCCCCTGCTCTGCCACAGACCTTGCTGTGTCACCTTGGGCAAATCACCTAGCCTGTCTGTGCCTCAGGTCCTCATGTGTAACATGGAGGTCACAGCACTGCCTTACCTTACTGGAGCGATGTGCTCAGAGCCAACGGGAATGAGGGCCATATAAGCACTGTAGATAGATGTTTCAGTGTTGTCAGTTATACCTATGCAAACTGCCTGGAGAACCCGAGCAATCGGATGTGGTAGCATTTTAATCCTCCTAAATGACTGCACAAGGTCCAAAGTCAGCCCCTTCGACTTTGGCCTTTGACAGCCGGGAAGCGGGAAATCACAAGTTCTGTAGCTGTTCTCGTTATCAGACTGTAACATGCAGACTCTTTGAAAATGAACAGCGAATACAAAAAGCCATTGTGCCCGCATACGCAGTACTGGCTCCAAACCCCTAACTCCTGAATATCCCCGGGGCTGCCACACTGCACTTCAGTCAATAGACCCTTTCATCTGGCCCTGCCTAAGGGCGTGACAAGCATTAAACAAAATTCAGGCCTACAGCACCCTGGTGAGGGAGGCAAGGGATATTAGATAAGGCATCCCTTTAGCCACCGCTCAGTTGCACCCTCCTCCAGGATGGGACACACTAGGTGTTTACCAGCATGCAGCCACGTTAAACCAGCATTTGGAGCACCTCATATCAGTGCAAAACCGACCTGCAAGCCTGGCCTGAGACATCATTGGCTTTTCTAGATTGGTGCAGAATTGGGAAGCAGTCAGAGTGGCTAGGAAGGCTGCCAAGGTTTGTAAGAGACACAGGTGCTGTGGACGGGTCAGCGCTCATGAGTCAAAAACCAAAACCAAACAGCAACAACAATGAAATAAGCACTGATCTTTCGAAGCATAATAAATTCCCGGGCTGTGACTGAGAGCCTGGCTGACGCGATGCAATGTGTGGTGCAGGCTGGGTTACCTCATCATTCTTTTGGCAACCACCAGGTCAGATCTTTCCTGAGAGTCAGTTACATCTCTGCCTCTTGTAGGTCCTGGGCTGAAGCCCACCCGAGCTAAAGGCCCTCCCCCTTAGCCGGGGAGGGGTCGGTGGACCCCGGCTACAACCAATTCCGGGAGACAACAAATGACAAACCAGGGACGGGAGTAAAGGTCATCAGGCCAAAAATCAGGTGGCCAGAGACACCGAGCAGCGAGCCCCAAACAGAGCCCGCTGCTCCTCAAAGGCGCCTCGGGAGTCAGTGGACATGGCCCAAAGAGGCGTGACTGGACAAGAGAATGGAAATAGGCCCAGCAGTCTCAGACTACCCCCCATCCAGCTTCCTCCTCCTGATATGGCTCATGGCCGTTTTGGCCAGCACCAGGAGGAGGCTGACGACATAGTCCCGGGACTTTGTGGGGCCATGGATGGGGTGGGAGCGGACAAGGAGGTGCAGAGAAAAGTGCAGCCAGACGCTCAGTCAGAGGTTCTGGAGGAGCCGGAAGAGGGGCTGCAACCTGATGCACTCAGCAAAGATGTGCGCCGGGGTCTCCCTCTCAGCACAGAAAGGCCAGGGGTCGGTGGAATCGCTGAGCCCCGCCAGGCACACACCTCCATGAAGGAGCCACCCACAGAGATCCCCGGCAGGCTGTGGGACCGGAGCGGGGCACAGACTGGCCCACCAGGGCTCCTCGCCCTCCTCGGGTGGCAGCAGGTCCTGCTGCTTGGTGTCAGGCTGGGACACGCGGGTGAGGACGTGAAGCCCGAGCAGGCGCAGATGTTCTCTGGGTGCAGTTCGGAGGCAGACCGGCAGCATGGTGTTTAGCTGCGCGTTGGGGGAGGCCAGGGAGGCTCGGGGGGCAGGGGCCCGATGACAAGGTCCGGAGGGCCCGGGGTGAGAGGTGGGTGGCAAGCACCCTGACACGGGAGCCACTCGAGGAAGGCAAGAGAAGTGGGAGGAAAGGCTGACCTCACCTCCTAGAGCAGACAACAGGGGACACATCGGGGGGCAGCCCTATGCACTGACTAAGCACACCGGGGTCCACCCAGTCCCTCCAATCATAGCCCAGGAGGTCTCCGACTCTAGCGGCCCCAGTCAGGACCGACCTCCGGCGCACCAGGGGGGACTCCGCCAGCTGCACACGAAGGTCTGGGTTGTGCAGCAGGGGCTCCGTTAGGAGGTCCTCTCCTCGGCGGCCGCTACAGACCTGGTCACCGAGATAAGCTCCCAGGTCCTGCGGAGCTCCTGCAAGAAGACCAGCAGCTCGGAGACGTCTCTGGGAAATCCCTCGGGTGGAGATACAAGAGCTGCCGGGTGTATCAGAGTCCTGGGAGGTGGGGGAGGAAAGGGTGTGCCAGCACGCTCCATTCCAGTTACCTGCACTGCAGTACAGTCTGGGCAGGGTCTGAAGGCAGAATGAGTGAACCTGGCTGTTGATCCAGACCAGGCCCTGTTACCCCTCCTCCAGTGAGAGGCACAGGACCCCCCTAGACACCCAGTGCCACCATGGCCAGAAAAACTCCAGGATCTTCCTCTGGAGGCTGGCCAGGGTTCCTGGGGTTGGTTCCCAGGGTGTTGGACAGGAGCTAGGGCATGGGCAGGACCAGCTGATTGAGCACCAGTGTTCCCCCCCAAACGGGAAAGGCACCGGAGCAACCCCGTCCACCTCCACAACTGGCCAGCCACCCTGGCCTTGGGATCACTCCAATTTTCCAGGGAGGAGGATCGGCGGCAGAAAGGTAGATGCCCAGACTCAGCAGCAGTCCCAAGCCACACTGGATGGCCTGGAGTGCACACAAAAGGGGCGGGGGCTTGCTTGCCATCCATCCCTGACCACCAGTCCAGAGCTCCTCACCCAGTTGACCTGGGCAGAGGAGACCACCAAATAGATGGCTTCGCAAGCCTCCACCCAGGCCAGGTCTCCCAGAGCACGTCGTCCTCATACGCCACCAGGACTACCCACAAGTCCGGCTCGCAAAACACCAACTCAGTCATCCTCTCGTGGAGGAGACAGAGGAAGGGCTCAATTGCAATGGTGTGGAGCTGGCTGGATCCACGGAGCTGGGATGATTTTGCATTCTGCTGCACCTTTATATTTCTAAAGTCTCCACCTACCTTTCTGTTGCAAGGCCCCTTTCCTTCTGGGAAGCAGGTCAGCTGATGTGGATGCAACATGTTGCAGGGGAGACACACAAACTGTGCTCTTCCTGAAGACTTCACGTTTGTTCTTTCTTGTTCTGTATGTTCAATAGCCTGCACAGCCACACCACGTGGTGGCAGGGTGGATATCTTATTTCTCTCCTGCCTGAACACAGCAGATGGTTCCCACTGCCCACAGAACCCCACCCCAGCCAGACTACTACCTCCTCCAAGCATAGACCAGAACCCAAGGCCTCCAAATGGATCAAGATTTTACCATCTCAGCTGACCCCCTCAGCTCACTGTTGTGGCTTTTGCTCTTTACACAGCAAAATAATATGAAGTCATTGCATTGGCACAGCTGGGTTCTAAATACCGCTCCTCCAATCGGTTCAGGGTGGCTTCTAAAACATAGAACTCACACTGTGTGCACCACCCGACCTACACTCATCCCAGAGTGGCAGTTCCTGTCCGGCAGGGCTGGACCCGGCTTCCCGCTCTGGGCATTGTCACCTGGGGCATGGGGTTGCAGCAGTGCTCAGGTATTGGCCTGGCCACCCCTCCATAACGGTGATGGGGTGTCCAGGCCAAATTTGAGCGAGTGGTGATGCGACCCCATGCGCCAGGTCGGGATGCTACTCACTCAGAATTTTGCGACTGTAACTAATTGATCACCCTTGTTACATTTGCGAGCATCCTCAGAGACAGCCGCACCAAATCCAGGGGCATGATGAAGAGCAGAATCTGACCCGCGGTACCCAAAGCATTGAGGCTTCTCAGACCCCCGCAGCGGTTTAAAATGGACAAGTTAGACACAGCTCCGGAAATGCTGAGCTGAGTCCCTGATCCAGAGGGCTGCTACATTCCACCCCAGAGATGGAGCCATTTTAGCAGTGACTGAGCAGTACCATGGGTGGTGGGTATCGCAGGCCAGAAGAGGCTTAGCCTCCCCAAAAAGCCAGGCATGGCCCTGCCCACACTCTGCCCCGAGGCCCCCTCCTGCTTCCTACTCTTTCCCTGTGGCTGGGGCTGAGCTGGGGCTGGGGCTGGGGCAGGCCGGCCTGCAGCCTGGGACTCCGGGCGGCCGGGACTGCCCACCTGGCACTCCGGGGGCGCTGGGACGATGCCAACCGGTGCTCCAGGGCAGGGGGCACTGGGACTGCCTTCCCATTTATCCGGGGCTGGGGGCACTCAGGTGGCCTAGGGCTAGGGTAGGGGGGCTGGCAGCCATGGTGGCAGGTTTGGGGCTCCAGCAGGGGAGGGGGTCGAAGGGGCGGGGCCTCAGGCAGAAGGGGCTGGGCCATGGGCTAGCCTCCCCGAATGGGCAGTTCACGCACCACCCCTGAGCAGTACCTGGATGTATACTGAAGTTAATGGAACTTCACCACTGATCTCAGTGCTTGCAAGGTCACTCTCGCTGTCTGATCTTTGAGATCCTTCAGGATGAAAGGTGACTATAAATAAAAGTGTTTTTTAATTTGTCTCTCTCTCTTAACTTATGAGTAGACGTGATTGCTTTCCCCGTCTGGTATTAGTTTAATTCATTGCATTTTATACTTCCCAGCACTGTGCAGCTTCTTCCCAGTACACGAGGTTCAATGTTACCACTGGTATTATGCGAAAGACAATCAAATATTGATACTGTGAAAAGAGCCAGGATAATGACTTGAGGCAACTCAAGATGTAACATGACACAGCAGAGAACAGAAAGAGGGAGTGGAGTGGATTTCTCCGACTCTGTTTGCTTTAGGTTAGAGCTGGTCAAAATACTATTTCAAAGAAGAAGAATGGTAGGAATCATTAGGAAAGGGAGAGATAATAAGACAGTAAATCTCATAATGCAACTATATAAATCCATGGTACGCCCACACCTTAAATTCTGAGTACAGTTCTGGTTGCCCTACCTAAAAAAAGATATATTAGAATTGGAAAAGGTACAGAGAAGGGCAACAAAAATGACGAGGGGGATGGGACAGCTTCCATGTGAGGAGAGATGAAAAAGACAGGGACTTTTCACCTTGGAAGAGAGGTGACTAAGGGGAGATATGACAGAGGTCTATAAAATCATGACTGCTGCGGAGAAAGTGAACAAGGAAGCGTTATTTACCCCTTTATATAGCACAAAAATCAGGGGTCACCCAATGAAATTAATAGGCAACAGATTTAAAACAAACACAAAGCAGTATTTCCTCACACAACGCACAGTGAACCTGTGGAACTCATTGCCAGGGGATGCTGTGAAGGCCAAAACTATAACTGGGTTCAGAAAAGAACTAGATAAGTTCATGGCGGAGAGGTTCATCAGCGGCTATTAACCAAGATGCTAAGCCTCTGACTGCCAGAAGTTGGGAGTGGACGATGGGATGGATCACTCGATAATTGCCCTGTTCTGTTCGTTCCCTCTGGGGCACCTGTCCTTGGCCACTGTCAGAGACAGGATACTGGGCTAGATGGACCTTTGGTCTGACCCAGGATGGCCTTTCTCATGTTTCTTAAATTCTTGTCAAAAGATTTGATTTTTTTTTCTAAAATAAAAATTGACATGAAAAATCATGTATCACCACAGCATCTCAGTGCCCCTGTCAGTCACAGACCAGGACCCCATTGTCCTAAGCTCTTGTTCTGTCAAACACAGAACAAAAAGACAGCTGCTGCCCCAAAGAGCTTAATTGCACCTCTTATTTTTAAATCAAAAATGTTATTGAAAGTTTTTTGGTAAGCAAAAAATATTTGAAGGTATTTTCAATTAAAATATTCCCAGTAAACATTTTTTTAAAACCCCAAAATGTGTGAATTTCAAGCCCTTTCTAAACCAAAACAGTGACATATTGAAATTATTCATCAGATTCCCCACACACACAGACACAGACACACACTTTCTTTTAAAGCCACCCCTGCTATAAGTGGTTACGTTTTGTTTGTTTACAGATGGAGTTTAGAGAATTTTTACCTTCAGTTTTGAATATAGGCTCCAATCCTGCATGAAACTCAACCAGAGGCAGAGCCTTCACCGCACAGAGCACAGAATCTGCTTTTACCTACAGGCAGTTTCTGGGGGCTCTGAATCAAACCAAATTTACTACACTTTCTACTACGGGTTCATTTGTCAGCAGCTTATGAAGGGTTAATAGATGATTAACCAATGTTATAAGAGATGATTAGTGTGCATGATAAGTCATGGTAATAAGCAACCTATTGGCTTCTATAACAATGAGTTACAATAGCTGTTTTACTGAACGGAGCTCGAAAGCTTGTCTCTCTCTCCAACAGAAGCTTGTCCAATAAAATACATTATTGCGTCAACCATCCTGTCTCTCTCACATCACCGACACGGCCACAAAAACATTGCAAATGACAATGGAAGATACAGAATTTTGCCGTCTGAAATGGAAACTCCACACAGGCCTGAAGAAGAGCTCTGGGGAGCTCGAAAGCTTGTCTCTTTCACCAACAGAGGTTGGTCCAATACAAGATAGTATCTCACCCACCTTGGCCTGACCTACACTACAAACCTATATCAGTAAAAATGTCGCTCAGGGGTGTGAAAAATCCACACACCTGAGCAATGCAGTTAGACCAACCTAGCCCCTGGTGTAGACAGCGCTCTGTCGCCGGGAGGGCTTCTCCCATCGATATAGCCACCGCCTCTCAGAGAGATGGAGTAACTATGCCAATGGGAGAAACTCTCCCATTGGTGTAGTAGTGTCTTCACGTCAGCTGTTTAGTAAAACAGCTCCTACAGCTATTCATCATGTTTAACCCTTTACAAACTATTTTAAAATGTACTCAATATACAGTGTGACTGATATTTCCAATGCAACGTTTAATGGGTGTTCTAGGCATTCATTATTTTGCCAGCTAGGGGTGAAATCCCCACCCTACTGAAGTCAATGGCAAAACTCCCATTGACTTCCATGGGGTTGGCATTTCATCTTCGGTGGTAAGTGAATGCCACACTCACCCACCTGCTCTACCTCAATGAGTCACCCTTGTAGCTTTGGTGGGCTCATTTTGGGTGGCTGATGCCTGAAGTCACCACCGCAGGCTCAGTGGTTTCCTTTGCCGCTCTTAGCAGGTTAGCATATGGACTCCTAATAGATCATCTGTAAGTGTCCTTGCAGGTGCATGGCAGGGAGATGGAAAGTGCAGGGCATCACCAAGAGATGGGGAAGAGCCAGGGGGGAGGGGAGCATCCCCCCCAGCACATTAGAAAGTTGGCACCTATCCTACCACACCAAGGTGCCTTGGAAGATCTAGCGGTGAGAAATGAGGTCAGAGGCCAGGGCCCATTCAATCCTCAGCCTCTCTGCGGAGCCTGCCAATCTGGAGGCCAATTATTAAATGTGTTGGTGTTTGTGGGCGGATATCTCAGGGGTTAAAGTATGGGGCAACACGGCTAGACACTCCCTTCCTAGCTGGATCCATGTTAACACTGTGGATCTATGGGACACTTGTACCCTAGGGATTGGACTGACATCACCAAGCTCCTGTCACACCAGTCACCACAGAGCCATCAGGAGCCGGGGGTGATGGCATTTGTCCTCAGCTCTTCCGGCTGCTCGACCAACCTCAGCTACAGTTGAGCTGGCAATTGGTCCGTTCTCTAGTCCCTGGGCTGGTTTGCGCAGCTGATTGGCTTTGGGAGGGACGCATTTGCAGGTTATAAAAGTGAACCGCTCGCCCTCACCCTTCCATTGGCTCTCGGAACTCACAACATGGCGCTTGGTGTAGAACAGTTGTGAGGTGGCAGGGCATTCTGGGTAATGACATGCAAATCACTACCCAAAATGCTTTGTCCACTCCTCGCCCTTTCAGCCAGAGCTTATATCTGTGCTTTGTTGAAGGATTTGGGGCTATTGGGCATGTGCATTGGTCCTCCTCTTGGGGCTTTGCCTTTTGAACCTCCAGAGTCTGTGTCAGGTTAAATTAACCAGGAGGTCAGATAGCCCAATATTTTGCTTAGCAATGGGCCTGGCAGTAGAAGAAAACACAAAAACAATTGTGGGAGCATCTGAAAATGAGGGTGGCGGGCATCACTGGCAGAGCTGAGGGGGCAGCCAGCAATCCCCAAAAGTCCCTGAGCTTACTATAGACTGAAAACAGGGAGTAACAGCAGATGGAAGGTTAATGTCTCCCTGTCACTCCCATGTAATCTGAGAATAGACTCTCCTGTTACATTAATTTCTCCAGCAGTATAGTGTGTGCTGCTGGTTTACACCTGCGTTTCCCCACCTACGTCACTTGGCTTAAGCTGTTTTTACTGGCAGCATGTGCTGCCTAGGATCATGTGTCTTGACACATGAATGCATCCCAGCCGCATAGGGAAGTCAGATTCCCTCCCACCGGTGTGTTGCAACACATTTGTTATCGTGCATTGAACAAAGCAGGACAGGACATGCTCAGTTCCCAGCAGAAGATGTTTGTCTGCCTGCACAAAGAGAACTGCAGTCAGAGTAGTGGGAAACCCAGCAATCCTGGCTCACAGGGACTCGTGAAAAATATTTTGCTATTCTTAGAAGCCACGAAATGTAGAGCTGGCTCTGAATTTGCCCATCACGGAATAGGCAGAGAGTTCAGATTTCAGGTTCTATTTCATTCCCTTTAGTTTGTTTCCTTGGAGGGGGGTTCATGCCCCTGTGAGTTTTCCTCTTGATTTTCAGCTATGAAGGAACCCTAGAGCCTCAAAGTGAATCTCTACTGGTGTCCCTGGTTTTACTCCAGATCAGGGTGCAACTTCCATGTTCCCCAGGGATCCCAGCTGAAGCTTTAAATCCCAGATTAACTCATCCCAGAATTGCTGGAAAAGGTTCAGAAACTTCAGAGGCCATGGCAGAGCCAAGCCCAGAAAACCCAGATCACCCGATACATGTGCTGGCACTGCAATCACGAGAACACTTGGTTCTGGGGGTCCTAATGTAGCAGCCCCCATGGGATAGGTTCTGCAGCGGTGCTGCTCTTTGCAGTCACGTCCACTCCACTTTGCCCCGGGACTGGGTCAGCTGCATAAAGATAACATACCTTGTCTGGGGACCTGTTTGCTTCCCCGGGGGCTGCTGGGGCACCTTCCATTCGTCTTCATACTCTAGAGAGGTGGCCACTGCTGGGATGTTTGTCGGGGGCTGGGGAGACAGATCAGTCGGGCTGATCCTGAAGGAGATGGTGCAGCTAAGAAGAGTCAGAAGGTGACATCTTCAGAGCGCTTAAGTGACTTAGGAGCCTAAGTCCCCTTTTCAAAAGTGGCGGGCATGTAGCAGCTTATGGCTCCTGGGATGCCAAAGGGACTTAGGAGCCAAAGTAGCTGAGCTGCTTTTGAAAATGGGACTTAGGCAATTTTGAAAACGTTACCAGAAGCTTCCACTCAAGCCTAGAGTCCTTCACAGCTGTCTGGCAAGCCCCTGTGAGGCTGGCACATCATGAGGGTTTGCGCAGGGTGGCTGGCCCTTCTCTCTACCTGTTATAATGAGCTGGTTGGTCTGGGATTCCCCTACCTGAGGAAGAGCGTCCCGAGCTTCAGAGACTTTCCAGTTGAAATCCCGGACAAGCCGCCACTTGTATCACCGACGGACCCCAGTCGTCAGTGGGCGGGATCAAACTGGGGAACTCTGGAGCTTAGTGCGTGAGCCTCTACCGCATAAGCTAAAAGCCAACTGCAGACTCATTTAAAAAACAGACTCATTTAACTCTCTCTCAGTGGTCTCAGTGCCACTAGATGGGCAGAACACCACACCCAGGAGGTGTGTGGGTTACAAAAGCACCACCCGATCCAACCAACTCTCATCCAGCAGGGCCCAGATGCTCCTGTCACTAAATCGCTTGGTGCCCTGCTTCCCGGGCAGGCAGTGTTCCATTAGCAGGCCTCAGGGCTTCCAAGGCCCATAGCCTCCAAGGGATTTAGGGGAGCTAGGTGCCTAAATTCCTGGGAGGGTCTGGCCCTAAGTCACCATCTTCTCTAACAAATATTTTTTCTTCTTCTCTTTCCTTCCTTCATTTGACATTGGTCTGCTCACCGAAATGCTCGCTCCACCCAGGTTCTCAACCAGGATCTCCCCCTTGTGTCCCTGGCTGGGCCTGGTCCCTTGCCCTGGCTGACTGCCTTCAAGTCATGAAGAAACGCCATAACTCCGAAGGTGGTGCAGGCCCCACCCTGCTGCTGGGGACACTCTACAATTATCTGCTTTACAGTTCTGAGATGTTACAGTTTGTGGAGTCAGCTCTGTTTCCTGCTGAGGGGCCAGTTCTCTGCTTCTCTGTGATGGGGAGATCGGCCGTGGGGAGCAGCATTAGACACATCTAAAAACAGAAGCAGCCCAGTCTGGGATGCCAGCCACATTTGCCCGGTGTCTTTACCCTGCCACGCCAGACCAGCAGCTGCTTTGCTGGGCTTTAGCTTCTACAGTGAAGACATCCTCGAAGCCTTCCTTGGGTTCTCCTCCTCCCGCTGAGGTTTTCTTGGTGCTCTCCCTCCCCTCCCTGCTGCTTGGCCCTTTCACAGAGCTGCCAATAATTTCCCGCCACCAATGAGCAGTAACAAAGCCATCTGCCATTTCCTGGGGAGGCCACACTGCAGGAACATCCAGCAGCTAATGCCATTCAAGCATGGCACTATTTAGTCGTCAGCACCTGGAAAAACAGTCAGCTTGGAGCTCATTAGTTTCCACCCTGCCCACGGCCGCTGAACCAGCTGCTATACTAACACTCGCTGAAATGCATTAGCCGCTTATTGGAGCTGAAAAAAGATCAAGGACGTTACTGCCGGAGAGTCTATAATGGATTTTCCCTGAAACTCCGCAGTACATTGAACAAGTCAGTTAGACACCCATTTGGAATAAACAGAAACTGGCTGCTTGTGCTTATTTTAATTTTAGTCTTTGGACAAAAGCACTTGCCCATTAGATTATTCAGAAGCAGCCTGGAGCAGAGCGCAGTCTTGTTAGGAGAATGGTATCAGTTTGAGGCTGTAGTTCCCCCCCGCCCAGCCCACCTCCCCCAAAAAACTAAGGAAGCATTACCTATCAGCTAGAGGAGCAAGAGACACCTGACTTCTAATCCCAGCTCTGCTACTGACTCACTCTATGACCTTGCCCAAGTCACTTGGCCTCTGTGTATCTCCATTTACCCGTCTGTAAAATGAGGGTAATGATCCATACCTCACTGGGCTGGCCATAAAGAGTATTTCATGAAGAGATCTGATATCTGGAGATGACAGTGCTATAGCTGGAAAAGTATCATTATAACCCACAATCGTGCAGTAAAATCAAGGGGCTTTTTCTAGACTTTGATCTGCCTGGAGAGAAGGCAACAAACAGTAGGCATGAAATCTCTCGGGGAGGAGTAACCATGAGTGTGTCAGAGCGAATATGAGAGAAAATCATTCATCATGTCCACATTGATTCAATCTGTGATGCCCAAGCAAAACTGGGCACGACCAGCCTGAAGCCAGATAGCGGAGTGCCCTGATACCCATGCAAGGGGTGCTGTATCACGCCATGGGCACAGGGAACATTTTAAACTTTCCCCTCTGCAAGAGTGCTCAGTGTGCATCTGAGAGGCGGGGCAGAGGTCACAGCAACGAGCACAGTAGAAAAACAGTACCCGGGTGCTCTGACGGGGGAGCTGTGCGGGCACTGATCCCAGCTGAACAGCGAGGCAGTGAGCACCTTGGGAGGTGCGCTCTAGAGAGAAGAGGGAAGAACAGGCAGGTGGGGAGTGCTGTATTGTGTGACTCTGCTGGAATGAAGTACCTAGTTTCATCCTCGTGACTTGCTTACTCCAAATCAAAACACAACAAGCAGCCATGATAGGAGGCTGCTCCTGGGCCTTCTAGACATCCAGCCCATGGCTTCATTAGGTACGTGGTACTCTGGCTAGAAGACTTTCCCACTTCAAGCTCGCCAATGTCCCTGTCCCACTCTCCTTAAAAGACCCCTTCTTCCAAGCACCCTCCTGGCCTTGTTTTCATCACCAGCAATCACACCGCACTTTCTCAATGGTACGGCTGCACAGTGCCTCAGCTTGTCCGTCTGTCTTCAATGGTAAGCACTTCAGGGCAGGGAAAGTATCTTACTCCCTGTTTGTAAAGTGCTGTGTAAACCCACAGTGCTAGATAAAGGATAATTACTCATGAAAAATAACGGTAGTGACTGGGGTTTATTGAATGTTACTTACTGGGGAAATTATTTTAAGAATATAAGAATGGCCATACTAGGTCAGACCAAGGGTCCATCTAGCCTAGTATCCTGTCTACCGACAGTGGCCCATGCCAGATGCTTCAGAAGGAATGAACAGAACAGGGCAATTATTGAGTGATCCATTCCCTGTCGTCCAGTCCCAGCATATGGCAATCAGAGGCTTAGGGACACCCAGAGCATAGGGCTGCCTCCCTGACCATCCTGGTTAATAGCCATTGATGGACCTACCCTCCATGAACTTATCTAGTTCTTTTTTTAACCCAGTTACAGTCTTGGCCTTTACAACATCCCCTGGCAATGAGTTCCACAGGTTGACTGTGCGTTGTGTAAGCAAGTGCAGCCTCTTGTCTGTTTTAAACCTGGTGCCTATTAATTTTCATTGGGTGACTCCTGGTTCTTGTGTTATGTGAAGGGTAAACAAAACTTCCTTATTCACTTTCTCCACAACAATTGTAATTTCATAGACATCCATCATATCTCTGCCTCAATCGTCTCTTTTCCGAATTGAATAGTTCCAGTCTTTTTAATCTCTCCTCATACGGAAGCTGTTCCTTACCCCAAGCACTATTGTTGCTCTTCTCTGCACGTTTTCCAATTCTAATATATCTTTTTGAGATGGGACAACCAGAACTGCACACAATGTTCAAGACGTGGGTGTACCATGGCTTTATGTAGGGGCACGATGATATATTCTGTTTTATCATTTATCCCTTTCCTAATGATTCCCAAGATCCTGTTCTCTTTTTTGACTGCCCCTGTACATGGAGCAGATGTTTTCAGAGAATTAGTCACAACTCCACAGTTTCTTTCTTGAATGATAACAGCTAACTTAGGCTCCATCACTTTCTATGTAGAGTTGGGGTTATGTTTTCCAATGCGCATTACTTTGCAGTTATCATCATTGTATTTCGTCGGCCGTTTTGTTGCCCAGTCACCCAGTTTTGTCAGATCTCTTTGTAGCTCTTCGCAGTCTGCTTTGGACTTAACTATCTTGAACAATTTAGTATCATCTGCAAACTTCACCACCTCATTGTGGCAACCTCTTTTTCCACATCATTTCTGCATGTGCTGAACAGCAATGGTCCCAGTACAGATCCTAGGGGGTCCCAGTTATTTACTTCTCTCCAGTCTGAAAACTGACCATTAATTCCTACCCCTTGTTTCCTGTCTTTTAACCAGTTACTGATCCATGAGAGGACCTTCCCTCTTATCCCATCGCTGCTTACTTTGCTTAAGAGCCTGTGGTGACGGACCTTGTTAAAAGTGTTCTGAAAGCCCAAATACACTATATCCACTGGATCCCCCTTACGCACATGTTTCTTGACCCCCTCAAAGAATTCTAGTAAATTGGTCAGGCATGATTTCCCTTTACAAAAACCGTGTTGACTCTTCCCCACCAAATCATAGAATCATAGAAGATTAGGGCTGGAAGAGACCTCAGGAGGTCAGCTAGTCCAACCCTGCTCAAAGTAGGACCAACCCCAACTAAATCATCCCAGCCAGGGCTTTGTCAAGCCGGGCCTTAAAAACCTCTAAGGATGGAGATTCCACCACCTCCCTAGGTAACGCATTCCAGTGCTTCGCCACCCTCCCAGTGAAATAAGTTTTCCTAATATCTAACCTAGACCTCCCCCACTGCAACTTGAAACCATTTCTCCTTGTTCTGTCATCTGCCACCACTGAGAACAGCCGAGCTCCATCCTCTTTGGAACCCCCCTTCAAGTAGTTGAAGGCTGTTATCAAATCCCCCCTCATTCTTCTCTTCTGCAGACTAAATAAGCTCAGTTCCCTCAGCCTCTCCTCATAAGTCATGTGCCCCAGCCCCCTAATCATTTTTGTTGCTCTCCGCTGGACTCTCTCCAATTTGTCCACATCCCTTCTGTAGTGGGGGGCCCAAAACTGGATGCATTACTCCAGATGTGGCCTCACCAGGGCCGAATAGAGGGGAATAATCACTTCCCTTGATCGGCTGCAATGCTCCTATTAATGCAGCCCAATATGCCGTTAGCCTTCTTGGCAACAAGGACACACTGTTGACTCATATCCAGCTTCTCCTCCACTGTAAGCCCCAGGTCCTTTTCTGCAGAACTGCTTAACCAGTCAGTTCCCCAGCCTGTAGCAATGCCTGGGATTCTTCCATCCTAAATTCAGGACTCCGCACTTGTCCTTGTTGAACCTCATCCGATTTCTTTTGGCCCAGTCCTCCAATTTGTCTAGGTCACTCCGGACCCTATCCCTACCCTCCAGCGTATCTACCTCTCCCCCAAGCTTAGTGTCATCCGTGAACTTGCTGAGGGTGCAAGCCATCCCATCCTCCAGATCATTAATCAAGATGATGAACAAAAATCACGTTCATCTGTGGGTCTGACAATTCTGTTCTTTACGACAGTTTCAGCCAACTTGCCCAGGGCTGAAGTCAGGCTTACCAGCTTGTAATTGCCGGGATCACCTCTGGTTCTTTTTTTTTTTAAAATGGCATTACATTAGCTATTCACCAGTCATCTGGTCCAGAGGCTGATTTAAGCCATAAATTACATACCACGGTTAAAAGAAAAGGAGGACTTGTGGCACCTTAGAGACTAACAAATTTATTGGAGCATAAGCTACCGCTGTAGCTCACGAAAGCTTATGCTCAAATAAATTTGTTAGTCTCTAAGGTGCCACAAGTCCTCCTTTTCTTTTTGCGAATACAGACTAACACGGCTGCTACTCTGATACCATGGTTAGTCGTTCTGAAGATTTATATCTGAGTTCCTCCAGAACTCTTGGGTGAATCCCATCTGGTCCTGGTAACTTATTACTGTTTAATTTATCAATTTGTTCCAATATCTCCTCTATCGACACCTCAGTCTGGGACAGTTCCTCAGATTTGTCACCTAAAAAGAACAGTGGGAATCTCCCTCACACTACCGACAATAAAAAGAAAATGAGTAAGATCAGTGCAGACAATTCTCCACAATGGCCTTGTCTTCCTTGAGTGTTCCATTAGCACCTTGATCATCCTTGATATAAAGAGATGATCCGGCAATTAAGGTGCTAGCCGGAGACCTGGGCTCAATTCCCTGCTTCCTGTGTGCTATTGAGCAAGTCACTTAGCCGACTTGTGCATTGGTTACCTCACTGAGGCTTTAGCCTGTAGCCCCATCAGACCTAGCTAGCCTGGGTTAAAAGCACCAACACACTCAAGTAAGAGGGTCTTGTGTGCGGACCGGAGAGGGGGGACAGGGGCAACACCCAAGTAAGAGCCCACGTTAACTTCAGGGAAGACAGATTCTTACAGGAGGTCTCACGAGGTCAGAGGCAGGACTTTGCATGACTTCACTCTGCCCCAGCATAGAGAGACACCGCCGCAGAGCTGCCTTACGGCCAGTGAGGTCACCACCAGTCCCAGGTTTACAATGGCTCCAGTGGCTCCATGGAGCCGGGCCTGTGCTCAGAAGGGGCCCCAGCCTGCTCCGCTTGCATTGCACCCTGAGACCCCTCTGGCTCCCCCTGCCCACCACTTGCTCCTCTTGGCCTGCCCGCCTGATGCGTCCTCAGCCCCACCCCCCTGCTCCTCTCTGCCCCATGGCCGGACTCCAGGGCACCTCCGGCTCCGGGCAGTCCCTGCTTCCCACCACCTGCGGGGCCCCACCTGTCCCCCACCCCAGAGCTGAGCTGCCTGGGAATGGTGCAGAAGCCTGGCCCGTCTCAGGCTGGGGCCGGGGGGAAAGGGGACAGTGCGGGGAGCTTGGCTGGGCCCCTCCTGGGGAAGTGAGTCTTGAGGGACCCCAGCCGGGGCAGGCCCTGGCCTGGCTGATCGCACCACTCCTGAGGGACCGGAGCGATTCCCCGGCCCGGGACCAGCCCTGGCTGCATTGGCCGCTCAGCCTGGCAGATGCAGTCGCCTCCCAACGGGCCAGTGAGTGCGGCCGGGAGGCAGGGTGTGGGGGAGTGGGTTTCTTGGGTGGAGGGGGGGGTGTTCTGGGCTGTGAGGGGCAGGGAAGATCTGTATGTTGGGGCACTAGGGAGTGGGGGTTCTGTGGGGGGGGGGGGGTGCTGGAAAGTTGTGGTGGGGCTGTGGGCAGGGGGGCGCTGGGCAAGGGCAGTGTTGTGCAGGACGCTGGGCATTTGTGTGAAGGGGCTGTGGGGGTGCTGGGCATAGTGGGGCTGGGGGGGGCTCTGGCAATAAGGAGTCGGGGGGCATTGGGCACAGGAGGGGCATGCTGGCAGCACAGGGCCAGGCAGGCCACTGTGTGTCTGGCAACTGCCAGTTTGCAAATAGTGCTCTCGCACTGGGTTGGGCAGAGCTGGGCGGCCCCTGCCATGCCATGCCCCATTGCCCCTGGCTGGCCCCTTGCTCCGGGGACTGACCTCCCTACGCCATGCTCCATTGCCTCCATGGGGCCCCACAAATAAGTTTGGTGCCGGGCCCACAAAAAGTTAATCCAGCCCTGGTACCACGCTGCTCTCTGAGAGCCGAGAACCCAACGAGACTGCCAGCACCAAGCCTGCAGCCCAGCAGAGCCTGCCCCAGTTTGGTGCTATATCAGTGCCTCCATTCTGGCTTCCCCAGTGGACCTCCAAGGGCAGGGTTCGGTGCAGCTCCTCCACAGCAGAAGTGCCGTCCTAAGGTTTCCTCCAGCTAGTTTCCTGCCAGGTTGGAGTGACTCCGAATTGATCTGATTTCACAGTAGGTCACAAGTGGACAAAAACAAGGGACAACCAGCCAGGCCCACGTCCCTTTCACAAGACAGCTCTGGGTCTATTTTGAAGGAGCGGGAGACAGAGACTCATGCTGCTACAGGCTACCGGGCAGTTTTGTTTACTTACAGCGCTGGTACAACATAGAAGCATCTCCTTCGACATTGCCTTGGTGGGAGCGACTGCAAAGATCAGAGGGTAGTTCAATCCCAGTGGCTCAGTCCTGAGATTGCCAGCAAAGAGGCCAACTAGTGCCAGTTGCAGTGGTCTGCGCACCTTTCCGCCAGGAACTGGACCGAGCTCCACCAAACCCATCTGACAGCAGAGCAATGACCTAGGCTGGATTTGAACCTGTGACCAGTCTCGCAAGGTATCTACATATTCCCTTCCCATCAGCTCAGAGTGGGGACTCTAGACATTTCTGGTGTGGTGTCAACTTTTGGGGGGCTATTTTTAGCCACTTGTGGATGGTCAGGGACCGTCACCAGCAATGTGTTTTGTTGTCACGGCAAAACCAAATCTCTCCGTGTGTCACCTGCCTCATTCCATGCAGCACAGCGAGCCTGTGGGCAACACAGCGTGCTCACACAGCACATCACGTGTTCAAAGCTCTCAAAGGGGACGCAGGGCCCATTCCCAGCTCCGCCCCAGACATGTTGAGGAAACTCAGGCAAGTCCCTGCCCCCATCTGTTTCCCCATCTGTAAAATGGGGATGATGCTATTTGCCTACCGCAGAGGGTTCATGAGTTAATCTTTCTAAGGTGCTTTGAGATCCTCAGATGGAAGGCGGTAGGACTGGGATACGTAAAGGAAGGGGTTAAATACTTACACAGCACCTTAAACATACACCTCCATGTGCAGAGGATGTAGAGGCAAGGACCACGCTCCCACTGACACTAAAGCCTGAAGGGCCCATGAGGTCATCTAGTCTGACCTTCTGTGAATCACAGGCCACCACCCAACACCCGCACACAAAACCCAATGACCAAAAAGAGACCAAAGTAAATGAGACCTACAGGAGACTAGACTATTATGTGTCACAGTCAGAGAATAGGGGGACCAAGGCGCACTGGTGCCCGAAGGCCCTGCAATAGCAGGGAAATGATGGAGTTAGGATTATCTGGGTATATCTGGCAAGAGACCCACGCCCACGTGCTGCAGAGGAAGGTGAAAAAACCCCAAGGTCACTGCCAGTCTGACCTAGGGGACACTTCCTTCCCAACCCCAACTTGGGCGGTCAGTTAGACCCTGACCATTGAGCAAGAACCAACCAGCCAAGCACACATGAGAGAGAAGGCTCAGTGCCACCTTGGAGACCTGGCCCACAGTCCCATCTCCAGCCAGGACCATCCCTGATGCTTCAGAGAAAGGAAATAATAAAAACAAAAAACCTCCCAGAATACACTGGGTGAAAAGAAGTCCCTGCCTGACCCCTGAAGGTGGCACTCACCTGCTGAAATTTAGTCCTTCACATAACACAAGAACCAAGGATCATGCAATTAAATTAGTAGGCAGCAGGTTTAAAACAAACATAAGGACATACGTCTTCACACAACACAAAGTCAACCTGTGGAACTCCTCACCAGGGGATGTTGTGAAGGCCAAAACTACAATGGGGTTCAAAAAAGAATTAAGTTCATGGAGGATGGGTCCATCAATGACTATTAGGCAAGACGGGCAGGGATGCAACCCCATGCTCTGGGTGTCCCTAGCCTCTGCCTGCTAGAAGCTGGGAGTGGATGACAGGGGATGGATCATTCAATGACTGCCTGTTCTGTTCGTTCCCTCAGAAGCACTTGAAAGGGAGCGGGTGAGCTGAGGCTATTTGGTGCTGATCCTTGCATCTGGTATGGCTGTATTTGGAGATGAAGACGGGCTAGCCCCAGCGCGGTCTCCTGGAGTTACTCCCAATTCACCCCAGCATTGCCAAGAGCATGATTTGCCCCAGCAGGCTGCGTTTAGGTAACAACTGAAGAACAAAGTCTGTAAAAGGTACAGGCTCTGACTCCATGTTCTCACACTGCCCATCATCCTGGTATGCTCCTGGCGGCAGGAGCAGAGGCCGCACCCATGGAATCATTCTGCAGGGCCATTTCTCATCAACCATTGTGTTCTTGTATTCGTGCCCTGGTCAACACGCCGCCTCCCAACACCCTCGCCCTGACTCGGAGAGAGGATCGTTCACGAGCAGGACACAGGCCGAACGGGAGGGACCCCGGCGTTAAATTGCTGATTATTCCACCGGGGCAAGCCTTTAGACAAGCTCATTAATCTGTCTCCGGGACATAACTAAGTGATTTGGATTGGCCTCTAAGTCTGTTTGTTGGACAGCTGTTGTATAAGCCTTGCCCGGCTCCTCCTGTTCTGATACTACCCAGGGTGGAGGAGATGCAACATCATCCACCAACATCTGAGCAGCTCCACCGGAAGGCTGGGATCCACCCCTCTGGTGCAGGGGTTGTAACTCCACTGGGCGCAGCTAACACTGTATCCCAACATTAATTAATTCGCCAGCTGGAGCCACTAGGCAGGACTATGACACTAATAATGAGCCGTATCTAGAGAGGAAGGTGAATTCAGCCAGAGGCCGGGAAATCCCGACAATCAGAACAGCGCTTCAGAGCCGCGTGCAAACCACCCTAAACCCAGCAGGATGAGAACGGCGAAGCAGATGGATGAGCCAGAATATGAGGACGACCGCCAGCCTCCTCGTGTCTGGAGATTTTAATCCCATCTGGGGCTTGATGAAACCTTAAGGCACCTTGACTTGCTTCAGTCTAAAACGCCCCCCCCACACTTACCAGCTGACAGAGCGCCTCACCGAGGCCAGAAACCTGTCCAGGCAGTTTCAGAGCAGGCAAAGAAAAGTTGCCCAAGCTCCAGTCTGTATTTTTTAGCACAACTGATCAGGAAACAAAATTATGGGGCACAAAAAATGTTGAATTGTTGGCAAATTTTTCATCCCAAACTGGAAGAAAAGCCAAAAAATACATTTCACCCCCCAGAATGGTTATTGCACAATATTGTATTTTGGAAACTTTCATTGTTTCCAACACAAAATACACACCCAGGCAGTGCAGGATGCCCAGCTCCATGGCAATCCGCCATGTGGGTTACTGAAGAGCCAGGCTACTAAGGAGCCAAGCAGGCTGCCAAGATGTCATGTCACTGGGCAGGTGTGTCTAGTGGTTAGAGCAGGAATCGGCAGCCAGGAATCAGAGCCAAGGGTCAGAACTGGGGCAAGGGCAAGGTTGGGCCCAAGCCAGGCTGGGCACAAGCGGGCCCAGGAGCTATCATGGCCACGGGGAAATGCTTTGAGCAGCCGCTGAACTGCTGCTGGGTTTACGAGCGGGCCTGCTGACTCTTGCCTCCAATGAGGCCACATAGCCAGTTTGGCAGCCTACTATAGGCCAGCCATGCTCGTTAGGTTTCCTGAAGACTGGCTCTGATTCTTGACACACGGAGCCAGGGACCCAGGGCGCTGAGGAAGAGGGCAGGAGGACAACTAGGGGGCTGGGCAGCTCACCGGCCGGCCAGCCTGCCTCTCGGCCTGGCTTCCTTTGACACATTCCCATGGAATGTTGCGGTTTCACCCAATCAGTGTCTCCTGGTGGAACGCTGTCCCGTCAGACCATTTTCGACCACATCTAGTTTTTAGCCCTCACTTCTTCCTGATCAGCTCTGAGGGGAATGAGGGTTGGGGCCTGAAACAAACCCCTGGTCCAAATACCTCCAGTCTTGGATGAAGTTTGGCTTCATTTGCTCCATTCTTGCCCGGAGTTAGGGCCCTGTCCTCCACTGATGTGGATCAGCATTGGTCCACTTGCTTCAACTGGAGCTATACCACTAGCTTTGATGCCGGCCCTCCTGAATTGACTTCTGATATCACGTAGCAAAAGCATGACACGCAGAGGGGAGGCTACGATTTATGTCCTAGCCCTAGTCGCATGGCATCCCTCAGGGTTACAGAGGGCTAATACCCATGTCACGTGCTCCTTTCCAGGCTGCGTACAAGTCCACGAGCAACCTGCACGCTACTTCAGAATTGGGACAGCCCAATGTACTTAACTGAAGTCCCTGGCAGCCCTCAGAGAGGCACTAAATAAGGTGGCCCTTGTCCATTGCCTTGTGGTATTGCTCGTGTCTCTGAGTAGAACTGCTCGAGTTATCAGCATGAAGCCTGACTACACAGGAGGTAGGAGAACCTGCCTCTGCCCAGCCTCAAATACCCCATCCCATGCCATAAGAGATCTGTAGTCTACCTAGGAAGGAAGAACATACAGTAGGCAGTTATTAAATGATTTGCCCATCTGAGAGGTTTCTGATTAACATCCATTAGTCAGGGACTGGCTTATGCCCAGAAGCAGGAGGAACTCTGGGTGCAGGAAGGTTTATTACATCTCTTCCAAACACTGCGGTTTGAATCCCAGCGATTGGAATTCAGCCTGTGCTCACGGTCCGTGGAATGGATAAGCACTTTTCAAGCAACTTAGCCAGCACAGATAGAATCCAAAAGAGTCCCTACAGCTTCCAATCTGTTTTGTCCTCTCTGGATCAAGACCTCCCTGCTGCCCTTCCTGATAGATGAAGGATCTCTTGGGCAAAATAAGTAATAAATTTAAAGGATCAATTGCTGACTTAACCTGGAATGGAACAGCCAATATAAGACACTTTGGATGCAAGTGGCCTTAGCTGGGCATTTTTATTCAGACTTCTCTCAGGCAAAAGTCTTATTAACTTTCCCACAAGGAGCTGGCCACAAATGAAAACCCAAGGGGCTTGGGTCTCCTCTCACATATACTGATGTAAACACCTCTGAAATCAATAGAATTATACCACAGCAACATTGGTGAGAGGGAGAGAAGAATCAGACCCAAGCCTGTATGTCCACAGAATGTCAGAGACCCTGACACAAGGAGAAGTTAATAAGACTGGGACTGTTCAGCTTGGAAAAGAGATGACTAAAGGGGAATATGAGAGAGGTCTACAAAATCATGACTGGTGGGGAGAAAGTAGATAAGGAAGTGTTATTTATTCCCTCTCATAACACAAGAACTAGGGGTCAGCAAATGAAATTAATAGGCAGCAGGTTTAAAACAAACGAAAGAAAGTATTTCTTCACACAATGCACAATCAAGCTGTGGAATGCCTTGCCAGAGGATGTTGTGAAGGCCAAGACTATAACAGGGTTCAAAAAAGAAGTAGATAAGTGCATGGAGGACAGGTCCATCACTGGCTATAAGACAGGAATGGTGACCCTAGCCTCTGCCAGAAGCTGGGAATGGGCGACAGGGAATGGATCACTTGATGATTACCTGTTCTGTTCATTCCCTCTGAAGCACCTGGCATTGGCCACTGTAGGAAGACAGGATACTGGGCTAGATGGACCTTTGGTCTGACCCAGCATGACCCGTGTTATGTTCTCCAACAGAGCAGCAGGAGTCGCAGAACTGCCAGTGCTCCCTAAAGTGCTACAATCAAACATGCAAATGGGTGTGGCATCCAGTTTCACAGGTGCTAAGACAACATGACCAGTGATCTCCCTGTATTGTGACTTGACATTTCCTTGGTCTGCTCTTTTCCCCCACTAGCTGCATTTCTTTTAGAAAGGCATCCCATTTCGATGTGAAGACTTCAAGTGATGGAGACTCTACCACGTCCCTGGGTAAATCGTACCAGTTACTGGCTTTCACTGTTAAAAAAAAAATTGCAGCTTATTTCCAGACTGATTTTGTCTGGCTTCAGGTTCCAGCCACTGCATCTTGGTCAGCCTTTGTCTGATCAGTGAAAGAGCCCTCTGCCGTCAGAAACCTTTCCACAGGTGGGCTGCAATAACGGAGAGCTGGAACCACCAGCATTAAGCCCTTGAACAGGGTGGTGGTAACCTTCACTCAGAGCAAAAGAACAGCTTTGATAGCTACGATGCTCACCTCAACTTCAGAGAGTTTAAGGCCATTCGATCACCTAGTCTAACCTTCTATACCACACAGGCCGTAGAATCTCACCCCGTCCTCCTGCAATGACTTTAGTTAAACTGAAGCATTTCAGGCCCCAGGAGACTAAACTGTTGTAAGCCATACGCAGAAGACGGGAGAGACCAAGGTACCACTAATGCCTGACACCCCTGCAACGGGAGGGGATCAATGAGATGAGATATGCCCAGATGATCCCAGCAGGTGATCCACGCACCATGCTGAAGAGGAAGGTGACAAACCTCCAAGGTCCCTGCCAATCTGACCAGGGGTGTAAATCCTTCCCAACCTCACATCTGGAGCTCAGCAGGACCCTGAGCTTGTGAACAAGACACACCAGCCAGGTATCTAAGAGGGTTCTCAGTACCACTGCAGAGCATAGGTCCACCCCGGCTGTTGTCTTGTGGCCAGCTGTGGCCAATCTCTGAAGCTTCAGAGGAAGGTATTGGGAGAATGAGGGGTGGGGGAGAAACAGAATATATCTGGCCAATAGTGCATCGCTGTGGGGGGAGAGGCTTCCTGATCCCTGCAGGAGACCGGCCGAAGCCCTGAAGTATGAGCAGTGTCTTACTCCAGAGCTGCAAGTGTTGTGAGCATTTTGAGGGCAATAGTTTCCTGCTGCTCCATGGCCTAGGAAGGAATCATAGAATATCAGGGTTGGAAGGGACCTCAGGAGGTCATCTAGTCCAACCCCCTGCTCAAAGCAGGACCAATCCCCAACTCAATCATCCCAGCCAGGGCTTTGTCAAGCCTGACCTTAAAAACCTCTAAGGAAGGAAATTGCACCACCTTCCTAGGTAACCCATTCCAGGAAGTGGAGGAACAGGGGGGTTCACATATTTCAAGCCAGAAGGGACCACCATGGCCATACAGCCCGAATCCCTGTGCACATAGGCTATATAATTTCTCCCAGCAACTGGATTAAAGCTGCTTTTTGAAAAAGATACCTGATCTAATTTTAAAGAGTCCACGCAATGGTGATTGCACCACGTCCCTGGTAAGCCGTCCCCACGTTTAACCACCCACTCTGCTAGGAAACTGTATCTTATTTCAAGGATAAATTTGCCTAACTTCAACGTCCAGCCACTGGATCTGGTTATGCCTTTGTCGGCAAGATTGTTTACCAGATATCTTTTCCTTTACGTCTCCCTTCCCACTAACACCGAGCATTACTCTGACTGATCCTTCCTCTGCACTGTTTGTTCCTGGTAAATACGGAGCCAATTCTACTCAGTGAGGCAGCCTGTCTTGAACAAACATTCTGAACTGATTAAACGAAAAACGAAGACGTCTCGTGTGCTCCTGGAGAAGGTCTGCAGACATCATATGAGAAACTGGGACTGTCAACGTAGAACCAGAGACCCAAGGTGGGTGAGGTCTGGACCTGCGGAAGAGCTTTGCGTCGCTCGAATGCTTGTCTCTCTCACCAGCAGAAGTTGGTCCAATCAAAAATTTAACTTGTCTCTTTAATATCCTGGGACCGACACGGCTGCAACAACACTGCATAAAGTAGAACCGGGACAAATGGTCACTTGAATGTTACCTAATTCTAATGGAGACTACATAGACCAGGGGTGGCCAACCTGGGGCTCCGGAGCCACGTGCGGCTCTTCAGACGTTAACACGCGGCTCCTTGTACAGGCCCCGACTCTGGGGCTGGAGCTCCAGGTGCCAACTTTCCAATGGGCTGGGGGATGCTCACTGCTCAACCCCTGGCTCTGCCACAGGCCCTGCCCCCACTCACCCCTTCCTGCCCCCACTCACCCCTTCCTGCCGTGCCCTCGCTCCTCCCGCTCCAAGCCTCCTGCACGCCACAAAACAGCTGATCAGGAGGTGCGGGGAGGGAGGGGGAGGCGCCGGTTGGCGGGGCTGCTGGCGTATTACTGTGGCTCTTCGGCAATGTTCATTGGTAAAGTCTGGGTCCCTCTCAGGCTCAGGCTGGCCACCCCGACAGAGACGCTTGGGTGCAAACAGCGCACTGCAATACGGCTTTGTTTTGGACAGCCTTTTTTACACAAACCGTACCCTGGGAAGCCTTTACAAGAGGTGCTGATCACCGGCAATCCTGCACACTGCTGGCGCGCAGAAATAATACCCAGTAGTAGCACTCTCCCACTGAAGCCAGTGGGAGTTGCGGGTGCACAACTTCAGGCCCTGTAACGAGAAGCAGAGGAGAGCAGAGGGAGAGAGAAGTTAGGCCTAGGCTAGGGGAGAAAGACAGTGTTAGGGGGGTTGGGTGTAACCACCTTTCATTCGAGGTCAAAGGAAGTGCCTGAAACAAAAGCCCTAACACCCAAAACACAGGCACACAGAAAAGCTTGAGTAGAAGCTGAACTGTGTGACCCAAAGGGCCCCAAACGCAGGGATTAGGGCGGGGGGGGGGGGGGCAAACTTTTTGGCCAGAGGGCCACAGCAGGGTTGCAAAACTGTATGGAGGGCCGGGTAGGGAAGGCTGTGCCCCCCCAAACAGCCTGACCCCTGCTCTCCATCCGACCCCTCCCACTTCCCACCCCCTGACTGCCCCCCTCAGAACTCCCCACCCATCCAACCCCCCCGCTCCTTGTCCCCGGACTGCCCCCCCCGGGACCCCCAGCCCCTAACTATCCCCCGGGACCTCACCCCCATCCAACCCCCCCCGCTCCCTGCCTGCCCCGACCCCTATCCACACCCCCGCCCCCTGACAGGCCCCCCAGGACTCCCATGCTTATCCAAACCCCCACCCCCAGTTCCCTTGACCGCCTCCCCCAGAACCTCCGCCCCATCCAACTGCCCCCTACTCCCTGTCCCCGGCCCACCCCCTGGGACCCCCTGCCCCTTATCCAACCCCCCAGCCCTGGCCCCCTTACCATGCGGCTCAGACCAGCATATCTGGCAACCGCGCAGCCTGGCCGGAGCCAGACATGCTGCCACGCTGCCCTGCCACCCAGAGCACTGCTCGCGAGGGGAGATGAGGCTGTGGGGGAGGGGGAACAGCAGGGGAGGGGCCGGGGGCTAGCCTGCCTGGCTGGGAGCTCAAGCACCAGGCAGGACGGTCCCGTGGGCCGGATGTGGCTTGCCGGCCGTAGTTCGCCCACCTCTTGACTAGGGTTTTGATTGGCGGGGAACTGCTTTTGTCTGTATGCAAGAGAGAAGGGGCAGGATGAAAGAGAGAGAAGGGGCCAGAAGGCCAAGCAGACGATAACAAAAGTGGTGATAACACGACCCTAAGAGAAAGCTTTTTGGGCACAGAGTGCTAGCTGGAAAAGCACGTTTGAAACGGCAAGCAAAAGAACCGCCCCCTGCTGTTTGGTTCCTTACTGTGTTCAGGGAAACAGGACTTTGGAATGCACCATGGTAATACAAATAATAAATAATAATGTACAAATCTTTGTAAATAAACAAGATTGCATCAAAGAAAGTACCTGACTCTATTAATTTCTCCTCTAGTGGAAACAACCCACAGAGCCCCAAAATTGGGCTAGCCCCTGGGATCAAAAAAGGTTACAACAGGATTTGACGATGTAGAGATATAGGAAGGTTATTCCAGATTATAGGAACTGCAGAGAAGACTCTGGCACCAACTGTGATGGGAGGGGGTGGGGGCGGTGCAGAGAAATGTGAATGTCAGATAAGCAGGGGTTTGGCGTAGAAAGAGACAAGATCTATTTTAAGAGGAAGGTCATTTTGGAACACTACAATAATTTGGAGGAAACAGTCCTGCACTGACATTAGGCCTAGTAGATATTTTCTCTCTCTAATTCCTGTGATCCTACAGTTTTTTACTGGGTCGTAAAACATACAGGCGGGCAGCTGTCTGAAGAGGGAGGTGAAATGGTCTTATTCCTTTGTACCCAGGAGAAGGCAAGCAGCAGCCTTTTGCAGACCCTGGCATCTGAAGAGTTTTTCCCGTTTCCTTAATGTCTCAAAGGTTGAGAATCCACAGCCGTGGCAGCATAACCCGGATTTCCCTGAACCTGTGCATTTAAAATGGGTGCACGCTCATCACAAATTGGTACATCTTCACCTTCAGAAGCTAGCCCAGCTGATTCCTGTCTGCTTTTTGAATGCCACACAAAACCACTGGCTATTGTCTACATCTACACTGCCCAAAAATAACGACACTGCTCGGAGTGTTGTGTCTAGGGGACGCCCTCTTCATCTGGACAGTCCCTATACAAATAATAACCTGGACAGCGAGAGACAATCCTGCTGTTTTCAGCACCCTCACAGGCCTGCAGAGTAGGTATCCATTTCTCAGAGGCTGTGTTCTCCTGATCTTTAAGATGAATCATCGGGAGGTTATCTGTAAATTGTAATTAGATAAAGGATTCCAGCACTTTGTCATGCCGGGGCAAAGCTTGTCAGCAGTGAAATGACCCCGCTGAGTTGGTTTACCAAGAGCTCTAACAATAGAATTGTGACAATCTTCCGCCTCATTTCTGACTTTAGTTGATGTCTGAATGCAATCTCCTTCAACAGACTTAACCCAGCTTGATTAGACCTGAATGACAGGGGGGATCTGCTTGGGGAGCTGGGGAGAAATAGCCAATCCTGCAATAAATAGCATCTACAGAGTATCTATAGATCTAGGAAGTGCCACCCAGCCTGTTCTTCTGTCAGGGCAGGTTTACTCCTATTGTATCATTCACCTGTGTTCCGACCAGTCTAGCTGGGACTGCGCCAAGCAATGCAGCTTGCATCACCTCTGAAAGACAGTTCCACAAGCTAAGAGCACACGCCTGATGCTCACACATGGTCTCTGTTTCTGCTAAAGGGGGCTGAACAAAGCATCCCTAATTTTGATTTTTCAAGAGTTTTCATAGAATCATAGAATATCAGGGTTGGAAGGGACCTCAGGAGGTCATCTAGTCCAACCCCCTGCTCAAAGCAGGACCAATCCCCAATCAAATCATCCCAGCCAAGGCTTTGTCAAGCCTGACCTTAAAAACTTCCAAGGAAGGAGATTCTACCATCTCCCTAGGTAACGCATTCCAGTGTTTCACCACCCTCTTAGTGAAAAAGTTTTTCCTAATATCCAACCTAAACCTCCCCCACTTTGTTTTGCCTCTATCTATTTTGATCCCCCTCTTCCCCCGTGCACTTCACCGTTCAATTGCTAAAAAGTCTGCTGTCGGCCATCGTGTGAGAGGCAGAGTGGGGCGCAAGCAGTTCAGCGAGCTGCAGTTTATCAACGCTAACGCCTAGCCCTCAAAACTTCCCGGCTGAGACACCTGTCACCATCTGGGGAAAACCACTTCTCTTCCAGGGCATTTCATCAGAATTTTCTTGAGAACCAGGAAATGATGATGCAAACAGAGCTACCAAAAAGATACAGGGTTAACTCCTCTGCAGAAATGGGAGTCAGTAAGACACAGGCCCCTCGGTAAGCTAAAACCCCACTGTAATGGGACAATCCTCAACCAGCTCAGCGTGGGGCCTTAGACCAATTTCCTTCTCATGCAAAGAAAGCTGCTCGGACGTGGAAATTCATGCCACGGTTTCCAAAAGTGACTAGTGATTTTAGGTGTCCTAGAGCAGCCAGATCTTTAAAGGGCGGGTGCTCAGCACTTCTGAAAATCAGGCCCCTTTAACTGGGCTGCCAAAAATACAAGGCACCCAAGAATCTCCTTGAAAAATCTTGGCCTCTAAGCTTAGCTCAATAAAGAGCTACTGCTGGAATATTTAAAGGCATGGAAGACCCTAAAACATTCAAGTAGCCCTGAGTGTGTCTTCACGGCTGCCAGCTCATAGATGCTTCTCTTGTTCTTTCTAGTTTGGGTTCCCTTTATCTTAAATAAAAAGTCAGTCCAGTGAAGGTCTACGGCTGCTCATTGTGTACGGAAAACAATGGAACAGGCCGGGGGTCCAGATCGAGAACTGAACTTCCCTGCAGTTTGCAGTGCAAGATGTATTCACTTGATCTGACTTTGCCTGCATCTGAGTGGATTCTTATTGTCAATGGGGGGAGGCAGCAGGGGAGAGCTAATCATCTCTTTAGCACTCAACAGACTAGCTATCTTGTGTAAGATAAAGGATAATGATACTTATCCGCCTCCTGGGGTGGCGTGAGAATTTGATGTTGCAGTTATTTGAAAAGTAAAAAGCACTGTCACTGACTCAGGTGGGAGAGCACCCACTGGTGAGTCACCAGCACAGCAAGCTGCACCGTAGGAAGAAGATTGTCAGTCTCCAGGGTCCCTGCAATTATTTGCCTTTCTTCTGAGCCTTCAGCACTGCCAAGCAGCGGTAGCAGCTTTTGGACCCTGCACAGCCGTCCCAGTGAGAACTGGACTGAGCCGCCCTGGGATCTGGGTGTGCGTAGAGGCCACAGTTCTCAGCAGAAGAGACTCAGACTCCTGGTGGGCGAACCACCCTCCAAAATTACGGTCTCCACTTCCGTACTATCGATTGAAAGTGTTTTGAAAAATCAGGCCTCAAAAAACCAAAAATCGTGAGAATGGATTAAACAACAAAATGATGTTTTTTTAAAAAAATAACATCTTTGGGTTTCTTTTCATTAGCCTTCTGGCTTTCAAGCCTCTAGGTTACACTCGAGTCACACTTCCAAGCTGCTCTCTGCAACCATGAGGTTAGAAATTTATTTTCTTTTTCAACTGTTGTATGAAATGTTGTTGTAGCCATGTTGGTCCCAGGATATCAGAGAGACAAGAGCTTGTATTCAGGTGTAAGATCAAAAGCTCGTCTCTCTCACCAATAGAAGTTGGTTCAATAAAAGATATTACTTCACCCACCTTGTCTTCCTTTTTTAAGCGAAAGCTGAGATTCTGTTCTAATCACATGACTCCAGGAGCTAGGGCTTTAAGAAAAGCACTAAGACCATGAGACTCATGGGAGTTGGCCACACTACAGTTTGATATCACTGACAAGAATACACAGATAAGAGAGGAGGAAGCCAGATCTCTGGAGTGAAGGTGCAGTAGAAGGTAAATTACGTTACATAAACCCAAAATATTACTAAGGAAGGTAATCTGGGGCACCTATAAAGGCTGACAATGTCCCTTTAACTGTTTAGTGGCTGGATCCAGCACACCCTTCAGTAGAAGCCTTTGACCTTTTGTCCTGGATTCCCTTTTCATGGCTGCAAGGGGATGCTTGAAGCTTTGTGTTGTTGTGATAGAATTCTCCCCCCAGTAGAAGAAGAGGGGGAAATGCCCAGGGGTGGGACATAGCTGCATCGCAGCACCACAGCTTGTGTCTACCCCACCACATAGACTCGCTCCTACTTCACTGTGGTAGACCATCTCTCACAGACTAATTGCAGCAAAATGGATCACTACAAGGCAAGGTCTACATTTAGGTGGTTTTGGTAGTACAGCTAAACCAGCATGCTACAGAGGCAAAAATACCCTTTCTGTTGGCACAGCTTATAGCGACAACACTCCATGTATTTCAGTTCTGCCCCCAAGCAAAATAAGCTCTACCCCCACCCCTGGGTCTATACTAGGGTCTTTTGCTGGCCCAACTCAGTCAGGGATCACACCTCCTCGCATCCCTGACTGACACAGCTGCAACGGCAAAAGTTTGCAGTGTAGACACAGCCTCCGGGTTGCACCGCACTTGGGTACTGAACAAGGTGTTGTCTACATTTGGGATAATGGATTGTCAGTTAACTCAAGGGAGTTAACGCATTTGCAAAGACCAGCCTGGACGTTCTCCAAACTTTTGTGCCTTACCCTAGGCAAAACCCAGGAAAGACAAGGAGGAGGAATGCTGCAGCATCACTGCAGGGCAGGGCAGGGCAGGTCTAAAACACCTTACGGTCACTGCTACCACGAAGCTTTGATTTCCTTTATGTTTCTAAAGGGAATTCAGTGCTGGAAAGAGGCACTGGGGTGAAAGCAACGAGCCCACACACCCTTATAGGCCAACATCTGGTCATGGCTAGAATGAGGGCTATTTAGGAAGGAACACAGGGACACAGGTTTTAACGTACTGAAACACTGAAGTGGGGGAGCCATTGGAAGAACTGGGGGGGGGAATATGGCAACTGCTTGGCTCCAAAACAGGGACTGTCCCTCCTTAAATAATCCAGGGGGCAGGTAGAGTACAGGCTGCAGCAGGGCTGAGCTCTCTCCATGCCCACCGTGCAACTGGACCTCAGCCCGGACCTAGAGTGGAAAGCAGAGCTCACCCCCTATAGCAGAACCTAGGGTTTACCTGGACCAGCTACCCAGGCTGAGAACTACAGCTGCCTTGCCTGCGCTAGGATTGTAACACATTAGAAAAGCTCTGATTGCCCCAGTGAGGGCAAGGCCACAATTAGCAAGAAGATGGTCCCTCCCACAAACCACCCACAATCGAAGCGGACAGCAGGTGGATACAAACAGACCAGGCAGGGAGCTCATGAGACCCGCGTGAGAAGCAAAGATTCCCGCACACCAGCTGCCTAGCCACCGTCCAAGTTTTTCAAGGCATCACAGCACAGGCAAGTTTTAAGGGGGAAATCTGGAGCAGCCTGGTGTAAAACCCACAGATATCAGTTCACAGGGCACTCCTCCCACACCTAAGTGTGAAGGGGCTTCTGGGTAAATCTGACAATGACCAATTAAGGCCGGGATGGAGGCCTCTAAGAGATGAGTAGCCAGGGCAAAGATACGTTGTGAAGGGCCTTAAGTTAAAACTGAAAAGTAAAAGCTTTCAACCCTGTTCTATAGCTGCTCAAGCTGTTTGCTAATGGAACTCAATGTGGGCCTGTCAGCATCGTCCTGTCCAATCCCCCCTTCCCCCCCGGTTCCCCAAGTCACAGCAGAGGCATAAATCTGCTCTCAGATGTGACATGTGTTTCACCCACTAATTATATTTGACATTATAGCTAAACTGCACTAAAACTCCCTAGTGCAAACAGAACTGGGGGGTAGGGGTGGGGCGGAAAAAAGACTGCTACAACAAAGGATATTTACAGGCAATTTAACCCCTTGGGGGTGGCTTAGCTCCTGGCATGTCTAACTCCTCAACAATATTAACATACCCAGCATTTAAAAATTGCATCTGTGTCCCAAGAGACACGTTCCGGCTTCTGAAAGCAATTTCAGTGAGAGAGGAAGACAGGCACTGCTATGCTACATCGGACCCACGGTCCATTTAGCTCAGTATCCTGCCTCTGACAGTGGCCAGCACCAGCTGCTTCAGATGCAAGAACCCTGCAATAGCAGATGTGGGAAAAATTGCCTCCATATTAAGTCTCATCCTGATCTCAAGTAGTTAGAGGTTGGCTTAAGCCCTGAACCATTAGGTTTAACATCCCCTCCAGAATGCTTGTAAGCAGGAACTAAATGGGTACTGAGAATATTCAAAGTTGTGTGTCCGATCACTAAGTTTTTGGCCTCAATGACCTCCTGTGGCAGTGAGTTCCACAGTCTAATTACACACTGCATGAAAAAAAAGAGTATTTCTTTTTACCAATTTTGAATACTTCACCTTTTAACTTCATTGAATGTCCCTTTGTTCTTGCACTATAAGACAAGGAGAACAGAGGCTCCCGATCTACCTTCTCTAGCCCATTGAGTGTTTTATATACTTTTATCATGTCCCCTGATTTCTCTTTTTTCACTGTTCTAACTCTGGATAATCTTGCTCTCTAACAAACTAACTAACTAACTAGAGTGAGAGTGTGTGTGTGTGTCTTATGAGAGACATGCTATTGGTGACAAAAATAAAAGCAGTTATTATAAATACCTCTTTATTATACTAGGAAATGCCCTTCCTGTTTTACATCCCAGCAGGTATTTGAGACATGGACACTTTATATAAACATTCACCATGAGGAACAAATAGGAACATTTATGAACAATTCATCTCACCTTGAGATGATTTTGGTGAAGGCATAAAGAGGGGGTGTCTTATGTCTATAGAAATTATTATCCCTTTTCAAGGGGTGCAATGTTTCTGTGAATGAGAGGTGTGCCAGATTAACAGGATTAGAGATATTGCTCATGAGTTTTCTTCCCCTGAACAGATTTATAAACAGAAAGGGTTACAGATATGGTACAGGAGGCCTAACGAGAGCTCTTGATGGTCTTAAATAGTCCATTTCTCTGTACGTGCCTCCACTGATCTGACCAGACCTTCTCCCAGGATCTCAAAGTCTTCTAGAATGGCTTCCACATTGGGAACGGTGACTAGCTCCTCACAGCTTAGAGATGCCATCATTCTTCCTTTCATGTTGGATGCCTGTAAGACACATGCATATGGGTTGGGCTAACTCACATCTGCATTTTGTGCCCAGCAATGCTGTATTCTTCTCCAGAAGTTAAATCTCTAATGCAACCCCTACCCACGCCTACCCTTCTGCAGTGAGCGCAACATGACAAGTAAATGCTGCTGCTGTTCGCTCTCACCACTTCTCTTCCAATCCTGTCCCCTTTTGCTAGCACTACAGTCACTTTTAACAGCTCCTGTTACAGTCAAGTCCGCTCCAAAATACACAGTGTAAACCAGAAGGCTGCAAAAGCACCCTCTTCAGAGCATACACAACCAAGGAGCCCATCAATATAGCAATGATGCAATTTCCAAATCACAATTACCCCTTTTATGTGCGCACTGAACACTGGAAAATTACTCATTGATGATATTAGGAGGTGGGGATGGACCCAGGAAACCGATGCATAGAGGGGGCCTTAAAGGTCAACGGGTCAAAGACAACGTGTCTGAGCTGCCTTTGCTTTGATCTGTTACTGGGAGTTAAGAACCCAATCCAGCAAGCTACTGTAGGCATGCAGTTATCTCACTGAAGTCAACAGCTATTCAGATGTGTAAAGCGAGGCATGGGCTTGAGGGCATCATCTCATTTCATCGCAGTGAATGACTAGATTTCCAAGCAGAAGCACTGCAGGGCAGCAAGTGCCTCAGGCACAGAGAGAGGAGCTACACTTGATCCTAGGGAACGAAAGGGACGGCAGAACAGCCGATTACTGTGGGCCAGTAATCACAAGTTTCTTTGAGTCTGATGAGTTCCTCGTATAAAGCAGCATGACTCACGTCCACACCTGGTGCATCAGACCCACCTTTACCATCCCCCAGGGACTCTCCAAGCCACACTCTTGTTCCCAAATAGCTTTGCACGTTAAACTGCATGGCACAAACTCAGCAGGATCTTTGGGATCCCAGTGCTGCCATCCTGGACATCTACTGGTCAGTGGGAGCTACAGACACATGGCACTTCTGAAAAATCAGACCCTGGGGTGTCAAACTGGGCAACGAAAAACACAAGCTTCCTTTGAAAATGGGGCTCTTTGCCTCAGTTCCCCTGTCAATGGAGAAAGCACTCACCTACTCTCCAGGAGAGCCAAGGAGGGTGTGTGTGTGTTAGTGTTGGTCAAAAGATGTGTGTCTTGGGGGGTATTATTGCCTAGTGGATAGAGCACTGGACTGGAACTCAGGAGATCTGGGTTCTGTTCCCAATTCGGCCACTGGCTGGAAGGCCTTGGGCAAGTCACTTCACCGCTCTGTGCCTCAGTTTCCCTGAGTGTCAGATGAGAGGATACTGCCCGCCTTTGTAAAGCATTTTGAGACCTGCTCTGTGAGACTAGGTGACACTAGTGTTACTACAATCCCCTCCAAACTTCCCACAGCACCGGAACAAACAAGACACTAAAAGCAGAGGGTCAAAAACTCACCTTGAAAGGCTGGGGCTCGAAACTGGAGGGTTTCCACAAAACTCCGATCACCTCCCCACCGTGCGAGTCATAGAAGAACAAGGCCAGGTCTCCAAAGGCCTCCTGGTAGAGGATTCGAAAGGGAGTCATTTCAGGCATCAGAAATCACATGTCACAAACCCTGTGTAATTCTCCCCAGGAGGGAGATGCACCAAGGACACTGGCTCACAGCCAGGCGGGATCCAGCGAAAGCCTCTTGAAAGTGCAGATTCTACAACTGTTCCATGGATCAACACATCCCAATGTCAATTAAAATGACCTGCCCTCCAGGGGCTGGCCGCAGGGCAAACCCCCGACCCATCCTGCAACAGAACGATACCAACTCCAAGGCACTGGAGCTCGTCACGCAGGAGGGGCGGGATCTGCCAGCCACCAACTCTGCCCGTAACAAAGGTCACTATGAGGCAGCAACACCAGGGAAACCACGACAATATGGAACAGCTCCCTGCAGCGTAAGGGAAGGAAAGAGGAGTGCAGCCAGCAAGCAGCCCCCAATGATCAGGGTTTCTCTTTTGCATCCCACTGCAGCGTAAGGACAATATAACAGGCGCTTAGAGCCTGGTGAAAGGTCAGTAAGAGACTTCAACCTATCCCAGAAGATCTCCTCTAAACTAGAGTCCTATGACCCTCTCGCTAGGCTGGACATAAACAGAGGAGACTGCACATTTAAGAGAGAGGTGCAGCCCACAGTGAGTACGGTTCCCAGCGGGCCATGCTCCCCTGGATCGGAGGCAGGGCCGTCTTGCAGAACCATATGGTTTGCAATTGGCCTGTGTGCCATGCACTGGCCTTCCTTGCTATGAAGTTTCCGCTTGAGTGAGGCTAACTCCTTCAGGATGAGAGACATCTCTTTCTGCAGCAGGTCGCCCTTGAAAGTGGGGTAGGGAAGCCCACTCATAGCGCGTCAATCGCTAGACCGGGGCACTAATGAAGCTCCTTCCCGCAGTTCCTCTGCCCCCACAGCCGAGCTCCCACACAAATACTCCAGGTGCGCTGCCAGTACTGCACTGAAATTGCAAAATAATCACCAGGAAAGACTCGCTCCCAGCAATACAGCACCTGGGGTCACGGTAAGTAGACAATTCAGCTTCCTTTTAAAAGTTTGCCACTAGAACTGCTGTCATACTGCGTGGGGCTCTGCACGGACTTGCTCTCATGGCATGAATACTTCAACAATGTGAATGACCCACCGCCTGCTCAGGCGGCTGCCTGGAACAAGGGTTCAGAAGGAACGCTCACGAACCACGATAATAGCCCCAGCTTGATTGCCCTGTGCCCACACGACCCAACTCCCAGTGCGGCAGGCGTGGGGGGGGGAGGGGGGTGACGACTGAGATTAGTAAACATCATCAGGTGTGGGTCTACCTGAACGCATGCCACCAGACACTTGGGGAACAGGGATCAGATCTCAGACACAGGGATAGCCATGGGAGGAATCATAGAAGATTAGGGTTGGAAGAGACCTCAGGGAGGTCATCTAGTCCAACCCCCTGCTCAATCATCCCAGCCAGGGCTTTGTCAAGCCAGGCCTTAAAAACCTCTAAGGATGGAGATTCCACCACTTCCCTAAGGAACCCATTCCAATGCTTCACCACTCTCCTAGTGAAATCTTTTTTCCGAATATCCAACCTAGACCTCCCCTACTGCAACCTGAGACCATTTCTCCTTGTTCTGTCATTTGCCACCACTGAGGACAGCCGAGCACCATCCTCTTTGGAACCCCCCTTAAGGTAGTTGAAGGCTGCTATCAAATCCCCCCTCACTCTTCTCTTCTGCAGACTAAACAAGCCCAGTTCCCTCAGCCTCTCCTTGTAAGTCATGCGCCCCAGCCCCCTGATCATTTTCGTTGCCCTCCACTGGACTCTCTCCAATTTGTCCACATCCTTTCTGTAGTGGGGGGCCCAAAACTAGACGCAATACTCCAGATGTGGCCTCACCAGTGCCAAATAGAGGGGAATAATCACTTCCCCCGATCTGCTGGCAATGCTCCTACTAATGCAGCCCAATATGCCGTTAGCCTTCTTGGCAACAAGGGCACACTGTGACTCATATCCAGCTTCTCGTCCACTGTAACCCCTAGGTCCTTTTCTGCAGAACTGTTGCCTAGCCATTGGGTCCCTAGTCTATAGTGGTGCATGGGATTCTTCCGTCCTAAGTGCAGGACTCTGCACTTGACCTTGTTGAACCTTGTTGAACCCACTTAGAGCAACTCCTAGGGCCACACTCATGGGAGCGGCTGCCAGGAACAGATTCACAGATTCCAAGGCCAGAAGGGACCGTTGTCGTCCATCTCGTCTGACCTCCCATAGAACACGGGCCAGAGAACTGCCCCAGAACGAATCCCTACAGCAGAAACATCCCATCTTGATTTAAAAATGGTCAGTGACAGAGAATCCGCCATGACCGCTGGCAAATGGTTCCCGTCGTTAATTACACTCATCGTTATTCAGCTTCCAGTCAGGGACTGAGTTGTACTTTCCTCTGCTAGCTCTGCAGACTAAAGTCCACCACTTCTCCACAGAACAGTTAGAGCTTGGGCAGCGGCAGTACAAGTTTCCCACCACTGCCCTGCCAGGATGACACAACCCGCATCCCCAGGAGGAGGAGACTCCCCTCGAGGATTATAACAATTCCACGCCATGCCTAGTCACATCTCTGCTGAGACAGCCATCAAGCGGCTAATAGTGGGGTCCTCTGCAAGGTGGGTGCTTGCCAATAAACTTTCCTAAGTGCCCCTCTACTCAGCTGCTACCACTGCTCTGATATCCTTGTACACATCACAGTAGAAGTGGCTCTTAATGAGTAGCAGCCTTGCCAGCCATCTCAGAAAGGATCTTGTCTGTGCAGGGCCGGGCACGGAAGAAAGAACACATCAGTGTGGAAGGAGCAGGTGAACCAGGTTGGCATCCTTGGCACTGGAGCTGAGTGGGTGGGGACAGGGGCGACTTAAGAGGCAAGAGAGGATAAAAGAGGAGTGGCAGAGTCATCAGGCCTGAAAGGCAGGGCTGTAAATCCGAAGTGGTGCCGAAAGGAGGGATTCAAAGCAGAGGGTGACGCGCTTGGCTTGCTGGGATGGAAATGGACTGATACCCGCCAGCTCATCCCATCAACAGGGCGTTCATTCAGGCTAGGCTAGTCAGGGGACATCTTGCCAAACCAGTTTTAAAATCAGTGCCTCCCAAACAAAATTACCCGCCCACACGTTCCTACACGTGGGCAAATCTAGAATGTTCAGAGGTAGGTTGATACCAAATTCCTCTCCGATGAAAGGCTCACACCAGCAAAGGGGGACAAGCAGTGATGAGCTGCCAAAATCTTAACAACCGGTTCCCTCCTCACCCCACGAGGGGGGTCATGGCCCCCCCCGCTCTCCCCCAGACTCCTGCCCCATCCAACCCCCCCACATTCCTTGATGCCCCCTGGACCCCTGTCCCATCCACCCCCCTCCCCTGTCCCCTGACTACCCCCAGAACCGGGCAGGAGGGTCTCGTGGGCCACCGTAGTGGGTGCCCACCCTACTCCTAAGAGCCAGAGGCACCTGCCGGGGGGCGAGGTGGGGAGTCCTGGCAGTGCTTACCTGGGGCAACTCCCAGGAAGCATCCGGCAGGTCCTTCTGGCTCCTAGGGGTGGGGCAGCGTAGCTGTGGGGGAGCAGCCACTCCCCCCATTGATCACATCAAAAATGGCGCCTTAGGCGCCGACTCCGTGGGGGCTCCGGGGCTGGAGCCCCCACGGGGAAAATTTGGTGGGTGCGGAGCCCCCACCGGCAGCTCTCGCCCTGCGCACAGACCCAGCTCACCTCACCTCCACCTCCTCCCCTGAACGCGCTGCGCCCCGCTTCTCCCCCCCCCCCCCCCAGCTTCCCGCGAATCAGCTGTTCACGCGGGAAGCCGGGGAGGGCAGAGAAGCAGGCGGTTGCTTCGCACTCAGGCACAGGGTGGTGGAGGTGATATGAGGCGAGGAGCAGTTCCCCTGCGCGCCTCCCCCAGGTTACCTGTTGCGGCACGGGCGGCCCTCCTCGCGCCCCCTCGCCCCAGCTCACCTCCGCCTCCCTGGGCCTGAGCAGGAAGCCGCCACCTGCTTCTCAGCCCGCCCCGGCTTCCCACGCGAACAGCTGATTCGTGGGAAATCGAGGGGTTGGAGGGCGGAGAAGCAGAGCGGAGCGGCACGTTCAGGGGAGGAAGCAGAGCGGAGGTGAGCTGGGGTCGGGCATGGGGCGGGGAGCTGCCAGTGGGTGCTCTGCACCCACCAAATTTTCCCCGTGGGTGCTCCAGCCCCGAAGCACCCACGGAGTCGGTGCCTAAGGCGCCACTTTTGGCTGGTTGTTAAATTTAGAAGCGAGACAACCGGTTCTAAAAGGGCTTCTAAGGGCTTCTAAATTTAACAACCGGTTCCAGCGAACCAGTGTGAATCGGCTCCAGCTCACCACTGGGGATGAGCCCGTTAAGGGAATACATTTAAGCACACGTTGACTGTGCTGTGTGTGTGTGTTTCAAGCCAGGGAAAGCCATCCCTCATAAAAGGGAATAAGGTCTCTGACAATCTGGAAAAAGCTCTGGTTATTCTAAAGGGTGAGTTGTCCAGAGTAACACACCGATGCCGATGTGCAGGGCTTGGAGGTGCTACACAGGCGTGTCTGGCTGGACGACAGCCATTAGCCTTCACACGATACAGCACTGAGACGGATTATTTCCCAGTAAAGTTATTGCTGTGTACATACATAGCACCTTTCCCCTGGGTAACAAAGGCCAGCACAGACATTAAAAGGGACAGTGTCTGGTCAAAAACCTTATTGAAGGGCAGATCTCTGAACCTGCGTTACTACCACCACCTGAAATCAGAAAACATTTGGGTGGAGAGTCAGAAAGCCGCCTTGTTCAGCTACTTGAAAAATTACAGGCCTAAAAGGTCTAATTTATTATTTGCAGCCTCTGTGCTGTTTGTAGAGTACTTGTGTCTCACTAAACATGGAGTGTGAACGCAAAGGGGGTCAGCTTCCCTGACTGCCTCTCATGCTCTAGCCAAGCGTTGTAATTCTGAGGTTGCAAACACTGAGGGGGGAAGGGGGTAATTAAAAAAAAAGTTTCCCCTGCAGTTTGGCTTTACAAGTCCATGAAAAGCTCTCAGTTAAATGATTTCAGGGAACCAAAAATGTTGGTCTTCCATGACCTGGGAGCCTCTGATCTCAAGAATGGGGAAGGGAGGCCGGACTGTGGAGGGGGCGGATTTTCTGGAGAAGGGGTACGTAGTGCATGAAGGATGATTTAAAACTGTGTGACCTTGTTTTTCTAATCCTCATTCCCCCCCCCTCCTCCTCTTGCTTCCCGGCTGCTGTTCTCGCTCATTGATTGCATCATGCCTGCCTTCAGACCGGGAGCTCGCTGGATAAGGGTCTGTCTCTCACTTGGTCTTTGGAAAGAGCCCAGCACATCCACACTACTACAGCACAAATAATACATATACTAATTAAAGGTTTGTTCAGGGCTTTGAACACGCTAAATGCTCTCGTTAACAACCTGCCTCTAAATCCTAATTAAAATTAAACTGTAGCTATTTGCTTGAGATCCTACCTAAAAGCACTTGCCATTTGCACTCTGCAGGCCTCCCTGCCGGGATAATCACTCTCTTGACTGGCACTCTGAGGCTCAGGAGCATATCAGGAACTTGTTTTCCCAGGGTCAGTGAGAAGAGCCAGTGACACCGTCTGGGCAGCCAGCCAGGGGATTGTTTCGGTATCCAATGGCATTATAGAGGGAAAATTACACCAGGATTGGAATTTGCCCATAGAGATTGAAAGTCACCAAGAAATTTGAAAAAAAAAAGGACAAACAGAAAAGCTACCATTTTTGTGCAACACACTAAAAACCAATGGGTGGGTTCCCAGAGATTTGCGTGGGCCTGCCGACATACTGTTCTGCGCGTGCCAACCGCAGAAGGAAAGCAGCCACGTTCTTTGGGCTGCATTAAATAAAAGGTTGCCAAAGGAGTCAGCGAATCGCACAAGATAGAGGTGGAAAAGCCCCACTGGGCCATCTCCCTGACAAAGGAAGAACTGTTCCGTCTAGTATTGTTTACTGGTGCACTGTCTTGTCTTGCGAATGTCGCACGTGACTGAATTTTCACTCCTTTCTTTGGAAGATTGCTCCACAGAATTTGTAGGGAGACAGTGTTCTGCAATTTCGAGAAGGGTGTTGCAAACGGTGGAGAATGAAGAGCACAACAAGTGACTAATAACATCCTCTTAGCCGAGGTTAACCTCAGAGAGAATGTGGGAGAAAAATTGTTCCAAAATATGGGCGAGTATGTGTACATGCACACACCGACATCTACCCGTCTAGTACGACTCACCGACTTGTTTTGCAATGTGACAGAGAATTTCCTAAAGCCACTTGCCAGATTCACCCGTCAGAGGGGCCTTTATTCAGAATAGAAACATTTCCTTTCTTCTAGAGGGAAGGGTCCACAGATTCCATCATATCCAGGACAAAAAACCTTCTTCATCCCCAGAAGTCTATTTTTTTCCTCCTCTCACAACGTATCAGCATGTAGATTTGCCCACCCTTGCTTTAAGGCAGAAATAAAAGTTGCTTTGCAGTAGGAAATGTTCATATGAAAATTTCTGAATTTCACTATGTTCAATTACTGTTAGTTAATCCTTAGAGAATTCAGTGCATGGAAGCATCTCAAACCTACCAGGATCTTCAAAGGGCTGGCCACTCCCACCCTGCCCTGAGAGTTCTGGTTCTGACGCTCGGCAAACCGTAACATGAGAAGACTCACTGTACGGGGTCTGTGGACCTGCCCACCAGAAGGAAGGTTTTTCTTTTTCTTCTGCACACAGAAGATCCACAGACCCCTTACGGTGGGCTGTCCAGGAGCAGTCTGCAGTCAGGGAGGGTATGATATAACGAAACTCTACGCAGTTGAGTAAATAGACTCTTAATCTGTGGAACCACAGCGTGCAGAATCCTTTGCTCAAATGCTGCCTTTGAGAAGCTTGTAATACTCTGTAAACTTATGCACGCTATGAAGAGAGAGTCCACAAGATCTTTCAGTCCAGGAGGTGGCCACTGGGGGAGCTCTGAGTTTCTGGCCTTGTAAACTTCTGTTTTGCACCATTTTATCCACCCGAACATCAATGGATGGAATAAAACAAAAGGAGTCAGTGATTTTCTGAACTCTTTTGTATCTTTGATGTAGATCTTCAACTCTCTCCTAACATCCAGGGTATGCCAAAGATTTTCAGTAGGATGTGGACAGAAAGATGGGAAGGACTCTCTTCAGTCCTCTGGAATACTGAATTTACCTTGGACATGAAAGCTGCATTGCTTCTTAAAACTTTGTCCTGATGGAAGGTGCAGAGCTGTGGTTCTACTGATGAGACTCCCAGTTCTGAAACTCTTCTTGCAGAAGTGAGTGCTATGTGAGAGCTACGAGGAAAACCACTTTTAAGGAAATAAGGACATTTATCACAGAGGTTCAAAGGGTTCTTAGTAAGCCACTTAGCACTAAGTTTAGGTACCAAGGGGGAATCCTGCAAATTGGGGTAGGGTTGACATGAGATACTGCTCTAAAAGATCTTGGGGGGACATGATCCTGTGTTTTCCTGTTGTCTGGAAGATACTGAGGTTGCAGTCACTTGAAATGTTAATGTTTGAGGTTTAAAGACCAATGTGAGACCTTCGTTCAGGAATTCCAAAACATGTTTCACCTTAGCCTTGATAGGATCTATCTGCAATGCTTTACACTGGGTCTCAGATCTGGACCAAATCCTTCTTATGCCTTATTTGTTGAGCTTTTTCTGGATGCTAAGAGCATGCCTCTTAGGGGCTCTGAATATCCTTTTTTGTTTTAGCTGGAACCTCACAAATACAAAGAAACTAGATTCAACTTCCCTGGGTCGGGGTGGAGGATCAGTCCTCATCATAGAAGATTCCATCAGCGTAGGAGAAACAAAGGATATTCTGCCTGCTGCACCAAATTTGAAGCCCAGGCTCTCCACATCCAAAGCAGGGCTACCAGAATTACCTCTGCCCTCTGCTTTGTATCCTCTGAACTGCGTTGGGGAGCACTGCAAATCGTGGAAAGGCAGACAGCAGCAGCCCTTCCAGCCACAGAAAGCGTGCATGCATGGCTACGGGTCAGTGAACCCTTCACCTGGGGGCAGAAAGTGGGAATCTCTGCATTAAATTGGGAAGCAAATGGGTGACCGAGGGCTCTGAGTATTGAGTCCAAGATCTCTGGGTGAAGACTCCACTTCTCTGGCTCTCTCCTGTCTGCTCGGTGTTTAACTATCCTCTTATGCTGAGAGCTCAGAAAGGGACAGAGGGTTCTTTTCTGCCCATGAACATAACAGGCTGGTTTCTCGTAACGTGGCTGTGGACCTGGTGCCTCCTTGTTTGCTGACAAAAGCTACTTTAGCGTGCTCGGACATCGTTAGAACATCTCTGTTGCTCAACTCTGCGCCTAGTGCTAGTAGGGATAGCTAACTGCTCTGAGCTCAAGCCAGTTAATGCTATGTCAAAGCTCCTTCTCCACCCATGCCGTTGTATGAATCTGTTCTTTGGATGAGCTCCCCTTTCTCTGAGACTGACATCGCCTGGAGAGAACTGCGGTGACAACTCCGAAATCTTGGGGCCCTATGACTCTCTTGACTTCCAGACACCAGGAGAGGGATTTCCCCAAAGAGCCTACCCCCTGGATACGCAGAAGAGGTTTCAAAGTTCTTCCTTAAGAAGGGGGTCCATCTTCCCATCCATCTGGTCTTTGAGGAGGAAAACCACCCTCAGCTGGGATCACCGTGTCTTGTACTAGGGATGGATCTATGAACATTACTGTGCCTCTGGGCCAGTCTCCATTGCCAGGTGTGACACCAGTCTCCTGCTAATCGCATTCTGCACCATGATCTTCCATGCAAAGCTGGAAGCCATTCACAGGCCCTTCCCAAACCAGAGTGCTCCTCGCACAGCACCTGACAAGACAGGGCTGCATGCCTGCAAAGCATCTGCTGCCCAGATTGAATGCTGCTAAAGCTGCTGCCACGTGCCCATTGGGTGACTGACACAGGTGGGGTGATAAGGGCTTTGCCAGCATGCACTGGTGAAACGTGCTGCACGGATATCCTCTGTTTATCCACAGAGCAGGCTTCCCCTCACTAACATGCCTGATTCCAACCCTGGAGAGACCACCCTCCATGAGCGAATGAGGACGTCAGTTCCCACGGCCGATTCAATGCTTAGCTTCCCTGCTGAGACGACCACGGGGCCAATTAGTGCCAGCTGTAGTGGTTTCCATGTTGTGGACACCTGCAGCATCCAGACTCATGTCACACAGGCTACCCAACAGCCATCATATGCAGCATCACCTAGATGTGGACACAGCCATCTCCCATGATCAGTCCTGTGAGCCACTCATCGCCCCGCACCCTGTACTCCTCTTTTCTATCAGGCACCCGAAGAGAGCTCTCTGCAGTGATCCCACTGCTCCAGCACGGCCAGGTTAGGGGGCCAGAAACATTAAATTAACTGAACCAGGAAGACACTGTTAGGGCCATCATTTGCACTGGGATTGTGAGGTCCCTACGCAGGGCTCCAGGTACTATCTGCTATGGCGATTCTTTCACCAGCTGACATCCCCACTCCCGTGGACCAGGGATGCAATCACTATGTGCAGAAGATGGAGAGGTTCCAGTATCCATTTCCTGCAGTGAAAGCAATCTGCACACAAGACACCCACACGCACCCCTAGGGCTCACCGCCACACTTACCCTCAGCTCCTGGAGATAGCACTGCACTGGATCATAACCCACCACTGGGAAAACGAGGGTCTTGACCGGAGCATCACTCTTCAGCATTCCCCGGCTGAATGACTTCGCCGGTCGGTCCACGCCCTCCAGGTGCCTGGGGATCTGCTTGGCATTCAGGTGGATAAGGATGTCATAGAAATCCAGAGGTGGGCGGAAGACCATCTGCAGAAGGGGAGGAGAAGAAGACAGAGGTAACACTGCTTGCAATATGCAGGATACAGTGTAGGAGCCTTGGATCTTATACCCAGGTATCCCGGAGGAGGGAACCATCCCCCACCAAGTTCCTGGCATCATTAATTCTTCAACGTCCCATTCCGGGCCAGCATCTGTTTCAGTGCCTCTGCTGAAAGGGTTTTTTAATCAACCCAAGTGGTTAGAGTTAGAGATGCAAATAGCGTTTTAAAAAGATACTGTTTAAACTATAAAAATTGTATCGCAGGGGTCGGCAAACTTTCAGAAGTGGTGTGCCGAGTCTTCGTTTATTCACTTTAATTTAAGGTTTCATGTGCCAGTCATACATTTTAACGTTTTTTAGAAGGTCTCTCTCTCTCTCTAAGTCTATATATTATATAACTAAACTATTGTCGTATGTAAACAAGGTTTTTAAAATGTTTAAGAAGCTTCATTTAAAATTAAATTAAAATGCTGATCTTACACCGCCGGCCCGCGGTTCCGTTCACTTAGGCCAGCAGCGGGCTGAGCGGGGCCGGCCGCCGGGACCCCAGGCCGGCAGCGGGCTGAGCGGGGCCGGCCGCCGGGACCCCAGGCCGGCAGCGGGCTGAGCGGGGCCGGCCGCCGGGACCCCAGGCCGGCAGCGGGCTGAGCGGCTCAGCCCACTGCCACTCAACCCGCTGCCGGTCTGGGGTTCCGTCCGCCGGCTCCTGCCAGCCAGGGTCCCGGCTGCCGGCCCTGAGTCCCGGCCCTGTCCACATAGAGTAGGTGCCTGCCTTCTCCCTGGTTCTAGCCATTCTCTTCCTCTCTCTGCACTGAGATGAGGGTGGGAGTGGGCTGAGAACAGGGCTGGGGGTGAAGGAGCAGGCTGGGGGTGGGGGTGCAGGGTCTGGCCAGGAGCTAGAATGAGGGAGGGGGCTCAGGGTTGGGGCAGGAGATTTGGGTGTGGAGCGCTTACCTGGGCAGCTCCCATTTGGTGCAAGGGGTGCAGGTGGGAATGTGCGGGGGGAGGGGGGATGCAGGAGATCCCATTTGGTGCTCAGGGTGGGAGTGGGGATGTGGGGGGTGCAAGAGGCAGAGCATGGGGTGTGTGGGGGCTGGGGGTGTGTGAGGAGGGTGCAGGAGTCAGGGCAGGGGGCTGGGTATGTGTGAGGGGTGCCGGAGTCAGGGCTGGGGTGGGGGGGGGGGTGCAGGGGTGAGGGCAGAGGGCTGGGTGTGTGTGAGGAGGGTTCAGGGCAGAGGGCTGGGGGTGTGGGCTGCGGTCGCGGGGGTGCTCCCAGCCCCCTGCCCAGAGTGGCTCACGGCAGGGGGCTGGAGGGGATATGCCCCGATTCCACCCCCCTTCCCCAAGGTCCCCGGAGCAGAGAGCGCGCTGCGGCTCCGCTTTTATCTCTCCCGCTAGTAGCCGCAGGGAGGGAGAGGAGGAGGGGCAGGAACCCAGCACGCTGGGGGAAGAGGCGGGGGGAGGGGGAAGCTTGCCTGCCCTGCAAGGACAGCGCGGTGGGCGGAAAGGAGCGGGCCGGGCTGGGCAGGATTTTTAGTGGCACGCTGCTGTCTGCCCAGGTCCAGCAGACAGCAGCGTGCCATTAAAAACTGGCAAGCGTGCCAAAGCTTGGGTTGCTGACCCCTGTTGTATCAGTTCAACGTTTAACTGCTAAGGAGTTCACAACAGAGGCGGGGAAGTAGGAGAGCAGGGGGGTTGCTGCAGCATCCCCATGTTCTACGTGGGGCTCCCCTGCCAGCCCCCAGCACGCCCCAGGTCCCAGCTGCCAGGAGTCCTGGGACCATAGCGGAGTTTAAATGTTAACTGAATACATTACTGATAAGACTGAGGCTTATCAGTTAACATTTTACATCCCTAGTTAAGAGTAGAGGCCTGGGAGCGTGATCTAGTGACTGAAGTAGGAAGGAGCCACTGACTTGCTACGAGACCATGGACAAGTCACCGAGGGCACGTCTACACAGCAAAGAAAAACCCGCGGCTGGCCGTGCCAGCCCACTCGGGCTCAGGGGGTCCAGGCTGCGAGGCTGTTTCACTGCTGTGTAGACAAGCCGAACTCTGGGACCTTCCCACCTTGTGGGGTCCTAGAGCCCAGGCTCCAGCCCGAGCCCTGAAGTCTACACTGCAATGAAACAGCCCCATGAGCCCAAGTTGGCATGGGCCAGCAGTGGGTGTCTAGTTGTTGTGTAGACACACCCTTATTCTCTCCTTGCCTTGGCTTCCCCATCTGGGAAGTCAGGTTAATTGCATCTACCCCATAAAGCATTTTGACAGCCTCAGAATGAAAGATCCTAAGAGCAACATATTGTGGTTACACCACCCGGGTCAGTGGCATGCAGTAGAGTAACTACGTGCATGTCACTGCAAACGAACTTTCCCCATGAATCAGATTCACACTACGGTGGAAACAGAGCAGCCCTCACTAATGGGTGCAGCAGGGGACAGGAAAACCCTCCAGCAAAGTCAAGCAACACGTGGATACGCTGATGAAAGGATTTAAATCCAGTGTCACAAACAGCATGTGAAGTTAAGTCGGGGTCTCTCTTGGTGTAGAACACTTCTGCATTACTTGCTCAGGGCATGTCTGTGAGAGTCATGACAGATTAAAGGGAGGGGGAACGGAAAGGATGTTAGATTATTCATCAGCAGGCCATGGAAGAAAACGAAGCATCCTAAATGCATTGATTTCTGGTGGGTTGCGTGCTTCAGCTTCCTCTATGAAAAGGGAACGAGAAGTTTGTGCCAAGTTCAATCAGAGGGAACAGGAAACAATCAAAAAACAGGATTCCTGGAACCATGCTCAATGCTGCCTCCCTCCTCTCATCAGCCTGGGATTTTCTCTCTGAGGCAAGGCCACTTGAAGCCAGCCATGAGGAAGGGAATAAAATGCACTGCCCAGCTGCTGTCGTGCAGTCTGAACTCTCTCACCCACACACAGTTTGAGAAGAGCCGGTCGCAATCTGGTCACATTGGATGATTGGTGCAGGAGAGAGGGCGGCTGCTTTCCACACATATCTGGGCTCCCTGGCCTGCTGAGAGACCTAGCCAGTATGTTCTGGCCAGGTGGTGGGGAGGGGCCAACTGGGCTCTGCTTCTCACTCCCCGGCCCACTGAAGCTGGGAGCAATGCTGATCAGCAATACCACTAGCTCAGAGGAGAGGAGGATGGGAGTCCCAGACCCTCCGGCAGCCCTGGCCAGAAGATCTGACAGCGGCCTTCTTAGAGACCAAGCATATCCTCTCCCATCCTGGCTGGGAGGCTGGTGGACCCACGGGGCTTCCTTCGTGTGTGAGACGAGGATAAGGCCCAGGAGACAGAAAACTGATTGTCCCTCTCCCAATGTCAGGGACCTTCAGGGGTGCAGTAAGGAGGCACCTAAAGATCATGGAGGTCAAGGGTGACATTGGCTAGGGAGACAAAGAGGATGTAGAGTGGTGCGGACTCCCAGCATCAACAGGCTCCCTGCAGAGGGCACAGGGAGCTGAACGGCATCTCTAGGGCTCTGTAACACAATGAGACAGCCCCCTCCCGCAGAACCCCCGAGCCACTGCGCCAGGGGACGTGAGGATTCCATCTCCGGCCTTCCACCACCCCAGTGCTGCAGCCGGTCCCTCAGAGGACAGCTGAGTCTTCGACCATGCACAGGCGGACGAGGGGACGAGTTTATTATTAACAGAGTGGAGCGATGCCGGACAGATAAATATTTGGACAGAGAGGAGATGTGGGGATTTGGCCGCCGCTGCATTAAAATGGAAAAAGCAGCTCATCTGTGGAATAAATGACGTCGCCAACCACAGGCCCATCATCAGCACAGAAACGCGTGGGTTGAGGGAACGCCACCCAGGAAGGTTTGGGCTAAAAATACGTGTGGGGCTTAGAGGCTGGTCAGCAGCCAGGCTTTGTGGAGGGTAACAATTGGACAGCCTGTAATTCTTAGCAGCACCGTAGCCTAGTCTGCAGGGCCAGGCGAAAGAGTTATTCAGACTGAGCCTCTTCCCCTGGGAGAAGCTGCCGCAGAGCATCTGCCAAGGTCCCTTTGCAGATGGAGGGCCTCCGGGCCTTCGGCTTGCTCCATTTGGCCTGCTCTGCCCTTAGGGAGAAGGAAGGTAAGAGCCTGGCGGGCAGTCCTGTCTAGAGAAACAGGGCCCAGGGGTCCCGCTGCCCTGCGCAGCCCAAGGCAGAGTTCTGAGGCATGGACAGAGAACGTGGTGCTCAGCCCCACGACCTGTCTGAACTGCAGCCCCCAGGGTCTCAAAAACATGAGAACGGTCAGGGTGCAGCGTGGCCTGGTGATGGCAGCCACTCCCTGCTCCGCATTCCATCCCTTCTGGTTCAGCTGAGGAGGGCACAGCTCGCAGCTGCATTTTACAAGGCGTTTTTTCTCCACGGCCCTGGAAACCGTGTCCTCTGATCTCCCCAGAGAACGTTACAGCTCCGACGGTATAAAAGCAAGCGTCTCCCGCGCTGCCCTGCTAAGGTGACTCAGGTCTGGAGGGACCACCTCTAAGACAGAGAGGAGAGTTCCATTTTCATAGCCCATGAGATCCTCAACTACCCTGCTGAAACTGCCAATTAGGGAACCCACGAATGCCAAGCCCCCTGGTTGGGGCATTGTGATGTTAACGCCCAGCCACAGGGAACCCAGTCCCACCAGCTCCTTTCACTAGCCACAGCTTCCCTTACCTCTCTGCTGTATCCTCCAACATGCTGCTGAAGTTTTGGTCTGAGTCTCAGATCAACCACATAGAGCTAATTTTCAGGTACTGCCAGACCCCTTCCAGCCAGCGTCCAAAGTAAAGGAATCTAATTTAGGCCACTCTACGCAAAAAGTTGCACGTTTAACATCGTACAACATCACACCTTTAGTTGAAACAGGTTCAACGCTGGTGGGCAGACAAGCCGTTAGTCTGATGAGAGGGATTAGCCGCACTCTGGCTCTGCCTTTTGGTACGGCTGCCCTGCTCCTGTTGCTTGGCTTCTCTGTTACTGGAAGTTTGCAACCAGAGTAGCCCATTGTGCTAATCTCTTTGTGGATAAGTAGCTCTTTTGATCACCCAGGATACTGCATCATCCATCCACAATCTTCTCTTTTTCTGCCTCATGTTCTTCTGCATTAAACTTTCCTTCCAGTGCCCATAAATATACATCACCCACTAAAACCTCTTAAAAATGTACCCTTCAAATCAAATCTCCTTTTCCATAAGATCTCTAACTAGAGTTTGCTGATTTCCAATCACCTCCAATACTTTTTTATTGATTGTGCCATCTATCCAGGATATTTTCAGAATTCTTCTATAACGCCATACATCAAAGGATTGTATCTTCTTGATTCTTGATTGTTTGAATGTCCATGTTTCACAGTCATAATTTAACACAGACCAAAAGTAAGTTTCTAAGAGTCAGACTTTAGTCTTCAGATTTTTGTCTCTTCTCAGTTGTTTATTCTTCCAGGATGTCTCTTGTGCTCTTGTTATGCTTGTGCTAACTTCAGTATCCAATCTTCCATCTTCTGTAATAATGGTTCCTAAGTAGTAATAGTTTCTCACTTGCTGTACAGCTGTGTCATTCACTGGAATATTGTATGTTTTCCCAGGATCCTTGCATAACACCGTAGTTTATGTCTTGTCTAGAATTCTTTGAGGGGGTCAATAAGCATGTAGACAAGAGGGATCCAGTAGATAAGGTGTATTTAGATTTTCAGAAAGTCTTCTACAAGGTCCCTCACCAAAGGCTATTAAGCAAAGTAAGCAGTCATGGAATAAGAGGGAAGGTCCTCTCACAGACTGGTAACTGGTTAAAAAATAGGATACAAAGGGTAGGAATAAATGGTTAGATTTCAGAATGGAGAGAGGTAAATAGTGGTGTCCCCCAGGGGTCCGTACTGGGCCCAGTCCTATTCAACATATTCATAAATGATCTAGAAAAGGGGTAAACAAACAGTGAGGTGGCAAAATTTGCAGATGACACAAAACTACTCAAGATAGTTAACTCCCAGGCAGACTGCAAAGACCTACAAAAGGATCTCTCAAAACTGGGTGACTGGGCAACAAAATGGCAGATGAAATTCAATGTTAATAAATCCAAAGTAATGCACATTCAAAAACATAATTCCAACTACAGATATAAAATGATGGGGTCTAAATTAGCTGTTACCACTCAAGAAAGAGATCTTGGAGTCATTGTAGATGGTTCTCTGAAAACATCCACTCAATGTGCAGCGGCAGTCAAAAAAGCTAACAGCATGTTGGGAATCATTAGGAAAGGGAGAGATAATAAGACAGAAAATATCATATTGCCTCTATATAAATCCATGATACACCCACATCTTGAATACTGCGTGCAGATGTGGTCGCCCCATCTCAAAAAAGATACATTGGAATTGGAAAAGGTTCACAAAAGGGCAACAAAAATGATTAGCGGTATGTAGTGTCTGCCATATGAGGAGAGATTAATAAGACTGGGACTTTTCAGCTTTGAAAAAAGATGACTAAGGAGGGATATAATTGAGGTCTATAAAATCATTACTCGTGGGAGAAAATAAATAATGAAATGTTATTTACTCCTTCTCATAACACAAGAACTAGGGGTCACCCAATGAAATTAATAGGCAGCAGGTTTAAAACAAAACAAAGGAAGTATTACTTCACACAATGCACAGTCAAGCTGTGGAACTCCTTGCCAGAAGATGTTGTGAAGGCCAAGACTAACAGGGTTCAAAAAAGAACTAGATCAGTTCATGGAGGATAGGTCCATCAATGGATATTAGCCAGCATGGGCAGGGATGGTGTCCCTAGCCTCTATTTGCCAGAAGCTGGGAATGGGCAACAGGGGATGGATCACTTGATGATTCCCTGGTCTGTTCATTCCCTCTGGGGCACCTGGCATTGGCCATTGTTGGAAGACAGGATACTGGGCTAGATGCACCTTTGGTCTGACCCTGTATGGCCATTCTTATGTTGTTCCACTCAACTCTAGACCAGTGGTTCTCAACCAGGGGTCCAAGGCCCCGCTGGGGAGCCGTGAGCAGGTTTCGCGGGGGCTGCCAAGCAAGGCCAGCATTAGACTCGCTGGGGCCCAGGGCAGAAAGCCGAAGCCCTGCTGCATGGGGCTGACGCCCGGGCCCTGAGCTCCGCCACCCAAGGCTGAAGCCAAAGCCTGAGCAATATAGCTCTGTGGGGGCCACTGTGGCATGAGGCCCAGGCAATTGTCCTGCTTGCTACCCCCTAACACCGGTTCTGGCTTTTACATGCAGAAAACCAGTTACTGGGACACAGGTGGGCCATGGAGTTTTTAATAGCATGTTGGAGAGGGCCTCAGAAAGAAAAAAGATTGAGAACCCCTGCTCTAGACTATACTCCCCTGCTACATTCATTTATCATCTCCACGAACTTCATCAGACATTCTGAATCAGCCAACAGCACTGTGTCAATCTCCATGGCAAACGTTATTAACCCATTTTCCATTCATCTTAATACCCTTTTCTGTTTCTCAATTAATTTCATAAAACACTCACTATAAATGTTGAATAAAGTTGGGGACATTATACAACCTTCTCTCACTCCTCTGAATCTCCATTAGATTTCCATTTCCATCTCCCATTACAAACCTCTTCTGACTCCAGCATCATTGTTTTATTACTCAGCATTCATTTCCATCAATCCCTACAGATCTTAATATACCGAGCTTTTTGTAGTGGCAGATTCTGTCAAATGCTTTTTGGAACTCAATGGAACACAAGTAGACTGGTTTCCCCATTTCAGCTGATCTTTCTAATATGTGTTTCAAGTTCATAGTGGTGTTTATCGTGTCCTTTCCACATCTGAAGCTGTATTGTTGTTCACTGACTTATCACTCTTTCCTTGTATTCAGTCTTGAACAACTCACAGGAGTATCTTAGAGGCCTATGATACCATGCTGATTATTCTGTAGTCTTTACAGTCCATAGCATTGTTCTTTTGGGGGATGTGGATAAACAATGAGGTGGTAAAATCTTCTGGCAGTTTTTCCCATCTCAAACACATCTTTCATAACCTCTGGCAGGGCTTTCAAGCCTTCATTGCCTATGGTTTTTAATAATTCAGCCAATATTCCATCACATCCTAGTGTTTTTCCATTCTGAAGTCTTTTTACTGCTTCTATGATTTCTTTATCCATTACTGGTGCACTTGGTTTTTTCAGGCCCATCGCCACTATATAATTCCTTGATATATTCTGACTATCTCTCATTCTTATCTTTAGGGTCTGTCAAACATTGTCCATTTATGTCCTTAAGGATCATACTGATCACCTTTCTTTTGTAATTAAAGACCCGTATCTTCTAATGCATCTTACTTTATCTTCATCCAATTGTTCAGTTTCATTGCATTTCTCATTCAGCCATTCAAACATCGTTAATCTGCATTTATCCTTTATCATTGTATTAATCTTTGCTATTCTTTTCCTGTTGTCAATCCGGGTGCTTTTACTTTCCCTCTTTTGACCAGCAGAGCAAGAATTTAATCTGGGATCAATAGTTTTTTGTTAGCTAGTAACATCTTGCCAACATGTTTATTTGCAGCTTCTTTACGGCACCTTCCAGATGTCCCCACGTCACTTGGTGCTTTGCTGAGCCACAAACATTGCTTAATGGGGGTCATTTTGCTCAAGCCTTTGCACCACGGATATACTTATTCCCAGCATCAGAAAGAATTTCCATGCCACTACTATAGTGAAAAGAAAACTGAATTGGCAGCTGGATAAAGATTGACTAAATAAGACTATATATTACTTATATATCACTTGATCATTGCCTGTTAGGTTCGCTCCCTCTGGGGCACCATTGGCCGCTGTCAGCAGACAGGATACTGGGCTGGATGGATCTTTGGTCTGACCCAGTAGGGCCATTCTTATGTTCTTAAGGAAACTGCCAATTCCAACTGGCCCCAAAGAGTCCTTATTAAAATGAGTTTTCACAACACCAAAGACCAACAGAAATGTTTTTTTTTGTTTTTGTTTTTTTTTAGTTTAACAACTAATGAGTGACAGGGGATGGATCACATGATGATGACCTGTTCTGTTCGTCCCCTCTGGGGCACCTGGCACTGGCCACCGTCAGAAGACGGGATACTGGGCTAGATGGACCCTTGTTCTGACCCAGTAGGGCCGTTCTTATGTTCTTAACAAAGAGGGTATTTAAAAAAAAAAAAAAAAAAAACCTTCCTCTTGCAGTGTTTCCAACCCAAACATAAGAGCACTGAACGAGACCCCAAAAGGAAAGTTGACTAGAAACTTATTAGACACAAAGGTGAAACAAACTAGTCTATTTTCATTGCCCAAACTGAGAGAAATGGAAAAAGTGAGCTACTAGTGTCAAAAATACATTTGACTCAACTTAAATATCCTAAGATGTTACTTCTAACATTGGCAGAGGAGACAGTTTTCCTGAGGTTTTATTTTCCTTTAACACACAGATTGCGATTTTCAAAACTGTCTCAGGGCTTCAGGCACATTTCTTCCACTGGTATTTATGGTGAGTTTCTCTACATTCCCTAAATTGCTTTGAAAAATCTCAGCTATGGATTTTTAATCTGGCTGAGGCCTGTTAAGCAAAACAGGGGCTTTCAAAAATATAGGCCCCCTCTCTTCATACTCTCCCTGTATCCATGAACAGTGCAGGCACTTCCCGCAGTGGAAGTTAATCTTTTACTTATCATTCATCACACTGGAACTGCTGGGAATGGAATAGAGGCACCAGCATTGCAGAGTCTGGGAAAGACGCAGACTTTCCGAGTTGTTGTTAGCTCCGTTCTAATGGCAGCTGGTCAACTTCTTTGTTTTAAAACTAATACACTTCCCAGCACCTCTGGAAGTCTGGATTTCATATCCCAGTTTGATTTGCTCGGCACTGCCAACCCACCCAAGAATATAAACCAGGTCAGTGCAGCTGTTTCTTGACAGATTTGTGGGCTCAGGAATTTGTTCTTCTCTAGCTACTATGAAAAACTTCTCTGCTCTGAAGTCTTTGTGGTTCCTGCCTGTTGACCTTCACAGGTCGATATGGCCCATTGGTTAGAGCAGAGAATTGAAGGGTCCAGCCCTGCCAATGACGCACTGGGCAAGTGAGTGCATCTTTCTGTGCCTCTGTTTAATCACCTGTAGAACGGGACAAAAACCTCTTTCACGTTTTAAAAGACTTAATTCCTGTTTGTACGTTGCTCTGTTATTATTCGTTACAATCTACATAGGCAAGACAGGCAAAGAGCAGCAGGGGAAACAGCATCACACAGAGGGGAAGTGACTTGCTCAGCGTCACGCAGAAGGGAAGTTACAGAGCTGGTGTCACGAACACCTCCCCAGTGCCTGGAGTGAACAGGTGACATGCAAAAAGTATCATTTAACTGTTCAGCAGTAAAACGACAGTGCTTCTGAATAAGACACGGTGATGACGTGGTGATGGCAGCATAGCCTCCCCTTCTCTCCACCCTTATCCCCACTTCCAATGGCTCCTATGGTCTTAATACAAATGGTTTTCCCTGCCTCCTTGCTAGCCCACATATAGGGCTTGTCCTGCCTCCTGTCAGGACAGGGCGCCATCGCGTGCCTCACTCAGGGAACCAGCCTCAGAAGCAGGGGCCGGAGCAGATCTGGCATGGAGCCGGGGGCAGCCAAAGAGAGTCAGGATGGCAGGGGAAGGAGGCAAGGGGGGGAGAGGGGTTACATGAGAGAGAAGCAGATGAGGAAGCAGAGAGGGGGCAAGGCAATGGCTGGTGCTTTCTTTCAGCTGCAGTCCCTCTTAGTAGGGTCCTAGGACTGCGGCTAGATGGCCCAGCAGGTCAGAGCCCCCTTGGGCAGCCATTCTGGAAACCACACCGCTTTCAGTCACAGACTTACGAGTTTAGAAAAAGCTCTGCCCTCGTGCCCGGCCTGAGGGGCTCAGGAGCCAACCGGGCTGGATCCACACATCCCTACCCTGCATGCTGCCCTCGGCAGCGCCAGAGTCCCACCCTGGAAAGACAAGGCAAGCTTCATGGGCACTGCCCATGCCCATCTCCTTCCCCATGTCCTGCTTCCAGATGCTTTTTCTGTCCAGCTGAGTAATTTAATATAAAAGCCAACCCAAGCTAGAGGCAACCTCCTCATGGAAACAAAACAGCAGCCAACAAAGGTGGCTCCTGAGTTATTCTAGGCAACTTTCCACCAAGCTCAACAGGGAGAGATGCCAAGACACACGAAGAGCCAAACTCCCCCGTAAGAAGGGCCCAGGCTAACCGGGGAAGAAAGCTGTCAATCCCTGACCCAGTGGAATGCAGGGCCTCACCCAAGCTGCTAGAAGCCCTGCCAATTGCTGGCTCCATGGAACACCTCCACCTTCCTCTGCAGCAACATGGGCCGATGGAGTAACACAACCAGCCGTTGGGGGTAGGGGGGAAATAAGAGGGTGTGTGCACAAGGGGATTACAGCTGGAGCACTAGTGATAGCTGGAGTCCCAGCTGCCCGAGCTGTCCCACATTAAACATGACTTTCTGAAGTTTCCACTGCTCAGGCTGGAGCATTCCAGGCTTGGCTTCTGCCCCATGGAACACACACACAGAGTGTGAGAATGAGAGTGAGAGTGTGTGTGTGTGTGTGTGTATGCGCACATGCAAAAATTTCAACAAGAATACTCAAGCTATTTCTCATGGGCAAAGGGGATTACAAATTCCTCGGTGTAGTGAGGCACCTGCCCCACTCCAGCAGAAAAGGAGTTAAAAGCAGCCCTGGGAGAGGGGTGCAGCAGGGGAAAGGATTAAGAACAGCTCAGGGAAGCTGACTGAATAGCTGACCACAGCTGTGGCCAGCTCAATTAGGGCCCAGCTGGCCCTGATAAGAGGGCTGTGGGCCAGAAGCTGGAGGTCTCTCACTCTAGCCCCGAAGTGGGAAGGGCTAGCTGCCTGGGAGCAAGGTACCCGAAGTGGAGCAGTGCTGGGGAAGGGCAAAGGGAGCTGGAGAGCGCCAGCCTGGTAAACCCCCAGGCTGCAGGCCTTCTGCAAGGCCTAAGGAAAGGTACTGGGGCTGCAGAGGTGCAGCCCGGAGACAGGCAGAGGCAGCTGGTCCAACCCCCTTGCCAGTGATGAGTAGCCATTACAGACTGCAGCCTGCCCCAGTGAGCAGGGGCTACATGGTGACTGGCAGTAGCCACTGAGGCAAGGTAGGTCTAGAGGGTTGGCGGTTCCCCAGGGAGGGGAGACCCAGAGTGTGGGGGTACTGCTGGGGGCAGGACCCCGAGGTAAAGGGCACCGGGGTTCGTGAGGGACAAGGGGCCAGTGGCAGGTAAGACACCGGCCTGCAGAGGGTGCTCCGTAAGCCGGAAAAGAGCTAATTCCCAGCAGGAGGCGCCGCACCAGTGAGTCTTGATCTCGCTACACCCGGTATTTAAAAAAAAATGTTTTTTTATTCCCTTTTAATTCTCACCCCCACCAGCTCTAACATCAAAGTAGATGGGGAGCACGACGACAAACCATGGCAGGGAAATGGACAGCCCCTCACGCAGAAGGCCCTTCAGCGATCCTGCAAAGGCTGGCTCCGACCTGGCAGTGAGCAGTCCAGGAAGTGCCTCAGCACCTTCAGCCATTTTTTTCCCCCTATACGCCCCGCCCAAACCGAAAAGGAAGTTAAGCGTAAACCTAAAAAAAAAAAGCCATTTTAAAAGCAGCTTCTAATTTTCGGCAACTCCAGAGGCCCAGTTTCAGAGGTTCTGAGGATTCATAGAATCATAGAAGGTTAGGGTTGGAAGGGACCTCAGGAGGTCATCTAGTCCAACCCTCTGCTCAAAGCAGGACCAATCTCCAATTTTTGCCCCAGATCCCTAAATGGCCCCCTCAGAGATTGAACTCACATCCCTGGGTTTAGCAGGCCAATGCTCAAACCACTGACCTATCCCTCCCCCCAAACAAGAGGGGGGAGGGACACCTTCAACGAGAGTCATTGGCAGTTGCACTGGTGCTCAGAACCTCGGAAATATCTGGCCTTGCTCGTCTCAAGGTAGGCACCCACAGTGAAAGTGCCCCAAATTAGCAGACCCCTTGAAAAATGCACAGCATCCATAAAACACCACGAACTGAGGTAGGAAACGTACAAGAGTCGGAAATTCACAGACATGGATGCCACAAGTTAACATGACCCCATATAAAGCCTAAGGGATCACAGGTGCCCCCTTGCGCGCACACACAAATCCGGAAGTCCTTACTAGCAGTGAAGTCAGAAATAACTAGGATACACTTATGTAGAACTTGAGAGCACAGACCATCAGAAAACAACACACATGCTCTAGGGCTGCTGGAGCTGCAGTTGTCACAGGACCAATTCCCATGCTTTACATCTCCATTCTGAGGTGTCATTAACATTATTATTTTGCACTTTCCCTCGCCCCTCTTGGTTTCCTATTCTCTGCAGAAGTTGGCTGCCAGCTCCCACGCTGCCATTTAGATGAGTAAGAGGAGCAGGAAGGATTAAACAAAAGCCACTGTTTTATAGAGAATCCTTGGAACTGCACGCTGTCCCTGACCTGGTTCAAAAAATAAAACTTAAATTAAAGCTTTACCACAGCTTATTAAAACCCAAGATCAACTTGGACTCGGGAAGAGGATTCCCCAAGCCTCATACGGCAGTTACAAGAACACAGTCCAGAAAAACAAGACACATTTGTTATTCTTTAGTTGTACCTCTTACGTAAAATTAAACCCCAATCCTGCAATCAGATCCACGCAGACACCTGTGTCTACGTAAAGCTTTTGCCTCCCAGTGAGGCTCAGTTCACAGACTCCAGGCCGAAGTCACTGACCACCGTGGGCATCCTCAGCCACATAAGAACCATTTATTTTTGGTTTCATATTTAAAAAGCTTGGTGTCTATGGTCTACCAACGCAAGTTTGTGAGCGTTTTGCCAAAATAAACCCGTAGAGCCCAACCCTACAAGGTGTGTAGGGCCAGTAATCACTCCTTGTTTGTACTGCAGTAGTGCGCAGAGGTTCCATCTCTGATCAAGCCAGGAGCTGTACAAACAAACGCTTAGTAGCAGACAGACACTCCCCGCGCTGAAACGCTGACAATACGAAGCGGCAGGACGGGCCAAGTGCTGGAGAATGGAAGTGCTGCCGTCCTCGTTTTACTGAGCCCAGCTAGAGATGAAGGCCCAGGTTTTTAAGGCTGTTCAGGCGTTGCGGCACTTAAACGCGATGCTGATTTTAACGACGCCCAAATAGCTTTACAAAGCTGGGCCCAGGGCCACCCAGGATGTCTGTGGCAGAGCTGGAAATTGAACCCAGATCTACTGAACACCAGTCTACTGTCTTAACCACAAGGCCAGTCTTCCTCTTACGCCCTGCTAGCTTCAATGCTCAGCACCTCCTGGCAATCAGGCCCTGGAAGCTTGCCACACAACACTGCAGAGAAATAAAATAGAAAATGTTTGGGGACACATCCTGTTCACGCTTACTACCAGGCACAGGCTCAGATTTGCAGAGCTCCGCAGGGATTGCTCCGCTCAGGGCTGCAACGCCAACAAACCAAAGTCCCACTGAATCCCCGTGACGCAGGCTCCGATGCCAATTTTGAAAATGAGACTTGGGCCTTGCAACACCCAGCACTGCAAGAGTTCAGAATCTGGGCCTATTCTTGGTGCTGTGACCAGTCTCATTAGAAGTCATTAAAGGCTGCTCATGATCAGACGCCCAAAATTTTCCTCCTCAATAACAACTTGCAGGCTCAATTAACGTTCTCCCTTTACACCACAGCATCCAAAATGCAGGTAATTCTACTGGGTAAAGCTCTGGGTAAAGCACTGGCAACCAACAAATTAACTTCCTTTGAAAACAAGAATTCAAGGAATAGGCAGCAACCAATGGGGCTTCCCCACAAGAGGCTGCTCAGAGACCGGAGGTTTAAAAACAGACCTGCTCTGGAAATGGAAAATGGGGAGAGGGGACCAAACGAGAACTCACAGCGTCAGTAAAGGACTGCAGGGTAAAGATAAGGGCAGCCAAGTGAGCATCATGTGTTAATGCTAATCCAAGCAGGCCATGATGTGGAACAAACCAGAGGGTTTAGATGCAGAAAGAGGTGCTGGGGAAAAAATAAGTGTGAATAAATGATGAAGAGAATGGAGTTAACGACTCAAGTTGGTGAAGACACTGAACCAAATGACGTCACTCACACAAGCAGGGAGTCCTTATAAAAAATAGCTCCTATTCTCCAGGACATTCTGCATGGGTGGACCCATGTGCCTGCACAGACCCCACTGACTTCAACAGGGTTCTCGCCACACAGGGAAACCAGCAAGATTGGGGCCATAGCTCTTAACAGCGAGCAGATAAGAGGATCTGAGCCAATCAGTGACATGCACACGAAGAGAACGAGCAAACAAACGTATTGCACCACGGACGGTGACATTTGAGAAGACACAAGGAACTATGGATGGCGGTAGCATAGAAACAGGAAAAAGGAGACTCAGAACAGACCTTCAGGAGAGAGAAGTGTGACTCTGGCCATTACGATCGTCTAGGTCTAATCGGTTCTCAGCAACTCTTCAATTTGTTAGTGTAGACAAGACTTAAATCTCACTGTTAACTAGTTTTGCTGCTGATCGTTTTAGCAGGAACAGACAGCTCCTCTGGGCTTGTAGGAGGAGTTCAGGGCTGTGAGCCGAGCTTAGGGCAGAGTCTCGCCGCTTCCCACACGTACACGGCACAACCCAACGCTCACATCTCCCTTAGACTTCTCTTGCTAAGCTGTACTGATCTCAACATGTACCGATACCATGGTGCGTTGTGCTCCCGTCTAACAAGCTAAGCAGGGTCCACCAAGACGGGTACATTTAGGCAGGGTAACCATGCGTCCCGAGAGCAAACGGGACAAATGCCCACTTTTGTCAAAGAAGTGGGGTGCAGAGGAACATGGGAAGGGGTGGTGAACGGTGATCCCAGCTCCACGCAGGACGGGAGGCAGGGCTCAAGTGGCGGGTAGGCAGGGCTCGAGCGAGCAGCAATGCCAGCTCCAGCCTCATGCTGGGGGCAGGGAGGGCTCGGGCGAGCAGCCACACCAGGCTCGTGCAGGGAGGGGGGCCCAGGCCAGCCCTCTCCGGGGTGGGGAAGAGGGGAGAACAGAAGATGGCTCAGCTCCGCGCAGGGGAAGGGGGGCCTCAGGCTAGCCCCATGCAGTGTCCCGTTTTCCTTTTGGGAAATATAGTCACCCTATGTTTAGGAGACCTCTACCAAGGAACACTTGACTTCTGCAGGAAGCGACACTGGCCATTGAGCAAGGGGTGCTCCTCCTGCCGAGTCATTCCCAGACAAATGCCCAAGCCTGGTTTTAGGGGGTGCTATTTTTCTGCTGAAAGGTTAAACCTGAGATCCTTTTGCAAGAGTCAGGGCATGAGCCCCAAAGTTCGGGCCACATTGTTACTCCAGTCATTACATTCTGCCTCCCAGAATTCCACCTGCACTTTCAGTTAGATGCACCATCCTTCCCTTCCCGTTCTGAACAGCCGTGCAACGCTGCTGTGCTCGAATGTTAAACTGCTGTCAAACTGCACTCCAGAGGTGGTTTCATTTCAGTGGTGGAAGAAGCAATTCTGTACATCCCCTGCCTACCACACAGGAATGCAGGTGGCTTAATCCTCACCTGGGGAGCTTCTGACTCCTCTGAGCAATATTAAGCACCTCAAACACAGCAGGGAACAGCTACGGAAGATCATTACTGACCCCACATGGCTCTGGCCTAACACGAAGAGTTTTTCATTTACAGAACAGCTGTATGGTACATGTAATCATTCTCACTTTCCCAATGCTTGTCTGGGAAGAGGATCAGCTGCCTGAAGCAAGCGCACCCTCTTCTGGGCTCTTTGGAGAACGGCCACTTCCAGAGCAGTTATTTTTCAGAATACAGCTCCCGCTCCATGATGCTAAGTAACTCAGACAGCAACATAATGAGGAGGAGGAAGACCCGGGAGAGTGAGCCAAATAAGAGGCTACTATTTGGCACAGATTGCCCATTTGGCACGGATTGCACTGAAAAGATGCCCAGCACCTCTATGGAGAAACTCTACAGAGTCCCACAGGGATCAGACTTGGCTCTCTTTTCTCTCAACAATATCTACCCTTGTCTTGGGCCTAACAGCAGGTGAAAATTTTTCAACCAAGACAGATTTTCATACAAAAATGGACTTGAAATTTTCAACTTTTTGACTAAACGTTGTTGATGACATTTTTTAGGGTTTTTCCTCCCTCCTGCCCACAAAACATCACGTCACCTAATGAAACGAATAGGCAGCAGGTTTAAAACAAACAGAAGGAAGTAGTTCTTCACACAACGCACAGTCAACCTGTGGATCTCATTGCCAGGAGTGTTCATGGACGATAGGTTCATCAAGGGCTATTAGCCAAGATGGTCAGGGGTGCAACCCCAGGCTCTGAGTTTCCCTAAACTGTTGACTGCCAGAAGCTGGGATGACAGGGGATAGATCACTCGATAAATTGCCCTGTTCTGTTCATTCCCTCTGAAGAACCTGCCATTGCTCACAGTGAGAAGACAGGATACTGGGCTAGATGGACCATTGGTCTGACCCAGCATGACCATTCTTATAAAGCACAGGGCAGGGGTTCTCAAACTGTGGGTCACGACCCTGTTTTAATGGAGTTGCCACAGCTGGTGTTAGACTTGCTGGGGCCCAGGGCCAAAGCGGAAGCCTAAGCCCCACCCTCCAGGGTCAAAGCTGAAGCCCTCAGGCTAAATCCTTCGGTAGCGAGGCTCAGGCTTCGGCTTCAGCCCTGGGCAGTGGGGCTCAGGTTACAGGCCCTCTGCCTGGGGCTGAAGCCTAGGGTGGCAGGGCTCGGGTGGGCTCAAGCTTTAGTCGTCCCCCCGCAGGGTTGTGTAGTAATTTTAGCTGTCAGAAGGGAGTCGTGGTGCAATGAAGTTTGAGAATTGCTGGCATAGGGAAAGGATGTGGGCAATAACCCCAACTGCAGAAACAGCTAGAGGCCACTCACCCCTGCGCAGCCCCTCCAGGGCAGGGGTGAGGCACAGCGGGGTGAGGGTGAAGAGCTCTCATGGCTGCCTCCATGCTGAACCTGTTCTGGGGCACAGGGATGCCCATCTCCAGAGGTGGCGCATGCAGCTCCTTTCACCAGCCCCAATTCACAAGCATGCTTTGCTCAGGTGCGCTAAGGAATTACCTTCACATCCTGGCTCCCAAGCGGGTCCGTGAGCTGCTCCTCCAACGCCCGGAGGGATTCCAGCGCCAGCACGAGAAGGCGCTGCAGGATCTGAGGAGGGGCAGAGAGTTGGAGGGTAGAACCAAGGACAACCCCAGACATCACACAGCCCCTGCACTGCAATAGGGACACTTGCTAGGTGCTGGGGCAGGTGCCCAGCTCCAACAGAGGCAGGGAAGACACACTGTTCTCAGCCAGACGACAGTGCTACAGTGAGGGGCATGAGGAAGGGAGGGACAAGGGAACAGGTGCTGGGGGTCAGTTGGGGGCATTGCTCGGGTGCAGGGAGTAAATAGAGCCTGCACAATACCTGCCTCCTGGGTAGTGGCATCTCTGCAGCAGGCCCAGCAAAGAGGCACATCTGGAATAACCCTGACAGAGGAGGGGGATGGGAATCAGAGCACTCCAGGGCAGGGAGATCTGAGGGGGAGCAGAAATTACCCCTGGCTGGCTGCAGGCAGGCACCCCAGCATAGCAGGAACAGCTGGGTGGGAGGACGCCTGGCTCACCTGCGTAGAAGGCCGCTCTTTGGTCCACACTGAGCTCCGCTTGTCTCTGGGGGTGGCAATGAACATGACGGGGAGGTGAGGCCGGGCAGCCACAAACTCGTTCCTGATCTCGGTGTAATCTGCATCTGGGGAACAAACCCAAAAGCAACATCCAAAACCCTGTCCATCAGCCCTGCCCGGGTGCCAGCCATGTCCCTCTTTGCCCCCAGCAGCCCTTCCCAGCACACGCAGCATGGGAAGCCACCACTCTGCGTTCTCACCATAGGAACACAGGACTGGCAGGGGGACCTCCAAGGTCACAGAATCCAGTGCAGTGCTATCCCTGGCAACCCAGTTCCACAATCCCCTGGATAAACTTACCAAGCTTCATTTTAAATCTAGGTTCCAGAACCTCCCTCCTCTGCTGGTTAGGAACCTTCTTCGCATTTCCAGCCTAAATTTACCCAAAGCCAGTTTATCCCCATTTGCAATTGGACCAACATTGTCCTTTGGCTGCCACAGCTCTTCCCCCTCCCTGGAGTTTGCCCTCCCCGATGTATTTACAGAGGGCAATCGGCTCCCCTTCAGCCTTCGTTCTGCTGAGCTAAATAAGCCAATCTTCTTCAGTCTCGTCTTGTAAGACAGGCCCTTCATCTTTCTTGAACATGGGTGTTCAGAACGGGTCACCAAACACAAGGCTGAGCAGGGAAACAGTCTGGGACGTGGGCAGCAGCCCTAGTCTGCATTTTCTGATACTCTTAAGTTGGTCAAAGCCAACACCTGAAGTGGAGAAGCAGAGTGAGGAGACTGTGGGGGTGTATAGAGCAGCACCAACTAAATACAAAGTCCACAGACCAATCCTGACCAAGATGCTTCCACTGACGTGGCCCCAGGGTCACTCGCAGCCCGTCTGAGGTCAGGGATACGTACAGCGTTATCGCACACTAGCGCTGAAATCTCCAGTACCACTGATCCTACAGTCAGTGTCTGATGCCAGCTGAAATAGCTTAAGAAACATAACAGCTTCAGCCAGCACCTTGTGCCACTGGCTCCCCCTCTCTGCATCCAACTCAGCAAAAGGACCTGGTTACAAACATGCCCCTCCCGGGCTCACCAGACTCTGTATAAGAGGTTTCACCCCACACATTAAAACAGCCGAGTAACAGGCCCCATAGCAGACATTAAACTCTGAAATGACGAGAGTCTTCAGACTACTGCAGAATTGCTACCTAGGCACAGAGGCTTGCGGGGTAAGGGAGATCCCCTGTGTGCCCATCAAGTGCGCCTACACTGCAAGGGAAGGTGCGTTTGTAGTATGAGTAGGCATATCTGTGCTAGTTCGAAGTTGGCTAGTTCACAGACCAGCAGCGTAGATGTGACGGCAGGGTTCAGCACAGGCTAGCAACCAGAGTACACACCTAGGGTCCCGGGCAGGCCTGTACTCTGGCAGCTGGCCCACAAAGCCACGTCTACACTACTATTGTTACCCGGGCTAGCTAGACTAAAGCTTGCACAGCTATGGCTATTTGTGCTACAATCACACCTGCCATGTGGACATATGCTCAGAGCTCCTGTCATCAGACACGGTCCTACTTCGCGGGTGCACAAGATCTTCAGGAAGTGTCCCCGATTTCTTGTTTACAAGCCCAGCCCACGGTCCCCTCTCTTGGGCAGGCACAGTACAGAACCTAAGAATGGCCATACTGGTCAGACCAATGATCCATCTATCCCAGTATCCAGATAGAGGCCAATGCCGGATGCTTCAGAGGGAATGAACAGAACCAGGCAATTTCAAGAGATCCATCCCGTCGTCCAGTCCCAGGTTCTGGCATTTGGAGGTTTAGGGACATCCGGAGCATGAGGTTGCGTCCCTGACCACCCTGGCTAATAGCCATTGATAAGCCTATCCTCAGGAACTGATCTAGTTCTCTTTCGAACCAAGTTTTATTTTAGGCCTTCAAAACATCCCCTGACAATGAGTCCCAAAGGCTGACTGCGTGAAGTACTTCCTCATGTTTGTTCCAAGCCTTCTGCCTATTACTTTAATCAGGTAACCCCTAGTTCTGGTGTTATGTGAAGGGATAAATAAAACACTTCCCTATTCACTGTCTACACACCGTTCATGTCCTCTACCATATCCCCCGCCCCCCGTAGTCGTCTCTTTTCCAAGCTGAATAGTCCCTGTCTTTTTAATCTCTCCTCACATGGAAGCTGTTCCATCCCCCTCGTCATTTTTCTTGCCCTTCTCTGCACCCTTTCCCATTCGAATATACCGTTTTATTTTTAGACGGGGGACCAGACCTGCACACAGCATCCGAGGTGTGGGTGTACCATGGATTTATATAGTGGCATTATGACTTTGTCCCCTAGATCCCGGAGAGCATGAAACAGAGAACAAAATATCTGAGTGTTGCTTAAATTTCACGCAAGCCAAGGAACAGGATAGAACTATTTTTACTCATTGATTGAAATGCATCTTTTCTCCCAGCGCCAGGGCTTCTCTACCTAGCAGCTGGCTTGGAAGGACACCTGCGAGGAGCCAGGAACAGCTTAGAAACCTGGGTGCCACATGGGAACTTGCTACACTACACACAGCACGTCATAAGGCTTCGGGATCCATGCTCAGTTGCTGGGTCGGTCTCCACAGGCCTGTGGATATAACCACTGGGAAGCTCCGTTACAAGAGCTGCAGGTCAAGAAAGGTTTAGAGGTGGCCATTAAGGGGAAGAGTCACGAATAGAACTTAGGGCCCGATCCAAAATCCACTGACGTCAACGGGAGTTTTAAAGGGTTTTGGACCAGGCCCTCAGGACAGAATGTGGCCTTGGCATCACTATTATGGGATGTCTGCTCCGTAAAATGACCTTACATTTCACCTCCACCGCGCTCGTTCAACTACAGTCCCCGTGGGGAGCTGCTACTGTTGAGGGGCCGCAACATGGAATAATTTGGTAGCGCTAAGTCCAATCCACACAGGGCCAGACATCCCACAGGGCAAAAAATCGTACGCCACAGGTAACCCTTGCTGACTGTCACAGCCAAGGCACCAAGGCCTAAACTTTCTTCTAACCCCTTCCGAGTGGTCACTGCAGAGCAGAATTGAACCTCACTGGTAGGGCAACAGGAACTTAAAATGGAGCTGCATGCATAGAACGGGTTCTGCAGATCAATAGAGTGCGTCAGTCACCAACGTGGTCAGGCTGGAATCTTCTGTCAGCGCTAAATTCACTCTTAGGGCTCCTTTCGTCTCTAGCCGTCTACGTTTATAATGCACTATACTAACTCTGCACAGGGATCACGCCACCGACCACCGAAATACAGCCACCTCCGAGTGGAGCACGGCACCTGTTTAACAGCGAACAGCAACACCACATAATCATTTTTAGGAGGGGAAGTTTTCTTTCAAGTCCCTTACCAAAAAGGCCTGTTGCTGGTGCAAAACGGCTGCTATATTCCACCCAAAGGCAGTTGCATTTCGTGGCGGGCAATTCTTCACAACGCAGTTTAACGTATGTAAAAAGTTTCGGGATGGAGGATGGCTCTAAATGCAGGAGTTATTGTTAATAACTAGAGCAGCACAACCGTGGGATGCACCAATACTGCGGAACTGTTGAAAATGAATAGAGCTACTCAAAAACTTTTTCATCTAAATACACTTTTCTCCTCTGAAAAATGGTTTTTGAACCAAACCAAAAAAAAAATTTTTTGTTTTGTTTGAGATTTTCTTCGTTTAGATGAAAAAACAAAAACAAAAACAAAAAAAACTTTCAGTTTTGGGTAAACATTTTTAGTTTTCAAAAACCGAGTTTTTCCCTCTTTTAAAATAAAAAAAATTCCCCCCCACCCCAGAAAATTCAGGTATGTTTATTCCTACCCTAACACCGAGAGCCACACATTATACAATGGACCCTCGTTAGAACGCGGGGTTTGGGATCCATGCCAAGTACCGCATTATAGCGGGGACCGCGTTAAAATGAAATTAGCATCAAAACTAGCAAAATTAGCAGTTAGAAAGGCGCTTTGCCTCCTGTCCCGAAGCTGCCGTGGCCGGAGAAAGGCATCTCTCCCTCCCCAGGTTGCTGGGGGCTAGGGTTAAATTTGGGATCCATGGCCGCAACTGCATTATAACTGAATTCACGTTATACAGATGCATGTTCTAGCGAGGGTTCAGTGTATATATGGCTTGTTCTCACTGGGAAGCTGCAGAGTTTATGGCCACCTGTGGCTCCCAAGTAGAGTTATACAATATTTTCATACTGTTGCTTTTGACCAGTAAAAACAGTTTTACAACAGACAATATATTAAATACTTAGGGCTGTCAAAGTGATTAAAAAAATTAAATCACGATAATCGCACTGTTAAACAATAACAGAATACAATTTATTGAAATAGTTTTGGATGTTTTCTACATTTTCAAATATATTGATTTCATTTACAACACAGAATAGTATACAGTGCTCACCTTATATTTATTTTTGATTACAAATATTTGCCCTGTAAAAAAAAGTATTTTTCAATTCACCTAACACAAGTCATCATCACCACCACCACCCCACCACCCCCATAACCGCATTGGTCGTTAGGGCACCATCACTGATGAGCAATCAACCAATTGTCTCCAACCCTGACAATGTGTGTCAGTACCTGAGTCTCCGTCAAATCCATTCCTGTCCACTCGTATGTTGTCAATCCATCTCTTCTTCTATCTACCTCTTCTTCTCTTCCCCTGTACTGTCCCTTGGAGGATGATCTTTGATAGGCCAGATGATCTTGTTACATGGCTGTACCACTTCAGCTTGTGCTTCTTCACAGTTGTCAGGAGGTCTTTATATGACCCAGCGCGTTAAGAGATGATGTTGCGGACCTCTTCATTAGTGACGTGGTCAAAGTAGGAGATGCCCAGGATTTTAGGGAAGTATCTCATCTCTACTACTTGTATTTTCTGTTCAACTTCTGCCATAAGGGTCCACGACTGGCACACATACAGTAAAATGGAGATGACCAGTGCGTGCAGCAATTTCTGTTTGGATTCCAGGGAGATGTTCTTGTTCCTCCAAATTGGCTTTAGCTTTGCCACTGTTGCTATTGTTTGTTCAGTTCTCGCCAGAATTTCTGCCTTTGATCCTTCATCAGTGACGACTGCCCCCAAATACTTGAACTGTTTCATTGTCTCCAGCTCTTGTCCACTGACAGTGATATGTGAGCTAATCCAGTCACGTTTGTCTGTCATCAGCTTGGTTTTCTCTGCACTGATTTCCATGCTGTATTTTGTGGAGGTTTCATCCAATCGTTTCACAAGGTTAGTAAGTTCATCTTCGCTGCCTGCCAGGCAGTCAACGTCATCAGTGAACCGAAGATTTGAGATTGTTCGTTCCCCAGTGCTGACTGTGCATATGTGATCTTCGAGGGCATCAGTCATTATGTGCTCCAAGTAGATGTTGAATAGTGTGGGCGAAAGAAAGCAGCCTTGCCGAACTCCAACAGTTCTGCGAAACCACTCTCCCATTATGCCATTGGTGAGAACTGCACAGCTGGCCTTGGCATACAGTTGCTTAATGGTAAGAATAAGCTTATGACCAACATTGTAGTTCTTCATGGTTGCCCAGAGAGCTTCATGCCATACTCCGTAAACCGCCTTCTTGAAGTCAACAAAGACATGGTAGATGTCCTGCTGATGTTGTAAGTACTTTTCACATAGAACATGAAGACTGAAAATGTGTTCTGTGGTACTTCTTCCAGTATGAAAGCCAGCCTGTTCTTCAGCGATGATATTCTCCACTTGTGGCTTCAATCTCTTCAGTAGGACTTTCAACATCACTTTGCTGGGATGGCTAATCAAGCTTATGGTCCGGTAATTTTGACAATTGCAGGTTGCAGTTCTTTGGCAGAGGGATGATTAGTGACTGTGTCCACATGGAGGGACACTCACCGGTCTGCCAGATCTTGTTTCAGATCTTGGTGAGTGTATCTATTACTATTTCTTCTCCGAATTTCGTCAGTTCGGCTGAGATGTTGTCAATACCTGTAGCCTTTCCGTTCCTGAGTGATTTCACAGCTGTCTCCACTTTTTCACGCAGTACTGGAAAGTCATCCTGCTCTGCTGAATCTGGGCTATCTAGGACACTAGGATTCCATTTGTCTGGTGGTTGTATAGATCTGAGCAGTAATTTGTCCACCTATTGATGATGTCCTTTTCTTCTGTAAGATTGTTCCCTTCTTTGTCTTGAATTGCATTAGCTTTGGTTCATCTTTCCTTCATCAGATCTTTTACAATCTGGAAGGCTAATTTGCTATTTTTATTATTGATACACTCTTCAATTTTAGAGCACTGTTTTTCAATCCGTATCTCCTTGGCCACCTTCTTTCCTTTCTTGATCTTTCTGCCAATTGCTCTGTACTGGTCAGCCCCCTCAGTGCTGTTCTTATTTCTCTTGAGTTCTCTTCTGTCTCACATCTGTAGTATTTCATTTGTGACCCAAGGTTTTGTTTTCTTACGGAGTTGCCCAAGAATGTCCATTGCTGCTTCATTCATTACAGCGTTGAAACTGTTGGTCATTGTTTCTAAGTCTTCCTCTAGAGCAAGCAACAGATCAAATTTTCCGCCAATCATTGCTTGCAATGACTCTGCAATGCTTCGGTCTCTAAGTCAAACTTGATTCTGGTGAACTTTGGCCTGATGCCAAAAGTTTAGCATCACAAGGTCATAATCACTTCCAATATCAGCACTAATACAAGTACTGTAGTGCAATCTCTTTATCATGAAAGTTGAACTTAAAAATGTAGAAGTACAAAAAAACCTGCATTCAAAAATAAAACAAAGTCCACTCAGTCCTACTTCTTGTTCAGCCAATCGCTCAAACAAGTTTGTTCACATTCACAGGAGATAATGCTGCCCGCTTCTTGTTTACAATATCACCTGAAAGTGAGAGCAGGCGTTCACATGGCACTGTTGTAGCCGGCATCACAAGACATTTTATGTGCCAGATGCACTAAATATTCATAATTCCCTTCATGCTTCAACCACTGTTCCAGTGGACATGGGTCCATGCTATAATGGGTTCCGTTCAATAATCATCCAGAGAAGTGCAAACCGACACATGTTCATTTTCATCACAGGAGTCAGATGGCACAAGCAGAAGGTTGATTTTCTTTTTTGGTGGTTTGGGTTCTGTAGTTTCCGCATCAGAGTGTTGCTCTTTTAAGACTTCTGAAAGAATACTCCACACATCATCCCTCTCGGATTTTGGAAGGCACTTTAGATTCTTAAACCTTCGGTCGAGTGCTGTTGCTATTGTTAGAAATCTCACATTGGCACCTTCTTTGCATTTTGTCAAATCTCTGGTGAAAGTGTTCTTGAAACCAACATGTGCTGGATCATCATTCAAGACTGCTATAACATGAAATATATAGCAGAATGAGGGTAAACCAGACTAGGAGACATACAATTCTCCCCCAAGGAGTTCAGACACAAATTTAATTAATGCATTATTTTTTTAACGAGCGTCATCAGCATGGAAGCATGTCCTCTGGAACGGTGGCCGAAGCATGAAGGGGCATACAAATGTTTAACATTTCTGGCACGTAAATACCTTGCAATGCCAGCTACAAAAGTGCCATGCGAATGCCTGTTCTCACTTTCAAGTGACACTATCAATGCTGCCCGCTTCTTATTATCTCCCGTAAATGTAAACAAGTTTGTTTGTCTTAGAGATTGGCTGAACAAGAAATAGGACTGAGTGGACTTGTAGGCGCTAAATTTTTACATTGTTTTGGTTTTGAGTGCAGTTATGTAACAAAAAATAATAAAAACCTACGTTTGTAAGTTGCACTTTCACCATAAAGACATTGCACTACAGTACTTGTATAAGGTGAATTGAAAAATACAATTTCTTTTGTTTGACATTTTTACAGTGCAAATACTTGTAATAAAAAAATAAAGTGAGCACTGTCTACTTTGTATTCTGTGTTGTAATTGAAATCAATATATTTGAAAAAGCAGAAAATCATACAAAAATATTTAATAAATGTGAATTGGTATTCTATTGTTTAACAGTGTGATTAAAACTGCGACTAATTGCAATTAATTTTTTTAATCACAATTAACTCAAAAATTAATTGTGATTGACAGCCCTAAAAATAATACCAACACTAGCTCCTATATAGCACTTTTCATCCACAGATCTCAAAAGGAGGTCAGTATCCTCAACCCCATTTTACAGATGGGAAAACTGAGGCACAGGGAGTGGTGACGACCAGCCCAAAATCACCCAGCAGGCCAGTGGCAAAGCCACGAACTGAACTCAGGTCTCCCAAGTCCCAGTTCAATGTCCTATATTATCATGTCCACATGGCGTCCCAGGTGGCGGTGCTAGTAAACATGTCTGACAATGAATAGACTAGAGCTCAGGTATTGCCTCGAGGCAAACTATGTCCAGGAGGAAATGAGCCAAACGCCTTGGAAATCAGAGACGGCTACACCAATAGATCTAAGCAATAAAACAAAGAACCTACCTTCCCCCACCCCCAAACACCTGGGGGATTAAGACATTAAAACCTACACGGGAAAAACAGAACAAGAAACCAGCCCACATACCAAGCGCCTTGAGCCCCAGATAATCTGCTGCTTGGGTTCCCAGCCAACCACTCCAACGAGGAAGGCATTCCCAGCCAGAGGGAGCTTTGGTGACTGGTAACAGGATACGGAGGTTTTCAGCTTCTACCTCCAAACGGGCCCCAATCAGCGGCAGCTGAAAAGCAGCTTCTCCCAACAGCTGCTGGGTGGCTGCAGTGAAACCCGGGCAGGCGATCTCGATTTTGGCTCCCACCCCCAAAATGGCAACCCAACCAGCCTCTGAATAGGCCAAGTCCCTGGCCTTTCCCCTCTTCCTGAACACATACACAGGGATCGTACAAAAACCCTTCCCAGAGGGTTTAACTGAGGTAACAAGACCCTGAGGCAGGACAGTATGAAGGCTTTCCTCACACGGCCCAGTCAATGCACCTGTCTCCTGCCATGGAGAGATCTCCCAATGGAGAAGTCTCCATGGCAGCCACAGTGCTATTAGGGCCAACAGGGACAGTGATTTTTCTCTAACCTGTCTACAAGGAAGCGAGGCCCATCGATCTTATTCCACAGAGTCTGCCTGCCAGCCACAACAGATGCAGGCCACTTGGGTCACAGTGAGCCCCACAACCTTGTGGTGGAAGGCTCCATATACCCCATTCCCAATCCCGAGCCACCTATTAGAAGCACCATCTGCAGGGCTCTCACGGAGAACAAGGCAGGCCACGATCTGCTGGCATCTCTCATCTCCTCACGGCCAGACCTGAGCTAAGGGCAGCCAGAGAACATGCTGCACAGCACCATGGGCCGCACGGGGCTCCATCGACTCACCTTTGAGGTCGGCATTCAGGTTAACGATGAGGGGGCTGTTCTTCCAGTCGAAGGCCGTGAGCAGGTGGAGGAAGCGAAGGAAGCCCACCTGAGGGGAGCTGCGGGCAAGACAGAAACCAATGTAACGGGATGAGAGGGAGAGAGAATGCTCCCCCTGCACAGAGAGGGGCGCCGAGCCAGGCAATGGTACATCAACGAGCCAGGCTCTGCGGAGCCCCAACAGAGAGCCCCAGCTAGGGGAGCTAGGAAGGAAATTGCCTTAATCTGTCACTGGCCTCGACTAGCAGGTAGGAGACCCAGGCTGGGGCGCTCCTGGCAGCATGGGGGAGATCCTACCCACATGCACCTCCGGGAACCTCCTCTAACTGCAGGAAGCTCGGAGGCCAGCTCTGAAGGCAGCGCAGAAGTGAGGGTGGCAATCTTCGGGGACCCCCCCCCCCCCCAACAACAATTTTGCAAACCTCCCCCTCACCCTGATGCCATTTTGGGTCAGGACCCCCACCGTTACAACACCCTGAAATTTCAGATGTAAACATCTGAAATCGACCAATTTTAAAATCCTCTGGCCCTGAAGTTGACCAGAATGGACTGTGAATTTGGTAGGTCCCTACTCATAGCCCATGGTGGCTCCGGGCTTTGGACCAGCCACCCATTCAGCTTCTCAGGACTGAACTGGTCCCCAACTGCACTTCATTAATAAGCCATTAAAAACAGTGTGTGCTAGGGCAGGGCTCCCAGCCCCGCCCCCCCCGCTGGCCAGGCAGGACTCCCAGCCCCGCCCCCCCCGCTGGCCGGGCAGGACTCCCAGCCCCGCCCCCCCCGCTGGCCGGGCAGGACTACCAGCCCCGCCCCCCCCCACCCTCCCAGGGGCCGGGCAGGACTCCCAGCCCTGTCCTCAGTTCCCCCACCCAAAGCATCTCAAGAAAACAGGAGGGAGTTAATCCAACACAAAAAGCAATGAGGCCGGGGAACCCTGGTTCTCACCTCGGCGGGGTGAAAGGTGCGGGGTGCAAGAACAGAGACGCCGCCAGCAGATCCACGCACTCATCCGAGAGGCTGTCACTCAGCAGCTGGGCGCGGACCCAGCGCTTGGCTAGCCGGCAGGTGCCGCTGAAGGCGGGGTGTTGCTGCTGGAGCCTGCAGGTGAAGGAAGAGAAGCAACAGCATCACCTTGTTATTCCAGTCACCCAAGCCACCCCAATGGCCTCCGATTACAGAGCTGTGAGTGGATGGATCGTTCGCTGTTGTTCGCAAGCTGCAGGCACTGGGTTTACTGGGGTTTTCTAGAGAGGGAAGGGGGAATGGGTCAGTCTCATTCACTCCATAGCGACTGCCCAGACCCACTGGTTGTCATAACTGGAGGGGAAGGTGTCTCAGATCTAGCAGAAAGCTGCCCATCAGTTTCCTACCCACAATGCACTCCTCTCTCCCCCACAGTGCTCTGCCCATTCCTTATAGGTGTAGAGAGCTGGAGGACCAGTTCCCGACTGTGACACTGAGGCAGAAAGAGTTACGCAATTAGTAGGCTAAACGACCCAAATGCAACCTTTAAAGACATATCAGAAAAGTATGTAACTGGTCATTAGGGCCATTCCTTATAAATAGCTAACATAGCCATGTCCGACAGACTAGAGCTTTGAGATGCAAACCTACATTGTTAGGTAATTAGAGGTAAATACTAAAAGGTATTTGTATGTGTTTACTTATATCTTGTTAGAGATTAACAATGTAACTAGATGGTTCCTGTCTGTTACTATATTCTATTGATTAAGAGATCAGAAAGGAATTATTAACATTTAGATGGTGTAATAATACCATTGTCTATGTTCCTCTTTGAAGTTTGTAGTAAACTATCTATGAACTGCTTAATGGATAGTTACCTTATGCTGACAAATGCAACTAGTTACCTAGGCAACTCCCTTCTCTTCATGTGCCAATATATATTTATGCCTGTAACTGTAATTTTCACTCCATGCAGCTGAAGAAGGGGATTTTTTACCCACAAAAGCTTATTCCCAAATAAATCTGTTAGTCTTTAAGGTGCCACCGGACTCCTCATTGTTTTTGTGGATACAGACTAACACTGCTACCCCTCTGATACTGTTTATACACAGGAAATAGAAGGTTTTACCTCAAAGCCCAAGGAATAGCTGCTGTCAAGAGGCTATTGATAGCCTGCCAGTGATCTATAAAATAACTCTGGGGCCCTGATCCTGCATCTCAGATCTGCTTAAGCTTGGTCAGGGGAAACCTGAGTCATGAGATGGAGTTGTCCAGCTCCAATCTGGATTGCCCTGCTATTTCCCATGGAAGAATTTGAACAAACTCTTCATATGGACTGCCTATTCGGACTATAACCTAATGAACTGAGTCTGGAAAGAACTTTGTGCAACTCAGCAGCTCACTATCTCTACTATGAAACTGACCTAAGACTTTTATTTATATCTGTATGAATAATGGTCTTTTAACCATAATACTCTCTCTTTTTTTAAAAAAATAAATCTTAGTTTAGTTAACAAGAATTGGCTGTAAGCACGTATTTGGGTAAGATCTGAAATATTCATTGACCTGGTGGGTAATGTGTCTGATCTCTTGGGATTGGTAGCACTTTTTATATGATGAACAAGATTTTTCGTAATCTTCATCATATTTGACTTGGCTGTCTGGGTGGGAGCCCAAGGCTGGGTTACTTTAAGGGAGCTGTGGTTTTGGCTTCTTGGTAACCAGGAAGGTATTGTAGATGCTGTTTTGTTGCTGGCTTGGTGAACCTAATTATGAGAATAACCACTAGTTTGGGGGATCGTGTGTCCCATTCTTTGGGGTTTGCCCCCATTAAGCAATCTCAGTATGGCACCTCCAGGCACCAATGGTCACACCTACCCATAATGCACTCCCCTCCCCCTGCAGGGCATACCCTCTTCCTTACCCGTGCAGAGAGCTGGTCAGGTAGGGCAGGTGGAGTGTCTCCAGCTCCAGCTGCTGAGACTCCTCCGTGTCCCGGTACTTCAGCATCCCCTCCGGAGTGACCACCTCCTTCAGGATGTGGGGCTCCCTGTGGTAGGCCACTTGGAGACGGAAAACATAGCCATCCTGAGAGAGGGCAGGAGAGTGAGCCACGGTGGGTGGGGGCAGGAGCCCAGAGCAACATACACGGGCTATGCCTTGAGCTTGGTTACAGCCCAAGCCAAGGTACGTCCCTCTGAGGCAGGGACGATGCTGTATCCCCAAGTCAAGGATGCAGAAGAGAAAAGTTACTTATAGTATCTGAGGTTCTTGGAGATGTCTCGTCCCTCTCCATTATCCACTGTGAGCATGCACGCATAACATGTGCCTGGAGCTGGAGAAGTCTGAAAGCACCAACTGCTAGTCTGTATATGCACCCTGGCTCACCTGGTGCCTCCGACCAAAGAGATGAAGGGCGGGGAGGGCCGACCACCTCTCCAGTTCCTTCTCCACCACCAATCACAGAAGATCCAAAGCAGAGGGGAAGGAGGGTGGGTAGTGGAACACAGAGAGGGACCACGCATCTTGAAAAACCTCCAGTTATTACAAGGTAAAATAACTCTCTTTTCTTTTTTGAGTGCTGGTCCCTCTGTGTATTCCACTGTGGGCAACGGAGAAGCAGGACTCCGAAAGGAGGGGAGTGTGAGGTCGTGGATGGCAGAGCCGAACCAAGGACCACCATTCCAGAAGATGCACCAAACGGACGAATCCGCTACCAAGCTGTAGCATCTCACAATGGTGTGAAAGCCGCTCGAGGTACCCACCTTGCAGATATCAAGTAAAAGGCACTTCCTGAAAGCAACACCATGGCATTGCCTGCACTCTTGTGGAATGAGCTCTTACCCCAGGAGGAGGGGAAAGATTAGCCAGCCAGTGGGCTGTATTTTGCTTTGCTGAGATCCATTTGGAGATTCTTTAAGAGAAGACAGCCTCACCCCTGACCCTTTCCACTTTGGTGACAAACAGTCTAGGAGAATTTCTGACTGGTTTTGTACTCTGCGGGTAAAAGGCTCAGGCTCGCTGACCATTGAGGGATTCTTCTGAGGGTGAGAGAGGTTTTGGGAAGAACACAAGTAAGTGAACTGACTAGTTCAGGTGAAATGCAAACTGCTTTGGGGGCAAATTCAGGGTGTAAACTTAATGAAACCGTGTCCTTATGGAATACAGAGTAAGAAGGATCCGCCATCAATGCTCCAAGCTCACCAACTCTCCTGGATAAGAAAGACAAGGCGCAAGAAGCTAATGGTTCCTGACTGTTTGGGAGATAAACAGGTCCCTAGTGGCGTTTCCCCATGGAGTCAAAATATTGTTCATCACAGAGTTGCGTAGCTCCCACTCACGATCAACAGCACAATGTCTACTGAGAAAATCCACTAGCACATTCTGGTTTCCTGGGAGGCAGACTACCAACGCACCTGCTCCGCAGACTGACCGCTTCTGCGCACAGGGGAATGGATCTCGCTCCTCCCTGTTGGTTGATATAAAAGACTGTTGTGATATTGTCCAACATCACAATGGCACAGTGACCTTGAATGAGCAGGAGAAAAGCTTTGCAAACCCTTTGAACAGCCCGCAACTCCAGAACATTGATGTGCACCCTGGACTCACGAGCAGGAGAGCGAAAGAGGGGAGAGCTCCTGCCTCAGACTAAGAAAGCAGGACAAACAGCAAGTTATCTCAAGTGCTTACACACAAATGAAAGAAGCCTGGGAAACAAGCAGAGAGAACTGGAAGACCTGGCACAGTCAAGGAATTATGATGTGATTGGAATAACAGAGACTTGGTGGGATAACTCACATGACTGGAGTACAGTCATGGATGGATATAAACTGTTTAGGAAGGACAGGCAGGGCAGAAAAGGTGGGGGAGTTGCACTCTATGTAAGGGAGCAGTATGACTGCTCAGAGCTCCGCTATGAAACTGCAGAAAAACCTGAGAGTTTCTGGATTAAGTTTAGAACTGTGAGCAACAAGGGTGATGTCGTGGTGGGAATCTGCTATGGACCACCGGCCCAGGGCAATGAGGTAGATGAGGCTTTCTTCCGGCAACTCACGGAAGTTACTAGATCGCAGGCCCTGGTTCTCATGGGAGACTTCAATCACCCTGATATCTGCTGGGAGAGCAATACAGCAGTGCACAGACAATTCAGGAAGTTTTTGGAAAGTGTAGGGGACAATTTCCTGGTGCAAGTGCTGGAGAAACCAACTAGGGGCAGAGCTCTTCTTGACCTGCTGATCACAAACCGGGAAGAATTAGTAGGGGAAGCAAAAGTGGATAGGAACCTGGGAGGCAATGACCATGAGATGGTCGAGTTCAGGATCCTGACACAGGGAATACAGCAGCAGAATACAGACCCTGGACTTCAGAAAAGCAGACTTTGACTCCCTCAGGGAACTGATGGGCAGGATCCCCTGGGAGAATAACATGAGGGGGAAAGGAGTCCAGGAGAGCTGGCTCTATTTTAAAGAATCCTTATTGAGGTTACAGGGACAAACCATCCCGATGTGTAGAAAGAATAGTAAGTATGGCAGGCGACCAGCTTGGCTTAACAGTGAAATCCTTGCTGATCTTAAACACCAAAAGGAAGCTTACAAGAAGTGGAAGATTGGACAAATGACCAGGGAGGAGTATAAAAATATTGCTCAGGCATGCAGGAGGGAAATCCGGAAGGCCAAATCACACCTGGAGGTGCAGCTAGCAAGAGACGTTAAGAGTAACAAGAAGGGTTTCTTCAGGTATGTTAGCAACAAGAAGAAAGTCAAGGAAAGTCTGGGCCCCTTACTGAATGAGGGAGGCAACCTAGTGACAGAGAATGTGGAAAAAGCTAATATACTCAATGCTTTTTTTGAGTGTCTTCATGAACAAGGTCAGCTCCCAGACTACTGCACTGGGCAGCACAGAATGGGGAGGAGGTGACCAGCCCTTTGTGGAGAAAGAAGTGGTTCGGGACTATTTAGAAAAACTGGATGAGCACAAGTCCATGGGGCCGGATGCGCTGCATCCGAGAGTGCTAAAGGAGTTGGCAGATGTGATTGCAGAGCCATTGGCCATTATCTCAGATGACAGAACGAGGAGTAATGGTCTCAAGTTGCAGTGGGGGAGGTTTAGGTTGGATATTAAGAAAAAAAACTTTCACTAGAAGGGTGGTGAAACACTGGAATGTGTTACCTCGGGAGGTGGTAGAATCTCCTTCCTTAGAAGTTTTTAAGGTCAGGCTTGACAAAACTCATGGCGATCGGGGGAGGTCCCGGACGACTGGAAAAAGGCTTATGTAGTGCCCATCTTTAAAAAAAGGGAAGAAGGAGGATCCTGGGAACTACAGGCCAGTCAGCCTCACCTCAGTCCCTGGAAAAATCATAGAGCAGATCCTCAAGGAATCAATTCTGAAGCACTTAGAGGAGAGGAAAGTGATCAGGAACAGTCCGCATGGATTCACCAAGGGCAAGTCATGCCTGACTAATCTAATTACCTTCTATGACGAGATAACTGGCTCTGTGGATGAGGGGAAGCAGTGGATGTGTTATTCCTTGACTTCAGCAAAGCTTTTGACACTGTCTCCCACAGTATTCTTGCCAGCAAGTTAAAGAAATATGGGCTGGATGAATGGACTATAAGGTGGATAGAAAGTTGGCTAGATTGTCAGGCTCAACGGGTAGTGATCAATAGCTCCATGTCTAGTTGGCAGCCGGTATCAAGCGGAGTGCCCCAAGGGTCAGTCCTGGGGCCGGTTTTGTCCAATATCTTCACTAATGATCTGAAGGATGGCGTGGACTGCACCCTCAGAAAGTTTGCAGATGACACTAAACTGGGAGGAGTGGTAGTTACGCTGGAGGGTAGGGATAGGATACAGAGGGCCCTAGACAAATTAGAGGATTGGGCCAAAAGAAATCTGATGAGGTTCAACAAGGACAAGTGCAGAGTCCTGCACTTAGGACGGAAGAATCCCATGCTCCGCTACAGACTAGGGTCCAAATGGCTTGGCAGCAGTTCTGCAGAAAAGGACCTAGGGGTTACAGTGGACGAGAAGTTAGATATGAGTCAACAGTGTGATCTTGTTGCCAAGAAGGCCAATGGCATTTTGGGATGTATAAGTAGGGGCACTGCCAGCAGATCGAGGGACGTGATCGTTCCCCTCTATTTGACATTGGTGAAGCCTCATCTGGAGTACTGTGTCCAGTTTTGGGCCCCACACTACAAGAAGGATGTGGAAAAATTGGAAAATGGCCAGCGGAGGGCAACAAAAATGATTAGGGGACTGGAACACATGACCTATGAGGAGAGGCTGAGGAAACCGGGATCGTTTAGTCTGCGGAAGAGAAGAATGAGAGGGGATTTGATAGCTGCTTTCAAATACCTGTAAGGGCGTTCCAAAGAGGATGGATCTAGACTGTTCTCAGTGGTAGCAGATGACAGAACAAGGAGTAATGGTCTCAAGTTGCAGTGGGGGAGGTTTAGGTTGGATATTAAGAAAAAAAACTTTCACTAGAAGGGTGGTGAAACACTGGAATGGGTTACCTAGGGAGGTGGTGGAATCTCCTTCCTTAGAGGTGTTTTAAGGTCAGGCTTGACAAAGCCCTGGCTGGGATGATTGAGTTGGGGATTGGTCCTGCTTTGAGCAGGGGGTTGGACTAGATGACCTCCTGAGGTCCCTCCCAATCCTGATATCCATAGAATATCAGGGTTGGAAGGGACCTCATGAGATCATCTTGTCCAACCCCCTGCTCAAAGCAGGACCAATCCTCAATTTTTGCCCCAGATCCCTAAATAGCCCCTTCAAGGATTGAACTCACAACCTTGGGTTTAGCAGGCCAATGCTCAAACCACTGAGCTATCCCTCCCCGCACATAAGCACAGCCCTCGGCCTGACATCTGCCACAACCCGGAGCCACGCAGAATCATAGAATCATGGAATCTCAGGGTTGGAAGGGACCTCAGGAGGTCATCTAGTCCAACCCCCTGCTCAAAGCAAAAATAAGATTGGTCATAGCCTGAAACCTGTCCCTCAGCAGGCAAGCCCTTGCTGTGACTGAATTTAAGGATGCCCCAATGAAGTCGGCATGGGGCAAGGACAGATTTTTTGGCATTTACGCTGACCCCCCCCCAAAGAGGAAAGGGGTAGCAGGATTGTCGAGTCAACACATAGGTCTCTTGGCGTGACCTGGCGACAAGGAGCTGATCATCGAGGTAGAGGAAGACAGTGACACCACGGCGTCTGCTACAGGCTACTACTGTAGAGAACACCTCGGTAAACCCCCCAGGGGTGGTAGCAATGCCGAAAGGGAACTCTCTATATTGAAAGTGGTCAGAGCCCACCATGAGTTTGAGAAAGCGTCTGTGAGTAGGGTGGATGTCCATGTGAAAATAGACCTCCTTCATGTCAAGGGCTGTAAACCACATGTCTTTTTCCAAGGATGTAATTACAGATGCCACTGTGACCGTGCAAAACTTGAGTTTGAGAATAAAGAGGTTAAGATGGCAGAGGTCGAGAATGAGTCTCCAACTGCCTAGGAAATACATCGAGCAAAAACCCCCCCTTCGGTACCGAAGAACCCACTGTGTCGCTCCGCACTGTAAGAAGAACTCCACTTCTCATTTGAGAATACTGGAGACTGAGAAGACAATCTCATCCGTTCCGGTGAAGCCAGCAGATCCGGCACATACTCCTCCTCAGTTGGGTCGCGGGCAGATCCAGTTGCCCGCTCAAAGGGGAGGGAAGAGGAGACTCCCTAGCAGACCAGACCAGCTCTGTGAGATGGTACTGGTCCCATAGCCCCAGAATAACCAACTGGACGGATCGAATGGGGGTTGCAGAGGTTCCCACGGCATGGGGTACTGACAGTTCCAAGGCAGGTGATGAGTAAGTCTACGATTTAGTCACAGAGGTCACGGAATCTGTGACCTCCATGACTTCAGCCCTGGCAGCTGGGAGCTGCAGGGCAGTGGTGCCCCCAAGCTCCCAGCTGCCGCGGGCGGGGTAGTACTCCGCAGCTCCCCGGCGGCATGGGGGATCCCCACAGCTCCCCATGCCACCAGCAGCAGGGGGATCCCTGCAACGCCCTGGCTGCCACCGCCCATCACAGGGGGATTTCCACAGCTCCCCGTGGCATGGCGGGCAGGGGGATCCCACCAGGAGGGGTGGTGGGGCCTGGAGCTCCCAGCTATGGGCATCGGCCCAGCCCCTTCCCATTTTGTCATGGATATTTTTAGTAAAAATCAGGGACAGGTCACGGGCTTCCGTGAATTCTTTAGTGCCTATGACCTGTCTCTGACTTTTACTAAAAATATCCGTGACAAAAATCTTAGCCTTAGTGATGAGGTGGGGGTTTGGTCCCAAACTGGTCCAGGCCTTGTGACCAGGAAGGTGTGTCTTGGAGGAGGGAGTGATGGTTCACTGGGTGGTTCAGAATCTCCTGATGAGAAGAAAGCTGATTCTGGGTCCAACAGCGCCACTGGAGGGAAGTCATAGCCCGACAAGGGAATGGGAGACCAACTCCTCCCAACGGTCAGCTCTCCTGGAGGAGTCATAACCTCTCTCGAGAGGGAGGGACCAGAAGGAGGGGAGATTCGGCCTGGGAGAAAGAAGTTGTTCTCAGGGGGAGTGCAGGTCTCAGCTCTTCCTGGAGCGAGAGGGGTCCCGTCTGCCCGAACCACCGGAGACGCAGTGAGACCGTCTCAAGCACTGCCATGGAAGACAAGGATGGTACCACAGGTAACCGCTGCTCTCAGTGATCTGTGTTCGGTCGGTGGCTCGTGTTTGCTGCCAGATCGCCATCTGGTGCCGATGGGAGCCCTAGACTTACGAGCTTTCACGCCGCTGAGACTTAGGACGTACTACGTTGTCTTGGGCTGGGCTTAGAGACTTGCTCGGTTTAGCCAGGCCTTCTTCCAAGTGGATTTGGAGGAAGACTTAGTCTCATGCTTATGAGAATGCTCCCTGCTCTCCTGAGAAAACCCCGACATGGGAGCTGCAGTGGAGTCCTTCGCTCCTGATTCAGACCTTGTGGCAGGGGGCACCCCTCGCTGAGTCAGGTCGATGTACGGGGGGGCTGCCCCACTCTGGGTCTGATCAGCCCAGAGTCTTGCACATAGCCCACTACCAGAAACAGGGGTGGGGAGAGTGGAAGGAGAGCTCCCCAAGCCTGGAGAGCGACTAACTAAAAAACAATAAAAATTATCAGATAAAACTTTTAAATTCAAACCTCTAAAAGCTACTTTGAGCTACCTCACTCTGTGCTGACAGATAAAGGAATAAAGCCGAAGCTTCAGACACTGGAGGTTATGACCACGACCCATGCGGCAACGAGAAGGGACTAGGGAGGCCACTGGTCCGCCCCGCCCTTTATCTCTTTGGTCAGAGGCACAAGGTGAGCCAGGGCGCATGTGCAGATCAACAGATGCTGCTTTCAACGTCTTCAAGCTCCAGGCGCACGCGTATCCACGGCGGAATACATGTAGGGACCAGCCTTCCAAGAAAAACAGCAGCACGCCAGCCTCAGGCCTGGTGGTCCCTGCGACCCACCAGCCAGAAACCCAGCTCTGCAGCTGGCAGTGCCAGCCGCTGTACCCACCCCACAGCTCCTTTGGCTCCCTCTCAGAGGGCCAGGCACAAAAGCTCCTTGACTCCTGAGACCAGACCAGCCCATCAGAGAAGGATCCCAGCCTGCCTACGTCCCAGGTTCCCGTGTCTGTACCTTGTACACATCTGTGTGGGTGGCCACAGGCCGGCAGAGGAGTTGGTGCTGCTGGCTGAGGAGCTCGGCCAGCCGGAGGTGGAAAGCGGCTTTGACACGTTTGATGGCTTCTTTGTCCTGTGGCCACTGGCCACTCCCTTCCATGTGGCACACGACTGAGGGGTTAAATCAGCAACAGGAACAGGGTGAGCCCGGGGCAGCAGTGAGAGACCAGGTCACAATGCAGAGGGCTGGGCAGTTTAGTGGCTAGAGCAAGGCACTGGGAGCCAGGACTCCAGGGTTTCATTCCCAGCTCCAGCACTTCACATGTAAACTTGGGCAGGCTATTTCTCCCCCTGGCCCCCATGCCTCAGTTTCCCCTCCTTGCTACCCTACCTTTCATTGGGGCTATATACGCCGGGCAGGGCTTCTCAGCCAATGGAAGCAACGACTCCTTATCCTTGATCCTCATGTGGTACGAATAATCCGGTTTCATGGGGGTTGGAGGGAAGACCTAGGACACAGCCAGACTGGAGTTTAATGGGGTGATACTGGAGAAAGCGGGGTGCACACAGCAAGGCAGCACGTCCCTCCCAAATACGGTGCCATACTCGTGCCCCCCATCGCAGCCAGCAAAAGCACGGCCACGCAAGCAGCCATGTGCATAACACCAGCACCGTAGCTGTCAATCCTTGTGCTCCAGGGCACAGGTGGGTGATCGGCTGGGGAAGCCGCACAGGAGATGAGAGAAGCCACTGGGTCTGTTCCTCCGTGGCAGCTCCTAGGATTCCCGAGAGCGAGTGCACATACAGCGCCCAGCGCAGTGGAGCCTTCTCCCCAACCGGGGCCTAGGAGAATTACTGCCATACCAGGAGGAGACAATTTCCTATTACGGTACAGTCAGGGCACCATTCCCATAGCTCCCCAGGTGCTGGATCGCCCACCCCTGAGGGGCCACCATCCAAACCCCAGCCATCCAGGGCTGGCTTGGGGCCTAGTGCTCCCTATTGCCACATGCAAGACCCAGGTTGGCCTTCTGAACCAGCTCTTCCGCTCCACAGGGCAGGGACTGGGAGTGCTGTGAAGGCAGGGGGCTCAGGTCCTGGAGGGGAGAAGGGGACCAAGCGCTGCTCCCTAGGAAGGCTGGTTCCTCTGGCCAGGCTGGGTCTGAAGCGACAGCCGCAGCCTCAAGCCCCTTCCAGTACCTCACAGCAGCCATTCCCTGCTCCCAGCTTCAACTCCCAGCTCCTGTCTCCATCACACTTGGCTCCTCACCATGGCTAGGATGTTACCCAGCACCCCCAATGCTGAGCCTGCTGCGGGGCGAAGGGGACACAGTCATTCCCATCCCTCCTGCTCTCCCTGCCACATTAGACTCACGTCCGTGTATCTGAGGGTCGGGTGGGTCCCCTGCACAGCCGTCACCATCAGCGGCAGCCCCTCCAGGTTCCAGAGCTTACGGCTCAAGTCATCATAGGAGCGGACGATGCTGACCATGGCCTCCTCCCCAGTCCCTGCAGGCTGAGAAAACCCCAGACGGTCAGATGGCGGTGCTCAATCCACCCCGTCCCACTTTGTAAGTGCAGGTGCAACAAAATCAACCAGGGACCCCTCCCCTGCATCCTCAACCACATCAGTGGGGAGCTGCAACCCTCCTGCTGCTTCTCCCACTGCGCAGTTCTGCCAACTGACCAGTTCCCCCACCAAACTTCTCTGCGTCCTGCCAAACGCAATCACCAGGCCAACAGCATCAGGGACAGCGGGAGCAGGCTGCTGCTCTCTCCCACCACAGCTCTGCACGACAGGGAGGGAAAGGAGTACAAGGAGCCAAGCGCAGTTGCCATGTCCCACCCCAGAAGTGGCTGCTTTTCAGTGGTGGAGGAAGAGATCCCTATAAAAGGCACTAAAGGAAGCACAAAGAATTATATTGTACGCGCTAAGGGAGAAGCTGAGGAAGTAGCAAGGCTGAAACAAACACACACACCCCCAGTAGGAGGAAGTGCCAGTAGAGAACAAATTAGGAATGCCCAGAGCAATGCAACATCGGTGCAAATAAAGGAAAAGCTGCCGGGGGAGACACTATCATGGAGAAGGGAGGCACGAGTCCCTCCCGCTGCACAGCTCAGCTGTTGCATTCCATTCCGGGTACCACGCCACCAGAGACAGTCACTAAGAGCAACATCCGATGAGAGGGCTGATGGGTGGGACGGACAAGAGCCCAGCCTGTACAGCTGGCGAAGCAACAACTAATGGGACAGGCATCCGCCGAGTGCAACACTGAGGAGGGAGAGGAAACCTTGAGGGTACTAGAGAGCCCAGTGATGGGCGCATAGTCAGCACAGAGGAGAGAGGGATTTCCATCCACCACCCTCAGGAGAGGGCCTGGAACAAACAAAAGAACAGGAACGGAGACAGATTTCAAAGGAGCAGCTCAGAGGGACCGTGCTAAGGCAGATGGATCCGACAGCTATAGGATGCCTGATTTTATGGGAGAGCAGCAGTGCCCTCTGCCGGACCAGTTGGTAATTGCAGACTGAAGTCTTTAAAAGGCTGCCCCAACAAAGGGTAGCAGGACGGTTTGTTCACCCTCTCTCCGCTGTCTCCCTCTCATTGCCCAATGTTCCCAAAGTTGCCTGGCCTGGCTAGCAGGGGACACGCAAATAGGCAATACAGAGCCATAGCCTCAGAGGGTAGGTCTACACTGAAATAAAACACCCGTGGCACCAAGTCTCAGAGCTTGGGTTAGATGACTCTGAACTAGCAAGCTATGGAGCTAAAAATTGCCATGTAGACATTCGGGCGTTTGGGCTGGAGCCCGGGCTCTGACAGCTTCCCCCTTTGCAGCCCAAGCCCAAATGTCTAAACGGCAATTTTTACCTCCGTAGGCAGAGCCCGAGTCAGCTGACCCAGGCCAGCCACGGCTGTGCTGAGGGTCTCTTAACACAGTGTAGATGTATCCAGGCAGTGCAACAAGCTTGAAGGCCATACTAAATGGGAATCACTGACCTGGATTAAGCAGCAGGTGAGACCAGATGATTATAACTGTACTTTCTGGCCTTACTGGCTAGGAAACCCTGCACCTCAAGACCCTCCCCCACCCTTGCTCCCAGGCCCCATTTTGGATTCCTTCTTGCTCAGCTCCCAGAAGCAGCATTCGTAGATGGAAGTTACTGGAGTGTCTGTGCACAACCCTAGCAGCTCCTCAAATCCAAATTCTGTATCCTGGCGCTAGCCTGCCATCCAAACTGCTCCCTGCTAGAGACGGGGGACACAAAGATCAGGCCACAGAACAGGTCTGGGTGGAGACTGGGTTTCTCTAATGCCTCCTCCCATCCCAACCAATGCTGATCCAAGTTGTCTTGGAATACGCTATCCAATTTATCGGGTGAGAAAACTGACCTGCTTTACATGCTGGTTTCTTACCCCAAGTCACAAGAGGGACACTGTAAAAGCCTCCTTCCCGCACAGCTTAAGTTGGAGGTAACGTTAGCAGAGCTTGGAGAGCCACCCCCAAGGAAGAGGGAAAGGGCAATATGGATCCCTCTTAGGGCTACGGCTCCTTACGCTGAAAAGCACCAAAGCCACCTGGAGACGTTTTCTCTCAGATGACTGTGGGCCATGGGCAGCATCTAAGGGCAGCCACAGAACAAGCCACAGCAGGACCTGGGCAGCATTATGAGCTCATGGGCAAGGAGTAAGGCCCGTGACCTGTCCCTGACTTTTACTAAAAATAACCATAACAAAATGGAGCCCCGGGGGCCTCCACCAGCTGACAGCTCCAGCTCCACCACCCCAGGGCTGAAGCAGAAAATGTCATGGAGGCCTCTGGAAGTCACAGAATCCATGACCTCCATGACATAATCTTAGCCTTAGTGATACGATAAACAACTCTGTGCAAATCTGTTTTGGATTATGGAAATTAGAGATGGGTCCCATCAAATCCATCCCCCAGGCTCATGGCAGGACCGCTTCCGACGGTGCTTTTACAGCTTTTAAGGCAAGCAGTAGGGCTGGATGAAAGTTTTCCATCTAAATTGTTTTTCAACAGAAAATTTGATTTTTGATTAAAAGATGTTTTTCAACAAAAAGCATCTGTTTTCTGTGGAAAATTTCGAATTTTGGTAGCAAAAATCAAACACCCCAAAATCAAGTTATTTTGTCTAAAACCTGAAATATTTCTATTTAGATATCCTGCATCAAGAGAGTTTGGTGCCTCATGGGAGTTGTAGTTTGGTTTCCTCATGTGCCCATTCTCCTCTAGGGGCTGGGCTCCTCAGCTGGGCTGCATCTCCCAAGGACTCCCATGATGAAGAGAGACGGGGAAACTGTGGTCCATCATGGGAGATGTAGTCCAACCAGAGAGTTGGGCCTATAGAGGAGAATGGAAGTATGAGGAATCCAAACTACAACTCCCATGAGGCAGCAAGGCACCATTTTCCAATCAAAACACTGCTGGTTTTGGCTGAAGTATTTTTGCTTTGGATTTTTCACTAAAAAGAAACTTTTCTGTGGAACATTTCAATAACATGCTTGGTGCCGGTGGGGAAATCACACTGAGCCTTCCCTGTGGTAACAAAACAGTCCCAACAGCCAAGGCAGGAACAGCTTCTCGAAGAGAGGAGCCCAGCTGCTGGAGCCAACGTGCCGAGCAACAATGATATTCTACCTGCGACAGACAGACCAGGGCCAGCTCTGGAATGGGGATTGGCACGGGCAGTAAAAATCATGGATATAGTGCTCTAAACTTACACAGCCCTTCAAATGGAGAGACGCTTTCCCTACCCTGATGAACTTAATATAGAAGAGATGGGAAACGTAGGCTATGAAGGCCCCAGGAGGGCTCTTCTCAGATGGGAGAGAGAGAGAAGGGCTCCTGGAGGAAAGAACGTATGCAGTGAGTTTTAGGGAGGGATTTGGAGGAGAGGAGGGTACCAAGAAGAAGCATGAGATTTTCCCTAGGGGTTGAGATGTGAAGAGGAGACAGAGAAGAGAACTGGGAGGTGCATAAGGGACATAGGCATGGTGAGATTACATAGCTCCTTAAAGGTCAAGGAGGAGGCACTTGGCTTGGATGGGGGCACAGACAGGGAGCCAGCAGGAGGCTGGCGAATGGAAGAGAGGGGACTGAACAGCTGTAGAGGACGTTAGCAGCAGAATCCTGGAGAGAGTGGTGGGGAAGGAAAGGAGGTTACAGAAACTAGAGCAAGGCAAGCTAGTCGCAGACCTGGAGATAACAGAGGAAAGTGTGGATTTCAAAGGGGAAGAGGTGACAGGGAGCCCCACAGCTGGAAAAGCAGGAAGGTTCTGGGTCAGGATCGAGGGCGACAGGAGGCAGTGTTTGTGTGGGGAGCCTCAGGGCTGGAATAGCAGGGGGACTGCAGGAAAGGATTATGAGACAGCCACAGAACCACTGAATTTGCTGCACTGGCTCAGGGCCTCACTGAGCGTTTAGACAGGTACATTTCCTGTCCTTTTGTTAACCTCAGCATCTCACAAGTAGCAAGCCAGGAGTCTCTAGGCCCCAGAGCTTCACCCCTCACACCCTGCCTCCTTCCACAAACGCCAGAGAGAAACCTCCTGCGCCAGCCCTGGGATTTTAGACAAGACCTCACCTCTCGCCCAACTCTGATCACAGACTCCAGCACAGCTCCTGTGTAGCAGATAGAGGATTCAGGAATATCTGCATGGCTACAAAGACAAACCAAAGCAAGAGGAGCTGTGAGATGCATGTGGCCCCACCCTCAGAAGTCCAACCTCCTGCAGAAGTCCCACCCCCCATCACTGGTGAGCGCCTGCTGGAGCCCTGGAATTCATCACCCAAGGAAGGTTAGGGTTATGAGATGGTCACTTCGTCTCTCCCCCGCCCAGGACAAGGCATTATCAGGAACATACCCAAAGGAGCATGGGTTCAGAACCACTGGAAGAACTCAGAGAACTACAGGCTTGCTGGGTTCACAGCCAAACCTCCCAACCTGCCAGTGGCACTGCAAGCTGCAGCTGCTGTTCTCGGATCTCTGCGGGGCGGGGCTCGAAGGGATCAGTAGAGCCAACGGAAGCTTTTAGTTCCGGGCGAGGGTCTCGTTTTTGGACACTAAACCTAAATTGCCAATTGCGGGTGTTCAGAGCACTGGGTGGATGAACACCCTGCATGGATACAGCACCTGCCATCTTAAGATCTCAGAGAACTTTACAAGCGGGTAAAATCTCCCTTGTAGAGATAAGGAAACTGAGCCACGGAAGTGCAAGGCAACTCCCCCACCGCCCTAAGGTCACATAGATCCAGTGACAGAGCTAGGAATAGAATCCAGGAGTCCCTACTCCCAACAGCTCTGGCTGTATCGATGGGGTAACGGTGGCTAACTGATGTCACCGTCCTCAAGTCTCAAACCTCACCCAGTTACCCCTATCCTGAGCCCAGTAACTTGTGTCTGAGAACAGTGTAACCAGCTGACCCCCCAGCTCCATAGCACTCCTGACCAGGCAGCACGGTGGTCACACCCTACTCACAGCCACAGCAGGTGCTTGACAATCTGCTCAGGGATGAGGCGCTTCTGGCACATGGTTTCCGCGCCCCACACCACGGCCTCGCAGATAGCGCCGTCCTGGAACCGCCTTAGCTCAGACTTCTCCCCCCAGAACTTCCGGAACTCGGCAGCCTGCGGAGAGAGCGGTCAGAGCATGGCTTGGGGGAGCAAGCCGTGGATGCGAATGCAGCCCATGGCGATTGCATCTGCCAGCTCTTACCACCTCATGTCTGGTGTGGGTGTCTCAGGCCAGTGCCCTCTAGACAGGCATTCAAAAGCCACCCCTCTATCTGGCTGCCAACCTTGTTAGCAAGGCCCTGGAGATGGAACGCCCCCCTTCCATGGAGGCAGGGCCCCTCCCAGTCATGGAGACACACGCTGGCAGGGCGGACATGGAAAGCTCAGACTGTGCCCTGGGGCACCGCAGCCACTAAAATGGACTGAGCAGAGTTGGGCACACAGGGGGCTTGGTAGGCAGAAAGAGCCTGCTAGGGAGTGACCACAGCCCCCAGACCTATTCCAGTGATGCCCCAGCGCCCCCGTATGCGGCTAAAGCTGATGCAGCAGAGACCCCCACCCAGCCCGTGGAACTGCTCAAAGGCCTGAGGATTTTCCCTGTTATTACATCAGAGTCGGGTCCGATCCCGACCCCCGGAGCAGAGTGGAGGAAGAGACCAGGTGCAGGGTCTCAGTTCAGCTCCATCGCTCCTCTTCCGGACTCATCCCTTTGAGTGCGTTGCCCCCTCTTTGCATCCCTCCCCAGGCGTCCCCTCCTCCAGCACAAACACACACAGTGTATTGCTCCCCGCACCTTAGCTCTGCCTCCCCCTGTCGCCACCCACAAACAGATAGCGAGGGCTCGGCTCCCCTCTCTGCTTTGCCACTGCTCCCAGTCGTGGTGTCCGATTTCCCTTCCGACACCTTGGCGCTTCCTCCCAGCCTGCCCCTACACCGGGACGGCGCTCCCGGTAGACACCCGCAAAGCTGCCACGCCAGCCTCCTTCCGACCCCTCTTTAACTAGCCCTTGCTGCAATGCCGACAGACTACTCGGCTGCCAGCGTGCTGGGGCCGCTGCTTACCATGACGATCGTCTGCCATCACCTGCTCCTCCACCCGCATCTCTCTGCGGTCTCTGGCACGTGCGTCATAAGCTGCTTGTGCCAGAAAACTGGCTTTGTTAGCCCTTTGTTCAGAACCTAGCAGGACAGAACCCTGAGCGAGGCTTCCAGGGGCTACTGCAATGTAAGCGCCACCCTCCCAACCCTGGGTAGGAGCAGCCTCGCCCTCACCTCTGGTCGATCTGCCTCCGGTCCCTTCTCCAGAATGCTAGTGGCAAACTCAGGGGTGAGTAAGAGCCCGAATGACAGGTGTCCGGCATCCTTGTGCTTCGGGGGCTCGGCGCTGATAGGCCACTGGGGAGAAACGGGGAACACAGCATGAACGGAGCCACCTTTGGCAGAGCGACCTGCCCGGGCACCACTGCCCCTGTGCTGGGTAGATCCCCCCAACCGTGCTGCTCCCCAGAATCCCTGCCCTCTGGGGCCAGGCAGACAGGGCAGCCATGCACTCAAAACCTCTCCCCCATGCAAGAGCCCCATATCAGCTTCTGCTGTAGTGCTGCCAAGCAGCGGCTTGGTTATCCAGATCAGCTACAGCCCAGCAATGCAAGTTCTCTCACTACCCCCATCACCAACGGGTCTCAATCCCTGTCTGGAAGGGACTCCACCAAGAGAGGGAAAAGGGGGGTGCAATCCCCATGGCCTCTCTGCTGAGACCACCAAGCCAGGACAGCCGGGAACTGGACGGAGCTCCACCCAAATCGGTCAGCTTTTGACCCTGGGCTGGATTTGAACCAGCAGCCTGGATGCAAAAGGCACGATAGTCTGCACCCCCAGCCCCCTGAGCTAGCCAGCCCCCTCTGAGAGGGGCACAGGGCAAGGACTCTCCCTTCCCACCTTTCCCCAGGCAGTACAGCAACGGAAGGAGTCAGGAGGCCCGAGGGAAGAGTCGGCAGGAGAGGGAGCTATCAGAGAAGCAGCTGCTGCGTTACACAGGAGGCTCTGAGAAGATGGGGGGTTACCTGCGGCGCCTGGGGCAGGGAGTGCGTCAGCAGCAGCACCCTCCCGGCCAGCCCTCGCGCCAGCAGGGAGGTGACGAAGGGCAGGGCCGCAGCTACGTAGTTCCCGCCTCGATCCATCAGCTCATTCAGCAGCTGCATCTTCTTGCAGGCCCCTTGCAGCTTGGAGACGTGCTTCAGGCTGCAGCGAGGGAGGAGAGAGCCTCAGTCACCTTGGGAAACGCCCCTGGGCTTCCCCCTGCCAAGCCACTTCAAGGCAGTGGCACCTGCAGAATGCTCCCACGGTAGGAGGGATGCTGGGAGGGGGTCACGGGCCAGGAATCAAGTGCACCCAGCATCATCCAGCTGGCGAGGTAAAGTCTGATACAGCGTGGACCAGCTAAGCTGGGATTCCCAGCTCTCTCCCAGCGTGTACTGGAGTTCCCAGCCCTCGTGGCTCAGTGGAGATCAGACCTTGAAATGGCCACCTAGGCTAGCCAAACCAAACTGCTGGGATGTGTGCATAGCACACCCTTTCTGAGGCGGGGGGAGCAGGGGGCTGCCACCCTGACCTGCAGGGGGAGTGGGAGGCAGATGACGACTTGAGTTACTGGGCCGCATCTGCGCTGCGCTTTTGCCAGGATCCCGTGCTGAGCTTGGACAGCCAGCTGCTCTCTGACTGATCCCCCCCACACTGTCCCCAAGCCATGGCAACCAGACTTACTGGAAGACGTGGTCAAAGGTCCTGATTAGGGGCTTGGGGGTCATAAGCAGCAACTGGAATCCATCCACCGTTCGGTCGTCCAGGACTTCCATCGAGCGCTTGGCTTCGAACTGGACCTGAGGGAGGGGCAGTTGTGAACGGAGGGTAGGGAAGAGTTCATTCCACTGGCAGCCTGAGCATAGGTCCTTCAGCGCCCAAGAGCACCCTGGCTGCCCAGTCATCTGCAGCCCAGCTGCAACCCACACCCCACCCCGATCTGGGAGGAGCCCAGAGGGAGTCCTGGCTCTGAGCCCAGCCATTCCTCGGCCCCAGATCTCACTGTTGGGCAGGATGAACCCTAAATAAAATGACTCCAGGTTGGAGACAATTAGGCTTAGGAAGGAGAAGGCACAAGGTGCCTGTGCTGAGCTCTCAGATCCACCTCTAAAGCATCACACACAGTTCTGGCGCTAGAACCAGGAACAGCCGTGCCTGGGGAGCGGGACCCGGATCCCTTATCGCGTCCAACGGTGTCTCTGAGTGGCCAGCTAGAAGCAGCAGTTCCCCCTCCCCAGTGACTGGTTATCTTGGGCCCCAGACACTGGCCTCCCATCGCCCTGGGGGGTGGCAGTATGGTCTGCACCTCGAGCAGTTCAGAGCTGTTAATCTAGAGACATTCACCAGCACTATAAAAACCTACAGAGAGAATTTTAAATAACGGCCCTTTGCCCTAGGAGCCCAAAGCAGCTTACACAACACTAGCAATAAAAAGGAATCGATTCACCCACACCACTGAAATGCAGCCACTTTTGAGGTGGAGCACAGCAGCTGTTTAAATGCAACATACCTGGGCATGAAACCTACAGCACATAGGTAATTCCAACTAATATAAAATGCTGCCAGATGTCAGCTCAGCACCACAGGCTATGGTGAGCACATCACACCCACCTTCTGCTCTCCATACTGGCTTCCCCTAGAACTGCTAATCAAGTTTAAGGTCTCGGTCCTTGTCATCACAGTGCTCCATGGCCTGGACCCAGGGTACCTAAAAGACCATTTACAGCTCCAGGACGAAGACCGTGGCTGACGTCACTCCTCTGGCACAATGGAACTCTCGCTAATAAGGGTAAAGCTCGTCTGTGCAGAAGACGGAACCGTCTCTTGGGGCGATCAGAGATGGCAGAATGAACTGCCCCAGGAGCTAAGGACTATCACAAACATCACCACTTTCCACTCCAAGAGCAAGGAGCAAGCCTTTGATCTGCCTTCTCCAACATGAACGTAAGAACGGCCACAGTGGGTCAGACCAATGGTCCATCTAGCCCAGGATCCTGTCTTCCGACAGTGGCCAATGCCAGGTGCAATGAACAGAACAGGGCTATTTTGAGTGATCCATCCCTTGTCGTCTAGTCACAGCTTCTGGCAGTTGGAGGTTTAGGGACACACAGAGCATTGGGTTGCATCCCTGACCATCTTGACTAACGGCCACTGATGGGCTTATCCTCCCTGAACTTGGACAATTCTTTTTTTTAATCTAGTTATGCATTTGACCTTCACAACATCCCCTGGTAACAAGTTCCACAGGTTGATGGCGCTGGGTGAAGAAATACTTCCTTGCGTTGGTTTTAAACCTGCTGCCTGTTAATTTCCTTGGGTGACCCCTGGTTCTTGTATTAACATGAAGTGGTAAATAACACCGCCCTATTCATTATCTCCACACCATTCATGATTTTTCCATCTATGTGCCTCTCTGTTTCCCTTAGCCCCTTCAGTTCAGCCACTCTGGCCTCAGGCACAGGTGCTGGAACTCGGAGTGTGGGGGGTGCTGCCACACCCCCTGGCTTGAAGTGGTTTCCATTATACACAGGATTCACAGTTTGGTTCATTGGCTCTCAGCACCCTCACTATACAATTGTTCCAGCACCCCGGCCTCAAGAGACAGTCCCATGTCTCTGAGGGCCATGAGGTGCTTGCAGTGTATGAACATAAGAATGGCCATACTGGGTCAGACCAAAGGTCCATCCAGCCCAGTATTCTGTCAGCCAACAGTCACCAATGCCAGGTGCCCCAGAGGGAGTGAACCTAACAGGTAATGATCAAGTGATCTCTCTCCTGCCATCCATCTCCACCCTCTGACAAACAGAGGCTAGGGACACCATTCCTTACCCATCCTGGCTAATAGCCATTAATGGACTTAGCCTCCATGAATTTATCTAGTTCTCTTTTAAACCCTGTTATAGTCCTAGCCTTCACAACCTCCTCAGGCAAGGAGTTCCACAGGTTGACTGTGCGCTGAGTGAAGAAGAACTTCCTTTTATTTGTTTTAAAGGTAACTGTACACGCTGCATTCGGTGCAATAGACGGGATCGCTTCCACTCTACTGCTGGACTTCTGCCTAGATTATTGTCACAGGTCACTAGGCTCAGCATACAGCACACTATCCTTTTTAAACACACACACACACACAGAGCAAGCAAGCATGCACACAACAAACTACCAGACAAACTCACCCCCAGGGTCACTCAGTCGCTCCTCCTTCACCTGGAGAACTCCCTCGCAAAACCCCTGTCCACTAGCTCCTCTGGTCGCTTTGAAGCCAGCTTCTTAACCCCGCTCTCCCTAGGTTAGCCCCACTCCCTCGTCATGGGATCCTAAAGGGGTTAAGGATCAAGGACAGCAGGCTAGAGCCTCGTTAGTGAGCTCTCAGCCTAGGCAGCCGCTTGGCTCGGCACACGCAGCAAAAGGTGCATTTAACAGCAGCAACAACAAAAACCCTAGCAAAACAAGACACTCCACCACACACACAGCTCACTCTGGGGAGAAGAGGAGAGACCAGCCAACACACGACATGCTAGTCACATTGCTTAGTGCGCTACTGGAAGGCTCTCAGATGCTACGGTGAAGAGTGTGATATGAAAACCGACATGGAATGGGAGAAAACACAATAGGGATAAGGGGTAGATGCTCATACTCGGATCCCAGCTCCTGTGAAAAGTACCTAAGATCTCCAGTGACCACAAGCAGGCAGAAAGCCTGGTTCTACACGGTGTCAGAAGACAGCACTTTAAGCTGTACAGCAACCTCTAGAACCATGCTGGGACACTCACTTGATAGGAAGAGCACCACCTACAGAACCCCGTTCCTCTGAGGTCTCCCATCCCAGCACACACAGGGCCTCACCCTGTTTAGCTTGCTGGGCAGGACACAGCACAAGCAGCCAACGCACAAGCTGCATCCTTCCTACACTTGCTTGTCTGTAATACACTACAGCTGGGATAGAAAAGCCTCTGACTCTGAAAGGGGAAGGGGCGTCCCAGGCAAGGGGAAATTGGCTCCTAGTCCCAAACAGGCCTGTGCCAGGACAAAGCCACTTGGCAAGACCAGCCTGGAAACAGCAGGCAAAGAGAGCCTTATGGAGGAAAAAGAGGGAGGCGAGACTCTGTGGGGATGCCCATCCGTAACACTGCCAGTACCTGCTTGTACTTGCTAGCGGTCATGTCGGCACAGAGGTTCACCAACCCCGAGGGGTCCACAAAGACCACTTCGAACGCCTGGTGGAAGTCAGCCAGGGTGGGCTGGAAGAGAGAGCATGCGGCTTAGCACCCAGGAGTAGCACCCACAGAGATACACGCAGCAACAGACTCTGCACCACCCAGACCCTTAGAGTAACAGCAACTCGCAAACGCGGAGCACAGCCCATGTGCCATGCAGGCCATTCCCCTGCGCAGCACAGTGGGTAGGGGGGTATTTGCATCCCTGGACAGAGAAGACAAGGCACGGCGGTTAAGTGACTCGTCCACAGGCATACGCTGAGTCAACAGCAGAGCCAACAATAGAACCCAGGTGCCCGTACCCCATCCTAGCCACTGGACCACGCTGCCGGGAGCCACACTTGCTCCTTACCAGCGAGCTGTCCGAGTCCTTTGACAGGCTGATCCCAGTTGCACTCAGGTCCGAGGTAGCTGCGAACAAAGAAAGGGTCAGTGCTCTGTGCTGGGGGGAGTATATCGTACCACACCCCAGGACTGGGCTGTAAAATACTCTCCCTGTACAGCCATTTAACCCTGCGGGTGAAGCTCAAGGCTGCATTTTGCTGTAAGTTTCCAGACCATCAAATCAACAGGACTGTCATGGTTTCTTAACCCTCTCTCTAGAGATCAAATCACAGGGCGTCATCCTGCCTTCACCCTAGGGTGGGAGCTACAGAGGATCTGGCTGGTCTTGCTCAGAATTCTTACCCATCTGCCATAGGACATTTAACTGGGGATCCTACAGGGACAGAGGCACATCTGTCCTCCAGGCCCCTCCAAGCCCAACCTTGGCTGCGTGGCACACTTAGGTTTATGCGCCAGCTTTACACCTTTGGGTTCTAGGTTCGGCTGTGATCCAAGCCAAAGGTGCTGCCATCAGGGAGCTCACCCAGGAACTGCAGAACGCTCCTCAGCACCTGGTAGCCGCTCATCCCCTGGCTGATCTTGTGCTTAGCCAGCAGGTAGGCAACAAGCATGGAGGCCATGAAGCCGTTGAGACACCCCAAGCCCTGTTGGGAGACAAGACACAAAGCTAGGGCAAGCTCCAGGCCTGCCCTGGAGTCACAGGCTGCCTTGGTGAATGCAACGGCAACTCCAGAGAGCCCGAGAGCACGCAGCCTGATTCCCTGCAGTGCCAGGCTCAGCTGAGTAACGACGCCAGCTTCGGCTGCCCTTCACCCAGCAGTGCCGGCACGGGCACCCTTGGACTGCTCCAGGGATCTAAGCGCCTTTCATCTCCTGTGGCTCCAAAACCCCTTCCCCAGGGAACCAGAACAGCCAGCAAGGGAACGTGGCAGGGCCAGGCGCTGACGCCAGAGACCATCACTGGACCCTAGACAGCAGACAGAGGGCCTGCCTGCCCCAGGGTGACACCCTGCAGTTCACACTTCCCCAGCCAGGGGAGCGAACCAATCACTTGGACTGGTCTGAATGGAGCATCATGAGATCTTGAGGGACCAGGGACCAGACAGGGCCAGGAAGCTCAACCTCAATGGGGCAGCGACCCTGCACACCTTCCATTCCTATCTACAGAGCAGGAACCCGGGGGCAGGAGGGAGCTATTGGAGATCAGCGGGGAGCATACCAGGCTGGTGCACCTCCAACACATACACACACCAAAGGCAGAGCAGGCCAGGGACAACGTGCCCCCACCCCTTCCCCACTCCTCATGCGGGAATAAAAGAGGCCAGGCCCCACACACACACTGGGGTTGCAGGGGAAGAGTTCAGCAGGCCAGCCCATCCCCAGACGAGGTTACCTTGTCGAGCTCCCGCTGGTGTAGCCAGACTTTGAGGAGGGTGACTCCGTCCCTCATGCCGGGGAAGTCGGCGCCAGCGCCAGCGAGGAAGAGCAGGTTGGACTCCAGCCCCGTGTCGCAGAGGATGGAGTTGTTGTAATGGGGAGTGGGGGACTCAGCGGCTCCTGGGGAGGGAACAAGGCAGCCCGACCCAATCAGACAAGTTACTGGCACTTTTAACCCAATCGAACCCTCCGCATCCTTCTCAATTAGAAACTCCCACAGAACCTGCAGCGCCACAAGGGGCTGGCTGCAGAACGTGACACCCCTTGAACCGGAGGACGGCAGCAGGGGCTGGCTGCAGACTCGAGCTGGTGCTGCCTTGTAGCCTTCCCAGCTTTGTGGGGTGGGAGCAGCAAATTGCTGTTTCCCCATCGCGGTGGGAGAAGGTCTTAGCCAGACTGCAGCGAGCAGGGAAAGGAAACGGTGCAATGCAAGGGCAGACCCTCCGGTGACTCGATGCCCCTATATGGGGTATACTGAGCCCACTGACCAGACAGGATCCAGCAGGGAATGCTGGTGGGTCCAGAGACCCTGCAGGGAGCGAGAAACCCACATACACACTCCCTCTCTCTGCTGCAGGCTACACCATGACCCCACCCGGCAGGAAATTCAGCTCCCCTCCCCCCATGGCCTCTATCCCAGGATCAGCCACGCACCCAGCTCCCGCACACCTCAACTCTGCATGTCCCAGCCCTACCTTCTCCAGGGGAGCCCTGCTCCAGGAACCAGGCCGTCCGGACGTTGTTCTTGCTGGGGTACAAGCGGCTGGGCTTGAAGAAGCCAGGGGCGGGGCAGGCATAGAGCCGGACAGTCACCAGCTTCTCGTCTTTACCTGCAAGCACCAAGGGGGAGTGAGGTCAGAGAAAGTGACACAGGTCAGGGGATTAACCCAGGAAGGGGCCACCACCCCCTTCTCCTTAGAGGGACGAGATCACCAACCTTTCCCTTTTACTCCTTAGAGCTCCCAGCAGGAGACGGAGACATTATCGGTAACGAGGACGATGAATCAACAGCGCTGACAATAACTCCTCCTAGTTGCCCCGCCCACATCTCCAGCCACCCCGAACTCCCATCCTCAGGAGGGGCCAAGGGAAGGCACAGAACAACGCGTCTCTCGTTCACCTTTCCTAGCCCCCTCTCGTCCTGCCCCCAAAGCTCCGCCAATCTCCCCTGGCTCTCCATTGCCGGACTTTGTGCCTGCAAGAGCAGGCCCCCAGCTTGCGACCCATGGCCAATGCGACGCCTGGCAGCGAGCATCACGCCCAGCAGCGACGGCCCACCCCCAGGATTAACCTGGCTCCAAGGCCGGGGTGGGCCTCTTCCAGTTGGCCTGGAAAGCGCCATGGGCACAGAGGACGCTGCTCAAGCAGCAAGATAAGGGGGACCAGACGGGGTGCATCAGTGCTGCACACTGTGGCATTTCACTGGAGTCCCCACTGTTCTCCAGCCCTTTGCTAATGCAGCCAAACAGACCCCTATCTCCTGGAGGGCCCAGGATGACATTGGTAGGCTCATTCCCCCACCCCCGAGTGCTTTGCCCAGGTGCCTGGGCTACTTCCAAAGTCTTCAGCCCCCAGAGCAACCCGGTCCCATTAGTGCCTCTGCACTGCCAGTTCCTGTTGATCGCTCTAGTCTGTGAGGCCAGGAGTCCAAGCCCGGCTCCCGGAGCGATTCACATCAATGTCGATTCCAGGCCAGTTTTCTTCCCAGCCCCATGTCCTGTGCACACAGGTACCACTCTCAGACCCTTGGGCACAGCCCTGCCAGTGATATGGGGTGGGGGTTGCAGCAAGCATGCAGACCTGGCATTGCTCGATGTGATGGCGCCACCGAACTATGCAACTTCACTGACAAGGTGAGAGGAGCCCTGGGGATCAGGAGGCCCTAGGGGAATGACGAGTGGGTGGGGAATTCACAGACATGGTACCTTGAGGCTGCAGGAGCACGATCGGCTTGAGATGGTTGCTGTTCATGTACGTGAATCGCACGCTGCCAAAGAGCTTTTCCTTGGAGAGGTGCTGAGCAATGTGGGCCAGGTACAGGGCTCTCTTCCGGTGGTATCGCTGGTTCAGGTTGTCTTTGTCCTGGAGGATTGCCTGAGCAAGAAGGGGACAGAGGAATCATCTCTGATGCTTCCAGAGCCCAGTTCAGCCCAGCACACATGCCCCTCTCTCCTCTGTAGACATGCAGCCACCTCTGGGGTGAGAAAGTGACAGGCAGAGAAACAGCACTGCAGAACGAAGAGCCATCCGCTCCAGCTCTAACAGTGCCAGCAAACTGCAGCCAGCCTGCCAAGCATTAGCAGACCCCATGCCTCCTGCAGGGAAGTGCAGAGCTATTCGGCTGACTCACCCTGACAGCCAGCCCAGGTGGGTCACTTTAGCTGAAAGCCAGGCACATAAAAGGCAGAGTCGTTCTGAGGAGCAAGCTGAAAAGAGGGACAGGAAGTCCTGGCACGGGAAGCGCTCTTATGCGAGTTCTTGGCATATAACCTACTACAAGTGCAGGTGAATGGTGCAAAGGCTTCACCTGCTCTTTGACACAGGCTCAGGAGCAGGCCAAGGGCAGGCCACATGGTGGCTAAGGAAGCCAGATTAATGCCAATGAGTTTGGGTGCAAAGGAAAGGCCCAGTCCCTACCCAGGCAGAGGGAGCAGACAGGAGAAAGGGACAGGTTATGCTGGAAATCAAGCAGCAGGAAGGTTTGATCTGGTTAGACTGGAAGAAGCGGGGACAATGGAGTCCCCGTGGGATGAGGTCCAACTCCCTTAACTTCAGGCACAAAGCAAGGCCTGAGACCAATGTATCATCTGATCTAAGCCCTGAACGGTAAGCCTGGCACATCAGCTAGAGAATCCGGGACCTGCATGCACTGGGCATCTTTACCCTGTGAAAGCACTCAGCGTAAAGCTTCTACAGGACAAGCCATCGGCCATGGAACACGGGAAGTTGCAGGCTCAGCTGTGGCACCACACCAACCCCACGCCTACCAGGGGTGCTTGGACTCACCCGGGGCATCGTCACTGCCAAGTCCACGTTGATCTCCGGCTTGATGCATGTGCCCAGCAGGTAGCTCCCCACCACCGTCACCGTGGCTGGCGGCAGGAAGCGGAACTTCCCCTTTACGCTGGAAGGCACCTGGAGGAACGGAACCTTCACATCCTTTGGGAGCCAGGACTGGTCGGCAAGCTGTGGAAGGCAGGGAGGGGGGTGAAGAATAGCTCCAGATCCCAGCAATGGCTGAGCTCACCCAGGTACGAGCAGGGCTCTGCCAAGTGAGCTGGGACTCGGTCACCCACCAAAATACTGCTCAGATCATCAAAGGGGGAGCGTAGGACCCTGAACCAAAGGCCGTAACTCAGTGGCTGGACATGGGTCCTGCAGGGATTCCCCCTTTGTTTCACAGTCCTCTCTCCTGTATTCTCTATCATACGTATATACATCCCAGCCATGATATCCATGGACCCTACAGCTACAGGACCCTACAGGGTGGGGAGGGCAGGATCTATGCACCCCAGAAACATTCTCCGGAGGGGGAGCGGCAGTACACCCAGCAGGGTTGGAACCGCTGTACCACTCGGCTGAGTCATAAACACGACACGTGAAACACAAAGGGCAAAGCCGGTTGGAAGTGGCTCATTGCCAGCACTGCTCATTTGGAAGCAGACAGCCCCGTCGCCTCCCCCGGCCGCCCCAGGACATACATCGGTTTCCAGGGTCTCTGGGACAGCACTCAGCAGGGTGTTGATTTCGTGGAGGAAGGCATCGATCTTCTGCTTCTTCTTCTCCTTTAGCTTCACCTCCTTCAGCAGCTCCTCGATCTGCAGAGAGAAGGGGAGACCGTGAAGGGCAGCCTCAGCAATGGAAATCACTGCTGACTTTTATCCTGCCCTTCGAGGGGGATTCCCAGTCGGGACCAGAGAGTAACGCTCTCTGTAGGGTAAGACGGGAGCTCCCAGCCCCTCTCAATGACTCCTCTATGCCAGGTAGGTTTCTCCAACACCCGGACATACGGGTAATATGGTTGCATGATACCAAATATGAATTATTCTCCTCCAAGGGGGATCCTCCACTGGCCAGTGGTAATTCATGTCGGTCCCCGTGCTGCTGCTAATTGCTAAGGAGCACGAAAACTTACAAGTGTCAGTTCCGCTCTTGTTTGATGCTTAGCCAGAACAAACGGGTTCAGCTGACATCCGTTTCACTGTGGCTGGGAAGGGTGAAGGGAAAGAATCCCTGCTACAGCAAAAGACACTGCAGCATCCAGGAGCTAGGGCTGAGAGGTAGGTGTGGGCTTGCCTGCCCAGCTATCAAGCTGGCACAGAACGTGGCTCAGAACTGCTCCTCTTCAACTGAGAGCGCTTAAGGTCAGAAGAGATCCTCAGATCATCTACCCTGACCGCCTGTCTATCGCAGACCATTAAATTTCACTCACTTAGCCCTATACTGAGCCCAATAACGTGCATATATACTTTTCAGTTTTCCAGCCAGGGTTCATGCGGGGTTTGAACCCAAGGCCTCCGAGACCATAAACGCAAGACAAGCTGCTAGGCCATCGGGCCATTTTATCTAGCTCTGCAAATTCTACAGCAAATGCACATTCCTACACTTCCAAAACGCTGTCCAATGCCTCCCCACCCCCAACAGGCAAACGTGTCCCACCCACACCCGAGGCATCCCAGTGCACTATCCACAATGCCAGGCACACGTTCAGCACTCACTCATAAAGTCAAGCCAATGTCCAAAGAGCAGCCAAAATCAAGGGCCTCCCCAACCACCTTCTTCCCCCAAATGGAGGCCCTGATCCTGCAATTAGGTTCCCCTAGTGCTGACCCATGGGACATTGCGGAACCCCAATAGGAGAAGCAGAATCCAAAGCTCGGGACCCTGCACTTCGCTTGACGGTAGAAATGTGCAGATAGAGAGGGCTCAGCAGCAGTGCTTCTAGCAGGAACAGTCTTGTGATCTCATCATGAAAACTACCATCTCAGGCACAAAAATCTATTTCAAAAATTCGGATCCCCCAAAATTAAGGCTTTTTTGGCCAAAATTTTCATACATTTTTCAGCCAGCGCTACTGTCTACCCATCATGCTGCAGGTGAAGAATCAGAGAATCGTTTGTTCACCCGCTGAAAATGAAATCACCCCAAATGAACAAACCCATCAAATTTCCTTTCAGTGCCACCGCCAGAGGCTCAATGTTGTTATCCCCATTATACAAACTGGAGAGAGGTCAAGGGACTCACTCTATGGTAGCGGCCGAACTGGGACTGGAGCTTGGCAGTTCCCAGTGCCGTAATCCACCTGCTGCTTCCCAAGCCTCCCCAATCCCCAACACACATTCCTGGCTGGAAAGAATCGGGCTGCCGGGTCGAATGCAGCACAAAGTGGGTCCTATTTGACTCCCTGGCTTCTCCTGACCTGCAGGCGGAGAAGGCTGGAATGGAAGAGGTTCTCCGTCTCCTTCAGTTGGTTCAGCTCCTCATTGGTGGGCAGCTTGTACAGATCAGCCCGGCTGAGTTTCACCTGTTTCACTACGCCCTCCGCAGCTGAAGCCCTTTTCCTTCCCTGGGCTTTGCCTTTCTTGGGGAGATCCTGATTTTCCTCCTCTGTCTCCATGTCTCCCTCCGCATTGTCAAACACCTGTGATGACATAAACAAGCCGATCAGAAGCCATGCAGATCTGATCATAAATGCCATTGGGAGAAAGCATGAGTCACCAAAGCAGAGTCAGTAAGAAACCTCAAGGTTGGGTGGGATTCAGCCCAGTTCCTAATGGGTAAGGGACCTTAATACCCAAGCCACCTCCAGGACTGGCACCCACAGACCCACCATAGAATAGTCTAGGACTAAATGGGCCATGGAGACTGAATGAAATTCTCTGCCTTACACAAGAGGGTTGAAGCACAGCTAACATGAGACTGAGAAGCTGACACTGCCCAGGGAAGGTAATTTATACATCCAATCAGATTATCAAGTGTCTTTTACTTCTTACCCACAGCCTTGCCCTCTGAAAAGTGCTTTACAAACAAAAACACCCTTGAGAGGTCAGTAAATGCTATCCCCATTTAAAGAGGGGGAAACTGAGGCACTGAATTTAAAAGAAGAGTCACTTCAGACTGTCTTCCCTATTAGTGCTCCAGTAGAACCTGAGTTATGAACACCTTGGGAATGGAGGTTGTTCGTACCTCTGAAATGTTCCTAACTCTGAACAAAACGTTACGGTTGTTCTTTCAAAAGCTAACAACGGAACACTGACTTAACACAACTTTGACACTTTACTATGCAGAAGAAAAATGCTGCTTTTAACCACCTTAAATTTAAATGAAACAAGCACAGAAACCGTTTCCTTACGTTGTCAACTCTTTTTTTATTTAAACTTTCCTTTCATATTTTTAATAGTTTACATTTAACACTGCACTGTATATTTTTATTTTTATTGGGGGGAGTGGGCCGCGCGTGTCTCTGCTGCTGCCTGATGGCGTACTTCCAGTTCCAAACGAGGCGTGTGGTTGACCAGTCAGTTCGTAACTCTGGCGTTCAAAACACTGAGGTGCCACAAGTTCTCCTGTTCTTTTTGAGGCTTTGCTGTACATGTCGCAACTGTGATCACGGTTACTCAAGTTAGAGGAAAAACAGCAAGGAGAGGTTTTAGCTGGTTTTCTTTCTGCATTGGCCAACTGTGCGTGTTGTGTGTCTGTGTTTGGATACCACAGTGCTTAAACACTTCACACATTTTTAGTGTCTTTAGTGGTGAGGTAGAACAGCGCTGTCATCCTCACCATACAGATGCGGAACTGTGCCACAGAGAGACTAAATCACTCACCTAAAGGTCACACAGGAAGCCTGGGGCAGTGCAGGGAATTGAATCCAGGCCTGGGCCTAGCATCCTAAGGGTTGGCTCATCCTTCCTCTGTAAAGTACTCTGGGATCTTTCAGAATGAGAGGTAATTCTGCATGGACTAGACGACCTCCCAAGATCCCTTCCAGCCCCAGCTCTTTGTAATATGTAGGCCCACATCTAGAGAGGCAATGCAAGTTACTCCGCATTGCACTCACTTACCAGGATGTTTAACCCAGAGCAGAAATGGGGAGTCAAGAAACCCAGTGCTGGGAAGAATTTTGCCTGCCAGGCCAATGATTCACTAGCTGCTTTTGTCTAACTAATATAATAAGCCACACACACCATATCAGTTAATACCACGGAGGCACTGCAGCCTCACCACACGGCTTGATCTGGGGCTTTTCAGGGCAAGCTCCTCTGAGCAAGGATTTGTTTCCTTTCCCCTGGCACAGCTACGGTGACAGTGCCGGGAGGGGTCGGCAAACCGCCTGAGTTTTAACGAAACACACGGACCCCACCTGAGCGCCAACCCCAGGCCAGGCTCCCGCAGCGCGTTCAAGCAGGACAACCCGCAGGATCGGGGCCTCACGCCGCAGCCCCCGGGCACCTTCCCCCGGGGTTACGCAGCGCAGCATCCCAACAGCGGGGTGCGGGGAGGTTACTCGGTTCAGGGTGACGGGGGCGGGGGGATTTCCCTGCCCCCCCCGCCGGGATTCCTTCCCCCCCAGGTAGCCCTAACCCACGCCCGCCCGGCCGGGGCCTCTCACGCCCATTCGCGCGGCTGAAGAGCGAACATTTCCCTTCCCGGTTCCAGGTCACAACACGCGGCAGCCGATCCCCCCCACCCCGACCGGGGCCCAGCGACGGGGGCCCGGAAAATACCCCGTTCCAGGCCAGGCGGGGACATGGCGCCGCCGCCGCCGCCCCCACCAGGGCCGTGTCTCGCCCGGGCTGGGAGGAGACCCGGCTCTGCCTCCAGCCCCAGCCGGAACCGTCTCCCCACAGACAATGGGGGGAGGCGGCCAGGCCCGGGGGGGGAGGATGACGACGAGCCCCCAAGGCGGGCTGGGAAGATGGGGGTGGGAGGGGGCGTGGAACCCCGGTCTCCCCCGGCCCTACCCGCTCGCCGCCGCCGCCCGCGGCCGCTCTCGGCTCCAGCTTCATCTCCGGCGCCTGCCCTCACGCGGACAGCCCGCCGAGCCCCACGTGGAACGCAGCCGCTCCTGCTGCCGCCGACACCCGCCCCCTTGGCCGCTCCCGATTGGCTCAACGGCCGACTCCTCTCCTCTGATTGGCTAATTTGGCCCCCCCGGCGCTGGGTCGTCCTCTTAGCCCCGCCCACGGGTGCCGGCAGCAATGAGCACGCTTGCCTAAGAGAAGACACAAGGCTTCTCCCGCGCTCCTCCCCCGATTTACGGCAATTTCGCGACTTTGGGGGGAGTTTTTCAGCAGCCGGCGGTGCCGGGCGTCATGGCGCTTTACGGCAGCGGGGGGGGCGTGGCTGGGTAGGGGCTTGGGCCTAGGCGAGCCCCACTTAGGGGCGGGGTGATGCTCGTGGGCTGCTCTGGGTCCCCTTCCAGCCCCCTGTGGCCACCCTCCCAGGGCTCACCCCAGGTCCCTGTAGCCCCTTCTGCCACCCCCGGGCAGGCCCCTCGCCCGGCTGGGAGCTGGGCCGCCCTGAGGCCAAACCGGGCCTGGGGTTGGGTGGGGAAGCCCTAGCGAAGAGCACCCGCCCCTGTTGGCGCGACCGGGCCAGGTTATGCCAAGGGGCTGAGGTTAGGCCAAGGAGCGTGGGGGCAGGGCGGTCTGCTCTTCAAAAAATGGTGCCCCTCCACCCCCATGCAGCATGACCAGGCATTTGCCAAGGGAACGAGGTCTCTTCGTTCCCAGAAGGACCAGAGCGTCGGCGTTCTGGGAATGCGTGAGCTGCCTCCCTATACCTCCGCCTCGCCTCCTGCCAGTGCCCACGCGGTAGGGCCAGAGGGTTGCCGCCCATCCCGCTGGGCTGGAAGCTGCCCTGCTGGAAATGCCAGCGGCTCTGCTCGAATCCTTTATCTGATCCCTCGGTTCCCGCGAGAAGAACCACAGTCCCGGGCACCGCTAGCACTGTTGCCAACTCTCATGATTTTATCATTCACCTCATGATATTTGAGGTTTTCCTTGATGCCCTTGCTCCTAGAGGCAAGTGATTACATGGGACGCTCAGCTTTCTTTTAAGAAAAGCAAGCAAGCCAGTTCCTAGCCTTCCCACTTGCACAAAAAAGCCTGAAAATGTGAACCAAGGGCACCCTAATAAAAGAACCTAATGGTTTTTAAACCAATATTATGATTTTTGGGAGCCCAACGTGATTTGTTAATGCTTTGGAGTTGGGAATCCTGCGTCTAGCCCCACAACCCTGTTTGCTTCATGCTAAAATTTAGTTGTTTTTTGGGACCAGAAAGAGTATGTCTATACTGCAAAAGAACACTCATGGCAGCAAGTGTCAGAGCCCTGGTCAACTGATTTGGTCTCATGGAGCTCACACTACAGGGCTGAAAATAGCAATGTAGATGTTCCGCTCGGGTTCTGAGACCCACCTGCCCCGCCAAGTTTTCAGAGCCCAAGTAGGAACATCTACGCTGCTACTTTTAGCCCCATAACACAAGCCAAAGTCAGTTGAACTTGGCTCTGAAAATTGCTGCTGTGGGGTTTTTTGCTGTGTAGACATATCCGGAGAGCCACTTGCCACGTGGAATTTCCCACAGGGTCCCCTAATTTAATCCACATGAGATCCCAGAAACCACATTTATGAGACAATCAATCATTTTCATCAGATTTTCAAGAGAAAAGAATGTTTACTACATGGGCTAACAAATGTATTGGACTCAGATTTTCCGTCCAGTATCATGTTTTATGTGATATGGGAGGTATTTGTATCCAGAGGTTAGCTAAGGTTCAGGTTTGGTGCTAAACAAAGGCATCCGGTTGGGTTCATAGTGGCTGGTGCCAAATTCTCACCAGAAAATCTTATGAGATCTTGGCCATATATAGGACTCTTGCAAGATCAGCTGCAATTTGCAAGATTTTCACCATTCTGGGCAATATCTAAACTGGGGCAGGCAAGCAGTCTTTTTATTTATTTATTTCCCTCTGCTGATTGCCAGTTGTGTGTGGTGGGTGGTTGTTGTTGGTTTGCCTTGGCCGCTGTGAGAGGGGTGTCGAAAACATTTACCACCCTGGCTAGGGCGACGCCTGAGTCCAGAGTGCTGATGAATAGGAGCCAGGACTGGGAGTCAGGAAACCTGGCTCTAGGCCCATCTCTACTATTAACTGCTGCGTAAGCTTGGCCAAGTCACTTCGCTGTTTTCAGTCCCACCGACTGTTTATTTCGATTATAACCTTTTGGGGGGCAGGACTGCCGTGTGTACAGAGCACTGGACAGGAATCTGGGTTCTATTCCTGGTTCTGCCACTTGCCTGCTGGGTGACCTGGGGCAAGTCACTTCAGCTTTCTGTGCCTCCTTTTCCCCATCTGTAAAATAATGAGACTGACCTCCTTTGTAAAGTGCTTTGAGACGTACTTATGAAAAGCATTAGGAAAGAGCAAGGCATTATTATTACTAGGTGTTTGTACAATCCCTAACACAATGGGGCCTCAACCCAGGCTCTAGGCACTAATAGTAAATAATACCATAAGAACAGCCATATTGCGTCAGGCCAATGGTCTGTCTAGCCCTGTATCCTGACTTCTGACAGTGACTAGTGCCAGATGCTTCAGAGTCAAGGGAAATGAATAGAACAGGACAATTTCAAGGGATCCATCCCCTGTCATCCAGTCCCAGCTTCTGGCAGTTGGAGGTTTAGGGACACCTAGAGCATGGGGTTGCATCCCTGCCTATTGTGTCTAAGAGCCATTGATGAACCTATCCTCTGTGAACTCATCTAGTTCTTTTTTGAACCCAATTATACGTTGGGCCTTCACAACATCCCCTGGCAACTAATTCCACAGGTTGACTGTAGAATTAGGTTGTTAATAACATAAGCATTGGCCAGGTATTTTGAGGTGATAAAAATTCCATACAGGCTAATCAGATATGATTTTTTTCAGACGGCCTCCTCTCTGTATAGTGAACCAAACCAGATCCTTAGAACTAAACACCAGCCATACTCCAGGGAGTTTATAATCCAGGTCTTCAAACCAGATCCAAATTTTGGAGCATGAGTCCTTCTATATTGCACTTACATTTTGCTGAAATCAAATTGTGGAAATATTAGAGGAAGTGTTTCCAATCAGAAAAATATTCAGGTCTATTCACAACCTATGATAAGGCACCATGAGACAAGAACCTAGTTTCCCACATACAATATTATTATTTATTTGTATTACAGTAATACCTACAGGCCCAAAATGAGATTGTGCTAAGTCGCCTGTCCAATGTATGGCCCACAGGCCAGACTTAGCCTGATTGATATATCTATGTGGCCTGCATGACACATTCAGACTTTTTTTTAAAGTAAGTTTCTAGTTCTCATTCCTGCAGAGGGAACCTGCTAAATATTAAATGAGTACAAAATGAGTCTGCAGACACACTGAAACAGGTTTTCAGGGTGGATCTTGGGCCTACCCTGTTTATCATTTTTATCAATGACCTGGAAAAAAATATAAAATAGTCACTGCGAAAGTTTGAAGATGACACAAAAGTTGGGGAGGGGGGTAAATAATGAAGAGGCCAGGTCACAGATACAGAGTAATCTGGATCACTTGGTAAGCTGGGCACAAAGCAAACAGTGTGTGTTTTAATGCAGCTAAATGTAAATGTGTCCATTACAGGATGGGGGAACTCGCTCCTGGGAAGCAATGACTGCACAAGATGAAATTGTATTAACAGAGCTATGTTAGAAAAATTACCAGGTCAGGGGTTTGGCTCATTGTCAGAATCAGAGCCAGCCTCCAGGCCTCATCGGTCCACAGTCCTTCTGAGGGATGTCACGGAGAATCTCAGTCTTTAGTCCTTGTCTTTGTAAAGAGCGTTGAAAATTCAAAGCAATGTAAACTGAGCACTAGAGTTGGAAGTTTATCACTGATTTTCCCTAAAGATCCCTGTTCACTCGCATTCCCTACTGCAGCCACGTAGCGCTGCCTTTTAAGTGTAAGCAGAGTCAGGATGGGCTCCACCCTGACATCTGGTGGTGAGGTGTGGCAATTTGTGGAAAAGAACTTCAGGGGCTGATCTCAATTTGCATAGGCACACCCACCCCGCCTAGAATGAGGCCATAACTGCCCAAATGGTCACTTTGGCTGTTGTGGGATCCCCAGTGTCTTTGTTATTGGGGCGGGAAGAGTAAATTGTTATTACCCTGATTATGGGAACTGTGCTTGGAATTGGTACTTGGCCTTTTGTTATGATGGAGGGACTCACCATCTACTGAGTAGCACTCGCTAGGCAAGGGACATGGGTTCCAAAACTCTGTGAAGGGGGAGAGATTTGGGACAGGTATTAGTACCTGGTGGTGTGGGCCCCTTTGTGAGGGCTTGAAGCACCAATTGCACCTCTGTCTCTCTCCACTGTGGAATGTCAGAGCTAATTTTGGGTCTATTAAGAGTCTTGCTACAGGTACTGTGCTGCATTCACTTTGGCCTTATAGTGCACCAGCACTAAGGCTCCCACTACTATGAGCTGAAATCACTGAGCACTGTGTCAAGTAGTGGGGAGCCGGAAGATCTAGAGTGCAGTGGTGCTGTTAGTGGCTAGGCTGGCAGAGTGTTCGTGAGACGGCGAGGTGAGCTGTGCAGAGCGGCGCTGTTCGTGAGACAGCGGCGTGTTCGTGAGACGGTGAGCAGAGCGGAGCCGTTCGTGAGACAGCGAGCTGTGCAGAGCGGAGCCGTTCGTGAGACAGCAGAGCTGTTCGTGAGACGGCGAGCTGAGCAGAGCTGTTCGTGAGACGGCGAGCTGGGCAGAGAGGAGCCGGTCGTGGTGGAGCAGTTCGTGGGACGGCGGGAGCTGCTTGTGGGCCGCAGAGCGGAGCGAAGGAGTTCGTGGGGCGGCTGGCGGAGCGGAGCGAAGGCCTATGGAGCTGTGGGGCGGTCAGCTTCAGATCATGTAAGGTGCCTCTTACCCCCGTCCCATCTCTACCCAGGGTGGGAGGTAAAGCTCCGCAGATAAACTTTCGAACTCTGGGGCTGCCCTGACCAGGGACAGAGACTTTTGGGTCATTGGACTTTTGGGACTTTGGGTGATTTGGGGTTGCTGGACTCAAGAACCAAAGGGAAAGGGGCATGCCCCAATTTGCTTGGGGTGGGTTTTTTTGCTCATGGGTTGTGTTATGAATCCTGTTGGTGGTGTTTCCCCAACATAATGCCACATTGTTTCTCTCTGTTATTAAAAGGCTTTTTGCTACACTCAGACTATGTGCTTGCGAGAGGGGAAGTATTGCCTCTTGGAGGCGCCCAGCGGGGGTGGTATATATTTGTCTCAGGTCACTGGGTGGGGGCTCGAGCCGGTTTGCATTGTGTTATTGGAATGGATCCCCTAGATATTGAACCCGGCCCTTGTTGCTGCCAACTCTGACGGGCAGAAGGGTTACATAAGGATAGGGAAACCCTGGTCACAGAGCCTTCTGAGTTTTGGAGGGACATCAGCTCAGTGTATGGCAGTGGGAAGCTACTGACAATACCCTGGTCTACAATCTAGCTCAGCAGGGTCTTCAGGTCAATGGCAGGTCTGCAGTAATTCACAACTTAACACAGGGAAACATGCTTCAGTGATTGGGAAGAATGCCTCTGTTTGCTCCGTGCCAGTGTTTATACTCGGTAGGTGCACTGACGTTTACAAAGAAACTAATATTACAGCTCTGACTCAGCATATTTTGACCTGCATTTTTTTTTTTACCACTCCTTGATGCTAGTCTCAGGTAAGTCAGTTTCCGACTCTATTTTCTCTAACCTTAAAAAGAGATCCTGGTCGTTTTAAATCTCATGCCAAGTGCTCATGGCTTCGTAGCCAGATCGTTTGTGTAGTATTGCTGTGCGCTGTTTAAAAGCTGCTGTGTTTCACCCTATTCTAGCCTTGGGCAGTGTCAGGGCTCTGTGCCTCAGTTTACCCATCTATAAAATGGAGATAATCATGCCTACCTCGCATGTGGTGCAAGCATTAATCATGACCACCTGACACAGTGCTGGATACCACATACCCCTGTCTATACTGATTGCAAAGTTGTGGTCAGCAGTGTGTTAGTTAACACAGCTCCTTAAGTCCATGTTCTAACTTGATGTAATGTTCTAGTGAGGACAAGACCTTGGAGTTATCCTTGTTCTCCTCTTTCAACCTCATCAAAGAGGCACTAGTGGAAAAGGAGGAGCTGGATTCAAAGAGCCAAGAGATATGCTGTGTCTATGCTGGCACTTTTGTCACTCAAACTTTTGTCACTCAGGGGTGTGAAAAAACACACCATTGTAAGGTGCGCTGTGTAGACATAGCCTTAGATTCCCTGCTTCCAGGAGCAGAGGTAAAGGATTTGAAAGGCTGGAGTTTGCTCCTATATATCCTTTAAGAAAAGGAGTACTTGTGGCACCTTAGAGACTAACCAATTTATTTGAGCATAAGCTTTCGTGAGCTACAGCTCACTTCATCGGATGCATACTGTGGAAACTACAGAAGACATTATATACACAGAGACCATGAAACAATACCTCCTCCCACCCCACTCTCCTGCTGGTAATAGCTTATCTAAAGTGATCACTCTCCCTACAATGTGTATGATAATCAAGTTGGTCCATTTCCAGCAAAAATCCAGGTTTTCTCACCCTCCGCCCCCCCCGCCACACACACAAACTCACTCTCCTGCTGGTAATAGCTTATCCAAAGTGACCACTCTCCTTACAATGTGTATGAAAATCAAAGTGGGCCATTTCCAGCACAAATCCAGGTGATCTTCCTGATAACACCATCCTGGCCACTATGGATGTAGAGGCCCTCTACACCAACATTCCACACAAAGATGGACTACAAGCCGTCAAGAACACTATCCCCGATAATGTCACGGCTAACCTGGTGGCTGAACTTTGTGACTTTGTCTTTACCCATAACTATTTTACATTTGGGGACAATGTATACCTTCAGATCAGCGGCACTGCTATGGGTACCCGCATGGCCCCACAGTATGCCAACATTTTTATGGCTGATTTAGAACAACGCTTCCTCAGCTCTCGTCCCCTAACGCCCCTACTCTACTTGTGCTATATTGATGACATCTTCATCATCTGGACCCATGGAAAAGAAGCCCTTGAGGAATTCCACCATGATTTCAACAATTTCCATCCCACCATCAACCTCAGCCTGGTCCAGTCCACACAAGAGATCCACTTCCTGGACACTAAAGTGCTAATAAACAATGGTCACATAAACACCACCCTATACCGGAAACCTACTGACCGCTATTCCTACCTACATGCCTCCAGCTTTCACCCTGACCACACCACACGATCCATCGTCTACAGCCAAGCTCTGCGATACAACCACATTTGCTCCAACCTCTCAGACAGAGACAAACACCTACAGGATCTCTATCAAGCATTCTTACAACTCCAATACCCACCTGCGGAAGTGAAGAAACAGATTGATAGAGCCAGAAGAGTTCCCAGAAGTCACCTACTACAGGACAGGCCTAACAAAGAAAATAACAGAACGCCACTAGCCGTCACCTTCAGCCCCCAACTAAAACCCCTCCAACGCATTATTAAGGATCTACAACCTATCCTGAAGGATGACCCAACACTCTCACAAATCTTGGGAGACAGGCCAGTCCTTGCCTACAGACAGCCCCCCAACCTGAAGCAAATACTCACCAACAACCACATACCACACAACAGAACCACTAACCCAGGAACCTATCCTTGTAACAAAGCCCGTTGCCAACTGTGCCCACATATCTATTCAGGGGACGCCATCCCAGGGCCTAATAACATCAACCACACTATCAGAGGCTCGTTCACCTGCACATCCACCAATGTGATATATGCCATCATGTGCCAGCAATGCCCCTCTGCCATGTACATTGGTCAAACTGGACAGTCTCTACGTAAAAGAATAAATGGACACAAATCAGATGTCAAGAATTATAACATTCATAAACCAGTCGGAGAATACTTCAATCTCTCTGGTCACTCGATTTCTGATCTCAAAGTGACTATCCTTCAACAAAAAAACTTCGAAAACAGACTCCAACGAGAGACTGCTGAATTGGAATTAATTTGCAAATTGGATACAATTAACTTAGGCTTGAATAGAGACTGGGAATGGCTAAGTCATTATGCAAGGTAGCCTATTTCCCCTTGTTTTTTCCTACCTCCCCCCCCCCCCCCGACGTTCTGGTTAAACTTGGATTTATGCTGGAAATGGCCCACCTTGATTATCATACACATTGTAAGGAGAGTGGTCAGTTTGGATGAGCTATTACCATCAGGAGAGTGAGTTTGGGGGGGGGGGCGGGGGGGCGGTGAGAAAACCTGGATTTGTGCTGGAAATGGCCCACCTTGATTATCATGCACATTGTAGGGATAGTGGTCACTTTGGATGAGCTATTACCAGCAGGAGAGTGAGTTTGTGTGTGTATGGGGGTGGGGGGGTGAGAAAACCTGGATTTGTGCTGGAAATGGCCCAACTTGATTATCATACACATTGGAAAGAGAGTACTTGTGGCACCTTAGAGACTAACCAATTTATTTGAGCATAAGCTTTCGTGAGCTACAGCTCACTTCATTGGATGCATACCGTAGCTCACGAAAGCTTATGCTCAAATAAATTGGTTAGTCTCTAAGGTGCCACAAGTACTCCTTTTCTTTTTGCGAATACAGACTAACACGGCTGTTACTCTGAAACCTGTCATTGGAAAGAGAGTGGTCACTTTGGATGGGCTATTACCAGCAGGAGAGTGAGTTTGGGGGGGCGGAGGGTGAGAAAACCTGGATTTGTGCTGGAAATGGCCCAACTTGATTATCATACACATTGTAAGGAGAGTGATCACTTTAGATAAGCTATTACCAGCAGGAGAGTGGGGTGGGAGGAGGTATTGTTTCATGGTCTCTGTGTATATAATGTCTTCGCAGTTTCCACAGTATGCATCCGATGAAGTGAGCTGTAGCTCACGAAAGCTTATGCTCAAATAAATTGGTTAGTCTCTAAGGTGCCACAAGTACTCCTTTTCTTTTTGTGAATACAGACTAACACGGCTGTTACTCTGAAACCTATATATCCTTTGTCTTTCACTGTTCTTTAGATGGCGCCATAGCACTGACTATATGGAATGTTTGGCAGGATGGCAGAAGTGGGCGATGAATGATCATATTCATGTATATTATAATAATACTTATTATTTATGTTTGCGATAGGGTGTGAACCCCACACAGAGGCAGATTATAGTTCTGTGGGGCCCCACCCCACCCCTGCAGCCCTTCCCCTCCCTGGCACTCCTGCTGGGGAAATGGGGTCAGGGCACAGGGGCTTGCCCTGCTCCACTCTGTGCTCCTGCTGGAGTGTGGGGTCAGGGAGTGCCAGGCGGAGCGGGGCAAGCCCCTGTGCCCTGACCTCACTCCCCAGCAGGAGTGCCAGGCGAGCGGGTCAGGGCGCAGGGGCGCCCCAATTGGCCAGGACCCCTGTGCATGGGCCCCATTGGCCTAGTGGCTAATCTGCCACTGACCCCACACAGGCCCTGAAGGTGTTCATGTGGGCCTAAGAGGCCAATTATGGTACCTGGCTGTAGCTGGAGGGAGAGCCAGGTTTAACTAATCATGAAGCCCAGCAGGGTAGGAGTGGGCTGGTTAGTATAAAGCCAGGAAGCTGAGTATAGAAGAGAACTTGAGGGGCTAGGCCTAGGGTGGCTGTTGGCTGCGTAGGCTGAGAGCTGGGGCTTGGAGCTCTGGGTTGGCTGAACAGAGCTGGAAATACAGACTGAGAGGGAAAGGCTGGTAGTTGGAAAATGAAGCAGAAAAAGCAAGTGATGAGGAATGACTTCGGAGTAGGAAAATGGTGGCGGGGGAGAATAGAAAGCTCTGTACCTGAAGAAGAGGGAGCAGACCGATAGGAGTGGAAGAAAAATGACTGACATCTTATATTTATCTAATCATTAGCTGAAGATATGAGATGTGAATCCTGTGAAAACAGCAGAATAGATTAGGTGAAGTATCAGCTCTATTAAGAGCTCAAAGAATGCAGGGTGGAGATTTATGAGTAGAATGTGCACATAAGAGACAGGCTGAGAAACTTTGTAGACCTACGATTTTAGGGAAAATAAAAGTAATTTGCCAGCTACCTAAATTTATGATTGAAGCCAGAGGGACAAGGTATGGGGTTTCCCAGACTGCGGATGAAATGAAAAGTGGTATAGTGAGGACCAAGTGCTATTTGAGTGATTAATGAGCAGGAGCTGGGAAGAATACAAAAACCATCCATAGCCACCTCAGTAACATTTAAAGGTGCAATGCTACCTGATAGGGCTAATAGAGATCAACTCCTCTAGGTTAAACTATATATCCTGGCCCCTGTGCAATGTTATAAAGGTCACAGGCTTAGGCAGGTGGTGGCTGTCTATAAGGGGAAAATGAGATGTGGTAAATGTGGACGGGAACGCTTGTTTGAGCCCTCTGTGGAAGGAACAAAACTAAAATGCAGCCATCGTGGAGATAAGGCACAGTGCAGCATATCAACTGTGTGTGACAGCGGAATGAGCTAGAGAGAGAAAATTAAAACTACCCACAAAATATCCTATGCAGAAGCTACCAAAAGATATTCACAGCAGAATGGGGAGATGGGGGAGCATACCAGTGAGGGAAAAGAGCTATGGGTACAATGACATGCAGATCAACAGTCCCCGAGTGAGGTGTCAATAGAGGAGGTTTTAGAACAAAGTGATAAATTAAACAGCAGTAAGTCACCAGGACCAGATGGGATTCACCCAGGAGTTCTGAAGGAACTCAAATATGAAATTGCAGAACTACCAACTGTGGTATGTAACCTACCATTTAAATTGGACTTTGTACCACATGACTGGAGGACAGCTAATGTGACACCAATTTTAAAAATAGGCTCCAGAGGTGATCCTGGCAATTACAGACCAGCAAGCCTGACTTCAGTACCCGGCAAATTGGTTGAAACTATAGTAAAGAACAGAATTATCAGACACAAAAATGAACACGATTTATTAGGCAAGCATCAACATGGCTTTTGTAAAGGGAAATCATGCCTCACCAATCTATTAGAATGCTTTGAGGGGGTTAACAAGCATGTGGATAAGGGTGATCCGGTGGATATAGTGCACTTGGACTTTCAGATAGCATTTGACAAGGTCCCTCTTAAACAAAGTAAGCAGCAATGGAATAAGAGGAAAGGTCCTTTCATGGATCAGTAACTGATTAAAAGATAGGAAACAAGGGGTTGGAATAAATGGTCAGTTTTCACAGTGGCGCGAGATAAATAGCTGGGCCCCCCAGGGGTCTGTACTGAGACCAGTGTGGTTCAACATATTCATAAATGATGTGGAAAAAGGGGTAAGTAGTGAGGTAGCAAAGCTTGCAGATGATACAAAACTACTCAAGATAGTTAACTCCAAAGCTAACTGCAAAGAATTTCAAAGGGATCTGACAAGGCTGGGTGACGAAATGGCAGATGAAATACAATGTTAATAAATGCAAAGTAATGCACATTGGAAAACATAATCCCAACTATACATACAAAATGATGGGGTCTAACTTTGCTGTTACCATTCAGGAAATAGATCTTGGAGCCATTGTGGATAATTCTCAGAAAACATCCACTCAATGTGCAGCAGCAGTCCAAAAAGATAACAACGTTAGGAACTGTGAGGAAAGGGATAGATAATAAGACAGAAAATATCATAAGCCCAGTCAGTATATAAATCCATGGTACCATAAACCCACACCGTGACTACTGTGTGCAGTTTGGGTCACCCCATCTCAAAAAAGATCTATATTAGAATTGGAAAAGGTCAAGAGAAGGGCAACATAAATGATGAAGGGTATGGGACAGCCTTCATATGAGGACAAATTAAAAAGACAGGGACTTTTCAGCTTGGAAAAAAGACGACTAAGGAGGGATATGATAGAGGTCTATAAAATCATGACTCGTGTAGAGAAAGTCAATAAGGAAGTGTTATTTACTCCTTCTCATAACATAAGAACCAGGGGTCACCCAATAAAATTAATAGGCAGCAGGTTTAAAACAAACATAAGAAAGTACTTCTTCACACAACACACAGCCAACGTGGACCTTGTTGCCCTGGGATGTTGTGAAGGCCAAAGGTATAACTAGGTCAAAAAAGAAAGAGATAAGTTCATCGAGGATAGGTCCATCGATGGCTATTGGCCAAGATGGGCAGCCATGCAAAACCATGCTCTGAAGTGTCTCTGGCCTCTGTTTGCCAGAAGCTGGGAGTGCGTGACAGGGGATGGATGAGTGCTGTTCTGTTCATTTCCTCTGAAGCACCTGGCACTGGCCACTGTCGGAAGACAAGATACTGGCTAGATGGATCATTGGTCTGACCCAGTATAACTGTTCTTATGGGTGAAAAGCAAGGTCTGAAAGAAATTTAAAATCTTTAGTCATGGGAAATCAAACTAAAAGTCTAGCTGGACAGTTGTCTCTCCAGTTGTGGATTTGGAATTATACAATAAAACAAAGAGCAAGACCATCAAATATGAAAACCAAGATTTATGAGTTTATACATGGCAAATGGACTCAGCATTGCCAAATCTATACTGACAACTCTAGAGATGACATCAGAGGCAGAGTGGGAAGGGAACAGCCCTTTGTATCCCTGAATCTGGAATTAAGAGATCTATTAGACTATCCAATTTTGTGGTCATTGTGATGGCCAAACTGATGGGCCTACTGTTGGCACTGACCTGGATAAGGGATGTATGACCAACCGTGACTGGTATCCTGACTCTTTATCAATTAGAAAGAGAGCCTCAAAAAGCAGGAATGACTTCATCAATGAAATATTGTTCTCAGCTATGGAGCCTATACAATTAGATATACACATAGTAATAGTGTGGATGCTGACAAGCCAGGATACTGGGCACTGAAATGGCAGATAAAGCAGTGAAAAATGTGTTAAAAAATGAGGACGTTGATATAAAGATCACTCTGAGTAAAGAGGACTTCAAAAGTTTGGTTAAGAGAGAACTTAAGAAGGAATGACAAAAACTATGGACCAAAGAGAAAAAAGGATGAAGGTTGTATGAAATATGTCCTAAACTTGAGGGTAATGGCACACTTAATAGCTATGATAGAAGTGAAGTAACTGTATTTAGAGTGCTAACAGGTCACTCTGACCTGAATGGGAATTTATATTTACTAAACAAGTACAAAGACAGGTTGTGTGACACATCTGAAGGCCATGAAAGAGTTGAGCATCTGCTGTGGCAATGCAGGGAGAGTTACACAGAAAGACTCTTTATGAAGTCCTGAGATGCCTCAAGGTGAAAGCATATAGTCTGAAGGACTGGTGAGAGAGTACCAGGAAAGTGAGGTAGCATAACAAAAAAACATTGCTTTGGTTTTGTAAGGCTACAGGACTGGGTGAGAGGATGTAGATTTTTTGCTCATGAGAAAACTGCGGTAAGTGAGGGTCAGAACCTCACATGCTGAGGCTGCTGCACCACAAAATGACAAGAAAACATAAGAACGGCCGCACTGGATCAGACCAAAGGTCCATCTAGCCTAGTATCTTGTCCTCCTGCCAAGGCCAGGTGCCCCAGAGGGAATGAACAGAACAGGTAAACATCAAGTGATCCATCCCGTTGCCCATTCCCAGCTTCTGGCAAACAGAGGCCAGGGACACTTCAGAGCATGGCATTGAATCCCTGTCCATCCTGGCTAATAGCCATTGATAGACCTCTCCTCCATAAATTTTATCTAGTTCTTTTTTGAACGCTGTTATAGTCTTGGCCTTCACAACATCCTCTGGCAATGAGTTCCATGGGTTGACTGTGTGTTGTGTGAAAAAATACTTCCTTTTGTTTGTTTTAAACCTGCTGCCTGTTCATTTCATTTGGTGATCCCTAGTTCTTGTGTTATGAGAAGCAGTAAATAACACTTCCTTATTTACTGTCTCCACACCAGTCATGATTTGATAGGCCTCTATCATATCCCCCTTAGTCGTCTCATTTTCAACCTGAATAGTCCCAGTCTTATTAATCTCTCCTCATGACTAGTAGAGATTGCTGAAAAACTACCTCTGGTTTGTGGGTATACTCAACTAGGGCCTGATCCTGCAACCCTTACACATGCAAGTAATCCTTACTCACCCAGATAACCCCATTGAGTCCTCCAGGTCTACTGCTGTGAGTACAGGTTGCAGGATCATCACATGATTCTAAAGGAACGTATCCCCTATCCCCTCAGCAGAAACAGTTGCTAAGGTGGAGGGATACTACACACTGTACGGTTGTTGTTGTTATTCTTCTTCTTCTTGGCTTTGTATCCCTTTCTCTGGGTGCTACACTGAACCTAACTAAGGTTCTCCATCTCCTCTCCATCAGGCACTGTCTTCCCTGGGAAGATAGCCAGGTTTAAACATGGTTCCAGATTGCACCCCCCGAATTTCCGGTGGAGTTTTGTCTCACCTCTGCTATGCCAGGGACTTTGGTTGATCTGGTTGTGATGCTGGCAGACAGGTGCCGGCTCATGCCAAGGCCCGCAGGCCCCAACTGAATACTGATGACTGCATAGCTGAGAAACCAGTCCGGCTCACCGGTGTGTTAGTATTATTAAAAGAGGTATTAGATTTATAAAAATGTGTTTTGTGTTTAGACTCTCTGAAATGCTTGCAAGGTGCTGCATGGAGTAACCTCACTTAGAATATCTGTATCTCACATTATAAGGGAGGATTTAAGTGTTTGTTCTGTGATCGTACAAGTGTGCTTTCTGAAATCGGAAACCCCTCTCCCCAGTCAGGAGAGAAGCGTTACCAAGTTTCCCATGCTAGTTTACCACAGAAGGCGTTAAGTCCTGCCCACAAGGTGGCTCATTGAAACCAAACGAGCCATTGTGGAACATGGGAGGACAAAAGACATTGCTGATGGCTCCTCCCACAAACACGAAGAGGAGACATGCATGGAGACTTGCCCATCAGTTTGAACTCTGGGGGAAGGGAATAAAAATCCCTGACAGGAATGATCTGCATCTTTATGCCATTTGGACTCTGAGGGCAAGGATTATTAAGCAAAAGCTCCCCAGGGTTGGCCTGGGTTAGCCCTAAAGGACACACAGCTTGCATATTACAGAAACTTCTATTGCCTTTTATAATCTAAGACTAACTCATTTGTGTGTATGTTTACCTGCTTTAACGTTGTAAATAACGCTCTCATTTCCTTTTTAGTTAATAAATCTTTAGTTAATTTATTATAGGATTGGCTACAAGAGTTGTCTTCTGTGTAGGATCTAAAGTGCAATTGACCTGGGGTAAGTAACTGCTCCTTTTGGGACTGGGAGTATCCTGAATATTGTTGTGATTTTTGGTGTCGGGGACCATCTGTCAAAGGCAAGTGTGCCTGGGTGGCAGGATAGATCGGAGAGCCCAAGGGGACAGTCGGTGACTCCATGGTAAGGCTGTTGTATTGCCTGAGGAGTTCACACTTGATACTTGGGTGGTGAAATCTAAGTTCAGAATTCACAACTAGTTTGTGGGGGGTGCACTGCGCTTCTTGGCACTTCTGCCCTGATGTTGGTACTCACATTCCCGAGCCCCTGCAGACAGCTTGAAACTGGTCACGTAAAACAAGATTCATTGGACAACATTTTCCTACACCATAGACACAGGTATAAAGATGTAATGGGCCAAGTCTCTTCTCACTGACAAGGGGTTAAACAGAGCTGTCCTAACCCTTTCAGAAGGGTCTATGAAAACCGGTTGTTGCGGCTCCCCTCTCCTAATGTAACCAAGTCCTGCCCACCACTACCACATGGCTACGCACAGTAGTTTTAAGGAGGGTTAACAAGGCGATTTCTTTGCAGTCACACACCTTGCATGCAGGGCCAGATTCTGATACCCTGATTCTCACTAAGTAGCAGTGAGACTTTAATGGGACAATTTGTTGAGTAAAGCCCTACCCAGCGTGAGTAAGGGTGTCCAAACCTGACCGACAGTCGACTCATTTGCTGTTCAAAGTGGGAGAATTCTGAGTCTCCCCCAGCCTCAGGCTGCAACGGCCTGCTCCTTTCAGCCCTAGTGCTTGGTTCACCCTAATCCATATGGTCAGGGCTAGCTTTTCAAGGTAGAATGAGATTGTGCACCCTGTCTCCAGGAGGCGCTGCACACATAGTTGCAGACCAGGGGGCAGGAGAAGCCACCTTTGCCCCCTTGGCAGTCTAGACTGGTTAGAGGACCAAAATGGCTCCCGATGTAATTTGGACTGCTCTAGGTTATGACTGGCCTGCCTGTGGGCAAGTCTGCAACCTGGAGCTGCCTGGATAGAACTGGTATAATGTGCTTAGCCAGATGGCCTTCCAAAGGGTTAAGAAATCAGGGGCATAAAAGTAAAGGCAACGTAACGAAAAGGATGAGCTTGCTGCAATCTGCCAAGTGAAAAGGAGTGCCAGTGCCCACCTAGCACATTTGATTGCTCATAGATTACATGCTGCCCTGCATTAATAAATTATTTGTATTAATAATAATAATTAATAATAATAATCCAAGTCCGGGGTAGGCAACCTTTGGCACACGGGCCAAAGGCGGCAAGCGAGCTGATTTTCAGGGGCACTCGCGCTGCCCGGGTCCTGGCCACCGGTCCCGGGGGCTCTGCATTTTAATTTCATTTTACATGAAGCGTCTTAAACATTTTAAAACCCTTATTTACTTTACATACAACAATAGTTTAGTTATATATCATAGACTTATAGAAAGAGACCTTCTAAACATTTTAAAATGTATGACTGGCACACGAAACCTTAAATTAGAGTGAATAAATGAAGACTCGGCACACCACTTCTGAAAGGCTGCCGACCCCTGATCCCAGTTCTTTTATAGCGCTCTTCGTCAGCGGATCTCAAAGCACTTTACAAAGGAGGTCGGTGCCATTATCTCCATTTTAGTGTAGCATTTACAGACCTCAACCCAGATTAGAGTTTTATTGCACGAGGCACTGTGTAAATGTAGAGTGAGAGACAGCCTCTGCCCCACAGAGCTTAAAGTCCAACATGACAGTGGAAACAGAGATGGGAAGTGACCCACCCAAGGTCTCACTGCAGGTCAGTGGCACTCCAGATCTCCTGAGACCGAGGCCATGATGCCTCTTTGCAGCTCTGCTGTGCCTTGCAGTTGAGATCTAATAGCAATTTACAACTTATTTAACTGACTTCACAAATCTCCTTCATGAGTCAGAATTCCCACTTCACAGGTGGGGAAACTGAGGCACAGAGAGGCGAAGAGTCTAGCCCCAAAGTCAGTGGCAGAGCCAGGCGTCCTGACTCCCATTTTCATTCTAACCACTAACCCCCACCCCCTCCAATATGTCTCATTTTTCCTGAACTTTGATTTTCTTCTATCCTTTGCTCACTCGTTTGTGCTGTTTTTAAAAGCATCCCTTATTTCATCACCCGTTTAAATGCTGCCAAGCGCGGACAAGATTTTGTTCTATTTCTCTTGACTAAGGAATTGGGAGGTTTGATGAAGGGAAGGAGACTTTTTGGCAGCCTCTAGCTGGATTTTCCCCCCTTTGATCTTTTTTGCTTTCTTTCAGTTTCTCACTTGGTTGGCTGATGCTGTTGGACTAGGAATTCCCGCTGTCACCATGCTGCACCATGGCCATTTTTCCCCTTTCATTCAGGTTCTCAGCCACGCAGCATGCTGGGATCTGTAGCCTCCTATTAAAGAGGTCTGCAAAGGGGAAGAGAAGAGGTTTGTTTCTCCCCCTTCCCCCCCCCAATATTTTATGAGTATTATGTAGAAAAAAGGCCTAGCAGTTATTTGTGTGACTTTTACAGGTGAACAAGCCCCCTTCTTTTCCCTTGGCAGATCACCTCTAACTGGGAGAGTGGCTGCTGCTCCATTTAATGGAAATTAGGGGCAGCTCTTGGACTTTTGGCAAATTGTCCATAAGCCCCTGGCTCTGTTGGGTGACATTAGGAATTCACCTGCTCTGCTCTCTACAGTTGTGAGGACCTGGTTCCCAACCAGCAGATATACAAACCAGGTAAATAAAGGTGAAGTAAATCGAATAGGATGTGATTCCCTATATCGCCTTTCATATCCAGACCAGATACTAGTAGTGGGGTAAGTTCAGAGTAATGGGGAAAAATCCTCAGGCTTCAGTGGAGTTACTCCAGATTTCCACCAATGTAACTGAGATCAGAATCTGGCCCCAGGCACCCCAAAGCCCTTTACAAACAAGGAGTTAGATAGCAGCAGTGCAGCAAATGAAGCCAGCATTTGGTAATCTCTTGCCTGCAGCCTTGGACCTGTGAACCTGTTTTGTTCAGAAGGGGGATGTCAGCCAAAGCACCAATGATTTCAGCAGAAAACACCAGAGCCACTTTTCAAGGGGGAATGGTGAACTCAGTGACATCTTGTCTTTTCTGTAGTTTTGGCTCACTGTGAGCTTTATAAAAACCTTTGCATACCCCAGCTTTTCCTCTTCCGCACTTAAAAGCTGTGGTTATAATTCTCACCCTGTACTTCCTATGCTGTGAAAGGCAGGATGGAGTAGCTGCTGGCATCCCAGCCATCAGCAGCTGCCAGTGTGGTCCATTAATACCACTCGCTCTTACAATTAAGACAGAAGAAGCCCAAGATGGAAACAGCTGCTCTGTTGCCCCCGACAGTACGTCAGCATCAACCATCACATGCAAAGCACCATCCCACCATGCCAAGTTCCACGTGTGAAAATGCACACACGCTTGCACTCAGCCCTTGTGCCCAGCCGTGTCAGTTTCACTTTCTGTGCTTGGATTGCAAACACTGGTCATGGAAATATTTCTGTTGCTCATGGATGGTGAGAGGCGTGTTGCCTTATGCCATCCTTTTAAAACAATCAGACTCCACAGGCTGGCTACATACTACGGTCCCATGGCATGAAGATGCCAACACCTTCCCCCTTCCAATTTCGGGGCCAAAATCAAGCATCATCCATTGATTACAAAAAGGGATTCCTTCAATACGTGCATAGCCAGTCCCCGGAGCAGATTAAGGCACAGGCACATGATGCTAGCACTGCAACCCCAAAGTCGTGCTCTTATTGATCGCTGCCCTATTTCCACCCGGTATGTGCAACAATAGGAACTTCCTCTCCGTCAAACCGGACCCGACATCACAACCTATGGCATGCAGGACCGGGAATAGAAGGCACGAAAGGCAAGTGCCAAGACCTGGCAACCCATGTGGAAACATGAGTAAGGTGCTAATATTACTCCTCCATTTGGGATGAGACATAAAACCAAGGTCCTGACCACTCATGGGCATTAAGGGCCCATGGCACTTTTCCCAACAGGTGTCCTGGCCAAATTCTAACTCGGGTACTTGCATTCTGCCTACCTAATTCCTCCCTGCAGTTTCAGTAGGCTAAGGCATGGTTTCTCACTTCCTGTCCTAAACTGGCATGTAGCGTTGCTGTTGGTCCCAGCCCAGAAGATGCATTTCAGCTCTGGAATAAACCATTCCTCTAAGGTTTGTAAAGTGCTTTAGGATTCTTCAGGCTGATAGTTTTTTGTCTGGGAATGATTAATAATCACCTTGTACAGGTATAGAGTGCTATACACCTGGGCAACAGGATTATTAATCATTCCCAGACACAAAACTCTTGAAGTGGAGAGTATTTAGCAGTATTTTAAGGATAAGAAGACATTACGAGAATGCTGTAATTATTCCCCCAAACGTAAGTCCAAATGTGTTACATTATGTAAATGCACAACTGAGGCACCCAGACAACTATAACTCTGCCTTATAGTGACACCACGGAGGGGAAAAATATGTAAAAAACTAATTTTTAAAAATCCGTTCCAGCTAATCTGTCACCAGAAACACTTAAGTGCCTTCGGTTGCACATCAGCAAGGTACTTAAGTAATAGAGAGAGGACAGTGTAAACTGGGACTCAGGAGACCTGGGTTCAAACCCCTGCTCTGCCACAGACTTTTTGTGTGACCTTGGGCAAGTCATTTAGCCTCTTTGTGCCTCAGTTCCCCAGCGGTGTTGTGAGGACAAGCGTATTATAGATTGTGAGATGCTAAGGAAATCGGGGCCTGATAAGTACCTGAGATAGACGGGAGTATTCCTACTGAAGTCAATGGAACAACTTGTGTAAAGTTAAACATGAGCCCTCCTGAATCATTTGGCTGGAACGGATAACCTGGCCCATTGTGTCTTGCACGGGCACCGACTTTGCCATTTCCTGGGGGGTGCTTGACACACACTCTGGCCCAGGCCCTGCCCCCACTCCACTGCTTCCCCTAAAGCCCCAACCCGCCCCTTCTCCCCTCTTCCTGCCTCCTCCTCCCTCTCCCCCACAGCGCCTCCTGCACACCGCTGAACAGCTGATCGCAGCAGGTGGGAGGCGCACAGAGGAGCTGATCAGGGGGCCCACCGGCGGGCGGGAGGTGATGGGGGGAGCTGATCGGGGGGGCCCACTGGTGGGTGCTGAGCACCCACTCTTTTTTCCCCCATGGATGCTCCAGCCTCGGAGCACACATGGAGTCATTGCCTATGGTGCTTGTCTTCCCCCTCTTTCACACCAGCAAGCAATAGGAAGTATTTATCTTCTCTGTTGAACCACAGCAACGCTGGCTCACCAAATCTCACGCTCTTATCACAAATCTCACCATATTTCTTGTTTTCCTTAAAGCCCCACTTCCTGGAATTAAGTGATTATGAAACTCTCTGCTTTTTTTCTTTTATTTGAAGTAAGTTTCTAGCCCTCAGGGTTGCGGAGGAAAGCTTGAAAACATGACCCTGACAGCCTTAAAAATCTGAAGGCAAATACAGAGAATCCCCGAATCTATTGGTTTTTTTTAAAGTCTCATGAATTTTAAGCCAGGCCCATGATTTGTGGGGGATGGGGGTTGATGTAGGATTTTGAAGGCTTGGGGCCAGCAATCTTGAAAACTACATTCAGAGAACAATCTGACCTGAATTAAGTGGGGATAGGGGAGCTAACGGATGGCTCCGGGGAATTTTGCTAGCAAGGTTTTTCCTTTATTTTTTGGATTTGTTTACTTTGCGACAGGACTTTTCACCTTTTCTCCTGCATGGTCAGTTTGTTTTTCTTGGTGGTGGCGGTGGTGGGGGGGGAGGGGGCGGTCTCTTGTCTTACACACCAACAGGGAAGAGCAAAACATTTTTAAAAGATACCATAAAGCTGTCCAAAGCATGATCGGGGACTCTGAGGGAGGGATAGGACCTGAACCTACTTTTAACCCATTCCTTGAAAGTGTTTGGTTTCTAAGTGCATGGTAGCCCTTTAAAAGGAGCCTCTGATCTGTTTGGGTGAGGATTCCACGCAAATAAAACTCCACATTCTCTGCAGATCAGAATCTCATTCTGTTTCCCCAAAAAAGCGAGGCTTTTTATTGGTATGTGCCCCTCCTACAATTAGATTTTCTTGGAAAGAATCAAGAAAATGCAAATGCTGAGTTTATTTCTTCATGCATTAAATCAGCTGCTGCCAAATTGGCCAGCAGTCTGGGCACACTTGCTCTGTGACTCACTCCCTTCTCTTCAGGCAAAACCTGAACCGTATTTGCTTGCTACAGTGAAGGCCTTTATTGCTGGCTCTTTGCGGTCTGCTTTGCCACTGTTTGCTGAAACATAATGGAAACAGTAGAGAAACTGTGCTGTGTATGTTTGTTGTGCAACAAGCCATCCCGGCCCCAGTGTCTCCTTCTTCCAAATATTAACTGTGCTCTTGGCAGCGGTGAGGAAGAGGGAATCTTGACTTTCTGCCACCTGCAGCCTGAAAACCAACTCCAGCCGCACAAATGTGCTAGAATATTTACATCACTATAGAAACCTTACGCCCCTTTCATTCCAAAAGGATCCCAGAGCCCTTTGCTAAGGCTATAGGCAGCACCTCTGCAATGCAGCCACTTCTGGGGCGGGGGAGGAGGGTGAGCAGCAAACAAGATATGAAAGTCAAGGGATGGAGGGAGAAATTTGGGCAAAAGCACTAAGGGTAACCCCCTGCTTCTACTAAAAGTGCAACGAGAGGATGATTGCAGCAAAGGGGCATGGCCCCCCCACTGAGACTGATTGGGGACAGGAGGAGTGGGAGGGGGAGGAAGCACCATCCACCCCTGATGGGCGGAGCCAGGCCAGCCACGCCCACCCCCTCAGAAGCAGAGAGGCAGGACCAGGGCCGGCTCTAGGTTTTTTGCCGCCCCAAGCTCCAAAAGTGCAACTGCCCCAGAAAAAAAAAAAAAAAGGGGTGGCCGGAATGCCGCCCCGGCATTGTGTCGTCCCAAGCACGTGCTTCCTTTGCTGGTGCCTAGAGCCGGTCCTGGGCAGGACAGGAAGCTTAAAAGGCAGGCCCTGCAGCTTAGTTGGAGGGGAGTTGGTGAAGGAGACAGATGCGTCCTGCCCGCGGCTGAGCCCCACATCTGAGGTTGAGCCCTGCAGTGCCGAGGACCCAGGACTGCTGGGTTGGCCAACTGACAGGAGCATGGAGGAGCTACTGGGACTGCTGCTGGCCACGTGCCCTGGGGAGACGGAAGACGCCCACAAGACAGAGGCACGCTGCAACAGGGTCGTAGGAAGTAACCCAGGGACATCACACAATAGTCCAGTTGTGTGGCCAGAATACTGGTCAGCGTGTTTCAGTGCAATCCCTGCTGACCCAGGAGAAAACTGCCCGGTGCTCTGCCCTGGGATCCTTAGACTGTTTGTTGCTATGCCCTGTCCTGAGGGTCTGAGCTCCTCAGACTCTTTGTTGCTCTGCCCTGCTCGAGGGCCAGAGCCTCATAAACTGCTTGTCGCTCTGCCATGCCCAGGGCGGTCAGAGCCCTGAAAGCGCTAATTCCCCCGTAAGCTTTGTTGGATAGCCACACAGTAGCAAGGGGGCATGCCCCCCCCCCCCCAAGACTGATGGGGAGGGACAACCACGGACCCTTACAATGATAAATAATAATACAGTCATCGGCTAAGTCATTATGCAAGGTAGCCTGTCTCCCCTTGTTTTTTTCCTGCAAAACCCCCCCCAAGACGTTCTGGTTAAACTTGGATTATTGCTGTGCACATTGTAAGATGAGCTGTTGCCAGCAGGAGAATGAGTTTGTGTGTGTGGTTTTTGGAAAAGGGGGGTGTGTGGGGGGGGTGAGAAAACCTGGATTAGTGCTGGAGGTGACCCACCTTGATTATCATGCGCATTATAAAGAGGGGTTTCAAAGGGGGATGGGCTGTTGCCAGCAGGAGAGTGAGTTTGTATGTGTGGGGGGGGGGGGTGAGAAAACCTGGATTTGTGCTGGAAATGGCTCTACTTGAGGATCACTTTAGATAAGCTGTTGCCAGCGGGGGAGTGAGGTGGGAGGAAGTTTTGTTTCATGGTCTCTGTGTGTATATAATGTCTTCTGCAGTTTCCACGATATGCTATGCATCCGATGAAGTGAGCTGTAGCTCACGAAAGCTCATGCTCAAATAAACTGGTTAGTCTCTAAGGTGCCACAAGTACTCCTTTTCTTTTTAGCACTTATAGCGCTTCTCATTTTCCAAACGCATTGTAACCATTAGCAGTGAATCCCCACCAATCCCCTTTGAGGGAGGGGAGTGTTTTATTCCTGTTTTGCAGATGGGGAAACTGAGGCAGCGAGGATCAGTGCCTTACCCAAGGTCATGCAGGAAGGCAGAACGAGAGCTTGCATGAGGATGCATCTGTCTTTTGCAGTATGGACGGTGTGCGCCCCTTTACATTCTTCCATGGATGAACAAACTCCCATCAGACCACTGACTGTGTTTTACTAAATCAAGGAGGGAAATGTTACCCTTATCCCAGCCATTGATTAGTTTATGCCCTCAATGAAGATTAATAAGCATGCATTGAATCCTCCTTTCACCCCTACTTAGCCAGTTGCCTCAATATGCAGCAGAGAGTTCCACAGTTTATTATAATTCTCCCGGGTTTCTGTAACATCACGGAGGTGCATGGCGCATTAAAGCAGTGGCTCTCAACCTGTCCAGACTACTGTACCCCTTTCAGGAGTCTGATTTGTCTTGTGCACCCCCAAGTTTCAGCTCACTTAAAAATTATTTGCTTACAAAATCAGACATAAAAATACAAACCTGGCACAGCACACTGTTACTGAAAAATAGCTGACTTTCTCATTTCTACTATATAATTATAAAATACATCAATTGGAATATAACCATTGTACTTACATTTCAGCATACAGTATACAGAGCAGTGTAAACAAGTCATTGTATGGGTCACGGTGTATGCACATCCCGTCCCCCGTTGGGGCAGGGCAAGGTGGTGATATCACCGCGGTTAATCCCCCTGGCGACCCTCGGGGTGACTGCAGAGTCACTATGGCAGCCCTCGGACACAGGGCAGCTCAGCCTAATGGCTAGAGTCAATATGGTGGCCCTCGGAGTGTGGGTTTAACCCTTTCTTCTCCAGTGCGGGGTATACACACCCCGTCACAGTATGAAATTTTAATTTGCACAGACTTTGCTAGTGCTTTTTATGTAGCGGGAGTTGATATACCCCCGGAAGACCTCTGCGTACCCGAAGGCATATGCGTACCCCGGCTTGAGAACCACTGCATTAGAGAACAAATAGAGAGCCCTCCTGGCCAGAAGACCTTGCAATCTGAGTAAAGAGGACAACAGCAACAACAGAGGAAAGGGGACAGGGAGAGGGAGCATGAGCGACAGGACAATGTGAGGTCACTGGGGAAGCTAGTTCATGTCTCTTGATGGTTCATTTTGATTTAATTTTTGGAACAGCAGCTGTTTTTTGCAATACAGCTTCATGGTTGGCATCGTTTCCCGGGCTTCACAACAGCAGCCCTCAATCTTTGCCCTACGGCGACCACATCTTACAACAGAAAAAAGGTTTCGGACTTTCTAGCCAGAAAGAAAAGGAGAGTAATTGGGACCTTCTGGCACGGTCATGAGCCCCAGCTTGGGAACCCAGAGGAACACCAATGGGTCAAGTTCATCCCTGGCATGGTTCCACTGAAGCCGATGGATTTTCATCAAGACTGGAATGGGCCCATTTGTTGAGACTAGCTCCCAGCCTTAGGAAGCTTATGCTGTAAATTGAATGGGTGCAATACACTGAAAGGGTGAGGGGCAAGGATTGGAAAAGACAGACCGGTGGCTGATTAGCAATGGAAGGTGACAGAAGATGGATTTAAAGAGCCCTGGAAGAGGGGGAGAAGGGTGCTTGAGGCTCAGGGACAGGAAGACTGTTCCAAGGGGTTGGGGCAGCATGATAAAAGGGAAAGAATTGGAGGAGAAAATTGGAATATTAAGCAGAAAGGGGAATGAGCAGAGTGAAGGACTAGAGATAGGAGGGGCCAAATTCTGCTCATTTACGCTGGTGTAAATCCACAGTGACTTCGCCAGTGATATACACCAGCGTAATGAGGAGCCGAGATGCAGGCAGGGGTGGCGCGAGGAGTAGCCATGGTATAGCGGAGGTCAGCCTGGGTGGGTGCAGTGTTTCCAATTGGGTTGCCATGCAAGGAGTCTGCCCTGGGCATGGAGCCTGGCGGAGGAAGGCACAGCGCTTGACGAGTGATGTAAGAAGATAGTGTCAGGCTGAACTAACTCAGCCAGGGTCCTTGAGATAGGATACTTTAGGGTGAATAAGCCTAATGTGGAACCTTGATAAAGGAACAGCTGCTTGCTCTGAAGGGGAGAAGCCTTGTCTGAAGGCCACAAGATAAGGGACAGAGGTCAGAAGAAAACCACTTCAGAATCTCTCCTTGCTTTCTTGATCTGGAAAGCAGACGGACGATTCTTTGAGTGCAAATCAGACAGGCACCGAGCAGCTATGGCAGCACGTCCACTCCAGTGTCCCAGAGGGCAAGACAGGGCCTATTTCAGCCTTTCTGTCACTATGGAGATTTCCAGTGGGGTCAGTGCTGATGGTGGGTTTGGTGATGAAAGCACTGCATTGGTAGCAACTGAGACGACCCAATTTCTGAACAGCCAGTGGCCAGTAGCAAGTTTTGATCAACTGGGCTGATTTCAAGACCACACCTAGGAGGTGAAAAATTCTACTATCCCATTACCTTCCCTGCTCTAATAAGTAATAATGAGGCTGTGCTCTTGTTTAGCACTTTACATCTGTATATCACAAAGCACTTTACAGAGGAGACAAGTATCATAATCCCCCTTTTACAGGTGGGGAAAGTGAGGTGAAGCGACTCACTCAAGGCCAAACAGCAGGCCAGTGTCAGAGACTGTAATAAGAACCCAGCCCAAGTGTCCTGAGTCCAGGTAACATAGGATGCGCTCATTTCCTTCCCAGTAAGGTATGAGTTTGGATTAAACAGAAACATTTGCAATATGATGAACAGGAGCTAGAACACCGATTCCTGTTAATAAATGATCACTCCGAGGCTTCCCTGCTTTGCAGATCGTTTGGAAATACACCTCCCAGGGAGAGAATTTCCAGCATCGCCACCTGCTTATAAACATTGCAAATGTGTGGTCCTGGCAGTCTCAGATAAAAGACTATTCTAATGTGTTTATTATTTATTAATCATCAGAATTATAAGAGTAACAGCAGGGCATTTTCATAGCCCTCTTTCATCAGCCGCTGGGGGGCGGCCCCCAGGTTCTGCGTGAATTTTAAAAGAGCAAACTAGATTTGAAAGGAAAAAGAATAGCCTCTGCTTGTCTTAATTTGAATGGAATTATGTTACGTACAAGGACAAACCAAAGTGCTGAGCAAATGTACCATAAACACCAGGGTCTTACCCATCGCCTCCAAGGAACCAGAACAGGAGATAAGGTAGAAAGAGCGAGAGGAGAAAGTTTGTGGCTCCTTGCACCTCCTTTTAACACAAAGGGGAAGTATGATACTGACAAGGATAAACACCCAGGTGTGACAGCACATGGGTAGGGTGGGCAGAGAGAGTATAAAGAGGAGCAGTGGGATGAAGTTAAGCACCAACAACATAGGCTAAATATCAGGACAGGTTTCCTGTGGATGAGAGTGTGTTCCCGTCTCCCGAGGGAATTATTACAAGTCCCCACACTGAGCCATTCAAAACTGGCCTGGAGAGGGCTCTTGAGGGGACAATCCTGCATTGGGAAGAGCCTGGCATGGTACTAATCTTTCCCATCACTAATTTCTATCACTAATTACTGATAAGATAGTAAATACCAGACCTGATGTAGCTCTGCTCTGCCACAGACTTCCTTTGGGACCTTGGGCAAGTCACTTAAACCCAGATCCTCAAAGGTATATTGAGTCACTTAGCTCCTATTGAAATCAACAGGAATTAGGCACCCGAATATCTCTGAGGATCTGGGCTCCAGCCTCTTTGTGCCAAAGTTCCCCATCTCCAACCCAGAGATGATAGCGCTTCCCTGCCTCACAGGGATTTTGTGAGGTGCTCAGAGATCTACTGCTGGAAAACACTATCTAAAAACTAGCTATTCTTTCCCAAGCTGCTCAGACTGTATATGCTCTGTTGCCATGCGGAGGACTTGAGTTCCCAGGGCTCTCATTTTAGCATCTTTTACTAGAGTTGCACTCAGGATAAATTAAAAAAAAAATATTAAAAACAGATGCCAAGAGAGGATCCAGATGTATTTCAAGAGAAGCAGTTGTAGAGTTTTTCATTCTTTGCAGCATTTTGAGGTCTGCTTGTCAGGACAAGTCCGTAGCCTCTTCTTTGTAAGGTATAAGAATTACCTTACCGGTCCATAGGTATCTCAGTTACTGACGAGATCTTTCTGTTCCTGGGGTCAGTGCCTCTCCCACTCTGCACCCTTGCTCTTGGTGTGTTTTTCCATCCACAAAAAGAGCAAATGGATACTTTGTCAGAAAGATCTTTAATTCAGATTGAGAGCAAGAAAAACCAGAAGTATGGTCTCGGGCTGGGCCGGGGGTGGGGGGAGGGAGAAGTGAGCGTGTGTGTGACCAACTGTCCTTTCACAGTTTTCACTGGACCAGCCCCTGTGGACACTAAGGTGCAAGCAGGGAGCATGGTGCTGACGGGCTCTGTAATCTGTCACGAGGTAGGATGAGGATAGGCCATGAAGGGCGTTGAACGTGAAGAGAAGTAACTGAGTTTTGAAATAATAAAGAGGAAGCCAGCAGAAGGAGAGATGTTGAAAGAATTCTTGCCCTCTTGACACTGGATCCATCAAGCTTGTTCTCCTGTGGATGGGTGCGGCTTAGTGCCGAGCCTTCACTTTGGTTTCTTTCCTATGGATCTGCTCACATTTTATTTTGGGAATTGCCATGTAAGGGCCAAATTCAACCCTGGTGCAAGTGGGCCCAACTCTATTGACTCAGCTTTGTCTAGAGTCCACCATGCTCCTACTTACAAATGAAAAGTGAATCAGTAGAATTTGGCTTGCGAATGATATTTCTGTCCTAATGGCTGGAGGGGAGTTCTTGCTATTTAGCTTTCAAAGCATTGCTAAAGATTTGAGCTTCTGGAATAGCTAACCAGATGCATTGGCAGGCAGCGGTTGGTCACACTGCCTCTGGAGGCTGGCCCACAGAGTAACAGCCACTGGGGATGGTTCTTCCGCTCAGGTGACAGAGGCAGTTGATGCCGAAATCAAAGGTCCTAGAGGCTCTGTCCACACTGATGACCATGGTATTGGTATATATGCAGCACATGGTTTCAAGGCATTGAGGCAACTCGTTCAATGCATTCTACTTTGCTCCTTCTGCTCTCTTCTTTCTTTTTGCAAAAGGCTGCTGCTGGTTTTTTTTCCCTGTGAGGGAGATCAGTGGATGGTGGGAGAAACCGGGCCTTCCCTTTCCTCTGGGTTCCAATCCAGGGACCTAAGCAGCCAAGGCCTGGCTACACAGACCCACTGGTGCCTCCCTGGCCCCTTTCCTATTTTGCCTTCTGTTAGGCCTTTCCCACAGCCTCTTCCCCAGGCTGCCAGGGTATCAGCCCCTCTCTGCAAGCCTCTTCCCCAGGCTCACTGCAAAGGTTCTCAGCATTTCCTCTACCCCAGCTGGTTCTTCTGCCAGGGCATTTTCCTTACTCTTCAGGCAGGGCAGTCTCTGACCCAGCAGAAGTTCTCCTGCTCCCTGGAGGTCCCTTGGCAAGCACAGAGAACCCCGAGCAGACTCACTTCCTTCAGCTTCCCTTCCCCACAGCCTTGTACGCCCTGTTGCAGGCCCCTCTACCTGCAAGGAGCCTTGACACCTTGCACAGATGTAGCAGATTGGGGCTGACTGAGACCACAGATGCTCATTAACCAATTCTGGCCCAGTGTGGGATTGGCGCATCACATCACACCCCTCCTACCTCTCTTCCCCCATTGCCCTACACCTGTTGTCAAGCTACCTCCTGTCCCCAGAGAGAAAGAGGGGAGCGGGAGACTCTGTGATTGAGGATGGGATTCCAGAGACTTTCATTCTAGGTCACTGGTTTGAAGGCAAATCCAGTTACCAAAAGTTGTAACTATCCCATGGTCGCTCGGTGACCCATGAGAAATTAGTGTGGTGTGTCTCAGTCCTATTCCGAGGGGCCCGGGGCCCATAGTACCAAAACCACCATCAGAACTGAGCAAGTCCACAGTCTCAGCAGTGTTCCTGCTCAGAAACAATTCTATCCCACGTATACCTGCTTTGCAGATGCAGTGTCCATCATTTTTTAGCCAACACTGGGGATTGAAACAGGAACTTGTATAGATAATTGAGCTAAAGGCCAGATTTTTAAGGTTTTTTGATGCTTAACTCCCATTGATTTCAGTTGGAGTTAGGGGCCTAATTACCTTTGAAAATCTGACCCTAAGTCCCTTAGCTGTCAGCTATAGCAGACATATTCTTCTGTGGGTCAGACCCTTGGGATGTAACATGCACTAAACAGTGGGTTGAACACACTTTTGGAAATGCAAGCCATTGTCTGAGGCTTTCAGGAGCGACATCAGGACATAAGCATCCCAATTGCAGGGTACTGGGAATCACAGACAAAATAGCATTCTAATGTGTTTATTTATTAATCATCACGATAATATGAGTAAGAGCAGGGCATTTTCATAGCACTTTTTTGTCAGCCCCCGCGATGTACCTCATGAATTTTAAAAGAGAAAGCTACAGTTGAAAGGAAAGAAAATGTATAACATAATTCCATTCAAATTAAGAGAAGCAGGGAAAGGGAGAAATCAAAATAAGGCAGAAGAAATTAAAGCCATTTTTTAGTGTTCTTCTAGTTCTTCTGCTTTATCTACCAATTTCTCTCAAACTCACATACTCTGGGGTCCCATTTTGGCATCAATAGGTGCACGTGACATCCATTAACATGAATAAGTGTTGTGTACTTGTCATAACAACACACTACTTTTACATTTCTATAGCACCTCCTTGTGTCTGAGGAAGGTTGCAAAGCTCTTTACAAGGTGGTTTGGTATCATTAGCTTAGTTTCATGAAAGAGGAAATTAAGGCCCAAAGATGAGTTGAGACTAGGACCCATGTCTCCTGAGTCTCAATCCCTTGTACTAACCACTAGACAAATCTGTCTCCCAAATGCAGTAACTCTCCTATTGATGACAAAATCTACAGTTATGGTGGAAGTCATCAGATGATGCTGTTAAACATCGTCTTAAAAGTTCTTTTTCTTAGCGTGCGAGCAGTGTTCAATCTCTGAAGAAATGTTGACAGTTTTGTGAAAAGGGTTCTTCTGGGGAAGATGTTGAAGACTGCAAAAGAGTTTACTCTGTGCTTCAATCTCTCTAACTAGAGACAGTTCTTGGGGCAGAATTGTTCCCTTTGCACCAGGCTTGGGTATGTGGGCTGAGATTCCTGAAAGAAAGGTTTGTCTGTATGCTGTCTGTGACCACCTCTGCTCCAGGACTGGTGTATACAGTGTAAATAAAATAAGTTGCATTAATAAAACACCCAGACTCCATGTCACAGATTTCTCCTCCAGTAGGAAACCAACCTGCAAAGCCTCAAAACCTGCCAACATTTGCAGATGAGCAACAATTATCTCTGGACCAATCATCCATATGAGTCTCACACAGTTTCTCAGGGGCCTGTAGGAGGTTCTCAGAGAATCTACAGAACTAAGCAGAGTTTCCTACCCTCTGACTGATCTCTTCAGTCATAAGAGTACTCTCTGTGCTGCCTGACATGGGTGAGGCACTTGGGAGGGATGAGGGGTGGGGAGTTGGGTTTGTAAAGGTTGAGCTAATGCAGCATAGTTACCAGGAGCCCAACCAAACATCCAAAAAAGCGAGAGAGGACATAGGGAGAGAGAGGAAACAGTGTCATTTAGAGTTTCAAGGAACAGGATGTTGACAACCCTACAAATATTTGAAGGGTATAAATATCTTGGCTCCTGGATCATTGGCCTGTGCCTGATGTTAACCCATAAAGCTGGCTACCCATGCCCTGGCCTTGCCACCTGTACATAGTGACAGGTTCTTGGTCTGTTCATTTTAGATGAATTATTTATATACCCAGGATTCTTCTTTCCTGGTGAGATATTTTTCTCTTTCCATTCCTTAGTGTCTCTCCCATTTTGTGCGCTCTTGTTACACTTTCAATACACAAAAAGCAAACAGAAACTTTCAATCAGAGCGACTCTTAAAGTCAGACTGAGAACAAGAAAGAATTAAAGTATGGTCTCCATGAGAGGGCACTCAGTGTTTGTGGTGGAGTGTGTGTGTCTCTTCTAACAATCTGCACAGGAACTGGACACAATATGGCTGTCAGTCTCTGCAGCACATAGAAGCCTCAGATATATAAAGGGGGGAAAGGGCATACATTTAATAGCTAAATGCTAGTGCTGGTTGGACTAAAAAAAAGTCCATAGAAAATGCTGACCAACACACATGCCTATATAAAGTTTTCATTAACAAATTCAAAAGAAAATTTTGACTTTTCAGTGAAAAATTGAAAACTACAAAATTTTCTGTTGAAAATAGAAAAATTCAATTTGAAAAATTTCATCACAGTACCTAACGGGAGTTGTAGTTTGGGTGCCTCATGTTCCAATTCTCTTCTATGGGCCAGGCTCCCCAGCTGGACTACATCTGCCATGATGCATCATGCTTTCCCTTCTTGCTGTGCCACCATAGTGCATCATGAGAGATGTAGTTTGGCTGGGGAACCCAGCCCGCTAGGAGAATGGGGTCATCAGGCACTCAAACGACAACACCCATGTGGCAGCCATTCAGAATTGAAACTTTTCAGTTGTTGGCCAAAACATTTTGGGGTATTTGGTTTCTTGAAGAAGAGTCTATATTTTCTGTGGAAAGCAGACACTTTTTGTGAAAGATCTTGTTGTGTCAAAACCCCAATTTTCTGTCTAAAAGCAGCTTTGATGGAAATTTTTTAGCCAGTCCTCTAAATATACCAGAGCTCTCTTCATATTCTGCCTCACACAAGTAACTCCGTTACTATATTCTAGAATGGCAGCAGGCACACCTAACTCATGAATAGCTGTGAACTCAGCTTTTCCATCATTCCCAGCAACAGGCTAGTTCAGTCAGCTTTTGTTTGAGGCTGGCTGCAATGAAAGGTGCTTTGATTATTGTGGCACTCTGTACCTCAAAGCAGCACTCATATTCACCCCTGTCATATAATTATGATATATTTCATACAAAGCATGCCATGTAAGATATCATATGAAAAGTCATGACTTTCTGAAACCCATTGTTCTGTCAAAAAGAAAAGGAGTACTTGTGGCACCTTAGAGACTAACCAATTTATTTGAGCATAAGCTTTCGTGAGCTACAGCTCACTTCATCGGATGCTGTAGCTCACGAAAGCTTATGCTCAAATAAATTGGTTAGTCTCTAAGGTGCCACAAGTACTCCTTTTCTTTTTGCGAATACAGACTAATACGGCGGTTACTCTGAAACCTGTTCTGTCAAAGTATGTATATCATTTGTGTGTATGAAGTTATGAGGTTTTGCTGTATGGTTGTTACTGAACTGTGTTGTAAGTTTGAGAGTCTCCACTTCTAGTCCTCCAGTGACAACAAAGGAGGTGTCCCACTCCCAGGAGGGTGTTAAATGACCATTAATTAGCAGGGGAGTTGTAGTCAAGGGATTTACAATGCTGTAAGAGGGCTGGGCAAGGATCATGCAATGGGCTATTTCTTAACTCTGTGACTCAGCAAAGTCCACCAGGACATGTCTGGACTAGTGTGTTCCAGGAACCTGGACTGAGGACATAAAATAGGGGACAATGGCATCATGCTTTTGCCTTTCTCCTTCCCCACCTACGCTGGAAGCAACAAGAATGCTGGGAAGACAAAAGACTTGAACTGAGGAGACTGGTCGCCGGCTTAAAGTGGAAGCCTGTGTATTAGAACTGTAACCTATCTACAGCATCCAGTAGGGTGAGAAAACTGCTTCATCCAAATACTGCCTAGTCTAATAAGGTTCGGGATTTAGATTGCGTGCTTACTTTTTATTTTTATTTTGGTAACTCTCTCTGACCTTTTATGCCTACCACTTATAATCACTTAAAATCTATCTTTCTGAAGTTAATAAATCTGTTTGATATATTACCTAAAACAGTGTGTTTTGATTGAAGTGCTTGGGAAATCTCAGCTCAGGTTACAAAGGCTAGTGTGTGTCCTCACCACATTGAGGGAGGGGTGGACTGGGTACTGAACTTCCACTGTTCAGGCTTCTGACCAGGACAAGACCGTACAGTTCTGGGGTACAGGGCTAGGGGCTTGGGAGATTTGCTGGTGCCTTTCTCTGTGCAATTTGTGAGACACTCAGAGAGCGTTCATGCAATTTAGCTGGGTGTGGGGGTCTACAAGCTGTTTTACTGAGTGATGATAGTGCCTGGAGAGGTTTGCTGCTTGTCACTAGCAAAGCATTGTGGGAGACAGCCCAGGCTGGAGAGTTAAGGGGGCACAGGGTACACTAATTCCAGGTTGTACCCTGGGGATCCTGTCACAATTATTGCAGAGACAGGGACAGCTCAAGCCAGAAAGAACGAGTCTAGACTCTAGACAGTTCAGCTAAATATTTCCCCTAAGGCACAAGTGAAGAGATGAGGCTCTTTGATCTGTTTCACAGCAATATGGGAAACAAAGCTAGAATAACTAGACAAAAGGTGCAGGTAATCAAAGCACAACATCAAGGGCGCAGGAGGCGGCATGGCCCAGTGGACTAGACCTTTGGGAATAACAGTTGCGAATGGAAATTAGGATCTGACCATTGGGAATGGCAGTTGGAAAAGGACAGCTAGACTTGGGCAGTTGGAAATCACAGTGGAGAATAAACTGGACTGGGGCAGTTGGGAGCGACAGTTTAAATGGAGCAGTTCGACTTGGGCGGAATGAGAGCTGGGAATAATTGTTAACCGTGGGCAGCTGGGAATGGCAATTAGAATGGAGCAGTCATCATAGCATCTGTGACTGTTGCTCTTTCACTATGTCAGATGGGATCACTATAGACAGATGTCAAGCGCTCTCTCTTTCTTAGGGCCTGAGGGCCCTTTTTCTGCAGCACTTCGAGCCTTGGCCCTCAGATATTACAGTGATGAGGACAACATAAAAATCTACATAGAGCCGAACAAACTGCAAGCCCAAGAAGCTGGGACTGCTTCAAAACCCAGTGCAGATCATACATGTTCTAGTACAATGTATTCCCAATCGATTTGGACACTGAGGGATTGAATATTATGTCCAGGACACCTGTGTACTATGTTGAGAGGCCAAGGATGTATTTGAAAAATAAAGAAGTAAGAATATGGAACTGAGCGCTAATTGGCAAAAATACCTATCACCACAATGCCCAGTCTAATCTCTGCAGAATTTACAGCGTCTGTCATAGGCGTTGCAGGGAGGCCACGCTGACAGCTTATGGGTAGGTGGGCGCTTGATGGCTGCCACTGGCTCTAAGGATGAAGAGTCTGAGAATTGGATTAAAAAAAGACTCTTACTACTGCAAACGCTTTCATGTCAATGGCAGAACAAACGCTTTGGAAGACAGTGACCCCAGATTTAATCCCATCAGTAACTATGTTCAGTAATCAGGTGCATGCACAAGTATATCAGGGACTTTAAATGGTTCAGAAAATGTTGCACCTGAGGATGATTGCTCTCATCCATGTAAATCAGGAAGAACTCCACTGGAGTTGCACTGGTGTCAGAGAGAAAAGACTCAAGCCCGTTAACTGGTGACAAGGGGAGAGGCTTGTCTGTCAGTCTCTGAGTGGGAACTCAAGTTTTGTGGTGGCCTAGAGGAAGGCTGTACAGGGAAGCCTGGGTGAAATGTAACAGACACGCCTCTGGCTTGTCCTCCTGCAGCTGCTCCTTTATCTCAACAGCAGAGAATTCATTCAAGGGCATGGGAGACTTGGATTCTAGCTCCAACTGCGATTTCCACCAGACTTTGATCTCACTTATTCACAGTGCTAATACAATACCGGTATGGATCTCATCGGGATATAGGCCTCATGTTTAGGAGGTAACAATAATGGACCCAGGGTCAGCATTACAGGGTGGCAAGCAGGGCAATTCCCTGGGGCCACATGTCACAGGGGGCCCAGCAAAGTTGCTCAGGCTTCAGCTTCAGCCCCTAGTGGCAGGGCTTGGGCTTCCGCAGGGCCAGCGTTAGACTCACTGGGCCCAGGGCCAAAAGCCCAAGCCCAAGCCCTACCACCTGGGGCTGAAGCCGAAGCCCGAGCCCTGCCACCCAGGGCTGAATCCCTCAGGCTTCCACTTCAGCCCCGCGTGGCAGGGATCGGTCTTTGGCTTTCTGCCCGGGGCCCCAGTGAGTCTAACGCCATCCCTGAATGGACCTGTTTAGGCTTAAATGTTAGCTAGAATGACAACTTTTGGCTTTAACAGCTGATCCATGGAAGGCAAAATCAAACATGACAGCTCATTAATTGTTGAACAGGTGATCCCACACCATGTTGGAATTTTACTGGATTGTACAGGGGAACCCGAGTCTGATACTGACTCCTGAGGGATTCTGTGTGGTGCAAAGATGCTCTTATGTTTGCCAGTCACTATAGAAATGTTTGTGTTTCTCATGTTCTCTAGCTCAAAGGAACAACTGTAGTAGCCCACTACAAGCATGCGATTTTGGTTAGGCACCATTTTCTGTGGGTGAGATGGCAGCTTGTGGAGGATTCTGAGCGCGACATGTGATGCTGTCCCACAAATTGGACATTTTAGAACCTCAAAGCAGCCCCAAGTTCCCCCCCCCCCTGCTTGGGGCTGGGCACCAATGTCAGCCCTGCAAAAAGAACCCTGAGTGCGGGCGGGGCTGAACAGGGCATGAGGTAGGAGGTGGGTGGATCAGTGGTGGAAGAAGGTGTGGCTGGAGTGATTCATTTTCTACTGATTTCCCACTGCTGCACAAGCCTGGTAGGGAATTAGCCCCTGCAGCAGCAGATGACTAGGGAAAGCACAAACTGCCTGGTCTCAGTCTCTCCACCAGCATTAGTGGTGGTTCAGGGATGAACCTGGCCCCTCAGCCTTTCCTGCCTTCTTCTCTTCTGCCTACTACCACAGGGATTGAGGGACCCAAACCTTCACAGCCAAACCTCCACCCTCGGCCTCCATATTCCTTCCTGCCAGCTTTTCTGTGGGAGTTCCACAGGCCTCTGTCCTTGGTCCTCTTCTCCCGCTACACTGTATCTCTGGGTCATCTCATCTGCAAACACAAATTCCACTACCTTCTCTATAATGATGATCCATCGGCTCCCCCGGCAGTCCTGGTGCCAGAGGAGCTGTCAGCTCCCCCTGCGGCCTCGGTGCCAGAAGAGTTGTCAGTTTCCCAGAGGGCCGAAGGAGCTCGTTCTCCCTGCCAGGGCCCTGGGGCCGGAGGAGTTCTGTGGCCCCACTGATTATTGCGGGGGCGTGCCCCTGCTTGCCAGCCTTGTGCACATTCCTGGCTTTATCTAAATCTTTCTGATTCTTCCTGCATAACATCTCTAAGATACAGCATTTCTTATCCAGCCACACTGCTAAAAATCTCATACAAGCTCTCATTCTCTTGGGTCTTGATCACTGCAACATCCTTCTCTCTGGCCTTGACAAAGGCAGTCTAGCCTCCCTCACATCCATACAGAACACTGCTAAAAAGCTAATTTTTCTAGCCCATCGCTTGGACTCTCTCACTCCTCTTTGAATCCACGCACTGGCTCCCACTTCTCTATGGCATAAAACATCAACTGCTTGTCTTTACTTTCCAGGCCTTTCATGGACAATCCCCACCCGACCTATCAGCTCTCATTTGCTACCAAGCTGTCCACGCTCACCTCCGAGCGGCCCGTGACACCAGCCTCTGTCACCCAGTTGTTACATTTTTAAACAAGCTTTGTGCTTTCTCTCTTGCTGCCTGGCATACGTGGGTGGTGCTCCTCACGAACGTTCACAAAGCTACCAGCATCAAATCCCTTCTCAAAATGCTCCTTTGCTATGAGGCCTTCAAAAATCTTGACAAGAATTAGGCTGTTGGTGTGTTGCGACGACCGCTGTCTGTCATGCTGATGGATATTTTCTCATTGTTTCTTTGTGCTCTCCTGTCTATTTGTATCCATCTGTTGTCTCTTGTTTTGTACTTAGATTGTCAGCTCCTTAAGGCCTGGATCCTGTTTTTATTTTGTTTGTACAGCACCTGCTACAATGTATCCTGGTCTATGATTAGGGCTCCTTGGCGCTATGGTAATACAAATCATAAATAAAAATAATAGTAAAATGTGGCCACTCTCGTCAGCCATCTCATCCATCCTCAGAAGACTACTGAAGAGAATCTGGTCCTGAGTGCCAGATAAAGACTTGAGTCCACCTATAATCCAGGCTCCCCAAAGGACTACCCTTCCCCAGCCCCATCAATCCACATCCAGAAGCCATCCTCCCACTGTCCCTGGCTTCTGTGGGTCTCCCACCCCCACAAGGTAGGAACTCAGCGTCCCTCAAAAGGCAGTTTCACAATTCTCCCTCCCAACATGTGAGTCAGTCTACTCCACAGGTGAGAGAGGGAACCATGCAATTTAGCTGAATCCAACCTCACCTTGTCCTCACTCTGATTGGCAAAGAAGGGTGTGATTGAGGGAGGGTGTGTCAGGAATTCAGTTGGCTCCAGATGTGGTCAGCTGGCAACCCAGTGAACCTGGCTGGACCCAATAAGCCCTCACTGAGTTCCTGTGCTCCCTGCCTGGACAGAAGAGCCAGCAGACCCTCATTTAAACTTTTCAGCAATAACAGCACAGGGGCTGCTCAATGTATTCCAGGCTTGCGGTTGTGCTAGGGCTGCTTCCTGTACCTTGCTCCACCCTGTGCGTGTTCCTGCTCCAGCCCCAGTCTCTACCTTCCTCCGATCCCTCTGGGTCCTGACTCCTGGCTCTGACCGCTGGCTTGTCTCCCAACCACGACTCCGGTTCTGCCTTCTGGCTCTGCTCCAACTACTAGGTCTGACTCCTGTTCCAACTAGAACGTCACCCTGCCTATGCCCCAGAGTGTGCCAGGGCGTAGAAGATATATTTATTAGTTACCCTAATCTCATGCCACCCTCATTCCCATAGGAAAGTAATCAGTGGTGGCAGGGATAAGAGGAAGGGAAAACAAAAATAGGGACGTAGGAATTGCCAGACTGTATCAGACCCATGGGCCTTCTCATGCTGTATTGTCTTCAACAGTAGCCAGTAGCAGCTGCTTCAGAGGAAGGTGCAAGAACCCTGTAGTAGGCAGTTGTGGGATAATCTACCCCACATGAAGGTCTCAGCCTAGTCCCTACTAGAGATCGTTTAAGACTTCAACCATGAGATTTCTTATCCATTTCAATACTTATTTAGCATTGACTGGATGTTCTTGTTACCTATCCAAAGGGCCAGTCTCTCTTTGAATCTTGCTAAATTCTGGAACGCAGCAACATCTTGTGACACTGAGCTTCACAGATCAGTTACATGCTGTGCGGAAGAAGGATTTCCTTTTATCACCTTGGAATCTGCCTCCTTTCACTGAATATCCCCTTGTTCTTTCTCTCTCTCACACATACCTATAGTATTTAACTCCTGCCCCATAGCCCTGCCACCACCCCTTTTACATGGCCGCATCATTAACCACAAAACCATTTCCTCTTCTTCCCTTCCCTCTTCTACCTCCATAGGTTTGTCCAAGGACCCAAGCCCCTGCTGCTGGGGGTGATGGAGCCAGTGCTTGTACGAGGCATTGACTCCAGAACAGTTCTGGATAGAACGGGGTGAACCAGGGCACTACTGTGGTCAAGCAGCAGCCCTGGACCCAAGTCCACCATATACATGATATAGAAATATTAAATATCAGTTTCTATTTTGAATAATGGCTCCTTTTGATTTTCTTGTATAATTCCCAGAAGATGTTAGGTCATTCAAAGGCCCCTATCTGGAAATATGCCCTTTGTTTGTTTGACAATGAACCTACCAATGCAATAGAATGGAATAAGTAAAGAGTTCCCAAACTTTTCTGTAATACGGACCACCTCTTAATGGCGACATTGTCTTGAGGATGCCCCTCCCATATGTTGTCATATAGAGTAAGTCCCTTCCCTTTGATGAATATGTAACATACTTGTGGTAACCATAGCAATTGCATACATGGAAAAATGTAGTAAAGTATTTGTCTTTAGTATGAGCAAGACAAATCTCAGACACACACTCTAATTTTGGTCTTAATTTCTTCCCATAAGTTTTGTTGTATCGAGTCAGAACAAGGAGGAGAGGCAGATTTCTGTGGACCACTGGCATATGTTCTTCAGACCACTAGTCGCCTACGTGACCCAGTATTGCCAATCCTAAATGTAAACAAAAAAATCATGTATGGAGTGGTGTTGTAGCTATGTTGGTCCCAGGATATTAGAGAGACCAGGTGAGTGAGTTAATATCTTTTATTGGACCAACTTCTGTTGGTGAAAGCAACAAGCTTTCAAGTTACCCGAAGAAGAGCTCTGTGTAGCTTGAAAGCTTTGTCTCTCTCACCAACAGAAATAAGTCCAATAAAAAATATTACCTCACCCACCTGGTCTCTCTGAAAAAAATCATGTCTCATCCCCAAATACATAAAAATGATTTTTGGGGTTAGTTTTTGTTGCCTTCTGTTTGTTTTAGCTTTTAGGATGCAATCAGGTCACATTTTCAAGCTTCCTCTGCAACCATGAAGGCTAAAACTTATTTTCTTTTTCAAATGAACGCTGAAATTCTCATGTATTGCCATGCCTCCTGGAGTTGGGGCTTTAAGAACATCACTAATTACTGCAAGCCTCATGACAAAATCATGAGAGTTGGTAACATGGTGGATCACCGTTTGGGAACCTCTGCTAGGCAGACGGGAATTTCTGCCAATTATAGCCACCCCGTATACCTGCACCTGTGCACACTGCTAGTGTTGACAGGCAAAACATTATTTGCATTCACGATCTTTACCCTGATGCCAAGCAGTGATTAAGTTTCATTGGTGCAAACAGCAGCTTTTCCTGCTCACTCTAGGGGTTGCGCTGATGCAGCTATACCGATGGCTGTGAGCGGGGAAAACACTAGTAGGTCGCTGGATCAGTCAATGCCAGAGGTTTCCAAACTGTGGTCCACAGTGTTGCCCACTCTCTTAATGTTATCTCTGGCTTTGATCAAGACAATCCCCTATGCAGGCAAGGCCATACAGCCTGGGCCAAACGTCCCTGAAGCTGCAGGCCGAGGTAGCTGTTACCTTGCAAGTGAGTTAGCGGGCTGCTAATGCAAGCCCCATAAAAAGAGGGAAACCACGTCCCTGGGGTGGGGAAATGATGGTGGCAGGGCAGGTGCCAGGCCCAAGCGATGCAAGCCAGGGTGGGAGGGAGCATCCCCATGCAAGTGGGATGACTTGAGGGGGCTGCCCCAGGAGGGCAGCCAGAAGGGGGACCCTCAGAGAGAGGGTGGGGTGGGGAGGGGGGTTCACTTCTGCCCCCCCGCAAATCACGAGGGCTCCAGCCAGGGGCGGCGGAGGGGCAAGGGCCTGGTTCCTTCAGAGGGGGCGGGGCAGCATGGCGGAGCTCGCCGGGGGACCCGCCGCTCGGCCGGGTGCGGGGGGATGGGCCGAGAAGACCGGCGGGCGGGGCTTCGGCGGGCAGGGGGCGGGGCCCGGCGCGGAACGGCGCGCTGAGGTCAGCGGCGAGCGGCGCCGTCACAAAAGGAAGTGGCGGCGGCGGCGGCCGAAGGCGGGGGGGGTCCGGAGCCGGGCGCGAGCCAGCGGGCGGGCGGGCAGGCAGCTGGGCCGGAGGCCCCGAGGCAGCGGAGCGGAGCCGCCCCGCAGCCCGAGGGCGCGGGCGCGGGCGGAGCGCGGCGCCCAGGCCCCGGCGGAGGGAGGCAGGCGGGCGGGCAGGCGCGGAGGGAGGCAGGCGGGCGGGCGGGGGCCCCGGGCCGGCGGGGGGCGCCCCGGGCCCGCTCGGCGCCGCGCCATGGCCCAGCAGCAGGTGAGCAGCTCGCAGAAGGCGCTGATGCTGGAGCTGAAGTCGCTGCAGGAGGAGCCGGTGGAGGGCTTCCGCATCACCCTGGTGGACGAGTCCGACCTCTACAACTGGGAGGTGGCGATCTTCGGGCCCCCCAACACCCTCTACGAGGGCGGCTACTTCAAGGTAGGCGGCCGGCGCGGGCTCAGCCCCCTCTGTGTGTGTGTGTGTGGGGGGGCCCGACTCGTGTGTGTGTGGGGGGGTAGTGCTGGGGTGGGGCGCCCCCCCGCCGTGTGTGTGTGTGTGTGGGGGGGGGAGAGTGCTGGGGCGGGGGGCCCCCCCGCCTCGTGGGGGGGTGGGTGGGTGTGTGTGGGGGGGAGAGTGCTGGGGCGGGGGGCCCCCCCGCCTCGTGGGGGGGTGGGTGGGTGTGTGTGGGGGGGAGAGTGCTGGGGCGGGGGGGCCCCCCCGCCTCGTGGGGGGGTGGGTGGGTGTGTGTGGGGGGGGAGAGTGCTGGGGCGGGGGGCCCCCCCGCCTCGGGGGGGGGTGGGTGGGTGTGTGTGGGGGGGGAGAGTGCTGGGGCGGGGGGCCCCCCCGCCTCGTGGGGGGGTGTGTGGGTGTGTGTGGGGGGGGAGAGTGCTGGGGCGGGGGGCCCCCCCCCCACCTGGGGGGGTGTGTGGGTGTGTGTGGGGGGGGAGAGTGCTGGGGCGGGGGGCCCCCCCGCCTCGTGGGGGGGTGTGTGGGTGTGTGTGGGGGGGGGAGAGTGCTGGGGTGGGGGCCCCCCCGCCTCGTGGGGGGGTGGGTGGGTGTGTGTGGGGGGGGAGAGTGCTGGGGTGGGGGCCCCCCCGCCTCTTGGGGGGGGTGTGTGTGTGTGGGGGGGAGAGTGCTGGGGTGGGTGGGGGCCCCCCCGCCTCTTGGGGGGGGGGGGTGTGTGTGGGGGGGGGGAGAGTGCTGGGGTGGGGGCCCCCCGCCTCTTGGGGGGGGGGTGTGTGGGGGGGAGAGTGCTGGAGTGGGGGCCCCCCCGCCTCTTGGGGGGGGGTGTGTGTGGGGGGGGGAGAGTGCTGGGGTGGGGGCCCCCCCCGCCTCTTGGGGGGGTGTGTGTGTGTGTGTGGGGGGGAGAGTGCTGGGGTGGGGCCCCCCCGCCTCTTGGGGGGGGTGTGTGTGGGGGGGGGGAGAGTGCTGGGGTGGGGGCCCCCCCGCCTCGTGGGGGGCTGTGTGTGTGTGTGGGGGGGCCGAGTGCTGGGGTGGGGGCCCCCCGCCTCGTGGGGGGCTGTGTGTGTGGGGGGGGGGAGAGTGCTGGGGTGGGGGCCCCCCGCCTCGTGGGGGGCTGTGTGTGTGTGTGTGGGGGGGAGAGTGCTGAGGTGGGGGCCCCCCCGCCTCGTGGGGGGCTGTGTGTGTGTGTGTGGGGGGGAGAGTGCTGAGGTGGGGGCCCCCCCGCCTCGTGGGGGGCTGTGTGTGTGTGTGTGGGGGGGAGAGTGCTGAGGTGGGGGCCCCCCGCCTTGTGGGGGGCTGTGTGTGGGGGGGGGGAGAGTGCTGAGGTGGGGGCCCCCCCGCCTTGTGGGGGGCTGTGTGTGTGTGCGGGGGGAGAGTGCTGAGGTGGGGGGCCCCATGTACTCCCAAACTACTCTATTGGGGAAGTGCTGCTGCTTCAAGCATAATGGACCCCTAAACCCTTCTGGTACTTCAAGATAAGGGGACCCCACTTTCTCCAACCTCCTGTATGGAGGTGGGGTGGGTGGTGGGGGGGGAGACTTGCTTCAAGGTAAGGAATGCATGGGCCCTGATACTTGTTGTGGGAAACCCAAGAGCTCTTGGAGTGGACCCCTCCTCCACCCTGTATAGGGGGCTGACACCACCCTCAGGATTCCCCATGCCCCTCTGAGAAGGCCCATCATCCCCTTGTATGGGTGGTCCTTCAAGGTAAGGTACGGGCTCAGATTCCTTGTGTCTCTGGGAAGGGAGTGGCGGGATAGCCTATACATTATGGGTGGGTTGCTTCAAGACAAGGGACCTGCTGCTGCCACCATATTGTATGTGGGGGATGTGCATCAAAATAAGGGCTCCCCCTACTTGCTCTCAGAATCAACTGTTCCCTCCTTCTGTGCCCCCCAGTGTTCCAGAATGAAGTGCTGTACTCCATCCCCTCCCAGCAGTTACCCCCCCACACCCTGCATGGGGTGCTTAAAGATAGCAAAACCATTCTCTCCCATTAGACCCTTCTGCAACCTGTACGAGGGAAGCTACTTCAGGGTAAGGGGTCCCCAGCCACTGGTTGCTTTTCAGCCTGTTTGAAGGAGTCCTCTTCAGGGTAGAGAACCTCCGTCCCTGGGACCCCAGAACTCTGCATTTTAATTCAGAATAAGGGACCCCATCCTTGAGTCCCCATAACCTTTGTAATGGGAACACTTCTAGGGATCCCATGCCCTCTGCCTAAGGATAGCCTGTGGGGAGGCCCTTCCAATCCCTGGAAGGGTATTTTCAGAGTAGGTGGTCACTCTCATCACCAGGTTGTCCAGGTGCCCCAGCACTCTGCATAGGGAATCCCTTCAAGATAAAGGATCTAGGGGCTTCCCTTGTCCCCAGTGATTCCCCTATATCTTTCAGCTTCCCTATACTTGTATATGGAGTCTACTTTAACTTGAAGAACCCACAGTGGTCTGTCATCTCCAACACTGGCAATGGTGGTTTAACATTCTGTATAAAAGGGGACTGCTTCAGTATGAGGGATCTGTTCTCTGGTTGCAATGGCCTCCGTTCTTTCTCCTGATGGTCCTGCTGCGAGGGTTCCTTCATCCCCTTTCCAAGTAATGTATCCATGTCAACACCATGTAGAAAGACAGCTACTTCATGATAAGGAACCCCTGTGGCATTCTCCCATCCCCCCCCCCCCCCCCCCCCCCCCCCCCCCCGCCTATCCCTGGGGCAACAACATGTATGAGTGTGACTGTTTCACAGTAATTGGCTGACCTTGATGTGCTCTTCCTCTCCCCCCCCCCCCCCAAAAAAAAAAAAAAAACCGAAAAAACTCTTAATGTCTTTCTACAGCACCCTTTGTCAGGATGGATACTTCATGCTAAAGGCTCTTCCTGCTGCCGGAATGCCTGGGGTCATCCAGTGTTTGATTTACCTGTTACCTCACAGTGCATCCCTCCTTCATCTCTCCCCAAACTTGGAAGAGGGGCTAAAAGGGCCATAAATCTGCTTCAGTGCAGAAAGCAGAGAAATGCTTTCAGTTCCCCTTCTGATCTTCCTGTCTTTCTAGAAAACTGCATAGCCATTATTTCTCCTCTTGTGACTAGAGTAAACAAGTCCTTTGACTTATGAGAAAGGAACTAAGGGGAGAGGGCTCCAAAATGTGGAGACATTGGGAATGTTAGAAAACTGCCCTGTTGGAGGTATGGAGAAGTAGTTAATCTTCTACTTGTTACAAATAGCATCTTTGAGGGTTGGCTTCTGCAGATGGTACCCCTGATCGACAAATGTGGCCTGTCAGAATTTTGCAGTGTCCAGTGGCCTCTGATATGGCATCACCTGCTGCAACTTATTCCCCTAGGATTCCCCCTTTCTAACAGTGACTCCAGTCAGCTCCATTTTATGCACACTATCTGGTGTCCTTTGACTCCTAGCAAGTTGAAGGAAAAACTTGAACATGTTTACATCAGGTTCTTTGCATCTTCACCTACTTATTGCCTCTCTGGATCAGGGTGTAAATACTTTCTTTTGGGAAACCAAAATATTAACAGCCTGTAGCTTTTTGACTAAATTGTTTTAGTTTAGCCTTATTGTTTTGAAAGAAGAAAACACTTCAGCACAATCTTTCCTTTTGTAATGAGTATGGTTGACTTTGTCATGGCAGTGTGATGTTTGTATTTTTAGATTTACCTCCATTATTACTTAGGAAGCAGCCCCAGTTTTGGCCTAGTAACTGGGTCAGCTTTGCATCATAAGGTGGGGTTAACCTTTCATACCTATACTTTGGAATTGGTGAGTAACCCTAATAAAACAGGGAGGGTGGGTCTCAAGTATTTTGTATGTGTTTAGTTACTTGCTGGGTCCTGCATTTGTCTTTGGGCTGTAAAATGCTTGAACAAGCTGGTAAAAGTGTTCTTCGGAAATGCACTTAAGTTTAGGTTTCAGCTAGGAGGCCACAATTGACTTGTAGTAAAGTAAAGCAACGAATGATTATGGCTCTGATGCTCTTCCTCATGCTATACTGTACCTGCTGTAGCTTTTCTTTGGGAGAAATTTGTGACATACTTGGCACAATTGACCTATTATACAGGTCTGTGGTGCTATATTTAAAAAAAAAATATTTTACTTCTATATGTAGATTTATTCCACTCTCATTACCATAGTATATGAGTGTTTTCCAGTAGTGCATAAAGTAACTTGACTAACACTTGTCATATGTGACTTGTTCTCTCTCCTTTTCTCCCTAGGGGAAGACTTGTATCTGCAGTGTAAATCTTTCTTGTTTTGTTAAGATTTTGTTTTGGGGCATTTCTTTTAAATACACACAGCTCTGTTTGAGAAGGCAGGTCAAAGAAGTGTACTTTGCACTTGGAGCAAAAGGTGGTGAGGTTTGTGATATACTTCGCTTCTTGCGGGAATTCCTGAGAGAGCTTGACTGTCTCCTGCACAGGCTGACTTTAGCATTATGGTACGCAAATTCCATTGTACCTCAGGAATGGAGTTGCTGACTAAGGTCTTCATCCTGGAGTTGTGGCAATTGTTCAGATATGCTGGTGCCCAGGCCACTGAGTGCCTTGAAGATAAGGACTGGGGCCTTGAACTTAACTGTGTTCTACGGGGTGCCAGCATAGAGAGAGGAATGGAGACTTGATATGCTCTTGTCAGCCTGTGTTGCTGAGGAAACTAGGCACAGCATTCTGTAGTAGCAGGGTCTCTTGGCCAACTGGAGCTATTAAAAGTATTATTGATTGATGCTATGTGAAATCTTACTGTTGGCAAAGAATCTAGGAGCCGTCTAAGCTACTGCTGGATTCACCAGGTGTGTGCGCATCTTTCAGCTATGTTTCAGTCTCCCTTGGCTCCACTACTTGGAGTGCTTTCCTCTGCCCACCAACATAATGTCCATCTTGTTCGGATTCAGCTTCAAATAGCTGTTCATTTACCAGCTTGTCCTGTCCAAGCATTGGGCATCTTGATGGGAGTGGTATGGTCAGACTGGTAAAGGATAGCTAGAATGGTCATCTACACATTGTTGACATGAGAGCATGTTGTCTTGTCGGTTCACCTGGTGGCTGCATATAGATTTTTAAATAAGACCAAAGAGATGATCCTTATGAGACCCCCACAAGTGATGGCTCTAGTGGCAGAGAGGCAGCTTACCACTACTCTTAGTGCTTCCCTCCAGGAAGGATTTAAACCATTTTAGAGCAAAGGATCTCTGTCACCTCTCCCAGGCAGTGCAGAAGTATCTTAATGTTAACAGTGTTGGCTGATGCAGAGGTCAGTAGGAGGAGAATAAATGTCTCCATCCACTGATAGCAAGAGATAATCTATCACTGCCACAAAATCAGTTTCCATTCTGTACCCTGGCCTGAATCCAGACTGTGTTGATTGGAGGATGTTCACTTCAGTTAGATGAATTTGTATTAGGCCTTTGGCTAGAGTCTTGTTACACTAGGAAAGTTTTGGCTGGAATAGCTATACTTGTATAACTTACTGGCAAACCCTCCTAGTGTAGATGTAGCTTATACTGACACAAAAGTGCTGCTGGCAACATATCTTGTACCAGTTCCAGAAGACATGTAAGCTATACCAGCAAAACACTTTTATCGCACTATAAGTGCATCTACACTGGGACTTATACTGGCATAGTTCTGCTTAGGGCCCTACCAGATTTGCTGTCCATTATGGTCAATTTCATGGCCATAGGATTTGAAAATTGGTAGATTTCATGTTTTCAGATGTTTAACTCTGAAATTTCATGGTGTTGTAACCATGGGGGTCCTGACCCAAAAGGGGATTGTGTGTGTGTGTGGGGGGGTGGGGGGTTGCAAACCTGTTCTGGGGGCTGGGAGAGGGGTCATGGGATTGCCACACTCACTTCTGTGCTGCCTTCAGAGCTTCTTCCAGCTGCAGCAGATTCCCGGAGGTGGAGGTGGGTATGAGAGCAACTGTGCAGGAGATGGACAAATCCTGTCTCTCCCCTGCCTCACCAGAGCTATGCGCCCCCTTTGCTGGGGCACTCCTGGGGACATCAGATTTCACGAAGAAGGGCTTATTTCACAGTCTGTGGTGTGTTTTTCATGGCCATGAAATTGGTAGGGCCCTAGTTAAGCTCGTATAAACTAAGTGTTGACCAGATATGGTGGTTCTAGCAACTTGTTCAGGAATGGAAGTTTTTGATACTGGATAGTAGTTGCCTAGAGCAAATGTATCCAGGTGGATTTCTTCAGTGCTGGTTATCCTGTTGTCTGTTGGAGGAAAGGATGATTCCTTCTGAAATACCTGCACAACACCTCATTCAGGGTTATAAGTGGCAGTGGTTGGTCTTCTCTCTTTCACAAGCTGAGAACGAACAGGTCTTGGGTTGAAATGCCTAAGGTATCCAGTAATTCTTGAATGAACGTACTGGACTCCAGGAATTCATGTGGGCTCTTAATTGGCTCCCATTTGGCTGGTACGGGGGAGCAGACCCATGTTTGAGAAGCATTCCTGCAAGTGCATATTCTTTTCCACCAAGTAGGATACTAGTCCTTTGCAGTGGTTGGTGCTGTGTTCTGATGTGGCCTCTAAGGCACTCAGGATTGATGAAAGGGTTTGCCGTCCTTGACAGCTCCTTAGGGTGGAATTTGGCAGTCTCATTGGAGCCTGATAGGAAGGTTCTCCTGCCCTGTAATATAGCCTCAGTATAAGCTTGGAGAAATTCTGTTTCAATTTGTTTTCCACCATCAGTGCTTGAGTTTCTGACCTTCTCTTTCTATTACAAGGTATCAAAAAACCAAGGAGATCTGTTGTGGGTGAAGAGGAGGAGTGGGGTGTGTGTGTGGATGTGTATGGGTGGTCAAGAGCAAGGTTCACCAGATTAACTCCTTGCCCTGTGGGTGGAGTGCTGTTGTCAATTAGCGTGCTTTAGAATCCAGTGCAGTTTGCCTTTTATCGAATCAGGGTCATGGGTCTTTCTCTGTTTCTGGGAGCTGGGAAAACTCTTGACAACTGCTTTAATGAGATGGAGTACTTGTGGCACCTTAGAGACTAACCAATTTATTTGAGCATAAGCTTTCGTGAGCTACAGCTCACTTCATCGGATGCATACTGTGGAAAATACAGAAGATGTTCTTATACATACAAACCATGAAAAAATGGGTGTTTACCACTACAAAAGGTTTTCTCTCCCTCTCCCCCCCCCCCCCCCCCACTCTCCTGCTGGTAAATTTATTTGAGCATAAGCTATTGCCAGCAGGAAAGTGGGGTGGGGGGAGAACCTTCTGTAGTGGTAAACACCCATTTTTTCATGGTTTGTATAAGAACATCTTCTGTATTTTGCATGCATCTGATGAAGTGAGCTGTAGCTCACGAAAGCTTATGCTCAAATAAATTGGTTAGTCTCTAAGGTGCCACAAGTACTCTTTTTCTTTTTGCGAATACAGACTAACACGGCTGTTACTCTGAAACCTGTCTTTAATGAGATGGTCTGTCAAGAAGACAGTGGCTGGGTTGTGGTCATCTTGATGTTGGCATCTAATCTGAAGATCTGGTCCAAGGTGTGAGTTGGACCGGAGAGAATCTGTGAGAGGCAAGTGCATAGATGGGATTTGGGGTTTTGAGAAGAGTATCAGACGCATGTCTCCCTTTAATCCTGTCCAAAACTGGGAACACAAGGTAATATAGGAAGCCTAAAAAGATGTGGGTGTAACTTTCTAAATTATATAAGCTTGGTTTTTGTGTTGAACAGTGTTTGTGTATAAAACAGGTTTGTGGGCTGTAGTTAAAACTGGGTCTATAAGTAATGTCCCTGATGAGGGATGATTAACATGATTGCATTGAGGTAGGGCAAACCTGAAAAGGGGAATGTATATAATTCTTGGAATAAAAAATTTAGGAAGTTGATAATAAGATGCATCCAGAAGCAGAGTTGGATGAACCTTATTTCAGTCACACTAGTCAAAATTTGTAGTTAAGACTCCGAGGATGAGTTGCTTATGTAAAAGGTGAGACTTCCATCATGTTAATAGATGCAGTGGGTAGCACAGGAGTTAAAGATGGTACATAGAAACTAATAGATTAATATATTTAATAGAAAAGCGAAATTTTAAATTTAAAGGGACACAGTTGATTTAAAAATCACACTTGTCTGCAAAGTTATATATTTGATATGATGTCCTAGATGTTTCTCCAGTCATTCAAGATGGGATGGTTTCTGCCTGGAGGAGCTCACCGTTTAAGGATAGGCATGTGGACAGAGGCTAAGGAAGGGAGCAGTAAATAGGGATGGTTCTTATACAAGTCAACTAGATTCTCTGTAGAAAGCATGACAAGTGGAAGTTTAAGAGGGGCTTAAACGTGTGCAGGGTAGTAGCCTTGTAGATGAGCTGAGAGGTCCTACCATGCATATAAGAGACGTAAAGTTGTGAAGCTGACAGATGAGTGGTCAAAGACATGACTACAGAGTGGAGGGAGCAGGGTGATATGAAGCTTGACAAACGAAATGGGGCAGAATTACATAGAGCTCTGAATATTGGTGATAAGAGTTATTTGTAACAATTTAAGGTTAATACCTTTTTAGTTTTTTCTCTAATCCTTCACTTTGTTGTGGGTTTGTGTACTTGAAGTTGTGTTATGTACACAAATATCACCCATCAATCTGCATTTCTACTATGATCAGTACTCTGCACAATAACTGTGTGTCCCTGGGTCCTACGTATACCTATCACAACATGTGGTATACCTCCTCCTGTGCAGCAAATGTCCCAACTACTACTATGTAGGTGAAATCAGACAATTGCTACACTGTGGAATGAACTCTCACAGAAAAATAGGACCAACACGCCCTATCGCTTATAATCAAACACTTTTGACAAATCGATCACTCCATATCTGGCCTTTTCCGTCTTTGTCCTCAAAGGAAACCTGCACAACACCTTCAAAATATGAGCCTGGAAACTCAAATTCATAACTCTGCTGGACACCAAAAACCATGGACTTAACAGAGATGCTGGTTTTATGGCTCATTACAACAATGTGTAATGTGTCCTGCTAACCCTATTTTGTCATAGAACTGCACAAGCGTTAATTGCCCACTTCGTTCATTGTCTACAACATGATTGAAGCCCTTATGCTTAACAATCTGTCCCTCCTTGTGTTTAGATAGGACATTTTCTGGTTACGTTCTCAAGGCCTGAGGAAGAACTTTGTGAGGCTTGAAAGTCTGTCCAACTTCGGTTGGAGGAAAGGTCCAATAAGATACTGTCACCCACCTTGTTTCTCTCATATCTTGGGGCCAGCACAGCTGTAGCTCACGAAAGCTTATGCTCAAATAAATGTTAGTCTCTAAGGTGCCACAAGTACTCCTTTTCTTTTTGCAAATGCAGACTAACATGGCTGCTGCTCTGAAACAACACTATGGTCATTCTTGCTTTCTCCTGTATAGTCAAATTGGTTTTTCCTCTTTGTGGGCCTTTGTTATAAGAGGAGAGAGATTATGGTTAAAATAGGGAAATATTATAAAACCACAGTCTGGCTGGGGGATTGAGGGAGCAGGTTTAACACCTGGAACTGTTTTATATTTCTTCTAATAGATGCTGCCAACTTGCTCTCTAGTCCAACTTTCCTAACAACATTCCAGATTTCAGGATCTGTTTTCAAGTATTCCATTGTCAATTGCTTTTAACCTTTTTATCTGGAGTTGACATGTCCCATTTAGTAGTACAAAAAGAGGTAGAACAAACACATCTAATTGCTTGTACACGGTCTCCTTCAACTCACCCAAATCTTCTAGTACATACTGTGTGGCTGTTTAAAGTGCCTGGGGATGTGTATTTAGAAAAATAGACAAACTGATGTTGAGAGACATTCAAGCAATGGTGACAGCTTCAAACGCTTGTTTTTCACTTCACTTGATGACTGAACTTCTTCCGGCAAGGAATTCAGTGTTCCTTCGTAACACTTAGAGAAAGCTAGTATCTGAACTTTCCTTTGTACTATCCTCTTATCAAACAGATATTGGGCACTAATGCATCTATCTACACTTCATTTTAAACCTCTTTTATACAGGCATATTATTCTCAAAGAAGCTGCCAGTCATTGATTCACTTCAGGATTTTGGCTTCCTAACATTAGATATAGCAGTTGGCTTCTTATACTCTGATCAGTTGCGGGCCTGGTGCATCCAGCTTGAGCCACTACCAGTTACCCTTACTGCTTATTCAGATTGAGGCCTCCCATTCACACTTTCTTTGACCGCTTACTGTATTTGTCTTCAGTCTCTTTTTTTTTTTTTTTTTTTTTTTTTTGAACAGCTTGTGACCCCTGCTGCGGTTTTCTCCACCACTCCAGTAATGCCTCATGAATGAAATACTACATCTAATATCTTGTATAATTTCTTGAGTTTTGAAGCTAGCTGACTTCTTGCTGTAAATTCACTGAAGTTTATGAATGGGTAGAATATTAAGGTAAAATGTTACACAGTGCTGTGGATGAATTGTGCTGTTCTTCATGCACAGTAGATAAGAGCCTTAAATTGTCCTCTACAAAGCTGCTCCCTCTAACCACACTTTGGTGTCTTGCAGTTTCAATTTTTGTTTCCTGCACAGATCATGTGATTCTCCTAGTGTGCAATGAATTGAGAGAACAAAGGAATGTAAATATCGCACATTACTGAAAGGTTGGAATTGCCTGCTGATCATTAATGCTTTAAACTTAGTGGTGTTGCAGTGCGCTATAGCTGGAGTGAATAGTGAAAGGCTGTTTGTGTGTACAGGATTTTCTCAATTCTCACTGTTCTAGCACTAGTGAAGCTTTACTGGTACTAGATACAGTTTGAATCTGAGAAAGTACTGTGATAGATATGGTCCCAGAGTTAAGGTAACCTGTACGTTGCTATTCTGTAGGGACTTCAGTTATGTCTCACATTTTTCACCATTTGGGCTGAAACTTTTCAACTGTCTGCTTGAAAATAATTGTGGAAGTTAGCACAATCTTTGCGTACAGACAGCAGTGCGAAGAATTGTGACCTCTCTTGAAAGTTCTAGCACTTCTAAACTTTAGCATGGGTGGCTAGTCATTTGACCAGGTATTCTTTTCTGGGGATTAGTAGAAATGTCTTGATTTGGCTGAGTTATCAAGATTCATGTGAAAATTTGACTTTTAATAAAGATCTCCGCAAGTTGTAATGACACTTACATGTGTATATGGTTGCAAAATGAAGTACTTAAAGCTAGGAAATGCCAAAACTGTTCTATCCTCACCAACTAAACTCTGCCACTTGTTGGTATACATTGATACTCTCTCTGATCATGTCATTAAAGCTATCTATAGTACCCTTTCTGTTCCTTATGTAGTTCCTGCACCCAAGAGTTTACAGTCTAAGGGTTTGTCTGCACTGGCAAGCTTCTGTGCCACAAGTTATACCACTTTTATTAAAACGCTGGAATTAAACTGTTGCGTGTCCACACTGTGCTTCTTGTGACTCTGGAGCACATCCACATTAGCAGCTCTTGCAACCGCAAAGATAGCAGTGCATTGTGGTAGCTATCCCACTGTGCAGCTGGCTGCAGGGTGATTTGGGAAGGGTTTGCAATGCTTCATGGGGCAGGCACAATGTCATGTGATGGTTTCCAAATCCCATTGGTCCATGGGCATCCTACTACGTTGCCAGCTGTTTTTTCAACTGAAGTGGGGTGGGAGGGGAGGGGGAAGAAAAATGACAAGAAGAGAGTGTGTGTGTATGGGGGGTGGGGGAGAGACTGTGTTTTGGGGGACAATGTCAGTATGCTGTCTTGTAAGTTTAGACAGTGGCAGGAAACAACCAGTCCTGGGGGAGGAGGAAACCCTGACATCAGTCCCCACCTCCCTTCCTGGGCTCTCTGCACAGCTCTCTCTATCGCACAGGTTGCCTCTGTGTTCAACAGCACGAGCATTCCACATTAATGGTTTGCTTTGTGTCCTGGAGCAGGTCAGCACAGCCCACAACAGCTGTCAGAAATGGTGCTTTGAAAGGGGAGGGGCACATGTCGCCAGGGCCTCAGAGCTCAAATCAGTGAGCAGAGCGGTCACTTGAGACATTATGGGACAGCTCTGGAGGCCAATTGCAGCACAGAAAACAATGAAAATGTTAAGTAAGCATGATACAGTAGTCTCAGCACACTAGCAGCAGTACTGAAGGAGGTATTGATCATGTAACTAAAAACTATACATAGAAATGGGCAGTTAAGATTGTGTGGCATTTCCTGACTTTTGTGTGCTTCATTTTACGACCTTAACATACCACCTAAATTAAGCAAAGTTAGAGGAATGTTCACTACATCTGTGTAGACCGGTGGTTCTCAACCAGGGGTCTGGGACCCCCTATGCGGGGGCCACATGCAGACTTCAGGGGTCCGCCAAGCAGAGCCAGCGTTAGACTCGCTGGGGCCCAGTGCGGAAAGCCGAAGTCCCACTGCATGGTTCATAAGTCCAGGGTTGACGCTGAAGCTTGACCAATGCAGCTTTGCAGTGGCCCCAGGCAATTGCCCTGTTTGTTACCCCCTAATGCTGGCCCTGGCTTTTATATGCAGAAAAACAGTTGTGGCAAATGTGGGCAGTGGAGTTTCTATAGCATGCTGAGGGGGCCTCAGAAAGAAAAGGTTGAGACCCTCTGGTGTAGACGGAGAGAATACTCCTTTTTACCCTGTGCACTGAGTTGATAACAATAGTTATGTGGTGGTAGATTTCTGTAATCTCCATTTAAAAGACTAGCGATCAAGACTAGCCCCTAGCACTTTTTATTTATTTTTATTTATGAGCAAAACACATCAATATACAAGACTACTACATCTTTCAAATCTATAGTATTGCCAAAAGTGAACTGCATACTTTTTTGAAGTCCCAAATGCTCAAGGCTTTTTTTTAAAATGGCTGTTAAACATAATTGGTGCTATTGCTTAAGAGAACAGTTTGAGATCCTGAGAAATCTGACCTGAAAGCTTCCCCTTTTTTTTAAAGCCAGTGAATGACCTCACAAGTGCCACAAACAAAAAGAATGAAAATAGAGGATGTCTTAAATGGATTGACTCTTTTAACCTTTGTTTATGTTAGCTGCCATAAACAATGAGGAAGATAGCAGGCTGCAGCTCAGATTCCTCAGGGTCAGAGGTGGTAATATATCAGACTGTCTAATTGAATGACAGTACTAACTATAGTTCAGTGTCTTTTAGAATCTTACCTGTGTTTTGGAACACAGCAAACAAGCAGTGCTTACTTATCAGTATTCACCTTAAACAATTAACCTTAATTTGCTGCTTTTTCTTTTTTAAATTTCCCCCTCAGGGACAAAATTGAGTCCATTATAGTGGATGCATGCTTCCAAGAGGCAAGTAAAATTTGTCCAAGTAAAGAGGGGTATCTGTGTTTAAGAGCTCATTAAATTTTAAATACAGGGGTTTCCACATGCCCTAGTCCCACCAAGGTCTTTGAAAAAAGCTGGCATTCCATAATATGAAACTATTTGCTAGATGGCATAAGAATACTATACAAGATACACGTTTAGTGGGGCTATCCAGCTAACCATTCAGGCCATGACTACACTGCCACTTTTGTCGGTGTAACTTGCATTGCTCAGGGGTGTGGGGGGGAAAAAACTCACCCCTCTGAGCGACGTAAATTATACTATGTCAGCAGGAAAGTTGCTACCGCTGCTTGTGGAAGTGATTTTATTATGTTGATGGGAGAGCTCTTCCCCACTGTAAGCTCGCTAGTGTGGATGTCACCTTCAACCGAATGACCTGCTGTATTTCGGTGTAGGTGTAGGTTTGTCCCCTATTTGTAAACTTTCTGTTAATCTGATTTCTAAAAGTCTAAAGCAATGGGGGTTATTTCTTTGGGAGACTCTTCTACAGCCAAAGGCACATCACCATCTGCTCCTGCTTTCTTGCCCTGTCAACTTGGGACTTCAGTGCCCTGCCTGGTTTGAGCCAAACCCGTTAGCCTGCTGCAGAGGCAGAGCCAGACCCAGGTCTGAACCACATCGCCTAACAGCTGTAGGCTTAACTGAAAGCAGCTTACAGAAGTGTTCCTGTCTTTGTCACACAGATGCCCAACTCCCAATGGGTCCAAACCCTAAATAAATCCGTCTTACCCTGTATAAAGCTTATACAGGGTAAACTCATAAATTGTTTGCCCTCTATAACACTGATAGAGAGATGCACAGCTGTTTCTCCCCCCCTCCAAGTATTAATACATGCTCTGAGTTAATAAGTAAAAAGTGATTTTATTAAATACAGAAAGTAGGATTTAAGTGGTTCCAAGTAGTAACAGACAGAACAAAGTGAATTACCAAGCATAATAAAATAAAACACACAAGTCTAAGTCTAGTACAGTAATAAAAACTGAATACAGGTAAAATCTCACCCTTAGAGATGCTTCAATAAGTTTCTTTCACAGACCGGACACCTTTCTCGTCTGGGCACAATCCTTTCCCCTGGTACAGCCCTTGTTCCAGCTCAGGTGGTAGCTAGGGGATTTCTCATGATGGCTGCCTCACTTTGTTCTCTCCCACCCCCTTATATAGCTTTGGCACAAGGCAGGAATCTTTTGTCTCTCTAGGTGGTCTCCGTTCCCCTCCCCCGCCCCACCCATGGAAAAGCACCAGGTTTAAGATGGATTCCAGTACTAGGTGACATGGTCACATGTCCTGTGAGACCCCAAGCTCTCATTCCTCTCAGCGTGACTCACAGGAAGACCTGCCTGCAAACAGAGCCATCCACAGTCAATTGTCCTGGTTGATGGGAGCCATCAAGATTCCGAACCACCATTAATGGCCCACACTTCACATAATTACAATAGGCCCTCAGTTATATTACATATTTCTAGTTTCAGATACAAGAGTGATACATTTATACAAATAGGATGACCACACTCAGTAGATTTTAAGCTTAGTAATGATACCTTACAAGAGACCTTTTGCATGAAGCATATTTTAGTTACATTATATTCACACTCCTCAGCATACTTCTATAAAATCATATAAGTGCGTCACAAGGGTCACTATAGAAATATCTGAAATGTGATTCTTTTCTGCATTCCTGGGGCTCTTCTAAAGAGAGGTTATACCACTGTGACAATACTGATGCAGTTTCAGCGATACAACCCCTTTAGTGTAGGCCGTTATATCTATATAAAGGTGCTTATTCCAGTATTCACCTTTCTTTGTGGGAATAAGTTATACTAGTATAAGGCACCTTTGTAGTGATGTAACTGCAGCCATGCTAGAGGGGTTGTACTAGTATAATGATTTTAGTTTAAAAAACAAAACAAACCAGTACTTCTAACCAAAGCACTTCCACAAAACCTGTATAGCTAGGGCTGAACTTCATACCATTGCTACTAGTTATATCACTGGCACCATACTAAATTTCTTTCCTTCCTTGGGGTTTATGCCCTTTCAATATTTGTATACTTGCCTTCACGCTACCTTACTCACTTCTTAGCTACACATGTTTAGTTCTTTTAATCTGTCCTTGGAGTCTCTCCCACCAGCATGTTGACTGGCTTTTGGAGCTCTTTTCTGAATAACCTCCAATTTTTGTCTTTTGGTAATGTTTGGTTCTGGTCACCTTATCGCCGATGCAGTCACGCAGTCCATTTGGTTCTGATGGAAAGAGTAGATCTACCTTTTTTCTGCATGCTGATAACCTCACAGCCCGTGCTGGGAAATGCTCTCTGGACAGATTTAAGATTGGCCAGCTGTTGGCAACAGTATGTTGTATCCAATAGATCTCCAAGGTGAACTGCAAAGCAAACATGAAAATGGAATCATAGAATCATAGAATATCAGGGTTGGAAGGGACCCCAGAAGGTCATCTAGTCCAACCCCCTGCTCAAAGCAGGACCAAGTCCCAGTTAAATCATCCCAGCCAGGGCTTTGTCAAGCCTGACCTTAAAAACCTCTAAGGAAGGAGATTCTACCACCTCCCTAGGTAACGCATTCCAGTGTTTCACCACCCTCTTAGTGAAAAAGTTTTTCCTAATATCCAATCTGAACCTCCCCCATTGCAACTTGAGACCATTACTCCTCGTTCTGTCATCTGCTACCATTGAGAACAGTCTAGAGCCATCCTCTTTGGAACCCCCTTTCAGGTAGTTGAAAGCAGCTATCAAATCCCCCCTCATTCTTCTCTTCTGCAGACTAAACAATCCCAGCTCCCTCAGCCTCTCCTCATAAGTCATGTGCTCTAGACCCCTAATCATTTTTGTTGCCCTTCGCTGGACTCTCTCCAATTTATCCACATCCTTCTTGTAGTGTGGGGCCCAAAACTGGACACAGTACTCCAGATGAGGCCTCACCAGTGTCGAATAGAGGGGAACGATCACGTCCCTCGATCTGCTCGCTATGCCCCTACTTATACATCCCAAAATGCCATTGGCCTTCTTGGCAACAAGGGCACACTGCTGACTTATATCCAGCTTCTCGTCCACTGTCACCCCTAGGTCCTTTTCCGCAGAACTGCTGCCTAGCCATTCGGTCCCTAGTCTGTAGCGGTGCATTGGATTCTTCCATCCTAAGTGCAGGACCCTGCACTTATCCTTATTGAACCCCATCAGATTTCTTTTGGCCCAATCCTCCAATTTGTCTAGGTCCTTCTGTATCCTATCCCTCCCCTCCAGCGTATCTACCACTCCTCCCAGTTTAGTATCATCCGCAAATTTGCTGAGAGTGCAATCCACACCATCCTCCAGATCATTTATGAAGATATTGAACAAAACGGGCCCCAGGACCGACCCCTGGGGCACTCCACTTGACACCGGCTGCCAACTAGACATGGAGCCATTGATCACTACCCGTTGAGCCCGACAATCTAGCCAGCTTTCTACCCACCTTATAGTGCATTCATCCAGCCCATACTTCCTTAACTTGCTGACAAGAATGCTGTGGGAGACCGTGTCAAAAGCTTTGCTAAAGTCAAGAAACAATACATCCACTGCTTTCCCTTCATCCACAGAACCAGTAATCTCATCATAAAAGGCGATTAGATTAGTCAGGCATGACCTTCCCTTGGTGAATCCATGCTGACTGTTCCTGATCACTTTCCTCTCCTCTAAGTGCTTCAGGATTGATACTTTGAGGACCTGTTCCATGATTTTTCCAGGGACTGAGGTGAGGCTGACTGGCCTGTAGTTCCCAGGATCCTCCTTCTTCCCTTTTTTAAAGATGGGCACTACATTAGCCTTTTTCCAGTCATCCGGGACTTCCCCCGTTCGCCACGAGTTTTCAAAGATAATGGCCAAGGGCTCTGCAATCACAGCCGCCAATTCCTTCAGCACTCTCGGATGCAATTCGTCCGGCCCCATGGACTTGTGCACGTCCAGCTTTTCTAAATAGTCCCTAACCACCTCTATCTCTACAGAGGGCTGGCCATCTCTTCCCCATTTTGTGATGCCCAGCGCAGCAGTCTGGGAGCTGACCTTGTTAGTGAAAACAGAGGCAAAAAAAGCATTGAGTACATTAGCTTTTTCCACATCCTCTGTCACTAGGTTGCCTCCCTCATTCAGTAAGGGGCCCACACTTTCCTTGGCTTTCTTCTTGTTGCCAACATACCTGAAGAAACCCTTCTTGTTACTCTTGACATCTCTTGCTAGCTGCAGCTCCAGGTGCGATTTGGCCCTCCTGATATCTTTCCTACATGCCCGAGCAATATTTTTATACTCTTCCCTGGTCATATGTCATATGGAGTTAGGCCTCTGCTGAACATCCCCACTAGCTTGCGTGTAGGGAGCATTCAGAACACATTTCTGGGGTTCATTTAATTTTTATTTTTGCTTTGCAGTTACCTCTAAGATGGTCTACACTGGGAACTTACATTGGTATAGCTATGTCTCTTGTGTGAAAAATGAGAGATGTAGCTATGATAGTCTAACATCTAGTGTAGAAACTCTTGGGGAGGTAGATTACTTACACTGATGGGAGAAACCATTCTGTCAGTGTAGATAGTGTACTCTGCTGAAACATTACAGCAGTGTAGTTGCACTGCTGGAATGCTTTAAGTGTAGACTTACCCTCACTCTTGGGGTACAGCTACACTACCCGGTGGGTAGTGATCGATCTATCGGAGATTGATTTGATCACATCTAGTGTAGATGCGATAAATAGATCCCCGGTCGCTCTGCCGTCGACTCTGGAACTCCACCACGGCGAGAGGCGGAAGCGGAGTTGACGGGGGAGCGGCGGCCATCGATCCTGCACCGTGAGGACGCGAAGTAAGTGATTCTAAGTCGATCTAAGATACGTCGACTTCAGCTATGCTATTCTCGTAGCTGAAGTTGCGTATCTTAGATCGATTTCCCCCCCCCCAGTGTAGACCAGGCCTTGGTGTCAAGTGGTTTGATAAGTGTTCTGTGATACACCCAAATGCCTTTCAACTTTAGTATACAAATTCTAATGTTCTCTTGTATGGAAAGGCTAGTGAACATTCAAATTTTCTTGCATATGAAGATGTTAATTGTTGTGTGCTCAAACTGAGCTGAAAGCTTCGTCTCAAATTGATCACTTAATTGTCTTCCACCAATTATAATGATTTTAAGATAGTTCTCCTCTAAAGCACACTTGTGGGTGCTGTAAAAATAATTCTCCTTCCATTTATATTTCATTGACTTCTGACCAGCTACAAAGGTTATTACATATGGCCGTGACTGTAGCCAAAAAGGCTTGAGCGTTATGATTGCAGTAAACTGAATTTGGGTCTCTGATGTCAGCTTGTTCGGGCATGGATTGTAGTTGGCAAACTTGCCTTCTTTCTTTATTGTGCAGCCTGCACTAAAGTAAGGGCTCCCAAAACTTTCCCTTTCATGCATTTTGAAGGACCAAATATGTGTAATGTCCCTCCTGTGTGTATTTAATGAATCCCAGGCCACTGGACTGAATGTGGCAAAGCTTGAACATTGGAGGTGTAAAATGGGAAGAAATTATTTTGCAGAGTGGCCTAAATTCTTGTGGCTATAAATCAAAACAGATGCCTACTGACGTGCAGGGCTATTATATTGGTATTGCATCAGTGCCTAGGAGCCCCAGTTATTATGTTAGGGACTGTATACACACCATCAAAAGATGAAGTATGTAATATACAAGTTACATAGTACAGTAATATAAACAAATCACTCGCATTTAAAATAACAGAATAAATGTATAACTGTTATAAACCCCTCCACTCCTGAAATCATCCTCTTGCTAAAAGACTGAGGGGTGGGAAGATGAGTGGTGTTATGTGCTTTGGAAGATTAGAATGCTTCTGGCAGACAAAAGGTGGGGAACAGTTCCAAAACAGAGTGCCCTGCCATCAGTAATCCCTAGTTTGTGTTGTGGACGGGCCAACTCAGCTGCCTCTGCTGATCTCAGCAGTGGCAGTATTGCTGCAGGGAGGCAGGCAATTTCAATGGAAATGAAGATCCAGCAACTCAGAGGTTTATAGGTGAAATCTAATGTTCATCGCAAACTTCTGCATAGCCAATGCAGATCCCAGAGCACTGGTGTATGTCTACAATAGCCCTTGCCCTGGTGACAGAAAAATGTGGGATACTATCAGAAATGTCAGTGTAGGCAAGGACTCTGAGCTGCCGTATTCTGCTCTAGTTTCCCTTTAAATTGTCTCTGCTAATAGCAATCTAATCTTGAGCTCATAAAGTTGTGATTACTATGGCAAGTCCCCATTGAAGAGGTCTCCTCAGTAGTGCGGATAAGGGAAGAAGGGAACAAGACTATTGCTCTTGGCCACAGCTATATGTGGACATCCAGGAGCAGCTCAAATTAACATGTCTAAGTTGAGCACCATTGTTCCAAATGGCAGTCACAATCCCTCAGTTAGAGATACCCATACATCTTGACTACTTCCCCAGCCCAATAACGCTGGTCTTACACAATTTGAATGTGACTGGTAATTTATGCTTTTAACATAAAGTGGAGGAGTGGGGCTCTGTTTCAAATCAAGCAAAAATTCTTCTATTTTAAGGGTAGTGGTTAGTCTAAATGCTGCAGCTGTTACAATGTAAATACCATGGGGATTCTGTGTTTACATAAATGTAATGAGGTCCCTGTATGTAGATGAGCACTTATAGTTCTAGTCTTCAAAATAACTCTTTCAGGGCAGGGTGCTGTATTTGCTCCCTTGCTCCTGCTCGCATCCACTACAGAACAATAGTACATGTCCATCTGAAGCACACTGTGTACCAGGAACAATTGCCTTTCATATACTACATTTCATTAGTCTAAAACTAACTTCCAAGGGACCACGTTGGCTCATCAGAGGGGCAGAGAGCATGCGGGGACCTGCCGTTCAGTTTGGGAAAGGCTGTTAAAGTGCCACTTCGCAAAATGATCACTCTATGTACCTCTCAGTCTTTAGAGAGAGAAAGAGGGTCAGGTAATCTCTTACTGGACCTGAAGAAGAGCTCTGTGTGGCTTGAAAGCTTCTGTCTTACTGGGCCAGCTTCTGTTGGTGAAAGACATTGCCTCACCCACCTTGTTACTCAAGAGTAGCCATAGTTAATCTAGTGGATGGAATTTTATATGCCAGGAATAGTAGGACAAAAATGAGCAAAGCAAAACTGAATATCAAAAACCATCCTACTGTTAATGTAATTTAACTTGAAGTGATCTCCTAAAGGAAGTTGTATGACACGTCTGTATCTACATTGCATAACATACTAGGAAAATGCACTGTATGTAATCTTGCTTTGATATGAAGAACTGCTTAGTCCTTTTCCAGGTCTAGCTCCTGTGTTTTTATTTGTGTTGTGAAACCTTGATGTATCTTGATACTCCCAACCCTTGGATTTTTAGGCTCTGTATAGGATTCGGGAACTCTGTCGAACTGGCAGACTAGATCAAGGGGTAAGGGTAGCCCTGTAGCCGTGATTGTGTGGAAGTTAGCAGAGATAGCTATTGGCTTGTAGAAACCTTGCTTTTTCAGTTCTTAATCAAAATGTTGTGTGGTATCCATTCAAATGCCTTACAGAAGTCTATATTACGCCCACGGTATTCCCTTTATCAGTCCAGATTTACCTTTATCAAAGCACCTGTAATCTCATTTAAAAAAAATCAAATTAGTTTGACAGATATGTTTTCCATAAACCAGTGTTGATTGGCATTAATTCTACTACCCTCCTTTAATTCTTTATTAATAGTCCCATAGCAGCTGCTCCATTTTGTCCACAATTTGTCAGGTTGACAGACCAACACATGTCCTCTCCACACATTTACTTTAACACATGCTGCATGGTGAATTCTTATGAATCTCTGAACCTAAAAACCAATGTCTAGAAGCAGTTTGGTGGACTAAAGGATTTAAGGGAAACTCTAACAGCTTCATTCCAGCAGAAGGACACCATATGTATTTCAGAAAGTATCCGATGCTTTTATGTCAGACAATGCACAGGCAGTCCTGTTGTAACGGCAGGAAAGACAGTTTCTTCTAGTTTCTGTACTGCTGCGCTCCCTTAGATAACTTTTTAATATTACTGTGTCATACTTTTGTAGCCACTGTCCTGAATGGTGGTGGTCTCAGCTTGCTGTCAGACTGGATGAAAAGGACAACAAAATCCAGAATTCCTCTGTTATGCTCGTTGTTTGCAGAGCATGCACTATTTAGGATGGTCTGCAGTTACCACCTATGTAGTGTGAAAGGAAAACCAACACAATGCATTGTTTGGGATCTTTTGGTAGCTGCATAAGGTACTCATGTGAGAGACAGGTGGCTTGGGTCAAGGACAGGGGGAAAATGCAGAAGCCACGAGTCCGTTGCCTTTGTTAAATATAATATAGGACACTACAGTGAACTTGTTACGAAACTAAATAGTCAATATAACAATAGGATGCAGTGTGGTATAGTGCAGGGGTTCTCAAACTTCATTACACTGCGATCCCCCTTCTGACAACAAATTACTACGCAACCCCACAACGAATCCTGAGCCCACCCAAGCCCGCCACCCTGGTTGGGAGGGCCAAAGCCTGAGCCCCACCCTCCTGGGTGTGTGGGGGGTTCAGCCTGAGGCGGGGGCTTGTAGCCTTTCTTAATCAAAGTGTTGTGTGGTATCAACGCCTTACAGAAGTCTATATTACACCAACGCTATTCCCTTTATCAGTCCAAATTTACCTTTATCAAAGCACCTGTAATCTCATTTAAAAAAAATTAAATGAGTTTGACAGATATGTTTTCCATAAACGAGTGTTGATTGGCATTAATTCTACTACCCTCCTTTAATTCTTTATTAATAGTCCCATAGCAGCTACTCCATTTTGTCCACAATTTGTCAGGCTGACAGAGCAACAGTTACTTGAGTCATCCTGCTTGCCACTTTTAAATATTGGCACAACTTTTGCTTTCTTCTTGATTTCTGGAACTTCCTAATGTTGCAAGAGTTAGTGAAAATCAACACTAAGGGTCCAGAGAGTTCCTTGGCCAACTCTGTTAAAACTTAAATTCTTGTTATCCAGACCTGCTAAATTAAATATCTACCTTTAATAGCTACTGTTTCCATTCCAACAGCAACTCAGGAGGATGTTAGATTTATCATAATTGTGTGATATGACTATCTGGCTTTTTCCAAATATAAAACAAATATTTATTGAACACTTCTGTTTGTGCATTATTATTGACAATTCTACCATTTTCTTCTTGCACTGGAAATGGTAAAATTATTCCTAATATACTTAAACTCTTGTCCTTAACTCTGCTAGCAATGGGTTTCTCCTTGTGCTTTGGCTTACCTTATCAATTTTCTACAGTTCCTAGCTTCTGATTTGTATTCATAGAATCATAGAATATCAGGGTTGGAAGGGACCTCAGGAGGTCATCTAGTCCAACCCTGTGCTCAAAGCAGGACCAATCCCCAACTAAACCATCCCAGCCAGGGCTTTCTCAATTTTATTCATTACTGTCAACTCCCATTTTCTTCCATTTGTTATATATTTTTAGGTGCCTTTACTTCTGCTCTAAGGCAGGTGTTTTTAACCTGTGTGGCCTTCTCTATAGATTGTAGGACTTTGGAGCATCTAGTAAAAAGTTCTTAAACAATCCTCAGTTATCACTCACTTTCCATTCCAGTAGTAACTCAGAATGTCAAGAGTATGCCAAACCGATCAAAGAATTCTTGAACTACCCTGTCTATTCTACCTTGTTTTCTCGGAAAGCCAATCCAATATATCATCCCTACAGGAAGACTTAGATTCTTCAAGGATCCTAAGCTAGGCTTGTTTGTGTTCATTATAAGTGAAATCTTAAGCTGGGAAGGAGCCCCCCTACTCTGGGGATATTATGCAGTTCAGACATCTTGGGGAGAAAGGCATGAAGGTCATGTCCAGGTCTCTGAGCTTGGTAATTCTGATTTGGCCAGAATGACTTTCACTGGAGGCAAAACTCTCCCTTGTTGGCTGCCTCTGCAACAGGTGTTGCTGCATTTAGGCAGCAATTTTTGAGCATGTGCCAGAGGGCCCTGTGCTGGTTTTAGTGGAACTATATTTTCTAATTCCTTCCCCTTCTACACCTCCCTTTAAGGGTCAAGTGTCACAATTTTTTTTAGATATTGCAGTTAACTCTTGTGCTATAGCCAGGCTGACTTTCCTTTTTCCCTGTGCTTTGAGGTCCAGTTCCCAGGAAGACTTCTGGACGTAGAGAAACTGAGTGCCTATTGGAAGAAGAAAAGGAGGACTTGTGGCACCTTAGAGACTAACCAATTTATTTGAGCATAAGCTTTCGTGAGCTACAGCTCACTTCATCGGATGCATAAAGTGGAAAATACAGTGAGGAGATTTATATACACACAGATCATGAAAAAATGTGTGTTTATCATACACATTGTAAGGAGAGTGATCACTTAAGATGAGCTATTACCAGCAGGAGAATGGGGTGGGGGGAGAGAGAACCTTTTGAAGTGATAATAAGGTGGGCCATTTCCAGCACATTTCCAGGAGTTAATAAGAACATCTGAGGAACAGTGGGGGGGAGGAATAAACAAGGGGAAATAGTTTTACTTTGTATAATGAATTAACCACTCCCAGTCTCTATTCAAGCCTAAGTTAATTGTATCCAATTTGCAAAGAAGAGTGCTATGTATGCGCTTGGCATGTAGGGCTTGTGTGTCTTCTGAATGCGACTGCTACTTAAAGATTCTGTAATCACAAGGTCAGGTATGTGCTTTTGCACAGTGTGGTTCTGTACAAACTGGTAAGTTAGAAATTGCTTGAACAGTATTGCTGGTTACGGTTTACTATTAGCAGAACTTGGTGAAGGCATGTTATGCTTTTTTGTGTAATTTCCCAGTCTATGCCATAACACTGAGTTTAAAACACTTGGACAGAAAACCAGTCTCTACATTTAGAGAGTGTTTTAAATAGAAAACTACAGCATGGATGACGTGCAGGTAATTCTCTTCCTGGTTGTAAGGTAGCTAGTATTTCCAAGTTTTAAACTCGTGAATTTAAATGGGCAGTGATTACCATATGTAGTGGCTTAATGCTTATTATTTTAGGCTGAAAACGGCTGATTGCAATGGAGAATTTAAGAACTATTCTATCAAATTAAAATATTTTTTCCATTTTTTGCTTGTATTAATAGGTACAATGAAGGAACACGTGCTTGTTACTGTCTCTTTAATATAGAATGAAGCATCAAATGACAAGTTATTAAGGTTCATAGTACAAAATTATTCGAGTTCCCTGATACAATGTTATAATTCTCTGTTCTAGACTAACTCCTTTATGCAGCCACACTTCCATATATAAGCAGCTGAATATATTTTCAAGATAAAAATATGTAGGTAACTATGTAAATATCGACCCATAGAACTCTCTGAGAGAACAAACATTTGTAAAAATGTGTGTGCATGGATGTTCACTTCTGAATCGTCTTGGTCCTCCTGCATATTCTGATGGATATTGAAAATCATTTTACATTTCTCTTGGTAACATTTTAAAAATTATTAAAGAAAACTTCCATGTCTTCTTCAGTGTTTACTACAGAAATGGTAGATTCATAAACCATGGTGTGGTGCTTGGATACCTCTTTGGATATGTTTACTCTGCACGGAAAGACCAACAGCTGGCCCAAGTCAGCCGACTCTGGCTTTGGGGCTATAAAATTGCTGTGTACACATTCAGGCTAGGCTGGAGCCTGGGCTCTGAGACCGTGCAGGTAGGGAGGGGTTCATTCCATCAGTGCACAGGGTGGACTGTACTCTGGGAATTGAGCAGAGTTGTGTAAGGAAGGAGTCCATCCTGTGCACTGAATGAGGCAGGAGTCTGGGGGACTTGGCTTGGGGGAGGAGTATGTGATCATGTAATTAGTCTGTTAGAATGCATACGCACAATAGAACTGAATTATGGTGGACCAGGCATTGGGCATTTTTCAGCTTTTGAGTGCTTGACTTTACTACCTTAACACTCTTACTGTAGTTTAATTGCTGTAAATGCATACACCTTTTGTCCTCTATCATGCTGTAGATAGCAAAACAGTAACCAGCTTTATCATGAATCCATAACTTGGTTCTAATCTTCTGCCTCTTTCCTTGTGGAGCGCTTAATTAATTTATGTGCATTGGCAACAAAAACTTGACATCTGAATAAACTAAATGAAGTTTGAACTAATAGCTTGTCTTTTTGCCATAAGGATGTATTTGTAACTGCCAGCTGTGATATGTTTTTATAGACACCACTTCATGTTAAGCAACACCAAGTGTTAACTTCTTGGCAGAAGAAAATTACAGAAGGCTAGTCATAAACTTTCTGAATCTCTGATCTGCCAGTTACTGGTATCTGAACCTGTATTTGTACATAATCTTTGTACAAGAGAAATAGTGATGGATGAGTTGTGATGGTTCAGCTCTGTGTTCAGATGGAAGCAGGGATTTTTTTCTAGTGCACTTTCAGCTGTGAAAGAGCATTCCGTGGAAATATGGCTGTGGGCAAAAGTAGGTGGTAGGTTAAAAAATCTATTAGGAAAATAACATCTCTGTTCTTAGTTCAATAAAATAGCTTTGTGTAAATGCTAACATCTATTTAAAAGCTGCCTCGTTACTTTATTAGTGTTAAGGATTTGTCTAAGGCATCTTCTGAATTCAACTTGTTCTTAATTTCCCACCAGCACTTCTATGGTGCAGCTCCATGGTTGGTAGCAATTTGAACACTCTAGTTCATACAGAGTGCTGAAGACCTTTTTAACAATGTCATCTAGACCTGCTCTAAGCAGAACTAGATGACATGTTGGTTAAAATGTTGCTTGGTCTGCACTAGCAACATCAGCAAGTCTATGGGTAACAATTAATACTTGGCAAGAACTCAAAGCTGTACCGAAGCTTCCATTTAAAATAAAGGACTACAAAAGTAGTCCTTACTGCTGTGAAGATAATGCAGTGTTTTCTTCCAAAGTCTATTTTTGTGGGAAGATGCATAGCAATACAAAACTTCTTTCATTCTGGCTAGGAAACTTATTCCTTAGGGTAGTATGTTTTGGATAAGCTTTCCTAACCCAGTTCTTGACATGTACTGTAACTTTCATTCGTAGATCTCAAGGCATTCTTATTGAAATGGATTAAAAGGGCTAACGGTGTTAACATAACCCAATCTCTGTTTAATGTTAAACAGTGTTCAGCAAGGTCCGGCGATTGTTATACAGATACCTAAGCCTGGCACCATGGCACAAACACCATTAAAAAATCTTTTTAACCTTTTAACTAAAAATACAGAAAAGAAGGAAAAGCAGTTAAAGCATTTGAAATATAAATTATGAAATACGGCTTTCATTTTAGCAACATCCCCTGCTGCCTTTCCCTTTAGCTGTAAACCATCTTGAGAAGGAAAAACTCTGACAGTCTCTTAGGTGTTATCAGAGAAGGTAAGTGTCACTCCAGAAGATGTTTGGGATTCATCAGGAACTGGTAGGGGTGACAATATCAGCTAGGTCCCTCTCTCTGGCCTGTTCTGATTAGGACACCTCTTAGGTTCAGGATGATGAAGGCCCATTTTTCCAGGAAACCTGTGAGGGACAGCCATGATGGTGGAGCTTGCTCCAGTAGCCTTTGTCTATATTTCCATCTGTTTTTTTATTTGTTCTTTTCCCCCACAATGTTTTTCTACCCACCACTCCCTAATGGATCTTCAATAGTCCATCCCCCTCATTTTTATCTACCAACTAGGCTTAATATCTGACACCAATTTTGGCTCTAACTTTTGGTTCCACATCTGTTTGTTTGGTTTTTAACTTCACAGTCCTTGAATCATATTGATAGATCTCTTCTGTTTGGACTAGACTAATTCAGTTTTTTGCCTCCCTTTTCCAATCAACATTTGTTATGGGTTATTATGACATCTTATAAACTTTTTACATACTTCTTACAGTTGAGCTCGCAACTCATGTACGTTTGTAGGCCCAGTTGTCACAATTCACAAAGCTGCTTTTATTAACTTTCAAGGCCCTTTATAGTCAGTCCCCACTTTATCTCCCATTTGCTGTTGAGCTATTGGTGCTTGCCTCTGATCAGCCATGATGGCAGCCTCCACTACCCACATGTTAAACTTTGTGCTTTCTCATATGTGTGCCCTACGTGCTTGGGAGGAGATCCCAGTAAATATCAGCAGAGCTACCTCATTGTTAACCTTTGAGTCCCTCCTCAAAACTCTTTTGCTACGAGGCCTACAAAAGACTTGACACCGGGTAGGCTGTTGGTGTGCAGAGACCGCTGCTTGTTATGCTGACCACTGTTGTCTCATTGTTTCCTTGTATTCCCCCATCTGTCTGTCTAGATCAGTCAGTCTCTTGGCTTACGTTTAGATTATAAATTCTTTAGGGCGGGGGCCATCTTTTTGTCCTGTGTTTGTACAGTGCCTATCACAGTTGCATCCTGGTACATGACTCAGGCTTCCAGTTGCTATGGTAATACAGATAATTAAAGAAGGTATTGTCGATGCAGAGGCATTAAAAAAACTAATTTTTTTCCAGAGGAACTGAGAATCTGCTGCTGCCATGAACTTCAGTTGAATATGTGCGTGCTCAGTAAGTGTGAAAATTGGGCCCTACGGTAAAAGTGCCAAAGACCCATTTTCAAAAGTCACATCTAAAAGTAAGATGTGCAAATCCATATACGTTAAAAATTTCAATAAATGCCTAAAATTGAACAGTGAGAGTGTGGCTGGTCTAGGACTGTAACTCAGATGTTCTGACTTGAGCTTGTGCTCTGCCTGTTTGGATCATGCTGCCTCAGGTTTTACAAGAGTTCTTAATATTTTAGAAGGCTGTTAGTTACAATTCTTGGTAGAAGGCCTGGACATGAACATATAAAGCTTACCTTCTGTTGATAGTAGAGTGACCTATTCAGATTCATTTGGTCCAGTAATCTTGTTTTGAACTTTGTGTGGTTTTTATCTTGCACTTTCTATTAAAATGGTGAGAAGCGATACAAAAAACATGGCATACTTGACACTAGCCTCTGGAGTGATGTGAACCTTGGTATACCAGATCTCACTGAAACGGTGCACAAGAGTATTCCATGTTCTTACCACATGCTCTTTCCAGAATCTGATATTTCAGTTGGCACTAATTTGATAATTAAAACTCCTTTATCAGAATTCCAAAAGGGCCCGCTTTACTTCATGGTCAGCCAATTTAAGTGGCTTTCTGTAGCTATGAAGAGAGGTAAGCTGCTAACGAGCAGCAGAAACTAAATATTTCAAAAAGATGGATAACCCATGCTTTAAATGTCCCTAAAGAACCTTGCAAGTGGGATGAGCACACAGACTCCCAGGTGTCAGACCTAAGTGTTTAAACTTGTCTGAAACAAGATCTGATGGCAATATTAACAAACCCTTACTTCTGCTTGGCTAAGTTCGCTCTAAGCTGTGTGGATGCACAGCAGCCTGTTGAGTGCCATGCAGGCACTGAGGGCTGTGGCAGGGAGAGATGCCTCTCTCCCAACTCTGCCCTGCTGCAGCCAGGGGAGAGGGCTGGGGGGAGTCCTCATCCCAGCCCCAGCTTGAGCCTTCACCCTTCTGCACCCAACCCCTCAGCCCTACCTCTGCCAGATGAATATGGAGGTTTCAGAGTAACAGCCGTGTTAGTCTGTATTCGCAAAAAGAAAAGGAGTACTTGTGGCACCTTAGAGACTGCTCAATTTATTTGAGCATAAGCTTTCGTGAGCTACAGCTCACTTCATCGGATGCTGTAGCTCACGAAAGCTTATGCTCAAATAAATTGGTTAGTCTCTAAGGTGCCACAAGTACTCCTTTTCTTTTTATGAATATGGAGGTGATACGTCACACATCTCCATATTGGGGCACATAACAAAATTCATTCTGCACATGTGTGGGGAAAAATTAGAGGGAACACTGCTGCTTGGTGAACTTTAGTGCTTCCAGTGACTAAAATCTTGTTTAAATGATCTTTTTTTTTATAAAGCTCCCCTTGTAAAAGCACACGGGGTGCTGAACAACAATTATAAATCCAACTTCTTATTCATTAACAAAAGAACACCCTGACCACAGTGAAATTACAGACAAGGTGGGTAAAGGGTACATTTTAAGAACATTTTAGCTAATACCTTTTAAAACCGTGTAGGCAGGGTGAGGTTGAACCGCCTAGGTTTCTAAAGATGAACCTTTGAAAGCCTAGTCTAGACAAGCCCCAAATGACACGTAATCACTGACATCAGCACTGAAGTGCTCCCTTGAATCCTAAAAATGTCATGTTGCATTGTAGTACAATCAGATTTAGGGCTGGTCTACACACAAAAAATTGCATTGAAATAACAAGGTATTACCTCTAAGCCTGTTTAGTTATTTTGCTGCAAGTCGGTGAATGAAAGTGGTTACAGTTGATTTAGGCAAAGTTGGTTGACTGAGCCGCTTTTACTCCGAAATAACTGTCCCCACACTTTCAAATCATCTAGTTATTTTTAGCTGAAGGGAACTGACTTAGTTAAATCAGCTCAAGTTTTTGTATACTAGCCCTTAGTAAATTGTTTAATTACAATTTGTAGAACAATGGGATAGCTTCCAGTGCTCCATTCCAATCACTAAGGTTTCCTGAGACTTATATGGCACTGCAGTTAGTTGCTGACATGTGTCCTGAAGCATGAGAGTTGGTATCCCTTTAATCCTTTTTATAAATTTTTATCCTAGATGATGTAATTGTGGATGTTCTTATTATCCATATAAATGTCTAATCCTTTTTTGAATCCTGCTAAGCTTTTGGCCTTGATATTGCTTAGCAGTTATTTCCAGAGGTTGCTCATGAATTGCTTGTTTCCTAAGATCAATTTTAAATTTGTTGATATTTAGTGCTGAAATCCCAAAAATTTTGAATTACAACTTGTATCGTTATGAGATGGATGTCAAACCTTCCTGTTTATGTAATGCCCAGACCTGCCTTTTAGGTGTCTCCAAACTTCCAAGAGGCCTTGTCTCTCTCACCACCTGGCCCCAGAATTTTTACTTTTTGTCCCCATCTTTCTTGAAGTCTATCATCATATACATTAGATGGCCTGCCTGTTACTCAGAAGTCCCCAGCAAAAGGTTTCCTCATCTTCCTTTGGGCATCTGTAAACTTTGAAAAGACATTCTTTTTTCCTGTAGACTTGAGAAATGCCCACACTGTTGAGACCAGTGTGACTTTTCAGTCTGTTTCCTTGGATTATAGAATTTCTCCTTCCTTTTTTTCCCTTGTTTGTACAGAATGGTAGAGGGCTCCCAGGGCAGAGTGACCAGGGTTCAGTTTTACTGGATAGCTGTTAGAAGTCATTACAAAAGATTATTTTTATTATGATATTGCTCAGTTTAAGGCCTAGCAGAAGACCCCACCTTTGTTTTCTCTTATCTGCATTTTCCCCTCTTCCCAAACACACTGTTATGCTAGTGTTTTTGAGCATGGTTGTTTAAAGGCAAAGGTAGGCTCCAGGATTTTGTATTCCTTTCTAATCTTTTTAAGTGTTTCTACTAGTGTGGACAGATGAGATACAAGTCATCAAATACTTACCTTATGCATTTTTTTCTGTCTTGCTGATAGACTCCTGTTTACAAATAAGTTTCATGTCTGGAACTGCTTTGGCTAGAGGGTGCAGAATTCCTTGGTTCTTAACTACTACTTACTTACCTGTAACCGAAAGGTCTAACAATAATATGTACTGGTGTGAATAAGGATCCAAGGGTTTGATCTCCACCAGCACAGATTCTCTAGTAATCAAATGGGGCAGGCTGCTGTTTCCTTTACCTTCCCTTTTTCACCTAAGGAACTTAATCTGAAATGGTTATCTAAAATCTGGCCCTGTAGCAAACCTCTAGTGTCCCTCTTAATTTTACAGTAACTTTAAAGCATAGTTCATGTCTGGCTTCATGATTTCATTGGTGAAAATCTAAGAATATACAAAAATGCCTTTATTAGTTTGCTGTATTCAGTTGTTTTAGATCCAGTCTTGACTTAATAAGGAATAGCTTCATTTTAACATTAAACAGTTTTAACGTCCTATGGCAAATGCTGACCAATCTGACTTTCTAGTACATGTTTAATTTGCAAACTAATATCTTGCTGTTGTGGCTTTTTTGCGTTAAACAACTGAACTGCACAGGATAATGAACTAATGATGCAGACTCTCAAGATCATTAATCTGTTTTTATTGCTCTAGCTGTATTAAAATCAACTCTAATCACAGCTGAAGAGCAAATGAACTGTGTTTTACCTTTAGGTATGATTGGACATACTGCCTTGTAAGTTTGTTTTTTGTGCTTCTGTTCCATCTGTAAAATAATGGGTTATTACCTATGCTGCAAAGCCTAATACATAATTGATTGTGGGATATACACACACTGCAGCACATACCATTATCTAGGCTGCATGGGCTGTTTTTGTATCTGATTTGCTTATAACCATTCTTTTTTATAATAAAAGCTAGAGGATTTTCAATCCTGTTATTAGGGGTACTTGATTACTCTTTTCCCAATCCTGATAAAAGTATCCAAAATGAAATGCTAAATCCCTCATCTAAATGCAGACTGACTTTTTTTTTTTTTGAGGATCAGTGTCCCAGTAAACATCAAGCAGTGAGCACTGCACATACCATTGCTCACATACTCTTGAGGTCATTTCCCCAACATCTGACTCCTTGGTCTTTCCATATGAGGAAGATCCGGGGTACTGGAACCTGGAATCCTGTCAAACTTACGTAGTGTTGCTGTGCTCTGTAAAGTTGCTATGTTCCACTTTCTCTGTCTCTCTCTCCTGGGTCTTTTTGTCCAAAAGATGCTGTTCAAGTGTAGCTTAATGTATGCGGATCAACAGGTACTTACATGGATGTCCTCTAGACACTTTATTATGCCTTGTGGTGGAAGTCTTCCTTTTAAGGCCATAATATATTGGCAACTTTTGATGCAGATCTTGCATACCTGCTTTTTGAAGGCAGCCCTCTTCGGGGCTGCCTTCAAAACTGTAGTGTGGTCAGGTACAGCTTAGTTTCTTTCTGAAAGAAGAAACAGCAGGTAGTACTCCAATTTAAATGAGCCTGCTGGTATATGAGGAAAGGTCTCTGATCCAAATGCTTAGAATGAACAAACACTCCCACTATGGAAATGCATTTTTTTTTTCTGAAGGTGGAGTAATGCTTCCACCCCTGCTCACAAGAACTTGGCAGCTTTGTAAAGCAGAGCTCAGTCAGTTCAGACAAGCAGCAAAAATAAATGCAATGTAGAATCTATAGCATGGATAGTGGCTTTTTTGTACCCACTTATTCAATGAACATTATAAACTGTTGTCAAATTGTTGGGCACAAAAGAGCTTCTCTTCTTCCCCAGTCTCCATTTCAGTTACAGCAACACAGTGCCCAGAGAACAAAATAGGGTCAAAACTGACCAGAAAGCAAGAAGTGCCCCACTTTGAGATGGAATTTTCTAAAACACTTTTAAATTTATTCTTCATTTTTGCTGAATATATTTGCAAAATATTTATACACACTGGGGCTGAATTTTGCCACCACCCTCTTTTGAGAGAATTTTGTGACTTAAATGCCATTTGTATATAGCCAGAAAATTTAATTGTAAACTCTTCAGGGCAGAGATTGTCACTTTATTTTTTTTAATAGCAACAAATACTGCGGGGCCCTGATCTGACTGGGAACTTTGGGTGCTGCAACAGTATAAATAATAAATCTGTGAAGTTAATCCCAGTACATGATGCAGTAAAGATTTTTCTGGATATTAATGTGCTGCACAAAAATAACACTTGTTCAGTTGTTAGCTGTACAGCTTGTGTGGATGCAAATGTAGGCAAATTGATTAGTGTATTACATAACACTAAAATTCTCTGAGCTTCTATTTGGCAAGCCTCATGCATAGTCCTCTGAGGCAAACAAGTAATTTTTCAGTAACTGGGTTATGAGTGAGCAGAATTCTGCATAATGTTTGGTTTTGTAGCTTTGAAAGAGAACTTCTGTACAACAGAAGTAGATACAGCATCTTTGTTCTTGTACAGGGGTTAGTGTTTTTTCGATTAAGCCTTAATCTAGCAATTGCCAAACTTTAAAATATTGAAGACTGAAGTAATCAATAACTTAAGTCTGGTTAAAATAACTAGTTTTGGTCTTGTATACACCTATATTTAAATTAGTTAGAGAAGGTCATTAAACTGACTAACTTAAAATGTTCCATTTTCTTGCATGTAGTAGAATAGTCAACACTCGGTGTATATAAAGTAACTGTTTAGATCAGTAAGGTATCAAGTTGAGACTGAATGCATACTACTTGATTTTAATAAATACTACAGTTTACATATGCAAACACTAACGTTCTTAGTCCATGGATGAGCCTTGTACACGCTCTGCCTTGAGAGATTACTGAAAAAGAGTGCAAAATTTTATTACAGTAGCATCTAGAGGCTCTAATCAGAGTCTATTCTGTACATACTATCTGCAGATTCAAACCATAGCATTCATCAAAATCTGGTAGATACTCAATCTAAAATGTTGTTTTCTAATTGGAAAAATACAGCTTTATCAACACTCCACTGGTCATTGAACTCCTGAGTGTTTAAATCCATAGAATACTGGAAAAACAGTAGAAAACTGTGGCTATAGAGGCTTATTAGATCTGTAGTGGTTACACCACTTTTCAATGGAATGCCTTTTTTAAATTATGCAGTTTGAATCTTTCAGAAATGTGCAAGTGTACTTCCTCCGTCATACAGGATACCTCCATATTAAGCCACCATTTCACTGTTCGCTTGTATAACTAATTCAGTTTAGTAATCCCATTTCACTGCCTGTTTCCCAGAGTGTGTGGATGCAAACGAAATTTAACACTACTTGGTGGTAAACCTGTTGTGATGCTAGGATGTCACACTTTGTCACCCGGAATTCTAACTGTCAGTCCTTACTTGGCTGAGTCCTGTAAGCCTAAATAAAAACTGGTTCTTCATTCTCCTGGTATTAATGCATCTTTTCCTCACATTGAGCTTATTGGCAGTTTCCCCTAGCAACCAGCACACTGCAGCAGTTTGCACATGAGAAGCACAGCTGTACAAGGCGCAAGAATATCATCACTAGCTGCAATTTTAGATACCCATGGGTTGGGGAGAAAGCATGTTTGTGTATTGAACAAACTTAGCACCATGAGATGGCCTTCTGTAGTGTTCCTTGATTTGCTTTCCAGAACTGACTTTATTCATAATACTAGAATGGAATAATTAACTCTCAGTTTGAGGTTTGTCATGAACAGCATCTTAGTTCAAAGCCTCTTTACTAGCACTCATCTTCAATAGTTATGTTAATACTTTTTCACATTCACTGTGGAAAAGCGGTGACTTCTGTTTGTTGTAGAAATGTAGGCCTGAAAGAGACCTTGAGAAGTCATCAAGTCCAGCCACCCGTGCAGAGGCAGGACCAAACATACCTAGATTTCTGACAGGGATCTTGTCCAAATGGTTCTTAAAAACCTCCAATGAGTGGGATTCCATAACCTCCCTTGGAAACCTATCCTAAAGTTAACTACCTTACAGTTAGAAAGTTTTTCCTAATATCTAACCTAAATTTTCCTTTCTGCAGATTAAACCCATTACTTTTCCTACCTTCAGTGGACATGGAGAAGAGCTGATCATTGTCCTCTTTATAACAGTCTTCATATTTGCTAATGGCTATTATCAGGTCCCCCCCATCTGTCATCTTTTCTAAAGACTAAACATGCCCATTTTAGCCTTTCCTCATAGGTCACATTTTCTAAACCTTTTATCATTTTTGTTCTCTTACCCCTCTCCAGTTTGTCCACCTCTTTCTTAAAATGTGGCATCCAGAACTGGACACAGTACTCTAGCAGGTTCACCAGGGCTGAGCAGAGCGGGACGCTGCCTCCTGTATCTTACATATGACACTCCTGTTATACACCCCCAGAATATTAGCCTTTTTTTGCCACTACATCGCAGCTGTATTACAGCATAGCCAGTTAATCCTCATTGTGTAGTTGTACATTTGATTCCTTCCTTGTCCTTGTTGATTTCAGACCAGTTCTCTAATTTGTCATGTTCATTTTGAATTCTAATCATAGAATCCTAGAATATCAGGGTTAGAAGGGACCTCAGGAGGTCATCTAGTCCAACCCCCTGCTCAAAGCAGGACCAATCCCCAATTAAATCATCCCAGCCAGGGCTTTGTCAAGCCTGACCTTAATCCTGTCCTCAAGTGCTTGCAACCCCTCGCGGCTCAGTGTCCTCCACAGATTTTGAGTATATTCTCTTGACTCCAATATCCAAATCATTTAATGAATATATTGAATAGTATTGGACCCAGGACTGACCTCTGAAGGGGTCCCACTGGGTCCCCCTTCCCACTTTGACAGTGAACTATTGATAACTACTCTGAGCATAGGTGCCGACTCCATGGGTGCTCCAGGGCTGGAGCACCCATGGAAAAATAGTGGGTGCTCAGCAGCCCCATGGATTAGCTCCCCCTCCCTCCCCCCTGGTATGACCAGCTGTTCAGTGGGGAGGGGGAGCAGCAGTGGGGCAGGAAGAGGAAATAAAGGAACCCCCCCCCAGTGCTTTCCCTACCAATCTATATAATTTTGCACAATTGTAGCTTCAGCACTTTCTAACACACATGGGAAACTGAGTGTGGAACGGTTCTTGGGCTCAGGGCAGGATCTCTTCTCCCTGTATGGCTAGATGCGAAAGGTGTAGAGCCAAATTCAGGTTTCTGCCTCAAGCCATGCTGTGCGGGGGTGCAGTGTTGTAGTGGCTCCTGCCCACTGTGATCAGCTGTTCAGCAGCATGCTGGGGGTGGGGGTAGGAAGAGGCGGAGGGTGGCTTGGGGGAAGGGGTGGAGTGGGTGTTGAGCACCCCTCGGGAAGTTGGTGTCTCTGACTATCATCTTTCAGCTAGTTGTGCACCCACCTTTATAGTAATTTAATCTAGATCACATTTCCCTTACTTGCTCATGAGCAAGCAATGTGGGACTTTCAAAACCCTTACTAAAATCAAGACTTCCCATGGAACCGAACCTAACCTTCCTGTTCTGAGTTCTTTAAAGACTGCTGTTTTGAATTCTGCTGTTCTTATTCTGCTGCTCTCACTCCTTCCTTTCCTGAAAACAGTGAAACCATCATTTCATCATCACTTTCACTCAAATTGCCTTCCATCTTTACATTTGCAACCAATATCTCCCTGTTGCTCAGAATCAAGTCTAAAATGGAAGACGGAGGGGACAGTCTTTACTTTCTGAAACAAAATGTTGTCCCCAGTACATTCCAAGAATATAATGGACATTTTGTGTATTGTTGTATTAAAGCCCCCATTACTACCAAGTCTTGGGTATTGGATTTTTGTTTGTTCTAGAAATGCCTCATCCACCATCTATTCCTGATTTGCTGGTCTGGAATAGACACCTACCATGACATCACCTTTATTTTTTTTTTCTCCTTTTATCTTTATCCAGATGTTTTCAGCTTGTCTGTTTCATCTCCTTCTGGACCTCAAACAAGTGTGTATATATTGATGTACAATGCAACATCACCTCCCTTTTTCCCTTCGTGACCAATCTATCTCCCTCTGTACCAATATTCCAGTCATGAGATTTATTCCACCAAGTCTGTCAATTATGTCATAATTTAGTTTATGTACTAATACTTCTAGTTCCTGTTTGTTCCCCATTCTCCTATTTGTTTAGACATCTAAGATATTGAACAGATTTTCCTCCTTTTGCTCCTATCATCCTGTTATAACTTTGCATATCACCCTGCCCCCCGAAACATCTAGCCCTCTGCTAAAGTCCCTTTTTTATTCTTGCGTATGAGCTTTTTGTCACTTGCCCTCTTTGAATCTAGTTTAAAGCCCTCCTCATTGAGTTGGTGAGGAAAGATGCTGTTCTCCTTCTTGGCCACGTGGACCACATCTCTTCCTAGCAGTCCTTCCTGTGACCACATCCTGTGGTCAAGAAAGCTGAAGCCCTCCCATTGAAACCATTTCTACAGCCATGCATTCATGTCCAATGTGTACGTGTCCCTCCCTGGGGCCTTACTTGCAACTGGGAGAATGGACTAGAACATAACCTGCTCCCCAAACTCTTCCATCCTTGCTCCTGAGCCCTGCAATCACTGTTGATCTGCTCAGGGGCATACCTGGTAGTATTATTAGTGCCCCTGAAGATGAGCACCATGGGGTAGAGGTCAGAGGGACACCCTTTCCATTATGTCTTGGATGCAGGATCCAGGCAGGCATCACACTTCCCAGGATATCATGTCGCTGTCAGGTTGGCTGTTACCCTGATCACCAGCACTCATTGCTGCCTCCCCTTCAGTGTGAAGAGCATGAGGCTGCCAGCGCTGGGGGGAGGTGGTTCCTCCTTAGCCATTGTGGGGGTCTGCTTCTCTCCTTCTGTTGCCAGTGGAGCTACAGGTTCTTGACCATAATGGGCAGAGAACCCTCAGAGGCGTGAGTTCTCCTTCATCCTCTGGTGTCACGGTAGTTGGCTAGTATCCTCTTGTCCCAGATGTTTCATCGACAGGATGCACCTAGAAGTCCATGGGCTCTTGGATGATGTGCATACAAGCCATCTTTCTGCAGCTCTTACCTGCTTCCTGAGGGACTCCACCAACAGACATCTTTCACACTGGGTGGTTTCCCCCTACCTGGCTTTTGTTGGCGGGGACATGTAGGCCACATTGCCAGCAACTCAAGACTGGGGCCTGGGTGGAAGCCTTGAGGGTTAGGATACCCGTCTGGGAGGGCCCCCACGGGTGCAGGTAGAGGAAGAGCTGGTGGTGGTGATGCGTAACAGTTGAACCCATACCTTTCCAACCTCCTTTTCCTGAGTTGAAAACTTTTTTTTATCTATTCATCTGGGAAGTTTAGGTTCCATTTCAAAATGACATCAATTTTAAAATAAGCTAAAAATAGTTTGTCTTTTCTCTCCTCCCCCCCCCCCATATCTCCTAAGTCTCTGACTGTTTTTATGGCATCATGATCACATTCTGTTTTTTAAAATGCCCACTTTTTTCTCCACGGCAGTGTGAAGGACCCGTGGGGGGTGGGTGGGAAGAGGGGAATGAAATTGACCTTGCATAAAGTAAGCTTGAGAGATTCTCCATGTTTTGTTTTTCATCTATAATCTTTGTTAATTCTAAGACTAGTTAGTGTTCAGATGGAAGTGTGACTTAAGTTGGTGTCCCTTTAAGTCCTGACACCAACATATGCATTAAAAAATTTCAAATTGCATGTCTTCAGTTCATCTTCCCTGCATTATATTTAAAGAGGATAATTTTGTTGGTGAAGACCACATGACTTGCTGGACATGTTTACAAATTCATTTCCTTGTAAATTCTTACCTTGGTATGGTGCTTGGTAAACTGAGTGCTAAATTAGTATGTGGTTATGCATTTTGGAGGAGAGGAACAGGACAAAGTGTGTTTTTTTTTTAATTTGTTTTTGTTAAAGCCACATTTTCTGAAATAGTCTGAACGTGGCCTGGCCTTGCCTTCTCTACACTTAAGCAAGTACAGCAGGGGTTGTCAATAGGCGGGCCGTGGGCCAAATCTGGACTGCCAGGTGCTTTTGAACAGACTCCAAAATCTGTTTATTTACTTATTGTTTTCTCTGGAGTCTGGACCTTGACAAAAAAAAATGGTTGACTGCCCCTGAAGTACAGCATCTCTCTGCTGCGAACAGATGTCAGCAATAAGTAGCCTGTCTTGTCTGGGCAGATATTAAAGGGCTAATGTAAGTAACTGTAAGACAATGGTCACTATCAGAAAGGATGTTGGGCTAGATGGCCCATTGGTCTGACCCAGTATGGTTTTTCTTATGTTCTTAAGTCCCCTTTAAAGTGCAGTTGTACTTTGAATTGTCAGTGTGAAAATGGCACTGCCAGAGTCGACAGATCTGATCTAGGTCATCTCTGCTTCCTTTAGGAAGCAAACCTTTTTTCTGCTGTTTAGCCCTATTAACACTGCAAAGCCAGCATAACTGGAGGGGGAGATTCTATTTTGACTTGTGCATCAGCAGAACTGTTAAATCATTTCCAGGTACAGGAGCAAATTCTGCCCTCATAGTTACATCTGTACAACCAGATGCTACTGCAGGGATGCACAGATGTAAGTAAAGGTAGATATGGCTTGCTGCATCTATTGCTAATGCCTGAGCCAGAAAGAATAGTGTGACAATTTGTTTCCAGCACTGGAAGTCTAAAAACATTTAAACAAACAAACACAACCTTTTCAGTTTGCTTGTGTTTACTTAGTTTCTAAATGTAGCTACAGTAGTTCAAATAAACCATCAGTTTCTTGTGTAGGTGCTTCATACAGCAGCTGATGGAAGTGCATTTTAAAAACCACAAATTGGTGGAAGACTAAGTAGTAGGCATAGTACCTGAAACTACTTTAAAAAACAAAAACAAAAAACAACCCTAGATATCCTGTTCAAGTCCTAGTAATTTAGTAGCATAAACAGTCCTAACCACAAAGAACATACAATCAAATTAAGACAAATATAGCAAGGAATAAGGCTTTCACCAAAAAAGGACACAAGTCTATGTGCATTGCTTCACTGGGTTGGGTAACTTTTAAATTTTCTTTTTTGATATAGGAGTCTGGGTCTTCATTTGTCAAGGGTTTGAAGGAAGAGGTAGGTTGGTCCCAAGTGTAAAGGTCTTTTGTGTAATCTTGTGTTTTTGTAGAAATGTTGAATGTCTAGCATAAAGAGTAATACTAAACCTGATAAAATTGGCTTGGTTAGACTTGAACTGTCACTTCAGAGCTCTAAAGAATGGAAACTGTCCACTTCACTTAAAAAATATCACAATATGGGAGTTCAGTCAGCCCAACATACGATCAAACGAGGGATTTGGGGTTATAACTTTGTTCAGCAGACCTCTCTGAAAAGTTAAGCATGGTAAACAAAACATTCAGATATTTTTATGTGAGTGTCATGTTGCAAACACCACATGACTGAAACTTATCTTAGTCAGCTGGTGACTTAGCAGAAAATTTTGAGATGGGAGTGTCCTCACTTGACACTGGATAGCCATCTGTCTTGGATGGTTTAGACACAACAAATGCTGCATGTTGGCAGGGGGTTAGACTAGGTGACCCTTGTGGTCCCTTTTAACTCTGTGGTTCAGTGATTCTATGAAATTGTCCATGCTTTCTCAATAGTTTATATTGGGTATGAAGTTGCTGCTGTTTGGGGGAAGGGCTTATGCCTTGCTTTATAACCACAATTTGATGGTGGTGGGTGAAGCCCTAGTTATTAGAACTGAATTGCAGGCATTTCTGTCATAAATACTAACTGAACAAGCAGCTGTATCTTGTTGCCTGAGATACCAGTGCAGAAACAATGAACAGATATTAGATGTTGTGCCCCTTCCAGTGTCTCTCCATTGTAGAATAAGGTAAATGCACTTACGAACCATATTTTGTCAAATTGCTTTCTAATCAACTGAATTGTTCCCCAGGTTTATCATAAACCTCTTGTATTTGGACAGCAGTAAACACCTGGTGGTGGAATGATTTTTATATTTTGTAATGCACCAAGAGTTATTACTAGTAATGCAGTCAGTGACTAGGCATATGTGGCATCCATTTAGTGCTTAGTAGCTTTTTTCATAGTCTTTCTCACTATAACCTCTCACTCAGAGGGGATATTGGTCAGCATGCTGGGTTTATCCCTACTCTTGAGAAACTCATGGGATCTTCAACATCACTGCTAGTCTCTCAGACTGGAAGGACCTCTGTTTTAATGACTTGCTGAAGGACAGCAGCTACTGAATAATAGTCTAGTACCCCACCAGTATTGCATTCCTTTGTGAATGTCCGCTCTGAATCAAAAACCTGGCATAGGGAATAAAACTCTCTTCAGGCTTATGCTACTAGTTGTGTTAACTGGAACTTGTCTGCTGTTCCTGTGTACTTATACTGAATTTCTTTTAGTGAATTTTGACTTGGGCACTTCAGTATAGCATTTGAAGTGTAAGGAATTCCTCTTACTTTAGAACCTTTGCTCCCTATTTGGTATATGAACTTAAATGTTAGGGCAAATAGCATATTTGCCATAAACATTTGAAATAAAGCTTAGCTAGGAAGCTGTGGGAATTCTGAAGCATCTCTCATTCTTTGCAATGCATGGTAATGATTATATGGTGTAAAGTAGCAGTAAATGAAATTTGGATAAGATTATTTATTATTTATTATTATTTTTCAAAGCATAGTACACTAATATGAGCCTTCCAGGAGAGGGGTGTGTATGGGTGAATTCCAAACTATATTATTGGAAGGATGAAGTAACTGTCTCAAGACCAAAAACCTTGCTTGTCTTAAAATCCAATTGTCTAAATTAATAGCCAGTTTTACTTGAACAGATACATTTAATTCTAACTCCAAATCTCCTTCACTCCAGTAACTGAGCCTGGCCAAAATGTAAGGAGGTTATGGTGTGAAATATGTATCTGTAAGAACACAGGTACAGTTCTACCTGGTGAAGAAAGGTCTTTAAGATGTGGCCAGATTGACAGCATTTAAACTTGACCTATATGAAAATAACTTCTGGAGTACTGATACCGTAACTACTCTCCATAGGCTCAGCTACTTAATGATAGAGATAGCAGAGAGGAAAAGAACAGTTCACCCCACAATTGTATATGAGCCTTTCTTTTGCTTTGCAGTACCTTTTTAAAAAGTCCTGATTCCTGCTGACCTTACTGATGGTGTCAAAGGCAATAATTGTTATCTTGGTGTGAATATCCTAGGTGATATGGCCATAGCTAGGTAGTTAATTTGTTTTGCATTACAATAATTAAAATACATCTTGATCTTGAGGTATTTATTAAACTAAAATGTGTAAACTTTGTCAGCTGATGCATGTATAAAATGTGCCAAAACTACTAAAATGGGAAATTGAATTTTTACACTTCCAAGAGATTGCTCTAAAAATTGAGAAATCAAATCCAGCTATAAAACACAACTTAAGACTTTTAAAAGCTCATCTATATCTTCTGATATGAGATGTTAATGGTGAGGAAAGCTTCTGTTACAATAAAGGCATGTATACATGAACACTTGGTGTACAGCAGGTTAGTGCAAGGTAGATTCATGCTATGAAGTAAGCTTGCCATGAAGTAAGGTTATGTCTACACTACAGCTGTGCTGTTGTAGTGACCTATTGTAGACACTTCCTACATAAATAAAGGGGCTTTTCAATCCACCTGTCCAAGAGGTGGTAGCTAGGTTGACAGACGAATTCTTCTGTCAACCCAGCTGCCTCTATGCTGGGGATTGGTTGACCTAACCATGGCACTCAGGCTAGGAAATCTTTTAGTGCCCTGAGCAACATAGCTAGGTTGATCTAATTTTTAAGTGCCTTTGTGGTCATGTAGAGCAGCCCTATGTGTAAGTGTTCAAGTTCTTGGAGAAGCAAGTTCATGCTAGGGGGGAAGAAGGCCTGAGGTGACGTGTAGTTGTTTGCTGAATGGTTGTGTTCCTTGAGGTGTTTAAACTTCCACAACTTAGTGTTTTTAAAATGGGAATTTTAAAAGTGCTTAGCTGTCACACTGAAGTCAGTGGTAAAAGCTCCTACTCTTCAGTGGGGGTGAGTTAAGCCAACAGTGAGCCACTTTGAAAATACAACCAGAAGTTTCTAGCCCTTGTAGCAGAGAATATGCTGAATACAAACTGATAGAGAGTTTGCAGACAGACCACAATTGTCAGGGCCAAATGTACAGAAGTCTCTAAATATAGGAGCCACTGTAGTTCATTCATGCAGAGGGGAGATACTTCCCAGAAGAGATCCTTGGTGGCATGGCAGGCTGTGGTCAGTAGATGACTCATTACCCTTTGTAAAATGTTGTGTACATATACTCAATGTGTGGTGTCTGGTGCTGACCAATCTAAGTGTGGCAGGTGTTGCAGCCGGTAGGAAGCAGCCACAGTGGGCTGCCTCTGCATTCACTCAAGGCCAAGCTTGTTGTTTGGTGGATGAGACCTTAGAAACAACTGCCCTTAGGATCTTAAAAATGCCCCACTCTTCTCAATAGATTGGTAACAGTAATGCCTAACAACTTAAATGCTAGAACTATGTTTCCCTGATCATTTGAACAGAAATATCCTTCTACTCTGGGATTAGAGGCACAGTTTGGGAAGATTGCCACTACTTCCCTCCCTTCCCCCATCTTCAGTGTGGTCTCTGTAATCCATTCAGTGTTTCTGTTGGATGAAAATTGACCAGTTAAACATTTGCTCCAGCAATTATGAACATTGTTGTTTGTGAATGGTGGGGGGAATGTTACTGGTTATATAGTGATACATGCTGAAGTTTTTCAAGAAGGAAAACAAAATCCTTTTTTCCTGAGAAGGAACTTGGAATCAGTTATTTTGCAGTAGTGTCTGTCCCCTTTTGGCATGGATGCAGTGCAGGTAGTTCACCAACTATTAGTTGAAATTTTCTTAATTTGCAATTTGAGACCATAGACACACAGTATCCCTTAACACATTCTTTCATTAGCTGATTAAGTGTGTTCTGCAACTTGCTCTTTTCCCATCACTACTTATGTGGCTGGAACTCTAAAAAGTTACACATACTGGAATGAGGATTGTCTAAACTGAATGCAGCTGAACAGAGGCCAGATATCCATTTCTGTAGTCGAGTGATCACAAGAGTAGAAATATGGTATTTTTGCCAAGATGGCCTATGAGAACTTCTGACAACTAATGGCAATCAGCTACAAGATTCTTTGTCAGGTTACACAATGTATTCTTCTATTTTCCCCTTGTACCATCACTGCATGTGTAACAATAGCAAAAGTAGCTTCTAAATGCTACCTGCCCACACTACTTCTGCAATAATCAGTTAACTGTTTTATTTGTCTTAAGATATCAAACCTCTTCCAGGAACAGAATTTTAACAAGCTGTAAGGAAATGGATTTTCCTTTTTGAAAACCTGGAAAAATGATCAAATGTGACCCCTAACCACTTTGTAGCTAAACTTGCATTGGGAGTACGTGTGGAGAGCTAGAACACCAACTTAATTTAAGCAAAACAAAAGCCTCAGGACTTTTATGACGAACCAGAATGTGTCTGGAGGTGTGTCTACTTTTAATGTACTGTAATCTAGTTCTTCTAAACTGAACCCTTTTGAGTGGCAATTACCATAAATATGTTGTATTAGTATGTGTATCTCCTTTTGAGAGCTTCTCAGGTGGCCCAGTCCTAATTTGTATTACTTTCTGACACAATTTAAAAATTTTCAGTGGTGCTATAGCCATTTTTGTCCCAGGATGTGAGAGAGAGAGGGGATGGGTGAGGTAATATCTTTTATTGGGCCAACTTCTGTTGGTGGAAGGGAGAAGCTTGTGTGCTTCACAAAGCTCTTCCTCAGGACCTTGTCCCTTCCACCAAGAGAAGCTGATCCAATAAAAGATAGTCTTACCTGTCTGTGTCAGGATTCAAAAAGAAACTTCAGCCTCTCCCTCAATTCTATTAATGATTGTAGATCTTAAGAGAAGGATTTGTTAGCCTATCTCTCAAGTTTTGTCATTCTAGTGACCTACAATTTCTCAATCTTGATGTCATAAAGAAGCTGTTTCATAGTCACTAAAAACAAACATCTTTTTATTTAAAAAAAAAATACTTTGACTAAATCTAGTTTGGAGTTTGTAGGGAGGGAGAAGTGCTGAAATGATTCTTAATCTTTTTAATACTTGAAATTCATCTGCAACCGATGATGCCTACAGGCCCATATAGCCCAACAGTTCATTCTGCTTTTGTCATTTCTTTAAATAAGTCATAACTTGGATGGGTCTGGTTTGATACTAAGCAGATGTGACAGCATTCCCAGAGTGCAACCTGAACTGTGCCCTCTGTCTCACCAACCAGGGGTATCCCTCTCACCCTATGATGCTGTTGGCAGGCTACAAACCTCTGGCAGGTATTGGACTTACACAGACATCCACAGGTAGGGACATACCCAACTGAGTTACATAAACGCTTTGCCAATCACTCATGAACCAACAATATAGAGGCTCCAGCCAATTCCTTCCAGTTCCTTAGCCTTGCACCCCAGAACCGTACCGTCTTGCTCTGGTCAGAAGCCTGACCGGTGTAAGTTCATTACCCAGTCTGCCTCTCCCTCAGTGTGGAGAGGACACACATTAGCCTTTCAGAGTAGCAGCCGTGTTAGTCTGTATCCGCAAAAAGAAAAGGAGTACTTGAGGCACCTTAGAGACTAACAAATTTATTTGAGCATTAGCCTTTGTAACCAGAGCTGAAATTTCCCAAGCACTTCAATCAAAACACACTGTTTTAGATAAAATATAAAACAAATTTATTAACTACAGAAAGATAGATTTTAAGTTATTATAAGTAGTAAGCATAGAGATCAAAGCTGGTTACCTAAGAAATAAAAGTACATTTTCAGTCTAGTTTATAGAACTCAAACAGGATTTGAATCGAGAAGTGTCTCACTCTGATAGATGATACAAACAGGTCTCAGATCTTCAGTACACAGGCTGGAACTCCAGCCTGTGACCACCCTTGCCAGGTCAAAGTTTTTTGTCCTCCAGATGTTTCTTCCAGGTTTTGAGTTGTGGGGGGAGTGAGGACAAGTCATGATGTCACTTCCCCTCTTTATAGTTTGTTCTAGCTTGCTGGCAAGATTTTGCTGTGATGTGGGTCCAGCAGTGTCCATTGTATACATGTTCTCTCTGAGAAGTCTTCTGAGATGGTGGTTGGGAGAGTGGATTCCTTTCAATGGGCTATCTGCGCATCTTGCTACTCCATTGTTGTACCTGAAAGGCTGATTGTGGGTGTTCGTTGTCTTGCAACATATTTCAGTAACTCACAGCAAAACTTCATAACCTCGCATACAGTGATAGAACATAAAATCCAACAGGATATTAACATTCAACAGATCAAGACTTTAAAATATGTCACAAGGCATACTTTGTACAAAACATATCATAATTATATGACAGTGGTGAATATGGGGGTTCCAGGGTGCAGCTTTGAGGTACAGAATGCCACAGCAAGTGTTCAGAAATTTTTGGAGTTCACATTTTACTAAAAAAAAAGAGGTTAATTGGTTGCTAGTGGGGTGTTAATTCTTATCAACTGTTTTATCTTCACTCCCAAACACTGGTATCTGTGTTATTTTTTGTTTTTGTTTTTTAAAGTGCGTGTGTGGCGGAGGGTGGGACCCTTACCGTATGTTCGGGCTGTTCCCCACAACACTCAAACCTAGCTTTTCATCTTCCTATTTCACTTCTGCCTGTCTCACTGAATGTGGCAGCTCCTAATTGTGATTCCTGGATCTGAGCTATTTTGTTCTTGACATGTAATGTGTAGTGGAGAAGTTCATGGCCAGTCCAGTGGTGAACTCTTAGAACAAACAAATGCTTAATGGTTATTTAGTGTGAACAAGCCAGTGTGACTTCTACATAACTAGGGCACAGATGAAACATGTAACAACGTAACTGCTTTTTAAATTTTGGTTATTTTACAGAGCCTTTGAGTTAGGCTAGCCTTCTTTATACCAAACACTTTAGTGGCAGTTGGTATTGCCATAGCCAAAGTCCCGAGCTGTGATTTGACATGATTGGGGCAGATGGAAATCCATCTCTACCAATTCTGCTCTTACCTGACTTAAGATCTGTTCCTGCCGCTGGTCAGGAAGGAAGTGGGATTTTTCCAAGACATTACATGGCACATGGTAAACCTCTTAGATGACTCTGTCTCTTAACCATGTAAGCTTTCTTCAGTGCAGGAGCTTAAACTGTCAAATTTACTGTTGGTATTTTAAGGTACAATATTAGCTTAGGACCTTACCTTTAGCATGCAGTCTTTGAAGTATTAAAAAGTGAGTAACAACTGTTCTGTGCCGTTTATGAAACCTTAGGCTGGAGTGATGAAAACTCTAGATTCTATATTTATCATGTTGAAAGGTTGACTCCTGCCTCTGATCAGCTTCCCTTGCCCATTTGTTAAACTTTCAAACAAGCACCTTCATGCTTTCTCCTGTGCTGGCCCTCACACTTGAGAGAAAATTCCCATAAATGTCTACAAAGTCACTTCACTGTTCTCCTTTAAAACTCTCCTCTTGCTAGATCTCCAAAAAAACCCCACCAAATTTGACAATGGTTTGTGGTCTCAGCACACCAGGACCCTGTCTATGATGCTGACCAATATTGTTTCAGTTTCCTTATATTTCCCAGTCTATTTGTATCCTCCTGTGTAAGCTTTTTGGTGCAGGGACTATCTTTGTTCTGTGTCTGTACAGAGCCTAGCACAAAGGGGTCTTGGTTCATGACAAAGACTCTTAGGTGCGATAGTAACACACATTATTTGTAACTCATCATTCCAATCAATTTTGTATTTAATACTTGTCCTGGTATCTAAGGAGGACATAGGGAGAGAGTGAATGATTCATAACCTAGTACAGTAAAGGGGTACAAAACTTCAGTGCTAAGTTTAAACGTGGGCCCAGGTTGGTACTAATAATAAACTCTTAATCTGCAGCTTTCAAAGCATTCCAGTAGTTACTAATGATTTCAGTCAATTTTTCAGTGGATAGATATAAAGGTAATAACAACCTTGTTTGTGTTTACAGCGGAGGCTGAGAATTGGCATATATATACTCATCTATTTTTATTACCACTAGAGGGTCCTCCAGGTCATACTTCGCTCATTTTGGCAATATGAGGAAGCTTCTGCTGGCTATACTGTGGACAGAACTTCAGTTTCCAAAGCTTATCTGTTCAGCACCTTTTCACAAGCACTGAATTGTTCTCAAAATACCTGTAACCCTTCACCCTCTTGCTGTTATGGATAAGGCTACGATTTAGTCACAGAGGTCATAAAGTCACGGAAACTGACTTCCAGCAAGTTCCATGACTTCAGCCTGCAGTGGTCGGGAGCTGCAGGGTCCCCTGCCTCCTGCAGGGGCAGGGAGCGGCTGGGTACCTCCATTGCTGTGCCCCTGCCCACCCCCCCACCCCCCCGAGCTCTTGGCTGCCCTGGGCAGTGGGGAAACCCCCTCCCCCTGGAGCTCCCAGCCGCCACTAGTCCCTGTGCTGCTGCCCCACTTCAGGCAATGAGGAGACCTGCATATCCCCATTTTGTCACATTTTTTAGTAAAAAAATCACAGATAAATTCATGGAGGTTGTAACCTTTTCTTTTTTGCCTGTGACCTGTCCGTGAATTTTACTAAAAATATTCGTGACAGTCTTAGCCTTAATTATGGGTAATTGAGGCATAGAATACCATTGTGACCTAGTCACTAATATTGTTGTAATACTTAAAACAATTTAAATAGAGATGTACGCCATCAGTGGATAGAAATATATTGTTTCTAATTTACTGTGAACTATGAGAAGTTGGAGATCATTCTCCTTCTGAAACAGGCACAAGATCAGATTAATTTAGGCATTTGTCAATATCGTGAACTACTCTAGGCTTCAAATAATTCCTCCATGTTTTGGGTCTAGGCTAGGATACCGTTCATTAGGCTGTTACTTGTAGCAAATGTTCAGAATTTGTTTTTGCAAGGAGCAAGCATGTCTTCAGTGCTACTGCAATATAATGAAATATTTTTGAATTATAGCGCCAAGAAGGATGCCCTAGTCAACATCAGTCACATTGTGCTAGGTACTATACAAACATAAGACGCTGTCTTGGACCAAAGAGCTTGCAGAGTAATATTAAGACAAGACATAAATGAAACAGGAGGAGGGAGAACATGAAGGGAGGACAATGACAAGTAATGGAACCATATGGTTGCAGATAATGCACAACTTTGATTCTGATTACTACTTCTGTTTTCTACCTTTCCCTATTTTGAAGCTTATTAACATCAGCTTATTTCCTTTCTTGTATGTAGAATTCTCTCTTGAATCTTTATATTAGTCCAAATACTTGTCCAGTTTCTCTGAGACAATTCTCAAGACTTGAGTGATAACCTATATCAGGGGCCTGCCAATGCACAGAGCACAACTGTTTGTTTGTTTCCATCAGGTGAAGTATTGGAGCCCTTGTCACTGGAGAAGAGGCATGGACAAAGAACGTACTAGGCTTCAGTTGCTTCTCAGGATTTCTAGATGCATTTGTGTGTAGCTGTCACTGTAGCATCATGTGAGCTACTGGTACCCTGTGAGCTTTCTGCTCTTGCTCCTTCTGTCCAAACTAATATATCTGCCAGTCTTTTTTGACCTCTTCTCATGACTGTACAGCCACCCACTTAAGCACAACACAGCAAAAACAGATCTTAATCTTCTCCCACACATGCTCCCCATTCCCTTAGTCACTGCAGACATCCCTTATGTCCACTACCTAGGCATCCTCGTAGACCTCTGTCTAGAAAATCCTCACATTCAGTCTTGTCTAAATCTTCCCACCTTTTCATGAACATCTGTAACAGCCTTTCATGTCTGTCCAAACAGGTCCAAACCTCTTAACCTGATTATCCTAGAATCATAGAAGATTAGGATTGGAAGAGACCTCAGGAGGTCATCCAGTCCAACCCCCTGCTCAAAGCAGGACTAACACCAACTAAATCATCCCAGCCAGGGCTTTGTCAAGCCAGGCCTTAAAAACCTCTAAGGATGGAGATTCCACCACCTCCCTAGGAAACCCATTCCAGTGCTTCACCACCCTCCTAGTGAAATATTGTTTCCTAATATCCAACCTAGACCTTCCCCACTGCAACTTGAGACCACTGCTCCTTGTTCTGTCATCTGCCACCACTGAGAACAGCCCAGCTCCCTCCTCTTTGGAACCCCCTTTCAGGTAGTTGAAGGCTGCTATCAAATCTCCCCCCTCACTCTTCTCTTCTGCAGACTAAACAATCCCAGTTCCCTCAGCCTCTCCTCATAAGTCATGTGCCCCAGCCCCCTAATCATTTTCGTTGCCCTCCGCTGGACTCTCTCTGATTTGTCCACATGCTTTCTGTAGTGGGGAGCACAAAACTGGACACAATACTTTAGATGCGGCCTTACCAGTGCCGAATAGAGGGGAATAATCACTTCCCTCAATCTGGTGGCAACGCTCCTACTAATGCAGCCCAATATGCCATTAACCTTCTTGACAGCAAGGGCACACTGCTGACTCGTATCCAGCTTCTCATCCACTGTAACATTCAGGTCCTTTTCTGCAGAACTGTTCCCTAACCAGTTGGTCCCCAGCCTGTAGCAGTGCATGGGATTCTTCCTTCCTAAGTGCAAGGCTCTGCACTTGTCCTTGTTGAACCTCATCAGATTTCTTTTGGCCCAGTCCTCCAATTTGTCTAGGTTACTCTGCACCCTCAACAAGTTTGCAGATGACACTAAGCTGGGGGAGAGGTAGGGATAGGTTCCAATCCATCCCATCATCCAGATCATTAATAAAGAAGTTGAACAAAACCAGCCCCAGGACCGGCCCCTGGGGCACTCCACTTGATACCAGCTGCCAGCTAGACATTGAGCCGTTGATCACTACGTGTTGAGCCCAACAATTTAGCCAGCTTTCTAGCCACCTTATAGTCCATTCATCTAATCCATATTTTTTTCATTTGCTGGCAAGAATACTGTAGGAGACCGTATCAAAAACTTTGCTAAAGTCAATATATATCACATCCACTGCTTTCCCCATAATCACAGAGCCAATTATCTCATCATAGAAGGCAATCAGATTGGTCAGGCGTGACTTGTTGTTGGTGAATACATGTTGACTGTCCCTGATCACCTTCCTCTCCTTCAAGTGCTTCAAAATGATTTCTTTAAGGACCTGCTCCATGATTTTTCCGGGGATTGAGGTGAAGCTGATGGGTCTATAGTTTCCCTGGTTCTCCTTCCCTTTTTTAAAGATAGGCACTATATTTGCCTTTTCCCAATCGTCCAGGACCTCCTCCAATCTCCATGAATTTTCAAAGATAATGACGACTGGTTCTGCAATCACATCAGCCAATTCCCTCAGCACCCTCGGATGCATTAGATCTAGACCCATGGACTTGTGCATGTCCTCCTTTTCTAAATAGTCCTTAACCTGTTCTTCCACCACTGAGGGCTGCTCACCTCCTTCGCATACTGTTGCCCAGGACAGCAGTGTGGGAGCTGACCTTGAAGACTGAGGCAAAAAAAGCATTGAGTACTTCAGCTTTCCCCCATCATCTGTCACTAGGCTGCCTCCCCCATTTAGTAAGGGTCCCACATTTTCTCTGACCTTTTTTCTTGTTGCTAACATACCTGTAGAAACCCTTCCTGTTACCTTTCACATCCCTGCAACCTCTTTTTGGGTTAGAGAAATGCCATCTTGCTCTGATTGATTATCCAGAAAGTTCTTGCAAAGAGGATTTTCTTGGCTTGTGACTTTGACCATATCACCCCTCTCTGCTTCCTTTCACTGGCTCCCCCTTCTCTGCTGTAGCAAACCTAAATGACCTGTTCCACATTCATAACTTAGCCCAATTTAACTATCATGCCTTATGTTGTTGAGCCAATGACTCTGCCTCCACTCCACCAACAATGCTAGCCTCCATTGTCCACTTGTCAGACTTGCCAGAGTTCCTTCATGCTTTCTCCCTTTCTGTCCTTTATTCCTGGAATGAGCTCCCTTTTAAACATCCACAAAGCCACATTTTCCTTCTTCAGATCCCTTCTTAAATCACTTCCGCTGTGATGTATACAATGTTCTTGACAGTGGTTAGGTAGCTGGTATGTCATAAGCGCTGCTTATTGCGGAGATCCTCACTATTACCATGTGCTTTTCTGCATCTGTGTTTATCTGTTCTCTTCTGGTACTTGTACTTGTAAGCTGTTGGCTGGAGACTGTTTAAGTATCTGTACAGTGAGATCCTGGTCTGGATTGGGGCCTCCTGGTGCTACTGTACTACAAATAATAACTGCCAGAGCAGGCTGCTGTCCCTTCTGTACTGCAGCAACAGAAATAACTAATGGTCTCTTTCTGTAGACGTTCAGACACCAAGCACAAAGTTTACTGCCTGTTCTAATATACTTGTTAGACTTGGGAAGCAGTTTGTTGGAAATCATAGTAATAAGTCAGAAGCGTCACTGCTGCTTCTATCTGTCTTGCAGAGCTAGAAGTCCACCTTGTTATATATTGATAATACTTACCACTTAGATTGTCCTCTGTTTGTAGATTCTATCAAAGTTTCTGTAATAGAGCCCATTACTATAGTGTGTGAATGCCTTCAGAGTTAGTCCATTTTTGGCTATATAACTTTCCTCCCTACTATACTGAAATGACTTCTGAGTCTTAATTTCAATATCTCCCTGCTACCAACTGAAAGGATGCATTTTGTTCTGGTAATTTTGAGTAGTTTCTTTTTTTAAAGTACCTCACTAATGTAAGAGTCAGCTTTTTTCCCCCCATTCATCAGATCCTTTATGGTGCAGTTTGCTGTGTCATAAGTCATCACCTACTTATGAATAAAGCTGTCATTTAATCTGGTTAGAGCTCTCCAGAACATCCTCTAAACTTGGAGTGGGAAGAGGGAGGAGAGGGGAGATAATGCGAACCTCTTACAGGTCAGAAATGGAATCTGACAAATGGGATCATTGTTCAGGCTGTTACTACTTCCATAGTGACAGGTTTCAGAGTAGCAGCCGTGTTAGTTTGTATTCGCAAAAAGAGAAGGAGCACTTCACTCCAATGAAGTGAACTGTAGCTCACGAAAGCTTATGTTCAAATAAATTAGTTAGTCTCTAAGGTCCCACAAGTACTCCTTTTCTTTTTACTTCCATAGTAAGACCTGTTAACCTTCAGGGTGACAGTCTCCCTTGAGGAGGCTTTTGCGTTAGTTTTAAACGTATGACTAAACTAACAGTGATCTAGCTGAAACAGCCCATGCCTATGGAGATGCCAGGCTTTCAGTTTTAAAAGCACACCTTCAAGTTACCATGCTTATTTAAATACAAAAAGAAAAGGAGTACTTGTGGCACCTTAGAGACTAACCAATTTATTTGAGCATGAGCTTTCGTGAGCTACAGCTCACTTCATCGGATGCATACTTTGGAAACTGCAGAAGACACAGTATGCATCCGATGAAGTGAGCTGTAGCTCACGAAAGCTCATGCTCAAATAAATTGGTTAGTCTCTAAGGTGCCACAAGTACTCCTTTTCTTTTTGCAAATACAGACTAACACGGCTGTTACTCTGAAACCTATTTAAATACAGATTTTCACCAGTCAATAACTGCTGGCATGTCACTTGAGTTACTGTCATGAACCATCTGAGCAGCATCATGTGTGGGTATAACTAACCTAACTTGCTGAGAAGAATGTCACCTTACAATGTTTTGTAAACTAGGAAACCAATATAAAGTTTTCAGATTAGAATAAAAGTCCTCAAAACTCAACACAGTTTCCAAAAGGGGTGGTGTAACTGTTTAGCCCTTCGTGTAATAAGTTCCACTGCAGACCAGATCTGCTGTTTATTGCCAGTGTTAACTGTGTCCCCCTAGTTTCCTCACCCATGTCCACAGCTTTAAACAGAAGAGTTCAGCTATTTATTAATGTAGTAATTTGAACATGAGCAGAATGGTAGCATCAGTTCTTATTTGGGTTTTTTTGTTGTTTTTTGTATGGCAGTGAAATGGAGACTTCAGAAGTTCTAGTTTTTAGGTATCTAGCTAATCTGATGTCATATTAGTCTTCAGAAACCATATTTGTTTTGTTGCTTAAATTATAACCAGTGCCTCTAGCTTCAGAACTTTCTCCCCCAAAAGAATTGCTGCCTGAACTGATGGTGAGAAATACAAGGTTGCATAACCCTGCAACAGTAGTTATTTGGTTTACACTTACAATTCTATAAATAATTCTCTTCCCTTGCTGCTTTCAGCAGGGGGAAGGCTGCTTATGAAAAAGGTGACTGCATCAAGACGCTGCCCTGTGTTTTTAGCTGAACATGTGACTGGCTGTCTCTCTCGGGAAAGCTTAGCTGATACAGATTCTGAATTGCATATGAAGAGATGGCATCAAGGTGGTTAGTCAGTGAATGACTCATGAATGTTCAGAGGTTAGGCTGATATTTATTTAAAGTACTATCTAAAAATATTTAGTTAAACATGAGTGGAATGAAAAAGATGCTTCCAAAGCAAGCCATTTCCCATCTACTGTGAATGAAAGGATGATATACTAGATTACATGGCATACCTGGAAGGTTGAATGACTGCATCTGTTCATTTCACTTCAGTTTGTACATGTAAAGCCACAAAGCAAAGGAGGAGGTTGAATTGCTCATCAAAACCTGTCAACTTAGTAAAGCCCAACAAACTGTCTGAGGAATGCAGATAATAGTAGGGTGAGGAGAAATAGGGGGAGCTGAGATTAAAATATATCTTTGTGTGTATTCCATTGTGGCTTCTGTCTTTGGGTGATTGGCTGTGCATAAAACATTCACTTACCATTATGTTTGAATCGGACTCTGAATAAAGTAAACATATGATCAAAATAGAGCAGTTTTTAAAAACAAGTATGGAGAACTACATGCATCACACTTTCACATTCAGTCGTTGCATAGCATGGTAAACCTGCTTTTAAGAAGCTGAGTCTTTTATCCAGATCCTTGAAGTTCAAAACACTGTTCCATAGATCAAACAAGATTCGTCTGGAATGTTTGGGAATTCAGTCGCAGACTGATGCAGCTCTTAGTAAGTGACACCAGTCTGGCCTTCTGAATTAGGTAAATAGTGACAATGCTAACATGGAGTGCTTTTTCACTATTGCAATCGAGGCCCAGCACAAATTCTAGTGGGTAGAAGCTTACTCATGACTTGCTGAGATATCCTAAACAGCTGGCTGGATTGCACGGTGTCTGCACTGCATCTGGGAGGAGGCTTCCCAACCCAGGTCCACAGACGTGAGCTAGGGTACTAAAAATATTTGAGTAGATGGTGTTCTGATGTTGTGACTCAAGCCTACCCCCTTGAAAGCCTGAGAGCCCAAACTCCAGCCCAAGTCCCAACATCAAAGCATAGTCTACCCACCTATTTAGTGCACTAGTGTGAACCCCACTAACACACAGGTCTGTGGACTCAGATTGGGAGGCTTGCTCCCAGATGCAGTGTAGACATACCCTTAATATCTAATGTAGCCTGCCCATTTTCTCCATCCCCACCCCACCAGCCACCATAAGTGGGCCCCTCAGCCTGAACAACTTCAGATGCTATTGTTGGGTCCTGTTCAGTGTTACACTGTAGTGATGACTACCTAGACTTCAGTTTTCTGCAAGAAATGCTGCTAAGTTTGGGGAATTTGTGCCTTTTTCTTAAAAGCATCTGTAGTTGAGTATTGTTTCCTCTCGATGGGTGCATGAATATAATTTTTATGAAGGCCCTGTAAATTGTCTAACTTGACTATTGATTTAATGAGAGCAGAATGTCCCAGTATGGACGGTAGTTGCTTAATCATAGCATCAGCAGCAGCATTGCTGTTAGGAATGGATTGGAAATAGAAATGTTATCCAGTTGTGCCTGAATGTGTTCTGAAAAGTATTTTCTCATCTAACCAACAGGTAGTGCAGGCTGCGAATAAACTGATGCTTTCAGAGGCTTAAGGATCATTCCTGAAGTTGTTCAAAGTAAATTTTTGGCAGATACTTCATCATGGATTCAACAGAATGAAAATTCAGCCGCTAGACTAACAAACTTTTTTCTGCCTTTCATACTGCTTTGTTTGGGTAGCATTGACTACACTCTTTCAAAGCCTCTCCTTAAAACACATTTGCAAAAGACCTATTAAACCATATCCCTCATTTTGCTGAAGCACTGAGTAGATAGTAGAAGAATATTTTTAATGTGGAACTAGAACTAATGAGGCCTATGCTAAACTTCACTGCTTTTTTCCAGCCATGTGCACCTGTTCTTTAATCTACATAAATAAATGGGTCATTGAAGGAGGAGGCTAGACCTCAGGATACTTGTTGATGCTTTATACTTACACAACACCTTTCAGCTATAACTCAAAATACTTTAAAGACATCAAGTATCTATTTCCCATGTTCTGAGTGAGGTTGGCAGCCTAAACTTGGGAATGGTTTGTGACTTGCTGAAGGTCACACAGCATACTGGCAGTCTGGAATATAAATTGCCTTTTTACTGCTGGATCCTGTCTTCAAATAATATCTGTCAATGACAACAGCTACACAACTTGTTTGTATAAGAAAGCAATGGCTAGATAATAGCTAGAGCTGCAAGTTGAAGGGTCAGGGAAAACCCGGAAAACCCAGATAACCTGGCAAATCCTACACTGAGCGTAGCTGGGAGAAACTATCATTGGGAAGCTGTAAGGTTCCACCTTGTCTTCCAGCATGACTAGAATGGACCTTTTTCACTTTACCCATATAATGTTACATAAGCCAATGGATGCTAGAGGTTTGGCAGTACTAAGGTATTGATCAGACTGTACATTAGTGGAGTTCAGCTACACAGTTCCTCATGCTTGGGTTTGTTCAGTCTGGAGAAGGGAAGACTGAGGGGGGACATAAGCTTTCAAGTACATAAAACGATGTTACAAAGAGGAGGGAGAGAAAAATTGTTCTAACTCCTGAGGATAGGACAAGAAGCAATGGGCTTAAACTGCAGCAAGGGCAGTTTAGGTTGGACATTAAGAAAATCTTCCTGTCAGGGTGGTTAAGCACGGGAATAAATTGCCTAGGGAGGTTGTGGAATCTCCATCACTGGAGATTTTTAAGGGCAGGTTAGACAAACATCTGTCAGGGATAGTCTAGATAATACTTGGTCCTGCCTTGAGTGCAGAGGACTGTACTAGAAGACCTCTCGAGGTCCTTTCCAGTCCTGTGATTCTGTGCTACCTATAGCTGAGGATAAGTTTAAAGCCTATTGGGCTCTGTCCTATTTTTTGTCAGCTTCCAAGTTCTTGTGTAGTCACCTTGAAGACTTAATTATATTCTTGTCAGAGTAAGAGAACCACTCTACTAAACTACCACCACTTTTGGCAACACTTAAGTGTTCATGGAAGTTCTCCAGTCAAAGCATGCAAATGAGCTTGAAATTCTTTGAGGCTTCCTACCTCCATTTGCCAAGCCTAACTTTCAAAGCAAAGATATATCCGTGGATGATGTAAGATTGTCTTGGGGCTTTGGAGAGGATGGGGAACGCTGAAGTGTGTATGCTCAGTATCCATCCGTAAAAACATACGGGCCACAAATGTACTTTTTCCTCTCCCTCACTTGAAGCAAAAGACTTGGAACTGACACCCTGAAGCTTGGAGAACAAGGCTTTGGGGAGACCATAAAGAGGTATTTCCATTAGAGGAAGGGAAGGAAATAGTAAGACATGATGTAGAAGAATTTGAGCAGAGGTAGGGTCCAAGGACCAGTTAAGGCAATGGGCAGGCTTGTAGATTACATATGTTTGGGGGAAGCATTCAGGATCAGTGCTTGCTCCAAACAAAGGTGCTGCTACTGGTCAAATTTCAAAACTAAATGAATGATTAAATAGGTTTAAATTCTTGCAAGTGTGGGAGGGTAGGTGGGAACCAAGTTTAATGATATCCTCTGGCCAGTTATGCAGAATGCCAGATACTAGATTACCATAATAGTCACTTTGAGTCTTAACTGAGTACAAAATATTTTGGTCAATCTAAACCTTAACTCAAGCATTTCAAATGTTCCCTTTTAGATTTGTGATGGAGTGGGAACGATACCTTACTTTGTTGATGGGGTGGGGGAGCAAGTCGTCATTCTGTAAATGTCTGTTTTCTGAAAGGTTGCTAATGCTTGGAGATTGACATAGTAAAAGCAAGACGTGTAATTCCCACCAAATAGTTTGCCATGTACCTTCATTCTGACCTGCAAAAAATTCTAATCATACTATCCAGGTGTGGTGGTTTTTTTAAATAAAAGCTAGATTGCAAATCAGATTGAAGGTTGAACTTAATTTCTCTCCCTGGGCTGCCTATGCTGAACTAAATTTATAACAAATCACCATTTCTACTGTGACATTAGCTGTATTACATGAAATGAACTTCCATTTAAGGTTTCAAAACCAACTACAGAACATGTGCTGCAGAGCCTGTCGGTTAGGCACTAACCTAACTAACCTTAGGCACTGTAATACAGAAGGAACCAAATAACTAACTCATTTTTCTTTCCCACGTGCTTAATTGCAAGGTTTTTTCTTTGTTTCTGCTGGTGCTGCTGAAAAGTAGGTATTACGAACACTGTGCATGTGAACATAGCTCGCTTTGAGCCTGGGATGTAATTCTCTGAACAGTTCACTAGTCCAGCCCAGCTTTGCAATAGGTCCTGGCTTTGTCCAGTTCTTATTGGTATTGTATATTGCTGAGCTAGTAAGCCTTTGCATTGAAAAATGGGCATTGCAGAGTTGGCTTGGTTAATACAGGCACTGGTAGCCATGTGCTGATCCCAGTGCTGACAAAGCAACAAGAATAAATAGCGTGGTAGGGGAAGGGCATGGTTTCAGGAATATGCAGTTGGCCTATTGTCAAGGGGGGTAGATCATTCTGCTTTCAGCATACTTCTGCCATTTGAAACAGCTCCACAGCAAGCTGTCAAAACTAAAATATTTTTAAGATACATTTGCTATGTTTAAGGCTGAACACCTATGTAATGTAAGGATGCTGACAATGAGTTACCACAGTAGATGTAGCTTTACTGCAGATGGTGCCGTTAGTTGACCTCCTGTATTTCAAGAGCAGTTTATCCTTGAGGACTCAGCATTTGAATCAGCTATCCTATCATTCATACCTAGTAGCAATATTTAATTGGTCAATACTGTGAACCATCTCTAATAAAATTTCACTCGAAGTTAGAAGTGACTTAATTCAAAGCTGCTTTAAGATCCTAAACACTCTACTGGTTTGCCCTTAGACTAAGTTTCTGATTAGCTCAGGAGTTTGTAAATTAAGATTAACGGCTGTAATACATCATGAAGGCTAAAATATCTGAGCTTGACTCCTCTGACACACAAGGGAGAACATTTTAAAAAAATTTGTTCCTTCTCTGAGTTAGTGTAGGGAAATGACAGAATAACTGCTCAGATTTTCACCCATTCCTTGTTGATGACGCTTGGAGGAAAGGACCAAATGTTGCTCAGTTTACACAGATCCTCTAGAGACAGCGCACGCATGAGAAATATATATCACTTGTACTCCATTCTTCTATCAGGGACTATATTTTACCCTGATTATCATAAGTATTGTGCAGCTGTAACTTTGAACTTGGTCAGTATGTAGGCTTGCTGCCTTATTTGTCCATTTCCTGTTTATTTTAATACTGCCCAAAACCATTCGAGTATTTAACAGCCACAAAAGCCATAATTGCCCATAAATATGAATTTAAGATAGACTTAGTATTTACTGAAAGTAGGCATTTTCTATACGCTATTTCTTGCTTGTAAAATTTACAAATTACAACACAATAATAGTAAAACTTAATTTGTAAATTTTGATGTTGCTATTATAATAGTTCCTAGAGGCTCTAATCAGAATCAGGGCTCCATTGTGTTTGGCTCTGTGCAAACCTGTAACATGGTTCGAGTCTGAAAAAGCTTGTAACTTAATATAAATGGTTCACTTTGTGTTAAGTGACCTACAAAATGCTATACAAAAAAGGGTTTATTCATTATTTTAAAATGTATAAAGGACACTTTTCGGCAGGGTTTTTACCTGGAAGATGCTAAGAGTGTCCGGATGGGTTTCCCTAGCAGACCTTGTGGATGGGGAACAGTAGGCAAGGTGGTTTTTGTGTGTATCATGAGCTCATTCACGTTAATTATAGAAGAACAAGGGTTGTAGGGGTTCAACAAAGGTTTATCATGGAAGTGTTAAACTCTTTGGTGGTGTGTAAACAAAAACCAGCAGTTTTGACTAAAAATTCCTTCATCCTTTCAATAGCTTAATTTTCATTTCCTGTGATGTTTTGTTTCACTAGATCTCTAGTCTTCCAGATTAGACTGAGAATTGCAGGCCACCTTTATAATCATAAAGCGGCAAAACATGATACAAACCCAATTTTTTCCTTTATGGGTTATCTTTGGGAGTGCATACCCTGCGTTAAGTAGTTGCTTTCTAGTTCTATGCAATGGGCATGTTCATTCAGGATTCCCAGAACTAATTTGGCTGTCTTGTTTGTATTCATTCAACCACTTATTTTTTTTCTAATATGCATAGCTGAAAGCCAAGCTGTCTGTAATAGAACTGTCTTGGTGCTTTCTGCTTGTACTTACGTGATGTGTCTGAAAAGTGAAGTAAATTATGGGTGCAGTCAGGTGCTATACTGGGAACTCATGTTCGGGTATGATTTCAATAAGGACTTGAAACTTAGGGGCCAGAGGTGAAAAGTTGGTGTATAGTTCACTACATACATCACTTGGAACAACTTTTTATTGTTGAGGCTTGCAAAGACGTTGCACTCAACTTGACAGCATTTCTGTGTGTAATGCAATAGCTTTTGAATGCCACATCGGATCAATTCCAAAATTCCAGGGAATGTTCTAGGCATCAATGAGCAGAATGCAATTGTTTTTAGGGGAAATGGGCGATACATGGAGCTGCTGTCATCTGTTTAGCACAGTCACTGCTTCAAGTACCTCTGAGTTGTCTCTAGATCAAACAACTGGTGTCTGGCAGCCATTTAGTGCCTTCTAGCATAACAATCCCTCTGCTTGTGGTCCTGATAGTATTTAGCATGTGATGCCCTGGGTGACTTCTCTCCGAGACAGAGAAATCAGTGTTCTCCCTGCTGAAAGCTCTGTGAGGTGGATTCTCAGCCAGCAGGGACACCCAGAAGAAGTGAGGAAGGAATGAAGTGTCCTCTCTACTAGTGCCCTTCCTGATCTGTAAGGGTAGGACACCAGTCATCCACTCCTCCTTTCCAATCCGGGGTTGGGGGGAGACACTAAGCCACTGGCATGGGGGAAGGTGGGAATGGAGGGAACAGAACCCCTGCTGTGGTGGGAGATGGAAATGGGTAGGAGGAGACAGATCCCCAGGTATGGTGGGGAGAAGGCAGGACCCTATTAAGGAAGAATGGAGGGGCAAAAGCCAAAGCATCAGACGAAGTGGGTAAATTTTACAGTCCCTGAAATAGAGGGGGATTGGGAGGGTGGCAATACAGAGAGCTTGTTGGTTGGAATGTAAGGATGCAAGGAGTCCCTGCTGTGTTTTAGTGAGCTTGGCCTACACAAGCCACAAAGTGTGTGACCCACTACTTTGTGTTAATGGCAAGTCTGCCTAGTTAGTTTTAATAGTAATGCTGGTCTTGTAGGTTCTGAAGTTGGACAGCATCAAGGTGATTTCGCTTCTTGACTGGCTTGCTAAATGGGCTGTTAATACTTAAGATGACCACTAAATGTAGTGGTTTAATACTACATCCTGGAAAACATTTCAATAATCCAGGCTTAATGTGGAAGAGAAAATCCATTAGGTGAGTTTTAAAAAGGTGTGATGTACCAGCCAGCATTAAAAGGCATTTTGTGGGATTAGATGTTAAAATTAACGCAGCACTGGTTTGTATAGTTCCTGTACTTCTGTTGGCCTTGTGCCTCATGTTAAGAATGTGCCATGCAGATACAGCCATTTTGGCTGAAGGCTTTCCTCTAGAATGCAGCTGCTGAAAACAAGGTGTATAGTTGGAAGCCTGAGTTTCCTGCTTATTTGCAGCATACTCAGTGGTCACTGCACTGTTTACCTATGTTAAAAATAAGTGTGTATCTGTAGAAGTACGATGTATACTTTGGCGACTGATATTTGAGAAAAGGAGTATTTGTGGCACCTCAGAGACTAACAAATTTATGAGCTCAAATAAACTTGTTAGTCTCTAAGGTGCCACAAGTCCTCCTTTTCTTTTTGCGAATACAGACTAACACGGCTGCTACTCTGAAACCTGATATTTGAGAACTAGTCCCATGGTCTGATATGCGCAGATTACTGAAGACTCTGCCAGTACATAATAAATCATTGATGGGGATTCTCTGCCTTAGTTTCTCTCAGCTGAAATACCCAAACTTTCGGTTGTCCAGATGGGAATTTCCCATCTATTTTAAAATCTTGAGTTACTCTGGCACAATCTGCCCACACTTATGAAGATGAAAACATTTTAATTTGCATTGGGCAAATGGATGAGTACCAAGTTGCTTTAATTTTTTTTTGTTTTGGTGCGGAAAGACTGGGTTACTGATAGCATTAGAATACTGTGGGACAGAAGAGGGAAATCATCAGTGCCAATATTCCAGTTAACTGCTGGGAAACGTCAAATACGTGTATTTAAGTGAAAATTTAAAATTAACAAACATTTGATTGTTGCGATAACGCTTTCTGTAAACAGGCACTTTGGGCCTTAATAGTGGTTAAGTCCTTTACACACGAAGGAATTGGATGTAATCCAAACTATTGGTTGACAGTTGTGCATGCTGTGTGATAAACCTAAAGTAGTAGTTCTCAACCAAGGGTACATGTGCCCCTGGGGATATACAGAGGTCTTCCAGGGGGTACATCAGCTCATGTAGATACTTGCCTAGTTTTACAACAGGTTACATAAAAAGCACCTGTGAAGTCATGACAAACTAAAATTTCATACAGACAATGACTTGTTTATACTGCTCTATATACTATACACTGAAATGTAAGTACAGTATTTATATTTCAATTGATTTTATAATTATATGGTAAAAATGAAAATAAGTAATTTTTCAGTAATAGTGTGTGGTGACTTTTTTGTACTTTTAGGTCTCATTTTGTAGGCAAGTTGTTTTTTAAGTGAAATGAAACTTGGGGTACACAAGACAAATCAAACTTCTGAAAGGGATACAGTAATCGGGAAAGGTTGAGAACCACCGAACTAAAGAAATAAATTTGTTACAATAGTAGCCCTTACAGTATCATCTTACGTATGAGGTGCATAAGCTAACATGCTTGAGTTTTATGCTTTCTGCTGAGCTTACCTGAACAGCAATAACTTTGTGTAGTAAGGTTTGTTTTTTAAACGGGTTTTACTGACTACTTCTTGCAATAAAACAGTTGACATAGATGGAGACTAAGGGCTTGTTTGGACTACAGGGATGTGAATAGCTATGTGCGATCAAGTGCTGTGCTGTAACTCTTCTGTGTTGATGCTGGGGGTGCAAACTGAAAGGTTCCAAGGTCCCTTTAACATAGTCCTCTTCAAACAGGAGTTGAGTGCCTTTTCTAGGAGGCAGAGGTTGAGTTGAAAGTATCTAGAAAGACAAAAGTTTGATTTTTTTATTTATATAGAAATAAAAACACTTAGTGGGCAAAATATTTTTAAACTGCCACCACCTGCCCATGTCCCTCCATGCCACCCTGTTAAGAAACCTGTGTAGCTAATGAGGTAAGTTGTAATATGAAGAAATAATTAGTGGTCTTTTGGAAAGCTACTAAATGCTACTTCTAGTGTAAGCATGGCAGTGGGTATTCATTGTGCATTAGTATCTTCACACTCTGAGAAGCAAGGAACATCATACATTCAGGGACATGCACAACCGCCCCACTCCCCCTCCACTTCATAACTTGGAACAGTGTAAGATTTTTTTCAGTTAGGCTGTCTGCTGTTGTGAACCTCAGAGGAAGCTAAGTTTCAGTGGTGCTGCATGTTCATAGCTTGTAAAGAGTGTTGGGAATAAAAAGCAAGACGTAACATATAGGGAATGTAATTTTTTTTTTTTTAAATGGTCTCTTCAGAGGTGCTGAGCAACTGCAGCTCCAGTTGACTGCTGTGGAAGCTGCTGGTCCTCTGCACATGTAAAAATCAACTCAGTAGTCTTCTGAGTACTTGTTTTTTGCATGAAACATGCCCTCCCCCCCCCCAACAAATTTTAAATGTTGTGATAGAGTAACCTGTTGATATTAATACTGTTCATAGCGGGGTCAGTGGTATGTAAATATTTTGGATGCAGTAAGTACTTGACAATTCTAGAAATGCAAAGCAGCGGTAATTACAACACTCTACACATATTAATTAGCTCTTCGAATACATTTAAGAACTGACTGGAAATTTTTAGTTTAAACTCTTTTAAAAATAAATGTACAGTAAAAGCCATTTTATCCAGGACTTCACCAACTGGAAAACTCTATAAACTGGCATTTCTGATCTTCACTGAAAGTCCGGTTTATATTCTGGTTGGTGCAGGGCCGGCAGGGGGTGTGGAATGCGGGCTCTGGGAGGGAGTTTGCTTCTACAAATGTATTTAAATTGCATAGTGTGGTGTGTCAGCAATCTAGTTGAAGAGACTGTATGTGTCAAATTACATAGGATGGAATCTGCAACCAACCCATTTTATCAAGCATAGTATCATAGTGATGTTTAATTTTCCCCTTAGTATCTCTTAACGCATGCCTCGGAACTTGCAAAACCCAAGTGTTTCGAAGAGCTATAGTGAGGGAGGTCAAGTGTTCAAATCTCTGAAATCTAGGATTTGCCCTGGTCACTTTCTGTAGTTGGTGTAAGGTAGACTTAAAATGGCTCAACAGCTTGCTGGGGGGGCCACAGGGGAGGGATGTTGGATATCAAACTTATGTTTTTTCCTGATTTGTATCTTGGGGCTTTCTGGGTACTCATTCTAAAAATAAATTCCACTTGAGGTTAGGTCTAATTTAACCAAAGGCATGCTGCCTCAGATCTGTGCTACTCTGACAATATATACAGTAGAACCTATCTTAACCCAGTTCAGGGTAGGTCACGTAAAAAGTATCCAGATATCCTCCATTTGTCACAGGTCAGTAGAGGTTGTATAAACTTATTTGCCACAAGTAACAAACTGTCACTCAAAAATGACCTTAATATATGGTCTTCTGACTTATTTAATCTTGGAAATATTTTAAATGGCAGATTGTGATGATGTTGGATTCCTAGCTATGACGATTAGTGAGTCTTCACCAGCTATGTGGCAGCTTGCCCCTGAAACTCCTGGTCTCCTTCACCCATTCACTTGAAATATATTAATGCTCAGCTGGTGAAAAGCTGCTTTAAACTGATCACTTCTATTAAGAAAGTAAAATGCTGAGTAATACCTGGAAACCTGTTTGTGAAAACTCTAATGAATGTCCTGGTTAAGAGTTCAGTTTCACTTTTCAAGCTAATGTTCAGGAGAAGGAGAGGTGAAAGTGATCACTGTAAAATTCCCCAATTTTTTTAGATCATTTGGGTTTCCCCAGTGCACTTAATCCTTCTGACCTACAGCTGGCACAGTGAAATCCTGACCTCTGGTGCTAAAAAGCTATTCAGTGGAAAAGCCAATTTCTGTAACTGGGTTGCTACACTAGAACATCTCTGTACTCAATACTTCAATTTAGCTAAACAAAATAGAGCAACAAATAATTGCTTGTTTCCAAATTCTGTAACTTTCTGATCTTTTGTAAAGACATGACTGGTTACGATGTAAATTAAATCTATCAGTTGCCTACACATCAAAAAGTGGTTCCCTAATGTATACTTTTTATCTGCTACCCCAACAGTGTTGTGTGGCACTCTACAGCAGTGGTTTTCAAACTTTTTTCCTCAGACCCAGTTGAAGAAAATTGTTGATGCCTGTGACCCAACATAATTATATCTTTTGACTAGTTTTCATAAAATCATAATATTGCAATACATTCCATCTTAACCCACTTTATGTAACTAACACTAGACACTAGCCTTAGTAAGCCTATGGTAAGGAGTGTGGGAGGTAGTCCAGGGTGGGTTGTGGAGGTGAGGGCTCTGTCTTGGGGTGAGGGCTCTGGGATGGAGCTGGGGATGAGGGGTTCAGGGTGTAGGAGAGGGCTCACGGCTGGGGCAGAGGGTTGGGATGCAGGGGTGAGGGCTCTGGCTGTGGGTGCGGGCTCTGGGGTGGGGCCAGGGATGAGGAGTTTGGGGTGCAGGCAAGCTGTCCCAGGGCCAGAGGACCCCCGCCCCCATCACTCTCCCCACTGGCAGCAGCTAGCTCCGGGGCGGGGCGCCTATCTCTCTCTCCCTGCTGGCAGGAAGCATGGCGCTCCGGGAGGCCAGGGAAGAGGCCCGTAGCAGCCCTGCAAGCGCCAACTTGCTCCCCTCCACAGTTCCTGCGCACCCCCTACCTCTCTCCTCTCCAGGTCCCTGCTCTGTGGCAACGATCTTTATAATTTGAATCAGCAAGGCGACGCAGTGTCTGACATTCCATGACCCAGTACTGGGTCGCAACCTGTACTTTGAGAAACACTGCTCTACAGTGTATATGGATCGGTTTTGTACACTCAGTGCACTCAGATTGTTCAATTCTGCAGTGTTTGTGTCTTAACAAGCAGTTCAGTGGTTAAATAGCCCCCCAGTTTACCCTACAGTTGTGCATGCAACCCAGAAACTGCTTACTAGTTTATATAAAGGCGCTGTCTTTGGATCTGTGTGATCTCTGGATGGACTACAATACAACATAGTAGTGGGAAAGTGCCTGTCAAAGTTAAATAGACCTGTCTAAACTGGTTTTCAAATTTAAAATGCTCTGCATTTAAATACATGTAAGGCTCCAAGTTGAAGGCACAAAAAGCAAAGAAAACTTAGGCTGAAGTTGTCTTGGACATGCCCAGCAGCATGTTAAGATGTTGTTGCCCACTGATAGTTATTCTGACCAGCTGTAAGCAAGCTTTCTATCTAGCTCAACCTTGGATTTTTTATTTCTGGATTTAATTTGGACTCTTGAACACTACTTTTCTCTCTTGTTCTAATAAAATGTCCGAACCAGGAGTTGAATGGGCTTAGACTGCTGACTGATGATCATTGTTGCGTTATATTGTGAACATCCAGTTAGCATTTTTCTAAGTGTATATTCCAGTAAACCACCTCTGCTTAGGATCTGACACTACTGTACTTCCATAACACATGCTGTCTACCTGTACGTGGACGCTCTGTAAAGGTGCTTAAATTCAAGCTACTGAGAGTGCTGGTTTTGCTTTAAACTAGAGGAGCCTGAATTGCAAAACATGCTAGGTTTTTATTTCAGCGCACCTCGCCTCCTTACCAAACCTTAAGAGTGAGTTTTAAGACACTAATTTGTACCTACCTCTAGTTTTAACTGTAACTAGAATCTATCTAGTTAACATCTAAAGGTCTATTTGTTACTTTTTGTTTGTTAAAAAGATGCCCATCTAATGCTATGGGCATGCTAACCCACATTAGTATAATAAAATTCTGTTATCAAGATTCTGGTTTATGTGGCAGGATTACACAGCTCTGCGACATGTAAGCCTCCTAATATCTGAATTTGTGAAGGGCTCAAATGCCATGGCATCAAGTGTAATATAAATACTCCGCTTGGTAGACAGGTTAGTCTGCTTGAAGTAGAATTTCTACTTCCTCCACCAACCAAGTCCTTCAAAACTGCCAACAAATATTCCTTGTGCCTATTCAGACGCATTGGTTTGTGCAGTGCACAGGTATTGATGTAAATGTTCTTTAGTTAGCCCCACTAATGTGCTTGGAACACTAGAAAATTCATCCTGCTGGGGCCAAAAAACTTAACCTGTTTTGAGATTTTAAAAAAGGAAACTGATAATATTGGCCACTGAATTCTTCAGTGATTTTTAATTCAGTGATTTTTTTTACAACAGTTAATTAAGACATCTCGGGACTTTGACTCGAGTTAGAGCTACATGAAGTTGAGACAGTTGCTTCCTTGTCTTTCCCTCTATATTACAGGGATTGCCAGTCCAATGAACCTCAGTCCTGATCTTCAAATTCTCCTGTTCAAGTACCAGTCTGCTCACAAGACCCAATAATGGAGCTAAACTTTGTAGATTTGTCAGGTGCCTAATGTCCATTAAAGCACTAACAGAAAATGATCAACTTTGTTTCCTTAAGACTGAAATCACTTTGGCCCCCAAACCTTCCAGTGTGAAAGACTAACATGGATTAGTTTGCTGGTCTCCATGCATTCTGTTACATGAAAACTGAGATTAATTTTATTTGTTGCAGGCTCACATTAAATTTCCTATCGACTATCCATATTCACCGCCTACCTTCAGATTCCTGACCAAAATGTGGCACCCCAACATTTATGAGGTAAGATACTTTTAGTGGTGCTTTTTCTCTTCAGGTGTACTAGAGACATGGTTTTAGTTTTGAGACTTATGTAATGCATTCAACGTTTGCTTGTCTTTAGTCACAATTAAGCTACGTTCTAGCTGTTATAGCGTAAGGCTTTGTATTCTGGTAGGCACTCTAATTCAGAGAGTGGTGTTCAACCCTGGCGGATAACCGCAGTTGTAACTGCCTCAGATTTACCACAGTTGTGAAGTTCTGTTGTTGCTTGGAATGTTGGCAGTTACCAGCTTTTTTTCCATCCAGATTCGTGTGGGATCTTACTAATGACTGACAATTTCTCCAATCAACTTTTTATCTGACAGTTTGGTCAGAAATTTGATGGACAGTTAACTTTAGATTAAAATTAAATAGCTTATTTTGAAGCTGTTTTTCCTTTTATATTAAAGCAATAAATAGGCAGCTATTGGGACTTACACAGTATACAACCCCAAGCTAGAGAGATGAGATTTTCAAATGTATGGGGAAAGCTTGCCTCACGTTTAACTAAATGTGAATGCTCTTCCCTCCAGTTATGTTCTCCCTTGCTCCCCAAAAAATCCTTACTCTTCATCACTAACAGTATTGTAGATCATTTCATGATATAATTACAATGGTCGATCTAGCCTCTTCAGCAGTTAGTAAAAAGGCCCTCTCTAGTTTCAGTATGTCACACTTCCTGATGATCTTTCAAGTACCATGTCAGTCTTAATTATTGGTCTTGGGTTAAGGAATTTAGAAGTCTGCATCAGGCATCATGAGACCTATCCCAGAAGCAGCTCTAGGCAGGTCCAGCACTTCGTCAGTGCAAACAAATGTGACACCTAGTGTGGATTTCTGGATTCTTTTGGAAACTATTTATCTTCCTTCTTTTTATGACCTGTACTTTTTCTTAGAGCATTTTAGTCTGTAAAGCCTTTGCCAGTGGAGACCTTGGAGCAACATTCTATGTTTGACACTGTGTGCATGTCACAGAAGTACCTAACTTCCGAAGTCTTGTTTGGAAGTTCAGAGCCTATTCTGAAATTTTAGATTGGCCTTTAGTGGAGGAGTCCAGAGAAATCCCTGGGGAACCTTTTCACCTTTGACTATTCTTAACAAAATTTCTGTTCTTAATTTTTTGTCTTGCCAGTCCTCTCTCATGAGAAATAAATGCACTCAAAGGATACTGCCTCCACCCCCTTGTAAACCCTCCCTTCTTTCAACAGTGGCCTTAATACAGTCTTTCCTAGGATGAATGATATTCACTTATGCTTCTGCTTAATGGGCTCAATGGAAAATGAGGGAGGCATTCCTTCCCAGGGTCTGAGCACACTTCTTGGATCTCTTAAGGAATGAGGACTCCAGCCCAAGTCTTGGACTTAAATGCCCTTACTCCAACATTGAAGTACATTGTGCTGCTCCTGAATGACCAGTCCTGAACAAATGGTCTTAAACGTTTTCTTCTCAGTAATCTCTCTAGATTGGAGGTTAGTTATTGAGCTAATGGCTTAGTCTTAACTGTTTGACTAGTGGCTTTTCCAAATCTGCACTGGCAAATAAGATTATACTCCATATTAATTTCTTGATGCTGAGGAGGGGGGCTGCTTTCTTATGCGAAGGACTATCCTGGGTTCAGATAATACATGGTGGTTGGTATCCTTATTGTGTCATTTGGAAAATCTTCCAACTTTTGCCGCCTCCTCTTGTTTTATCTCCTGTTTCAAATTTTTAAAATATCTTTCTCAGAGCTCTGCTTCAACAGCACTGGATTTTGTGACCCGTAAGACCAATTAAAAATTAGGTCTGTCAAGCAATTAAAAAATATAATTGTAATTAATTGTGTTAATAATAGAACACCATTTATTTAAATATATTTGGATGTTTTCTACATTTTCAAATATATTGATTTCAGTTACAACACAGAATACAAAATGTACAGTAGTCACTTTATATTTTTGATTAAAAATATTTTCACTGTAAAAAACCAAAAGAAATAGTATTTTTCAAGCCTAATACAAGTACTGTAGTGCAATCTCTTTATTATGACAGTTGAACTTACAAAAGTAGAATTACGTAAAAAAAAATTGCATTCAAAAATAAAACTATGTAAAACTTTAGAGCCTATAAGTCCACTCGGTCCTACTTCTTGTTTGTCTGAACATGTTTGTTTACATTTGCAGGAGATAATTCTGCCCGCTTCTTGTTTACAATATGACCTGAAAGTGGTGAAACACTGGAATGCGTTACCTAGGGAGGTGGTGGAATCTCCTTCCTTAGAGGTTTTTAAGGTCAGGCTTGACAAAGCCCTGGCTGGGATGATTTAACTGGGACTTGGTCCCGCTTCGAGCAGGGGGTTGGACTAGATGACCTTCTGGGGTCCCTTCCAACCCTGATATTCTATGATTCTATGAGAACAGGTGTTTGCGTGGCACTGTTGTAGCCAGTGTTGCAAGATATTTATATGTTAGTTGCGGTAAAGATTCATAGATATTTAGGTCAGAAGGGACCATTATGATCATCTAGTCTGACCTCCTGCACAACGCAGGCCACAGAATTTCACCCACCACTCCTCTCACCTATGTCTGTGCTACTGAAGTCCTCAAATCGTGGTTTAAAGACTTCAAGGAGCAGAGAATCCTTCAGCAAGTGACCCCCCCCATGCTACAGAGGAAGGCGAAAAACCTCCAGGGCCTCTTCCAATCTGCCCTGGAGGAAAATTCCTTCCCGACCCCAAATATGGCGATCAGCTAAACCCTGAGCATATGGGCAAGATTCATCAGCCAGATACTACAGAAAATTCTTTCCTGGGTAACTCAGATCCCACCCCATCTAATATCCCATCACAGGCCATTGGGCCTATTTACCATGAATATTTAATTACCAAAACCATGTTATCCCATCATACCATCTCCTCCATAAACTTATTGAGTTTAATCTTAAAGCCAGATAGATCTTTTGCCCCCACTGCTTCCCTTGGAAGGCTGTTCCGAAACTTCACTCCTCTGATGGTTAGAAACCTTCGTCTAATTTCTGGTCTAAATTTCCTGGTGGCCAGTTTATATCCATTTGTTCTTGTGTCCACATTGGTACTGAGCTTAAATAATTCCTCTCCCTCTCCGTTATTTATCCCTCTGATATATTTATAGAGAGCAATCATATCTCCCCTCATCTTCCTATGTCCCTTCATCTTCAACCACCATTCCAGAGGACATGTGTCCATGCTGATGATGCGTTCTGCTTGATGATAATCCAAAGCAGTGTCAGATGCCAAAAGCAGAAGTTTGATTTTTCTTTTTTGGTGGTTCAGGTTCTGTAGTTTCCACATCAGAGTTGCTCTTTTAAGACTTCTGAAAGCAGGCTCCACACCTCCTCCCTCTCAGATTTTGGAAGGCACTTCAAATTCTTAAACTTTGGGTCAAGTACTGTAGCTATCTTTAGAAATCTCACATTGGTATCTTCTTTGTGTTTTGTCAAGTCTGCAGTGAAAGTGTTCTTAAAACAAACGTGCTGGTCATCATCTGAGACTGCTGTAACATGAAATATATGGCAGAATGCGGGTAAAACAAAGCAGCGGACATACAATTCTTCCCCAAGGAGTTCAGTCACAAATTTAATTGACACATTTTTTTAATGAGCGTCATCAGTGTGGAACCATGTCCTCTGGAATGGTGGCCGAAGCATGAAGAGGCACATGAAAGTTTAGTAAATCTGGCACGTAAATACCTTGCAATGCCAACTACAAAAGCCTACCATGCAAACGCCTGTTCTCACTTTCTGGTGACACTGTAAATAAGAAGTGGGCAGCATTATCCTGTAAATGTAAACAAACTTGTTTGTCTTAGTGACTGGCTGAACAAGAAGTAGGACTTAGTGGATTTGTAGGTTCTGAAGTTTTTATATTGGTTTTTGAGTGCAGTTATGTAACAAAAAAACCTTACATTTGTAAGTTGCACTTTCATGATAAAGAGATTGCACTTCAGTACTTGCATGAGGTGAATTGAAAAATACTATTCCTTTTGTTTAACATTTTTACAGTACAAATATTTGTAATGAAAAAATACATGAGCACTGTCTACTTTGTATTCTGTGTTGTAATTGAAATCAATATATTTGAAAATGTAGAAAAACAGCCAAAATATATAATAAATTTCAATTGGTATTCTATTGTTTAACAGCACAATTAAAACTGTCATCACAATTTTTTTGAGTTAATCGCGTGAGTTAACTGCAATTAATCAACAGCCCTAATAAAAACTAATCCATACTGAATAGGGAGTGGGTTTAGCTGTGGATTCACAATCCCCAAATCTTCATGCAGGAAGTGAGGGCATTACTTGGGCATGTGAGGATGTGCCCGTTCAGTTATCTGAATCCCCAAAGTTTTTTTTAAACCCTTCTTGGGTTGAAGTAGAAGGATCTTTCCCCAGTCGTTGAGAGTGGGGAAAAAATGGCATTCTTATAACTGAAGGAAGAAACTAGCCTAAAACTGTGTTCTTGTTTTTGGAGGTCATTTTTTGAGAAAAGAGTTTTTACTTTCACAGCTTGCATATATGTGTAACTAAGGACTATGAAGCTTCCTGAAATCAAAAGAATCTGAAGTAGTAGTTCAGTTTGCTGGCTGTTGTGTGTACTGCAAGACTAATTGATTTAACATGAGGAGAAACTGGGACACTTACAGTTGCATGTGAATCCATGCTGCTATCAAGAGTGGACTGAATCCAGGTACGCAGACAAAAGGAACCAAATATTCAGTTGCTGACGAACGCACATGGGGAGGTGTCAGAGACAGAGTTCTGATTACAGTAGTGTGAGGAAGACATAAAAGTAAACCTTAATTCAATTATACCCTGGTAGGAATAATAGCTATTTTCTATATTGAGCTTCTGTTAGGCCATCTAGTCCACAATCTTGACAATGCTATGGTTAAGTCCAATTTCTAATGCCCCAAGCAATGCGGCTTCAATTTGCCATGAGAAATAAGTTTAAATAAGTCTGTTTAATACAACTAACTCTCAGGAAGTTTTTTTCCTAATATTCAGTCTAATTTTTCCCTTGTATTACATCCAGTTATTTTAGTTATACCCCGTTACGCAATCCTCAGGTCCTTTCCATCCTCTGTTTACAGGTTTCAAATATTTATCATGTTTTCATGTCCCCTTACCTACATTTAAATGGGTTTAAAATCTCTTAATCCTTACGGGCCCCTATTCACTTTTGTTCTTCTCTGAACTCCCTCTCTTCTGTCTAAAGCTTGAAGCTGAGTGTATGTGATGTGTTAAACTTCCCACCACTTTTGAGTGCTGGAAAAAAGAACTTCTCCTTTCCCACTCTTCTGTTCCACCAAATAGTTGCTAGTCTGAATACGACTTGTGGGTTAGACCAGCTCACTCCATCACTCTGGAGGCTTTTTGCTGAGTTCAGACTCGCTTTGTTGAACTACAGCAGCACTGCGCTCTGACACGAGACTTCAGAGGTGAAACTACATAAAGAATAGAAAACACTAATCAAACCCTTGTGGGCCGTAGGATTAATACAACATCTAGAAGCTTACATTTACTTGGGAAAACATTGCTGTAATAGGGAGGGACTGTCCAAGCCAGGTGACACTCTCCATTATACAAAATAAAATCTACTGCTGAGGAACTAACTTCTCATATGTGGCATTCCCTCCTGTACTCAGCACCGCTGGCTTTGTCTAGTAGCTCTAAAGCACTGGCTCTCAGACTTTTGTACTGGGGACCCCTTTCACATAGCAGCCTCTGAGTGTGACCCCCCCACCATACAAATTAAAAACACTTTAACACCATTATAAATGCTGGAGGCAAAGTGGGGCTTGGGGTGGAGGTTGACCGCTTGTGATTCCCGCCCCCCATGTAATAACCTCATGACCCCCGAGGGATCCCGACCCCCAGTTTGAGAACCCCTGCTCTAAAGTGACTAAAACAGCCACAAGGCATTACTTCCCTGACCAAAAGTGGAAAATAACAAAACAACTAAGTTCTACTGGTTTTTAGGTGAGCATCTGAGCCTCTAGATGCTAAGAAGAAGCCCCCAGTGAGGCTGAGAAGATCAGTGACTGCCACCAAGGCGTATTGGCAAACATTTCTGAATGGGAGTTCCACAGCCAAGGTCCCTGACCTGAGTGCTCTGCCAACCTGATTAGAACCCGTGAGACCCCAAGTTGTTTAAGTTCAGATCCAGGAATGCATTTATGTCTGTGCAGGATAGATTGATTTCTAAAGCCAAGTGATTTAAGTGACCAATTTCAGTCATGATTTAAACAAGGAAGCAGGAAACTTTTTTATTTAAATCTGTTTTAATCTTGGTTTGTATTTATATATGTTCTTTTCCCTAAAGAGAGGCCGATTTTTTTTCATTGGTAACCATTAAAAGCTGTTGCTAGGCAACTAAAGATAGCCTTAATGCTACATTTGGTGCTGCTCTTTGCTAGCTGGGAGGATACACTATATTGATTTAAGCAATTTTATATAGCTTACTTTACTCAGATTCTTAAATTTTATAATAGAAGAAGGTGAATGTGTGTGTTTTTAGTAAATTTTTAAAATTTGATTTGTAAAGCTGTATTTGGAAACTAAAAATGCACAAACAGCATTTTAAAATTTAAAACTTGTTATTACTAAAGTATCTTAGATATGCTGGATGCACAAACATTTTCAGAAAGTTTATCAAAACATGCTTTGCTTTAAAACTGATTTTTATTAAGCAAGGGAAGTACTAGCTGTAGTTAATGAATTGAGCTGGCTGATTGTTTCTGGTTACCATGTCCTTCAAGATCTTAAAATTAGTAGATCTCATACCTAGTTTTTATTGATAGTTTGGAAGAGGAAAACCAGCTTTCCTGTTTGTTTGGTTTTTTTGTTTGTTTTTTTCCAACTCCTAGTTTTTCTTAACTTTTTTGAATGAACTAGTATTTGAACCTAAACTAATCGAATAAACTGAAATGAAGCAAGTATTCTTTCAGCAGCTGCAGAAGAGGCTACTGCTGTCAAACAGTAGTTTAGCATTTAGTTTCTGGTCTCAGGTGCGTAGCCAGTGACTTCCACCAGTTCAGTTGTCTCACTTTGTCTTTAAAACTTGGTAACAAACATGTACTGTTTAAAGTCATTTACGTTTAAAAATATTTAGTAAATCAGGGTCTTAATGCAGATTGTCATAATTTGAAACTTAATTTAAAATGTTTATTTTTATCTGCCTAAATCCACTTGTAACGTGTTTCATGCCAAAGAAGGGGGCGGTTATGCGAACAGGGAACATTACTGAGGGTGGCAAAAAACTGGGCTTTTCCTTGAGTTAATCTGAGAATCAGAAATGAAATTAAGTAACAAACTTCCTTCTCATTTTTTGAGGAAATGCCAAAAAAATTGACGTTCCACCTAATCATATTTAATAGGCTTTGCCTCCACTGAATAATGCCACTATAGTGTGAGTTAATCTTTGTGGTATGCCACAGGACTGTGGTGGTCCATAATGAATCAGTGTTCAGTCTGTCCCATAGAAGAGATCACAAACCACAGGGCAATATAAAGCTTTAAATCCATGCATAGTTCCTGTTTGTATCATTTGGAGTTGGGCCATAGATTAAAAGGACTATATGCCTGTAAGGGTGTAATTATGTGCTGCGAAAGTACCTCTTTCTTCCTCTGGGATGCTGGGAGGGAGCCTGTGTAACCCTCTGAGAGCATCTCTTCTGTTTCTCTCCTCTGCATGGTGCCGGAGCCCATTTAGGAGGGCATCATGCTATCTGGTCAGTTTACTCTGCTCCCAATGAGGGAGTACTGCTGTGATTCCCTGGGTTAGGATAGAATGGCAAACTCAGCTGAGCACTTTAGCATGGGGGTGGTGGTCAGTTGCTCACGACAGGAAGTGAGCCAGCTTGGATGAGGGAGCAAATGTGAATGGTCTTATGTTTACAGACTTCTTTGCAGGTGTGTGACTTCTAGTTGTGGTGATCTGAGATCTTAACCTGTACTTTCAAAAGTTTCATATTGTAATCCCTCTGGAGTTTTTGCTAACCGAGAGAGTGCCATTTTATACTTTCTAAAATTCTCGGTAGTCCCCTCACGTTTTATTCTCTCAAAAGGAAGCAAAGTAATGTAAGTTTATGAGGAGGCCACTGTGTTCTCCTAGGGATTCAGTGATTTAGCTGGATATTTCAGTGGCCCTTTGGAGCTACGTAAAACTTCTTGTCATGCCTGGGATCCCCTGTGACTGCAGTTGACTATTTTTATATCAGTCCCCTTATAAACTGTAGATTTTTGGGGGACTTATGTGACTTTTGGTATTTGTTACCTTCTGTCTTTCTTTAAAGACTGCAGCAATTCAAAATGGTTAAACATCTTGAATAGAAATTGCAGTGTTGTGTAGTAGGGTGGATTGTTTTAAATCAGATCACTTAATGAGTGGTTTTAATTCATGATTTAAATCAGTAAGCAGGAAACTTTGATTTAAATCTTAATCTTATTTTGCATTTGTGTTTTTTTAAGTTATAGTAGACCCTCAGTTACGCACACTTCAGGAATGAAGAATGTTTGTAACTCTGAACAAAACATTACAGTTATTCTTTCAAAAGTTTACAGCTGAACACTGACTTAATACAGCTTTGAAACTTTATTATGCAGAAGAAAAATCCTGCTTTTAACCATCTTAATTTAAATGAAATAAGCACAGAAACAGTTTCCTTACCTTGTCAAATCTTTTTTTAAACTTTCCCTTTTTCTTTTTCTAGTAGTTCACTGTATTTGGTGGGTTTTTTCCCTATCTGATGTTGCCTGATTGCATACTTCTGGTTCCTAATGAGGTGTGTGGTTGACTGGTCAGTTTGTAACTATGGTGTTCTGAGATTCTACTGTATTTTCCTAAAGAGAGGTTGATTCTCATTGGTTGGTAGCCATTAAAGTATTTTGACTTGCAACTAAATATAACCTTTACACTAAATTAGATTCCTCTTACTTTTTTTTTTAAAGCATCCACCCTGTTGTTTATTAGTCTACTTCTTAGCATATGCGCAGTGTGCCTCAGGTGGCATGTGACCAGGATTCATCACCAAATTTGGTCTGCTGGTTAGATTGTTACTTCCCCGGCTTGGGTCGGGTACTGATGGGGAGTGCAACGTGAATGCTGATCCAGTTTACACAAACTGCAAATTTACGTTGTCTTTATGCACAAAGGCCTCCACTTGAAATATGTAAAATGGCTAAAGAAGAACTTGGTGGTGTTCTTGACCCTGTACAACTGCACAGGTTTGCCATAATTTACTGTTTAATAAATATTTTGATCTTTCCTTGGGTGAAATTGCCCAGGAACTATCCCAACTGGCTGAAAGCACTTGGTCAACCAGTCCTCAAGCGTGGTGTTCCAAATTGTTAGTGCAATAATACTGCTAATGTTTCCTGAATCTTTCACCTCTGTCTTGCAGAATGGAGATGTATGTATTTCAATTCTTCACCCACCTGTAGATGACCCACAAAGTGGAGAACTGCCATCCGAAAGGTGGAACCCCACCCAGAATGTCAGGTAATAAAATACAGAACCACTGACTCCACAAATGTAGACCTTATGAAAGTTCTCTTGTGGTCAGTAAGTCCAGCCGGACCATAGCCTGTCTTCCGGCCTTCGATGGAAATGGGACAACTGGCTTGGCAACAATCTCTAAAAATGGCTCGTCTGAATCTGACAGAAATAAGTATCTTAAATTGGAAAAATAATCTTCTAGTTAGTTACTGCAGTGCAGTGTGCTCAGATACTGTGCTGCCTTGTTGAGATTTCCACTCTGTGTGGTGACGTATCATTGTTAAAATTTTCTCAGAGAATAAACTTGCTGTCTCAAATTTAGACTAGCCTTTCCAAATCCACACTGTCCTAAACTAGCATTCTACTTTAGAGTAAATACTCCACTGAGATACCAGAAGTAGAAAAGACCCATCTTTCAGGATTTGTCTGCAAACTCATTTACTAACATTTGAGATTTGTCCTGAGGGATTGTGCAACCAAAAAGGGTAGAAAGATCCTCTTTAAAAGGCATTTCTGTGGCCTATCTAGTCCTGGTGACAGACTAAATCAAGCAGGGGGATCCAGCCTTTGGGCTGGAATTTTGACGCCAGTGGCTTATGCTCTCTGCTTATACCTTGGGCCTTTTCCTACTTTCTCCCGGGCCTTTCAGTATTTGGCAATCTTGTTGTCCTAAGCAGATGGTTTCCAGGTATTTCCCCTTGGTGCCCAAAGCTGAATGAGTCACGAGTTGCCAAAAGCACTCCAGGCTAACCAACGCTTTCCTTTCTTTGGGCAGGTCTACGTTTAAAAAGCTGCATCTGCACAACTATGGCACTTTAAGGAAGATGCTGTATGCCTGCAGCAGAGAACTCTCCCATTGGTGTAGTTAATCCACCTCTCGCAGAGGTGGTAGCTGTGTTGACAGGAGCTCTCCTGCTGACATTGCGCTTAGTTTGGTATAACTAGATTGCTCAGGAATGTGGATTTTTCAAACCCCTGAGTAACCTAGTTATACCAAAGTAATTCTGTAGTGTAATCTACTCTTTGAAAATCCTAACGCTGTATAGCTTCTCTTGAGTTTATAGTGCTCCATGCCACAATATGCCTCTAAATGACACTTGCTTTATGTACAATGGTGAACCAGGCAATCAGTGATAATAGCTATTTAGCTACACAGTGGAAAGAATTCTTGCTGTGATTTAAGAACTTAGAGTAAAGCTTTATGCTGTGTTTACGTTTCTGTCTTATTCACAACCAAAACATAAGTTAAAAGTAACTCTCTCTAATCTGCATTATATTTTTAGAAAAGTATCAAAGTGGAAGTATCCAGTGTTTACAGTGTTACTTATTACTGAACAGATATTCCCCTATTTCAGATCTTGCTCTATCCCTTGATTTTTTTTCTTTTCTATTTTTATTGGTAAAGTGTATTGAGGTCCCAGCCTATTGGAGGGAAGTCTAATATTTGGAAAGAGTCAAACAATGACACTATATAGGAGAGTTTCTGCCTTGATAGCTTAAGTAGCCAAGTGATGGCACTTTTGCTGTTGTGATACTTGAGGAATAGAGAGACAGAGCTCTATGCCCTAACAATTTCTTCACTTACAATTAGCTTTCAGAAGATTGTCTCCTAGATCATGATTTTAAGCTCTGACTAATTTTGGTTTTGTTAATTTATCATTAGAAAGAGCTGTTGTCTAACCAAATGCTTTGGCAAAGAGGAGATAAGGAAGGTTCCTGACCCTTAGGGCAGGTCTACATTACAAGGCTAAGTCGACCTAATTTCCGCAACTCCAGCTAGGTGAATAACCTTAGGTTGACTTATTGCGGTGTCTGCACTGTGCTGGGTCAACGGGAAAAAAACTGCCGTCGATTTACCTCACGCTTCTCGTTCTGGTGGAGTACCAGAGTTGACAGGAGAGTGATCGGTGGTCGATTTAGCAGGTAGACCTGGATGGGTCCCCTGGTAAGTGGGAAACAAGCCCTTAGAATAGGCTAGCAAGCCACAATCTGCAAGGTGCTGAAGTAGAATGGTCTTGGCTGAAAACGGCATTTTAATGAACCAGTGATTTATAATCCCAACTACACACATAAAATGATGGGGTCTAAATTAGCTGCTTATCACTAAGAAAGATCTTGGACTCATCCTGGATAGTGCTCTGAAAACATCTGATCAATGTGCAGCAGCAGTCAAAAAAGCTAACAGTGCTGGGATCCATTAAGAAAAGGATAGGTAAGACCAAAAATATATAATCCATGATATGATCACATCTTGAATACTGCGTGCAGTTCTGGCCATCCCATCTCAAAAAAGATATATTAGAATTGAAAAAAGTACAGAGAAGAGCAGCAGAAATCATTATGGGTATGGAACAGCTTCTGTACGAGGAGAGATTAAAGACCTGGGACTGCTTATTTTAGAAAAGAGACAACTAAGGGAGGCTGTGATAGGTGTATAAAATCATGAATGGTGTGGAGACAGTGAATAGGGAAATGTTATTTACCCCTTCATGTAACACACAAACTAGGGGTCATCCAATGAAATTAATAGGCAGCAGACTTCAAACTCGCATAAGGAAGTCTTCTGACAATATAAACTATCTCTGTAATCCCTGCTGCCTAGCCATTAGTTGGCAGTGTACTTCCACTGTGGGATCTAGAGTATCTTCAAGAGGGATTTAATTCTTTCACTCCTAGAGTAGCTGTTCTTCATGTCCCTTTTGAAAATGTAGAGAAGACTTAGACCACTATAAACATAAATTTTGTTGACGTTCTTACCATACACCACCAAGCAGGTGAGAATAACCAGATAGTTGGTAGTATTTCTCATTGGTGACCCTTGGGGCCAGTACTTAAGGTACACACTTAAGTCAAATGAGCTTTGCTGGTTTAGTGAGGGTAGAATATCTCAAGCCACTTCCCCTCATCCTACTTCCTTGAGAATCTTATATGCACTATCCTAGACCATGTCTTCGCTACAGGGACTATCGCCATGTAGCTACATCACCGTAGCTATGTCAGCATGACCTTGTAGTATAGACTCAGCCTACAGTGACAGAAGGGGTTTTCCCATCGCTGTAGAAACACCACTTCCTCAAGCATCGGCAGCTAGATCAACAGGAGCATTTTTCTGTCGATCTAGCTGCCTCTCGGCTGGTGATTAGGTCGGTATAGCTACGGTGCTAAGATGTGTGTCCCCTATGCAACAGGGACACACTAGTGTTAGGCCCAACTCTTCTTACAGTCAAGGCAGAGTGTCTGGAGAAGGGCACACACAGTTTGAAGTCAAGAGATCCTGAGTTCTAATTATGGCTCTGGTTCCTGTGTGGCCTAGGGCAAACAGAAGAGTGGGCAAATCATATCAATCTGTAAAAATGGGGATATTTATTAATGTCTTAGGGGTGCTGAAGATGGATTACCATCTGTACAGTGACTTGAACAAAAAACCTTGGACCAAGGCATTCCTTTGGACAATAGACAATAAGAATAAAGCTTGTCTGTGCAGGAGATGGAACTTTCTCCAGTAGTGGTCAGAGACTGGAATGAACTCTTCCAGTGCAAGGCTAATTTCCTTTACCTTGCATTCAGAGAAAGCTAAGGAGTGACTTGATTATGGTCGAGGAGTTACCTACAGGAGAAACAAATATTTAATAATGGGCTCTTCAGTCTAGCAGAGAAAGGTATAGCATGATCCAATGGCTGGAAATTGAAATTTAGACAAATTAAGACTGAAAACAAGGGATACCAGTGAGTAACTAACCATTGGAACAATTTACCTGGGCTCAGGGTTGATTCTCCATCACTGACCATTTTAAAATCAAGATTGGATGTGTTTGTAAAAGATCTGCTCTGGATTATTCTGAGCAAGCTCTGTGGCCTGTGTTGTACAGGTCAGACTAGATCACAATGGTTCCTTCTGGCCTGGAATAAATGATCATGACATCTCCTTGATATTTCTAATAAGAAGCCATATAATTGTTGGACTACCTACAAGTTACCACCTGTAGGTAGTCCAACGTGTTTGGTAGCCCAGTGTGTTTCCTGTTGCAACAGGAAGTTCCTGTAGTGTTCCATATATCGCAAAGATCCAATGTGTTGCACAACTACTATGCCATCTGCCTATATACACATCATATACAGGGTTTATTTTTAAAGTAAGATGTTAAAAGGAATGACTTCCATCTATCCATCTTTTTCCTATGGAATGCTGACACCCATGTGGGTTGTCAGTAGTGGGGATTGAACTTGTGATCTCTGGATCTCTACTGCCTGAGCTAAAAGATCCATGTCTTTTAGCCAAGGCTGTAGCAAGCTCATCAACTTCTGGGGCTAGCTACCACTAGAGGGAGACAGTGCCACACTGGTTGTGGTTGTGGTTTGTGGTTTATGTATCTGGCTGTTCTTTATATTGCTGCTATTTTGAATCCCTACTAAATTGTAACACTTTCAGAATAAGCCATCCCAGAGCACTGATGGTGACCTGTCTGACATTGGTATATGTTTCTTGAAAATACTGTACTTGAGACCTAAGTGAACAAGCATTTACCTAGGAAACACGTATCCCAAATATATAGTTATAGGCAGTGATGAGCTGCCAAAATCTTAACAACCAGTTCCCTCCTCACCCCATGAGGGGGTCGTGGCCCTCCCTCCCCCGCCCCCGGGACTCCTGCCCCATCCAACCCCCTGCATTCCTTGAGGGCCCCCCACCGGGACCCCTGTCCCCTGACTGCCCCCAGAACCGAGCAGGAGGGTCTCATGGGCCACCGTAGTGCCCCACCCGTAAGAGCCAGAGGGACCTCCCTGGGGGGTGAGGTGGGGAGTCATGGCAGCGCTTACCTGGAGCGGCTCCCGGGAAGCATCCAGCAGGTCCCTCTGGCTCCTAGGGCAGGGGAGCATAGCTAGGCGGGGAGCAGGGGGAGCGGTTGCTCACCCCACTGATCACATCAAAATTGGTGCCTTAGGCACCAACTCCATGGGTACTCCGGGGCTGGAGCCCCCATGGGGAAAATTTTGTGGGTGCAAAACACCCACCGGCAGCTCCCCACCCAGCTCCAGCTCACCTCCACCCCCCGACTGCGCCACCCTGCTTTGCTTCTCGGCCCCCCCAGCTTCCTGAGAATCAGCTGTTACCTGGTGCAGCACGGGCGGCCCTCCTCACGCCCCCCCACCCCAGCTCACCTCCACTCTGCCTCTGCCTCCCTGGGTTTGAGCACGAAGCCACTGCCTGCTTCTCAGCCCTCCCAGGCTTCCTGCGCGAACAGGTGATTCGCGGAAAGCCGGGAGGGCAGAGAAGCAGAGCGGGGCGGCGGGTTCAGGGGCAGAGGCAGAGCGGAGGTGAGCTGGGGATGGGTGAGGGGTGGGGAGCTGCTGGTGGGTGCTCTGCACCCACCAAATTTTCCCTGTGGGTGCTCCAGCCCCAGAGCACCCATGGAGTAGGCGCCTAAGGCGCCATTTTTTGGCCTCGCGGGACAACTGGTTCTAAAAGGGCTTCGAAATTTAACATCTGGTTCCTGCGAACCGGCTCCAGCTCACCACTGGTTATAGGCCTAACACTGAACACACTCTTGGACAGTAATCTGTACCCCTCATGGTAACGTTTCACTCTTTAGAGCAATATAACTAGCAGGTATGACTTATTTCTTGACTTCTGTAGATGCAAGTGTTTAGGCACTGTTTTCTCAGCTCTTGTCTTTGGTATCTCCTTCTATTTCAGGGGTGGGCAAACTTTTTGGCCTGAGGGCCGCATCAGGTTTCTGAAATTGTATGGAGGCCTGGTTAGGGGAGGCTGTGCCTCCCCAAACAGCCAGGCCTGGCCTCTATTTGACCCCGCCCCCCCGCCCCGCTTCTCTGTCCCCTGATGGCCCTTGGATCCCCCGCCCTATCCAACCCACCCCCTCCTTCCTGACTGCCCTCCCGGGATCCCTGCCCCATCCAACCACCCCTTTTCCCTGACCTCCTCTGGACCCCCGCCCCTAAGTGCCCCCCTCCGCTCCATCCAACCCCCACTCTCCTTTCTGACTGCCCCCCTGGGATCCTTGCCCCATCCACTCTCCCCTGCCCCCCGTTGTCTGCCCTCTGACCACCCCCCGAACTCCCCTGCCCCCTATCCAACCTCCTCTCCTGCCCCCTTACCATGCTGCCTGGAGCGCTGGTGGCCCAGCTGCACCAGGACAGGCAGCTGCGCCGCACAGCACAGAGCACCAGGTCAGGCCGCGGCTCTGCAGCTGCATTGCCCCAGAGGCGCAGTGAGCTGAGGCTGCGGGGGGAGGGGGAACAGGCTTCCCGGCCAGGAGTTCAGGGGCTGGGCAGGAGGGTCCCGCGGGCCGTAGTTTGCCCACCTCTGTTCTATTCCATATATCCTGTCCTTCCACTTAACTTCTAATGCATTTGTCTCTAGTAAGGCTTCAGGCAAGTGCAGTAAACAAAAGTAACTGCAGCCGCGTGGCTGGGAATATAGAGTTACCTAGCTTAGTTTGCTCTTTGTGCCTTGTGCCTTTGTCATGAGGTGTGTGTATGCACCCAAGACCACAGGCTCTTAAGCTTTGTTGATTGTTGTATGAAATGTAACTTTTGGCCTTCCTGTTCTCACTGTCTTGTTTAGAACCTTGTCTCCTTTAAAATAAACGGTCACTGCTCTTCATGGGTATTATGAACACATCCATCCTACTGCAGTGAGCTTTGCTCTCTTTTGGCTTGTTGTTGCTGCAGATAAAGGAGGCTGTCTGCTAGGAGTTGCATAACTGGCCTTGTGCTGCTTCACAGCTCCCCGAGAATCACTCTTGACAGTGAAACTGGATATTGTAGAATTCTTGCCTTGTGTGTTCTCCTTAGGTTGCCCAGCAGCTGTCACCCATAGCACTGCGTGGGCTGGGGGAATCCAGGCAGGACCTACTGGGGATCCAAGACATCCCAAACAGCAGTCATGCAAGAAGAGGCCAAGGCCTGGAATCCAGACTGTAGCATGAGGAATCCTTCTCTGGAGGCATCAGACCACAGCAACTGCCATCTCCTTCCCCGCTACCGGGGCTGAACAAACAGGGCAGGGTTTCCTGGGAGGCAAGAGGAGGATAGCTCCCAGGAGCATCAGGGATTTCTCAAGTAGCCTGGCTCCTTGAGCCTACACAGCTCCTGGATGTCAGCAGACTGCCTTTTACAACTGGAACTATGGATTTTATTTTTGCCTGCCAGTTGGCTGTCTGCCCTGAACACATCCCACTTGTGTCTCTGATGCCAGCCTTTTGCTCCCTGTAATGAATAAGTAAAAGTAACTGGAACTGACAGGCCAGGTGCCCATTGCTGCCCTGAACATTTTACTTTGTGTTATACCCTCACCTGCCATTCTCATGTCTGCCTTCTCTAGAATGTAAGCCCTCAGGGCACAGGCAGTGCTCTCTGTGTGTGGGGTGCCCGTCCCAGTGGGGAACTAATCCTGACTGGAGCATTTGGCTGTTTAGGAAAGAATCTTGAGTGGATTCTTAAATGATGAATATTCAGTTGCTAGGCTGAGGTAGGGGTGTATGTTAAACTCTCAAGGCATGGCTACACTTGCAGATGTAGAGCGCTTTGAGTTAAACCCGCCTTCGGAGAGCACAGTAGGAAAAGTGCTGCAGCCTGTCCACGCTGACAGCTGCAAGCGCACTGGCGTGGCCACATTTGCGGCACTTGCAGCAGCATTGGGAGTGGTGCATTATGGGCAGCTATCCCACAGAGCACCTCTTCCCATTCTGGCACTGTGGCTTGTGGGAAGGGGGTAGGGGGTGCAAGACATTGGTTTGCATCCCAGCAATCCCTCTGCTTTCGTCCACATTTGGCACCATCTTTCAGTGTTTTTTGTACTGCGTGCGCTGTCTTCCCTTTCGGTCTCTGGGAATGGAGCCTGAACTGCTGAGGAGTCTGCTGACGAGTCTTGCCAGCACGTCCCGTTTGGCAGTAGAGTTATTCCTTATGATCCAAAGTGACAGTGAGGGCTCAGACAATGATACCTACTTGAGTAACACATATGACACGAGTTTGCTTGTGGCATTCACGGACGTGCTCACCACCGTGGAATGCTGCTTTTGGGCTCGGGAAACAAGCACTGAGTGGTGGGATCACATCGTCATGCAAGTCTGGGGTGATGAGCAGTTGCTGCAGAACTTTCAGATGAGAAAAGCCACTTTCATGGGACTGTGTGAGGAGCTCACCCCCACCCTGTGGCACAAGGACACGAGATTGAGAGCTCCCCTGACTGTGGAGAAGCGGGTGGTTATTGCAATCTGGAAGCTGGCAACTCCAGACAGCTACCCATTGGTTGCTAACCAGTTTGGAGTGGGAAAGTCGACAGTTGGAATAGTGTTGATGCAAGTTTGCATGGCCATTAATTGCATCCTGCCCAGAAGAACCGTGACTCTGGGTAACGTGCATGACATTGTGGATGGCTTTGCACCAATGGGTTTCCCTAACTGCGGAGGGGCGATAGATGGTGCACACATTCTAATTCTGGCACCAGCCCACCTAGGCTCCGAGTATGTTAATCAGAAGGGGTATTTTTCTGTGGTTCTCCAGGCGCTTGTGGATCACTGTGGGCGTTTCATTGACATTAACGCAGGCTGGCCCGGAAAGGTGCATGACATACACGTCTTTCGGAACACTGGCCTGTTCAGGAAGCTACAAGCTGGGACTTTTTTTTCCAGACCAGAAGATCACCGTAGGGGAAGTCGAAATGCCCATTGTGATCCTTGGAGACCCCGCTTACCCTTTAATGCCGTGGCTCATGAAACCCTACACAGGGAGCCTTGACAGCAGCAAGGAGCGGTTCAACAACAGGCTAAGCTAGTGCAGAATGACTGTGGAGTGTGCTTTTGGTCGTTTAAAGGGCCGCTGGCGCTCTCTGTATGGGAAGCTGGACCTGGCCGATGACAGCATCCCCCTGGTTATAGCCGCGTGCTGTACCCTCCATAATCTTTGGGAAGGGTGAACAATTCACTCAGGCATGGAACTCGGAGGTTCAACACCTGGAGGCTGAATTTGAACAGCCAGAGAGCAGGGCTATTAGAGGGGCCCAGCGCGGGGCTGCAAGGATTAGGGATGCCTTGAGGGAGCAATTTGAGGCTGAAAGCCACCAGTAATGTCTGGCGCCCTGCACGAGAGTGAAGTGAGTTGTTCCAATATTAGTAGGAATCTGTGTTTGCTACACTGACTTGCAGTGCCTGTTTCTTTCCTGGGCTAAGGTATCTTTTATGTTATGCAATCATAATGTTTTCAAAGCCAAAAAAATCCATTTATTGAAAAGAAACACAACTGCTTGGGAAACGGGAAAGGGCAAGGGGGTGGGGTGTGGAACAGTACAATCACAGATTTGTGTATGTCCTGTTATCCTAGAATATCAGGGTTGGAAGGGACCTCAGGAGGTCATCTAGTCCAACCCCCTGCTCAAAGCAGGACCAGCCCCCAATTTCTGCTCCAGATACCTAAATGGTGCCCTCAAGGATTGAACTCACAACCTTGAGTTTAGCAGGCCAATGCTCAAACCACTGAGCTATCCCTTCCCCCCTCAGCCTTCCTGTCTGGAGTGCTGTGCAATGAGTGCTGTACTTCAAGATGGCTATACTGCCTGGTGATGGGGGTTGAGTGCAGTGGGTAAGGGTTGTAGTTTTCAGGGCTGGGTGGTGAAGCTACATGTGTTGGAGACAGCTGATGGCGGTAAGAACCCGGATTTTGGGGAAAGTGGGTTGGAGGTGACATGGGGGCACAAGGGAAAGAGTTTTGGGACAAGGGATGCAGGGGGGGTTGGGCATGGTAGTGCTGCGCCTGCATGGCTGTGAGCACCTGGATCGAGTCCTCTTGGCGCTCCATTATGCTTATCAGCCGATCCGTGCTTTGCTGCCAGAGCACCGCGCTTTTGTGCCGGCGCTCCTCATTCTGCTGGCAGATCCTCCTTTCACTGTCCCACCACTCTTGCCCTTTTCAATTTTTCATTACTTGAATGCTGCATTACTTCATGCAGAATGTCTTCCTTGCTTCTATGTGGAGTCTTTCGGCCGGTGATAACACGGACGGCTGAGATCTCAAGTTTGAGTAGCAGCCGTGTTAGTCTGTATTCGCAAAAAGAAAAGGAGTACTTGTGGCACCTTAGAGACTAACAAATTTATTTGAACATAAGCTTTCGTGAGCTACAGCTCACTTCATTGGATGCATTCAGTGGATTATCCACAGCTGTAGCTCACGAAAGCTTATGCTCAAATAAATTTGTTAGTCTCTAAGGTGCCACAAGTACTCCTTTTCTTTTTGAGATCTCAAGGTTGCATCTGTAAAGGCAAAATGCAACACTTAACAGAGGCAGCATATTTCACACCAGACAGAGCAATGATTCCCCCGTACTTAAGGGCAAGCACAGTCTACACAGTAGCATAATCAGCCTGTCCCAAAGCAAGTGCACATAACCCACAGGAGCCCCAAAATGGTGAGTAAGCACAGAGTCAAGGGGGACTGATTCTTTCATGGCTGGGGTTCTATGCCTTGGGGAGAGCCAACAGCGGCAGGGGGCCCCTATACTGAACACTGTCCCCACATTTTCCACAGGAGTTTGTCCTGGAAGATATCTCGCTGCTGAGGGTGACATGGGAAGCAAGGGAGGGTCTTCTACCGCAATGCAGCTTCTGCCCTTCCCCATATGCAGCTTGCCTGTGTGCAGCAATGGTCCCCCCGCCCCTCACGGCACAGTGGTGCAGACAAGTTAGCCTTACTGGGGCAAGGACCACAGTGGTTCTCCCAAGAAACCTGCACAAGCACATTGCCCAAGTTCTCAATGAGACCTTTGAAGAGATCACCGAGGCTGAAAATTGCAATGTGAGAGCACATCAGTGCCCTATTCCGCATCTAGGCATGCATGCAGCCCTCACCCCAAGAGCCTGCACTGAATAATTTACTTCCCAAAATAAAAAGCTGCTGACTGGGAACCTCCTCTGGTGTTTGTCCTTCCCCAAGCACCGGCCGCTGCAGCTGGCTACCTTCCTCCTGGCTTGAGAACAGCTCCTGGCTGCATGCATCTCGGGATTCCAGGGTGTCTTCCTCTGCCGGAGCATGCTCGTTCCCGCTTTGCTCCTCCTCCTCCTCCTGCCTTGTTGAACTGGGCTCTGAAGTGTCCATGGTGGTACTCTGAGTGGAGGTGGGTTCGGCCCCAAGTATCGCGTCCAGCTCTTTGTAGAAACGGCAGGTTGCAGGGGCAGCACCAGAGCGGCTGTTTGCCTCATGGGCTTTGCGGTACACATTCCGCAGCTCCTTCATTTTAATTCTGCACTGCTGTGCGTCCCGATCATGGCCCCTTTCCATCATGTCCCTTGATATCTGCCCGAAGGTATCGCAGTTCCTATGGCTGGAGCGCAGCTGGGACTGGACTGCTTCCTACCCCCCAAACACTGATGGGGGTCCAGCACCTTGCCATTGCTCCATACTGGGGATCACCTGGCGCGTGGAGGTATGGTCACGTGGAAAGATTTGCTGAAAGCACTCCATGCCTGGCTGAGCAAACAGGAAAGGGATTTTCAAAATTCCCAGAGAATTTAAAGGGTGGCTCTGATGGTTGATCAGCTGAGGGCAGGGCAATAGAGTTCAAAGTGATGACCAGAGTGGCTAGAACAGGCATTGTGGGACACTTCTGGAGGCCAATCAGAGCGCATTAACAGACCAGGGCGTCCACACTGGTGCCGCGGCGCTCCAGCGGGGATGCACAAAAACGTTATTCCACTCGCCGAGGTGGAGTACCAGCAGCGCTCTAGCCACGGAGTCAGAGCGCTCTACATGCCTTGCCAGTGTGGACGGGTAGTGAGCTAGTGTGCCTGGGGCTCCTTTAATATGCTGTAACTCGCAAGTGTAGCCAAGCCCTTAAAGCAAATACGTTTGTTCTCCTCAAACTCTAAACTCTTTACGCCAGGGACTCTGGCTGTGCAGGTTTCTGCTACTATCTTATAACTGCTTAAGCACTAAAGCACACTGGTGCTGAAAGCCCCCACTATCTCGGGGGCTGGGGGGGGGGGAGGGAATTCTATTCAGCACCAGTTTGTATAGGCACCTTAACACTTTCTCCTTTCAAATCTTCATGGTTGAAGATCTTAGTGCATCATTCGTGGAGTTGGCCAGATAATTTTTTGACAAATCACCTTTTTATTGGAAAATGCAGATTCCTCAAGACCTCATGGGAACTTATCAGGTTAAATGAAACTTTAATTGGGAAAGGTTTGACTCCTGTTTGGAATTTCTGGTCAGAGACCACACGTCTGCTATTATAGCCAATAGCTCAGTAGTTGGGGCACTCACCTGGGACATGGGAGACCCCCGGTTCAAGTTCCTGCTCCAAATCAGGTAGGACTGGAACTTGGGTCTCCTATATCCCAGGTGAGTGCCCTAATCACTGTTCTGTGGGGTGTCTCTCTGGCATTATTTTTTGTTGTTGAAGAAAAACTTCAAAAGGTCTTGGGTCCATCCCAGTACTTAACAGGAACAATTTGCAGTCCTGAATATGTGCTGGACGGGAAAACTCTTTCCCCACGAGTTTTCATTCTACAATCTCTCCAATGAAACAAATTCCTGTTTGTTCTATACCACCCCATTTCCTCCACCTCTAAAATGCCTGACTAGTGGTGGTGTGAGCACATAAATCCTGTCATGCTGTTAACTCTGCTTTCATTTCAGCTGTGGGGTGTGAGTTTGCACTTAACTTTATTCCAAGGCTCAGCCCTAAACGTGTTCCTAAAATGGCAGCCTTAATTCACCTTCAAGACTTCTACCATAGCTCCATGAATGCTTAGCGCTGACCTCTCTAATGTTACTTTTTTATTTTCCAGGACTATCCTACTGAGTGTAATCTCCTTGCTTAATGAGCCCAACACCTTTTCTCCAGCCAACGTGGATGCATCAGTCATGTTCAGGAAATGGAGGGACAGTAAAGGAAAAGACAAAGAGTATGCTGAAATTATTAGGTAAAGTCTTGTTTGGGCAGGAGACATTGCAATAAGAATTCAGTTTGATGCTTCACACCTTCTTAAAACCACTTATTTTGAAGTTTCTTGATGAGCTTGACGCTAACAGAGCTAGACGTTGAAGGGGTCATGGAAAATTACAATAGGGTCATAAGAGCAATGAGTGAAATCAGTGGGGGAATCTGATTAACATCTTAAATATGTATACACAAATGCAAGGAATTATGGGGAATAAACAGGAAGAACTGGAAGTTAGCACATAAACTACTGGAATATTGGGGTAGAGTGATAGCCTCTTCAGGAAGTGGGAGAGGAGGTGGTGTTGCATTGTACATCAAGAATATACACGCTTGTCCTGAGGTCCAAATGAAGGTGAGAGGCAGACCAGTTGAAAGTCTCTGGGTAAACATAGAAGAGGCAAGAGGGTCAGGAGGGGTGACTTCATGGTATGGATCTACTGTAGACCAGCAAATCAGAAGAGGAGGTGGATGAGGGATTTCTAGAACAAATAACAGAAATATCCAACGCACAAGGCCTATTAGTAATGGGAGACTTTACTAATGGGACCTTCCCTGACATCTGTTGGAAAAGTAACATAGCAAAACACAACACGTCCAATAAGTTCTTGGGGACAACTTCCTCCACTTTCTGAAACAAGAAGTAACCAGGGGAACCATCATGTTAGACTTGATTCTGACCAACAGGGAGAAATTGTTTGCAAATCTGAAGGTTGAAGGCAATTTGGGTAAAAGTGCTCATAAAATGATGGGTTTCATGATTCTAAGGAAAGGAAGGAGTTAAAGCAGCAGAATAGGAACAGTGGACTTCAGAGGAAAAAAACCCCAAAAAACCAGACTTCAGCAGACTCAGAGCTAGTAGATGGGATTCCATCAGAAGAAAATCTAAGGGATAAAGGTTCAGGAGAGCTGGCAGTTCCTCAAGGAGACAATATTAAAGGTACAACTGCAAACTATTTTTCCTATCTTCCCTTCGCATTGGAATAGAAAAGGCCAGTGTGGCTCCATCAGGAGCTCTTTAATGATCTGAAAATCAAAAAGGAATCCTACAAAAAGTACAAACATGAATGAATTGCTAATGATGTCTACAAAAAGAGGCACAAGCATGTAGGGACAAAATCAGAAAGGCTAAGGCACAAAATGAGTTACACCTAACAAGGGACATAAAAACCAATAAGAGGAGGTTCTTTAAATACATTAGGAGCAAGAAAAAAATAAAGGAAACTGTAGGTACTCTACTTAATGGGGAAGAGAAGAGCTAATTACTGATGCTATCAAGAAGCTGGCATGTTTAATGCCTATTTGTGTCTGTCTCACTAAAATGATTGATTAATGACCAGATACTCAACACAATATCAACAAGGGGAAAGGAACACAAGCCAAAATAGGGAAGGAATGGAATAGGCTAAAGAATATTTAGGTAAGTTAGATGCATTCAAGTTAGCAGGGCCTGATGAAATTCATCCTAAAATACTTGAGGAACCTGCTGAAGTAATCTCAGAACTGTTAGCAATTATCCTCCATGAGTTCTGGAAGATGGGTGAGGTCCCAGAAGACTGGAGAAGAGCAAACATGATACCTATCTTTTAAAATGTAGGAATGAAGAGGATCCAGGGAATAAGACTAGCTAGCCTAACTTTGATACCTGGAAAGATATTAGAACAAAATATTTAGTAATCAGTTACTAAGCACCTTGCAGATAACCTTTATAAGGAATAGCTCGCATGGATTGGTCAAGCACAAGTCATGTCAAACTAACCTACTTTCCTCCTTTGACAGGGTTACAGGCCTAGTGGCTGGGGGGGGGGAAGCTGTCGATGTGATTTGTATTGATTCTGGTAAATCTTTTGACCGTCACATGACATTCTCATAAGCAAACTAGGAAATGTGGTTTAAATCACACCTTAAGCTGTGTGCACAACTGGTTCAAAGACTACTTGGAGTAGTTATCAATGGCTTGCCATCAGACTGGGAGGGCGTACCTAGTGCTGTCCCATAGGGGCCAGTCCTGGGTCCAGTACTAGCCAATATTTTCATTTTGACTTGGATAATGGAGTGGAGAGTGCCCTTATAAAATTTGCAGATGACCTCAAATTGGGAGGGCTTGCAAATGCTTTGGAGGACAGGATTAGAATTCAAAATGACCTGGACACATTAGAGAATTGGCCTGAAATGAACAAGATGAAATTCAGTAAATACAAGTGCAAAGTACTACCCTTATGGAGGAGAAATCAAATGCACAACTACACAATGGGGAATAACTGTCTAGACTGTAGGTGGTAGTACTGCTGAAAAGAACGTGAGAGTTCTCTGGATCACAAATTGAATGAACCAACAACTTGATGCAGCTGCAAAAAAAGTGATTCTGGGTTGTATTAATAGGAGTGGGGGGGGGGGGGGGAGTGTAAGACACAGGATGTAATTATCCTGCTCAGTGAGGCCTCAATGGGAGTACTTTGTCCTGTTCTGAGCACCACACTTTAGGAAAAATGTGGACAAATTGGAGAGAGTCCAGAGGAGGAGAACAAAAATGATAAAAGGTTTCGAAACCTGACGTGAGGAAAGGTTAAACTTGGTATGTTTAGTCTTGAGAAGAGAAGAGTGGGGGGCGACGGGGGACCTGATAAGTCTTCCAATATGTTATGGGCTGTTACAAAGAAAATGGTGATCAACTGTTCTGCATGTCCACTGAAGGCAGGACAAGGAGTAATGGGCTTAATCTGCAGCAAGGGAGGTTTAGGTTAGACATTAGAGGAAAACTTTCTAACTACCAGGGTAGTTAAACTCTGGAACAGGCTTCCAAGGGATGGTGTGGAATTCCCATCATGGGGGGTTTTTCAGAATAGGTTGCACAAACACCTGTCAGGGTGGCTTAGGTGTACTTGGTCCTGCCTCACACAGAGGGCGAGATTTGATGACCTCTTCAGGTCCCTTCCAACCCAGCACTTCTAGGATTCTAGTCAGATTCACATGTGTGTTAGGTTTTTTTATTTGATTGATTGGACCAACTTCTGTTTGTTTAGCATCTCTCTTGTACTAATCAGTTCCATCTTGTACGTACTTAGCTGTGACACGGAGTACCTTTCCCAGACCTGAAGTAGAGCTCTGTGTAGCTTGAAAGCTTCTCTCTCTCCCCCCCCAACAAGTTTGGTCCAATAAAAGATATTCTCACCCACCTTATGTCTCTGATATCCTGGGACCACACTGCTTCAACGACACTGCAAACATAAATAGTCACTTCTAACCTGAATATCTCTGGAAGCTGTTACTTTGGCTCTCTTTAGAAGGTTAATCTTAAAGCCATTTCTCTGCCTTGGTGGCAGGAGCCCCTGCTAGAGCACCCTTAGCATGCTATTGAAGCTGACTGCTGGCACAAAAGGGTCAACATATCTTCTTTTGACTGCTTTGCTTTGTCAGATTGTATGAGTATTATGCCAGAACAAAGTCCTTTGGCCATTAACAAATCCCCATCTGGATCATTCTCTTTGCACATTGCTTGTATGGCTGGGTGAATGGTTCATTACTCATGTAACTTGGTTAATTCCATGCTTAATATATTCACTTGAGGTTGCACTCCTGACCCTCTTGTATTTTTAAATGCTGTTTCTGTCCTGTAACCTTACTTAACAAAATCTGCAGTGCATGTTTGTGAGCTTGAAGCATCTGTTTTAAAATCCTGTCTGTCTTTCGTTTAGAATGGTGATTCTTAGAAGTCCCTCATTCTGTCAAGTCACTGAAGAACCCTTGTAAAGGCAGTGCTTTCAAGAGCCTTTTTGAGTACTGGAGGAATCTCCCTTCCCCAGGTGATAGACTAGACATGCATGGAGCCATGCCTGTTTTTATTTAGGGCACAGTTTAGGAATATGTTGAGAGTTCTGGATTGGAGCTGATGACTGCCAATCATTAAATCGGCCTCATAGTTGCATAAGTGTTGGGTCAAGATCCTCTGCCTGTGTACAGTCCTATAGCACCAACTCACACCAGTTGAGGAAACGGCTCCCCTGCTGTTAGGGTAAAACGTCATTATCTCATTCTTACACCATCAACCCTTTCCACAGTGAAACGTGCGGATGGCCAACTGTAACTGGGAGTGTGACGCGTCGTCTCTTAAAGGCAGTACCCTAGTTATCAGCTGGCTACTCTTTCGGTATTTCTGTAAGAGGGAACTGTTTACACACTCACACTTCCAAACAGTGTTGCTAGAAAGGACTGGATAGCTGTAGTTCAAGGTAGCAAACATTTAGTCAACTGGATTTTCAAAAGCACTTGGCATTGACTTAGCTCTGTTTGCATTTACTTCAGTGGGAGCACAGCAATGCTAAGCACTTCTGAAAATGCCATCCTAAGTATAGCTGGATAAAACTTTTAGTGGAACTTAAATGCTTTTGGAGAAACTTTGAAACTGTAGCCACCAGAGGAAACCATTTGATGTCTTTTTATTTTTTTTTTAAGGACCCCATTTTGGAAAGAGGAAGATTGATTGATTAATGCAATGAAACTTGGGCTACCTGTGACTAGCTTATGCAAGTCACTAATATTGGACCTTAAAATACACTATCTTGTGTTGCTGGAGTTTTGGAAGAGTTTACTGGGACTGATAACAATTTGTAACAACCCCACACTAGTGACTGGAGGAAAACAAATTTGTGGTTTAGCTTCACTTGCTATGCTTTTGACTCAACTGCTGGCTTCCTATGGAATGCATGTGCTGAAATGGCTTCATTGTCTCTGTGCCAGGGATGAGGTTTATGTTGGTTCCTGGAGATTGCTCTGCAGGTGTTTGGCAGGAAAAGCTACAGCCCTCTTGGAATCCAAACCTGTGATCACATTGCTGCTTTCTCTTCTCTACCTTGCAGGAAACAGGTTTTGGCTACCAAGGCTGAGGCAGAAAAGGATGGTGTGAAGGTCCCCACTACACTGGCAGAGTACTGCATCAAAACTAAAGTGCCTTCCAATGACAACAGTTCAGATTTGCTTTATGACGACTTGTACGATGACGACATTGACGATGAAGACGAGGAGGAGGAAGATGCCGAGTGTTACGATGATGATGATTCTGGCAATGAAGAGTCGTGACCTGCTCCCTACATGCCCCTGTACTGCCCTGCCGATTCAGGCCAAAAGGGAGCAGTGGTAACCTAGCAACAGTCCAGCAAAAAATACACCGGGGGAAATCAACAACAAACTCTTGTCTCCTGATCTATGGATCTCTGTTTGCTCTTTTTTATGGACCTCTTATATATAGAGAGAAAGAGAGACCCTTCACAGAATGTCTGAATTCTTGCATTCTTAACCCTTTCATCACTGTATTATGATTTCTTTTTTAAGAAAGAAACTCCCCCTCGCGTCTCTACGAAATGTTCACAGTGAAACAGGTTTGGTCTGTGTTTAAATACTTTAATTAAACACAGTCTTGCATCGAGATGTTTAATGTATTTAAAGCTGGAATGAACCCATTGGAAGTTGAGTCCTTGGGAGTTCACAAGTGCTGCATTTACTGGGAAGAAAAAACAAAAAAAACCACACAAAAAAGCAAATTGCCAAGGTTTAGCTGCTCCATTTACAATAATAGCGTGTGCACATTTGTGTAGCTTTGTGGTGGTGGTTTTTTCCTTTTTTTCAAGGCTTGGGGTGGAGAGTGTAAGCTACTGTGTTGAGCTTGATGGAATGTGTTACTGAAAGGTACAGTATTCCTTTTCAGCCTGTTCTAGTTAGGAAGTAGCCCCTGGAGCCTTGCGCCCAGAGGGCAGAATCAGCTGCCTTTTTACAAAGTGTATGATACGAACCCTAAAATAAACACTTAACACTTCACATCTGTACAACTGAGCCCTGGGTGACTATTTATTTTTTCAGACTGGTTGGGGTTTAGAAATCACTGTGCAGTTTGTTAGAATGCTGCTGAGATCTGCTGCTGGCTCCCATTGTTGGGTGGGAATCGTGAAAATACCAACTTAAATCCTCTCCTTCAGAATGCAGAGTTGGCCCCCTTAAAAGTGGTGGCAGGTTCAGTCTGCCAGTATTAGCCCTAGGAGCATGTGTTCAGTGTCTAGAATCTGCCGTTTTCAGTAAGCTACTACACCTCTGGAGAGTCTAGTCTGTGCGTTAGTCGTAGCTGCCAGTTGCTCTTCTGTGCACCCTGAATACCTACTGTTGACTTTTAGCATCTTCCTTTGTTTGTTTAAATGGGTAAGACTAGCTGTGGGTTGGCAAATGATAGCGCCTCCCGAGACTTGCTGTTGTAGATTGTGAGCCTTGAGGCAGAATCCAAAATTCCCTTGCGCAACACAATGCGCTCACAAGAACTAGAAATACCAGTCTGGCCTTCCCCAAGCTTACCAGTGGACAGACTTTCTGAATCGACCATCAAACCAAGCCTGTCCTCATTACTGGAGAGGGAAAGGGGATCCTGATGACAAAGATTTGCTGTGGTCACATAGCTCTCAAATACTGATGCCAGCTTGTTCATGGCTGAAGAGCTGTGACAAAGAAGTGCGTGAACCCAGCTGGCTGAAGGAAGCTCTGCGAACCAGGATTCGAAGTAGCTGCTGCTAGGCTTTCAGCATGTTAACTGGGTGGTGTGCAAAGTTCAGGCAGTTCAGTAACTCAAAAATCTCCTGCATGTGCTGGGGAGTTTTTGGCAGAAGATCAGACCTATCATCCTCAAAATTCCAGCAGAATTTGATTGCTTAACCTGGTTGCCATCACAAATCCCTTGTAAAGCACTCTTGTGATTTGGCTGCAGTGTGGCACCCTGAGTTGGCCTTTGGGACTACTTTTTGTCCACTGGTTAGGACAGCATTTCACGTGTACTGAGCCTTTCATCACTTCAAGAACCTACTCCAGGGGAGTGACTCATCGCCTGTGTGGTGCTGTTCTGGCTTCAGTGGGAGTTTTGCCTATGTTGGGTGAGTAAGACCCTGAGAGGCTCCTTTAATGACATCTTGGTTGCCCCCTTGCCCTCAGGGTTTCCAGTGGCATATCACCACCTTTCACTAACCCTGCCTCCTCAGAGTTGATTGGCTTGTTAATAAAGTGAAAGCTGGGAGTGCTGGATCTGTGAGCACAAAGGCTGTGACTTCCTGGTATCAGAAGAGCAGATATGTCCCCTTGGGCTGGGAGCTGATTTTATTTAAAAAAAAAAAAAAAAAAAAAAAAAAAAAAACTGAAGTAAGGTGCCAGCTGTTTGGAATTGAAAGCAGTCCAGCCTCAAGTACAAGGAAAGAGCAGGAAAATTTATGCCAGGGACTGGGAATGCAGGGTTCACTTCAAAAGGTGGGGTTGTTTTTGTTCTTTTAATGTTGGTTAAAGCCTTTTTTTGCTGATAGAAACCAAAGGAAAATGTGGCTGTTCCTTTGTGAAGGCTCCACTCTGTGATCCTATCAAGACATTCCAGGACATGGTATGAGAGACTGTGGCACCAGCTTACTGGTGGGGAAACCCCCTCCCTGTGCCCCATGGCATGACCAGAAAAAGCACCCTGTTGTACCTTTATTGATTAAAGGCAGCCTCCTACCTAAACTTGCATCCCTTCACCCATGTCCTCACGCTGGATACGAGAACCTCAGCCTGCCTGCCTGCCTGTGCGGCATTTCCTTAGGCGCTAATCAGTACCTCTCCTTCAGCAGCCAGATTGAGTTCTGCGGAGTCGCATCAGGCTTTGCCCACCCTCCTCTCCAGGAATGAGGGACCTTTTCCCTGCAGCATTTTTGGAGTGAGCAAATGGGGCTCCTGCATGAGGCATGTAGTGTAGTTACCACTAAGGCAAACAGTTGCAGCCAGAAACACATACTTCCAGATCAAGCACCTGAGGGTACTAGCTTCTTAAAAACCAATAGGAATGTATACAGTGCAATTAGATCACAAGAACCAAGCCTATATCCTTTGAACTCCTTCATGGGAATAGTTCTTGGGGAAAATAACTGTTCCCTCTGAGGCAGCCTAGGGAAACTAACCTCACTTTTTTTGGTGTGGTGATGGTGGTGAAGGGGATGGGTGTGACTTAAGATAGGGAAGCAAACAACCCAATCAATGCAACACCCTTCGTGCTGATGACTTGGTTTGAAATGAGGATACTGCATCTTTCAGGACCTTTCCCTTGTACTTTGACCGTCTTCACTGTATACTCTCCAGTGACTTGTATTCTCAAGCTTGGTGTTGTAAGATGCGTTATCATGATTCTTCTGTTACCCTTTATTTTATTTTTATTTTTTTAAAAAAACCTGTTCCAAGAGCTCCTATGTTAGCCAGATTAACTTCTCTCCCCCTCAGTCCCCTGCAGTGTCATTGCTTGTTGACTCGCTGGTTTCTTTTTCAAGGTACAAACAACTGAAGTATGACTATTTAAGAGATTATGAGGAAAAATGTGTACCTGACCTGTGTATTCTTTTCTTAACTCTCCCCCCCCGCCCCAATCCAAACCAATGTTGACGTTTACATTTATAATTCAAGTGCAGTTTTCAACCATTCTGAAACCAGCAGGGTGCACTAGATTTTCTTAAGTTTTCTGAGCTGAAAATCCTGGATATTCTCTCCCCCCTGCTTTTTTTTCCCCCTCCTTCTCTCCCCCCCCCCCCCAAATATAATTTACCAGAAAGGATTAACTGATGCATTTTGTGTTGTCTTCCCCTTCAGTAGTTTATTTTGTCTTTTCTGCACATCTGTCTACTAATAAAATGTGAAATAAAAATATCCCTGTATTGTTACGTCCCTGTCAACCAGACCACTTTGTTGCAAACGTTAAAAGTTCTGAATGCCAGCTCTTTGAAGGGGTGGTGAGGTTCTGTCTAGCCTTCAGAGTGGCAACACCCAGCAGTCGAAGGATTGTATAAAGAAAGATATAGACCCTGCCCCCAAAATATTAGCCTTTAGCATTAATGTCATGTTGGAGAAAATCCTACCTGCCCCAAGAATGGTCTTAGGAAAGACCAGCACAATATGGAGAAACTGTCACTGGTGAACTACAGTTAGCATACTTGACAAACTCATAGAAATGTAGGGCTGGAAGGGACCTCGAGGCCATCTGGTCCAGCCCCACACTGAGGCAGAACTAAGTGAAAAGGGTAAGTTTAAATGACAAAGAAGAGAGAGGACTTTAATAGAGGGTGTCCAGGTTTTTTCCTTACACTGGAATTAATCCAGTGTCTCAATTGCCTAAAAGTATCTTGCTTTATACAGTGCCTGAGCATGTTCCCATTGAAGTAACAAGTGCTGCTGCTGATTTCATTAGGAGCAAAACATGACCACAGTGAAACCTGGCTTAAGTGGTCACGGCAGACCCTGATGGCTATTTGCATAGTGGAAATGGACTTAAAACAGCTACTGGAGTGACCTGTACCCTGTCAGCTTGTAAGCCAAGACCTGGTTGAAGAAGGCTGGCCTCATGGACAGGTGTGTACTGGGTCAGATTAGCCTGACCATCCTAAACTTCAATCTCCCTATTCCCCTTCTCCATAACTAGTATTTGCTGATGTTTGAATGAACAAATGCTACAATAGGCCTAAAATTAGATCAGGGCCAGTTGACGTTTCCCTCTAGTGAATACCCACTCACTATGACATGTAACCACTGCTAGACAATAACATATGGAACAGTGAATGGCCCTGAATGGTAGTAAACTTTGTTTCAGCAAGCAGTTCTCCCATCAATGATTGTGCTGCACCTTAGTGCGAGTGGAGCTGTGTGAAGATGGTCCTGGCCTCACTGCTGGTAGGGGCTGGCCACTAGAGGTGTACTGCATTGCCCTGGACACATATCAAAGCTAAGGGAGTACTTAGCTATTTCCTATACTGCTGTATAATGCAGGGGACATCTGCCAAAGGCAGGCATAAATTTGTATACTGGAAAAACCACAACAACAAAAGGGGTGAGAGACTATCCAGTCTTCACTAACTTGAAATTCCACTGTTCAACCACCACTTCTGTGTAATGCTGCTCTCCTTTCATTTTTGTTACTCGAGTGTTGCCTAGAGCACCTCTGTGGACCTACTGAGGCAAACATTCCCTGGGCAGGGGCCATGCCTGGAAAAAACCACCATAAGACAGGGGAAATGACCCCACAACAAACCTAACTTCAGGGGACTATGCAACTAAAAGATACCCTCTTAGTGTTTCAGCTTCATAAGCTTAAGTTTCACACCTTTACAAATTCTTCTGGACCCTAGGCTTATGGTGACAGAATAATTTAGGTTGATGTAATGGAAGAGAAGGCCTTGCCTGTACAGGCTGCATCCCTAGGCCTACATGGAAATGTGACTCCTAAATCCACTCAAGTATATTTCAACAGGGGTGATTCAGGGGCCTTCAGCCAGCTGAAAATACAGTAAAGTGCTTGAATGCAGGTAAATAAGCTGCTCGTTGTATTTTCATCTGGCTGAAGGCCCCTGAGTCACCCCTGTTGAAATATACTTCCTACCAACAGTACCTCTGGCCCTGCTCAGTGGTGAAGCTCCACCTCGCCTGCTGCATGATGGGGGAAGCTGGCTGCCTGTGGACAGAGAGGGACAAGTCACTGGCAAGTAGCCAGCCCCTCCCACTGCTAGGCAGGCACCACAACTCTTAGTAGGATATTAGACAATAGAGAAATCACAGAGTAGGCAGCTAGGGTGGTGCAAAACCGAGTTGAGCCTGCCCCCCCAGGAAGGGTGCTTGTTTATTTCTGCACAGGTTCAAGCTGCTGCAGGGCCTGTTACTCCTCCAGCTGGAACTGACAAGAGTAGCACAGAGGGACCAGGGCTGCAGGTGTGAAGAAGGTGCAGATCTCCAGCTCACAACACCCTGAGAAGGAGGCAGCAGTGCTTGCTGTCAATGCAGAACCCATAAAGGATTGCAGATGAGTGCTACTTCCCAGAAAGGACTGCAGGGCCTTCGTTCTGTTTTCTAGGTGAACTGCCCAACCCCCCTTTCTCCAGAGCTCAGCCACAAAGGGCAATGAAGCCTGTTCTGCAAAGAGATGTAGACTGGACAATAACAAGGCAGCTCAGTGGCACAGATGTTGCTGGTGCTTTCCAGTATTAAGGTAGAGAAGTAATGAAAGGCAGTAGGTTCCGTCTCAACTCTGAGGGTATGTCTACACTGCAATTAAACAGCCCTGTGAACCTGAGCTAGGTGGCATAGGCTAGCTGTGGGTTTTTACTTGCAGTGTAGACACTCAGCCCAGTCTAGGACCCAACAAACATCTACACTGCAATTAAATAGGCCCTTAGCTTAAGTGTCCAATTGCAGCGTAGACAGACCATGAGAAACTACCTGTAGCAATTAGTAGCTGAGTTATACATGTGATGATTGTCCACACTGCTGGCAAAGCTGGTCTCTGCATACCCAGGGCCAGCTAATCAATGAAAGAGGCAGTCTTAATGCCAGGTAGCTCTAAAATCTGAGCTGGTACAAACCAAGGAAGTAGATTAAAAGCATCTCACACTTTTGAAAAGGGAAGGCTTGACCCTTCCTGGAAGAAGCTGGTCAGTACATAGCCCCACTTCAGAAATCTATTAAACCATGCTGAGTCACAGACTGGTCCTCTTTGCAGCACCTGCCTTTAATTTGGTCAGTAAATAGTATCAGTGACACCTCTCCTCACTCATTATGCCTAGGTTGCCAACTCTTAAATGATTCTGTGGTTGTACCAGTAATAGACCAGGTTTGCTCTCCCAGGGCTCTCTCCAAGTAAGTTTACTGAAGTGTGAAACTTTCCCCAGCCCCTAGAGGGCCTACAGCTCGCAAACCATCCAATACATTGTAAATGGTGCGTAGAGAACATGCTGGCCTGCTGGAGTGTGAATTACCAACTGGGAGCAGAGTAGTTGTGTCAATGTTACCTGTACACACCTCCCATAGAGCCCTAAGACCCCTGATTAACTTTGACTGGCCACATACCTCATGAGGGAGAAAAAACATACTTCAGAATCTTGTCCAAGGCCTCAAAGTTCAAAGAGAATATTGCATCACTAGCTTTAACTTTCCTCCCCCCACAAAAAAAAAGGGATGTGGCTAGTGTTTACCATTCTCTGGGTACTCTATTAAAAGTCCAGAAAGTCTTTCCTACCACCAAGACTGATTTCTGCTTCTTGCTAGAAACAGATGCAGAAAAGCCAAAGTAAAAGCAGTTTTCAGGCTTGAGTAGCCTTTGAAAAGTTTGGACCCCAAAATTGTTTAAAATATTCCCATTTTCCCTAAAGAAGATTCATAGATATTAAGGTCACCCACCCACTCCTGTGATAAACCTCTCATCTACGTCTGAGCTATTGAAATCCTCAAATCATGGTTTAAAGACTTCAAGGAGCAGAGAATCCTCCAGCAAGTGTCCCGTGCCCCATGCTACAGAGGAAGGCGAAAAACTTCCAGGGCCTCTTCCAATCTGCCCTGGAGGAAAATTCCTTCCCAACCCCAAATATGGCAATCAGCCATAGATTCATTACCTCTTCCTCAGCCTGAGGCAACTGGCAAGAAAACTGACCCATTTCCTTCCCACAGGGAAGCATTAAAGGTGTCCTGCAAAGGAACTTGGGGTGTGAGTGGTTCTGTGCTGCCCTGAATTCCACTCCAACAGGAGCAGCTTGCACTTACTGCCCTCTAGCAGCACATAAATCAGAGATGATCCAGTTGAAGCCAGCATGAAAACCCCAAGTGTCATTCCTCAGTTACACATGGGGCCCTAGGGACTTCCTAAACCAGCTGTAAACAAAACACACCCAATGGAGTTCATCAGTGGCTTTTAGCACACAGGCAAAGGCCCACTTCGAACCACCTCTGGGGATTTGCAGCTAAACCTTGACAGGGCATTTGTGCTCACAAACGGGACCAGAGCCGACACATTTGGGCTGCCAGCCATTTTCTAAGATAACCTGCTGGCATTTTAAGCCTTCTGAATTCATTGCTTACTCTGGCCCTATTCAATCTACGGCAAGCTTCCATTTTAGGCAAGTCTCTACCTGTACCATAGCAGCCTCTGCTGGCTGTAGTTCTGAGCTGACGGCAACATTAGGGCAGGCATCAGACTGTGGGTCAGAGGAGTCTGTTCTTCCACACCCTAGGATAGGAGAAAGATGCCAGTACTGATCCCCACTGTGAAAGGAGCCAGTCACATTTCTGGTGACTTCACCTTTCCCTTCAGCCACAACGTCCTTTGCTTTCTTTAAAAGAGCATTGGAGGGCAGCTCTTCTCTACCCTCCCTTACCGCTGTCTCTAGCGCATTCAAACCGGCTCGAGCTGCCACAGTATCACTGCACCTGCTGTTGCATGGGGCCACTTTCACATGTGTCCCTCTGGTGAAAGGAAGATTGATCCCTGGACACCGGCTGCTTTTTGTTTTGTTTTGTTTTTTTCCCTAATAAAAGCCCAACAGCTGTATCAATGAAGCCACATTTCTGGGGCAGTAGGCTGCGGAGGAGAGGACCAGCCTGGAGGTCATACAACGAAGACGCTATTCCCATTGCACAGGGCTGTAGCGTAACAGGCTCCAACTAGCTAAATAGCTCCAGGATGAGGTGCACAGATCGTACCATGCACCCCTCAGAACTCCCTTTACATCCACTTGGCTTAACTAGCGGAGATCCAGCTTGCTACCCAATTCTAAACAGCCGGCAGTGCCTTTGAAGGCACAGACACCCCTTCTCCCCAAAACCCCTTGCCCACGCTGATGGTCTCGTCCCACTGTCTGCAGGAGAGGGAACGGGAAGGGGTTTAGAAAGCTCCTCGAGTCTTTGTAAATGGAGACGGCAAACACCAGTTATACGCTCAGATCTTTATTATTAGGTGGAGTAAGGGCTAAAAAGAAATGAAACTTCTAAAACATTCACCGTACTGGTGCAGGACAGGAAGGACCAAGAGCTTCCTCCTTCAGTCTTTAAAAAAAAAAAAAAAAAAAAAAAAAAGAAGTGGGGAGGGGTAACGAAGTTTCCATCCATTAGCTCTGGGTATCCTGGGCAGGGTGGCTTGGGGCAAGAAGAGGTACAAGACACAGCTTATACTTTTATTTAAGAAACCGCTACATAGTTTTGCCTCTAATGATGCAAAGGAGGTTCCAGGACACGCTGACTGAGCCATCCAAAGTCTCTTGCTAGAGAAACAAAAAAAACCTGTCAATTTTTTTTTTTATTTAAAAATTGTGAAATAAAAAGATGATGCTGCAGCTCGTGGCCATGGTAACAAAACTGCCCACGAGAGTTCGTCTTCCCCACCAGAGGCGGTGGGGGGAGGCAGGGGACAAAAGAAGGGAGCGGGCCCGCAAACCGTAACAGCTACATCTGAAAGAAAAAAAATCAAACCAACAGGAGACAGAACCCTGGATTTGTCTTTTGGGCCAGGCCTTCCCATCTGCCTGAACTAGGAACTGCGTTAAATAAATGGGCTCCTTCTTCACCGAAACGGCACAGTTTTTCTCGACAGATTATAAAGCCCACAGAGCTTTAAAAAAAAAAAAAAAAAAAAGGAAGATGCCTTGATGCAGAATGGAAGTGAATAATTAATTCTCCCTACAAAGAAAATAAAACAGGCTGCAAAGATGCAGAAACCACATGTAGGCTCTATTACATTTACAAATACATACATAAATATATTACATACAACAGCAACTCAAAGAGGGAGCGGGCGAGAGCCACAGAAGGATGGCTGGCTGCAGCTCTCCCCACACAGACGTTTGGCTGAGCAGTTACTTTTTCTCCTAATAGTTCCAGGAATGGGCATCGGCTTTTTCTTCTTTCAGTCTTCCCCTGCCTTCCCCCTTCCTTGTTTCGGTTTTAGTTTGTCCAGTATGGAGAAGTGCCATAGGCGGTTTTGGTAGCCTGAGACTTTTGCTGCATGGTGCTTGGCTGATTGCGCTGGCCAGATCCACCCTGGAAAGAAATGAAAAGGGAGCACATGTTCAGATCAGAAGCCACCGCGGCTGGATCCCTAATCCTGAAGCCTCAGGGAGCACACTGCATTTATTACCTTGGAGCAGTAAAAGACCTGCCTGCCCCATCCATTCTCTCAGCAGCCCTGGGGATGGCCTTTGAAAGCAGCAAGATCTCTGTTAAAGCACGGAAATGGTGTCCCTTGGCCCCACTTTGGGGGAAGAGTTAGGAATTCCAGCATCACACTGCCCCAGGCCTCAACACAATCCACAAACAGCCAAAGTGAATCCCACCAGGAACATATGACGGAAGTGCTGAGTAAGGTCATTTCCACAAGGCTTGCCCCATCTGGGACAAGTCAGCCAACCACCTCACTGCCTCTTTTCAGCCAGAAAATTTTCTTGTGTGCTGCAGCAAGGAGATGGCTTAAGTGATTAGCTGGGAGCGATAGTCTGCTGCATGGAAGAGATTCCTTGAAACTGCACAGTGAGGGCATGGCCAGTACCCAGCTTTCTACAGGTCAATGGAATCAAAGCATCTGGATGCTCTGAGAATCGTTTTGCCACAACCTTTACAACAACCTGAACCCCAAAGGGAAGAGTCGACTCTGGATGACCGCCATTCTGGCTGTGTCACGTGATGTAATTGGACGTCAGGCCATCTCATATCTGCTTGGAAAACACCAATCTCCACTAGCACTGGCCTTTAGAAGTCAGGAGGGACATGGGCCCAGAGCACAAGTTGTGGTGTCAGAGTTCTCTCAGCACTTCAACATGCATTATGGGCAGACACTCAAGCAGAGATGCTGCAGCATTTGTCCCCTGCTGCCAAGATACCGTCCTGCCTCCCAGAACACAGACAACTCAGCCCCAATCTAGGTGACTTTCACCAGAGAGCAACTAGCGGTTTCCTCAGAAGAGGAGGAGCTCAACTCAGCCGAGAAGAACTAGGATTAACCGAACTGTCCACGACCTGAAACAAGTCAGCTGACAGCCTGGGTGAAGCAGAGACCCCTCTCCCACTCTGCTTCCTGACCACTCACAATAAAAGATCTTTTTAAAAATCTTTGATGCAGTCAGCTTGAGACTTCCCCAATCGGCACCCGAGCGATCTCCTCTCTTGCTGATCGTCTGTTAACCAAGATAACCTAGGAGGACAAATCTGAGGCCTAGGACACTTGGGGTCACTGTGGTGATGGTAGGGGGTGAAAGACTTATTAAAGCCAACCTAATCATTGATAAGAGTAATCTGTCAAAGGAACAAGGCTGCCTTCCCTCAATGCCCTCTGGGAACACTCCAGTTCCGTGAGTCTCTTAGGGCAGAGGACCAAAACACATTCCCCACCCCTCCAAACTCAAACAGCAGGAGACAATGATTGGCCCATGATCCAGGAAAATCATCCAAGTGGCTAACTCCAATGCCAGCCAACTCTAGATCAAGAATGTGACCAGCTGCATGACCTGAGCTAAATCCATGATTTCTCTGGATAATAAGCCACACTGCAGAAAACTAATTAGAAGAGGCATGTAAAAACAAGGAGAGTGAAGGAAAATGGTCAGAAGTTGGGTGGGCAAAGGAGGTCCCTCCAGGGAGGGCTGGGACACCAGAGCGCACAGGCGTAAGACGTCAGACACATCCAGGGACAGGGAAACAATTTGTTATGTTCAGACTCAAAGCAGAACTTTGCATATTTTTCAAGAGACATTAACAGAGATGAAGGGAAATGAACTGGCCAGAGAAACTGAATGCAGAACCACCAGAGATACTAGGGGAGCTGGCGAGGGGGGCTTATTTTGTTGCTAGCTGTATTTCTTTTATTGTCACAGAACAATTATGATGGTTGTAAACATCTCCATGACCTGCCCAGGAAAGGAGAGTGGCAGTCTCTGCTGGCTCCTAGAGCTGCGTGTCTCTGCACTGAGATTGTGTGCACTAAGGGAAACACTGCCACAAAGCCATGTTAGCCTCTTGGGAACACGGCATCTTAGTCTGTATTACCTAACGAGGTACTCTGCCAATGGGCAGAGCCAAAAGGAACAGGACAGAGTACCTGTGATGGGTGGGATCAGTTTGGACACGCTCTCTGGCTGATGGTCATCGAGTTACTTTGAGCAGCAGCCTCAGAAAGGCACCAGGGATTGACAGACTCACCTGCCCATCTTGCTGAAGGTGGTGATGCAGCATCTGGGAATGAGGCTGCTGATGTGCAGGCAGGATATGCAGGAAAGGGGCTGGAGCATAACCTGGGGCAGCACCAGGGTTCAATGGCCCAGTGGATCCAAGAGCAGATGGCAGGCTGAAAGGAGGCGGTGTGCCAGCATGGAATCCCTGCTTGTCAAACGTCTGCATGGAGGCAACAGGGAAGCAGTTAGACACTTTCCTCAGCGTCCTTTGGGTGACCGAACAAGGACAAGAGTTGCCTGAACAAAGAGAACTTTAACTCTTTACCAATCCAGTAAACAAACCCAGATCCAATACACATCGGCACTTTAGCTAGATATTTACAATCAAGTGTTACCTTTCCTCTTAAAGGCATGCTACTGTGCTGCCTGGAGTGAATCGGCTGACTTGGCTATCAACTGCCCATTGCTATTTCACTTTCTCTGACCTGTCTACTTGTTTGTCCTTAGACTCCAAGCTTCTCAGAGCAGAAGCCATTCTTAAGTGTTTAGAAAGTCCCTAGTACATTGTGGGTAATACCACAAACAAGCAGTAATTGCCCGTGACTCAAGATTAAATGATCCATTGACAGACACTAAATTGCGCTTGTTAACAGCAGAAGATGGCCTCTTGGCTTCCCCACAGGCAGGAAATTCATGCACATTCTATACAATGCAGTGGACCAGCAAAAAACCAACTAGTTCTTAGCAATCACTTTGCTCATAACGAAGTCAGGAAATATTTAAGCCAGTCAGGGCTGCTCAGTAAAAATGGCAGAAGAGATCACAGCAGGAGTTTTGCTTCAAGTCCCCAAACCCTCACATCTGGTGCTGAGCAGCAGATTTGAGGCCCAGGTGCATTGTTCAGAGTATGTACAGCCCCGCTCATCAGAAATGCAGGAGCAGATCCCAGGTAGGCAGAAATACCTACATGGATCCCCACCCCAATGCCCTTACAAAAGGGCGTAGGGATTCCATGCTCCAGAGAGTGGAATAGGGAATTAGTATTTAATCCCATTCATTCCACAGCTTCTCAAGGGGAGACTAGCTGCACCACAAACAGCCACAAGACAACGGCACTGGGTGGAAGATGGAGTGATCTGGGATCAATGCACACACAGCTCAAAAGGAACAGAGAAAGTCCATGGCCATCATTACAGATCTGTGTTTGTCCACACAGTCCAGCCTCTCTCGAGACGATGCTATGGCCCTGTGTTTAGGACAATTCAGCCCTAAAACATTTGTGATATCGCATTTTAACAGCATCTCGGGACTCAACCGAAGTTAGGCAACAATGCAGGAATCTTTGCTTCCACATTAACAGCCTTTGTCATGAGTCAGCATGGCAAGAGCAGGCCAAGGATGGAAAAGAGCAGTGGTGTCAAATGAGACACTTGGAAGTCCTCTTTAAAATCAAGCGGAGTGAGTGAGTGCTGGAGAAAGGCCAGAGTCTGGGATTACTCCTTGGAACAGGGCTGAGAAATCACCAGCGGCCAAGAGGTTCCCTGAGAGGACGAGTCCTGCTGAAATGACACTGGCCAGTGAACTGACAATTTTACCCTTGGGCACAGGAGGGAGGAGGGCATGTTCATGCTTCTCAGAAAGAATGAGCCATAGCTCCTCACCTGAGTCTTGTTATAGACTGAGCCACTGATATCAGGCACACCTGTGTTACTTGAGGTCACAGAAACACCTGGAAAACAAAAAGCCGCTGACAACGAAAGAGCCAAAGGCAACCCAACCTGACCCTTTCTTTCCCTTGCTCCTGGGATCCCCATAATGCCCCTTGGCTGTTGCCTACATCCTCTGTGTCACCACCCCCAACACACTATATCAAATGAGGCTACTCCTGGCTGGGGTATGCAGTTTCCTCCCATGCCATCCCAGCCCCTCTACAGTTCCCCACATTAGGAGTCAAAAGAAAGTGCAAAGGCCTATTTCCTGATCTCCCTTCATAAATCAGGCGTGAGACCACCGGTGTACGCTGCCCGTGCCCACTATCCACAAGCTACATCATCATTTCCAAGGCACCGAGCTGGGTAGTACCTAGGGGCACTGAACGTTCATTTAGGTCAAGAGAAGTCAATGTTCCCCTCAAATTAGGGTGCACGCTAAAAGACACTGTGTGGTTCCCCGGTCCACAGTTGCTGAACCAGCTAGTGTGGCAGGATCAGAACCAAGCGGGGGATCACCAGCTGGGAGGCTGGCCGTTCATTCCCAGTGTGAACTAGAATCAGGGCTCACAACTTGAGCTGTTTCACTTACGCAAGAAACAAAGATCAAGGTCTCTGGCCGATGAATGAAAGGATTGGGCTGGCGGGGTTTCCACTGCTCTCAGACATGTGAATAACAAGGCTGAGGATATAGGTACTGAGCAGCTGGTCTGAGGAAGATTTTTCTGGCCAGTATTTACTTAAGTCAGGGTTGGATTAGTTGTTGCCAGGTGGTCAGTGTACATTTCTCAAGTGGTCCCACTAGCATCTGCAGAATTTAAGGTTTCATACAAAACAAATCAATGTTCTAGCCCTTGTGGTACGCAAAGAAAGCATTCCAGGTATGAATGGATGCTATCAGTGATGGAGTCTCCAGAGAGCCTGAAACACTAACTCAGAGAGCTGATACGTGCCCCCTTCACCTCAAAGGGTGTTGATTCTGGAGCCTACTCATGAATGTAAACAACATTCATGATCTAAGTGGTAACCATTTCAGCAAAGAGACAGCTGCTCTGGGATCAGGGACCTAGCGTTGGTGGAGTGCCACTATGCCTCCACCACATGCGAACATTAGCTTCCAGCTGGCAGAGGTAACGCTTTGCTGTTTCTCCTCTGGGTAACTGAACAAAGCTGGACTTCAGCCACTCACCTCCTTACACAAATTCAGCCGTTGGCTTAGAAGGAACATTTGGAACATTAAAAGCATTTTGAACATGAGAGATGGAGAAACAGCTTGGGACTCACCCCATTTGAGAGCTGGTCGTCATGCTGACCTGACACTGGGAATACTGGAAGTTTGCCCTGCAAGATCCCTGATCTGAAGTGCTTATGTGCACCTCAGATCCCTTTATTTGTTACCTTTCCCAGGTCCAGTGCCAGCAGATTTGTTTTGTGCTTGAGATGATCCACTGTAGCCTCCTTTGCTGTAGTCTCCAGCCGCTGTTCCCTGCGTTAAGTCATCATAGCCTGCCAACGTGGACAAGACATAGTGCTACCATGAGCAAGCAGCTCGGAGGACATTAAATTAAATGGCACAGATGCACTGTCCATTGGAGTAACCTTACCTGCTCCATAACCATGTTGTCCATAACCACTTGCCTGCTGAAACGGGGTGGAAGCCGTGTTCAAATTGACGCCATGCTGCTTGGCTGATGCTGGAGGTACCTGGAGGCAAAAGGCATTCTCAGTTAGAAAACAGCATAAAAGCCAGTATCCACTGCCATCTAGTGGGGAAGGTCATCCCATGTCTCTGCTGGCAGCCCTGCATCGCATCTCCCAGCTGTGAAATAGAAGACTTTAAAGTGCCAGGAAATCCCCAGTTCCTTTCGCAGTACCTCAGAGCAGTGAGATCTGGTGCAGGACTGGGAGCCAGGACCCATGAGCTACTCCAGCTTCCCACCCTGACTGCTGTATAGCCTTTGAGAGAGAGAGAGCTTCTCTGCCTCAGTTTACCCCTCTTGTAAAATGAGGACAGTAACTTCCAAGCTTGGATACATGATAACTTTGCTCTGTAATTGTTAGGTAATCTCCACCCCAAGAAACATGCATGTTTTATACATTTATAAAACCAACAGTCAACAATGAATTCCCTCAGTCTGGAGATCACAAACCGGAGTCACCCAAACACACTGGTGGGATTACAGCCCCATAACTCAGGGAGCCTGGTATTTATTTTCTATAATAAAAATGTACAAAGCCTGGATCCAAGCCCTGTACAGACTCTGTCTGCACTTCTCCCTCTACCTCCTCCTCCTCCCCCCGGGAACCCCTTGCCTCCCAGTCTCCCATTGGTGTCCCATAGCCTCTTCCCCCTAACTGATTTCTCCAGCCTCTCCCACTCCACTGACTCAGCTTCTACCTCCCTTTCCAGCAGCCATCAGGGGCTGCTGTAATGCTATTGGGCTCAAATTTGTAACTCCTGGATGAACCATCACCTTCAACCCCCTCACCCCAACGGATTTTTGACACTGATCAACAAGCTCTGCTGAAGCTCTATACCACTCACCATTGCCTACATAAAGTTAGAATATTACAGTCCTGGCCCTTTAACGTTCCTCCAGTCCTGCATGGACACTGTCATTCTACACAGAAGCCACAGAGCGGATGACAAACTTGGATGTCAAGCTTTAATGTTGCTTGCCAAGTTGCCATACAAAAGAAGAAGTTCCACATGGAAGCTGAGCCTCATTTCACCGGATATGCCCTGCAGGATAGGGGGAACTTTAAAGGGCCAGGACTGCACTAGGCAAAGCTAGAGAAGCACAAAGAGGGCAGCTAATAGCATAAGGTTTAGTTCCCATGACTTACAAACATGGTGGGCCCATACTGGAATGCACTGGGTACTCCTGGCACGCCGGCGTAATATGGTAAGCCCGTGTAGCTGTATCCTGGGGGCAGCGTAGGGTTTAGGAAGGGCTGCTGAGTGGTGTGGTGAGTCTGCGTCTGATTCTGCTGTGGCTGGGCCAAGGTGGTGGCGGGAGCAGGGGAGGCAGAATCCCCGCGGCCAAATTTTGTTACATCACCTGCAAGAAAAGCCATCAACTGTTTCAGGAGGGTCGATTCCCATCCTTTGCTTTCTCAGCTCTCCAGCACTGGCAAAAACTATCAGGGGCTGGGCTTGTGCTACAATCAAGAGGATGTGAGAGTTTAGTGGTGAGAGCAGGGACTGAGAGCCAGGACTCGTGGGTTCCATTCCATCAACTCATTGTGTGACCCTGGCCAAGAGAGAACCGTCTGTGCCTCAGTTATCCCGCTGACAAAATGGAGATAACAATACTTACCTGTTGCACAGGGGGATTCAGTCACTGAGTGTTAGATCATTACATTAAATGTACTATAAGCATAAGCTCTGAGTGGCCAAACAGCAAACTGTTAATTGGGTTAAAGTACCGCTCTCCCAGAAGTTAACCTGGCTAGCAACATCTCCTGGGCTAAAGGAATGAGGGCCTTTGACAAAAACATGCAAGTCACTGCAAAGTCTCTATTTGCCAAGCATGACCAATTAGATCTCTGTTTTTTCACAGCACCAGAGCTCTGGAGACAGTAGATAAAGGTCAGGAAAGCCAGGCTTGCATCTGAAGCCAACTAATTAAAGACGTAGGAAGGGAAATTTGATTATTAGCCCACAAGAGGCCTTCTAGTAGCACTAGGCAATCCGAACAAGAAACCTAACCACACTAGTGTCCTGGGGACAGCTTCCAAGGCAGTGCACTCATCAATTTCTGGGGGTGTGGAGGCAGAGATCCTGTAGGTGCTACCACAATACAAACAATAACTATGGAATGGAATGGAATGGAATGAAGTCAGAGAGGCATTTAGAGAGGTCTGAAAGGGTCTAACCAAGAGTAACAGATTGACGCTGAGCAAAGGAGGCTGAATACCAAGAACGGGAGTTATTAGCTGCAGATACTTTCCCAGTAGAAAGAGTTCTATCAGTTGAGTCATCTAAACCCAGACACAGCACCGCAAGGAACAACCTTGTATTAGCTTTGGGATGGACTACAATTCGGAAGTTAAATCCCTCTTTCACATGATAGGACTTGTGTATGGAGTAGATATTGGCTGAATATTCCTGTTAACATCTTAAGGAAATCCATTGTCAGAAGCTGAAATGTTGCCACTTATGATTCCTGCTCTTGTCTAACGAGTTTGGACTGGCCGGCTCAGCTGCCTGCAGAGAGGAGGCCAGGACTCCTCCTTTGGCCATAGCAGCATGCCCTACGTTCAGAAACCAATGCTTCTATTCAACCATCATCCCCATCTTGAATTACTACTAACCTGAGTATGGGTTGTTAGCAAGGCTCCCATCTCTGCCTGTCAAGGTTGCAGGAGCAGGGAATGTAATTCCATAATAATCCTGAAAAAGACAATATTTATTAATACTCAAATGCATAACAGAGCCAGCTTGTTTTATGAGTGCTGCCTTATGTGCATGCAAAGGTTCATGAAAGCAGAAGATTCCCAACAGCACTGGGATGGGTGAATGGGTTTATTTTTCCCTCCTGCCAAATGTGCAAAATCAGGGATGCATGGACAGAATCTTATCCAGGCAGGCTGTGGCAGAGCTGAAGTTTTGGAGTGGCAGCCCCTGAATCCCCAGCTCTACAGAACGCCTGCTTCTTAAACACATGTAATGATTTCTCTTTAAAAACCATTCCTCAGCTGGCGACAAGCATTCCAGCTCTGTAACACAAGCACTGCTGTAGAAAACCCCAGACATTACCTATGAAATGGTGCAAACGTATATTAAAATGACCAGTGAGGGAGTTGCTAAAGGGCACAATCAGAGTGTTACCACCCCAGATGGAGGATATAAGAATGTAAGAACGGCCCTACTGGGTCAGACCAAAGGTGCATCTAGCCCAGTGTCCTGTCTTCCAACAATGGCCAATGCCAGGTGCCCAAGAGGGAATGAACAGAACAGGGAATCATCAAGTGATCCATCCCCTGTCGCTCATTCCCAGCTTCTGGCAAACAGAGGCTAGGGACACCATTCCCACCTATCCTGGCTAATAGCCATTGATGGACCTATTCTCCATGAATTTATCTAGTTCTTTTTTTTAACCCTGTTATGGTCTCGGCCTTCACAACATCCTCTGGCAAGGAGTTCCAGAGGTTAATCGTGCGTTGTGTGAAGAAATACTTCCTTTTATTTGTTTTAAACCTGCTGCCTATTAATTTCATTTGGTGACCCCTAGTTCTTGTGTTATGAGAAGTAGTAAACAACACTTCCTTATCTATTTTCTCTACACCAGTCATGATTTTATAGACCTCAATCATATCTCCCCTGAGCCGTCTCTTTTCCAAGCTGAACAGTCCCAATCTTATCAATCTCTCCTCATACGGAAGCCATTCCATACCCCTATTCATTTCTGTTGCCCTTTTCTGAACCTTGTCCAATTCTAATATATCTTTTTTTAGATGTTTAAATTATTCCTATTACAGTAGCACCTAAAGGGTCAGGACCCCTTTGTGCTAGGTGTCACACAGACTCAGAATAGAAGCTGATCCCTGCCCCAGACAGTTTATAATCTAAAGACAGGACCCACAAGCAGAAAGACACCCAAGAAGCACTGTGTAAATTACAATTTTTCCCAACTCTCTGCCCCTCCGTAATAACCCCACCAGCAGCCCCAGTCCAGGTTTCTCAGCCAACCTGCACTCTCACCGTCCACCCAAAAAGCCCTCCACCCACCCCACTGTACCGTGTTCCCACAGAAAGAGATAAACTTTTTCCTTTCGCCAGCCTAAAGTTAGACAGCTGCTTCCAGATGCTCCTCCATCTCCCCCGTCGTACCTACAAAATGCCTATGTATATGTAACCAAAAACTCCATTAGGCTGTTTTGCTCTCAGACTTCATGCCTCCTTGTCCTCCTCACCCCTAAACCTGCCCTTCAGTATTACAGCTTGACATGCCCCTTCTTGCCACTGAATAGATTTGCTTCAGATTATTCCCACACCCCCCCGTCACCCTCCCCAATATATTATCTTGCACTTATCGATGCTGGGAAAGGATTTTTCTCCACAGTTCTAATCTCTATGTTCCTTTGGATCACACACATCTGTCCTCACTTCAGCTCCCAGCACCTCCTAATTTTGTATCATTTGTGACTGTCATGAACATGCTCTCCACACCCTCTTCTCCATCTCTGAGAAACACTCAATAAGACAGAATTTAATAGAGCCCTATAGTACCAACCGGACACCTTCCTGCAATTAGATCCATTGCTATTTATCATTATCCTTTGCTTACCAATCTTCCAGTTTGTAATCCCATGTGACAGTGTCATTTCCAAGCTATTATGAATTAACTTTAATGAGAGACTATCAAATCCTCTGCTAAAATCCCAACGGATTATGTCAAATTAAAGTGATATTTACCCTGACCGTCTCTCTCCAAGAGAAACAACAGATACAGAGTTTCAAGGGAAATCTGAAAGGTGCTAGGTCAGAACTTACATTCCAGATATCCCTTGGGGACAGTCACCTTCCTAGATGAGGTGGACAACAAATACACACACACCCCTGTATGAGGGCACCTCTGTGGATTACAGTTGGGAAGGATGTTACATCCCATTGTCTTTCACGCCAATTACAGGAAAATCCAGATTCTCCTTCCCCCTCACTTGCCCCATGAAAAGAGTCACAAGAGAAACAGCACAGACAAATATCCCACAAGGAAAGTGTGAGTTTTTTGCAAAGCAAATCCACATTCACCCACATGAGACTGAGGGGGGCACGTGTTTTTGTTCTTAAAAACAGTTCAGGCATTATGTTCTTGGCCCCACAAAATGTGGCATTTGATGTGCCATTGATGAGAGCCAAGTCCACGCTATCACAAAACACAGACCCTACAGGTCTGATATCAAGGTTACACAAAGGGCTCAAACACAGATATGGAGCAGCAATGCAGTTACCCAAGAAGACAGAGCAATTTAGTAGGTAAATAATGGAGCAATGCTACCTAATCTGGGAAAAGCTGGTCTGACGCTACATCAGTGACTATTAAAGGAATCATGATAAACTTATTCCAATGGCATCTGACCCCACCAATCCCGCAAGATATTAGAGAGAAACCTTTGTATGCATACTGGAGATATGTAGGCGGGTATGGGGCACATTCAGAGCTGGTTGGAGCACCCCTATGTCTAGACTTAGTGCTCCAAAACTGTAGGAACGGTTAGGAAAGTCAGGGGCACGGAATTGCTTGCCTCCCCTCTGCTAGTCTTGCTGGCCCTAAAGTTTACCGTCACTGCTACTATCCCAGGGAGTTATACCAAGGTGGAACTCCAGAGAGGAACCCCCCCACCCCCCTCCAGGCTTGGCAGGAGTTTGTTATGCTAATGCTCACAGATGATGAAAAACAGGTATATAGTTTTTACTGCTTTGCTCCTCTTTCTAATCTAGACATTTAACTGAATGACTCACACAAAAGCAAAAACCTAAACCACACTAAGCCATTTACTCCAATATAATGCATTGTAGTCTTCTTGGGTTGCTATTACTGCAGGGATCTGTGAGTTATCCACAATCTCACTGTGTAACAACCGTTTGACTGGTGAGGGCTGGGAACTGTCTCCCCTCAGTTGCTCCCATTATGTCTAGTTTACAAATGTGCTCTTTAAAAGGACATTAGTACAGTAGCTTAAACCTCAACCATTTTAATACAAATTCTTATTTATGTTTCCAATATGCTTGATTTAGAAAAAGAATTTTAAAAATAATTTCCTTTTCATCATCTGTGATGATTGTTCACTTTTCCCCTTCCCAAGTTTCTACAGTGAGCCATCAATTTCACTCTTCTTTTCGTCAGTTTCATTTTCTAGAGCTCATGAACTGTCACACTGCAGCAAAGCTTGGGCTGCAAATGCCACATGAAACTCTTTGTTTGGGATTAGTTTTTAAGAAGTTAAATTCAGCACACCCCCGTTTATCAGATCTTACTGGGACCAGGGCCAGATTGGATCATCAAAAATTCCGATAATCCAGAGAATGGGAAAGTGCAAGGCAGCAGCGCCATCTAGCGGCTACAGGAGAGATCTCCTACTTCTAGACCTACATGTGCTGGTTGTTCCATTAATACGGAGAGCTGGATAATGAAGGGTCAGATACATGGGGTTGTACTGTACTCAATATATTTTATAAAGATAAGGACAGTGAGATAATCTCTTTTATTGGACCAACTTCTGTTGGTGAAAGAAAAACTTTCACTGTGTAAGCTCCTTTCTCTCACCAAGAGACGTTGGACCTGAACCACCTTCTCTCTCTACTTTCCTGGGACCAATATGTCTACAACAACACTACATACAATACATTTTATAAGACATTTAAAAAGAAAGCCTACAATTTAGAGCCTGAAACACCTGACAGTGGTCCTTTAGTTACAAAGTAAATCTCCCTGGACTATCTTGAATATTATATGTTCATACTGTGTACTACCAGCCTACTATTAAACATATTTCAGTTTAAAAGTAGGAATTTACAGAGGTAGAACGTAACTGCCTCATTCAGAATTTGGCCAAAAACCAAAGGATATCACGTCAATCCTTTGTAGATGTTACTTCAGGATTTGTAACGACCTCAAATGGTCAAGACATTGGTTTTGCGACTCATCTGAAAGGCAGCACTGCCAACAGTACAATGACCCTGAGACATTATATATACACTCAGACACTGGTGCGGCAGAGACTCAAAGGGAAGCGCACCACCAACGGTGGATCACAGTGTCCAGACTGGGCCCCCAGCGAGCCCTAGACAGGCCACCACATTTTCCACGAGAGTAATAATTACATTCTTTCCACCAAGGGGCCTCCTCCAAGCAAGCTCTTCTAATGCCTAGGGATGAACCTGACACCTACTGAATCACCAGCAGCGCTCCGTACAAAGCCCTCAAATCTCTTCAAAGATCTGGAATTCAAATACCAATCCCATGTAACCCTGCTCAGCTTGAGAGTCTGACAGGTAGGAAGGCTGCAGTCCTAGGTCTATGTCACATGCCTGAAAGAATTCCGATTTCCTATTAAAAAAAAGAACAAAACTGTATGGAAAATTCTGGGAGTTCAGGAGTTGAAAATAATTGTGGTTCCACAGTCAAAGAGAACTGACTCATTCAGATCTGAGAGCTTCAGCACTTTAGGCTATATGACTATGATTAAGAACCCTAGTGCCTGAGCTGTTTAAATATTTCAGAATGTAGTTTAGCAGTACATGCTGCACAGAGCACACAAAGGTCAGAGGTCAAACATCCAGGGCCTCTAATAATGCTGTGCAGAGAGGAGATGTTTAACATCCCTGGGGGAAAATATGGACATTGGTATAGAAGCGTCAGAAGACACTTAAGTCAGCAGTTGGAAAGTGAAAATGAAAATAGGGAAATTTTAGAGAACCAGAAAATGATGAAAGGAAAAACATCCCACCAAATAAATTCAGGGACATGGAAGGCATGCACAGTAGACCGCAGACATCTAACAAGCTACAAGTACTTTGGCATAAGCCTTGTGAAACGTTATCATCATGGCTACTAAGTCTCAAGGATGCCTGTGGCAGATTTGCCTGGTACTGCTGTTCCCCGCTGGAGTCATGTCGCTGGACTGTAACCTGCTTCGTCACCAGCAAAGCAAATTTAACTGGTACAGTCTACAACTGCTGCAAAACATGGGTGGGAAGTTTCCTCTGGAGTGTCTGGAAGACAAGACAGCCTTCCAGTTTCCTGAGAAGATTCTGAAGCCCAAATTTCTACAACAAGCCCAGATGTCTGTCCATGAAATTCTCGAGCAGCTCTTCGGCATCTTTAGCAGGAACCTATCCCAAACTGGCTGGGAAAGAAGAAAAGTGGAGAGGTTCCTAAATGGGCTCGCTCTGCAGACTGAGCGCCTCGAGGAATGCCTACATACAAAGGGAGGGAGCAACATTCTGAGACTGAAGAAATACTTCCAGAGGATTCAAGATTTTCTTAAGGAGAAGAAATACAGCACCTGTGCCTGGGAGATTGTCAGAGAGGAAGGGCAGAGGTGTTTTCAATATATTCATAAGCTCACAGTGAGGATGAAAAACTAGGCGACAAACATTTTACTATGAACATTTGAGAAGTTTGGGTGAAGCAGCAAACTGGGAGCAAGAAACCATCTGATCTCAAGCTTAAACTCTGATACGGACTTTGTGACCCTTTTCAAGTCAACGTATGTGACTCAGTTTGCTATCGGTAAAATGGGGATTATACCATACACTTCAGCGGGTGGGGCTGATTGTTTAAAATGCTCTGAAGAGGAAAGAAGCTACAGAACTATATGAATGTACTTCACGTACTGTGTGCGGAGTCTCATCCAAAAGCTAAGAAATATATTAGAGGCTGGACACAGGTGGAGAGGAAAAATATTTTGCAATTGTTATTTTCTTTGTGCATTGTCAAACTTATCCTGATTGTGGGAATGGAGATGGTCACATCTATATTTATTTATTTATATATTTATAACTATTTATATTTTTAAAATAAAAGTATGGCTAAAAAATTGAGGAACTGGTTGGAATGAATGTATTCTGTAGCATAATTAACATCCCTATGCTCTTGTGAGCCTCACATATCTTTTATGAGATGAATGTAACTTGTATTGGTCTAGGGCAGTGACACTCAGCCCTCAGTGGTTCAAGGAGCCAAATTAGCGATTAACATTACCCAAAAGAACCGCAGTAGTGTGAATTCACGGTTTCATTTACTTTATATATATAAAAATATAATTCTCACAGCAAAATGACTGACCAATTACAATTGCTTAACATAAAAGCATCCTGATTGGTTAATTAAATCACACAGTTTTACTATCATGTGCTACAAAGTTGCAGGACACACATTAAAGAGCCACTTGCAGCTTGCGAGCCTCAGTCTGAGTATCACTGGTCTAAGGAAAGACACAGAAGACAGACACAATATGATCTGACTGGAAATAACAGTTTTCAGGGAAAACAAAGGTAGGGCAGAAACATAATGGATGGAATTGGAAGCAAAATTAGAGACTTCCTGGGTATCACCAGATCCACAAGGGGTCGAAGATGTGTGACAACTTGCAGACTCGTAACAGGGAAAGATACATCCCAATATCCATCTCAAAAGTCTGAGCAAAGCTAGGAGCCCAACTGGATTTATCTGCAAAGGAGATGAAAAGTCTAGGCAATCTCCTAAACTTCTATCTGGGTAGGACTAAGCAGCACTGGGCCCTTCAAATGTCCAGATTATGAAAATAGGATTCCAGCTGAGAAGGATGATGTTTCAGGAAAAAATACTGCTATGGTAGTAGATGGATAGACTGGTTAAGATAAAAATCTGATGTACCCTTTGGTAGGAACTCAAGATGTGGCATAAAGAGACCGTATCATTAAAGATCATTACATTGGGGGGAAGGGGGGGGGAGAAGAGGATCTGCCATCAAGGCTCCAATCTCATCAGCTCCAATCTCATCCTATGAGTCAACATGATGGCAACTAGGAAGGCCCTCTTCACAGATAAATGAAGTAGGTAGCAGGTTGCCATTGGTTCAAATGGAGGTCTCATGAAGTGGTTCAGAACCAGGGTTGAGGTCCAAGGATGGAGTGGGGTGTCTAATGTGGGGGCTAGGTATACCTTGACTGAACTGATGGATCACCCAGATGTCTTCAGATCCAGCAGGTAATCTAGGAGGAGGGAAAGGGGAACCAATCCAGGCTAGAGGTAACAACCACCACACCAGTGAACAAACCTCTTCCGTTGTTGCAGGTAGGTAGTGTGGGCCGATGTTTTCTACTCTTTAACAAACACCAGCTGTACCTCCATAAAGCAGGAAGCCTCTATTCCCCAGAACCACCCAGGAGCCACACCCTGAGGCACAGAACTGCTAGGTTGGGGCGATATGCGCAACCCGCATCATGAGACAGGAGATGAGGCATGGTCAGGAGTTTGACTGACGGACAGACAGTTGAAGGAGGTAAAGGATGGGCTGTCAGTCATGACCCTGATTGCCTTGCCCCTGATGAGCGGCAGGAAATGGAAGTAAGTGTTCCTGGCTGCCCTGATCGCCAATAGGTTGATGTGGAGACTAGCCTCTTGGTCTGTCCATCTGCCCTGAACCATAAGTGTCTCTAGGTGGGCTCCCCAACATAACAGTTAGAGAGTCACTGATTGGGCTGGGTGACAGAAAGGGACGCTCGCACAGACGTGGAGTTGCTTCTTCCACCAATTTAGGGAGTTCTTTATATGCAAGGTGACCATCACCTGCCTGTCCAAAGTGCGTCTTCAAAGAGTCAGTTGTTCTGAACCAATCCTGGAAGCAGTGGAGGCACAGCCTTGTGTGATTGGCCACAAGGGTGGAAGCTACCATATGGCCCAAGAGTCGAAGACAATTCCTTATTGTGGTCCTCTGAAATGTTCTGCCAGACTTGACAAGATCATAAATCTCTCTAAAGGGAGGTATACTTTGGCTGTCAATGAATCCAAGCACAACCCTATAAACTGTATCCTTTGTACTGGTACCAGCATGGATTTCTTTATTTTCAGCTGAAGGCCCAACACCTGGAACAAAGCAAGAGCCATGTGGGTGGAAGCCAACACTGGCTCAAAGGAGCAGCCGGTGAGTAACCAGTCGTGAAGGTATGGGAAGATCAGGATCACTTCCTGCAGCAGGCAACCACGCCCGCTAGAACCTTCGAAAACATCCTTGAGGCCGAGGAGAGGCTGAAGGAGAGTACTTGATACCGGAAATGATCTTGGCCCATGGCGAATAGTAGGTATTTCCTGTGCAGTGGGCATATAGTTATATGGAAAGTAGGCGTCTTGTAGGTCGAGGGCCAAAAAGCAATCCCCATCATCCAGTAAAGGAATTATAGTTGCCGGAATCACCAGCCTGAATTTCTGCGGCTTTACAAGCTTGTTCAACAGTCTTCGATCTACAATCAGCCTCCAACCTCTGTCCTTCCTTGGCACTAGGAAATATTTTGAATAGAAGGGAAGGGGATCAGTTCTACTGCTCCTGTCAGAGGAGAGAGTCCACCTCTTGCTTCAACAGAAGCTCATGAGAGGGATCCCTGAAGAGGGATGGGAAGGGGAGTGGAAGGGAGAGAGTGACATAAAATGGATGGTATAGCTCAGTGTTATCACCTCCAAGACCCACTAGTCTGTGGTTCCGGTGAAAATGGACAAGGTAGTCCCCAAAGGGAGAGAAGTGGGCTAAAAGGCCCCACTGTACATCCAGGAGTGGGAGGATTTGAACCCTTGACCAACCTATCAAAACTGCTGTTTAGATGATGCCTGGGTGGTTGTGGAAGGCAGTTGAGCAGCTCTATTCCTCTGAAATCTCTCCTTCTTCCCCTGACTTAGATCGATCTCCCCCCGTAGTGTAGACATGGCCTGAGACAAGGAGGCATAAGGCACGTGTGAGAGCTGAAAAGTCACGGCTAGCTAGAAATCTCCAATCAGGGGTTCGAGAAGCACATGTACACCGGAAATGGAGTACCCATAGAAGTGTTACTCAAAGAAGAACCTTAAGGAACTTACACCTTCTAGGTAATCGCACTGAGATACTTGAGCAGCCAGAATACATCAGCAACAGCTTCATCGAAGTAGGACAGCCTCAAGGAAAGCTCTTACAAATCACCATAAACTGAAGTGGTTTCTGCTGGGCAGAATGACTACTCTGAAAGATTAACTCACAGTGAAAGCAAGCCATCTGGTTCATGTACTTACCATTGGCAGCCTGGATTGGAGCATCTGAAGATCGTCATAACCGTAGATCTGCTTGAAGACAGATAAAAATACAACGACATTGTAACACTTTTCGCTAATATTGGCCTATCTGTGGGTTTTAAGACCGAGATTAATCTAGACCCAGCGGATTTTAAAAACACCAGGCTATCGCAGATCTTGTACGATCATGTTCTATTTCCAAGGGCTAGCGCAGTTAAAGTTTGGTTGACATGTCAATTACAAACCCTCATTTTCCATCATCATTGGCACTCTGAGATTTGAGGTCTGAAGACTGTGTAGTCAGTACAGTTCTCAAGGGCACACGGTTTACTAGAAACTGAACCACAAGACATTCAGAGCTAGGAGTTAATCAACCCTCTTAACTGCATTGTTTGCTATTACTGCTCCCCGGTACATGGTGCTCCAAGATTCAGTGAACAGGCCATCAGTTTGCAAGATACAATAGTTCATTTCTAAGTTAGAACTGAGGAATGACTATTCCCTCCCTTCGGTGAAGAAGGAAAAGAACTAGTGGTAGGACAGAGCGTCCAACTGAGGAGACTAGACTGTGCAGCCCTGAGATGAAGTCTGTTCCAAGGCATGCTGACATCTATCTGAAAATACGGGTGACAGGACACGTATCTGGTTTTGAGCACAGCACACCCAATCTATCCCAGGAAGTCAAACATTTAACTCAGATGATTCTATTTCAACTGAAAGGGCCTAATACTAATCCTACTTAAGTCCCTGGGGAAACTCCCATTTTTCAGTGGAAGCAGAATCAAACCCGTAATCAAGGATTTTCAAAGTCAGTTTTGAATTTAGCAATGAATTGGAAACCTGCACAGTATGGGAATACTTCCCATACCCTTCAGCACCTGGAGCAAGGAGTCCAGGATTCCACAAGCAGCACGTGCCAAAAAAAGACACACGCTGGCATAGACAGTGGCGGGTCTGGAGGACCCTTTGGCACCAAGGAGTTAAGTAATCTAGGGCAGGTACAATGAAGTTGCTTACTGGGTAGGCAGGCAGGAGTCCTCCAGGTCCCACAATATACTGGTTATGCAACAAGGGTGGTACACCTTGGGGCAGGTTGGGGGGAGCTTTGCCTGTAGAATCAAAATACAAAAATTTTAACAAGCCTCATAAACTAAAGGCTTCAGCCCTGAGACAAGTTTGCTGGCCTGCCCTGAAGGCTGAACTATCAGAGTGTCTAGACAGCAGAGATTTGCTAAAGAGGAATAGTGAATAAAAACTGGAAGCTAACAATACCTGAAAGAGGGCCTGAACACCATAACAGACACCTTGCTAGCTAAGGGACTGGACATACGAAGAGATAAAGATCCTACACGAGCTCAGAGGTACAGAACATGGTCCCATCCCAAAGATCAGTCTGGGTTTGGTGGATTAGTTCTCAGGTTAGTAGGAGTCTGAAATGATGGAAAGGGTTATGGACTCATTGCTCCCTCCCCTAGTCCCTTTTCAGAGGAAGAGTCCAGGCCTCATTCTCACTGCAACAGATAGCAATCTCTCTGCTGTCAATACATTCCCCACCCCCCACACCCCCAAACCCACACAATCGGCTGGAAATCACTTGTCATCAACATCATATCATCATAATAGCTCTCTTTTGTGGGTACTGCTGGCTTCAGCTATAGCTAGGAAGAGCGAAGAGGAGAGGTCATAATGCGGCTTGGATCTCATGCTATGAAGCAGGGCTGTGCTGAGGACCATGGGGGGAGTAATGCACTTTGTCTGGCCAGTCATTAGAATCTCCATTGGCAGTACAAGTGGAAGGGGAAGAGAGAAACACCTGTGCATATGATTCAGGCAGAATGTCCCATTCCTTCACCTAAGGGATATGCCGACCCATCACATTTCCTTTTGGCAGCTAAAGCGGACTACAAAGCCAGCAGTGAACTTCAGTACTGCTTCCATTTAAGCACAAGACAACCCATCTCCCTTCTCTGAAAAAGACGAATCTTGCCACCACCACACAAAATGAATAGCCCTGGCAGTTTCGGGTATTCTTTTTCCCAGCAGAGCCATTTGCAGTGGCATGGGCAACACATGAATCCAGAGCCTCCTCTCCGCAGTCGCCAAGGCAGCAGTGCTTTGGCATGGGGTAATGAAGGCTGGAATTGCAGTGGATTCTGACACTGCCACATGAACTTGGACTGCAGGGGGAGAGTGAGAAGTAAAAGCTAATGTGAATAAAGCCAAGAGCTGATCATGTTGCTTAGTTTGCAAACCAATTCTCTACAGGTCCACATTTACTAAATCAGGAGCAGCTCTGGTTATTATCTATAAAGCTTTCTGAAGATGGAACATGCTACATAAATGCTAATCATTACCCATCAAATATTCCCAACACATAAAAGCAGGCAACTTTATTTCATAGGCCAGCAAGTAAAGCATGCTGAAAAATGCAAGTCTTTAAAGAGTGTATATTTCTTAGCGTAGTTATTGCTGGCGTGGTGCTCAACTGACAACCCTGCAGACTGAAGTCCTCTGTCTATTCATGTGATTTGTTAATATTGCGAACCTGAAGACACTAAGGGAGCTGCCCGTGTAGAAGCAGCTGGCATAGACACACTGGTAACGCTCAGGCCAAGGCTGTTTGTAGTGTTCATACTGCTTGCCATGCTGACAACCGAGGATGTGGTGCTAGTGGCTGAGGTTGAAGCAGTTGAAAAGGTTGTTGAGGGCTGGAGTGAAGCTGTGCTCTCAACACTGGTGTGCTAGAAAGGAGACAAAAAGAATGGGGATCACAGAGCAGACAAACCACACTGCGAAACACCTGAGTAAAACCACCACCCGACCTTGTAGATAGCAGCAGCATGTGCAAGAGAATCCTAGCGTTATCATCCGTTTTATACACATACTCAACAAGGAACAGTGAGCCAAAGGCTATAAATCCATTAAGAGGTTCTATAAACCTACACCATGAGAATGAAATGCAAGTTACCAGGCCTGAGTTGGAACTTGGAATTATATATCTGTGGTTCGGTTGTTTTTTTTAATTGTGTTAAATATGGTCATTTTGGCTCTCAACAGAATGATCCTTTAACTTAGATAAGGTCACACTTGTGTTATCTTTGCAAGCTTGTCACGGGGTTTATCTAAGGAAAAGGATATTTGCTTTAAAGGGCACATGCTAATAGAATTTCTTCAGGCCCCTCGCAGAAATTAAAAGAGAAATACAAACTTAAAAACCGTGATGCCCTTAGTGGTAATGGAGATGTGTTAAACTGATATTCAAGCCAGATAGGGTACTGCTTGCAGCATAGTCCAAGGGAGCAATATAAGTGCCATAATGGCAAAGCTAAAGCTCAGCAAAGAATGGGAAGAGGGAACGTTCTGCTAAGTAAGAGATTTCAAGGTACAGTAAAAGCTGTTTTATCTGGCACTTCAACTGGAAAGCTCTATAAACCAGCATTTCTGATATTTATTGAAACACCGGTTTATAGTCCGGTTGGCGCAGGGCTGGCAGGAGGTTGGGGTGCGAGAGGGGGTGCGGCACGCGGGCTCTGGGAGGGAGTTTGGATGTGGGAGGGGACTTGGGGCGTGGATCTGTGGGCCGCTCACCTCGGGTGGCTCCCCGTAGGCGGCGACCTGTCCTGGCTGCTCCTAGGCGGAGGCGCTCCTAGGCAGCTCTACGCCTGGCGCTGCCCCCACAGCTCCCATTGTCCGTGGTTCCCAGCCAATGGGAGGTGCAGAGCCAGCGCTCGGGGTGGGGCCAGGGCAGCCCCCAGAGCTGTCTGCCGTGCCTCCGCCTAGGAGCAGCCACGACAGGTCGCCACTTGCGGGGAGAAGCCTGAGGTAAGCGGCCCACGGATCTGGTGCCCCACACCTCCTCCTGCACCCCAAGCCCCCTCCCACACACAAACCCCCTCCCAGAGCCCATGCTCCACACCCTATCTCGTGCCCCCAGACTTGCACCCTCTCCCGCACCCGAACTCTCTCCTTTTTAGTTAACCGGCATTTTTCACTAACGGGCACCCCCCACTCTCCCAACATGCCAGATAAAACAGCTTTTACTGTACTTGCCGACTAGGGGTGATGTAATGGTTTCTAACACACTTACTGGAGTGCTACATATACTGAACCCATACAGAAAAGCCCTGTACTAACCATAACCAATCCATGAGCCATTTTGGAGTTGCATACAGAGGGGCAGCCCACCACAGAACAAGACAGCAACTGTCTTTCTATTCAGCTCTAGTAGCACCACATTTATTCAATACTGGTTGTCTTGTTACCAGAAACAAACGGACATCTGCAGATGACAGTAATACTCATGCAACACATTCCAGAATCATGTATTACATGGTGTTCTTCATACATCTCAGACCATGTCATTTGCACACTGCCTGCTAACTCAACTCCACCGAGGTTAGTAATAACATTCAAAACTTCGGAGCAGCTTCAAACAGCCACTTTTTAATGTAACTCGTGACAAAAATCTCTCTCTCTCTATTCCCTTATGTGGAAGTTTCCTCTGGGGTTACATTTGTCTGAGGGGCAGGATGGGCAAAATTCAGTGCTAGACCATTGACAGCTTTAATGTCCAATCAATCATGAGCCATCAGCAATAGAGACAAGATCTTTATACCACTAGTGAGCTGGGAAATTCCCCCTCTTCCCTAGTGAGATAAAGCACTTGTCTCAGTCCCTCGTGGGTGGTAACGCTTTAAAAAGGCATTGTGACACTGGCAGACCAGGTGTCAGCTCATGCCTAGGCCCAACCAAACACTGATGAATGTATAGCTGGAAACCAGTCTGGCTCACCTGTGTGTTAGTGTTATTAAAATAGGTATTAGATTTATAAAAATACGTTCCGTGTTTAGACTTTATGAAAAGCATGTAGGATGTTGCATGTATTAATCTCACTTAATATAACCTAATAACATGGGGTACAAATGTTAAGTGTTTGCACTGTAAACCTCTAACTGTGTAACTCACCAAACAGGAAAGAAGCATTAACTAATGTAAAGGCTGGCTTCCTATAGAAGGTGTTAGGTCCTGTACACAAGAAGGCTCACTGAAACCAAATGCGCCACTGTGAAACATCAAAGGACAAAGACTTTGCTAAGTGCATTCCTCCTCCCACCCCCATGAAGAGGAGACGTGTGCATGAGTTCATCCCATCAGCTTGAACTCTGGGAGGAAGGGAATAAAAATCCCTGACATGAAGAAACTGGTCTTTTATGCTGGTTGGACTCTGAGGGGCAAGGAATACTAAACAGAAGCAAAAGATCCCCAATGCTTGGCGTGGGTTAGCCCTGAAGGACTTATAGAGCTTGCTTATAATAGGAGCTTCTATCACCTTTTGGAACTTAATACCAACTCATTTGTGTGTATGTTTACCTGCTTTAACCTTGTAAATAACTCATTTATTTTTCTTAAGTGTATTATAGGATTGGCTACAAGTGTTATCTTTGGTATAGAACTTAAAGTGCAATTGACTTGGGTAAGTCCCCTTTGGGACTGGGAGCAACCTAAATATTGTTATTTTTGGTGTAAAGGACCATCTCTCACAAAGGCACGCTTGCATGGGTGGCAAGACACACCAGAGTACGCAAGGGGACTGTCGGTGACTCCATGTTAAGGCCGTAACAGTGCTTTAGGAGTTTACACTTGATACTTTGTTGGTGAAATCTAAGAATAGAATTCACAGCCAGTTTGAGATTTGTGCCCTGCTTCTTAGCAGTCTGCCCTGAGACTGGTCCCACTCCAGACAGCTTGACAGGCATCTTAAACTTTTATCAGGAAAGCTGACTGCAGATTTAATGAGACAAGGTGTGTGAGGTGATATCTTTTATTGGAACAACTACTGTTGGTGAGAGAGATCAGCTTTCGAGCTTACTCAGAGCTCTTCTTCCGGTCTGGGAAACGTACTCAGAGTGTCAGAGCTAAATGCAAAGCGGAACAGATTGTTTAGCATCAGTAGAGAACACATTTCAACACTGCAGACAACAATGTAGACTAAATAGCTGTTATGATGCAAACGGACTTACCGCATGTGAGGTGCTCGCAGACAGCACTGCAGCAGAGGAGAGGCTGCTCTGATGATTGGAGAGGGAACTACAAAGACAAATTTTAAAGGGTTAATCAATAAAACTAAACTAAACAGACTAATCATCCTGAAATTTCTCACAACTGAACATTATAAAAGCATTTAAAAATACTTCTTAATGTTTTAGTGTTTTATTTTAGCACTAAAAAGAAGTTATTGAGATATACAGAAAACCAGTTCTGGAATCAAAAGCAACACAAAGTCAAAGGTCTTCTTACAATGGAAAATGGCAATTAACACTCTTCTCTCAGTGTTATAAGAAAGCCATTGTGACTGACATGAAAACATTGCTCATTAGAGTTTGTAAATTTCTCATGTTTTAAATGAGTAAAAGTTTCTTATGGGGTTGCCAAAGCAATGACTACAAGCCATTTATAAGAAGAAATAGAATCCCTTCTGAATTCAACTGCATAATACTGACCCCACTAATGAACATTCCAGAGTATTAACACTACAAGTCTGCTAATGGTCTCAACCCCTTCAGGAAAACGGGGACCAAAAAGTGTAGATTAAAAAGGGTGAAGTAAAAGCAGGAAGAACATTTGTCACTTAGAACACCAAAAGGGAATTCCAGCATCAAACTGAAATCACACCATCGAGCCCCCAAATCCATTTTAATCACTCACAATATGCATAAATAACACTACAGATCTTTTGTTATCTGTAGTGTTGTTCTAGCCGTACTGGTCCCAGGACTCGAGAGACACAGTGTGGGTGAGGTAATATCTTTTATTGGACCAACCTCTGAAGAGCAGCTCTATGGAACTTGGAAGTTTGTCTCTTTCACCAACAGAAATTGGTCCAATAAGATATTACCTCACGCACCTTGTCTCTCTTATATAAAAAAATTCCAATTACATTTTAAAATATTCAAACACAGTAAAACTCTGGGAGTCAGGGCATGTTAAAGTGTCCATTACACAGAATATTCACTATAGAAATTCTAGGTAGAAACAGTGAGAAGATAAAGGGAAGAGTAGCAAAGGAAGAGTAGTTCAAATAAAAATAAAGACTAAACAATAGGAGTTTGCATGTATCTGTATGTCATGTAGACTCTTCAAGCTAGGATTCAGGAGCAACTTCTGTGCTCTCAAACCTTCACTGCTTTAGGCAGGTCTCCACTTTCTGAATTTAAAACACAAACCTGATTGCCAAAGTACACTCCTCATTTAATCAGATGATTTAAAGACCTAAATCCCTCATCTTGTTTACAGAGGAAAAGCCTCATATCTCCTGAGAGATGTAGAATCATAAAGGACAGAACTCAGCTTTGAAATAACAAAGGATCAGCTCCTTTTGCAACAGTAAGGAGCTTGTTTCTCACCATCCGGTTCACATACATTAGGACAGTTCTCAGAGGCAGACTTACTCCTCAGAAATCTCCTAGCAGAAATGAAAAAAGCAAGCCACATTCTTCCTGCTAGATGTGAATCTTCTGATGCCTCAGCAGAAGGAATACGGTCTTCCCAGTTCCTACATTTTCAGGCAAGCCAGCCATTCTCAAACTCCTAACCCTAACTTTTTAAATCAACTCTCGTTTCTTGTACTGCATTGTTTTGCTTTTCTCGTCCTTCAGTTAGGCTATCCCCCCACATCCAGCACAACTCAGCTAGTTTATCTTCAAGCTCCTTTAAATCTCTGGGGAAAAGGCTTAAAGTTTTTCTAAATAGTGGAAATGGACTCTTGTAGAGATTCTACTTTTAGGGAGTAAATTCATTCTTCCTGCAACTGCTTGTTTTCAATCAAGGAGTCCCACCTCCAAGATTATAGTGCTAACAGCAACACCAGCACCAGATTTCAGCAGCAGTCCTGTAAAAGCCTTCTTGGCAGGTGTCTAAAGCTTATTTTTAAGCATTTTAAATGACCAACAGCTTCACCTTTCCTCCCACCCCAAAACTAATACCACCGCAGCAAAATAAGGAGCAGACAAAATGCAACCACCACAAACAAAGCCAACGACCCAGAAGAGTAAAGCAGCTCAGAACCAGGTCTGCTCACACTCACATGTCTATATGCTCCCTTCAGAATTCTGGCATTAAGAAAGCCCCATTCATGTCAATGAGGGACAGGAGGACAAGTGTCCTGACCATGATTAAATACAGGCATTTTCTTTGGAGATGCACCAGTGGTGTTTATAACCAGACTGAAAGTTAATAGTATCAGACAGTTCCTAATTCAGGACCAAGCCCTTTGGTGCATGTCCAGGAGGAGGACCAGCACACACCTCTGCCGCTTTACAGACCAATTTCACTAAGACTTTTAGTGCCTCTCTCTCCTGCAGCCACCAGGATGAGGAGACACTGTGGCAGAAGGAGGGAAATGGTTCAGTCATGCACAGGTAGTTTTCAAAATGCACATTCCCCCGACACTTTGATTCATCGGGGTCCACTACTGAAAAGACTCAGACTCAAGAGCTGTCTGCACATGCAAGTCAGATATGTGCTTGGAAATCAGGCATCACTGTCTTTTCAGGTTACTCCAAGTCTGTCCCACATTATGCACACACCAACCCAAATTTCTAGCAAGGCGCCTCATTCATCGTTTGTGAAGCGCTTTGGATGCCTTTTGGATGAAAGGTGGTACAGCAAAAACATGAGAGATCAAGTCTCGGGTGAAAGGAATAATTCCAATTACTTGAGGCATTTAAGACTTCACTCAACACTGGCTGTCCAGTAGGGCACAACCATGCACTAGCTGGGAGATGGACAAGACCCATTAGGTCCTGGCTCAATCCATTGCTAAATTCAAGAAATAAAGTGCAGAGGTCAAACAGCATAAGTAGTTTATATAATTAATATAGACTCACGAGGACACCTGTTCAAGAAAGAAGCTTTAATAATGTGCAGTGGGAAGCAAACAGCTGGCACAGAAGAGCTGAGTGGTGATGGACTGATCTTCCCAGAGCTTCAATCTGACATTTCCTCAAGGAAACATCTTAGCAAGAAGCACTCGGAACCACTCAGCCCTCAGTCCCAATGTAGGCATTTTTTTACTTTAAATGTGTGACAATCAAGGATTTAAACATCTACAACATTTTTAAATGGTCAGAAAAGCAACTGCTAAAGAACTGAATTTTTTATAGGCTAAACCACTGGCCAGATTAATAGCTGGTGCTGTGGATAAGGTGGCAGAAACACCAAATGAAGATGTGTGTGTCTCATTTGGAATCCATTATAGGCTACACTGAAGCAGCAGATCCTTAAATACAATATTGCTGCTAAATCTATGAGACTCCAAGCACAGAGATCTGTGGGCACAGTACCACCGATATGTAGCATGTGGTTCATATATTCCAACCAGAAACATTATCCTGGATCTCTTATGAATACCTGTCCTAGTTCAGGTTAAAACAAGAGAGGGGACCGCATTTATCTGGAGTCACCCTGTACACTGACCCATTTCTATCCTGCGCACACTGCCACTAATCCCAAATTCAACCCGTTTTCCTTTGTCCTCCTACTGTACCTGCTTAACTGGGAGAGTGAGCTGCTGGCCAAGTCACTGGACTGGGGCAAGCTGGGTAACGCTGCTGTGTGCTGTGGAGCTGAAGGCAGAAGCGAAGCAGTGGAGGACGCCGTGCTAGGCAGAGACCCCGCAGCAGGAAGCGAGGGAGAGGTTTCTGTCTTAGACGTTGGAACTGATGAAGTAGCTGCAAGTTAGAAAAAGCCAATCAGAAAGGAATTCCAGCACACACAACCCCACGTATTTGATTCAGGAACAAAGAGACTTTAAGGCAAGGCAGCACATTCCAGTCAATTTACCAATGTGTGATGAATTGGTGCCGATGACTTAGTGACCCGCAGGCACTGGTAAAGCCATGCCATCTGTTACTTTCCTTTGACAGGTCTATGATTTTCACTAGTAGATTTTTAATGAGTGAGATTCCTTTGTTTACATATCGTCACTTTTTTTTTTGCCCACTGGTCTGTCACTCCCCCCTGAATCTCCTGCATTGATTCCAATCTTCTTCCACATCAATTCTGAACTCCTCATCCTCACTTTCAAGGCCCTTCCCAACCTTTGCCTACATCTCTGTTCCTCTCCTAACTGCCCCACTTCCACCCTATGCTCTACCAACACAGCATGTCTTGATAATCCCATGGCGATCTCCTCTTACAACCCTGTGCTTTTGCCCATGCCCGGAACATCATCCACAACCCTGATGCAGCCTATTCCTCATGGTATTTCCTCAAGGCTCACTTATTTTGGGTAGATGACCTCCATTCTCGCCCTCTTCATAGGGTTTTTCACACTCAGATTTCCAGCACAATGGCTTTACTAGTCAAGAATGAAGAACTGCTGGCTGTAAAAAACTGCAGACACCAAGTCCAATAGAAAATAATAAAGGAGCTAATGGCTTGTATGCAACTAAGGTGACACTCTGTGCATCTTTCAATTCCCTTTTCTTCCTCCCCCATATCACTCTGCTCTTCTGGTTACACCTAGTCTAACTTGAAGCGTAAGCGTGACAAGGGTCTGTTGTATTTGCCTGTAAAGCTCCAGGCACATCTATGACGCTGTAGAAATAAAAAAATAATTTAATCTATTTGTAAACAAGAACAAGACACTGTTTTGATACTCCTCAAGTGAGTTTTGGACAGACAAACAGTACGTACAACTTACTGGTTCAGAGTAGCAAGGAAGTACATCCCTTTAATAAATGGTTTAGAAGTATTTGGGAAGTGCTGACAATGAAACAAAACAAGCTACAATCAAACATAACACCCTTTCATTGAGCACTTTTGGTGACCCAAACAGATGACTAATATGGCCTTGTTTTACTCATCCTAGAGAGATGGAAAATGCTGAGAATGAACTGTTCTACTACAAATCAATTAAAAGTGGCCTACTTATTACAAGTGCACCTTTCCCGGGGATCACTCCATTGTATTGTTAAGCTGGAGGATTCTAGGACACTAATGTAATTATCCAGTTAAATCCATGCCATTGTTGTGTGATGTCCCATGAAGAACTTCAATTACAACATGGACATTCAGAAGTTCTCAAACTCCTTGCTGAAATTCACAAGCAGGTACACCGAACAGCCATTTGCCACTAAGATTCAGAAGGCCAGTTACTCCTTTCATGCAGCTCCATCTTTTTATACCTCATGGTTTCAGTGACTATGCCCCAACGAGTTAACTATTAACTGGTATGCAAAATACAAGAGGGATGAAAAGACTCAGTCTTAAGAGTGTCCACAGTACAATTCGGATATGTGCTTGGAAGTTAAGCATCATCGTCTTTCCATGTTAGCTGTTTTGTTGTAGCTCTGAGACCCCCAGTTAGGATCAGGTCCTCCCACTGTGTTAGGTGTTACATAAACAAATATGAACAGTAACTCCCTCGAGAACTTGCATTCTGAAACCAAGCACAATGAGTATGAGAAACAAAGAGAGGGAAGGGAGGATGAGGGTGATGAAAATAAAAGCATGTAGTGATATAGGGAGCAACTGCACTACTTGATGGTTCATGAAAATGCCATTTAAAAAAATAAAACTAGCTGGTCCTGACAGACACACAAGCCATTGCTGACTGGCTGAATTCTTGTGAGCGTCAAAGCAGAAATGGGTCTTGAGGAGGGAATCTGAAGGAGGAGGTAATGACCATCCAGATCACTCAGATGCAGGAATGGTACGGCATGCATAAGGGGTGGCACATAAAACAAATCACACAGATGGCTGTAGAAGAAGCTGATAATTGGATGAACAATGCTGGCAACCCTTTGCAGAGGAGGAAGCAGCCAGGGTGACATTATAAGAGACAAGACAGGAGAAGCAGAGGGGGGGCAGTCATGAAGGGCCTAGCCAGGAAGGACAAGATACTTGCACAGGATGTATTTACAGAGGGGAAACCAGGCAAGAGAGCTGAAGAGAGGAGTGACACAGTTGGGCAATGGGCAGGAATAGAGTCCCAGCTGTCATATTTTGAAAGGATAGGAGGGGTTGGGGAAGGCATGATGTGGAAATCAGAGAGGAGATGACAGAAGTCAAGATGGAAGATTAGGACTTGGACTACAGTTTTAACAGCATGGACACAAAGAAAAAGGTCAGAGTTAGAGTGTGTTATTAGGGGGGAAAAAAGAAGGGTTTGAACATAGCCTGGATGTTTAGGGTAAGTGTGGGAGGAATCAAAGATGGTCCCCAGTTTACAAACCTGTATGACAGAGGACAGCAATGTGAACAGAAATAGAGGATTAGGGGTGGGCAGAGGGGACTTTGTATGAGCTAGATTCTAGAACAAATGCATAACCTTTAAGAGTTCCAAGGTCAGTTAAGGATGATCTATTTTGCACAGCAAAGAATTTGAGACTAAAAAAGTAGCCAAATGGGTCTTCAGAGAATGTTGTAACTTGATGAACAAATCCAATAAATAAAAAAGCAGGCCACTGTGCTACAGACAGGATAACTTACACAGCTCCCTTGTGGCAGCTCATGCTTGGGTTGTAAACCCATTTTCAGCTGGAACAGTATTTTACAGATATTTTGAGAGCAGCTGATTCAAAGATGGTAAATCAGCAGACTCTCAAGCTTTTCTTCCCCCCCACCCTTAAGCTGAATTTTGTGCTGATGAAAACATGCCAGGTTTGCAGACCTGGGTACTCAAGACCTCTGTTCGCAAAGCTTGTATGAGAAAGAGTACTGGAAGGACAAACGGCCCTACTTCTGATACCAACCCTGAGGGTGGTTTTTGAGAGATGGAGACCTTCCCAGAGTTGGGATGGACACAAGGTGTGGGGCTGAGGGGGTGGGGTTTCAGGGACATCAATTTGTGCTGCTACCCATAAAAAGGAACACAGACATGCTCATACAGGGCAGAAAAGCATAGTGTGATAGTGATAACGATAGGAATGCCAGGAAGTGAGCCACAGGGGGCACTACCAGTAAGAGAATACATGAAAAAAGGTTCATCAGAAAGGCCAGACAACCCCTGCCCCTGCACCAGCATGTTTTTTGCTCTCTGCCACAGGAAAGCCATCCAGCAGAGGGAGCATGCTAGCCAACCTCATTCCCAGAAGTTTGCTGCAGGATAACACGAGATAAAACACAGCCCCGTTCCTCTTGAACTCTACTAAAAATAAAATTATGATCTCTCTGTTCTCCAAATGGGAAGCTGGAAAATTGGTAAGAAACATCCAATTGACGGCAATGTGGGCATAAGAATTTAAAAAATAACCCTGGGAACTGCCCTGTGACTCCAAGTCCGATGAAGTGAGCTGTAGCTCACAAAAGCTTATGCTCAAATAAATTGGTTGGTCTCTAAGGTGCCACAAGTACTCCCTTTCTATTTGCGAATACAGACTAACACGGCTGTTACTCTGAAACAAGTCTATTCAGTGTTGCACATCCGGGAGCAGATTTAATAAGACTGATTTAACATTTCCATATTAGCCAATAAGTAAAAGTGCAGCTCACATGAGAATACCAGGGTTAGAGTTACCAGTGCCTTGTCCCTTTAAGAACTGAAGGTCTGCAAAGTCACTAGAAATAGAGTTTCAGAAAAGCATGAGAGAAATTAAACGACAAACCCCTGGGGAAAATGTGTCACTCTATCCCAGAAAACAACCAGTTTTAAAGAAAGACTGTAAAGTAACAGACACAAGGTGGGAGAGGTAGTATCTTCCACACCTTGTCTCGCGAATATCCTGGGATCAACACGACTACACCACCACCAACAGCACTGCATACATTTAAAAACAGCAGGATAGATTGGGAACTCCCACCAGAAGGATAGATGAACTGAGGCTAAGCAGTTTGATTTATTAAACTGAAAGTGGGATCTGAAAGGGGAACGCTGAGAGAACAAAAGCTGTAATCAGGAGAGTTTTCTTTGGATGGAGCCTCAGGAGCTAGCTGGAAGGAAAAAAACTCAGCCTGCCAAAACTGACGCGCATCTCAAGGCCTTATAACCAGGGAAAAGATGCAACTGAATTTTACCTGCATGCAGCTCTTAAACCCAGCGCAAGAGCCAAAAGACACATCAGGATTCCCTACTCGGAGAACTTGATTTCGGAGAGAAAGTACCGTTTGCCTCACAAGGAGCTGACTCTGACCTCAGATATAACCCTGTCCTTGCAACAAAACACATTCCTCCATTTAGTCCTGACAGGATAGTCAGACTGTGACGCAACCTCGTTTAAAAGATAATCAAGTTGCACGAGACCTTGTTTGAGAAGCTGCATACTGCTGTAGCTGAGGAAGCAGAGAAACACCAGATGTTGGGGAATGGACGGCATGCTATGGCAGCAGCTTGTAATTCTGTCAAATTGCCATACACAGAGCACAGGTCAGAAAGGGAAGCAGCGCCTCCTCTTGAGTGAAAAGAATCTCAAAAGGTGACTTGTTGATGGATGAGATAAGGGAACTAAAGGCTAGTATTGATGAACTCAAAGGTGCAAAAGCTGAAATTAGTATAAGCAGCAAGCTGTCTGGGTGCACACAAAAGCACTGAATGGTACGAGCACACATGCAGGCAGGCAATCCCAGAAAAGAGGATGTGCTAGCTCAGAGGTGGACAAACTACAGCCCACGGGACCGTCCTGTCCAGCCCCTGAGCTCCTGGCCTGGGAAGCTTGCCCCCGGACCCTCCCCTGCTGTTCCCCCTTCTCCGCATCCTCAGCTCACTGCAATGCTCTGGGCAGCGGAGCAGCGAGCTCCTGGGGCATGCAGCTGCAGAGCCGCGGCCTGACCCGGTCTCTGTGCTGTGCGGCGTGGCTGCCTGTCCTGGTGCAGCCGCACCACCGGCGCGGTAAGGGGCCAGGGAGCAACGGCGGGTTGGATAGAGGGCAGGGGAGTTCGGGGGGTGGTCAAGGACCGGGGATGTGAATAGGGGTCGAAGTGGTCAGAGGGCGGGGAACAGGGGGGTTGGATGGGGCAGGGGTCCCAGGGGGGCAGTCAGGAATGGGGGGGTGGATGGGGTGGCGGGGGGGGGCAGTTAGGGGCGGGGGTTCCGGGGGCCATCAAGGAGAAGGGGTGGTCGGATGGGGCAGAGGTCCCGGGGGTGCAGTCAGGAACGAGATGGGGGGTGGATGGGGGCAGTTAGGAGCGGGGGGGCCGGGGGCCGTCAGGGAGAAGGAGTGGTTGGATGAGACAGGAGTCCCGAGGGCGCAGTCAGGAAGGGGGGGTGTTGGATGGGGCAGGGGGTACGGGGGCCGTCAGGGGACAGAGAGCAGGGGGGTGGATGGGGCAGGGGTCCCCGGGGGGCCATCAGGGAAGGAGAAGGGGGGGTCGTTGGATAGGGGGCAGGGGCCGGGCCATGCCTGGCTGTTTGGGGAGGCACAGCCTCCCCTAACCGGCCCTCCATACAATTTCAGAAACCCGATGCGGCCTTCAGGCCAAAAAGTTTGTCTGCAGCTAGCACAGGGGCGGGCAATCTGGCAGCGGTGATACTTGTGACCGCTGTTTCAGATGTGGCAGTATGGAACACTACCAGTCAGATGTCATGCAGGAAAATCACAGGAGAGCAGAGGCAAAGTCGACACTATCAGATCTACCAGGAGCAGCCTGTATTTGCCATTAAACACCCAAGCTGCAACCCAGAGTACCCAATTTAGGGTATGTCTACACTACAAGTTGCAGCACTCCAGCTACGTCACTGTAGTGTAGACACTTGCTATAGCAACAAACAGGGTTTTTCCCCATCACTGTAGTAAATCCATCCCCTCGAGAAGCAGCTGCTAAGTTGATGGAAGAGGAGATGAGGTTTGCATTTTCCTACCTGGACAACGTTCTTGTGGACAGTGGCACTTTTGAAGAACGCACAGAGAACATAAGGAGAGTATTGCAACAGTCACAGAAGCATATAATTAAGATGAACGTTTCTCAATATGACCTTTAAAACAGAGGTACATTACTCAGTAATGGTGGTATCTGCTGAAGGTCATAAAATGGATCCAACTGACACCTTGACTCTTTGTGTTCTCGCAGAGAAACCACCGAACACGATACAGGAACTCTGCAAGCTGCTAGGCTTCATCATCTACTACCGAAGCTACATTCAAGACTTTTCTAGAACAGCACAGCCACTGTATGACTTGATTGTTTCACTGGAATCTGACTCAACACTGTCAAAAGTGGCTTGGAAAAAGAAGAAAGCTAAAGGGCAAGGAAAGGCATTTGGACAGATATCCTCCGAACAGCCACTTCTCTGGACTCAGCGACATCAAAATGTTTTAAAACAACTGCCACCAAAAACTGCCTATCCTGATTTGCGTAACCCTTTCTCTTTCATGTAGATGCTTCCAATAAGGGATTAAGTGCAGCCTTCTATTAAGGTCAAGAAGATAGAATAATTGGTATGGGTCAAGAACATGTAGTACAGCTGAGGAGAATTATCACCTTCACTAAGGAAAGCTGGAGTTTCTAGCTTTGAAGTGGGCTGTTACTGACCAATTCCATGATTATTTCTATACACAAAATCCTTCATAGTTTACAGCAATAACAACCTGCTAACCTATGCCTTCATTTCTACCAGGCTGAATGCCACAGGCTTCAAAATTAGCTGACTTGAACTTCAAAGTTAAATATCATCTAGGGAAATCTAATGTGTAGCCAGATGCTTTATTTAGAGTGCACCTTAATATGGAAAAATAGATGACAAAATGCACAAGAGAGACAAGCAAAGATGTTAATGCTGTCTTTCAGTCCTTAGATGTACAAAAAGATGACAAGGTATCTTAGTTAGCAGCTATTACTACCATCCCTTTGCTAGTAGAAACTCATGTCCACAGTTATTAAATCCACCATAAAACCATTTCCACGAGAAGACATTTTGGACGTTCAAAAGGAAGATCCAGCTGTTGCTAAAATTCTTCATTATAAATCCATGGGGCAAAGACAAAATAACCAAGAGAACACAGGAGGATATGGTAATATGTCCACCCTGATGTGTGAGAGTGGTACCACTGCATCTGGAAACAGATGCAATACTTTATTGGAAAACCAAGTTACAAAATCAACTGGTATTACCTGAAAAATAAAAAAGAAAGGTAATCAACAGCTACATGAAGAGATGGGACATTTAGGAGCAGAGAAAGTAATCAGTCTTTCAAGAGATCGGTTTAATTGGCCACAGATAAAGGCAAAGATCAAACATTACATTACTAGAGTCTGTACATGAGTCAAGCAAAAGAATCCTCACCAGCCAACTAACAGTTACAACAGAACCATTTAAGCGTGAAAATAATTTATTCAGAAAGTTACAGCACTACCGTTTCAATTTTACATCTCTCACAATCCCATGCCACCCATAAGGCAATGGGCAGGTAGAAAGGCAGAACTGAACTCTTCGCTATGTTGTGAACCTTGCTAGAAAAACAAAAGTCAAGCTGGAAAGTTTCCCTTATATAAGGTCATCTAAGTCTATAACTGTACACAAAATGAAGCTACAGAGTTCTCCCCTCTATATATTATATGGGGGATCACATTTACGCATTGACATTGCATTTGGTTTACCTATAAACTCTAAATATATACCTGGGCACCATAAAGATTAAGCTGAGAAATGGACCCAGAAGATGAAAAAAGCTTATGAACTGGCATCAAAGTGTTCTCAAAAATCTGCTACTTGTGGTAAAAATCACTATGATCAGAAAGTGCATGGTGTTGCCCTCCTTCCCAGTGACAGTACTTGTGCAGAATCTTTCAGAGAGCGTGACCAGAAAAATTAAGATCCTATTGGAAAGATAAGATTCATGTTTTATTTGAAAGGAAAGGGGATAGTCCAGTCTATGAATTAACAAGCAAAAGATGAGGAAGGATGTTTTAAAGAGTTCTCCATTGCAATCTTTTAGTTCCCTGTGACTGCTTGCCCTTGGATGTAACACCACCTTCTAAACCACAACAAAAGAAGAAACAGACACCAAGGCAAACCAGCGCAACAAGAGATCAAAATGAGAACAAGCATTTGGACTCCAGTGATTATGATAATGACAGTGAAGATGAACTACATTATGTGATGGTACCAGATATTGTCCACGGCACAGATTCTGTGAATTCCAAGCCAGAAACATTTCATCCACATCTGGGAAATGAGGATGTGGTTGACCTTGTGAATTTGGAAACTGCATTAGACTGATGTGCCATTCACACCAGCCACTGAAAAACATGACTGCCAAAATGAGACCATGGAACCTGAAATCAGCAGTGCACAAGAGGGCAGATCACCAGAACAATCCATTGACACTCCAGGTCATCCAACTAGAAAAAGAAGAGCCACACAGACACCAAAATATGAATATTTAGGGACACCAACTTATCAGAGCCTAAATCAAACTACTGAACTCGTGAATGCACCATCTCACTATCCTCATGTTTGTCAGATGCCATACCAAATGCCTATTCCTGTACCTTATCCTGCAGTCTATCCAAGACACATGTAATACTGGTAAAGTGATACTGACTTATGGTATGTCTATTGCTCTAAAATTAAATGAAGTGTTTTATAATTCTGGATAGTTTGTTATGATGTTAATTTAGTATGTTTTCTAAATAGTCTGCCATATGCCACCCAGTGACTTGGAGTAACATGATTCTATCACTGCTCATACGGGAACTTTTATTTCTTGATATATGAATATCTTCAGGGATCTATGGTGTTCAGAACTGACTGTTCAGTTGGATTTTGGAACTCAAATTGCCAGACTTTTTCTGCTTAATATTAAATAAACTGAAGAGAGATGCATACATTTCCACCATCCGTACCAGAACTTGAGAGAGAGAGAGAGAGAGAGAGAGAGAGAGAGAGAGAGAGAGAGAGAGAGAGAGAGAGACACACACACACACACACACACACACACACCCCCCCCCCGACCCAAAGACTCAGTTGAGAATGACAGTTACAAGTTTGGGCATAAGCTTTCGTGGGCTAAAACTAGCATCACTTCATCAGATTGCATCTGATGACGTGGGTTTTAGCCCACGAAAACTTATGCCCAAATACATTTGTTAGTCTCTAAAGTGCCACAAGGACTCCTCATTGTTTTTGCTGATACAGACTAACACGGCTACCACTCTGAAACCAGTTACGAGTTTGTGCAACTTGCAAACTTCTAATAAATCAAATGAATGGACTGTAGGTTATACATAGTTAACAGAAATGTTGGGACAACATTACATTTACATGGGGGGAGTGCAGCACTCAAGGGAACATCAGGGTTATATTTACCTGCGCCCTGTCCCTTTAAGGATGGATGAGTTGCTGAGAGAGTCAGAGGGGACAGCTCTGGTTGCAGCAGCATGTGCTCTGAAAGGACTGAGCAGCAATGGGGCTCGTGCAAACTGTGTGTTTATTTTTTGATACCAAGTTTAAAACTCAAACTGTTTAGCCAAAAATTAAACAGCGAAAGTTGTACAAAGCCTTAAACAATCTATGACTACAATGGTGTGCATGTTGAGGGGTAGGGGACAGTCAGAAAAACAGCTGTGTATATAATGGAGCTTTATAAACTTACTGTCAAGAGTTGGCTGTGTTCGAACACCACTGTGCCCATTCTGTAAACAAAGGGAAAACGAATGAGTAAGCCACCTGACAGAGGTGGTATTAAAAACCCTACATGATTCAGACATTTAACAGGCTGCTCATTGCAAAACTTTATATTCATTCCAAATTGAAAGTCAAGAGGGACGTGAAATAATCAATTGCCATTCCATGGGCTAAACTATATAGGAAAGTGTAGGTACAAAGTTTGTGAGACACATCCCAGGGACACAGGAATAAAAAGGAAACAAGAAGGCTATATGAATGAGTGATGGTAAAGTCAGGGACACGTGAGAAACTGTTGTCTCCCTGATCTAACAGAACACACAACTGCACCTAGGCAAATTACATAGAGAGGTTGGAACACTCCATTGGGAGATACGGTTTGAGAGGAAACAATTGCTTCTTGGATCATTCTGGTCCATAAAAGTGAATGCTCTAGATTTATAATCCTGCGCACCACCACACAGAACTTGTTTCAGAAGTTAAGTGTGATTGAGCCATTAAGTTACAGAGACCAGAACGTAATTATGTTTGAAATTGTTACAAGGAGATCATATGGAGAAATACAAAGAGGATGTTATTGTCATTTAAGAACATAAGAATGGCCATACTGGGTCAGACCAAAAGTCCATCCAGCCCAGTATCCTGTCTAGCCACAGTGGCCAATGCTAGGTGCCCCAGAGGCAGTGAACCTACTAAGTAACGATCTAGTGATCTCTCTCCTGCCATCCATCTCCACCCTCTGACAAATAGAGGCTAGGGACACCATTCCTTATCCATCCTGGCTAATAGCCATTAATGGACTTAACCTTCATGAATTTATCCAATTCTCTTTTAAACCCTGTTATAGTCCTAGCCTTCACAACCTCCTCAGGCAAGGAGTTCCACAGGTTGATTGTGCGCTAAGTGAAGAACTTCCTTTTATTTGTTTTAAACCTGCTACCCATTCATTTCATTTGGTGGCCCCTAGTTCTTATAGTATGGGAACACGTAAATAACTTTTCCTTATTAACTTTCTTCACACCTCTCATGATTTTATATACCTCTATTATATCCCTCCTTAGTCTCCTGTTTTCCAACCTGAAAAGTCCTAACCTCTTTAATCTCTCCTCATATGGGACCCGTTCCAAACTCCTAATCATTTTAGTTGCCTTCTTCTGAAATTCACAGATTTGTAGATTCCAAGGCCAGAAGGGACCATCGTGATTATCTAATCTGATCTCCTGTATAACACGACCCAGAGAACTGCCCCAAAATAATCCCTAAAGAAGATCTTTTAGAAAAACGTCCAAACGTGATTTAAAAATTGCTGGTGACAGAGAATCCATGGCAACCCTTGGTAAGTGGTTCCAATGGTTAACGACCCTTATTGTTAAAAATGTATGCCTTATTTCCAGTCTGAATTTGTCTAGCTTTGACTTTGAGCCACTGGATCCTGTTATACGTTTCTCTGCTAGCTTGAAAAGTCCTTTATCAAATGTGTACTCCCCATTTACGTACTTATAAAACCATAATCATGTCATCCCTTAACCTTCTCTTTGTTAAGCTAAATCGACTGAGCTCCTTGAATAGATTATAGGGCATCTTTTCTAATCCTTAAATCATTCTTGTAGCTCTTCTCTGAACCCTCTCCAAATTATCAACACCCTCCTTGAACTATGCACATGAGAACAGGACACAATACTCTAACAGCAGTCACATCAGCACCAAAAACAGGGAAAATAACCTCTCTACTTCTACATGTGATTCCCCTTTTTATGTATCCAAGGATCGCATTCGCTCTTTTGGCCAGTGTCACATTGGGAGCTCACGTTCAGCTGATTAGACAACACGATCCCCAGATCTTTGGCAGAATCACTGCTTCCCAAGACATTCTTTGTTCCTAGATATTGATATTTAGCTGCATTAAAACACACACTGTTTGCTTACGTACATCTTATCAAGTGATCCAGATCACTCTGAGTCGGTGACCTATTATTTACCACCTCCCCCAGTTTGTGTGTCATCTGCAAACTTTATCAGTGATTATTTTATGTTTTCCTCCAGGTAATTAATAAAAATGCTTAATAGTATAGAACCAAGAACAGATCTCTGCAGGATCTCACTAGAAACATACCCACTAAACGATGATTCCTCATTTACAATTACAATTGGAGACCTATCAGTCAGCCAGCTTTAAATACATTTAATGTGTGCCTTGTTAATTTTATATAGTTCTAGATTTTTAATCAAAATGTCAGCCAGTTCCAAGTCAAACACCTCACAGACGTCTACGTATATTGCATCAAACACTATTATCTTTATCAACCAAATGTGTAATCTCATCACAAAAAGATATTAAGTTAGTTTGGGAGGATCAATTTTTTAATAAACCTATGTTGATCGGCATTAACCCTCCTTTAATTCTTTATTAGTTGAGCCCTATATCAGCTACTCCATTATCTTGCTCAGGATCAACATCAGACTGACAGGCTTATAATTACTCAGGTCATCCCATTTACCTTTTTTAAATAATGGCACAACATTAGCTTCCTTCCAGTCTTCTGGAACTTCCCCAGTGTCTTCCCAAAGACTTACTGAAAATTATAACTAACAGCCCAGTGAGTTCCTCAGTCATCTCTTTTTAAATTCTTGGATGCAAGTTATGTGGACCTGCTGACCTTGTGATCTTTAAAATGTAATGTGCATATTCTCTTTGGTCTTGTATTTTTATTATTTAACATTTATAATGTGGTAGTGCCTGAAGGCCATAACCCGGTCAGGCCCCACTGTGCTATATGCTGTACAAATGTAATAAACAGTCTCTGCACCAAAGTTATGCTGGCAAGATATCATGGTGGACACGTAATGTCAATTTGTTTTTTAAAAAACAAGATGCCAAGCTTCAGGAAGATGGAGTCAATCAAAATGAGAATGTTAGCTAGAAACAGACTGTAGAGCAAAACAAGAAATCAAAATCCAGAGAAACATCACAAAGATCTGCATACCTGAGGACCGAAGGGCAAGAAAAGCAACAGCGAAGAACAACAGAGTTGTTGGGGTAGTGGGGGGGGGGCGAGTCAAAAAAGAGACTCTCTTTAACCAGTCCAAAAGATGTTAACAGAACAAAACATCTGTGTTAGCCACTGAAGTCTCAGAGCACCAGTACTATTGTTGAGCTCAACAAAACAGTTGAATTATAGCCTTAGTATGTCTCCAACACCCAAACCCATCAGTAATTAACCCAATTAATGTCTTTTCAATATCGAAGGTTTCTGAAATCTACTCACCGTGACTGCAACAGGGGTTGAGTCCGATGGAGCCATGGAGCTTTGGTATGCTATCCTGCTATGCACAGAAGTCTGGTCATAGGAGGAAGTTGTTGTTACGGGGCTAGTGCTCTGGGACGAGCAGGTCAGACTGGAAGAAGTGATGGCAGAGGTTGTGTAGGTGGACTCCTGTACTGTATTGGATATTGGCAAAGAGGTATTCAAAGGATCACTGAAAAAAGTAAAAGTTATTTATCATCTTGTTAAATGTCATTTCAGATACCTTCATGACATTACCAGCTCCTGCACAGCAATCTGGAACTGGATACCCATTTGCTCAGCTAGAAGTTGCTCACTTTCCAGTTTCCTAGCATAACACAATTTAATGTGGGCCTAGGCAAAGTTACAGCAGCCCTCTGTTCAGAGCCAGCATCTGCACTGAGCAGCAGGGGCCATTTCCCCCTCATAGGACAACTGTATTTTCTCATCCCATGTTCCATTCTTCCCCCTCTCAAAAAGGCTAGCTATGATAATTGTTTTCCTGCTTTTTCCTGGCTAGAATTAGCATTCTACTTCGTAAGTGATTTCTTATGCTTTTAGATTGTAAGGCTTAGAGGGAAGACACTACTTCTTACCATGTGTCTGTATCAGAGCCTAGCACAATGGGGTCTGATCAGACTGAGGCCTCTAGTCAATATTCTAATACTTTGAGATCTACTGACAAAAGGCACGAAGAAAGAGCTGCTCTTATTACACAAAACTGCTGTAAGTATCCATGACAATTTACATACACAGACTAAGATTTGTACCCTGCCCCTAGATCTTTCTAAACTCCGTACATTTGTTGCCTTTCCAGTATTGCCTGAGTCAACATCAGTCTTGTAGGACTTTACAGGTTAAAAAGCACTTTTTAAAAACTAAATTCTGTTGCCTGTGATTCAAACATTACTTTGAGACAGTTAACACAGCAAGGCACATTTTCCACATCTTGGATACTGAACCTGGGTATCCCTCCATTTCTGTTTATACAGTCTCTTTCAGGCTCCCATACATCAGCACATTGCTGCAATGTTTGCTCTGCCAAAACCGGAAGGGTTAGGCTTAGGGGTTTTTTAAGGTTCGTACTGGATTTTTAAAAACATTTACAAAATTTAAGATGAATGGAGGAATTTATTTTTGCAAATCTTAATTCTTGCAAATTCTCCATCAACTTTTTAAGGAAGATTTTACACAAACAAAACTCTGAAAGAACATTTGAAGAGTAAGCATGTATTTGGCTGCTATGTTTGCATTTCTTTTGTTATTACTGGAGACATTAGCATTTTAATAAGGGCTTTCCGCCCACCTCAGAGCCTGGCTGCCTTTAGGCTGAGCTTCCATTGAAGTCAGACCTCAGTTTATGGTGTCAGTCTGCTGACAGAGATGGACGTTGTGATGCATTTATCTCTGCTGAGTCAATTATAAGAGTAGATGGGCTGGGAGGGAGCCAAAGCCTCACTTAAACAGCTTTGGGAATCAGCATAATTAAAAATGATAAAGTAACAATGTGAAGGGTAGCTCATGAAGAGAGCATTTAAGTTCAATTCATTCCCCCCTCCATTCCAACCCATTTTTCAGAATGTTTCTCTAGTCACCAGAAAAGGGACCTTCCTGCTTTTAAGGGTGCCATCCTCAGAAAATAAAGATTGAGGCTTACAAGTAATTATATTTAGCTTCAGAGACAGCTACACCAAACAGCCCCTTGGCAGAAGAAACCTTGATCTTCACATGCCACTTTTTTGGTACAAGAGAACACATAAGGATGCAGAAATGGAACTCTTACGTACTTTACAGGTTTTGAGTACAAGCTGTTGCTGGGCACCTGGCTGATATTCTCATTGCTTGGGGCTGACCCAAACTCTGGGAGAGAAGGCTCTGACCCAAACTCCAGAGCTCCAAACTGAACATTTAACCCTGTCACATCAGCTGATCCAGGCATTTCCACTGCAGAGGCCGGGATCTGAAAGTAAAAACAAAATCCTGTATCTATATAGTTTATATGAAAGAAATCACTCACGAACCACCTTGAACTCTAGGGAACTACGAACATACAGAACACCAAGTATGTAACTTGGTTACAATCTCACAGCCTTGGCTTCTAACCTGTATCTGTTGGCCAATGCAGCTGCCTCTCAGACGGAGCTGCATAATTTCTCCTAACTAGAATCCCTCCATCTTAAAACTTAATTTGTCAGTCCCACATACTTTTTGGGGCCTAAGAGATTAAGTCATACTGTCCTCTGTGCCTACTAAAGAGTATTTTGTTTTAAGCATTCACCTCCCAGTCACTAGTTAGTCCAAGAACACTCAGAAATGGTTAAATTTCCTCACAAAACAATCAGATATGTGCTTGGAAAATACCACATCACTGTCTTCTGGACTATAAAGCCACCCATCTTAAAATTTAAAACCAAAAGTGCATCAAGACTGCCCTATAATGTTTCCCCACCCCCCCAAGTATCTTAAAGCCTATATATGCCATATATTTGCCCCTGCTGTGTTACCCACCTTAGAAGCTGGGGGTATCCTCCGTTTCGGTGGTTTGATCTGTTTCTGCTGCGTTTGATGGGCAGACGCTGCCTGGTTATCCATAGACATGCTGGGGAGCTGCAGCATTTTGCTTGCAGCCATAGAACTGTCTACTGGTGATGGCTCTCGGAGTTTTACTTGGGAGGAGAAAGACTCCAATCCAGGAGGAGGAACAGGGACTGTCTGTGTCTGCTGTTGCTGTCGCTGGGTCAGCTGGCTGAGAACTGGAGATGGTTCAGGCTGGGATTTAAAGTCTAGCCAGCATTTGGGAAAAAAATCATAATTGATGCATTAAACTCTGCTCCCAGGACTTTTATGTTCCATCTCTGTAGTTGTAGTTAAAGAATTAGTGCTTTTATTCACCCCTCTCAGAGCTATTGCTGCAGACCGTGTGCACACTCAGTCAGCCGTCAACGCATTATTTTATATAAACTTCAGATTCTGAATATGAGTATTATTTTTGTAACCACAGAGCTGGCAACTTAGTTTTCTTTTTTGAAATGAAAATGGAGATTCTGAGAAAGGACTATATGGCAATTTTTTAAAAATGGGGAATTAGGCAGCTGTTCATATGGCCACACAACTGCATTATACTCAAGTCTCTAGCAGAAATGCTATGTATTATTTTAGTCAGACCTTGCACCGCTCCACAGTGTGAGGACCTGCCTGAAAGTGGGACTCTGTTAAATGTGGAAAGTGCAATTCACGACAAAAGCTAAAACTCACGACTTTTGGACAAAGTTTGTCAAGAAATACTGACATGTTAGAGACCATATAATTAAGTTTTCTGATCTCCTGATTCTAAGAGGAGGAATATTTTCAAAGGCTCAAATAGGAGTTAGATACCCAGCTTCCACTGACTTTCAATTGGAGTTGGATGCTTAACTGCCCTTTATAAATCTCCTCCATAGTTTTTAGCTGTTGAAGGACAGGCTTATAAGCAATGATTCAAAACTCTAGTTCACAAACACAAGTGGTCCACAGAACATTGCAGGTCACATGTTGCCAGCTTCTCCTTATTTCCAGCTGCTAAACTGCATTAAAACACAGCTGAAAACACACAAATATTTTCTTAATATTACTTTATGTGAATTGTGGTTGCTACCACAATGGCTGCTTCTATACTGGCAAAACCAGGACCTGTAATTCTCCACAGTAAGAGCATCACTGGAAGCAACAGTGTAGAGACTGCTCAAGCAATTGTTATCATGGTCTTGTCTAACCCTCCACAGAGAAGGGTCTACGTAATTGTGAATGGGAGGGACGGTGATCTACTCCATCGTGGACAGAAAGTGAAGTATGAAGGACGCAGATGGTCCCAGGATTAAGAAGTGATCCACACTATTAAAGAGCCAGAGAACTCACCATAAGGTGGTATTAACTTAGTCTAGGATTGAAAATTTATACTTTGTCATTAGTAGAAGTACAGTCAAGGTAACATAAAAAGGTCTCTCCCCAGAATTCCTAGAGACATTTACAGTCATACTTTATATTAAGGTTCCATTTACAAATAGTTTATAAAGGGTTATTAATAGATTTTTTTAAAATAAATGGCTAACCAATTGTCAGAGATGACCCGAACAGGCTGCTTACAACCATCTGTAACACTTTCTACTGAAGCCATGTATAAAAATACTACTCACGTCTATTATGCTTATAACAGCTATCATTTATTAACCTTTTATAAATGGAACCTCAATGTAATGTGACTAAGTTTACTAGTCTCCTTTAGGAAGCTAATTTCAAAAGAGAAGCCATTTCTCAATATCATTTTAAAAATCTCTTACATAAGGTCTGGCACTGAAGGGTCAAAGTTCCATAGTCAATGGCTTTAAATAATAATAATAAAAAAAAGGCAAAACCTATCTAAATACTTACCAAACTGACTGAGGACCGAGGATTGGCTAATAGGGGGTTTCAGATCCCAGGATGAGGTGGTGGTAGCGGTGGTGGAAGTGGAACTACTGCTGTTTTGCTGCGAGCTCGGAGAGGTGAACTGACCCAAACCTGGAGACTTCAACTGGTCCAAGAGCGGAGATCCAGTGGAGTTTGCTAATTTAGAGGATCCAAGTTCTCCAAACCCAGAACAGAGAACTGAAGACTAGCAAGAAAATGAAGAAAAAAATATTTCACTAAATGTTAACATGACCAAACCTGTGAGGTCGGAGTTAATCGCTCACATTGGCAGCAATTCAGTTCATACTTTATCCCCAGATTTCTAATTAAAAGTGAAAAGTTAAAACTTAGCAAGAATATCCAACTGAGCACTAACAATATGGGGCCAGATCCCCAGCTATTGTATACTGGTTTAGCTCCACCACTGTTAATGGACATATGTTGATTTACCCAAGCTAAGGATCTGACCCATGTAGTTTTGTTTATATAGTGCCTTAGAACAAAGTAAAGGTAAAGTTACTGGCAACAGTATTTAATTTGTTTCAAAACATTTTCCTACATCTAATCTCCAACTCTATTAAAACTAACAAAGGGTTGCCAACTTTCCATTAGTCCAGAAAACTCAGAAATAGTTGATTTCCACACAGACCAGTCAGATATGTGCTTGGAAAATACCGCATCACAGTTCTCTGGCCTAGAATTCGATGCTTTATATACGGAGTGTTTCATTTTAATCAATATGCAGAGAACTTATCTGCTCTTTTCTCAAGAACCAACACAAGCAGTTCACTTAAATGGACAAGAAACTCATGAGCACAAAAAGGTCCATCTGATACTTTCTTTTTTTTTTTTTTGGTGAGGACATTTTTAGTCCAGTGTCCTCTCATATTTCAATACCACCTGCAATTTAAGTGCTGCAAAGAAAAGTCATGAAAAAAAAAAAACTAACTGAAAAAATTTAAAGTGTTTATTCCGTAAGATTCTGAGTCTTTAAAAAGCCAAGATGCATTTTACCAGACTCTGAGGAGAATAGGAGTTTAGAGAACTGGAATTGCCAGTTCCTGATGTCATCTGGGTGTTGTGTTGGGAATTCGTGAAGACTAGGGCTTGGCCAAAGCTCTGCTGTTGGGGAGACTCGAAGGAGTTGCCTTCTGTTTCTTGGCTAGAAGTCACAGGCTTCTGAAGTAATGTTACTAGGTCAATGCTACAAGAAAAAAGAGTAAGAAGCTGTCAAATACTAAAATTGGGATACTTGAGGACTGAAAGAAGATCAAATAACTAAGATCAATATGAAGGACAGTATGCTAGCCACATTATTTAACCTTTCTGGGTCTCATCTCTGCAGCACACAACACCACTCAGAAGAGCGAGAATCCAGCTTTCTACTCAGACGGCAAGGTCCTGCCATCTGCTCGAGCACAGGGTTACTAATGCCACATTTACTGCTTCATAATTGAAGAAAACCTTGCATTTTGTTCAGTATTTTAGCATTTCAAAGTGAAATGTGGTGCAATTTCAATATCATTTATCTTGGGTATGTCCAAAGTACTTACCATCATGGTAGCTAAACACCCATTGGCTTACCTGGTAAGCTCATGGAGATCAACATGATTGAGCCATGGGGGAGTAAGTGAAAAGAGGTGTTATTTACTTACTTCATAGAACCATAGAATATCAGGGTTGGAAGGGACCTCAGGAGGTCATCTAGTCCAACCCCCTGCTCAAAGCAGGACCAATCCCCAATTTTTGCCTCAGATCCCTAAATGGCCCTCTCAAGGATTGAACTCATAACCCTGGGTTTAGCAGGCCAATGCTCAAACTACTGAGCTGTCCCTCCCCCTTAATCTTGCCACTCAATATGTACTTCACATGTCTGTAGCACCTGCAACCTGAGAATCTCAAGGTGTTTTACAACTATTACTGCATCAAACTTGCACCCCTCCATGAGGTATTATTCCCATTTTGTAGATGGAGAAACTCTCACACATAGCAGTGAAGTGACTAGCCCATTATCACACAGGAATTCTGTGGCAGAAGCAGGAATAGAACACTAGGCATGTGCCTGAATTTGCTCCACATCATTAGGATTCGGAACACAGGCCTTCCATATACTTAATACGGCCTCTTGTACACCACAGTGTAGTCAGAGCCTAATACTAGATAAAATCAAGTGTTAATACTAAATCAAATTCTCCCCAAAAATTCTGATTAGACATGAGCTTGTCCATTCACATCCATGCCATCTCCTGAGGGCAAACACAGGATTGTTTTAGAGTATTTTCTCCAACAGAACTTTGAAGTGTGCCAAATGCTGAAGCTTCAACAACTTTACAGGGAGCATGTGAAAGAGTTTAGGCTGTGAGAACAGTCAATGTATCCAATGAAGTGAGCTGTAGCTCACGAAAGCTTATGCTCAAATAAATTGGTTAGTCTCTAAGGTGCCACAAGTCCTCCTTTTCTTTTTGCGAATACAGACTAACACGGCTGTTACTCTGAAACCTGGAACAAAGATGTAAATCCTCCCCTACCTTTGCCCAGGAGTGATGTGATTCTCAGCTGGAACAGAAGATGCAGTGAAGACCTTTGTTTCAGAAAGCTAAGAAAGAAGGAGGGAGAAAGTGTATTTTAGTTATACGTGCATTGAAAGTTTACAGGCAGCAATATTCAAAATAAATAACCCAACCCTGGTTATGCAACTTAGAGAGATCAGGAATACCGAATCATAGTAACAAGTTGCACTGCAGATCACTTTTAAAGGACAAAGAAAACACAGCTCAATTTTAATAAGGACTTGTACACCATTCTGCACTGATTTAAACACACTGGTCTAAGGCCTGGTCTACACACAGATTCTGTATCAGTATAACTATATCTCTAAGGGGTCTGATTTTTTTTACCCAAATAGTTATATCATTACAGACCCTAATGCGAATGCAGTTATAGTGGTATAAAGATGCCTTACACTGGCATAAATTAGTTTATTCTCATAATGGCCAGGGAATAAGATATAACAGTACAATATAAGCATCTTTCTAATGGTATAACTGTGTCCACTCTAAGGGAATTGTGCTCCTTTTACTACACCAGTATAGTTAAAGAAAGCCAACTTCTGTGTTTAAACAAGCCTTAAGAAACCAATTTAGCTAAATTGATGAAACCCCCTTTGGTGTAGACGCAGTTACACCGATATAAGCGATTATATTTATATAGCTGTTAAACTGATATAAGTAAAGTTCAAACAGATTTAAGAGTACTCACACACAACATTACTCTCCTTTAACTAATTCAGTATAAAAATCATCTGTTTAGTTGTATCGGTACAACTTTACGTGTAGACCAAGCCTAAGGACAGCTGATCTACTGAAGGAGTGAGCAAACATTTCACTAGAGTTTGAAGGTTGGGTCCCTGCACCTGTAAAGCCTTACACTTTCTTGAGCAGTCCCACTGAGGCCTTGGAAAGCAAGAGCCAGATTCATCTCTGCCACACTGTGTGCAGTTCCACTGACATCATTGGGAGTTACATCCCTAAATATGCTACAGTTACTAAATCAAATTGCAAGAGTGCTCATCTGATTGGGGTTCTTTTATGGAACGATGCTTATCCAAATTGACCATTACAAGCCAGGACTGATTCTGATGTGTATTTTAAAGGTGAATGCCTGCCACCAACAGAGGCTAAGATCTAGTTCCGTCGTGTTGGAAGAGTGGATTGACAGCTGGATGAATGTGGCTTGAATTTTATGCTGGCACACAGTTCGTGCGAAGTATGGTGTGTTATCAGAAAGTGAAACTCAAAGCCCCTCCCTTGTTCCCCCCATGCTGCCTCTGCCTGTTCTTATTTTAACTTAGCTCTTTGGGGCAGAGATTCCAACTACATCTGTTATGTAAAGCAGCATACACACACACACACACAGGACTATAATGAATAAGGCTAAGATTTTGTCAAGGCTATTTTTAGTAAAAGTCACGGACAGGTCATAGGCAATAAACAAAAATTCAAGGAGCCTGTGACCTGTCCATGACTTTACTAAAAATAACCAGGGGCCAGGGCTAGCTAGGGGGGAGGGATGGAGTCCCATGGGGGGGAAGGAGGAGGAGCCTGACAGGCCGAGCTCCCCATCATGGTGGGGGGCACAGCCCCGGCTCCAGCAGCTGCAGCCACGGGGGATACACAGCCCCTGCTCCGGAACTGGCCGCAGCTGTGGTACAAGGATGTGCGGCCCCAACTGCAGCCCCCAGCCAAGCCCTAGCCACAGGTAGGGGTATGGTGCACGGTCATGGGAGGCTGCGAGGCATGGCCCTGCCTAGCCCAGGACACTGCAGGGCTGGGCGCGCAGCCCCGGCTGCAGCCCCCAATGGAAGCTGCGGGGCTAGGCACGCAGCATCGGCTTCAGCCCCCAGTGGAAGCTGCGGGGCTGGAGCTGCAGCGTCCTGGTTCCAGCCATCCCCAGTTGCAGGGCAGGGGCGCACAGTCCCACCTCCACCTCCTGAAGCGTAGAAGTCATGGAGGTCCAGTAAAGTCCCGGAATCTGTGACTGCCGTAACCTCCATGACTAAATCATAGCCTTAATAATGAACAATAAAGAAGGTTAAGAGTTTAATTTCAGCCCAAATAAATTCATAGTAAAGGCTCCTGCTCCATCTATAGCGCCCTTCCCCAGTTACGCGTTATTGTAGTACAGACTGTACTATGCTTTCTGCAGCGTTGTGAGATTCCTGCATTATGCCACTAAGAAGTCAGTTAAGAGCGGAGTGGTAGGCTGTGATCTGCAATCCCTTAGTTAAATATTAAATCCTTAATATAACATTAACAGTTTTCCATGCCCACTTAACCTGGAGTAAGATCAAGAGTGACTAAAAACCCTGAAAGCAGGTTAGCTAGAGAGCTTGACAGACTTGAGACAATTTCAAAAGTGCCTCTTGGGCTTGGAGGGGGAAAAATGTTCTCTATCCAAGGAAAATGGCATGCAAAACAACTCCCAAGATGCAGGTTAATAGCTCTGCTGTATTTAAGTTTATGCTATGGACTGTGGCAAACAGTAAACAAGCAGCAGATTTGAGAGTCTGCTGGGATAATGGCATTTGTCAGAGCCCATGACATGTGCAGCAGCTGAAACAGATGCCACCAGAGTTTCTTAGAAGCAATTTTATCTGCTTCTGAATAACTGTCTGGGATAACCAATTGTGCTCTACACAACAAACAAACCCTTCACTAATGTACTAGCACATTCCTAGAAATAGGTGGATGACAAACAATGGTCATCAATTGTTTTTAAAAGTCAACTTCACAGGGGCGCCTCCCCTTCTTACAGTGACTTCCCTTCAAATACAAACATCAGCAAAGTTTCAATTGTAAAACCTATGCCTCGTCAGCAAGTATGCAACGTTTACCAGCTGCCAGTCATCTCCCACACCCAGCTAATATGGCTTGGGAGCAAATACTCAAGATGCGTATTTAAGAACTGAAGCGAAATACAAAGTAAGAGTAACAAACCAGGAGAATTAGGACCCTAATGGGTATGTCTACATTGCAGCTGGGAGTGTACCTCCCAGCCTGGGTTGACAGCTAGTTTGGCTCAAGCTAGCACACTACAAAGAGCAGTGTGGACCTTATGGCTTAGGTTCGCAAGCCCACCCAACCCTCTGTGTCGGAGCTCAGGTGGCTAGCCCTGGCCTCTGCCAGTGCTACAAGGCCACAATAGTATTTCTAACATGCTAAATCAAGCCAAGTTAGCATGAGTCAATCTACCCGGGCTGGGAGGCACCCTGTTAGAGGCCTAAGAAATTAAAACTAAATGAAAATGGTTTTCATGCCATCTTAAATCCTGTTTAAGGGACACTGCCAATTTAATCACACTTCTGTCCAATTTTAAAAACAGATCTACTGCTGTTGCAAGTAAAAATTATGATTAACAGAAATAAGAAAAATAGCATTTCTTTATTTTTCAATTTATTTTGTGCATTTGACAATTTTTAGATGTTTTATATTTATCGAGAGGAAAAAAAATTAAAAATAGGAGATTGTTTGTAAAAACTGGCAGGAAGACTGACGACCAACTGTAATACCTGAAAATACATTCGCTTTTAAATGGACTTGCCTTCGCATTGACACTGTCCCTTTAACAAAATACAATTTCATATATTAGACACACAAGGTGGGTGAAGTAATATCTTCATGTATTGTAATTCCAAGGGTCTATTTCTGTTTAAACAGAATGGAGAGTATCACTATCCTAGATTCATAGAGTTTAAGACCAGAAGAAATCATTAGATCATTTAGTCTGCCATATATCTCAGGCCATTAAATCTCATCCAATTACCGCTGTTCTGAGCCCAATAGCTTGCATTTGACTAAAGCATAATCTGCCCTTGCCTAAAGTATATTTCTAATTTAAATTAGTCTAGCTGTGACTTCCAGCCACTGGTTCTGGCTATGCCTTTCCCCACCAGATTAAAGAGCCTTTTAACAGCCTATACTTTTTCCATGTGAAGGAATCAATGCTTTTGTCCACTGAGAGACTGGATTCCACTAACAGTTTGTGATAGACCAGCCACTGAAGTCATTAGTTTGTTGCATGAGTGTGGTTGACAGGCCAGAATAGAGGGATCCCTGGTGTGAAGTGAGACAAAGTTAGCCTCCAGTCCTGCAATGAGCTCCATGTAGGCCAACCCCTGTGCCCACATGGAAGTACATGACTTCAATGATGCTCCAAATGGATGCAGGGGTTAGCCTGCGTAGAGTTCTTTGAACAAGTAAGGCCTTGCTCCAGTGATTTGACTATACTACACCAACAACAGAATCACTCCTCAGACATTAAAAGAAATAGAAGACATTTCTAATTAATCTAAAACTGACACCTTTAAGGAATGCATACTGGATAATAATACTTGGCACTTTTATAGCACTTGTAGTACTTCCCAGATTACAACCTCCTTGGAAGCTAAGAAAGAATTTTCAGATTTGTCTTTGAAGTGACACAATCCTCTCTCTAGTAAGAACCAAAACCACCACCAGTCTCGACCAAACATTCTGAAGCAAACTCCTCCTCTTCGGAAAATGCACTTAGAATATCTGATGTCCACATACAGCAGAAGGACCTTGATTTTTAAAGTTCTCCATTTCCTTACCAAATTTCCCCACTCCACCCCAAACTCCTCTAACCTGCATATACAGTGGTTTGTTATTGTTGGGTTGATCAGACTGGACTGGTAGGTATAAATATTATTAGAATCCCAAAAATGTGCTAGGTGCTTTACAGATATGAAGCAAGGCCGTTGGCCTGAGAAAAATACATGGACACAGGCTGGGGGCTAGGATGTAAAAAAAAAAAAAAAAAAAATGTGATTGATGTGTCTTGTTAGTTCAATTTTTTTAAAATATTCTGTTAACACAGACTGACTGACTCACGTTTTGAAAAAAGTCAAAAGAATTATATAGGTCTTATAAACTGAAAAAAATGGATCAAATTTTGGGCAGTCACTAAGTTTTAATACTTAATCTACCAGTTCATAAAGATCATTATATAAAAAAGACTCATGATGCTAACGGTGTAAGCTGTTGACAATGCAAGGGGAAATGCGTGTGATTAACTCTCATAAGTGCTAAATAGTAGATTTGGGTTAAGAATGAAAATAACATTTTAACTACAAAAAAATCTGTAAAATTCTTATATTCACAAATAGTTCACTCAGCCTGATAAAATGGGGAATAATATTTTTATATTATTTGAATAAAAAGTACAATGAAATTCATCAAATAATTGATTTTATGATCTTCACTAAATAGGAATGAACTAAAAAAAATTTTTCTTACAAACCCTCCATATGTTGCAAAGTATTACACAGGACATTGATTTTTGACTTCTGAAGGAGATGCACAGATAGCACAGAATGAATAATTGCTGCCTACCCAACCACATATACTTACATCTTCATTCCAGTCTTCTGCCGTCCATTCTTCTATTGAATTCTTCCATGCTCCTGTTGCAGTTTGGGAGAGAAGAGAAATTAGGCACAAATGGTAAGGCCCAATATCATATTTCAGTTCGCACATTAAAAGCCATCTTACCATCCATCTCTAATTACAGTTATGAATGCAGTACATGCAGGAAATTATGGTCAGGACCATGAGATGCTCTACAGAGTTAGGGTCTTTCGGGAGATATTTTTAACATGTTCTCTAGAATTTAAGGATATTTCTAGCCCTTCTGGTACCAGAGATGGTTTATGTTAAAGGAAAGACTACAGTGTCCTTAAATCAGCCATCATACTCAATAGCACCAAACATGGTGAGAAATTCACCCACTCACCTTTCCCTGATGATTAAGCTTAACAATGATGGAATCCTAAAGCAGAGTAAAATCTGAGCTCTGCACCACCATAAACATGGGATCCATACTGGCTGCACAGGTGAGCAAGACCTGCTGAGACTTCCAAAGTCTGCATCTGGACCAGTGATACTCAGACCTCAGTGGTTCAGGAGCCAAATCAGCGATCAACATTACAGTGATACGCAGACTGAGGCTCGTTTACTATTTTTATATACATTTCTCACAACAAAATGACTGACCAAGTATTATTTTATCAACTACAATTGGTAAGCAACATAGTAAAAGCAGCCTGATTGGTTAATAACTTAGATTGGCTAATAATTAAATCACACAGTGTTTTATCATCATATGCTGCAAAGAGCCACAGGAGACACACTGAAGAGCCACTTGCGGCTCACGAGCCTCAGTCTGCGTATCACTAGTCTGTGCCCGCCTGAGCTGAAGGCCCACAGTGGTGTCCCTTCTAGGACATTCCCTTCCTGCCTGCTGGCTGTCTCCTCAGGCCAGAATATCCCCATTCCACTTTCCCCTGAGGTAGAAGAGAGCCATTTTACAGGAAAAAATATCTCGTTCCTACTGTGGCAGCATGGCGGTTGGCCTGCCACTCCAGCTGGAGCATGGTGCAAAGCCAGGTACGTCACAAGTTGTAGAGAGCAGGCTGTGCAGCGCAGCAGGTTGACTAATGCTTGCGGGAATAGCACAGCAGTAGGAAACGTGCTTGATGTTTTTAAAACTGGTCTCTTCCACAGGAAACAGCAAGGGAGAGAGTGGGCACACAACAGTCAGAAACGATTAGAAAGCAGGGGTGCTGGGGCACACACGCTTGAGGCTATCCCAGGAACAGAGCCACCAAATTAACCACACAACCACAAGCGAAGAACCCACCACCAGTAAAATTTCAGTTTCCATCACCTTTGATCAAATGTAGCTTCATAAGACACCTCCATTTTAGTCGCATTCTTGTATTCAGCTCTGAACCATTTGCAATTAATGAATTTTAAAATAAAGCCCCTTGAAGACAGCATCAAACCCAGTCTGTGCTAATTAGATCAATATAGGTGTATCTATATCAATATATCTTAGTTCATTCCTCTGTGTGTTTTACATTGCAGCTAAGCCATAGACAGTAGGATTGAACACTGCTGATTTGGCAGCATGAACAGCCCTGCCCCCAACTCACACATACCCCCAAAAAAGAAAGAGGACTTATACCTTGGAGTCCACAATTATTTGGCAGGTCCTGAGCAAGATAATGTCCACTCTGGGCTGGCTCTGTGGAGCAATATAAAATTGCCTGAAATGTCTCTCAATCACACTATACCAAATAGCCTCTCACTGAAGCTCTCCATATAAAGCGTTGAGTCATGTACCTGCAGCTAAGCAAAGTAATTTTTGGCGTTTCCAGGGAAAATTCACCAGATCTCGAATTCCTGGACAAACTCCCAAGCTAGCCCACGTGTCCATGGCTTTTCAGACAGGAGGAAGAACCCAAGTATAATTTAGATGTGGAAGTTAGATCAACCTTTTCTCAGGCTTCTTTCTCCCGGCCAGTAGAGGATTGCTCCCTAAAGGATATGTTCTAAACGTACTTTTATTCGTTTCTCTTAAGAATGCATCCTCGTATCTACTCTGTGTCTGTCTTGTGTAGATTGTAAAGCTCTTCAGGGCAAGGATGGTCTCTGTATTTTGTGTCAGTACTTTAGTAATAAACAATAGTGCTCCAAGTGTTTTGTCTAGTTTTGTTTTACGCAAGTCCAGCAATGGGGCTTCCACCAGTCCCCTGTGGAGATTATTCCAAACCAACAGATCCCACAGTTACGACATTTCCCTGACATTCAACCTAACAGTTCATTCCATTATTGTTATTTTACACCCCCACTGGATCAACCCGTCTTCTGTATTGGCACCCTTCAAACATTTGCAGACAATGAGCACGTCTCCCCAACTACGTAGTTTAGTAGATTAGCCAAGTTAAACACATTTCATTCTCACTCTTGCTTCCAAAGTCAATCCCTCCAGTCTCAACTACTTTGTTGCTCTTCTATGAATTAATTCCTATTTGCCAATGTCTTCCTACATTGAAGGGCCTGGAAGTGAATACAGTATTCCAGGTATGATCTTACTACTAGCGCAACAGGTCCTCTCTTCAACATGTTCATGCCTCAGCAGTCCAAAAAACAAAGAAAGAAAAAAAATCATCACACTGGCTTTAATGCCACCTTTCAGCACTGCAAACTTGAACAATTTTCTGTCCACTATTGCCCTAAGTCTTCTGGGACACTGCAGTTTTTACAAGTATCTTCTTTCTTTTGAAAGTCTGTGTTTTGTTTTTCCAAGTATGTTTGTTATGCTAATTTCATCCTGGATAGCCATCTGTGGGAGCTTCCATTTTTCTTCTGTAAAAGCTGGTTTATCTGCTTTGCAGCAGCTCAACGACCCAGTAAAAGTGCATTCTACTATTTATTGCTGGTCTCATTGTTACTATTTTCCTCCTAATTTCTGGCTACTGATCACACCTTTGGGATTTTCTCCCCCCTTCACTCTAGATGCATTAGCTTGCACTTTCTGAGCGTGAAACTTATTGTATCCCTGTCCGTTTCTAACCTCCCTAGCTCCCCACTGTGTTATGTTATCCTTGTAATTTACAGCCCTTCCCAGTTCAGTAAAATCTGTAGTTTTCATTAAAATGCTCTTTCCATTTCAACGATGGACCTAAAACCCAACCACTTGCAGCTTTCCAGCTCCACCATTACCGCCATCCTCCGAGACTGATACACTGGTTTATTGCTCTTTTCTTTGTGGCCCTTCTGCCAGTTTCATCAATCACATGGGACTGCATATATCCAAGCCAATCTGAATTACATTTACGACTAAATTTGAGGCACATTATCTGTACTTTACTAAACATCTGATCACATCTACTGCATTCTTCTCATTCACTGATTTTAGAATTCCATTTTAAAAAAAGTGACGGAGTCTGCTATGCCTTGTTCTATATCAAACCCACGCTGTTTATTGCTCAGGATCCCATTATTTTCTAGATGCTTTCTCCCATAGCAAGAAGTCGCAAAGAAGTGAACGCATTTGGTGTATTGCAAAAAAAATCTGAAAGCCGGGGGCACCTCTGGTCACCTGGCAAGTACCCCATTAACCTACCAACTCTCAGAGTGCTCAGGCTTATTGCTTTTCATGTAGGGATCATTCATTTTGCATTTTTAAAAAGTTCTCTTTAAGCTATTTATAGAGCATACCCTACAACTATAAAAAAACAGTGGACAGCAAATAGTACGGAAAGTGTAATAAACAGCTCCCTTCTACTCTTTGGAATAGATTTGTGTTACCTGTTTTAGGTTCTATAAGTTATTTAGACTCCTCCTTGCCTTTCCTCTTCACAAATCAGCAATACTTTGGTGTTGCATTGTAACATCATGGAAAATGCTGGCTTTTCCATGATGCCCCAGAATGATGCATCTCGAGAGTATCCATGCAGCCTTTTGCAACTCTTCTGCCATCTGCGACAGCCCAGGACAACATATTCTAAGGCATCTTTAGTGCAAATGGATTACACAAGAGAAGAAGAATTTTTAAAATGCTGAAAAATTGAGCCTGATTAGTGGGGGGACAAATTAACAAGTATGATGAACTCAAAACTGAGTTGATATTAAAAGGACATCTTTTAAAAATCTAAAAAGGCTGAACTGTTTTGTAATTTGTGGTTCAGTGTTTCCCCACTAGCAGTCCAGTACTTTTCTTCCAGCTAAACATGCAAAAGCCCTTCTCAATCTGTCTTTCCACTCCTACCTAGAGAGAACGCCTCATTCTGCTTTTTTTGCTGCCCGTATCTTCGCTCTGCATGCATTCTTGTTTCTTTGCATTATTCTTAGTCTTCTACTCACTCGCTCTTCAGTATGGCAATTTTTATAAAGTTCCTCCAGGATTCTCTCCCCACATTTTCCTCCCACTGCACCGGCCTTCAATATTCTTCAAAATTTGGTTTCCTGGAATTTAAATACCCTTGTACTGATGTGTTCTAGCCCATTTAGAGCTAGGAGAACTTCAGTGGCTCATGCTTTAGCACTGAACTCTATTACCCCCACATCATTTTTCAGTGAATTGTTCTACTCTTGGTAAGTAGATAAGGATAGCTCCTCCATCTGGGTCACAAAGTTGTCCTCTGTGTAACTTAGGAATCAGTGCTTAGTCATATTTAGCTGTTTTTGTTACCCAGACATCTGGGTAGACTCCTCTATTAACATACCATCCCATGATTTCAAATATCAGTAGCTCATCCAAGAATTTCTCTAGCTCTCCATTCTTAGTGAGGATGAGACTATCAATTTTTCACTGAAGATTCTTCTGTCTTGTATCTTTTTCTTTCTTCATTAAAGTAGGATTTCACTGCTTCTAAAATAATTACAATAGCATGCCTTGCCTCCCACCTCTCTTCTCTGCCTCTGTATAGCAAGCACCAATGTTAACATTATAGGCGGGATTTCACAACATGTGGTATCACTTCTACTGCCTCTTCTGGCCTTAACTTATTTTTAAAAAACAAACATCAGTGCATTAATACCCTTTATTCTAGGTATATCTGTTTTGCTGCAGGACAAATCTATTCAGAATAATTCATTTCGGAAATACATGCCAGATTCTGAGTTAAGTAAAAGCTCCTTTCCACCCAGTTTAAAGTCTGCCTAAGGAGCCATATCAGTTTTGAACCGCGGAGATTCGCCTCCTATCCGCCTAAATGGAGAATGACAAACTCAGAAAGTCACACCACAAGGGGCTCACACCAGTGCTCAGTGAAGCCGAAATCCTTCTCCTTACATCAGCAGTTGGTTGCCAGTATCAGCCTTTTCCTTTCATTTGACAGTAGAAGATGACCTGCATAGAAACCTGCTATCTTGTGAGCAATTCCTCAGATGGTGAAGTCATCCATTTTCATCCACTTGCTGGTTCCCAACTGGACTACTGTAACTCACTGCGTTTCTCCAGCATGACACAGGATCTTTTGCCCTCATCACACCTCTTGACCTGGAACTCAAAGAAGCAGCATGCTATCCTGTTCTTCTTCTGAGTCACTGATAAGTCAGATCATGTTCTTTGCTTTCCAGTACCAGGACAAGACCACTCCCCTTTCAACCTACTGTCTGAGTCTCTGCCTCTAACCAACAATGAACATTCCACCCTTAAGACTCCACTAATAAATACAAAACCTTCTTAATCTTCATAGAAGATACAGACTGTTCTATTCGTACCCATTCTATGGCCTATTCACATTTCTAGTTATTCCCTGTTCTGGAAGATGGCAAGATCTAAGATCTCTCCCACACCTCAGTAACTAATCTCTCTGCCTTCCTGTATGTTAACGGTGGGAATTTCAGAAGTGTCCGAGTGATTTAGGGGCACAAGTCCCAATGACTTTCAGTGAGACTTGTGCTTGTAAATCACTCATGTGCTTTGGAAAATCCTACCGTAATGTACCTATCAAAAATTCCCTGTAGGGAAACGGATTTGAATAGCTCCATTCTTCAACCTTTCTTGACTCACAGGGAACTGTTTATAATTTTGCAAACGAGAACTACCCTTCTCATTGTCTAACCACAGAGCTGTGCGTATACAGCCATCCTGAGGCAGGAGCACAGCAGCAAGCTGTGTAAGTGAGCAAATACCCATGTCAGGTGAGAAGTATAAATATTTTCAGATGTTCATGAAAAAAACACAGCAGAACAGTTATTTTAATGGCAACTTGCTACCGCTTTTCATTCCAGCTCTTCCACTTTTGGAAGCCATCTTACCAGTTCCATCATCTGCATCATTCTGACCAGTCTCCCAAACCTCTGGTTTTGGCCCAAATCCATCTGTGGCAGAAGTCTCCGTGTAGTCTGCAGGGTTAAATGTCCTAGGGTTTAAAAAGGGTAGGGAAGAACAGAAATACACAGAAAGTGAATACCAAAGCCACACAACATGAAATGCCCCGATTTATGGTCTATATTTGTATTAGATTTTTACCAGTTCTTGTCTTTCATCTAGGGTCATTTTGATAATTTGTGTTTTTCAGAAAAGTCAATTTCTTTTTACTCCCAATAAGGGGGCGGTGGGAGGGCGGGGGTGCCACCAAAAACCAGGACAGTATTAAAAAAGTCATTGTAAAGAACCTGAACAAAAAACTTAGTTCCTGGAAAAGTTGCAATACCAGGCAAACCGTTCCCATCCTCATTAAACATTACTTTACAACTACAGCACAACGCTTATCAATTGGTCATTTCTCAGCAGTATACTACTGATGAGAATCCCTTGTCATATGCTTTTAGGGTGTCTGACATGTATGCAGGGCAACAGGTAGTATATCAATAAGATGATGGCAGGGAGGTGTTCTGAAATACCCACTGAAGCCGAAACTGCTCAGTATCTAAGAGATAGCCGAATGGTGACCTGGAAACTAATTTTTTGATTTAAAAAAGGCAGCGGGGGGGGGGGGGGGGGGGGGGTTGTTTTTCAACCTATCACATGAGAATTGGGTGAGAAGAGGGAAAGAATAAGGCGGCGGCTTATCTAGGGGGTGGAGGGAGCCAAGACACAAAAAAGAGGAGAAAAGGTTAATTTTTATTATCTTGACACCACGGATATGATCCACAAAGTTACTGAGAGCAAATAATGGCTAAATATAAAACACTAAGAATGGAGGGAAGCTCCTGCACCTTCTGGTAGAAAAGATTACATTCACTTGTCTTTTCAAGGGGGGGAGGGGGGGGGTTTAAAATCTACCTGCTACAAACTACAGCCAAACAAGTTTCCTTTCAAACTGGGCTACAAACCAGCCATGCAGAACTTTCAACCTGCAAAGCCTCTGGATTGACTTGGACTTTCCTTGTGGGGACTGGGTTACATGGGGACATGTTCAGTTTTCTGAGGACTGGGAAGGGATTTTGTTTAAGGGGTTGGGGGTTTTTTGAGTGTCTCTGACATGTTGACGCCGGTGTACTCACGTTAATGTTAGTTTGCCTAGAGATGGGAACAGTCACGCTGCATACAATGAATCCAACTGGTATTTCACAGACACTGTTTCACAGTTCTATATGCTTTCTATCCACAGCAATATACAATATATTTGTCAAGTAGTATTAACAGATTGGACAGCAATTAACACTCCTGCTGTGTTTGATTTTCCCCGAGAAGTATGCGCATCACTTACCCCATGCCTTGGGCTGAAAATCTCCCAGCTCCTCGCCCTCTCCCACGTCCAAACCCTACAAGAAGAGGGAACACCCTTTAATAGCATCCATACAGATGAGCTGATTGCTAATCTGTCACAGGAGAATACTGGGTTTGAGGAAGAAAGCTAGAATGGGTGAATTTACTAAATATAACTTCTCTCTCCTCAATTCCCCTCAAAGTAGAAATCCCTCCTCTAATCTATACAAAGAACAAAATATTAGTTCATCATAATATTTAGTAGTATAGTAAAGCAACAATTCTTCCCCCTCCTCTTAAAACTAGCAGAGGAGAGGATCAAACAGACCCAGGTAAGGGCCAACATAAAATCTTAGGTACATCATACACATCAAGACAGTGCCTCTACTGTTGAATGTATGTCAATCAACCTAGCTCTGTACAGTACACAAGTTAAACTTGGGTGGGCAAATATATACTAGAAACTACTCAAACCGTATTTTTTTATGTCTAGTATGGAGATATATAGCTATCATATCTAAGTTCAGCGTACAGTCCTTACCTTTCAATTTCTTGTGCTTGACTCCAAGGCCTGTACAACAAGCCCCAGCCTACACCTCTGGCCTAATCGTGTCACACTTCCTCTCATTCCTCTGCTGTACCAACGTCAGCCTCAACAACCCATTTTGTTTCCCTCTCCTACTCCTGGATCTGGGCCTTTCCCCGCAAGCTGTCCTTTGTGTAATCTCAGTTCACCACGCCGAAACTCTCGCCTTATTCAAATTATACTTAAGGCTAAGATTTTGTCACAGATATTCCTTGTAATAAGTCATGGACAGGTCACGGGCAATAAAGAAAAACTCACGGAAGTCCATGACCTGTCTTTGACTTTTACTAAAAATATCCCTAGGGAGCTGTTGAGTCCCCACAACCCCCTCGGTGACTGCAGAGGGGGCCCCGCTAGCAGCTCTGGGTTCCCACACTGCCCACGGCAGCCAGGAGCTGCAAATTACCCCCAGACGGTTACTTGGAGCTGCGGGGGCCCCGCCACCAGATGCGACCAGGGTACCCCGCAACTCCCAGCCATCGCAGGCAGTCGGGGGACTTCCACGATCTCTGTTACAAAATCGGAGCCGTAACTATATCCAGTGACTCCCTTCTTACACGATTCTCAGAAGAAATTAGTTAAGTTTATATTTTAATGTAACACCAAATTATTCCCTCCTTTGGGCTGTACTCTTGACATCAGCCTCAGACTATAAGCTCTTTGGTACAGGGACGGTCTTTACTTTCACGTCTTGTATAGTGCTGACCACACACTAGAATCATTTACATTACTTTGAAATGCTAAAATAGCAGACTGCTGTTGGGATTATTAAGTCTTTCATATGTACAATGCATTTTCACATCTGGCTTGCCATTTATTTTTTGCTGCCAACAGGTGATGGCATTACACTTGGAGAGGAAAATACATTCAGAGTTCACAACTACCTATTTGCATAACAGAACCCCTGGGAGCCTAGAGATCCAGCTACACACCAAAGCAGAATATTTTATTATGGGTGCAATTACAGGTTACCAAAACAGGGATCTTCAGGTTGCCCCAACTATCAGGACAAGTATGAATTTGTAACATTACCCTGCTATTGTAATCTTTTAGGGCTCCCAAGTACTAATTACAGTCATGAAGCAATTGGACGTGTGTGTGAATGTAAGCTCTTAAACACATACAAGAAAGCAAGGCATCGCTTGCCTGACCTTAGTATGCTCCAGGAAGGGCATTAAAATTTGGACCAGGTTAATCTGTTATTGGCAGATCTGGCCTCAATCTTTCTGTAACTTCTCTCCAAAAGAAGAGAAGCTATTCAACTCAAGGTACCTAGTCTGCACAGCAGGACTGGAAAAAGAGGACATTGTCATGGTTCTTTAAGAAACAGAGTCCAGAGAACGCCAACAATCACAGCATGAATATTTAGACAGATAGGACACGTTTCAGATTTTTAGGGAAATGTCCTGCCCAGGGGCTGCTTCTGGAAAGGGCTGAAATACCTAACATAGGCAGATGGGTAGGAATGCTTCAAGGACTCTTCAGCAACATCATTTTGGATACTGACAGAGGCAAGACACCTGGATAGTAACCTACAGAACTAGACGGGGTGTTTAGAGCAGAAAGATATTATTGATTGAAGCAGGTGGCATTTGTTTCCATAGCTAAAGCAGAGGTATAAGCAGCATATGAATGGGTTGAGCAGCAGAGCACCTCTTCTATTTGACCAGGTGAAAGCATTATAGAAGGAGAACTTGAAATGTAGATGAAAGATCAGATCAGATCAGAACATCAGAATGACCATACTGGGTCAGACCAAAGGTCCATCTAGCTCAGTATCCTGTCTTCCGACAGTGGCTAGTGCCAGCTGCCCCAGAGAGAATGAACAGAACAGGTAATCATCAAGTGATCCGTCCCCTGTTGCCCATTCCCAGCTTCTGGCAAACAGAGGTGAGGGACACCATCTCTGTCCATCCTGGCTAATAGCCACTGATAGACCTCTCCTCCTTGAACTTATCTATTCTTTTTTGAACCCTGTTATAGTCTTGGCCTTCACAACATTCTCTGGCAAAGAATTCCACAAGTTGACTGTGCGTTGGGTGAAGAAAAACTTTTTTGTTTTAAACCTGCTGTCTATTAATTTCATTTGGTGACCCGTAGCTCTTGTGTTATGCGAAGGAGTAAATAACACATCCTTATTTACTTTCTTCACACCAATCATGATTTTATAGACCTCTACCATATCCCCCCCTTAGTCGTCTCTTTTCCAAGCTGAAAAGTCCCAATCATATTAATTTCTCCTCATACAACAGCTGTTCCATACCCCTAATTGTTTTTGTTGCCCCTTTTCGGTACCTTTTCCAATTCCAATGTATCTTTTTTGAGATGGGGCAATGACATCTGCATGCAGTATTCAATATGTGGGCGTACCATATATTTATATAGAGGCGATATGATATTTTCTCTCTTCTTATCTATCCCTTTCCCAAAGATTCCCAATATTCTGTTTGCTTTTTTGACTGGTGCTGCAACTTAAGTGGCTGTTTTCAGAGAACTATCCATAATGTCTCCAAGATCTTTTTCTTGAGTGGTAACAGCTAATTTAGAGCCCATCGTTTTATATGTGTAGTTGGGATTATGTTGTCCAATGTGCATTACTGTGCATTTATAAACTTTGAATTTCATCTGCCATTTTGTTGCCCAATCACCCCATTTTGTGAGAACCCTCTAACTCTTTGCAGTCTGCTTTGGACTTATCTTGAGTTTTTTGTATCATCTGCAAATTTTGCCATCTCACTGTTTACCCCTTTTTCCACATCATTTATGAATCTGTTGAACAGCACCGGTCCCAGTACAGACCTTGGGGGACACCCCTATTTGTGTCTCTCCATTCTGAAAACTGACCATTTATGCCTACTCTTTGTTTCCTATCTTTTAACCAGTTACTGATCTATGAGAGGACCTTCCCTCTTATCCAATGACAGCTTTCTTTGCTTAAGCACCTTTGATGAGGGATCTTTTCAAAGGCTATCTGAAAACATCTAAGTACACTATATCCACTGGATCAACCTTGTCCACACGCTTGTTGACACTCTCAGATAATTCTAGCAGACTGGTGAGGCATGATTTCCCTTTACAAAAACCATGATTGACTCTAACACATCATGTTCATCTATGTGTCTGATAATTCTGTTCTTTACTATAGTTTCAATCTATTTGCTTGGTACTGAAGATAGGCTTACTGGCCTGTAATTGCCAGAATCACCCCTGGAGTCCTTTTTAAAAATTCGCGTCACATTAGCTATCCTCCAGTCATTTGATACAGAAGCTGATTTAAATGATAGGTTACAAACCATAGTTGTTAGTTCTGCCATTTCACATTTGAGTTCTTTCAGAACTCTTGTGTGAATACCATCTGGTCCTGGTGACTTATTGTTTAATTTATCAATTTGTAACAAAACCTCCTCTAATGACACCTCAATCTGGAACAGTTCCTCAGATGTGTCACCTAAAAAGAATGGCTCAGGTTTGGGAATCTCCCTCACATTCTCAGCCATGAAGACCAATGCAAAGAACTCGTTTAGTTTCTCCACAATGACCTGATCTTCCTTGAGAGTTTCTTTAGCATCTCGAACGTCTAGTGGCCCCACGGGTTCTTTAGCAGGCTTCCTGCTTCTGATGTACTTACATTTTTTTTGCTGTTATTTTTTGAGCCTTTGGGCTAGCTGTTCTCCAAATTCTTTTTTGGCCTTCCTAATTATATTTAAGTGCATGAAGAGAGTGCTAGATCCTGTCCTTCTGTTTCATTAAGGACTGAAAAATGGAGTTACTGTTTAGGGCTAGACATCATGATGTGCAGCAATTTCACTGCATATTCTGACCTCAAGAAAGGTGGTCTTCTAGGTAACTAACCAGGAAGTTCTATTCTGGATCTTTTTTAAAGGGATACAGGCAAGCTAGGCCTTGTCTGCATGGGAACACTCAGGAAATTGATCCAAATTAACTAAGGGTATGACTACACTATTGAGCCTATGCTGACATAGCTATTTTAGCACAATTATGTCAGCATAGCCCCCAAGTTTAGATGCAGCCTACACTGACAAAAGGAGTATTTCTGTCAGTGTAGGAACACAACCTTCCTGAATGACATTAGCTATATCAACAAAAGCTCTCTTCTGCTGGCATAGCTGCATCTAAATTAGAGGTTTTATGCTGGTCTGGGTGTGGGGATTTTTGACACCCCTATCTAACACAGCTATGCCTACATAACTTTGAAGTTTAGACCAAGCCTAAAGCTGTAAATTTAAAGTGGATTAATTAAACTGCATTAGGCTTCTGTGTGGATGGTCTCATTCAGAATTAAAGTGGCCTTAATTCAGTTTAATTCACTGAGAGAAATTAAACCAAATTAAGGTCACTAATTCTGAATAAGAGCATCCACACCAGGGTTTAATGAAGTTTAACTAATCCCCTTTAAATTTTGATTCAGATTAATTTTCTTGAGTGTTCCCATGTATACAAGCCCCAATTTTCCATGATGTTAATTCCTCCTGTGTTGTTTGGGAGAGTTCCAGCATGAAGTGATGCAAGGAGGTTGCCGCAATGGAGCCTGGGTGATCAAGAGAGGCTGGCTGCATCCTAAAGAGAGGAGACATGCTACTACCATGCATGGCAACACAGCCCGACTTTGGAAAACCTCCTGTGCACAATCTGAACGCCTACAATCTTTTGCTATCTTTGCTTCCAACACAGTAGATTCTGTTGGAAGTGGAATCAGAAGTATTCTGTGGCGTTACGGATTCTCTCAGGAAGCAACCGAGTCCACATTTTGAATTTTTTAAACCAAAAAGTTCTCTCCTCCCAACTCTGAATTTAAAACTCAGCCTCTAAGATATTTAAGTGTCTGGATCCCTAGAGGTGTTTAGCACCTGCAACTCATACAGAAATCACTGATGAATCACTATGGCATTACAGGTTTCTTCCACCCCATATTAGGAAATTTTTTTAAACACTGTCCCTTAACAGTGACCAACAGATTGCAGTGTAGCAGGAACCTTAAGTGCTGTGATGCAGCATTCACCCAAGGGAGGGAAGGCAGGCCCTGTTATTTTATGGAATTGCCTTGTGCATATAGTTTCTACAACAAAAAATACACCATAACGGTCAGTTTTCAAAACAAAAAGTGTCAGGTTTTTTGGCAACACAACAGGCAATGCTCTGACTGTAAATTTCCATCTGCCCAAGAAAGGAGAATGAGCAACTTTGCAGCAGCAGATTTTAAACTCTCTCAAGCAGGCTGCATCAACAAAAGCAAACAATGGGGGCACCAGGCAAAGAATAAAATTACAGCTCTAATTGCCACTCCTAATCCTGACATTTCTCAGCTTCCTTTACACTTAGATCTGCAAACAGGTTCAAGTGTTAAGCCAAATCTTGGCGATTCCTCTCCGCTCACAAGCAGCCAGCAGTGGAAATTTTGTTGGGGTCTTTTTAATCGTATTGCTCATTTTGACATTTTACTCTAGTTTGTTCCCACATTTTACTAATTGAGCCAGGTGGCCTTTTTCTGTTCACTAATGTATCTCACGCTCTTAATCAACTTTGCACACCAGCTGTAGTTTGCTTTGTTGCATTTAGAGAGATTTTCCATAGCAACTCAGTTACAGGAAATAGGATACCTGGATCATCTAAGGTGATGAGCATTCTCCATTCCCAATGAAGTCCACTGAGAGTTGCGGGGACACAGATGCTCACAGGATCAAGCCCTTGTGTGGTTTAATGATTGAAAAAAATGGTTACCTATCTTTTAGTAACTGTTGTTCTTCGAGATGTATTGCTCATGTCGATTCCATTCTAGGTGCATGCACGCCCACATGTCGGAGACTTTTGCCTTAGCGGTATCCATAGGATCAGCTGTGACGCCCTCTGGAGTGCCACGCTCAGGCGTCGGCTTATCAGGCACTGCTGGCCCTACACCCTCTCAGTTCCTTCTTGCCAGCAACTCCAACAGAGGGGCAGGAGGGTGGGTAATGGATGGACATGAGCAATACATCTCAAAGAACAAAAGTTACCAAAAGGGAAGTAACCGTTTTTTCTTCTTCAAGTGGTTGCTCAAGTTGATTCCATTCTAGCTGAGTCACAAGCAGTATCCCTGGAGATGGGCTCGGAGTTCAGACGTTTGGCTTGTAATACTGCTCTACCGAAGCCGGCGTCATCTCGGGCTTGCTGGGTAAGCACATAGTGAGACGTGACCGTGTGAATGGACGATCAGGTGGCGGCTCTGCAGTTGGAATTGGCACATGGGCCAGGAAGGCCACCACCGAAGCTTGTGCTCTAGTCGAGTGGGCAGTTACAACTGCCGAGGGAGGCACTTTTGCCTGATCACAGCAAAATCAGATGCAGGCGGTGATCCAATATGAAATTCTCTGGGTGGACACTGGATGACCTTTCATCCTATCCGCCACCGTGATGAACAACTGCGTTGATGTGCAAACTGGTTTGATCCTTTTGATGTAGAAGGCTAGCACTCTCCTGACGTCCAGGGAGTGCAACCTACGTTCCTCCTCAGACTTATGAGGATTTGGGAAGAAGACTGGCAAAAATATCTCCTGGCTTGTGTGAAATTGCAAAATCACCTTGGGAAGGAAAACTGGATGCGGCCGCAGCTGGACCTTGTCCTTGAAAAACACCATACAGGGTGGCTCCGAGGTAAGTGCCGTAATCTCAGAGATCTTTTGGGCAGAAGTTATCACCACCAGGCACCCCTTTTTCATTATTTTAATTCCCATGGTAACAGGTTTTTTTTTTCTAATAAACATTCCCCTACAGTGTTTGCAATGCAAACATGCTCTAGATCAGCAAGAAGAAAAAATAATCTACTAAAAACTGACTAGGAACAAAAGTGAAACTGACAAATCTGGTCTCATTTTTCAAAGTGTAACATGCCACAATGAAAGTTAAATTGGTAAACTTATTACACTTTTAATCACTTCACACAAATAAGGAATCTTGTTTTTTATAACTTTAGGATTTTTAACCCTATTGTGTCCTGCTAAGCAGTTCTCCAAATCATCTTTGTTATGGAACTCCACTCAACAGATACTCTCAGAATCACAGAAATGTATGGCTGGAAGGGATCTTGAGAGCTTATCTAGTGCAGCCCCCCATGCTGGGACAGGACCAAGTAAACCTAGAACATCCCTGACACGTGCTTGTCCAACCTGTTCTAAAAAACCTCCAGTGATGGGGATTCCACAGCCTCCCTTGGTAACCTAATGCAGCATGTAACGACCCTTATAGTTAGAAAGATTTTCCTAATATCTAGCCTAAATTTCCCTTGATGCAGATTAAGCCCATTCCTTCTTGTCCTATCTTCAGTGGACATCAGACCAATTGATCACTGTCCTCTTTATAACAGCCCTGAACATATTTGAAAACTTATCAGGTCCTCCCTCAGACTTCTTTTCTCACGGTGAAACATGCCCAGTTTTTAAACCTTTCATCATCGTCAGATTGTCTAAACCTTTTATCATTTTTGTTGCTCTTCTCTGAACTCTCCCCAATTTGAGCACCTTTTTCCTGAAGCATGGCACCCAGAATTAGACACAGTATTCCAGGTGAGGCCTGACCAGTGCAGAATAGAGCAGAACAATTACCTCCCATGTCTTACATAGAACACTCCAGTTAATACACTCCGGAATATCAGCCTTTTTTGCACTGCATCACATTGTTACTCCTATTCAATTTGTGATCCACTATAACCCCCAGATCCGTTTCTGCAGTACTCCTGCCTAGCCAGTTATTCTGCATTTTATAGTTTGTGCATTTCTTTTTCCTTCTTAAGTATAGTGCTTCACACTTGTCTTCATTGCATTTCATCTTAGTGATCCAAGACCAATTCTCCAATTTGTCAAGATCATTCTTAATTGTAATCCATGTCTTCCAAAAAGCTTGCAAGCACTCCAAGCTTGGTCTCATACACAAATTTTATAAGCACACTTTACTCCATTATCTAAATCATTAATGAAAATATTAAAAAGTACCAGGCCTAGGAAGATCCCTGCATCCTCCCAGTTCGACAGAGAACCATTGATAACTACTCTGAGTACAATATTTCAACCAGTTGTGCACCCACCTTATCAAATTCATCTAGACCACATTTCTCGTTTGTTTATGAGAATGTCTGGGACGGTGGGACTGCGTCAAAAGCCTTACTAAAATGAAGATATATCACATCTACGAGCTCCCCCCATCCACCAGGCCAGTAACCCTGTCAAAGAAGGAAATTAGGTTGGTTTGTCATGATTTGGTCTTGACAAATCCATATTAGCTCTTACATATCACCCTCTTACCCAGTAGGTGCTTACAAATAGATTGTTCAATAATTTGTTCTAGTATCTTTCCAGATCATAGAATCATAGAAGATTAGGGTTGAAAGAGATCTCAGGAGGTCATCTAGTCCAACCCCCTGCTCAAAGCAGGACCAACCCCAACTAAATCATCCCACCAGGGCTTTGTCAAGCCAGGCCTTAAAAACCTCTAAGGATGGAGATTCCATCATCTCCCTAGGTAACCCATTCTAGTGCTTCACCACCCTCCTAGTGAAATACATTTTCCTAATATCCAACCTAGACCTCCCCCACTGCAACTTGAGACCATTGCTCCTTGTTCTGTCATCTACTACCACTGAGAATAGCCGAGCTCCATCCCCTTTGGAACCTCCCTTCAGGTAGTTGAAGGCTGCTATCAAATCACCCCTCACTCTTCTCTTCTGCAGACTAAACAATCCCAGTTCCCTCAGCCTCTCCTCATAAGTCATGTGCCCCAGCCTCCTAATCATTTTCGTTGCCCTCCACTGGACTCCCTCCAATTTGTCCACATCCTTTCTGTAGTGGATGGCACAAAACTGGACGCAATACTCACCAGTGCCGAATAGAGGGGAATAAGCACTTCTGTCGATCTGCTGGCAACGCTCTTACTAATGCAGCCCAAGATGCTGTTAGCCTTCTTGGCAACAAGGGAACACTGTTGACTCATATCCAGCTTCTCATCCACAGTAATCCCCAGGTTGTTTTCAGCCGAACTGCCACTTAGCCAGTCGGTTCCCAGCCTGTAGCAATGCATGGGATTCTTCCGTCTTAAGTGCAGGACTCTGCACTTCTCCATTTGAACCTCATCAGATTTCTTTTAGCCCGATCCTCTAATTTGCCTAGGTCACTGGACCCTATCCCTACCCTCCAGCGTATCTACCTCTCCTCCCAGCTTAGTGTGATCTGTGAACTTGCTGAGGGTACAAGCCATCCCATCATTCAGATCATTAATGAAGACATTGAACAATACCAGCCCCAGGAACGACCCCTGGGGAACTCCACTTGATACCGTCTGCCAACCAGACATCGAGTCGTTGATCACTACCCGTTGAGCCTGATGAGCTAACCAGCTTTCTATCCACCTTATAGTCCATTCATCCAATCCATACTTTTTTTTACTTGCTGACAAGAATACTGAGGGAGACGTATCAAAAGTTTTGCTAAAGTCAAGATATATCAAGTCCACAGCTTTCCCCATATCCACAGAACCAGCTATCTCATCATAGAAGGCAATCAGGTTGTTCAGGCATGACTTGCCCTTGGTAAATCCATGTTGACTGTTCCTGATCACCTTCCTCTCCTCCAAATACTTCAAAATGGATTCCTTGAGGACCTGCTCCATGATCTTTCCAGGAACTGAGGTGAGGCTGACCGGTCTGTAGTTCCCCAGATTCTCCTTCTTCCCTTTTTAAATATGGGCACTATATTTGCCTTTTTCCTATCGTCCAGGACTCCCCCAATCACCATGAGTTTTCAAAGATAATGCTCAATGGCTCTGCAATCACATCAGTCAACTCCCTCAGCACCCTTGGATGCATTAGATGCGGCCCATGGACTTGTATATGTCCAGCTTTTTTAAATAGTCCTTAACCTGTTCTTTCACTACTGAGGGCTGCTCACCTCCTCCCCATACTGTGCTGCCCCGTGCAGCAGTCTGGGAGCTGACCTTGTCTGTGAAGACTGAAGCAAAAAAAAGCATTGAGTACTTCAGCTTTTTCCACATCATCTATCACTAGGTTGCCTCTCCCATTCACTAAGGGTCCCACACTTTCCCTGGCCGCCTTCTTGTTGCTAACATACCTGTAGAAACCCTTCTTGTTACCCTTCACATCCCTTGCTAGCTGCAACCCCAATTGTGCTTTGGCCTTCCTTATTACACCCCTGCATGCTCAAGCAATATTTTTATACGCCTCCCTAGTCATCTGTCCGTTTCCACTTCTTGTAAGCTTCCTTTTTGTGTTTAAGCTCACCAAAGATTTCTCTGTTAAGCCAACCTGGTCGCCTGCCATATTTGCTATTCTTTCTGCACATCAGGATGGTTTGTTCCTGCGTTCTCAATAAGTCTTCTTTAAATACAGCCTGCTCTCCCGGACTCCTTGCCCCCTCATATTAGCCTCCTGGGAATTGTGCCCTGAGGGAGTCAAAGTCTGCTTTTCTGAAGTCCAGAGTCCATATTCTGCTGCTCTCCTTTCTTTCTTTCGTCAAGATCCTGAACTTGACCATCTCATGGTCACTGCCGCCCAGGCTGCCACCCACTTCTTCTTCCCCTACCAATTCTTCCCTGTTTGTGAGCAGCAGGTCAAGAGGAGCACGGCCCCTAGTCGGTTCCTCCACCACTTGCACCAGGAAGCTGTCCCCAACACTCTCCAAAAACTTCCTGGATTGCCTGTGCACTGCTGTATTGCTCTCCCAGCAGATGTCAGGGTGATTGAAGTCCCCCATGAGAACCAGGGCCTGCGATCTGGAAACTTCTGTTAGTTATCTGAAGAAAGCCTCCTCTACCTCATCCTCCTGGTCTGGTGGTTTATAGCAGATGCCCCCCACAACATCACCCTTGTTGCTCTCGCCTCTAAACTTAACCCAAAGACTTTCAACAGGCTTTTCTCCAGTTTCATACTGGAGCTCTGAGCAGTCATACTGCTCCTTTACATATAGTGCAACTCCTCCACCTTTTCTTCCCTGCCTGTCCTTCCTGAACAGTTTATACCCATCCATGACAGTGCTCCAGTCATGTGAGTTACCCCACCATGTCTGTTATTCCAATCACATCATAGTTCCTTGACTCTGCCGGGACTTCCAGTTCCTTCTGCTTGTTTCCCAGGCTTCTTGCGTTTGTGTACAGGCACCTAAGATAACTAGCCAATTTCATACTGAGAAAGTAGTGTATCAGGAGGCCTCTCCTGTTGCACCCTCCTCCTTGTGTCTCCTTCCCATATCCCACTTCCCCACTTACCTCTGGGCTTAGGTCACCATCCCTGGCGAACCTAGTTTAAATCCCTCCTCACTAGCTTAGTAAGCCTGCCTGCGATATCTCAGTATGTATCGTACAAGATATCTTAGTATGTATCATAATTGCATGTTGTAACGCTATCAGGCAGTAACTGCAAGAAATAATGCTGATAGATATTACTAATTTATCCCTAAGGAGTATTAAACTTATTCAGGAACTTAGGTCTTGAGAAGGAGAGATGAAGATACTGAAGACCCAGCTAAAAAGTTTTCATTCTTTGACTCCTTTCCAAATCAAAGATTATACCCTCTGCTTATTAAGAGAGATTAAGGTCTGAGCAGTAGAGCCACTCCAGTAGGCAATATCTTAACACAAGTGCCAGGGCCGGCTCTACAGTTTTGGCTGCCCCAAGCAGTGAAAAAAACTGCCAGCGCGGACAGCAAAAGGAAGAAGCTGCCGTCCATTTGCCACCTCAGCGGGCGACGCAGAGAAGCTGCCGCTGAATTGTCGCCGTGGCCAGAGGAACTGCTGCCCCTTTCGAATTGCCGCCCCAAGCACCTGCTTGGAACGCTGGTGCCTGGAGCCGGCCCTGACAAGTGCTTTTGCCTTCTACTAATCAGCCAATAGTACAAAACTGCTCCAAAACCCAGCTGCTGTTACACCGGCTTGTACTGTTTGTACATTGTAAACATAGCACCATGTCCAGTGCACACAGCTAGAAAAAATGTCACACAGTTGATTACAGTATCTCTGCTGGATAAGCATGCAGCCTACAGAGGGTGAAAATCTCAGAGCAGGGGTTTCTATGGAGGGCTACGCACCACTATTGCCACAGGATTAGCCCCATTCCCGCCACTTTCAGGGATGAGTACACGTCGTCATCTCTCTAAATCAAGTTGTTCTCCTATAAAGGAGTAACATGATGGCCCAGCAAGGATTCTCCTAGAAAACAGCCAGTAAGATTATTCCTGCCTGAGAAGGCAGCTTAAAATAGGAAGGGAGAGCTAGAGTCCATTGTTCAAACATTAACCAACCCCTAATTTTGTATCTGGTGCCTAGATTTCTGAGTGACATGTGGATTAGAAATGCAGATATGAAATAGAAGATAGAAATGCTGCATGGGATGCCTCTGAACGGTGTTATTACTAGATTACATAAAGTGACCAATTTGCTCTCTATTGAAAGGGAAACTTTATCCCGGGTCTCGACTTTTCTATATTTAATGAAGCAGCAAGAAACCAGTTTTTACTGCATTAAGCTGACTGCAGGAAAATTTATATTTCTGCTAATATGCGGAGAGAGAGAGAAGGTCATGTGATCCTGAAAAGAGAAGACTTAACAGTGAGGAAGTGAAATGTACAGCTTTAAGCAATCCCTGCAGCTTTTAAGGATTACTGTAGTAAATTTTAACCTTAGGTATTTTTCTCCCCCAAAATGCACTCATCAACCAATGATCCAGAAGCCATAAGAAGAGAGAGTTTATCATCGACAGTTAAGAGCTACAGATGGCCTTTCATTAAATTAGCTCATTTATGTGACTGTGCAGTCTATTTGTTAGGCAGATATAGAAGTACCACACAATGCAATGAATTGTGTCTGGTTGAAGATGGCACACACAAAGCATTCCTTTTCTCAGTCTGGTATGCCAGCTTTCTATTAGTGATTATTAAATGCCTAGTTGTGAGACATTTAAGAAACTATCTAGCTATCCTACAGCACTTAGCCTCACTACTGTATCTGAGTGCCTAGGGTAACACCAGCAAACTTCTATTAAAACTGTAAAGAGTTGGGTGAATGTGGGAGACTAATTTTTGGAATACATTTCAACTTGGAGGAGGACACCATCAATTGAAAAACATCTAATTTAAATCTTTTTTTTTTTTTTTTTTAATTTCTTTTCCTTACACCTCAGAAGCTTAAACAGAAATTTCACTTTCTCCACAAAAACTGAGCTCCACCAGTTTAGCACCTTTTGTTTTTTGGTGCGAAAACTCAGAAAATGGTAGCAGTTAATTATAACGTCCCCCTCTCTGAACCGCTACTCTGTACACATACTTATCCTGGTATTTGCTGATTCACATGCACAGCCTGGTCATGTTCCTGCACTGCTCTGGAAACTACATGCCCTTGTTTCCTTCCAGTCCTTAAAAGAGCAGGGTTAGATACAGATTAACTGTTGCTATCGTGTCATTGAACATGTGATTATCCTCAGGTATTATGCCAAGGATAGGGAGTACTGCAAAAATATTCCGTGCATATGAAATTAGAAGTATGCTACTTATTGCTTTTATTAGCTCTGACACACTTTTACCCCAGCTCCTCCTAGCAACAACCACTTGTCTTCCAACCCACAAGATACTACGGCTCCCCATGAACCCTCCCCCCATGCTAAAGAAATCACTTCACTCCCAAAAGCCACTTCACCCACTAAATCAACAGAAGCTTCCCCTGACTCCCAAATCCCCGATAAATCCAGATTTCACTCTTCCCCCTTATCTTCAGCGCAACACAATCCAGATTACTTCCTGCAGCTCTTGATTCCCTTTCTTCTCTCACAGTATCCCAGCTTCCCCTTAGCCTTCCATGTCATCTAGCTAGCAAGCCTCAGAGAAGCATGACGACCCCCGCATAGGGTACAAAGCAGAGATGGCATTCTTGACACCACCAGAATCCACTTTGAGGGACTGGCACGAGTACAAGTCAAACTCCTCCACCCCTTCATTATCTTTAATAAAATAACCCAGTGCTGCCCCACAGGCCATAGTGTATCTTGGGGGTCCACAGCTCTCCACTCAGATTTGACTTTCATGGGGTGGCTGGCACTCCCCAAAAGAGCAGGTTATTGAGGGCTCACAGCCCAAATGCTGGATCTCTTTGGGGTCAAGTGACAGATCTGAGTACGCCAGCCCACAGCTGAACCTGCCATGCAGACTTGTGCACCTTGTTTAGGTCACTAAAGCCAAAAATTTCATGAAAATCAAATTACACATTGCTTACTCTTATGGAACCAAAGGGCACAGACTATTGTACGTGGCTGGGCTTTTAAAGCTACTCTTCTTTTTGAGATCTAAAAAAGCCGGTTATCCTTTGAACAAGAGAAAAGCTGTGATTGTCCACACAAAAGCACCACCACATTACCTCTCCCACGGCCACGTTTCCCACGGTCTGAAGGCCTCTCCCCTTGACTGTTGTCCACGCCATTCTCTTCTACTCGAACTGGGGAGAGAAGACAGAAGATTGATAGGGAAGGAAATTTTATCTTTACATTTGTAAGAGGTTTGAAAACAGAGTAGCAACAGATTGCGTAGCTCACAGTTTCTAACGAGCACCTAAATAAGCTGCTGGATTTTCAGAGGTGCTGAGCTGGTACAGCAGGTGAAGTAGAGGTGATGGGAGTTGTGGGTGCTCAGCACCTCTCAAATCAATACACTTATTTAAGCATCTAAACATGGATTTGGGTGCCTAAATGTAAGTTCGTAAATCTTGCACCCTGCATTGTAGAGTGGGGTGGGGGGGCAGGGGAGATCACCTTTCAGCAGGAACCCTACCTGGGGCTGTAGGGGGAAATATGGGGCAACAGGAGCTCTGCCACTCTTTGATGCTTCACACTCTCTCCCTGGCCTGTTCTGCTGACCTGTCTGAAGGGGGACAGGATCATGACCTCACCTCTCTGAGGTGGCAGCTAGCCTTAAACTGAGCCTTCCCTACCCAACCACATTCTGACTGTCCCTTGTAAAAGAACCAGTAGGAACTAGAAGGGGGTGAGGAAGAAGCCTCCCATCTCGTGCCTTCCCTTTCCCTCACCTCACACACAGAGTCCACCAGAATCTGGTCCGTTACATTTAACCTGCATGGGACACAATGTTTGTTTTTTTTACAAGACCTCTATAATTACATTCCGTGGAAAACCTCTGGCTGGATGTTTTGAAGTGTCAGCTGAAATCCAAAGAAGGGGGTCCCTGAAGGAAAATGATGACTCTCACCACTTACTACAGCACTTGCTACTGTTAAATGGAGACTCTGCACTGCACGACTTGTATTCAGCACTGCAATGGGGACATAACTATGTGCACATAAAGGTGCGGAGAGCACATTTTGAAAGATCTAGAACCCATCTGAAAACCCTAAATTCAAGATTTAGCACAGAGCCCAAAACTTGAAGGCCAAGCTGCATTTGTCTCTGGCGAACAAATTCTGGGCAACTATTTTTTGGTTTTGGTGAATTAGGGCTTGTCCACATGGTCAGTACATGGCACACGAGAGCACTGTGCATTCACACTCTGGCTTACCGTGTGCTAAGTCTCTGATAGTCCCTTATTTGTTCTAAACGCAACTTGCAAATTTCATAAATATCCGCTTTACATCATCTTCCAGATCATTAAACGAAACAGCATCTAGATACTATTCTATTCTACGTAAGTTCTTACAGACCCTGATCACTGTAGCATCTGAGGGCTTTTCAGTAGTGCATTAAGTAATGTGACTAACATCTGTCACATGTGGTTCATTCACTCTCATCATCTCTCCAAGGGGAGAATTGTGTGTGCAGTGTACTATTTTGTATGGGTGGAGGTTTTGGGTTTTTTTTTAAATGTACGTATATATTTTCATATGGACTTGGTATGTAATTTTTTTAATATGGTATGGGGCACTTTAAGAAATGGCTTAAATAATGGGTAACATACTCAAAGGTGATCTAATTCAGTACTACCTAACTTTGAAAATAGCGTTTGCAGCATTTAGCACTCTTTTGTGCAATGTATTTGAATCACTGTCCTTGAATACACTGTGGTAATTCTTATAATGTTTAGGTTCACACCAAACCCTTTCTATTTGTGTAGAAGCTTATCTTTTGTGCATGGGTGTGCTCATAATTAATCCCCAGGATATACCAAGGCCTTTTCATTTTCCCTTAAAGGGAAAAACATTTCATAAAACTCAGACCACCCTCAGGTTCTCCCACTCATATGACATGGAATCAAAACTTGGCTATTTGCTTGTTAAAAGAAATGTATGGAAAATGTATCAGGTTTTATCTGCTCTACAATGCTCAATATGAAGTTCTTACGAAGGTTCCATTCCAAATTTAAGTGCCGAACAGCGACTCTCAAAAGATTATGTGATCATAAAAAGGCAGAAGGTATTTCAAATAAATTCAATTTGCCTTTAAAAAGATAAATCAAAAATAAATTCTCTCGAAACCAAGACATGTAACAGCATCATGCATACCTTTTGCCAAAAAACAAATGCAATAACTCAGTCACCACACTGAGGCTCTGCTGGACTTTATTCCATTAGATCCTCTTCTCTTTCATAACTCAACCAACTTCAGCGGCAAGGAAGAGAAAGACCAAGGCGACTAGAGCTTTAAAAATGAAGGTGTCTGTGCTTACACTCTCGGCCACGGTTGCCTCCTCTTCCCCGTCTGTTGGAGCTTCCCCGTCCACGGCTCACTTCCCTGTCCCCTCGCTTTTCTCTGTTCTCTTTGTTTTCTGAACTCTCTTTTCCAAGGCTTTTCTTCTTTCCCCCTACAGTCTCCCATGAAGTCTATTTGGGTGGAGAAGTATTAGACACAACAGATCAAAAAGCAGAGATAACCAGTCAACTTTCCAAAACTTTCCAGCCCAAACCCCAATTAATAGATAAATGGATCTCATGTGTATAAAGCCACAGATGTATATGATGTTTTTCACATGCTAAACTAGGACAGAGAGCAAGGAAGACATCACTGTGTGAGGGGGAAGAAGATACAGCTTTTTGAGAGTGGGTTTTCCCATGGAACATAGGTAGCACACATTTAATATCTCAAATCTTTCTGGCTGCAACTGACTCAGGTTACTTTAAAGAAGTCTAGGTAGACAGCATAGCAGAAAACCTGCTAAGAGGTAGGCATCCATCCTCTCACTCTTTTCAGAAGTCTGACTGGAAACAAACAGGACTGAATCGTTTCATCTCTCAGCATGACAGGAGAGAATGCATATTTGCAACAGGGAGAAAAGAAGTCAGTGAGAGAGCAGATGAATTAGAAAATAAAACAAATGAACTTGGCTTTCTTGGAATCTAAGCACTGATGATCAGAGTATCAGAACAGCAGTTTGGGGAAACTGGGCCAAAACAAGTCAGCCCACTATGCCCAAGGACTGCAGCACATCGCATGTAGCATTGCTGTGTTCAGAAATTGCTGCAATGCCCAAGCAAGAGAAAGCGAAGAATCAAGGCTTGAATGTCAGACCTCTGCTCTCATCTTAAATCCACAGTTACATTCAGGATTCATGTCAGACCCTTAGGAATTACAAAACATTTGTAGGAGTTTAAAATGAAATAGCTAAAAAAAACCTTCTCTGAATAATATGGCAGTTGATAATATATTATGTAATTGTAGAATTAAGCTACTGAGCCATAGTTACAAACCATGCATCTGATGAAGTGAGCTGTAGCTCATGCTCAAATAAATTGGTTAGTCTCTAAGGTGCCACAAGTCCTCCTTCTCTTAAAGTAGGGGAGAAAGATTAAAATTTATTTGCACAGTGTCAGTGTGCTAGGCACTTTATATACAGTTATGAGAATGAAGTCCCTGCCTCAAAGAGCTTAGTCTAGACAAACCACATACAAACAGAGGGCAATGTATACCTCCAACCACCATCTGGAATGCTGGATGAAGCTGTGACCTCAAGAGAAGCAATGGTACCAATCATAATGAAGACCAAGTTTGGCTGCCATTAACTCTAGGTCCTGCCCAGTCTCTCCTGAACTACTCAGGCAAAGTTTCCATTCAACTCAAATCAAAGTCCCCTCTCCTGAGGATGAGCTGTGACAAGCTACCCAATGATGGCTAGACAATGCAAAAGCCCCAAATGTTATCAAGGTAGCAACACAAACTGAATACCGTAATGCTTTAAAAGTAAAAAAATCAAAAATAGTCTGTGCTTCAACTTCTCCACTGGAAAGAGTTAGCACTACAAAAAGTTACTCTGGTGGCTCCCTTTCATGGCTAGCTGATTTTGGGAGGGGGTGGGGGGGGGGGTGAGAGGGGAGAGTGATAGTTACAATCCTATTTCAATTTTTTCTCAGGTGTGAGAGGCTGAAGCACCATAGGTTTGGGCTTCTCCTAAGCTGACAAGAGCCTGGACTATGAGTTGCACAAACAGGTGAAAGAATATGCAAAGGACATTAGTTTATATGTGGTGGAAAGCTTGATTTTCCTCCAGTACAGGAGGATTACCATGGGGTTCCAAGCGCTATGGTGGATGAAGCCTACTTTCATGCTGAAATCCTGAGAAAGTTTGAGACATCTCTGAAAGGAAAGAAAATCTTACAGGGTAGACAACTTACAAGTTACCCTAAAAGGGGTAGGTCTCAAAAGGAGCTGTCGTTATTTTGCTCAGGCATAAGCTGTATGCAAAGACACAAAAGTTGGGTAGAGGCAAACAGACAGGAATTTTTAAAGGCCTCTATACTATTTTCTAACGAGTCTGTGGAATTGGTCTCCCTCAACATGGGGAGAGATGTTTTGCTGGAAACAAAGACTCTGCAATAGCCTCTTTCAGAAGCAGAGGATCACTGCTGGGAAGAGTAGAATTCCTGCTGAAACTGTCCAGGTGTTAATGTGTGTGTTAAGTAACAGGTGTAGAGCTATGAAGCAATCAAGTCCTTCCTTCTCCACTTATAAGAACTTCCACTAAAGTAATAGCTCAAGTGGAGGGTTTCATTAAGCCATTTAATGCTTCTTATGCACAGAAAGAATAATTCCTCTAGAAGGAAGAGCCGAGAGGAGTTTGGATTTCCCTAGGGATATCTTCTAAGGCTAATGCTGGTATCCCCTAACAGGGAACATCTTAGAGGAGAGGAAAGCCAGCATCAAGGTTACTCACTGCCAATAAGAGTCTGCTAAGTAACAAAGTTTTCAGCTGACCTTGTCTGAAGCAGTCCAAGCACCAGCTGCAGATCTGAACTTGGGCAGCAATGTAACAAAAGAGGCCTGTCTCGGGCAAAGTTATTGGTCTTATCTTAAGTGGCACGATGGATTGTTTGAAGGACCACCTTGGCACTCTAGCTTTGAAGGATTTAGCCAGCAAAACAGCTAGTCAGGCATGAAGACAGACGCTGACAATTTGAGTAATATCCCCAGCTGAAAAAGTATCATAGAATAATATCAGGGTTGGAAGGGACCTCAGGAGGTCATCTAGTCCAAACCCCTGCTCAAAGCAGGACCAATCCCCAATTTTTACCCCAGATCCCTAAATGGCCCCCTCAAGGATTGAACTCACAACCCTGGGTTTAGCAGGCCAATGCTCAAACCACTGAGCTATCCCACCCCCATCAAACCCATGCAGACACACGTCCATTGGAACTTAAGTCCAACACCTTAACCTCTCGGCCATTCTGGTGAGTAAAGTAGTCAAAGGAACATTGCCTAATCCCTCCGTTGATTCTGTACATCCAGAAGAGGCTGTTAGAAATACTAGAGACGGGGATCTTCATAAAGCAATTATCAGACAGTCAGACGGTATGGAGGCCTCAGTTCAAAGACATTCTTTGGCAGTCTTTTGGATGCTCTACGAATAGAACTTTTAACTATTTTTTCTTGCTTTTCTGCCATCTCGGCCGCATTAAATAGATTGCTTACAAGTTACTGCAGCACTTTAAGTGTAGCATATATGAACAACTAGAATCCCATGAAAACGTTTGACATCCTATAGTGTCTTTCAGCCAAAGACCCCCAACACACTGATATTATTGATGCACGCTGAAGCTTTTTCATTTCACCTACCACTGGAATGTAGCCACCCGTGGGGCAGTTTGTAGCAACACTACACAACAGATAAGGACAAAGACGACTGCCTAACCAAAAAATTCCTCCTGCAATTAGGTAGACAGAAAAACTTCTCCAGCAGAACTTTAACCAGGACACTAAAGCAAATGCCCTCATTGTAACAAAAAGTGACACAGGGTCTAAGATCCAATTTTCTCCTCTCTCATTCAACAACAGCCCCTGGCTTTAAAGTCCTTCTGTGGCAAAGCATGGTGCTACTGTAATTCTATGGCTGCCAAGGTTGGCGGTGTGGAAGCATACCCTTGTAGAGGGAAGGCTGGGTAGACAGTACCCAGTTCTCAAGAGGTATCCTGGGTGAACTACCAAGAGACTGCCTCAAAAATAATTGAAAAAGCTAGTGAACATGCACAGCAGCAAATTTTAAGAGCAGCTTTAAATCCTTTCATTTCATGTAATTAAAAAAATGTATACTGAGAAACTTGGAAAGCGCTGCTATTTATGACATCAGTATTGGTTCCCAGCAGGCAGGCTCGGTACTACACTGATGTACAACCATCCAAGCCTTCCACACTTCTCTATGGTGAGTGACCGATTTGGAGTGGCTCTCCAAAGGGTGAAAGTGCTATGCTAAGCTATCAGAGTGCTGGCTTGTGTTCATTTACAGAAAGCTTCTCTGCTAAACAGAGAAAACATTCTAAGACACAGTTGTGCTCTAGCCCATTTAGGTTACCCAAAGAAGCAAGTATTTTCAACTTGAAGACCATGAAGATTCAAACTTTTGAAGTCAGACTGAAATCAATATTTGCTACCATTAAAATGTGATTTTTTTTTTTGTTCTAAGTATGTATTTGGTCCCTGCGAGATACCCAAGAAACTCATTCAATGCTTTCTGCTAGTCTTGACTTAACCACCTGTTGTACAGCAAGCAATAGTTAAGGCTAAAAGCTAAAAATAACCCTAACTAAATGTTAGGTGCTGGGGGTGTGCTCCAGAGGACGGTGCTGCTCTGGGGGACTGGGGGCTGCCTGAGCAGTAGCTGGTGCCGCTGGCCCAAGGCCTACCCCAGCTGCTCAGATGGCCCTGAGGTCAGCCGCACCAGCCATTGCAGCTGTGGAAGTCACAGAGGTCCCGGAAAGTCACATGACCTCCATGAAAGACTTGCAGCCCTAGCAATAGTCCACCTCAGAGGACCCCAACATCGAGACATAGGCTGAGCAGAGGAAGGTTTGTTTGTGACTGTTACCAGCTTACTTAAGAATTTCCTGTCCTCTCAACTAGAAAGATCCCAATTTGTGACCCCTACGCTTTAGAAACAGAAACAGGATTAACTGGCTTGTAGCAACATCTGAACAGGACATGTCTTTGCACTGACTCATTATAGGAAAGATAAAGGAAGAGGGTTTAAAAGGAAATGAAGTCCAGGCTTCCCTTCCCAGTTAGGATGAGATGAGGAAGCAGACTGGATCCCATCTGATAAATTTAAAAGGCTCTGCAGGAACAACTTTACGCCCATTTAGACTCTTGTCCACTACTTCTTGGGACAAGAAATTGGCGCTACTCTGTATATTATTAAACACATATTTGGAGATATTCCTCTCCCCTCCTCTTAAAGGAATTCTCACTAATGAGGCTATTAATGAAACAAGTAGCTATTTGCCATGTCCAACTGTTCCATTATTAGAGTTTGAACTGTAACTCCTCAGGGCACAGACCTCATCTTAATTTTACACTTCCTAAGTGCAGTGCGCACCTATGGAGCGATACTGTATATCTACAAGTGGCTGCTTCTCCTGTTACAGCAGTGAAAATTGGCTGTTCATGGCAAACACACAAGGCTGTTTACTCTGGACCATCTCCAACTGCCTGAGACATCAGACTGATTAGACATGGCAGCACATAACACTGCATTTGCCATTAAGTACCAGATCCAGAGGTGGAGCTAAAGTGGTTTTGTTTATATGAAGTCTTAGACCTGGTCTACACTGGGGAGGGGATCGATCTAAATTACACAACTTCAGCTACGTGAATAACTTAGCTGAAGTCGAAATACTTAGACCTACTCACCATGGTGTCTTCACTAGGATGAGTTGACTGCTGCTGCTCCCCCATCGACTCTGCCTGTGCCTCTCGTGGGAATCGATGGGAGAGCACTCGGGGGTCGATTTATTGCGTCTAGAGTAAACCCGATAAATCGACCCCCGCTGGATCGATCACTGCCTGCCGATCCAGCAGGTAGTATAGACATACCCTTAGTGTTTATCAGAGGGACTCAGCAGTAAAGTGACAGGACAGCAACAATATTTTCAAAGCTTAGTTTGGGGTTTGGGTGTTTTGTTGTGCGTGCCTGAGTTTTGTTGTTTTAAACGTTTTGTTAAGGCAAAGTTACAATAAAACATTAACATACTACATCATACATCAGGATCACGTTAATATCCGAAGAACCTAGCTAAAGATTCTGGCTTGCTGGCTGGGAAGCCCTCCTGCTCTGAGCATGCTAAAAAGGGTCACCAAATTTCTCAATACCTATGCTCCTTTTTGTGCTTCTCTTGTGTACTACTTGGCATGAAAGATTTTTTTTCAGTCCAAGGACAGTCCAGATTTTACCATATCAATATGTGAGTGAGAAGTCTCCCCAGTCTTCATTTCTTTTTTAGGGAGAGCTGGAAGGAGATAGAGGGATTGGAGATTCCTGAGGTCAAGGGCTTGATTGTTCCCCCACAATCCACTCCTAGAAAGTGGAAAAGGGACCATAACAAAAATATGCTGTTTTGTTCACAAGTGGATCCTTACTGTGTCTGAGCTTCCTTCCAGCAGTATGTTGATTGCTCTATTCACATCCCCATTACAATCATGTAGCGCCACTATGCATTCATCCTGGTTCTTCCCCGTCACTTCCATGAGCTGGTAAAAAAAAAAAAAAAAAAAAAAAAGTTAAAGACATATTAGATATCAAACCATTATTAAAAGGAATAAGACGAGAATTAGTGCTACTCCAGACTCTCCCAAGAAGAACACTGCTGCTGTACCAAAGACGAACTGAAATGCTATGTTTAAAATATATATATTTTCAAGAATTGCTTGAGATCCCAGAGTCACTAACACCACATTTGCAGACATACAGGACAAATAAATACAGTTTAAGGGTGACCTGAAAAGCCTAACCTTTGCCAAGATCTAAGCTCAGGTTTCTGTGTTTGCTTTTTATTTATAACTTAGGGCACTGGTCCCCAAACTGTGGGTGAGCCCCCCTATGGGAATGTGGAGGAACATTTGGAAGGTGCCCGGGCCAGCCTCCATGGGGAGCAGGGAGGGAGAACCACCCAGCCACACACTGCCCACCAGCTCCGCTTTGGCTCCGGCCCCAGCCCAGGCCCCGGCCTTGGCTCCTGACCGCAGCTCCCGCTCCCAGCCACAGTCCCAGCTCCTGGTTTTGGCCTTGGTCCCCAACCACGGCTCGGTCCCACTCCCAGCTCTCAGCCCCAGCCCCTGGCCCTATTCCCAGGGGGCACACACAGATTACATTACAGGTAAGGGGGGAGTGACATAAAAAGCTTGGGGACCACTGACTTAGGGTCAGATAGCTGTGTACAGCAGAGAAGCGCAAAAGCCTGAGGAAACCTTCCCCACAATAGACCACAGAGCATCATGGCCACAGCAGTCTCTGCAGTGCGCTTTCAGGGGGAGGAGGGATGACTGACTAGATATAATCTTTGTAGTGGCAGATTCACCAACCCAACCTGTCTCCTGTCCCCCCGACAAAAAAACCCAACATGCATGTTGGAAGCCTCTGCCACATTCTGGTCCCTGCAGGTACTGTAGCCCTCCTTTGCAGAGTCTTGGAATCCTATGCATTTCCACACTTAACAGATGCACACAGGTTATGCTACAAGCAGGGAATACACGATTTGGCTCCTGGTGTGCACCCATTGCCATGGCAACTGAGCACATACCAGACAATTGTGTAATGTAGACATCAGGAAAAAGTACGGAATAAAGACCATGCCTCAGACCAGGCTTTATAAATGAAACCGAAGAAAATGCCACTGGAAGGAAGGGAACAGCTGCCATGCAGTCACCCTAAGCTGGACTAAGTGGGTGGACTGCTGGATTCTGCACCAGCTGAAGCTGCTCATTGTTTTTCAACAGTAACCCCAATAGTAGCACTTGGCAGCAAGTGATAATCATAACCCAAGGCACAGCAAGGAACTGAACTCTTTATGCTGCTTAAGTTGCTAGTGATTACCCACTACACCAGGATAATTAGAACCCTAATGCCTTGTACCCAAATCCTGGCATGCAAATGGAAGAGGAACTGATGAGAAGCAGTTTGATTTTACAATGAATTTATTTGCAATTTTAAGCCTACACATGCTATAATGATCTGGGAACTCAGTTTATTTTTTTAAAAAAGATTCAGTTCACCTTTGAGCTATGTTTAAACTTCAGCTTTTCCTGAAAAGCTGCCAAGATGTTAGCAAATGCCATTTACACAGGTGATAAATACTTCCCACGTATGTGTATGCACAAGAGCTAAATACACTTTGGATTATTATATATTATCATTATTATTCTGAAGATTATTAAGCAATAGCAGCTCATTAGAAGGATGCTGTATTTTAGGAGATTAGGGCACGGACAAGGACTAGGTGGATAAGGTTCAATCCAGACAAGCCTAATGAAACACTGGTAGGTCAGAAAAAGCAATCAGAAAAATTGACAAGAATATTGGCACCTCTGACTGAGGCTGGCACTTGTCACTGAGTTTTTCAGTTTGATGATCTTGAAATATCTTGGGCTGCTTCTACCTGGGACGAACATCATTTCGTTTTCATCTGTGCGTTGTGACAGTTTCTTCTGAAAGCTCACCTTGTTACAATCACCCTGAGATTAGATGTGAGCACTATGAGGTCCATAGTGCTTTAACTTGGGCTCATCTAGGAGCTAGTGCAGAAGGCACCTATCTGGTTATTATACAGGGTTTAGCAGACCTGCTTATTGTCCTCTGCATGGCGTTTTGGCTGTTGATTTGGACCAACAAAGCCCTACCTGGTATGAGATATGCCTACCTGGGAGACTATCTGCCCACCTATCCCCCATGCAATACGGCCACAAATGCAATCAGCGGAGGTGTTTAGGTTGATTTAAATGGGAGGAGGCTACTGGCAGGGCATTCTCTGTGAGAAGTCCTGTATTCTGAAACTTGCTTCCCACCACAACCGGGATTCATTAACCTTCAGGGCATGCTGAGAGACCATGGGCTCCCCACTGCCACCAATGGGCTTAATCAAGGGGGTAGGTTGAAGGACAGAGGATGCAATGTGAAAGCTTCAAAGAGATCATTCTGTCCTCTGAAATCTGAGCAAACAAAACCATTAAGCACCAGACTAATGCTACATATAAAAGTCAATGCACCAGTAGTAACATGGGAAACGTACTTGTTTTACTTTATCTTCAAAATCTGCATCATTCTTATCATAGATCATCTGAGCGAGGCGAATCTGTTCTGCTGTTGCCTGAAAAGTGCAAATATCCAGTAAGGGTCCCAAAAAGTTTAATTAAAACATAAAACAAAAACTTGTGACTGTACTCATGCAATTTGCCTCCCACTGTCAACACACACCAATTTTTTCTTCCAAAATTTTTAAAGAGGAATACAAGGAACAGGCTCAGAAGTTACATGAAGAAGGAACTAAAAGGGCCTCGTCTAGACCAGCTTTAAGGTTGGGGAGAAGGTATGTCAAGGATAAATTACACTACAATTGTGACAGTCAGGGAATCTAGATAAATCCTAACCACGCCCCTGTAACAGAATAAAAGTCCTACAGAGTCCAGGGGCTTTCACCTTGTTGTAGGGACAGCTTCCATCTACACTACATCTTTGTCAGTGCGTAACCAAGCCCCTCGACTGTGCTATAGTATTAGATCTCACATTTTCACTTGTGAACAGTCTCTTCTTTTCCCTGTAGGCACTAAACTTGTTTCCTTTGTCTCAATCTGTCACTGAATAATTTTGTTAATGGCTGTTTTTGTTGTTGGAAAGGTTGGTGCTTTGGTTATAGGTTTGGACAACAGACCCACACTGGCAATTTGTCAGGAACCCCAAGAGCCACACTCGACTGGCATAACAGAGCACACGGCAGCTGCCCTCATCTTTCTGGTGAAGCAGCAGCTGCCCATGGACATTAGTGGCCACATCATGTAATGCTACATTTTGATCCATCATGTGGCTTTCAGGGATCTATAGCCTCTGTGGGATAAACCTCTAAAGAAAAAAGGAAGGGGGCTTTGGGCCACCTTTTGCTCATGGGCCTCATTCCATTCCCTCCCGAAACATGAAACCTTTTCTACCTGCTGCACACTAAACTGAATGCTGGGGAGATGACTGAGGTCCCAAATTGATGCTGACACACTGAGAAAGACTTTAGTGAAAAAGGGGATCATAGCTATCCATGGAAGAACAGAGGTGAAAACCCACTGTTGAGGGTGAATCTCATTACTACGAGGCCACCTCAGAAAGGTTGCACAGTAAAATTCTATTCCTTGGCTACGAGTCAAAGTAGCCAACACCTCTTTCAAGAAGAATGCCTGTGCTGTTAGGCGTTTACCACAAGCGCACAAGTTAAAGAAGGCAGACGGCTATCACTCCTGCAACAAGTCTAAACACTGAGTGGAAGAGTTTAAAAATTGTTTTCAACACACCTCCCTCAGCTGCCGACTTACTGAGGAGTCATTGCAGCTGTCCCACCCAGTTCCTTGAGGAAAGTGGCATATGCAGCGATGAAAAGTCAGATTCCAGGCTGCAGGACAATCAGTTTGTACTGATCACAGTACTCAGTCCTTTGCATTTCAAGGTGTCCTACATATATTATCCTCACAGAGTAAGTCAGTGACAGAACTGAGAGAGTATTCAGGAGCTCTTAACTCCCAGCTCTATGTTCAATCCAACAGACCATTTTGCCTCAGTTAAAACTAAGCTTTTCAAATCAGTTTGCACCAAATGCATGTAAGCACACACCAGTAAGCATTTGGGTACCTTTACTGTAAAGGAGCAAGGTCCACCAATAATTTTAGGAACAAAGTCCCAATAAGTAAAAACCACTTGTTAGGGCTTATTTAGTGGCACAATACTCCTGTCACGCTACGGCATCTGTTTCCCCGTTTCTGATAACCTACCCACTAATTTATCTCAGTGAAGAATTTAGACAGTAATCACAACAAACAGTAGATGAAGTGAGCTGTAGCTCACGAAAGCTTATGCTCAAATAAATTGGTTAGTCTCTAAGGTGCCACTAGTACTCCTTTTCTTTTTGTGAATACAGACTAACACGGCTGCTACTCTGAAACAAACAGTAGCATTCCTGAACAGAGACAACTATTTGACCAGAAACAAGAAACCAGTTGTTTTATCCCTGCTCAATGCTTTTAAAGAAGACCAACCATTGTTAGACAAAAAGTAAAATCTTTTGGAACTTGACTGTAATACAAGGTGTGACACATCCACAAAGAAAAACTGAAAATAAAGGCCTTATCTACACTAGGATTTTTTGACTTGCAAATCCCAGTGGGTGCAACACCACTAGTGTAAGTATCAATAGTATCTGTATGTACACAGAGTTCAGGAATGTAACCATTGTCCTATTACCCAGAGTTAGAAGATGGTGGTAAAAGCTCCTGAACCCTGTCTGTACTACGGCTATCTTCAGTGGAGCTGCACCCATTTTGAATTATGAGGCCAAAAAACACAGACAGTTACCAAACCAGCATTAGCCATGGGACGTGTCGCTTTCAATATCTGCAGTCTGGTTTGCCCTTATTGAGTAAGTGTCAACTCTATAACTAGTACTGTATTAGCCCACAAAAGGTTGCGCCCTCATTTTTAGTTCTTATGACTAACAAACAAGACAGCCAAGTTCTACCTGTCCAAAAAACCTTGACCAATCACAAAACACACTCACAGGGATTAATTATTTGTCTTACTACCAACACACAAAATCAGAAAGCAAAAAAACCCCAAAAAATCAACTAACACAAATGTTACAAACCCAGTGTAACAGTGATACTATTCAGAGGAAGGAAAAATGTGTAATGTAATTTCTTATTCAATTCAAATTAAGATCAGCATTACACTGTGGGGTTTTAAGGTGACTTCCGAGGTTAGCAGCATCCTCTCAATTCAGATAAATGAATAAACAGTGACCACAAAGTAAAATACAGCACATTTCTGCTGGTTGGTAAGCTCCTTCACGCAAAAGTGCCAATGTGATATCTGAAGACAGCACAGAGAAAACAGGACAGTCAGTACTTAGAATAAGTAATTCTTCAATTGACCAAACCAGCATCACCTTATGAAAAGGGAGGAGAGAAGAATTTAGACACCACATGGGAAAACTCAGAAGATTTACTGTATCCAAGCTGTCAGGTTACAAAAATAAAGCTTCTCCCCAGGAAAACCACTTTCTGGGTCTCTGCAGTTGAGCAAGACACCAAGTTCAAGACTTACAAATGCAAATCAGAGGGGGAAACTTGGGGTACATAGTAAAAGAGACTACTATATGAAGTAGAAAGTCAGCCTCCCCATACCACAAGTCAATCCAAGAGCCAAGAAGAGGCACCATTCCCCAAGTGAGCACCAGTAGCCTGCTGTATTTTAGGATATGCTGACCTAAGAGACAGACAGACAGGCAGGCTCTTGTCAGCCCAGCAGAACACATGGGTGACTCCTGAAATAATGCCAGATTTTCAGAAGTGCTTGGCATCCAGCAGCTCCCAAGCTGTTTAAAAAATCTGGCTATTAGTGCCCAGCTTCTCTTTCCCTCCCCCACCCTGATGGACTGGCCTAGACCATCACTGCAGGGTTGCTGAGTCTCTAAACAATGGAAAGATGGCCTAAGTCCATCTGGATAGAAAGCTGGCTAGATCGTCGGGCTCAACGGGTAGTGATCAATGGCTCCATGTCTAGTTGGCAGCCGGTACCAAGCGGAGTGCCACAAGGGTCAGTCCTGGGGCCGGTTTTGTTCAATATCTTCATTAATGATCTGGAGGATGGCGTGCACTGCACCCTCAGCAAGTTTGCAGATGACACTAAACTGGGAGGAGTGGTAGATACGCTGGAGGGGAGGGATAGGATACAGAGGGACCTAGACAAATTAGAGGATTGGGCCAAAAGAAGTCTGATGAAGTTCAACAAGAACAAGTGCAGAGTCCTGCACTTAGGACGGAAGAATCCCATGCACTGCTACAGACTAGCGACCGAGTGGCTAGGCAGCAGTTCTGCAGAAAAGGACCTAGGGTTTACAGTGGACGAGAAGCTGGATATGAGTCAACAGTGTGCCCTTGTTGCCAAGAAGGCCAATGGCATTTTGGAATGTATAAGTAGGGGCACTGCCAGCAGATCGAGGGACGTGATCGTTCCCCTCTATTTGACATTGGTGAGGCCTCATCTGGAGTACTGTGTCCAGTTCTGGGCCCCACACTACAAGAAGAATGTGGAAAAATTGGAATGAGTCCAGCGGAAGGCAACAAAAATGATTAGGGGACTGGAACACATGATTTATGAGGAGAGGCTGAGGGAACTGGGATTGTATAGTCTGCAGAAGAGAAGAATGAGGGGGGATTTGATAGCTGCTTTCAACTATCTAAAAGGGTGGCTCCAAAGAGGAGGGATCTAGACTGTTCTCAGCGGTGGCAGATGACAGAACAAGGAGTAATGGTCTCAAGTTGCAGTGGGGTAGGTCTAGGTTGGATATTAGGAAAAACTTTTTCACTAGGAGGGTGGTGAAGCACTGAAATGGGTTTCCTAGGGAGGTGGTGGAATCTCCTTCCTTTGAGGTTTTTAAGGTCAGGCGTGACAAAGCCCTGGCTGGGATGATTTAGTTGGGGATTGGTCCTGCTTTGAGCAGGGGGTTGGACTAGATGACCTCCTGAGGTCCTTTCCAACCCTGATCTTCTATGATAAGTCCTTCATAGTCAGTGTCAACCTCAATGCCTTCACAATACGAATCTTTTTTTAATCTTCATTGTACCACTTCCTGTGGGTACACCCCACCTCACAGGTCTCTGGAAGCTTTCTGGATCCTGCTGCAGATGCCTTTTTGAGTGTGGTCCCTATTGGCCACTGAGAGAAGCTTCAGTCTTCCACGCAAGTTCTAGCACTAACTACAGATCCTCTAGCACAGTGGTTTTCAACCTATTCTCCATTGTGGGCTGCATACGCAGCTCTCTCTGTGTTCTGTGGGCCGCATCCACACAATATATATTCCACCTGTATGGCCACATGGGCTGCAGCTGTGTGCTCATTGGGCCGCAAGCGGCCCACAGGTTGAGAACCACTGCTCTAGCATCAAGATTCTAGCCTCTGGACAGTAGAAAGAGCTGAAGTCTGAAAAGATGTGAAGAGCCTGTGGGATAAGATCCTGGCAGAAGACTAGCAGACAGCCTTGCAGTTCCTTGCTGATCTGGAGCACTGCTGAAGAACGCAAGACTAGCGTGGATGTAGGAATATGGATCCCAGGCTTGAAGCCAGCAAGCAGTTTGCTCAGTAACCCAATACAGTATTAAAATACAAGCTACCGGACATGCTTGCCAAACTGATGCAATGCTTTCTTCCCTCCCCCACTCTCAGTCTTTACTAAACCTAGGGCAGCGGTTCTTAAACTATGGGGCAGGCCTCCCAAGAGAGGCGAGGGAATGTGTCAAGGGAGGTGGGAGCTGTGCGCTTTTCACTTATTTATTTTTTGGAGGGGGGCGGGGGGAGGGGAGAGCTCTAGCTGTCAGCCCCAGGTGACTGGTCCTTATGCAGAAGGGCTGTGCATACCCAGGAGGCAGGGATAAAGGGGACAGCTGCAGTCCCGTCACCTGGGCTCTCCCCCCCACCCCCAATCCCTCACCTGGAGGCAACTCAGGCTCTCGTTCCCCCCACCTCATTCCCTCACCAGTAGGCAGCCCGGGCTCAGGCTCTCCTTCCTCCCCTGCCCCATCCCTCACCTGGAGGTGGCAGGGTTGCAGCTCTCAGCCCCGCGGAGGCAGCAGCAGCACAGAACTAATGGTGGCAATGGGGCGCCAGGTCTGCTGTGACAAGTGATACTGACGAATATCACTTTTCATATTGCCTTCCTTACTTCTGTGCTGTGCTGCCTTCAGAGCTGGGCACCTGGCCAGCAGTCACTGCTCTCCGCTATGCCTTCAGAGCTGGGTGGCAGTATATGTACTTGTGGGAGGGCGTAAACAACAACTACAGACACAAAGAAGGGGGCCCAATCAAATACGTTTGAGAAACACTGACCGTGGGGATGGTTGCAGATCATAATATGCCATTTACTCTCAACCTGAAAGACAGACGTTACACAACACCTACCTGTACGACTTGTTTCTGTGGTTGTGCTGGCTGCGTGGTTGAAATCTGTGTTTTGTCCCGAGTGCCCCGGGTACGTTCACTGCCCACCGAAGTCATCATATACAGTATATACAAAACAATGTATGTACAAAATAGAAAATCTGAAATAAAAGGAAAAAACGTATCAGCTGGTTAAGACAGGATACATATCCTTGAACCACAGTACCAGAGATATTACATATCCAAACTCAAGGAAGAAGGGTAAACTCATCCACATGATTTATTGCCTGTCTCTTACCATTAAGGCATGAAAATACAACTTTTTCAACTGGCTAGGAGCAAAATAGCATACACAGAGACAACTACTGTGAGTACTTAGGCAAAAGACAAATTCAATGCATAACTGGCCATCGGCATGGACAAATATTCTTAAATGCATCTGCAGTAACTACATACAGAAATTAGAAACACCGCTGCATGCCCAATTTTTTCAAATACAGGCCTACAGTAGTTAGGAGCCTTTTTTAGAAGTTACCTAGGAATTTTATAGCTAATCCTATTATTGCTATATCCTGGTCTAATTTATTATTTTTCCATCTTCTTCCTCTTCCATTTACACATAAATACAATTTTTATTGACCAAGACTGAACTCAGCCATTAAGATTTCTGATGTGATAGTTAAAATGTATTCAATAGATTCTGAAGAGAAACACAGTATTTCCTGAACTCTTACATATTTAATTGGAAAAAGGCTGCCTTTACCAGGAATTGACTGTAGCATGATCTGAACCGGAAGACCGTGTTTCACCTGGTTTTATGAATAGGTTTGCCAAAGCCAAACAGTCCTTCAGACTAAATTTGTCTACAGAGCTCCAACATGAATAAACCTTCACAGCAACTGCACTTTTGCATTCAAAGGACCCAAATCAAACAGAACACATGTAATTGAAGCTCAGCTGGCAGTGTGATCTACATGAAAACTAACATACTAAGTAGTAGTGGACACTATTTAAACTAAAAAGTGCATCAATTATGTCACACACTACCTCGCCTTGGCTGTTCAGTAATACTTCACATATGCATTGCAAGACAACCACCTTCAGCAGAGTTTAAAGTAACTTCCTTTGATAAAAGTTCTTTAATGGTAAACTTGAAATACTCATATATCCACTAGCACTTCTTTACACAAACAGCTTTTGAACTATACTATCTGGAAAAAACAGTTAGCGTCCCTCTGAATTCCAGTACACTGAAGATTTAAGTTCAGGTAAGCTAATTATACCTTTGAATCACTTTTGTTTTGTGCTGCCCAGGACATCATAATTTGAATCCAACTTATAAGCAATGAGTAAGGTACTGTGTACACAGAGTCTGGAAAAAGCATTACTACATTTCAAAGACTAAGGCTGATAGTTTCACACTTTGGTACCTGAAGTTACGCACCTAAACAAAATCAAAATGGCCCCATTGTTTAAGAGGTGCTGCACACCTGCAACTCCCACCGACTCCAACTTGAGTTGTGTGCACTCAGCCCCCCTAAAGCCAGCCCATTTTTGTTAATTGCTAATTTGCTAATTAAAGATTTGGTTCCCTAAAGCTAGGCACTCACTTGAAATGTCTAAATCTACTTGCACTAAATAAGTTCGTCTCTATATTATGGAAATATCCAAGTTTAACATATGGTTGGAGCTCCGCTATTTTATAACATGGTTTCTTTTTGTCTGTACAAACATAAACCAAATGGAACCATGTTAAAGAACCAGGTTTTAACCTTCGATGCCTAGGCTAACACAGAGTTCCTTATAATAGGGTTATAACCTTTTTTGCCTGCCCACACAGACCAAAATAAACCATTTTATTACACAGCTGTGCCACAACCACCTTTCACAACCATGTTTACTTTCCAGTGTGAAACAACTCTTTAAAACACACACACACAGTTTTAATTCTATTGGGAAATCAAACTGTACAGCATGGTTTGGCCTGACAGCATGCACAAAGACAAATACTGTTAGTGTTATAGCAGAGGTTGTTTTGAAGTGTTAGCCCTGATTAGAGACCCAGATTAACACCCTATTTTTTAACCCAGTTATTACTCAGCTTCACCCCATCCATGCTGACCAGCAAGCTAGTGTTATAACCTGGCTCAGCTGCAAGCAAGAACAATCATGCTTACAGTCTAGGGTTGCCAACTGTTTAATCGCACAAACCTAAACACCCTTGCCCTGAGGCCATGCCCCTGCCCCACCCTTCTCCGAGGCCCCCCCCCCCAATCACTTGCTCTCCCCCACCCACACTCACTTTCACCATGCTGGGGCAGGGGTGCGGGAGGGGGTGCAGGCTCTGGGAGGGAGTTTGGGTGCAGGAGAGGGCTCAGGGCTGGGGCGCCGGAGGGAATGAGGGCTCCAAGCAGCGCTTACCTCGGGCAGCTCCCAGAAGCAACCAGCATGTCTGGCTCCTAGGTTCAGGGGCAGCCAGGCAGCTCTGCACGCTGCCCCTGCCTGCAGGGACTGCCCCCAGAGCTCCCATTGGCCACGGTTCCCAGCCAATGGGAGCTGTGAAGTTGGCACTCAGGGCAGGGACAGTGCGCAGAGACCCCCAGCCGTCCCTCTGCCTAGGAGCCAGAAAGACGTGCCAGTCGCTTCCGGGAGCCATGCGGAGCCAGGGCAGGTAGGGAGCCTGCCTTAGCCCTGCTGCGCCACCGACCAGACTTTTAGCGGCCTATTAAAATCTCCTGGATTGGTTTCATTAGCCACCAGGAGACTGATTCTGATTCCAGGAGACTCCCGGCCAATCCAGGAGAGTTGGCAACCCTATTAGAGTCACAGAGTACATCTACACAGCAAAACACAACAAAGAAAAAATATGACAGCAAGTCTCAGAGCCCAGGTCACCTGACTTGGGCTCCCAGTATGGAGCTAAAAATAGCAGTGTAGCTGTTAGGGTGCAGACTGGAGCCCAGGCTCTGAGTTCTGGCAAGGTGGGAGGGTGTCAGAGGCCAGGCTCCAGCCCACACCCTAACGTCTATACTGCTATTTTTAGACCTATTATGGGAGCCTGAGTCAGTTGACCCAGGCTCAAACACTTGCTGCAGCAGGGTTTGGTTTTGTTTGTTTGCTTGGCTATGTAGATGTACCCACAGAGTTTAAGGCCAGAAGGAACTGTCAGATCATCGAATCTGACCTCCTGCACATTCACAGGCCACTAAACCCTACACTGTTAGTCCTGCATTGAGCCCAGTAATCTGGATTAGAATAATGTATTACAGCCCTCCAGAGACTAAAATTTAAGCATGTTTCTTAAAAACCATTGTTGAAAGCCCGGTGGAGATGCAACCTTACAAATAAAAACTATTACAGTTGAACCTCAGGGTTACGAACTGACCAGTCAACCAAATGCCTCATTTGGAGCTCAAAGTATTCAATCAGGCAGCAGCAGAGACCAAAAAAAAAAAAAAAAGAAAAAAGCAAATCCAGTACAGTACTGCGTTAAACAAACTACTAAAAAAATAAAAGGAAAGCAGTACATTTCTTCGGCATAGTTAAGTTTCAAAGCTGTGTTAAATCAATGCTCAGTCGTAAACTTTTGAAAGAATAACCATAATGTTTTGTTCACAGTTATGAACATTTCAGAGTTACAAACAACCTCCATTCCCAAGGTGTTCAAAACCCAGAGGTTCTACTCTTCTCAGCTTGTATTCTGGTAGCTCCCAAATGCCACAGACACATGCTGTACATTCACACATCCTGGGTTGCTGCGCACTAACTCACCATGTAGACAGGTCCTAAGAAACCATGCTTTAAATGGTTTTATTGCACCACTGCACCTACTGTGTACCAGCCAAGGAAACAGCACCTTTCTAGCAACAAGAGGGTGAGGGTCATGCTCTACACAGATGCTAACATTACTCCCTAACTCAGCATTGATAGGGCCCTGCTGTATCACTTCCTCACTAGAATTTCACCAAATTCCCACAATCATCCTTTACAGCGGTATAAGAAGAAATACCAGGATGGCAACAGACACCTGCTGCTTTCTAAATCAGAGGTTAGTATGGTTCTGAGAATTTTCAGTATTAAGTGGATATTGCTAATTATTTAAGATGTGGTTTAACAAGAGCCTCTCTCCCTAACAGACTGGCTTCTCCTTCAGCTTGATCCTGTAGGTTAGTGAAATCCTTTTGACAGTCTGTTGCCATGGAAATGACCAGTATGTCACAAATTCAAGCATCACATCTTGACTGCAAGATCAAGTGAGGAGGATAAGATGGGCTGGGAGGATAGAACTCCTGGTTAAAGATCTATTCAGGAAAGTTACAAATCCATTTGTCAGCTTTTTGTGTGTCAGAACAGTCCATGTTGATGTCTGGCCCAGTGTGAAAATCCCTTGATTGCCGTTCATATTTGACCTTGCAAAGATAAGTATTCCAGATACACTGCTGCTCCAATATGCACCCGGAACAGCTGTTTTTTGAATAAATGGATTCATGTTAAGCTACAGACCTTTACAGCACAAGTGTTGGAGGAGGGGGAAAGTGCTCCAGTAACACAACAGACTGGACTTTCAGACACTGCTATAAAGAAGCAGTCACACTTTCCCTTACGACAGTAAAAACTCTGCTACTTGGGATCAGTTTCAGCAAATCATCCCAAGCCCACTGTAAGTTAAGCTCACCCTCATCCGGGAGATACTAATTCCCTCTAATAGAAACCCATCTACTAGCTAAAACCCCCTCAATTTGAATACTGTTTAGCTTCTCAAGTGCTAAAAAACTCCTCACTGGAGGAGATCTGAAGGAGACCAGCCCTGAGCACTTTCAGAACGTGATGCAAAACTCAACTTTAGTAATATCTCACAAAAGCCTTGCCACTGTAAAAAAAAAAGCTAAAGAATGAATTTGTAGAAGTCTCCAAGTACAGTGGCTGGCTAAACCGCAAAGTGGAGAAGAGCAGGGACATTTACAGACAAACAACTCTTAAGTTCATATTTAATGCCATTGATTGTACAGAATCTAGCACAACGGTGCCCTGATCCTTGATTGGGATTCCTAGACAGTATCATGAATACAAGAATGCCTGAGAAATATTAAGGAACAGCAATAACTGCTCCACACTAAAGGTTGAATGCAGCTACCTAGTTTCCCAATGTAGTCCCAATTTTCATGTGCCAACTCTGAACTTTCCTCAAGAGAAATCAGTTCCCCCAAAGGTTCACACACCTCATCACAGGGTAGAATTCCTGAGCATTTGGTTTTGTTTTGAGGAGGGAAAATATCAAGAGAGGAGTTTATAAAAGTTAGCACTGAAAAAAGTCCTTGTAATTTTTGAAAGGTTTCATAACTTTTTTTGGATCTTCTCTCCAAGTGCGCTTGGCCTACAAATTTGACATTTATTTCGTTGGCCTTGCTAAAGAGAAGTGGTTTTACTGAGAGGGTACTCCCTGTATAATGAGCCACGGTAGAAAACGCTCAATGCAGAAGTGTGTATATGGCTTAAAAGTGGAAGGATTAACTACCACACTCATACTAAGCTATCCAATTGAGCCCACCCCAAAAAATACCCTTTCCAAAAATTCTTCCTTTAAAAAGGAAGAGTCTGGCAATGAACAGTTAGAGGATATAGCCATTTGCCCACGGTCATATCATCTTTCAGTATTCACTATCATCTCACCTGTCCTTACACTGCCCACCCACTCTTAACCACAGAAAATTTGTGTGAGTGCGTACACACACCCACACACCCACCCCCCCAAACCAGGAGATTACAAAATCCCATTTCCCATTACACTAACATATACTATAAAATTAGTCACTGCAAAAAACCTACACATTCATTCTTACATAATATTGTTACTGGAACAATCTTGTAAGGTCTACATATACATTTACATAAATTTGCACCTAAATCAACTAATTTCATATATCAAAACAGATCAATAAATTCAATTCTACTCAAAAATAGTTTTCTATGCCACATACTCACCACACTATGCAAAAGTTTACAGAACTCTGATATAACAATGTACCTTGGGACTCTATTCCATTTGAAATCTTTGCTATAGATGTAATAAACAATTTATAAAACCCAAAAGTGTATTTCCATTACAGAACAAAACAAGCGGCAAATTTCAGGCTCGGTGGGCGAGAGATTATGGGGCAGTAGAGAACTGCTTGCAATCTTTTAATTATTTATTTCCTAATTTAAACTTTATTTTTAAAAGGTACAGAGTTTCTATAAAGAGTGTAAAATCGTTGTTTGGGTGCTAGTTTGAGTCCACTGAAACATACTTTCAGCTTTAACTCTTATGTATGTGTTTTGTTTGTGAATAGGGTCTAGTGAAATTAGCAACTGCACGCTATTCTTTTGAAACCCTCTGCATTGTTACTCTGAATGCCCAATCTTCCTTGGTGCATCCTCCCAACCCAGTGGGGTCCTGTTCCCAACTGGGGCCTCGAGACACTACCGCAACAAATATTAAATAACACATCAGCAGCGGCACAAGTTTTTTTAAAACCTGAAAACCCTCAAGGGAAGATTCAGTCCATCAGGACTAGGGAGGTCTCGATCGGCGGCAAGTGTGAGGTTCTGTGTGCCTCTTAGTATCTGTTGCTCTTTTATAATATATTCTGTTCCTGATCTACTGTGAGAAAACAGAGTCATGTATTACACTCATTGAGAAATGTTCTTTAAATCCTAAATGCCTGTGTCGTGTGTTAGTGTTCCGTAATTTGTAGTTAAAAGACATCCTTGTTTACAGAAGGCTTTTAAGTGCTTCTATCCAAAGAAGGGAGGATGGTAAAAACTGTCAGCACTGGAATTTTCTGTCTTCCCAAGCACACTAAACTATTTTAATCTGCATAGAAACTTTTTTTAAACACCACAATAGAGGCTCAAACTAGAGAGAGAGACAGACAGACACAGACCAAATTAAAAAAAGAAAACAGTAAGAGGACCAAAAAAATTCCATCATGGCTAGACAAGGCAAAAGAGGCAGTCAGAGTCAAAAGTCAAATCCGACTTAGGAAAACAGAAAGGACCACAAACTCTGGCAAGTCAAGTGTAAAAGTATAATTAGGCCAACCAAGAGAGAATCTGAAGAGCAGCTAGCAAAAAAGTCACCGCAAATGTTTTCGTTTTAAGTACATCAGAAGCAGAAAGCCTGCCAAACAACCAGTGGAGCCACTGGACAATCCAGGTGCTAAGGAAGCACTCAAGTAAGATAAGGCCATTGCAGAGAAGCTAAATTAATTCTTTGCATCAGTCTTTGCTACAGAGGGTATGAGAGAGATTCCCACACCTTAGCCATTCCTTTAAAGTGACAAATCTAAGGAACTGTCCCAGACTGAGGTATCAGAGGTGGTTTTGGAACCAACTGATAAATTAAACAGTAGTAAGGCACCAGGATCAGACTGTATTCACCCAAGAGTTCTGAAAAAACTCAAATATGAAACTGCAGAATTACTAACTATGGTATGTAACCTACCGCTTAAATCAGCCTCTGGATCACATGAATGGAGGATAACTAATGAAACGCCAATTTTAAAAAAGCTCTAGAGGCAATCCTGGCAAATGTAAACCTAACTTCAGTATCATGCAAACTGGTTGACACTATAGTGAAGAACACCATGTGTTTGGGAAGAGTGAACACTGCTTTTGTAAAGAGAAATCACGCCCCACCAATCTATTAGAATTCTTGGAGGGAATTAAAAAACAAGGGTGATCCAGGTGAACAAGGGTGATCCAGTTGATATAGCATACCTAGACTTTCAGAAACCCTTTGACAAGGCCCCTTACCAAAGGCTCTGAAGTAAAGCAAGCAGTCATGGGATGAGAAGGAAGGTCCTCCCGTAGACCAGTAACAGGTTAAAAGATAGGAAACAGAAGGCAGGAATAAATTATCAGTTTTCACAGTGGAGAGAGGTAAACAGCAGGGTCCCCCAAGGATCTGTACCAGGAAATGTTTTGTTCAACATATTCATAAATTATCTGGGAAAAGGGGGTAAACAGTGAGGTGGCAAAGTCTGCAGATGATACAAAATTACTCAAGATAATTATGGTAAGCAGACTGCAAAACCGTAACTCACAAAAGGCATCTAACAAAACTGGCTGACTGGGCAACAAAATGGAAGAGGAAATTCAATGTTGATAAATGCAAAGTAATGCACATTGGAAAACATAATCCCAGCTATACATACAAAATAATGGGGTCTAAATTAGCTGTTACCGTTCAAGAAAGATCTTGGAGTCATCATAGATAGTACTCTGAAAACATCTACTCAATCAGCAGTGGCAGTCAAAAAAGCTAACAAAATGTTAGGAAAGAGTTAAGACAGAAAATATCTTAATTCCACTATATAAATCCATGGTACATCTACACCTTGAATGTTGCATGCAGTTCTGGTCAGCCCATCTCATAAAAAATATGAGAATTGCAAAAAGTACAGAGAATGGCAACAAAAATTATTAGGGGGCTTGAACAGCTTCCATAAGAGGAAAGATTAAAGGCTGACTGTTCATCTTAGAAAAAAGAGGACTGAGGCCTGGGGGAATATGACAGAGGACTACAAAATCATCAATGGTATGGAGAAAGTGAATTAGAATTTTATTTACCCCTTCACATAGCACAAGAGCCAGGGGTCCCCCATGAAATTGGTATGGAGCAAGTTTAAAACAAACCTAGGGAAGTACTTCTTGTCACAACGCACAATCAACCTGTGGAATTCATTGCCAGGGGAACTTATGAATATCAAAAGTAAAACTGGGTTCAAAAACAGAATAAGTTCCTGGAGGACAGGTACATCAAAGGCTATTAGCCATGATGGTCAGGGATGAAACCCTATGGCCTGGGTATCCCTAAGCTTCTGACTGCCAGGAGCTGGGACTGGACCACTTAATAACTGCCCTATTAATTCCCTCTGAAGCATTTGGCTGTCAGAAGACAGGATATCGGGCTAGATGGACCATTGATTTGACCCAGTATTGCCATTCTTATGTTTTTATGTAATTCAGTTCTTTCCTTAAAGCAGGGAAGTGCTGATAGCTGTTTTAAGTTTCCTCATACCCCATCATAAAGACCAAGTTTTTCACCAGCATCAGACCATACAAGAGAAATGTTAGTTGCTCTCAGTAGTACTAGTCATTATTAGCACAACTATTGCATAAGCTTCTAGAGATTCCAACCATCTTACAAGAATTTGGACACCACACTGGCTCTCATGCTTCTTCTGGTCCCATTGCAGTTTCAGCTTCTACTAAGCCAGCAGTTCTCAAAAACTGTGGGTCAGGACCCCAAAGTGGGTCGTGAACCCATTTTTATGGGGTCGCCAAAGCTGCTGTTAGACTTGCTGGGGCCCGGGGCCAAAGCCCGAGCCCCACCGAAGCTCAGGCTTTGGCCCTTCCACCCTGGGCGGTGGGGCTCAGGTTTGGGCCCTCACGCTTGGGGCCATGTAGTAATTTTTGTTGTCACAAGGGGGTCACGATGCAATGAAGTTTGAGAACACAACATATTAGCATAGTACAGGGGAAGTCCACACTCTCTCCACTTCCGCAAGAGAGCCAAGACCTGACAATCTGGCTTGGGCAAGAGCAAAAGGAAAGAAAGCTAGCTCTGTAGCATGCTCTCCTCCTAACCAGTCAACACTATGGTAGGCCGTCCGTGGGTGGGGGTGAAGAACCCAGACCCACTGTTTAGGAAGGGGCAGGGCTGGTCGCTCCCCACTGGATTTTCCCCCCATCACCTCCAAAACCCACAGGGCAAAGCAACATGTTACTGAAAGCTATCCACACTAACTTGTGCAACACTTCACACCTCCTCATCTCCCAGTTAAGTGTAGGGAACAGCAGCAGACCAGGTGAGCACCCAACTGCATAGCGTCTGCAGGATTACTTCAGATCAAGGAAGCAGCTTCCCATGGACCAAAAGGAAACGTACCTGGGAGGCACAGAGCTCTCAGACAGAGAGAAAGGCAAATCTGTTTAGTTCAAAATGTGAATGGAGATTTGTGACCTCAGCTTAATCAATGCTGCCATCTGTTACTACTACAGGTAACACTGTAAAATTTAAGTGACAGAGACAGTTTAGGTAAAGTCAGAGGTGCACTGCCAGAGCCATATAGGAAAGCCTGCCCATCTCCTGCCTATGCTATGACTGGCTCTTCTGGGTGCCATTACTCCTTCACATTTCTCGTGACAACGTCAGCAGGACTATTTCAAAGCAGTACATGGTTGGGCTACTGCAGTACCGTGAACACTAGCTAAAAGCACAGATGAAGGGCAATGCAGGCCTGCATTTTGCCAAGAGTTCCAGTTGTCGGACAAAGCTATTAAAAAAATTAAAGTGAACATTTTCCAGTATCAGTCACCACCCAAAGTCAGCAGTATGCTGACAGTCCAAAAAGCAATTGTACACCCATCAACAAACAAGGAGTTAACCTAGTTTTACCTGTATGAAGGCAAGAAGGGACAATCTACAGATAAAGTTAACCAGACAAACCTACTATGGAGGTTTACAAAGTTTTCATAATTAATTTTCTTGGTCCATAAGCACCACTTAGACCTGTCCTACATAAACCTTTGGTACTTTTAGGAGAATATATAAGAACATAAGAATGGCCATACTGAGTCAGACCAATGGTCCATCTAGTCCAGTATCTTGTCTTCCAACAGTGGCCAGAGCCAGATGCTTCAAAAGGAATGAACAGAACAGGACAATTATTGAGTGATCTATCCCTGTTGTCCAGTCACAGCTTCTGTCAGTCAGAGGTTTAGGGATATCCATAGCATGGGGTTGCATCCCTGACCATCTGGGCTAATAGCCATTGATGGACCCATCTTCCAAGACATACAAAAAACAAAAACTGTTAAAGCAATTAAGTGGTACAGTTCAACAGGTCAAGCTAAACAATAAATACATCAATAAAAAACAAAACTAAAGAAATATCAGAAATGTAAGGATCAAAAGCAGGAATATTACAGCATGCAATTCATATTCAATTGAAGAAACATCAACTATTAACAAGACTGACGATTCAAGTAACAAATTAGCTACTAAACTGAAAAGCTTTAAGAACACTGAATATTTTGATTAAGTCAGTTAATCAGATTCAAACAGGTATTAACAGAATAAGAAGAATTCTCCATTACCATAGGAGAGGGGAGCGGATAACTTCAGTTATTAAGCTAGAGAACGTGGATTTCAGCTATTCAGCCTGGTGTAGCTATCAACTTGGAGGCAGCCCTTAAAGTTTACCACCATTCATGTATGAAAATGAACTCAAGGACATGCTGCAAACGGAAGAGTACGAAGCTAGGTGCCGCAAATCGCAGTGAGAAAAAGCATACACAAGCCCTGCACCAAAGACAAGATAACTTCCAGTGCTGGGAATTCACTTTGACCGTGGTGCTTGTAAATAAGGTGCTGTATGGGAAACAACAGGGCACCAGACGGAGGCCAACACGGTGCACGCTGTTGCCAGATCACAGGAATATGCTCAGTGCTTGTGTTCTCCCAGCCCCCTTTCTGCTCCCCCCTGTACTTCTGAATAGCGTTCCCCTGGAACAGGTTCCAAATGAATTCCTAGAATAGAAACAGATACAAGCAACAGTATCTATAAATAGCCAAGCAAGGATTCAGACATATCTGACACTCTTGAACTGTAAGAAACGCAAACCTGCATGCCAAAGCGTTGCATGCCACTGCATCATAAAAAGAGTGCCTAACCCCAATTCACATTAGACATGGAAAACACTGAAAAGTGAAAGACAGTTCTATACATGAAGGTGCAGCTGTTTAAAGTTTGAACCACAGAGAGTCACCTTAATACAGATCTACAACCTTCTCACCAGATCACATTACAGCTTCCAACACAAATCCCAATGGCTAAATTACCAGCCATCAGGATCATCATCACAGCAAACACTGTTGAAAACCTAGCTAGGCTATATCTAGAGAGTCTTCACATCAAGTAGGTATGTTAATTAAATCAGATTTTTATTCTATCTTCAGAATTTTGATGGTGACCCCAAAAGTGGACAGATACCATGGACTGTGTGTGTTCCTACACTGTCTAGCACAATGGGCTTCTTCAGCAGTTCCACAACAACAGATTGCTACTTGTCCTTTTCACTGCACAAGGCACAAAATCAGGAGAGTCCCTGACTCAAAGATCTTACAATCTAAGCCAAAGGTTCCCAAGCTGTGGGGTGCAAAGGTAGGGCATGGGCTGTGGCCAGCCAGGTGTCCAGGCCAGGCCAGCAGTGGGGAGGGTGCGCAGAAAGTCCCCATCAGTCCGGAGAGAGAAGGGAAGCACAACCCTACTCAGAGAGCAGCCTGGTGTTCTCCCCACTGCTGCCCTTCCCCAGAAAGGATAGCCTGCTGGCTGCAGCCCTGCATATTTTAAACCCTCCAGAGCTTGCCAGACTAAGGGGCTCCAGGCCAGAAGGGAAGGAAGGCACAGAGCTCCAGCCTACTCAAGACCGCGCTGCCAGGAGCTCCTCCAGGGATGAAACTAGCTGGGTTCTGCCACCGCCCCAGACATGAGCTCCCCCATTCCCCTCAGTGAGTCACTTTCTACCCCCAATGGCCGGGAGTCGAGGGGGCTGTTTATAGGACTCCCACGGAAAAGAGAGGCACAGCAGCAGCAAAAACACTGGAATCTCTGAGCTAAGCAAAAGGAGACTGCATTCCTAGCCCCGCTCTGGAATACTCTCCAGTCTTCCCACAACTATCATGAAACCTTTTATTCCAGGGCACAGCACAATTTTTTAAAATTTAAAGGTGTATCAAATGAATTATTTGTGACACACCAGGCTTCGAAAAGCTAATTTCACTAGATGGAGAAAAGGTAACTAATAGTTTCTATGCCCATATTAAAAGTTACTTGCTTTACCAACCTTGATATTAAAAGTTACTTGCTTTACCAACCTTGAGCTTATGTTGTGCACATGATCTTGATGAAAACTCAGATAGGGTATGTTTAGTAAAGTTTACTTTTCCAACTGAAAAGCTATTAGATGGCCCAGTTTTTGCTTAGAACTTTTTTTTGGTCAGGAGCTCAGGTGCAAATAATCATGGAAATAAAAGAGAAGGACTAAGTCTTAGGGCATGTCTACAACATCCAGCATTTCGGATAACAGGGGTGTGAACAGGAGTGTGCACCAAAGTGCTGCGCTGTAATTCCCCCATGTGGGCACTGCAGGTGCAAACTAAAAAGTTCCTACTTTGCAGTAATGTATTCTTGTTTAAAGAGGACTACATTCATGTGGACTAGGAGCCTTTTAGCCTGTCCCTAGAGCAACAGCATGGAGGAGTTACAGCCAGCACTTTAACGTGCACTGCTTTTCACAGCCATGCAGTCCAAAGTGCCAAGCACAGTGTAGACATGCACTTAGGAGGTGCTGCCAATGCTGCATTGTTCCTTGCTGTACTTTTACTACTGCTAGTGTTTTGACTAGTTTAAAAATAGTTAAACAGTGAGGTTTCCTCTAATTTCAACAGAACACTGTTCTACGGAGTAATCTTAAAGTCAGTAAATTCCACCCCCAATATCCAGCCTAAATTTTCTCCCCCTTAATTTCAATTCATTTGTACTGGTTGTGCATCCTTGAACCCTTCTAAATAATTCCTCTTTCTCTGATGCGCACAACCTTCAAATATGTGTAGGCTTATCATAGATACCCCCATGCCCTCTATCATCTCTTTATATCTAGCTTTTTTAATCTCTCCTCAAGTCAATTCCTCCAACCACTTGATTGATAAATTGGAAGAAGTTCAGAGAAATAGGAAACAATGTCTTTCTGATAAGGAACATGCCCAAAAATGAATACAATATTCCAAGTGTATTTGCACCAGAGCTGTACAGGGTGGGAATATTTGATCCCTCTGCATACACTATCAAAAAACTGCATTGGACTATTTGGTTGCCAACACTTGTATTGCAAATTCATATCTTAATGGATTTCCATTGGCATTATTGTTTACCAGCCTTCCCTCATTTCATTGAATCCACTTGAATCTGGATTGCTTTCCCCCGGGGGGGAACAGCTGCATTTTTTCTAAGCTGAATCTCTTTTTTTTTTTCCACATTTCTCATCTGAAGCTTTCTATTTTTCGGTCTTCGCTATCATTTGCAACTCCTCAAAATTTAGTAACACCTGCAAAGTTCATTTACATGTTGTCTATATGATTCTAGAACATTAATAAAGATAGACACTGATCCCCACCATATTCCATTAGACTGACGCTTGATATTCTGTCATCCTAAGATATAAATGATTAATTTCTACAACCCCATCAATAAAGAAAGAGAGCCCAGGGAGGATCTGGAATCCCCATCAGAGGTTTTAAAGAACAGGTTGGATCAACACCTGTCAGGAATGATCTAGGTTTACTTGGTCCTGTCACCGCACAGAGGGCTGATCTTGATGACTTCTCAAGGTCCCTTCCAGTCATACATTTCTATGATTCTATCTACAACATACTGCTCAAAAATAGGTCTATGAGAGTGAGGTGCCTGCCCATTGTGGCACACAAACTAAAAGCAGGTATAATCTAGATCAGTTGATAGATATGTTCAAATTTCCTCATTTTTTTTTTAAAAATAATACAACATCTGTTTTATGGTGTCTGCCTTACTTCCTAATTCAAGTTGTTCATCTTTCTTCTTAAAGAAAAACGTTAAAAGGAGTTAAGTATCTCAATCAAACTTTATTCCCTTTCTGATTTATTAATGGACCTACTTTAATATTTCTTTTCCTCCTGATGTTTGTTAAAGCCCTTCTTATTCCTCCTTTTGGCCAGCATTGACTGGTTCTGCTCTTTTTTCCTGCCTTTATCTTTCCTCCGTGAATCTTAACTGACTCAAGCATTTGGCTGCCACCCCTGTTCTCCATTTCCAGTACAAGGTTTTAACCTCCTCCCCTCAGCTCTTTGAGCCAGTCTCTGATAAAATTCCACCCTGGCTGCTTCATGGTTCTTGCAATCTTCTTTATCAGAGGAAATGTATGCTGTTACACCTTAATTAGCATATTTAAAGATTCCCGACATTTCCTTCACATTGATAGGCTTTAATACTCCCTCTTACGACAACATTCACTAAAGTTCCTCAAAACTTGTTTTCTGGAAATCATACTCCTAGACTATTGCATTTTGTGAACCCTTTCCTTTCTTTATTATGCTGAATTAAAGTGGCTCCTGATCTAAGGTTCCATGCTCCATGTTTTAAACTTTTGTCATCCACCTGGTGAAAGTTACAAGCCACGTTCCCTGTGCTGATGGAGCTTGTAATTTTCATGAGTGCTCATGAAATGTAATCCTCAGAGAGCTACTTATGAGGCTTCTCAGAAACTGCAGCTGTACAAGCACTATCAACTGAGTTTGTAATCACCCTCAGCACCAGAGAAAAAAATAAATACTGCATTTACATATGCTGCTAGATTTGTATGGAACAAGCAACTTCCAAGTAGCTTCAAATGTGGTTGAGCTGTGATGGTAACTAGCATCAGTTGCAAAACTTGTAACTTGCATGAGATCTCAAACACTGAGTAGGGTTTATGGAAACCTTGGAAATCAAACCTGCAGTGAAACTGTTGTTAAACAATTAAAAAAAACCCCACAAGTTATACAGTTCCAGCTCTGTTTTGTGACCTCTACTGGAATACAGGCCTAACAGAAGAGCTTTTTTATTTTCATGTGGCACCCATGGGACATGACAAAAATAATCAAGTTACAAGCACCATTAAAAGGTTCTCAATTTATTATCAGTTACACACACAACCGAAAGAAATTCCCTGACCAAAACTGCAACCCCCCACCCCAACTCCAAAATTCAATTTCATTAAGATTATGGAGTAAGACGCCCCTTGCCTCTCTTTAAAGCATTTCTCAGAGAGAATTGTTAAATTAAATCTGATACATTATTTATTAATCTAAAATACATTAATACTTTGTTTTAAACAGAAATTTCAAAGTCAGAGAAATCACAATTAAGATTCAAAAACTAACCATAACTCTGCCCTTGTATCACTGCCCACTCTCCATCTACAGTGGTAGTCTCCAACACAGGCTACAGACCCACATGACCCTCTCCCCACCAGCACACTCTACAAGCTGGCCAAACAACTGCTTGCTACCCACCCTTTATGTACAAGTCAGAAAAATACCAATTTACTGGTATGAGACTCCCTTGCTGTATTTTGCACACCCTCCTGATATAGGCTGAAGATATCACTGTGTCCCTTCATCCTTCCTGTATGGATCAGGAACCCCTTCTTCTAGATACATGGCAGGGCACCCTATACCATCAGGATGTAATCCGGCACACCCTCCAAATGCAAGATAAATATTTCCATGGGCTTAATTTACAATAGAGAAGAAGCTACAGGTTACACTGTGACTGAAGAAAATTCTGATAACTGATTTCACGGATGGGGATCTTTAATTTATAAGTGGGGAGACTGGGTCGGGCAAACGTAAGACAGGTGCAGGAACAGCATTTCCTGGCCTCTCTTTTCTTTTTAAACACAATATATTCTCTACTAGAACTCTGAAGTTGTGTATCTGGGAATAATTTAACATATTGTGTGTATGTTACTTTAACAAGATCCATTTAGACATAATATCATAAATTGGGACAACTACTGTTTCCAAATATATCGTCCAGTATGTACTAAAAAGAGATGCTAGCACCCACCTGCATATTTTACCAACAGGAGAACCTAACCAGCAGCACATCTGCTGCAAGATCAGGGGACACTGACTTCTGTCAAAAAAAGCTATAGCAACCCACTTGCAGTCTTTACATTATAGTTTATTACACCATTTCACCCCTTGGCGTGCAGGTGAGCTATGCTCAGGTAGATTTCATCAACACCCTTAACCTCAAAACTGAACCATGCAACTGAAGGAAATCTGTCAGACGAACATTAAAACATTACAAATATCAATTTTGCACTTATAAGAAACACCACTGGACAAATATCTTAAATGCATGCCCAGTCTTTTGGACTGTTCTAATAGATGATCTATGGTAAATTTGTTCGCAACTCTCCTAATAAAAAAAAATGCTATATATGCATATGTAAGGGAGGGAAGAATGATAAACTAGACAAAACATTACAAGTTGAAGAACTTTGGATACAGACTATCGTGCAGAAGCACCAAATTTTAAACCAGGAACTTGACAAAACATTAATCTGAAATGTGTGCTGTTGATACCGATACACTTATTTCCAACATTACTTCCTGGACAGTCTTCTGTAAGATACTGGCACAATGACCGTGGGCTGTAAGTTATTGTACTTTCTGTAAAGTCATGGTGTCATCGTAAATGAATTAAGAGAACAGCTTTATGGTGAGTAAAGCACATAGTTGGACATTAGTCATTTTTAAGATGTACTGAAAACCTAACAGCCTTTGTGTATTACAAGCACAGCCAGCACTTCCTCCAAAGAACAGGGATTTTAAAGACTACCTTAAGGAAAAACTGTTTTACTAGGACAAATAAGGTGAAACTAAAAAAACAGAACACACAAATGTTTCTCAACAAATCATTCTGTGTATGCCTTTCATACCACCTCAGGTATTTAAATCTGGGTAATTTCTCCTTCACCACCCACCCCAAAGCAGGAGGCAGATGTTAACTGCCAAATCTGCCACTCTTTCACTGCATGACCTCGGGCAAGTTACATATCTAGTTTGTGTTCTATTTATAGAACACCAGTCACCATAGTATCCTGGCAACAGCCTCGCTAGGTGACTCAGTTTTCCCTTCTGCAATATATGAGAATAATGCTCACCTGCCTTTGCATAGTGTTTTGAGACCCACAGGCAAGAGGCACTAGGTAAGTGCTCAGTTTTGTTATCCTGACTGATCTTGCAATGAAGTCATAATCCTGAGTTTGTGACATCAGGCAGTGGTCATGAAAGTGAATATGAGGTTACAAATATAGCATTGCACTTTCATTTTCAGGGTCAAATAGAAAAGAGAGATGGCATGTAAAACATCAGCTCTCCTGATCATTGTAATTATTGAACTTTTAGCCCCAAAAAAGTGAGTTTGAGTAAAGCAAAAAGTGTAAAATTTCTTTTACTCGTACTCATCCACTGAAGTCATTTGAAGAGTTAAAAATATATATACTACAAGAGTAATATTTCTTGCTTTCTTCAAAAAAGAGATTATTTTTGCAGAGGTAAGAGAGAAAAAACAATACTAATCAATATATCATTGTGTTTCCAGGACACAAGATACACCCATCTCCTTTAAAATTACTCTGACTTTTCAAAGATTATGGACACCATTTTAAACAAACAGTGAGGCTAAGAACTCCCACCTTAAGGACAGTGCATATATAAATATATTATGGTCAGAACAGATGACCAAAAAACCTTGAACAAATATTAATTCTATCACAGAGACTACTGGCATATAAAAAACAGAATGGAATGAAATAAAATAAAGAGACTGGCTGGAAATCAGTAACCTCAGGTGACAAGGAGGAAAAAAAGACTGAAATTAAACCTTGTGTGTGAATATAAAGTCTCAGAATTTAATGAGAAGCTAGAGAAGGCTGTAACTTGAAGCAAAAAAGTCCTTTAAAAATGTTTTCCTGGAACTCATTTACTCCATCATAAATGTAGTGACAACAGGAGGGATGAACTGCAATTGGCAGAGGACAGTGGTGTCAACTTACAAATCATATATGTTGTATACAAACACTTCTCCTGATGGGATTTACAAAGCAGTTGAAGGAGTTAGGTGCCCAAGTGCCATGAAATTCAATGGGATTTGGTAGCCTAACAGGCTACTTTGAAAATCCCAGCCTTTGTTCCTAAAGCCATTCTAGTATTATTAAGAGTTGAAGTATTTTAAAAACCCAATTTGACAAAGGCTCTATTTTTGCATTTTTCAGTTTGGACAATGAAAATCAACGTTTATACTTAGATTCACTTTCAAGCTCTCAGCGCTTCAATGTTTGGGTTTCAAAAGAGGCAAGGAAATGTTTGTGCAAAACCAACTGTTTTCCTGTTTTTAAACAAGGGTATGGAAACATTATTGGATTGTAAATTGTTTTTATGAAACCTGAGACCAAAGTCTGGAGTCAAATCTAAATATGAAGTTTTTGCTAAAGCTTTTTCTTTTCTTTTTTTAAAAACCATGTACAATTCAGAAAAAGGGGGACATAGATGTGGCCATTTTAAAGTATAATTAGCCAGGATTTCAACAGAATTGGAGACAATTAAGGCCTGGGCATTATTTTGTGTAGTGCTGCATGCCCTGAACTCATACTGGCTTCAATGAGTTAAGACTGGTGAGGAACCTTCACCCATTTGGGCCCCAAGATGCTGAGAAATCTGAGCTACAGACTTTCCTGTTGTCTCTGCCCCTGTAAATGAAACAGCTACCATGAGCATAACTGTGGATGAACCAATCCACTCTGAAGTCCTGTTTTCACTCACACATTTCTGTCTTCAGCAGAACATATTCAGGCTTCATCACAACCAAAGGTGAGAGTTGTGTGTGTTTTGTTTTTTAAAGTTTCAGCTAAGTAAGTTTATGAGCCATGTTTATGTGAGGTCACTTGGTCTGGCAGAGAAACCATGAAGTCTGCAGCTCAGATTTCTCAGGAAATTGAGGAGGCAATGGCCTTATTTTGTTAAGTTACAGAATTAATAGCATGTTTAAACAGCTAGCTATTCTTTCACTCTTTTGGAATCTTACAAGCCACCATGAGATTATTCCCACCCCCACCCCTCAAATCTTTTGTGGTTCATTTTATATCTGAAAAACTTATGTCCAAAATTTGCTGTTTATATTAAAGTTTACATAATACAACAGCAATTTACCAATGCTGATCCAGGCTCCCACACAAACTTAATAAAAATGTTTATAAAAAAAACCAGGTCACCGGCACAATGCATGTAATGCAGAAGATCTCATAACTTTACACTATTTACGATTATAGTAGAACCAAAAGGTCACAATTATTATTGAACTAGGCATAGTAAAGAACAAAAAACACCCTAGAGAGCGGAAGACAGCCATCATGCCCCCTGCCTGACCTAATCTCTTCCTGTGTCATGTCATGTCCCATCTAACCTAGACTGTAAATTCCTCTAAGCAGGGACTTGGTTTATTTGTTGGTGCTAGGCACATCTACGGTGTCATATTAAAAATTATTTGTTCCCTGCCCCGAAGTACATGAATCTACATACACACACCAGAAACACAAATATACAAAAATAAACACATCTTTCACGTGTCAAGAATACAGAACTTGTTCTTTTCCCTGAAAGCTGACAAACCAACCCCCCCCTTTTCTGTCCACATGCCATGGCCAATCCAGTTTGTCCTCCTTTCATCCTGCACACCCCATTTACAGCTACATGCTCTATCAGAGAGAACAGACTGGCAAAAAGCATGTAAAAGGTTTTATCCTCAGTTGCATCACTCTCTCCCATGTGCAATGTAGAGGGGAAAGCAGCTGTGATGGTCAGATTTCCCAGCAAGGTCTCTGGGTGCAGGGGACTGGGAACACACAGGCCAGTCCTTGTTCATCTCATTCCCCCACATCAGAGTCCTGCTGCTGGCAACTTCCCTGGATGCTTAATTCTCTTCCACCTGGTCTCTCCTAAATTAGGTTCCATTCCCATAAACATTTGCTACCCTTTTCTAGGCAGCGAGAAGCTTCTAGTTACCATAGACTGACTCAGTGTCTGAAATTCACTTGTGCTGGACTCCAAAGTAAGCCTAGCCACTAAACACACCTTTTTTTGCTCAATTTTTGTTTACAAGCTAAAATGAACTAAAAAAATGGGGGACACATTTGAGGCTTCTAGACCCAAAATGTAACCCCATTTTCGCCTGTAGCCAACTGCATGTAATTGTTTAAAAATGGTTGTCATCTTTGATTCTGCTCTCTTGAAGGTGGGAAGGGGGAGTTTGTTTATTGAGAGAAGTAATAAAATCAAAACTGGATATTCTGCAGTCCTCTCATTGAGTGATCTGGCACTCATGAACAATCCTATAGAACACTGAGCACCAGTGAGGGAAACAAGCCACAGTACAGAAACATTTTAGGTAAGTTTCCAAGGACAAACTGACATATCCTTTCAGTCCTTCAAAATAAAAAGGTAAGACTCTTAACATTACTTCAGTTCTAATAATTTTGGGTATTTAGAAACACAAGGAAGTGAAATCTTAACCATCTAATACAAGTTTCACCACATTGCAGTCTGCTTATCTTTTTGCACTTCAGTTAACAGAGAAAATGGGTTTGTTTTCAATTTCAGAATTGCACGCACTAGCCCAATTCTGCAATATGTGAGCAGCAAATGATTCAAAACAAAGTTTTATTTTAAAAGTTTTTTGAACTATTATACAATTTTGTAAAATACACGAGTATACTAGGTACCAAATACTCTGCCCAGCCTTGACTGTGGCACATACACTGACAATGATGGCCATTATTCACCATGCATGCAACTGTAGTGGTTATAAGTTGCACAGACACGGTTCAGGCACTTCTATCACTGTGCAGATGACAGTGGTAAAATGACTGAGCCCTCTCTAGAGCTACTCCCACTGAATTATGGGTCTCTATGTTTTGCCAATGCAGAGAGGACCAACCGGGTCTCCATTCTGCAGCCACAAAAATTTTGATTTTGTTAAAACATGAATGTATCCTTTTGTCTTAGATGTACATGCATTTAAAAAGGAATGCAAGATGAATTCCACTCACCTTTTCAACTCAGCAGAAGTAATTAGTAACTCCGACCATCAATATCACACTTAAATCCACTTAGTGTCTCCTTAACCTGTCCCCTTTTCAACAGCCTGAGAGGACAGAAGGGCCCTGTGTGCACCCTGAAGGTCAACGGATTTAGGCTCCATCAACTAAAGGGGGAAAAGTTCTTGATCAGATGGGCTCTCACCAAAAATGCCCTATCAACCTCCTTTTGGGTAACTGCTAAGCTCCAGCACCTCAGCTGGTGGTACCACACAGTTTGTCTCTCACTTAATGAGCAAAGCCCCAAGCCATTTAGGGCTTTATAGAATAAAACCAACACCTTGAAATGCTCCTGTCACAAAATGGCAGACAGTACAGATGACCGAGCACAGATCTAAAGCACTCCCTGTGAGAAGCTCCATGAAGCAAGTAAGCCCCCACATTCTGGTCTTCAGGTGTAGCCCGCGTAAAGTGCATTGTAGCAATCTAACCATGAGCTGATACAAGCACTGATCATTGCAGAAGAGGGTCACCTTCTAGCCAAAGGAAGATAAAAAAACAAACATTTTTGTTCACTGCTGCTGTCTGGACATCTGTGACATTCCCAGCTGCTTCTAGAAGTCCCAGATTGTGAACCTGTGTCACAAGCACAGGCAAAGTCTTCCCTTCAAAGCATCCAAACCAACCTTTCCACCCACCCTCATAGTATTACCTCAATCTTATCTGGATTGACACTCAACCAACTAGCCCTCCCCCGCCTCCCATATTTAGTTATCCACTGGATAAGATACTCATCTGCACCAACTGGGCCAAATGAGACTGAAGTATAAGGCTGGCCAATGCAATTCTATTTATTTATATCACACTCATCCCCACAGTAATTAAGCACCCAAACTTAACATCTGCAATGGAGATCACTGACACATGCAAGTCCCAAACTGCACCCCCAACTCAGTGACAGAAGAATGTGCAATCTAAAGCCAAAAGGAAAATCTGTTTGAGATAAATCTATCCCCCTTCAGACGTAAGCTACTGAACCCTGCTATCCACTTAAAATTTAGATCAACATAGCTATGTCACTCAAGGCCAGGGTGGATTTAAAAAAAAGATTTTTTAAAGATCAAATCTGTTTATTGAAATTTGATTTTTATTTCATTATTTAAATAATAAGGTTTTATTTAAGAACTAAACCCATTTATTTCATTATTTAAATTATAATAAGGTTTCCTTTAAAAACTAAACCCATTTAAAATGAAATTTGAAATACAAAATATATGTTAAAGTCTAAACTTATAATATCTTCAAACGAACAGTTAAATAAAAAAAAGTTGAATCCATGAACCTCTATCAAAAGGTTCCTTTTCTATATAGAGAAAGAATCGGGGGGGAAAAACATCTAGCTTTTGAGGTTAAGCTTTGTAAACATGGCACAGTATGTCATGTACTGTATTAAAGCCTGATCCTGTGGACCAACAGACTGACAGTCATCACACATGTTGGGACCTGGCCTCTGACTCCAGGAGACACCATCAGGATCATCCACTGAGTGCATCTGGGTAGTTTCATACTCCTATTTTATAGCTTCTCCCTACCTGAGATCTGAGTGGTTGCATCCGATGAAGTGAGCTGTAGCTCACGAAAGCTTATGCTCAAATAAATTGGTTAGTCTCTAAAGTGCCACAAGTACTCCTTTTCTTTTTGCGAATACAGACTAACACGGCTGTTACTCTGAAACCTGAGTTCTCATGAGCATCTGTGATTCCACCCACCATGGAAGTTTATTCTCCAGCTCCTGGAAAAACACTGATCTGCCCACTACCAGGCCCTTGCTTCTGGGCACCTTAAGTAAATGGTCTTGCTCTGTCTCCTTGCACATGTGCACAGACAGTGAAACAAACAAACAGAAATCCATCAGGTTTCAGAGTGGTAGCCATGTTAGTCTGTATCAGCAAAAAGAACGAGGAGTACTTGTGGCACCTTAGAGACTACCAAATTTATCTGAGCGTAAGCTTTTGTGGGCTAAAACCTACTTCATCGGATGCATGCAGTGGAAAATACAGTAGGAAGATATATATATATACACACACACACACAGAGAACATGAAAAACGGGTGTTGCCATACACACTATAAGGAGAGTGATCAATTAAGGTGAGTTATCAGTAGGAGAAAAAAACCTTTTGTAGTGATAATCAGGATGGCCCATTTCCAACAGTTGACAAGAATGTGTAACAGTGGGGGAGGGGGGGAGAATAAGCATGCGGAAATAGTTTTACTTTGTGTAATGACCAATTTCTCAACCATCTCCCTCAGTCTCTATACAAATAAAATACTGCAATGCAAAAGGTATGTGGGTTACACAAGCAGAAATCTTAGATTATTGTTCTTTTGTTTTTCCGGGTGAGAGTCCGGAGGAGAGGAGGAGGGAGAAGAGAAGAGAAGAGAAGAGGAGAGAAAACTCCCATGGCTGTAAAAAAAACACCACGTTTAAGAATATTTTCAATACATTCCTGTACCTCTGGGTAAACAAGGAACACATGCCAAATGTAAACAATGTGACAAAGGCAATGCTCCTCAAAAGGTAATGACTTTGAAAATGATGCGGGCATGTCTGAACAATCTGGATCAGCTGGTCAGTAAACTTATTTTTACACCATTTTAATAGACTGACTGCCATATCTTACTGTGCTAATAAATGATGACAGACTATTCTCAGACATTTGAGTTTTGGGTGGATTACTTATGAATTTCAAAATATTTGTGTTCTAAATATAATTGATATGTTAATTGTGGGAGTATTTATCAATTACATTTTTACTATTACTGCTGGACTTAAGATTATTTTAATTGTTATATATTTATATATAAAATTGTTCAAACATTCTACGTGAAGATTTCCTGTTTAAAAGTAATGTTTTATTAGGCATTTATGAATTTTAACATTTAAAAAGTGTTTTCCCCAAAGCTGTTTGGTATGTTGCTAAAGATAATAGATTCAGATGATCTTATAACTTGGTACTAACAATTGTAGTAGGGGGAATCATTCATTTACAAATATATACAAGGCAGTGCACTAACGGTCAGTGAGTGAGAGTGACTTTCGTTTATCATTTTGTTGCAGAGTCCGGCTTAGATATAAGGAGTTAAGAATGTCCATCATCTGCAATGTCTACAACTTCAGAGTTCTCTGCTGGTACCACCAGCAGTGCTGCAACTAAACATCCATCAGACAATAAATTACCTATATCAAAACAAAGACCTTCTTCATCATTTATGTAACAAATTCTCCCTTTCGTCTTTTTCAGAACAAACATTTAATTGACATGAATCATTATGACCTGGCTACGCACCACCTGGCAGAGCAGATATTCCTGGATACAGTGTTCGAGAAGGAAATTGAACAGTATGCAAAAAGCATTGATGGGAAATTAGTTAATCTGAGTCTCTGATCACTGAAGCAATGTAGACAATGATCTAGTAACTAATGCTTGCGTGACAGAAGATGGGACTGTCTGTTTTACAAAAATAACTGATACATCAGGAAACGCACATATAGCAGAATACTAAAAGAAGTAGCGGGAAAAGCTCTGTGAACAAACATTCAAGTGTCAAGTGCATAGCTTTGTCAGAGAGATAATTGCAAATGTAGCAAAGATGAGAAGAAATCTAGAAGAAGATAATGAAGGGAACCTGAAACTTATAACACATGGGTGCAATGGCCATTTGGTGTTTCTTTCAGCTAACTACTTAACTCCAGTAATAAAGCAAACTGTTGCTGAAATTGCTAACACTTCTATAACCACCATTTCTTTTCAGCTTCACTGAAGAGAGCAGGAGGATACAAACTAATTCTCCCCAAGATGTACAATGGAATTCAGTGGTTGAGTGTTTTGAACAATTTATTAAGAATTGGCCTATTCTGATGACAATTTGTGGAGAAAATCATGACAAAATAGATGGAACTATCACTGCCAAAGTAGTCAACACCAGACTAAAGAAAAATGTAGAAGATATACTGAAACCTATTTCCATAGCTTTGGACCAACTGCAGAAAGATTGCTGTGGTTTTGCTGGGGCTGTTGAAATTCTGAAAGAACTTCAAGACACACTGAAGAAAGAGATACCCAACAACAAAGTTAAATTGCAGGCATTAAAAAAGCAGATGGATCAAGTACTTGCTTCACCTCATTTTCTTATCAATAGGCTCAACCCAATGCACCAAGGTAATTTGCCAACCTGCTGAAGAAGAGAAGCAGCTGCTGCTGCGACATGGGCATCTAATCATCACTCATCAATCATGCCAACCAGAATGTCAACGCTGGAGGGAGGTGACCATTCAAGCAATCCATGTTTGCTGATGTTTTAAAAAAAGTCCCATCACTGAACTGGTAGAAGTTACTAGCTAAGCACCCGGAACCAGAGTCTGTTGAAGTGCTAAACCAGCTTTCAATAGCAATAGCCTCTCCTGCAGGCACAAAAAGAATATTATCTTCTTTTGGACCAATACAGTCAAAGTTGAGATATCAACTGGGAGTTGAAAAGCAGGAAAACTTGTCTCTCTCTTCCAGTCTATGAATAAAAACGGAGTGTGGGAGATGAGATCTACTAGTTTTAAAAGTTTGAAGGACAGCCTAAGTAATTTAGGAGACTGTCATCTCATTTTCTAGGGACTTAGGTGAGTAGGAATTTGCGCTCCAGCCACCTTCATTTAGGCAAATTTGAAAATGTTTCCAGGCTGACCTGAAATAATCAGTTTAATTCACTGACTACAATTAATCCCTATGTTCCTTTAATACATCATTTAGCTGTAAATGTGAAACATGTTTTGATAAGAGAAATCTATGTATCCAAAACATTTAAAATTGTTTTGTTTCATAAAAATAAGTTTTATATGCTGTTATGTTTAATTACATTCCAGTTACCACCCTAATTCAACTTGATACAAATCATGAGCAAAGAGTTAATTACATAAGTAGGCAATATATCATTCACCATTTTCTAACATACTAAAAACGTTCATTCAATAAGAATCTGAAACTATGAAGCTAAACAATTGCTCAAATAAATATGGTTATAGTGTACCCTAAGCAGCAAAAAAGATGTACCAAATCTCATGCAAAGGCTCCATTTAGTTGTGAATCAACATGTTTTAATGGTTATATCTACCAATAAGAATGCACCTTTCTTTAGAAAATAACTGAAATACATATGGAAAAGCTGGTTTAAATCAAGGCTTTCCACTTGATTTAAATCACTTTAAATTGTCTTGATTTCAATCAGTCCACCCTGCTCAGGGCTGTGAAAAATTCATACCCCTGAGCGCCATAGTGAAGCTGACCTAACCCCCAGTGTAGACACAGCAGGCCAATGGAAAAATTCTTCCGTCAACCCAGCTACTACTATTCAGGGAGAGGGATTACCTACATCAGTGGGAAAAAAAAACTGTCAACATAGGAAGCGTCTACACGACAGCACTCCAACTGTGATGCCCATAGCGTAGAGAAGCCCTTGGACTGTAAACCACATTCTGCCATCACAATTACAATGACTTCAATGGATGTACTCTGGATTTACACCATTGCAACATAGCAGAAATTGGCCACAATATAAGTTAAAGTTTCACATTTTGCTTAAACTGGTCAAGCAGACAGCTATGCACAGTACAACATTAAAGATCAAGCAAAATGTGGTTCATAAAACTTCAGAGAAAATAGCCAACAGCCATTTCCTCCATATACAGAAAAAAGTGGATGGGATAAAATATCAAATCACTCAGATATGTTCTTACCATATTTCAGTTTTAGAGTTTTTAAAATTTGCAACCAAACAGTTAATCATTTGTTCCACTACGTATGACTATAATCACTGTGGCCCAAACAAAATTCCATAAAATTTAGATCTAGTATAAAGAATCTAAAATAAATATAACAGAAAGGAGGATCTTAATCTGGTCTCTAGAGCTCCTCCCTCAAATAACTCTACCTCTAGAAACAACATCTTAGTCTTGAGAAATGCAACTAAAATGTTTTAGATGAAACCAATTTTTCCTCACAGTAAAATTGTACAAATAGATTCCCTTCTACACAGTGCCATGGAGCATATTTGGGAATACACTCAGCTGTAAAATCTGAATTTTACAACTAAGCCATATGGCTGCCTAATGGAGTAAGAAAAGGATTTTTGCCATTAAACTGGGTAAAATGTTTATAACCTGGATGGCTCAAAAATGGAGATGAACAAAACAAAAATATTTTGCTTTTCTTAAAATAACCACAGTCTGACTCTTAAGAGCACTAATAAATGTTGCCATGTACCCCCCCTGTGCAGATTTGAAGTAAACTGAGATTTCAGTAGGATAAAGCAAAAACCCTGAAATGCTCACTTAGGATGAACTTTTTTAAAATAAAGTTCTAGGAAAAATCAAAGCTCCCTCAATATGGGAAACACTCCACTGGATTTTAATGTAAGCTGTTACCGCTTCACCAGGCTAGTGATCTCTGCAGCTGATCTGCTAGAAGACTGATTTAAGAAACTGAAAGAGAAAGGAACCAGCTGTCAAATCTACCTTCAAAACATTCTGCAACAAGTGCTTCTTGCAGTCTCAACAGCAGCGGTGGGACAAAGAGCACACAAGATGGGAACAACTCCACCCACAGGAACCACATGCAAGCAGCTCAAATACCCTGCCCTGAGGAGTTTACAGCATAAAGCTTATGCTCAAATAAATTGGTTAGTCTCTAAGGTGCCACAAGTACTCCTATTCTTTTTGAGAATACAGACTAACAGGGCTGCTACTCTGAAACCTAGCATAAAGAGAGAGTATTAAGAACAACAAAAATGCGTGCACACTCACAGCAGAAGAGATGGGAAGTGATGAAAAAAAATTATTGAACCATGAGGTTTATCACTCATAGCAATTCCACAATTCTTATTTAGACCTTTTTGGGAATTAATGATTTCAGGGTTTTTTCATGCATGAGGCTGACTCTTTAAGAACAGATAAGATTACTTCACTCAGCATAACCATAACTTGGGTCTTATCTTTAGTCACAGTGTGTATTCTTCACAGTATTGAAGAGTAACAGAAAATAAAGAGCTTGGGAGAACATATTCCTGGAGTAGAGTGGAAGAGCCTTCAAGGAGGACTGGAAGTTCTAGCTAGCTGTTGACATTAAATGTGGGTGGAGAGGAGGACTTTCACATGGAATAATATGGAAAGGGTTTTTCTGCATTTCTTTTGCTATTATTACAGGTTTGTGCCTTAATAAAAGACTTCATCTCACAGCCTCTCATCCTTCCCACAATGAATAGATTATAATGTGTCTAGGTTAGTTAAACAGAAATAAGTATCACAAGCCCTAAATCTGAGCTTTACTGAAGAGCAAGTAGAATATGATGGATTCTGAAGGAACGAACGCCTTTTAAAAAAAAAAAAAACCCACACAGAACTGAAAAATGTGTTAAGAAAAACTATGAAATAAAAGTGTATATTTTCATGTCACCTTCCATCCAGTGATTTCAACACACCCTCAGACTTAAAACTTCACAGCCATCCTGTGTTGTCCTCATGATCCCATTTTTGCAGGTGGGTAAACTGAGGCACAGAGGGGTGACGTGACTACCCAAGTCACACAGCAAGTCTGTGGCAAAGCTGGGAACAGAAGCAAAATCTTCTGAATTCCAGTCTTGTGCTTTAGCCACAAGACTGACTATAAAGAATTGGTTTCATGATAATGTAAGGTATGTTTGCAGGTTTATTCCATTCTGAAAGTCCTGCCCCAAGTGTAAGACTAGTCTTTGTACAAATACTCAACACACCTGTCTTGAGCACCAATTACTACAAGACAGTTCTGAAAAACGAATGTAGTTAAAAGGGGATGAGCAATAGACAGATAAAAGTCTCCCTAAAAATAGCAGTTTGTATAGCTGCTGTAAAAATCCACTAGTTTTAGGCAAAGTCTATACTACAAACTTACATCGCATACAACTACTGAGCAATGTAGTTATACCAACCTAATCCCCAGTGTAGACAGCATTACGTCAACAGGAGGGCTTCCCCCGTCAACATGGCTACTGCCTCTTGCAGAGCTGGACTAAATACGCCAACAGGAGAAGCTCTCCCCTCAGCAAAGCACTACAGTGAGGCTGCTGCAGCATTTTAAGTGTAGACCTACCCTAAAACTTGACCTATCTCCTGCCTAAACATCCTGCTTTTAAATAGCAAGTTTCAAAAGAATGATTCAGACATTTCTAAAGTTAAAACACACAAAACCAAGGAGTTTGGTACAAGAGTTTTGCACTGGCTTAGATTACGTGGTAATATTAAACATTTTGTTAGCTCTAAAAATAAGCAGGAATTGTGTAAAGTAATAATACCGAAAATTCATCCTTAACCCAAAGTAATGTGAGGATTTAGGGGGTGGGGAGAGGAAGTGGAAGACAGAGGAGGCTAGCCAAAGCATCATGAGGTAAACAAAGAGCTGGCCATCATTTCTGAATTTCCTGGATTTTGTCTTTATTGTAATCATAACATTTTTAAAGGTCATTTTCTGTACTGATAAGCTAAAAAGGCAGTAACTAGTATGAAGTGGAACAGAGCTTTCACAACCACTTCTGTAAAAGTTAGCAAATATCAGAGGCATTATAAACACAAACTTTGCTCATCTTCCCCAAATTATACATTATCAGCATGTATTTACACTAATTACTACAGCACCTGCACATAACACCTCAGGAGCACAAAAAAACCACCTCCAACACTGCAAACTGATTTAGTCTCAGTTGCTCAAGTTTTATAGCATAAGCTTAAAAATAAACACTTTAAACAGAAGTTAAATCAAACCACCACACTTAACTGGGGCTCCCACATAAATACAGGGCCAGTCAGGTAAGAATCCAAACCCAGATTCCACTGGGGAATATGATATGACCAAGGGAATTGCTAAAAGGAGCTGGTAAATATTAAAAAAGCAAGACCTTTCCAAAGGCTGATTTGATGCCATTTGTTGTGAAGGGCTCCATTTCAATGGAAAGTGCTGCTCCTCCCGTCCTGCACATCCTCCCCCTCCCTTTCCTTCACTCACATCCAGTTCCAATTTCTCTCCTTGAAAAAAGCAGCTGCTCTCACACCAGGAGGGCCCCTCCATTTCACCAGCCAACACCACCCCAGAGGCTATTGCCTTGATCTTCTGCTTTATTATACGCATTCATCATTTACTCAAATTAAGATGACTAAGGGCCAGATTGCTCTCTGGTGACAAGGGGAGGGGAGGGCTAGCCCCTTGGGTCACCTACAGTGGGCTGCAGGGACAGCCAGGGTACGCACACTACAACACAGAACCCTTGGTTTTTGTTTCACAGGATTTTTCTGTTCCTCTGAATATAAGCAAGATGGCTGAGTGTGTCCACACTCAAGATGTTAACGTACCTAGAGCAGAAACATTTTAAACGTGGTTCATTCTAGTCTATTCATAACAGACATTAAACAGCATTTGTAGACATTTCAGTATCAAATTTTTAGTTCTGAGCTGAATTCAGACGTGAATGCACTCAGATCTGAAATGACAGCAGTTCCCTTTCTATACCCAGTTCCCAGCAGAGGGGTTTACACTTTCCTGCACTAATTTTCTTCATCAACAATAGCAATGAAAGTGAAGATTTGTTATCTACACATAAGTAACTAAACCCAGGAGCACAGCACAGCCCTGGACGCTAGTTTCCCAGCAGTCAAGCAGCATCAGGGACAAGGGAAGACTGGGTGGGGAGTGTTGATATAGAGATCATAGAATATCAGAGTTGGAAGGGACCTCAGGAGGTCATCTAGACCAACCCCTTGCTTAAAGCAGGACCAATCACCAACTAAATCATCCCAGCCAGGGCTTTGTCAAGCCTGACCTTAAAAACCTCTAAATGATGATCATTCACCTTCCTGTCCTTGCGCTCCCTACTGTTGCTGCAAGGAAGAAGGTATTATGGCTGGCCTTTCAATGATCACAGCCACATTTGACTCACTACCTCCCTTACAAAATAAGAATGGAGCACCCAGGAAGCAGTGGAAGAAAAACAGAATGGAAACCACACACAATACCCAGCTCAATAATAATTCACCCTCCTCTTCCCTGCAACAACAGCTCCCCTTCAGCCTGAACTAGAATTAGAAAAGGGACCAAAGACACACCCCCTTCACAAACCCTACCCTCACTTTGAAGGTACCAGAGACCCTGACCCCACCATGAGCAAACCTTGAACAACCCTGGCATCCTGTGAGGTGACTGGACACCTCCCAGAAAAGAACACACCGATACACACACACAGAAGCAGCAGGGAACAGTGGGGCAGCAGAGGAAAACAGGGGTCCTTGTCACAGTAAAAAAGAGACAAGAGTTCAAGGCAGACAGGAGAAGGGGGGCAGAGACCCCTCTCCTTGACAGCCATGGTACAGGAGAGCCAGAAATCTGGTGAGAGGGAAAGGAGATCAAAGCCCTCCTTCCAAACCAGTTAAGACAGACAGGGAGTATGTTCGAAGAAGAGACCAGATGCCTCTCCCTCACTGAAAATGGATATGGAAAGAATAAAAGCAGTTTTCAGGGGGAAAAGAGCCCTACAGTTCTGCTTTTTCTCTCTCCCACTTCATGTAAGAGCACTAGCCTACACTCTCTGACCCCCTTCCTATGCCTCTCACTGGGAAGAGAGCTCTGGGAGTGTAGGACAGAATCCCTTCCCCCAAGTGAAAACCACAGGGGTTGGGATCCCAAGGGAAGTAAGCCAGAGCCCCCTCCTCCACTGGGAGGCATAGGGAAGATGGGGATTAGAGGATTTAGACCTAGTAAGAGGCACAGGGTGGGAAGGAATAGGACTGACATACTCAGCCCTCAGTTTTAGCCAAGATGGTCAGGGAGGCAACCCCATGCTCTGGGTGTCCCTAAGTCTCTAACTACCAGACACCAGGCCTGGACAACAGGGGATAGATCACTCAGTTACCCTGTTCTGTTCACTCCCTCTGAAGCATCTGGCACCAGCCACTGTGAGAAGACAGGACAGTGGGCTAGATGGACCATTGGTCTGACCCAGGATGGCCATTCTGATGTTCTTAGGGGAACCACCGGAAAGGGGTGTGTGGGGAAAGGGCTGACAAAGACTTCTGACCTCCCAAGAAGGAGGTAAGACTAGGACATGGTAGAGAAGAAGACCAGCAACACTGCCCCGCTTCCCCCATGAGTGAGACGAGACAACAGCCTCCCCCAACCCTACAGTGGGAGGAGAACCTGGGAGAAAGGAGACTAGGGCCCTCACTACCTTGAGAAAAGAGACAGAGAATTGGGAGGTGCAAGAGATTATGAGGAAGGGGGGGGATGGGTTCTCTCAGACCAGGAGGGCTTGATTCCTCCAACCCTAGTTTGTGGGAAGAGATAGGGGAGCCTGAGGGGCAGACACATCCCCAACTCTTCTCCCGCACCGCTCCTTGAGCATCAGAAAGAAAGGGGAAACTACAGAAAGAAAGGGGAAACTACAGTTCCCTGCCAGGTACAAGGAAGAAACAAGGGAATCTGAGGCCTGGAAACAGAAGACCTCCCCAAGTTGGGGGAGGGACCCTCTTGACACACTCTGTTCTCCCCACCCCCAGACCCTTGCCCCTTTCCTTCTCATTAAGATAGGAAGGAATGAGGTTCTGGTGACCTTCTCTCCCCCCACCCCAAGCTCCCTCAAACCAGAAGGGGCCCTACCCTCCTGGGAGAGGGTAAAATGGTGAAGGGGGCTCTGCTCTCTCTCTGTGGGGAGAGGAGACACGTGGCGAGGGGCTCTGGCCTCTCTCGGGGCGGGGGGGGGGGGGGGGGAGGCAGAGGAGACAGGCAGCGAGGAGGGGGTCTGACCTCTCTGGGGGGTGGGGGGGGCAGAGGAGATGGGCGGTGAGGAGGGGTGCTGGCCTCTCTCCGGGAGGGGGAGGAGGACTCTGCTTTCTCTCTCCCTGAGCAGGGGAGATGGGTGGTGAGGGAGGAAGGGGGGGGCCCCCGCTCTCCCCGGAGGAGGGGGGGCCCCCGCTCTCTGGTGGGGGGGGTAAGATAGATGGTGGGGGCCCCGCTTTCCCCAGAGGAGTGAGGGCTCCGCTCTCGGGGAGGGGTAAGGTAGATGGTGGGGGCCCCGCTCTCCCCGGAGGAGTGGGGGCTCTGCTCTCGGGGGGGGGGGGTAAGGTAGATGGTGGGGGCCCCGCTTTCCCCAGAGGAGTGGGGGCTCCGCTCTCGGGGAGGGGGGGGTAAGATAGATGGTGGGGGCCCAGCTCTCCCTGGAGAAATGGGGGCTCCGATTTCAGGGGGTGGAGGGGTAAGGTAGATGGTGGGGGCCCCGCTCTCCCCGGAGGAGTGGGGGCTCCGCTCTCGGGGGGGGGGGGTAAGGTAGACGGTGGGGGCCCCGCTCTCCCCGGAGGAGTGGGAGCTCCTCTCTCGGGGGGGGGGGGGGGGGTAAGGTAGACGGTGGGGGCTGCGCTCTCCCCAGAGGAGTCGGGGCTCCGCTCTCGGGGGGGGGGGGTAAGGTAGATGGTGGGGGCCCCGCTCTCCCCAGAGAAGTGAGGGCTCCGCTCTCGGGGGCGGGGGGGTGGGAAGGTAGATGGTGGGGGCCCCGCTCTCCCCAGAGGAGTGGGGGCTCTGCTCTCGGGCGGGGGGGTAAGATAGATGGTGGGGGCCCCGCTCTCCCCGGAGGAGTGGGGGCTCCGCTCTCGGGCGGGGGGGTAAGGTAGATGGTGGGGACCCCGCTCTCCCCGGAGGAGTGGGGGCTCCGCTCTCGGGCGGGGGGGTAAGGTAGATGGTGGGGACCCCGCTCTCCCCGGAGGAGTGGGGGCTCCGCTCTCGGGGGGGCGGGGTAAGATAGATGGTGGGGGCCCTGCTCTCCCTGGAGAAGTGGGGGCTCCGATTTCAGGGGGTGGGTAAGGTAGATGTTGGGGGCCCAGCTCTCCCCGGAGGAGTGGGGGCTCCGCTCTTGGGGGGGGGGTAAGGTAGACGGTGGGGGCCCCGCTCTCCCCGGAGGAGTGGGGGCTCCGCTCTTGGGGGGGGGGGGTAAGGTAGACGGAGGGGGCCCCGCTCTCCCCAGAGGAGTGGGGGCTCTGCTCTCGGGGAGGGGGTAAGGTAGATGGTGGGGGCCGCGCTCTCCCCAGAGGAGTGGGGGCTCCGCTCTCAAGGGGGGGGGGTAAGGTAGATTGTGGGGGCCCCGCTCTCCCCAGAGGAGTGGGGGCTCCACTCTCAAGGGGGGGGGTAAGGTAGATGGTGGGGGCCCCGCTCTCCCCAGAGGAGTGGGGGCTCCACTCTCAAGGGGGGGGGTAAGGTAGATGGTGGGGGCCCCGCTCTCGCCAGAGGAGTGGGGGCTCCACTCTCAAGGGGGGGGGTAAGATAGATGGTGGGGACCCTGCTCTCCCCAGAGGAGTGGGGGCTCTGCTCTCAGGGGGAGATAAGGTAGATGGTGGGGGCCCCGCTCTCCCCGGAGGAGTGGGGGCCCCGCTCTCGGGGGGCGGAAGGTAGATTGTGGCGGCCCCGCTCTCCCCAGAGGAGTGGAGGCTCCGCTCTCGGGGGGGGGAAGGTAAATGGTGGGGGCCCCACTCTCCCCAGAGAAGTGAGGGCTCCGCTCTCGGGGGTGGGGGGGGTAAGGTAGATGGTGGGCGCCCCGCTCTCCCCGGAGGAGTGGGGGCTCCGCTCTCGGGGGGGTAAGATAGATGGTGGGGGCCCCGCTCTCCCCAGAGGAGTGGGGGCTCTGCTCTCGGGGGGAGGTAAGATAGATGGTGGGGGCCCCGCTCTCCCTAGAGGAGTGGGGGCTCCGCTCTCGGGGGGGGGGGGGAAGGTAGATGGTGGGGGCCCCACTCTCCCCGGAGGAGTGGGGGCTCCGCTCTCGGGGGGGGGGGGGGGAAGGTAGATGGTGGGGGCCCCACTCTCCCCGGAGGAGTGGGGGCTCCGCTCTCGGGGGGGGGGGGGAAGGTAGATGGTGGGGGCCCCGCTCTCCCCGGAGGAGTGGGGGCTCCGCTCTCGGGTGGGGGGGGGTTAAGATAGATGGTGGGGGCCCCGCTCTCCCCGGAGGAGTGGGGGCTCTGCTCTCAGGGGGAGGTAAGGTAGATGGTGGGGGCCCCGCTCTCCCTAGAGGAGTGGGGGCTCCGCTCTCAGGGGGGGGGGAAGGTAGATGGTGGGGGCCCCACTCTCCCCGGAGGAGTGGGGGCTCCGCTCTCGGTGGGGGGGGGAAGGTAGATGGTGGGGGCCCCACTCTCCCCGGAGGAGTGGGGGCTCCGCTCTCGGGGGGGGGAGGTAGATGGTGGGGGCCCCACTCTCCCCGGAGGAGTGGGGGCTCTGCTCTCGGGGGGAGGTAAGATAGATGGTGGGGGCCCCGCTCTCCCCGGAGGAGTGGGGGCTCTGCTCTCGGGGGGAGGTAAGATAGATGGTGGGGGCCCCGCTCTCCCCGGAGGAGTGGGGGCTCTGCTCTCGGGGGGAGGTAAGATAGATGGTGGGGGCCCCGCTCTCCCCGGAGGAGTGGGGGCTCCGCTCTCGGGGGGGGGGGGAAGGTAGATGGTGGGGGCCCCGCTCTCCCCGGAGGAGTGGGGGCTCTGCTCTCGGGGGGGGGGGGAAGGTAGATGGTGGGGGCCCCGCTCTCCCCGGAGGAGTGGGGGCTCCGCTCTCGGGGGGGGGGGAAGGTAGATGGTGGGGGCCCCGCTCTCCCCGGAGGAGTGGGGGCTCTGCTCTCGGGGGGAGGTAAGATAGATGGTGGGGGCCCCGCTCTCCCCGGAGGAGTCGGGGCTCCGCTCTCGGGGGGGTGGGGGGGGGAAGGTAGATGGTGGGGGCCCCGCTCTCCCCGGAGGAGTAGGGGCTCCGCTCTCGGGGGGGGGGAGGGGGAAGGTAGATGGTGGGGGCCCCGCTCTCCCCGGAGGAGTAGGGGCTCCGCTCTCAGGGGGGGGGTAAGATAGATGGTGGGGGCCCCGCTCTCCCTAGAGGAGTGGGGCTCCGCTCTCGGGGGGGGGAAGGTAGATGGTGGGGGCCCCGCTCTCCCCGGAGGAGTGGAGGCTCCGCTCTCGGGGGGGGGGAAGGTAGATGAGGGGGGGGCCCGCTCTCCCCGGAGGAGTGGGGGCTCCGCTCTCGGGGGGGGGGGGTAAGATAGATGGTGGGGGCCCCGCTCTCCCCAGAGGAGTGGGGGCTCCGCTCTCGGGGGGGGGGGGTAAGGTAGATGGGGGGGCCCCCGCTCTCCCCGGAGGAGTGGGAGCTCCGCTCTCGGGGGGGGCTCTGCTCCCCGCCCCCAGCCGTGCCCCTGGCGCTGAGGGAGAGACTCTCTCCGGGCGTCCCCGCCCCCTCGGTGCCGTCTCCCTGGGGGCTCCGGTCTCCCCGCCCCACGGCCGGCCCGGGGGGGGGGGGTCACTCCCCCCCGGGCCCGCTCGTTACCTGCCCAATGTGCTCACAAAGCAGCAGCAGCAGCAGCGGCGCCCACCACTGTCACGTGACAACCCCCCTCCCCCGGTGCAGCGCAACGCCGCGCGGCCTCTCCCCCGCCACGTGACCCACGGAGCGCGCGCGCCGCCGAGCACCGTTCCACGCGACCCGGCGCGCCCGCCCGCTCGCTCTCCCTCCACGTGACAGAGGGAGACAAAGACGCTCCCTCAGCACGTGACCAAAGGTTTCCCAGCGAGGCGGGGAGCGGGAAGCGGAGTCGGCCCCGCCCACAGAAGGGGCGGAGCTTCGCTCCGCCGGGGGCGGGTCTTCGCGGTCCACAGAGTCAGGTAGCGGCGCCGGCTCGAAGGCAGGGGGAGCTCAAGTCCTGGCCGGGCCGCTGGAAGGGAGCGGGGGAGGTCAGCCCTGGGGTGGGGGGGCTGGAAGGGAGGGGGAGCTCTGGGGCTGGAGGGGGAGGTCAGCCCTGGGGTGGGGGGGCTGGAAGGGAGGGGGAGCTCTGGGGCTGGAGGGGGAGGTCAGCCCTGGGGTGGGGGGGCTGGAAGGGAGGGGGAGCTCCTGGCCTGGAGGAGGAGGTCAGCCCTGGGGTGGGGGGGCTGGAAGGGAGGGGGAGCTCTGGGGTAGGGGAGGGGTTGGAGGGGGAGGTCAGCCCTGGGGTGGGGGGGCTGGGGAGAAGATGTAGGGGAGCGGGAGTTCAGCACCCTGGGGTGGGGTGGGGGGGCTGGAAGGGAGGGGGAGTTCCTGGGCTGGAGGGGGAGGTCAGCCCTGGGGTGGGGGGGCTGGAAGGGAGGGGGAGCTCCTGGGCTGGAGGGGGAGGTCAGCCCTGGGGTGGGGGGGCTGGAAGGGAGGGGGAGTGCTGGGACAGTGGAGGGGCTGTAGGGGGAGGGAGTTCAGCATCCTGAGGGGGGCTGGAAGAGAGGGGGAGCTCTGGGGCAGGGGAGGGGGAGGGAGGGGGAGCTCTGGAGCAGGGGAGGGGAGGTCAGCACCCTGGGGCAGGGGGAGGGGCTGGAAGGGAGGAGGTGTTTCCATCAGCACCCTCTAAGCCCTGGTCTACACTAGGAGTTGAGGTTGAATTTAGCAGTGGTAAATCGATTTAACCCTGCACCCATCCACATGACGAAGCCCTTTTTTTCGGCTTAAAGGGCTCTTAAAATCGATTTCCTTACTCCACCCCCGACAAGGGGATTAGCACTGAAATCGGCCTTGCTGGGTCGAATTTGGGGTATTGTGGACACAATTAGATGGTATTGTCCTCCGGGAGCTATCCCAGAGTGCTCCATTGTGACCGTTCTGGACAGCACTCTCAACTCAGATGCACTGGCCAGGTAGACAGGAAAAGGCCCGCAAACTTTTGAATTTCAATTTCCTGTTTGGGCAGCATGGCAAGCTGCAGGTGAGTGCAGAGCTCATCAGCAGAGGTGACCATGATGGAGTCCCAGAATCGCAAAAGAGCTTCAGCATGGACCGAATGGGAAGTACGGGATCTGATCGCTGTATGGGGAAACTGTTCCAGTTTTCGAAATGCCAAAACATTTGTCAAAATCTCCCAGGGCATGAAGGACAGAGGCCATAACAGGGACCCAAAGCAGTGCCGCATGAAACTTAAGGAGCTGAGGCAAGCCTACCAGAAAACCAGAGAGGCAAATGGCTGCTCTGGGTCAGAGCCCCAAACGTGCCGCTTCTATGATGAGCTGCATCCCATTTTAGGGGGTTCAGCCACCATTACCCCAACCGTGTTGTTTGACTCCTTCAATGGAGATGGAGGCAACACGGAATCAGGTTTTGGGGACGAGGAAGATGATGATGAAGTTGTAGATAGCTCACAGCAAGCAAGCGGAGAAACCGGTTTTCCCGACAGCCAGGAACTGTTTCTCATCCTGGACCCAGTACCCGCCGAACCCACCCAAGCTGCCTCCCAGACCCATCAGGCAGAGAAGGGACCTCTGGTGAGTGTACCTTTTTAAATACTATACATAGTTTAAAAGCAAGCATGTTTAATGATTAATTTGCCCTGGCATTTGCGGCTCTCCTGGATGTACTCCCAAAGCCTTTGCAAAAGGTTTCTGGGGAGGGCAGCCTTATTCCATCCACCATGGTAGGATACTTTACCACACCAGGCCAGTAGCACGTACTCGGGAATCATTGTAGAACAAAGCATTGCAGTGTATGTTTGCTGGCATTCAAACAACACCCGTTCTTTATCTCTCTGTGTAATCCTCAGGAGAGTGATATCATTCATGGTCACCTGGTTGAAATAGGGTGCTTTTCTTAAGAGGACATTCAGAGGTGCCCATTTCTGCTGGGCTGTTTGCCTGTGGCTGAACAGAAATGTTCCCCGCTGTTAGCCACGGAGAGGGGGGAGGGGTTAGCCACATGGTGAGGGGAGGCAAAATGCGACCTTGGAACACAAGCACATGTGCTATGTATGTAATGTTAACAGCAAGGTTTACCATGAAAGAGTGTACCCATTGTTCTATAAAATGTGTCTTTTTAAATACCACTGTCCCTTTTTTTTCTCCACCAGCTGCATGTGTTTCAAGGATCACAGGATCTTCTCCTTCCCAGAGGCTAGTGAAGATTAGAAGGCAAAAAAACGCACTCATGATGAAATGTTCTCTGAGCTCATGCTGTCCTCCCACACTGACAGAGCACAGACGAATGCGTGGAGGCAGACAATGTCAGAGTGCAGGAAAGCACAAAATGACCGGGAGGAGAGGTGGCGGGCTGAAGAGAGGGCTGAAGCTAAAAGGTGGCAGCAGCATGATGAGAGGAGGCAGGATTCAATGCTGAGGCTGCTGGAGGATCGGACTAATATGCTCCAGCGTATGGTTGAGCTGCAGGAAAGGCAGCAGGAGCACAGACTGCCGCTACAGCCCCTGTGTAACCAAGCACCCTCCTCCCCAAGTTCCATAGCCTCCTCACCCAGACACGCAAGAACGCGGTGGGGGGGCCTCCGGCCACCCAGACACTCCACCCCAGAGGATTGCCCAAGCAACACAAGGCTGGCATTCAATAAGTTTTAAAGTTTTAAACTTTTAAAATGCTGTGTGGCCTTGTCCTTCCCTCCTCCACCACCCCTCCTGGTGCTTCTCTCCTCCACCACCCCTCCCGGGCTACCTTGGCAGTTATCCCCCTATTTGTGTGATGAATTAATAAAGAATGCATGAATGTGAAGCAACAATGACTTTATTGCCTCTGCAAGCGGTGATCGAAGGGAGGAGGGGAGGGTGGTTAGCTTACAGGGAAGTAGAGTGAACCAAGGGGCGGGGGGATTCATCAAGGAGAAACAAACAGAACTTTCACACCGTAGCCTGGCCAGTCATGAAACTGGTTTTCAAAGTTTCTCTGATGCGCACCACGCCTTCCTGTGCTCTTCTAACCGCCGTGGTGTCTGGCTGTGCGTAACCAGCGGCCAGGCGATTTGCCTCAACCTCCCACCCTGCCATAAACATATCCCCCTTACTCTCATAAATATTGTGGAGCGCACAGCAAGCAGTAATAACAGTGGGAATATTGGTTTCGCTGAGGTCTAAGCGAGTCAGTAAACTGCACCAGCGCGCTTTTAAACGTCCAAATGCACATTCTACCACCGTTCTGCACTTGCTCAGCCTATAGTTGAACAGCTCCTGACTACTGTCCAGGCTGCCTGTGTATGGCTTCATGAGCCATGGCATTAAGTCATAGGCTGGGTCCCCAAGGATAACTATAGGCATTTCAACATCCCCAATGGTTATTTTATGGTCTGAGAATAAAGTCCCTTCCTGCAGCTTTTGAAACAGACCAGAGTTCCTGAAGATGCGAGCATCATGTACCTTTCCCGGCCATCCCACGTTGATGTTGGTGAAACGTCCCTTGTGATCCACCAGTGCTTGCAGCACTATTGAAAAGTACCCCTTGCGGTTTATGTAGTCGCTGGCTTGGTGCTCCGGTGCCAAGATAGGGATATGGGTTCCGTCTATCGCCCCACCACAGTTAGGGAATCCCATTGCAGCAAAGTCATCCACTATGACCTGCACATTTCCCAGGGTCACTACCCTTGATATCAGCAGATCTTTGATTACATTGGCTACATGCATCACAGCAGCCCCCACAGTAGATTTGCCCACTCCAAATTGATTCCCGACTGACCGGTAGCTGTCTGGCGTTGCAGGCTTCCACAGGGCTCTTGCCACTTGCTTCTCAACTGTGAGGGCTTCTCTCATCTTGGTATTCATGCGCTTCAGGGCAGGGGAAAGCAAGTCACAAAGTTCCATGAAAGTGCCCTTATGCATGCGAAAGTTTTGCAGCCACTGGGAATCGTCCCAGACTTGCAACACTATGCGGTCCCACCAGTCTGTGCTTGTTTCCCGGGCCCAGAATCGGCATTCCATGGCATGAACCTGCCCCATTAGCACCATGATGCCTGCATTGCCAGGGCTCATGCTTTGAGACAAGTCTGTGTCCATGTCCTCATCACTCTCGTCACCGCGCTGATGTCACCTACTCGCCCGGTTTCGCTTTGCCAGGTTTTGGTGCTGCATACACTGCTGGATAATGCGCGTGGTGTTTAATGTGCTCCTAATTGCCCAAAGTGATCTGAGCGGGCTCCATGCTTGCCGTGGTATGGCGTCTGCGCAGAAAAAAGGCGCGGAACGATTGTCTGCCGTGGCTCTGACAGAGGGAGGGGCGATTGACAACATGGCTTACAGGGTTGGTTTACAGGGAATTAAAATCAACAAAGGGGGTGGCTTTACATCAAGGAGAAAAAAAAACAACTGTCACACAGAATGTCCCCCTCAAGGATTGAACTCAAACCCCTGGGTTTAGGAGGCCAATGCTCAACCCACTAAGCTATCCCTCCCTCTGGTATTTCAGGCAGGACTTCACAGAGGGAGGGGGAGCAAATGAATGCAAAACAAATCTGGTCTATTTCTTGTTTTGATCCACTCCATCTATCTTTGACATCTTTGGCTGGCAGCAGACAGTGCAGAAGAACTGCAAGGCATCCACATCTTCTGGCTGCTTGGCTGAAGATGGTACAATAGGACTGCTAGCCATCCACATCTCCTGCCTGCTCACCATAAGATGGTAGAATAGGACTGCCTGCAGGACTAAAGAGAATGACCTGGTCGAGTCACTCCTAATTTAGTCCCTGCACCCATATCTGCCCAGGCGCTCCTGACCGACCTTACTGAGGCGGCCAGGAGCACCTCGGACATGATGAGGATGGTTTTCAGGCCTATTGTACCGTCTGCTGCCACAAGGCAATGGGCTGCTGCTGCTGTGTAGCAATGCAGTAGTACCCCGTCTGCCAGCACCCAGGAGACATACGTTGACAGTGAGCTGAGTGGGCTCCATGCTTGCCGTGGTATGGCGTCTGCACAGGTAACTCAGGAAAAAAGGTGCGAAACGATTGTCTGCCGTTGCTTTCACAGAGGGAGGGAAGGAAGAAGGGCCTGATGACATGTACCCAGAACCACCCGCGACAATGTTTTTTGCCCCATCAGGCATTGGGATCTCAATCCAGAATTCCAATGGTCAGCGGAGACTGCGGGAACTGTGAGATAGCTACCCACAGTGCAACACTCTGGAAGTCGACGCTAGCCTCGGTACTGTGGAAGCACTCCACCGAGTTAATGCACTTAATGCACTTAGAGCATTTTGTATGGGGACACACAATCGACTATATAAAAACAATTTCTAAAAAACCGACTTCTATAAATTCGACCTAATTTCATAGTGTAGACATACCCTAAAACTCTGGTTCAGAAAATTGGTTTGATGTGAAAATTGTCACACTTACTCTAAAGCCAGGGGAGGATGCTTCTTCACCATCTGAAGAAGATCCATTAAATATTTTTGAGCTAAAGGTCATTGAAAAGTTAACCTGATTTCAAAAATGACATTTGTTCTTTGTTTTCCTTTTAAGTCCTTGTCTACTTGCATTTAAACAGCTGTAAAAATGTGAGTGGAGACCAGTTTTATTTCAGTTTGAGTATCTTATTTCAATTCATCTTAAACAGATTCCTAATCTATTTAGGCCAGTGGTTTTCAAACTGCGGGTCACAACCCAGTATTAGGTCGCGGAATGTAAGACGCTGGGTCGCGGCGGCTTTGGTCAGCACTACCAACCGGGCTGTTAAAAGTCCCGTCAGCGGTGCTGCCCGGTTAAAACAGGCTAGTCCCTACCTGTTCTGACACTGCACTGCGGCCAGCAGCAGGTCCAGCTCCTAGGCGGGGGGGCCATGGGGCTCTGCGTGCTGTCCCCGCCCCAAGCACTGGCTCTGCACTCCCACTGGGCAGGAACCAGCCAATGGGAGCTGGGTGGGGCAGTGCCTGCAGGCTGGACCTGCTGCTGGCCACTTCCAGGGGGCAGCACAGTCCATGGTGCTGGGACAAGCAGGAAGCCTGCCTTAGCACCCCGCTGACTGGGAGCCACCTGAGATGAACCTGTGGCCCAATCCCATGCCCCAGCCCTCAGCCCCCCCAACCGAGAGCCCCTTCCTGCACCCCAAACCCCTCATCCCCAGCCCAACCCCAGAGCCTGCATCCCCAGCCCTGACCCTTGACCCCCCTCCTGCACCCTAAACCCCTCATCCCTAACCCCACCCCTAGCCCTCACCCCTGCAGCCCATCCCCAGCTCCGTTGGGTCACGGGCATCAACAATTTTCTTCAAGTGGGTCGCCAGAAAAAAAGTTTGAAAACCACTGATTTAGGCTATGTCTATGCTGCACTTTTGCTGGTAAAACTTTTGTCGGTCAGGGATGTGGACCCCTGACCGACAAAAGTTTTACAGATGAAAAGTGCCGGCATGGACAGCGCTTTGTCGGTGGGAGACGCTCTCTCACCAACAAAGATACTGCCCGTCATGGGAGAGCTCTCTCCTGCCGACAAAGAACAGCTACACTGTGTACGTTACAGCAGCATGGCTGTATCGCACAGTTGTGCCATGGTAAGGTATGCAGTGTGGACTTAGCCTCAGACTAAACTGAGAAAAGACAAGGGTGCTCACAAAGGCTTTTGCAACAGTTTAAGTTAGTTTAAAAAGCATATCTTAAGTTAAACCAGTGTAACTTTTTCTCATGTAAATGAACCCTACCTCTGAAACAGCTTGTTACTTACTGCCCCTGCAGACTTTCCATACAGTTAAATCCTCTCTCAAACTTGTGCACTGGCTACATTGAAGAAAATAGTGTAACTCAGGAGAGCTATGAATGATTAATTTTTTGTGGATAATTGTACCCCATCTTGCTCTCATTCATGTCAAAGTTTTTTTCCACTGACTTCAGTGCGTGCAGGATTGAACATAGTGTCTGACTGAGCATGTTAGCCTTGATTAGCTAACTGCAGCTAAAGGTATGTCTTCCCTGCAGAGTTATCTATATTTGAGCTACTTCTCAAATTATCTATATTTGAGCTACTTCTCTTGAGTCAATCCTGGAAATTCTCCCAGTTGATTGTGGTCTCTGGCTGCTAAAAGTCCAGCAGCGCAGCAGGGCTGCTGCTAAGGCAGGCTCCCGGCATGCCCCAGCCCCACGCTGCTCCCAGAAGCGGCCAATGAGCACGCCCCCCGGGGGAGGAGGAGAGGCAGGGCTCTCCATGTACTGCTCCTGCCTGCAAGCACCACCCCCACAGCTCCCATTGGCCGGGAACGGGGAACTGTGGCCAATGGGAGCTGAGGAGGCAGCCCCTTCCGGGAGCAGCGTGGGGCCAGGGCAGTCAGCGAGCCTGCCTTAGCCCTGCTGCACCACCGACCAGGAGCTGCCCGACATAAGTGCCACCCAGCAGGAGCCTGCACCCCAGCCCTGAGCCACCTCTCAGAGCCAGCACCCCATACCCCCGCCTGCGCCCCAGCCCTGAGCCCCCTCCCAGAGCCAGCACCACATACCTCCTCCTGCATGCCATACCCCCTCCTGCACCCCAGCACTCTGCCCCAGCCCGGAGTCCCCTCCTGCACCCAAACTCCCTCCCAGGGCTTGCATCCCTCACCCCCTCCTGCATTCCAAGCCCGTGCCCCAGGCTCAGCCCGGAGCCCCCTCACACTCTCCGAAACCCTTGGCCCCAGCGCAGGAGCCCACACCCCCTCTCGAACCCCAACCACCTGCCCCAGCCTGGTGAAAATGAGTGAAGGTGAGGGAGACCAAGCGATGGAGGGGAGAGATGGAGTGAGTGGGGCGGGGCTTTAGGGAAGGGAAGGGAAGGGAAGGGGTAGATCCTGGGTTGCACTTATATTCAAAAATTGATCTTGTGCATAAAAAGGTTGGAGGCCACTGCTGTGAAATAACACACAAATTGCTGTGTCCCTACTGGCACTGCACTCACTGTGGTCCGTAGCACTGAAAATTCTGAGGTGTACATCCTATGGTTCTTTGCACTGCAGTAACCTAAGCCACTCTATGAATTTTTTCCCAATGAATTATGGGAGAACTTGTCTGTCCTTTCTGGGCACTTGGCAGGAATTTTGGGAAGGCTTTGGAGGACTAGCAGCACTCCACCCATCCCACAGAGAACCAACTTTCTAACCACACAAAACCGAACACCCTTGCCCTGCCCCTTCTCCAAAGGCCCACCGTGCTCACTCCATCCCCCTTCCCTCCATTGCTCGCTGTCCACCTTACTCACTCAAGCTCATTTTCACCGGGCTGGGGAGGGTCCTTTTTTGACACCTGGCAACCCTATGCAGAGTAGTCGAGTTATCAGTGGAAGAGTCACATTAACTCAAGTTTCAGCCTAATGGGCCATCTAGTTTGAGTGAAAAAGCACCATCACATTCAAGCTAATGATTTTTGTGTGTGGACAGGACTTGAGTTAGGGGCAACACTTGAGTTATAACTGTAGTTAACTTTGCTGTGAAAAGACAAGCCCATTGAAAGAATATGAGGTTTCCTTCCATTTCTGACAGTAAATAGAGACAGTGGAAGCTTATGTTTCAGCACAGATAGCGGAAGCTTATGTTTACAGTGATGAAGGGCCAAAATTCCAGTCTTGGTCCTGCAAGTGCTTTTTTTTTATTTAGGGAGAGGCAGTTAATGGTGCAATGCAGTTCCATTAGAAAGCCGTTTTTGCAGGGGGGAGGGGGCAACACTTGTAACTTCAAAAATGAATTCTCATGGTTTAAGATTTTAAGATGTTTAGAATTATGTCTCACTGACAACTGGAACCGTCTCTGAATATTTGCATTAAATTACATGCTTTGTTTAAAGGTTAAAGGGCTTTCCTTTTGGAAATATTTGTGGAGCCTGATATTTCTTGGTGTTCCTCACTCTACCGAATGCAGTCACGTCACATCACAAAATTCAAACTGTAGGTAAATTTTGACACTGTCTTAGGTAAGAGACAATTTTAAAGGTCAAGAGTGGAGAGGAAAATATTTAAGAAATTGCTTTTGTTTGAAAACCAGACATAATCCTCCATCAATAGAGAAAAACAAACACAGCAATGGAGAATTTCATTGTCAGCCTGTAAACCAGCCAGGGCGAGTTTTCAGAAGAAAAAGGAAATATCAGCATCTGGTGATTACTCCATCTCCAGCATCGTTCTGAAAATATCCCTTTGGCCTAGGAGGAACATGTACAAGTTCATTTTTCAGATGAAGTAACTAAGAATCAGCGTTAAAGTGACTTGCCAAAGGTTGCCAGAGGGATATCGTGGCAGAGCAGGGAACAAACCTCTCTTTTACACTCTGGGCCACACTGTCTCTTTTACAAATTGTTTTACATTTCTGTAATTAGGCCAACTGTAAAATACTTACTTCACCTTTGTAAAATGTCCAAAGACAAGGGAAGTATGTCCATATTCATCCAATTGGACATTGCCACAGCCTTTGATACCTTTGATCACCAAAATGTCTGCCCGCACACCAGCAATCTGCATGTCCTGAAACAGTTCAGTTCCCTCCTCTTAGACTAAATCCAGAGATTCATTATGAGCAACTGTTTCTCCATTTCTAAATGCCTCCCCTTTGGAGTCTCACAAGGCTCACTTCTCTCCACCATGTTACTCAACATGTACTGCTTTGTGAAGTTGTTTGGAGAGCTGCCAAGCAGCTTGTGGTAGGTCTATGAGACACAGCTCCATATCTCTTTCATGTCAGATGTAAACAGTGCCATTTCCAAGATCTTTCCACTCTCAGCCAAAATCAGCATCTGGATGAAGTAACAAGTAGTGGTGACAAGATGCAGCTCTGGTGGAGTTCCATGTAGGCTTTGAACCCTTTAGGGCATTCATCACATAGCCGGTGCCTAGAGAAGGGATTGCATAGTCCCTGGCCTACAGCCAACTTTTGGAACGTCTAGCATAACAGGGATTCCTTCCCAGCCTCTTAGGAGTCTGCTACTATAGGGATCCTCAGTGCAAAAGAACCAGAGATTTATTAATTTTGACCAAAGTAGTGGGCTTTGAGTTTTAACTGTATCCATGTGCCTGATGTGTTACAGGAATGGACCTGAAATAATCACACAGTGTGTACTACAGTACAAAACAATGAAGCATAGCTAGAAATTTATAGAAAGTAGAGGTGAAATTTGGATCCGACTATATCATCGTGTTCTCTGACCCTTCTCAGAGAGAAACAGGAGGTCTCAGCGTAGGCATGCTGTGAAGGAATAAGAGTGCATCCATATGTAAAGGAGAATCTTCCCCCCCTTTAGAGTTTTGGTGGGAAGGGGACTGAAAATCATGCATCAAAGTCCCTGCCCACCCATAATATCCAGTGAATAGTTACATCCACTCCAAGAGGGTCAGTGTGTAAAGCATTACGGCCTGATCTTGAGTGGTGTTGAGCACCCACAGCTTCAGTTGCAGTCAAGGGGAGTTGCGGGTGGAAAGCACTTCTCCGGCTCAAACTATTAACGAAGGAGCCCATCTCATTTACGGTTCAGCCATCTTTGACAGGCTGAGAATGGTGCTAGAGACCCAACCCCACTACACAGCCTATCGTCTGACAGCATAGTGGAACGCTGGGAGGAGTATAGAGTTTCAAAAAAACACAGCTCATTTCCTTTATGGCTGGTCACAGCAGCAGTTTGGGCCAAGCATTCCAGTTCAGGAGGATTATTTCTTGTTCTAAGGTTTATATTTTCTTCCAGCGAGGGGGGGGGGGGGGGAAAGCTCAGCAGAACTGACAGATGTACATATATAGTGTGCATTCTGAAAATTATGTTTCATATGTTTCCCCCCACATCCGGTAATTGCAGGTGATCCTTTAGCTCAACAGGCTGTAGGTCTGGGCTTCTGAAAGTGCCCAGCTTCAGTCCTCCACTTCCCTCTCTACTTCTCCTAGAGGCCTAATCATTTATATCTTAACTGCCTAGAGCAGAGCAGACAACTGCTGGGCCAAACTCTCCTAAGGCAACAGCGTGATAAGGCTCCTTTTTCTATTCCCCCTCCCACACAAACCATGCTCAGAGATTGGCCCTATTCAGCTAAACTTGGGGTGCAAAGGTCTTGGATTACTATGTAGAAAGCTGAAGACAGGTTGTTGCGTTCTCCTACCTGGTGCTTTACTTGGGTGCAGCAAGCTCTGAAATAGAGACCCAAGGAGGCAACAAATCACAACACACATTAGTCTGGGAGTGAGGCACTAAACTAGAACCTGTGTGTTAAATATAATGATCATCTAACATGCTGAGCGACGAAAGAGTGTTGGGATTAATGAGGAAGAATCCAGGATGGCACCAGTCTAGAGCTCAGCTGCACCAAGGAAAGGCCAAGAAGGCACAAGGGTATCAGCCAGAGACAAATGGAAACTAAAGTGAGTGGGGATGACACAGCTGTGAGAGTGGGAGCTCACCTGGTATGCAGGGTGCAGCAGTGGCCTCCTCCCCTTCCCCGCATTGCAGCAATGGCACTGGCAGAGAGAAAGGCAGCAAGGAGGGAGGCAGAGCTGAAGAACTAAGGGAGGGAGTTGGCCTGACTGCAGAAGAGGAGGCATAGTCACAGTGACAGAGGAGAGTTTTCTAACATGAGGAAGGGCAGGTTGAAAATCTCTACCCCTCTCCTCCCTTCCTGCAGGCCATTCTGTCCCCTCATTTCACCTTTGAGGACCTGCACTCCCCTTCCCACAGCCCAGCTCTAGTTTCCTTCTCCCACTCTTGGCTGTGCAGCTCCTGCCAATCCATCCCCTGTAGCTTGAAGAGCCTTCAGAACATTTGCTCAGTCATGGGCCACTCAGCCAGTGCAACGTCTGCTGTCTCTCCCCTCCTTTTTCTGCCCCTTTCTGTGATCCCACCTCCCTTGCCATCACCTCCTCCTTTCCCTCCATTCACCACAAGCAGAGGGCCTCAGAGACACAGAGGTCCAGTGGTGGTTCACTATTTTGCGTCAGCAACTCTTGTCAGCCCTGACATACTGAATCTGTATCTAAAGGGTGTCATGTAAGGTATCAGTGGAAAACTAATAACTCACTGAATATTCTTGTGTGAGGTATGTACAGTTAACCTACAAAGACTTATACAGATGTGCCAGAAATGCGACTAAAATGTTGTTAAACCAGGCATATCAGGGGAAGTTAATAAACAGGTTTTTCCAGACACTTCAAGCCAGACGTGGCCAAGGACAGGGGGCTATTCATTTGTATCAGAGACTGAAGGAAGATCATTTGCGTTGTAAAAATCACAAGTGGGAGAGAAGCCAGCATGGCATCCACACCCAGCAGGGAAAAGGAACTTTATCTTGAGATATACTTCAGAATACATTTCAGAGGTTTACTGAAACTATAAAGCAATGGGAAGAGAACCCCTAAAGTTGTCCTTCACCTGAGGAGTTAAAGAAGCCAAGCGCCTTGAGCGCCATGTGTTGGGGCCTGGTTAAAGAACAGCCCTGCCATGCTGAAAGAATGACTGTGGTGAGGAAAACTTCTTTGAACAAGAGACTCTAGTTTCAGAAAGCTTATGCTCAAATAAATTGGTTAGTCTCTAAGGTGCCACAGACTCTAGTTTGTTGAGTTTTAGTTTTAGAAACGTATTTTTACTTGTATTAGTTTGTAACCATTTCTATCCTTATTCCTTATGCTTGGTATCACTTAAACCTCTGCCCTTTTCTTCATAAACTTCTTTTACTTTTACCATAAACCAACACGGTGCTTTGAATGAAGTGGAGGGTTTGTCAGCCTCAGCTGATAAGCTGTGGTGCGCTGTCTCTTGAGAGGAGCAGCGGACTTGATCAGGTTTTGTGGGGGTTCTAGTAAGTGTGACTGAGCAATGCAAAGAAAGACATTTTGGGGAAGAACTCAGGACTGGGAGGGTGCTGGGGGTGTCGCCCTGCAAGGAGTAACCAGGCTGGTAAAAGCCAGGGTGAGGCTGTTGTGCTGTGAGCTCATGGTTGGTGTCAGGGCTCTCAACCAAAGCAGCACAGCATAGACACATCCAGGCTTACAGGGCAGATGATGAAAAAACCCATACTGGTCTAGGAATGGTTGCTGTCTCTCCCCTCCATTCTCCGCCCCTTTTTGTGGTCCCACCTCCCTTGACTCCACCTCCTCCTTTCCTGTATTCACCAGATGAGCAGAGGGCCTCCGATATGCTCTTATGTGGCCAGCATTTGAGGATACACCACTCTATAACATCCTTGCTCAGTGACACGGATCCACAGGACTGGTGCTCTTGAATGGCTCCGGAACAGTCCCTGGGAGGACCCTTTCAGCCCCCTCCGTGTTACACTCTGTCACCTGAGTAAGCCCTTTGGCTTCACCACCTCCTGGGACCGAACTTTGGCACCTTCAGCACTCCTGCTTTATGCCATAAGCTCCTCTCAGTGAGTCCACCTGAATTGTACACCTGAGGGAGACTTACACACCCAAAGGGAACAAATCACCCCCAACTTGCTTAAACTGGAATGACCCTCAGCCAGCGTTGTAAAAACAGATGGGTTTATTAGAGGTCTGGAAAATAGCATAGAAACTGCTTAGTTAAGATAGAGAACAAAGTCACAGCATAGTCCACCTGTGTCAGTCCAGAGCCTTCTCTGACCCCTCTATAGTCCCAATCCCAAAACGTCTCCTTGGACAGCCTACAGTTAACAACCCCAAAGGGCCCCTCCTTATTCCTTTGTTCTTGTTCCCACGGTTGCCTGGCCTTCCTCCTTAGCCCTTTGTTCTCCAGCTGTTCTCCGGCTGGCTTCCTCCAGAGAATGGGCCATCCATGGTCGTTAGTTGCTAGGTACCAAATGTCCAGGCACTGAAGTGGCCACTGTCTTTTTCAGGCTCTCCATGGGCATGGGCCCAGGCCCCAGACAGTCATCCATCAGTCACACCTGGATCTCTGCAAGGAGTAAACAACCTTCCGCCCTCACACACACCTATTTAACCACGCGGCACAGAGGGGAAACTGAGGCACACAAAGTATTCATTCAAAATATCATGAAAAAAATCACATTCTGTCACAGGCAGCAAACGAGATATTTTAACCAATGGAGGTCTGGATTAATCCTGATTTATATTCATTACTGCAAATAAAAAGGTGCTGTCTTAACTCAAGTTAGCAAACCCATGCTGGCTAACTCAGGCTAAAATAGCAGTAAAGAGAGGGCAACTTGCTTTGTAATTTGGGTTAGCAGCTTGAGTTCATCTCCAGGCGGCCCTGTAGGCTTTAAACTGAGCTGCTAACCAGTGTTAAAAGCCCAGTTGCCGTGTCTTCACTGCTGTTTTAAAACCAAGTTGAGAACACAGCTTTTTAATGGAGCATTCACATACCTTCTGATGGGAAGGCGCCCGGACCATTCACGCTAGTCAGGAACAGTGAAAGCTCCCTGTCTAAAAGGCCCTTTCTGCTAGATAAATTGAAATGAAACAGTGATCAGGTAAAGTTGCTTTTCTCAAGCCAGACACTGATATTTTGTTTTGTTATTGTAGAGGAGGAGAAATAATTATAGCTCTAAAGAGTTTCACAAGCTCCGTGACACACTTCTCTGCACTCCCTAATCTGTGCACAATTAATGAGTATTATTAGCATTCTTTAATAGTCATTTGGCAATCCCATGCTAACGAAGATGGCTATTTGCCAAGTGATGCACAGCAACAAAGACCGAAGTTCTAGAGGATGCTACAGTGAGAGGGTGGAGCCCCCGTTCCTGTAATGATATGCAGACTTACTCAGTTTTTCACACAAGAGGTCAGACTACGAGCCTGGGGAGTGAGAAAGAAAAAGGAGACCAAGCCAGAAAGCTTGGTGGGGTTTTTTTAAGCTGCATATGCAATAAATACAAAGGAGGAAACAGAAAATACTTCATTGCAAAGCCTTTCGAAAGAGATTTAAATAATGATAGCAAAGACATATATTATTGCTCATGCTGGGGATTCTTGCATTCCACTCTGAAGCATCAGGTACGTGTTGTTATTGGAGAGAGCATCCCAGACTAAATGGACCAGTGCTTTGACCCATTCTGGCAGTTCCTGTGTTCTGACCTGCTGGATTGTCTCGCTTATCCTCCCTTGGCTCAGGACTGTTCCTTCATGTATCTTCCCCAGTGCTTTATAACTCAGAACTATCAGCAAAGCGATAACGTAAATAATGGATGTGCGCACCACTCTGACCAGCTGGCTTCAGGGATAATACCTTTTCCCTATATTTCACTTCTGTTAGTGCTGTCTAGCCAACACAGCACAGTTCCATCCACAGACGTCGTAACGATGATGGGCGATCAGAAAGAACCGCAATTGCCTTTCAGATTCCATGCTGTTTGTAAGAGCTTTGGGTAACTTAGGTGCTGTTGGAAGCATAAAGAAAAGTTTGGACATCAGTGATATAAGGGGGTTATGTCAACAGATGATACCCTCCTGCACGTTAATGGGGTCACTGATGCATGAACTTGGGCTGAAGCTCCCCACGGAAAGAGTTCAAGTTTAGACTAGGCCTTTAGGTTAGACTAGGTACAAGGTTAGCTGAAATGTTCTAAAAGTCATAGGTGGAAATAAGGCACGTTGGCCCAGATCCACAACGGTATTTAGGTGCCTAACTCCCATTGCAATCAATAGACATTAGGAGCCTAAATAGCATTGTGGATCTGGGCCACTGTCTTTAACATGTACTAAACTGCTTGAGCTAAAATCTTGGGATGGAGCCCAGACTTGTCTACACTTCCGACCTTGTCTACACTTAAAAGGTTTGCTGATATAGCTGTAATGGCAAACACACCTAGGGTAAAAAGAAAAGGAGTACTTGTGGCACCTTAGAGACTAACCAATTTATTTGAGCATAAGCTTTCGTGATGCATCCGATGAAGTGAGCTGTAGCTCACGAAAGCTTATGCTCAGATAAATTGGTTAGTCTCTAAGGTGCCACAAGTCCTCCTTTTCTTTTTGCGAATACAGACTAACACGGCTGCTACTCTGACACCTAGGGTAGAGGCAATTAATAGATTCATAGAGTTTAAGGCCAGAAGGGACAATTAGATCATCTAGTCTGACCTCCCGTAAATCACAGGCCATTAAATTTCACCCACTTACCCCTCCATTGAGCCCAATAACTTGTGTTTCGCTAAAGCATCTTCCAGAAAGGCGGCCAGTTCCAGTCTGAAGACATCAAGAGACAAGAGAATCCCCCACTGCCCTTGGTAGTTTGTTCCAGTGGTTAATCACCTTCATGGCTAAAAATGTGTCTTACTTCCAATCTGAATTTGTCTGTCTTCAGCTTCCAGCCATCAGTCTTGTTCTGTCTTTCTCTGCTAGATTAAAGAGCCCTTTATAGCCAGTATTTTCTCTCTGTAAAGGCACTTTCAGACTGCAATCAAGTCTTCTTTTTGATCAACTAAAGAGATGCATCTCAGTCTCTCCCAGTAAGGCATTTTCTCCAGATGCTCAAATCATGTGTCTCTTTGATGCACCCTCTGCAATATTTTGACATCCTTTTAATACTGTGGACACCAGTCTGACCAATGCCTTATACAGAAATAAAATCACCTCTCTACTCCTAAAAAAAACAATGAGGAGTCCAGAGGCACCTTAAAGACTACACAGATTTATTTGGGCATAAGCTTTCATGGGTAAAAAACCCACTTTGTCAGATGCATGGGGTGAAAATTACAGATGCAGGCATAAATATACTGGCACATGAAGAGAAGGGAGTTACCTTACAAGTGGAGAACCACTGCTGACAAGGCCAATTCAGTCAGGGCGGATGTGGTCCACTCCCAATAACTGATGAGGTGTCAATACTAAGAGAGGGAAAATTGCTTTTGTAGCGAGCCAGCCATCCCTCTACACCTACTCACTGCTCCCGTCTATATCTCATCTTGGTCCGACAAGGGCTCGTAGGTGCTACGATAATACAAATAATACATCCAAGGATCACATAGGCCCTTTTTGTCATATTGTCATACTGGAAACTCACTGTCAGTTGCTTTTCCATTATGATTCCTAAAGCTTTTCCAGAGTCTCTGCTTTCCAGGATATATAGTCCATCCCTTCTGTCAGTTAGTGCCTGCAGTCCTTGTTCCTAGATGCAGTGACCTTGCATTTGGCTATATTAAAACACATTTTGTTTGAATGGGCCCACTTTACTAACTGATTCAGATCACTCTGTATGACCACTCCAGCCTCATCATCATTTACTACTCCACCAACCTTTGTGCCATCTGCTAATTTTAACAGCAGTGATTTTATATTTACTTCCAGCTCATTGATGGAAAACGTTGAATAGCGTTAGGCCTAGTACCAATCCTTCTGGAACCCCACTAGAAACACACCCATTCAATGAGGATTCCCCATTGACATCTGTCAGTTACCAGTTCTTAATTCATTTAATGTGTGGTCTATTGACACGTCTAGTGCTAATTTTTAAATCAGAATGTCATGCTGCACTAAGTGAAATGCCTTAGAAAGGTCTAAGTATACTATATCTATGCCATTACTATTATCAATAACATCTATAATCTCCTAAAAGAATTGAATCAGTTTTGACAAGATCTGTTTTCCATAAAACTATGTTGACTGTCATATTCCTATCATTTAATTCTTTATCAATTGAATTCCTTATCTGGTTGTCCCTTATTTTCCCCAGTACTGATGTCAGACTAATGGGCATATATAAATTAGCTAGGTCACCTGCTTGCCCTTTTTGAACACTGGCATATTAGTGCTCTTCCAGTCTTCTGGAATTTCCCTACTATACCAAGATTTATTAAAAATTAATATCAGAAGGCCAGAGATCCCCTCAGCCAGATTTTTTAGGACAGTTGTGTGCAAGTTATCCAGGCCTGCTGATTTTTAAAATGTTTATCTTTCAGTGTTGTTTAATAAAAGAACTGGAGGGCTGGAAGCGACTCCAAGAGGTCAATGAAGTCCAAAACCCTATGGTAAGGCATGACCAAGTCTACCTAGACCATTCTTCACAGGTGTTTCTCTAACCAGTTCCAAAGACAGGGATTCCACAACCTGCCTTGGAAGCCTATTCTCGTGCTTAACTATTTTTATATTTAGAAAGTTTTTCCTAATATCTAATCTAAAATCTCCCTCCCTGCAGATTAAGCCCATTACTTCTTGCCCTAATTTCAGTGGACATGGAGAACAATTGATCACAGACCTCTATCACAGCCCTTAACATATTGGAAGACTGTTACCAAGTTCCCCCTGCCAGTTTTCTTTTCTCAAGACTAAACATGCCAAGTTTAAAAAAAAACAAAAAACAAAACACTTTCCTCATAGGTCAGGTTTTCTAAATTTTTATCCTTTGTATTGGTTTCCTCTCAATTTATCTACATCTTTCTTATTGTGAGGCACCTAGAACTGGACATAGTACCCAGCTGATTCCTCCCCAATTCAAAGTAGAGCAGGACAATTACTTCCTGTGTCTTACATGTGACATTCTGGTTAATATACCGTAGAATATTAGCCTTTTTCACAATGGCATCACAGTGGTGACTCATTCAATTTGTGATCTATTAAAGCTCCCAGATCATTTTTAGCAGTACTGCCACCTAGCAACAATTTCCCATTTTGTAGCTGGGTTTTTTCCTTCCTAAGCATAGTACTTTGCGCTTCTCCTGACTACATTTCATCTTGAGTTCAGATCATTCTCTAATTTGTCAAGGTAATTTTTAATTCTAATCCTGTCCTCCAAAGTGCTTGCAATCACCCCCACCTTGGTGTCATCCACTAATTTTGTAAACCTACTCTCCACTCCATTATCCAAGACATGAATGAAACTATTGAATAGTTTCAGACCCAGCACAGATCCCTGTAGGGCCCTGCTAAATACATCCCCCTAGTCTGACAGTGAACCATTGATAACTACTCTTTGAGGATGGTCTTTCAATCAGTTGTGTACCCACATTGTAGTATTTTCATTTTGATCACATTTCTCGAGTTTGCTTCTGAGAATATCATGGAGGACTCTCTCAAAAGCCTTACTAAAATCAAGATGGATTATGTCCACTGCTTCCCCCTGCATCCTCTAGGCCAGTAACCCCATTGAAGAAAGAAATTAGGTTGGTTGGGCATGTTGGCTAGTCCTTAGAACTCTCAGAGCGGTAGCCATGTTAGTCTGTATCAGCAAAAACAACGAGGAGTCCTTGTGGCACTTTAGAGACTAACAAATTAGAGCATTGGGTTGGACTAGATGACCTCCTGAGGTCCCTTCCAACCCTGATATTCTATGATTCTGTGAAATTTATTTGGCATAAGCTTTCGTGGGCTAGAACCCACTTCATCAGATGCATGGAGTGGAAAATACAGTCCATGCATCTGATGAAGTGGGTTCTAGCCCACGAAAGCTTATGCCCAAACAAATTTGTTAGTCTCAAAGGTGCCACAAGGACTCCTCATTGTTTTTCCTTATAACTCTATTATCCTCTTACAAATTATTTTGTTCCGGGATCTTTCCACGTACCCAGGTTAGGCTGACTGGTCTATAATTCCCCAGGTCCCCTTTGTTCCTCTTTATTTAAAAGACAGTGTGACAGGGTCGGGCCGGATGGCTACAGGAGAGTAATAGAAGGCAGATATATTAGCCCCAGGTTAAGTAGGTCCCTTTTCTCTGGGTAAGGTAACAGGGAAGGTTCCAGGACAATCAGGAACCTTCTGGAGACAAGACAGACAGGCTGATTAGAACACCTGCAGCCAATCAAGAAGCTGTTAGAATCAATTGAGGCAGGCTAATCAGGGCACTTGGGTTTAAAAAGGAGCTCACTTCAGTTTGTGGTGTGCGTGTAAGGAGTTGGGAGCAAGAGGCACTAGGAGCTGAGAGTGAGAACGCGGACTGTTGGAGGACTGAGGAGTACAAGCATTATCAGACACCAGGAGGAAGATCCTATGGTGAGGATAAAGAAGGTGTTGGGAGGAGGCCATGGGGGAGTAGCCCAGGGAGTTGTGGCTATCGCACAGCTGTTCCAGGAGGCGCTCTGGACAGCTGCATTCCACAGAGCCCTGGGCTGGAACCCAGAGTAGAGGGCAGGCCTGGGTTCCCCCCAAACCTCCCAACTCCTGGTCAGACACAGGAGGAGTTGATCTGGACTGTGGGTTCACAAAAATGGCCAAACTGAGGGCTGCCGTGAAGCTCCAAGGCGAGCAAATCCATCAATAAGCCCAAGACCCACCAAGGTAGAGGAGGAACTTTGTCACAATAGGTACTACATTTGTTTTCCTCTAGTCTTCTGGGACCACACCTGTCCTCCATGAGCTATCAAAGATAATCACTAACAGTTCTGAGATTGCTTCAGCTAGTCCAGGGGTTCTCAAACTTCATTGCACTGCAACCCCCGTCCGACAACAACAATTACTACACGACCCCAGGATGGGGGGACCCAAGCCTGAGCCTGCCTAAGTCCCACCGCCTTGGGTTGCAGGGGGAGGTCAAAGCCAAAGCCCAAGCACGAGCGCTATTGCCCGGGGTGGGGGCCCAAAGACAGAGCCCAAGGGCTTCAGCCCCAGCCAAGGGGCCTGTAACCTAAGCCGAAATGCCCAGGGCTGAAGCCCTCAAGTTTGGACTTCGGGCTTCAGCCCCGAGTCCCAGCAAGTCTAAGCCAGTCCCAATGACCCATTAAAATGGGATCATGACCCTCTTTTGAGTCCCAACCCACAGTTTGAGAACTGCTAAATTAGTTCCTTAAACACCCTAGGGTGAATTTCATTAGGACCCACGGACTTGAAAACCTTGCATTTCTTTCTCCATCTTGTTAATATTAATTGTGTTAAGTATCTGGTCCCGATGTACCTTTTTAGTGAAGATTGATGCAAAATAGGCATCAATCTTGGCCTTCTTGCTAGCTGCAGTTATTGGCTCTCCTTCTCTGGTAAGTAGAGGACCTACACTTTCCCTCTTCTTTCTTGTGCTCCTAATGTACTAATATCCTCTTTGGTTACTAAGGGACTTGATCATCCTGCTGTGAGAAGCACATCTTCCTACTTCTTTCCCAACAGAGAACAGAAATGCTCTTGAATGCTTCTGCCTGTTCTGCATCATTAACAAATGTTACTATCTTCATGCATCTGATGAAGTGAGCTGGAGCTCACGAAAGCTTATGCTCTAATAAATTGGTTAGTCTCTAAGGTGCCACAAGTCCTCCTGTTCTTTTTGCGGATACAGACTAACACGGCTCCTACTCTGAAACTTGTTCTCCGCAGAGCGGCCTTGCAAATGTCAGTGATGGGAAGGTGCTTGTAAAATGCCATAGCTCAGCCATTCTCCTAGTAAAAGGAGCTCTAACACTATATCTACACTGGCACTTTTGTCGGTAAAGCTTTTGTTGGTCAGGGGTATGAAAAGAAAACAAACAACCTGACAGACACAAATTTCACTGACAAAAGCACCTGTGTGGACAGCGCTATGTCACTGGGAGATGCTCTCCCATCGACACAGCTACCGCTGCTTGTTGGAGGTGGTTTAATTATCTCATTGGCATAGTGCGGCTACAGGGAGACCTTACAGCAGCTAATCTGCAGCGTTACAGATGTGCCACTGTATCATAGACATAGCCTCAGGTGGGAGGGGAAAGTGAAGCTGCCATATATCAGTCCTCAATACAAAAAGTCTGACCCATCTAGAGAATGATTGTGCTGAAAGGGCCATACCCTTCAAGGAACCAGTATGAGAGATGAACTTAGGAGATCTGAAGTCCTTAATTTGATCCAGGTAAAAGGAGACTTCTCCTTTTGCATCTAAAGAATATAATCTAGCACCTCCCTTCCTTATGTATGGTTTCAGAAAAGATCCAGGTAAGTTTATACACTGAGTCACATGGAGATTGGAAAACATTTTTGGAATGAATTTCGGACATTGTCTAGTATGCAGGAGAGTTGCCATTAGTTCATGTAGCTCACTAATTCTGCTAGTGAACGTGACTGCTCTCCTAAAGGCTGTTTTTATCAAAAGGTGAAAACAGGGAGCAATCTTGTAATGGCTTGAAGGGGGCAGAGCTCAGTTGAGTCAATACTAAATTCAAATTCCACAAAGAGACAATCTTTGGTGGGTGGATAAAGGTTCAGCAGCCCCTTCAAAAATCTCTTTACGATGTGATGTGAGAAAATGGGTTTGTCCACAGTGTGTATTGTGACAAAGCTCTGACCTTGCCTCCATGGGTCCCGCGTTTCCTGGCGGATTTAGCTAGCCTCAGAGGCTCACTGTGACTATCCACGTAACCCTTCTCTCTCTAGAGACAAGGGTCACAGTCTACTGAGCCATTTTCATCATAAGCCAGCGAGGGAGGTGAGGAGAAGTTATCCTTCCTTGCACAGTCTCTGTTGTCTCCAAGTCTCAGTGATTTATCGGGGAGGAGAGCCCAGGCCCACCCTCTACTCCAGGCTCCAGCCCAGGGACCCTAATAGTATCAGCTGTGGTAGCTGACCTTTTAGAAACATGACATGTACAATTCCCTGGGCTACTTCCCCCACAGCAGCCCCCACTTCCTCAAGCTCCACTTCACCCTTATCTCAGGGCCTCCTTCCTTGTGCCTGATATGGTGTGTACTGCTCAGTCTCTCCAACAGCACAACTTCCTCCCACAGCTCCTGACATCCACACCCACCTGACTAACTGGGAGGCTTTTAACTAGTTTCAGCCAGCCCCTGATTGGCTTCAGGTGTCCCAATCAACCTAGCCTTCTCCCTGCCTTCTGGAAAGTTCTTAATTGGCCCCAGGTGTCTTAACTGACCTGGAGCAGCTGCCATTTCACTTATCCTGGTACCAAGGATTTGTTTACCCTGAAGATAATATATCTATCTCCCACTACTTTTCTATAGCCATCTGGCCTTGCCCAGTCACAGTATGTACTGATGAAAGAGATGCCAGGTGTACTTTAACAGATGATATAGCTAGACTCTCTGTTTCTAAGTGTAACAGCTATTCTAAGACCATCTGAATCGGAGTTTAAATTGGATCTATGTTTCTATTTTCTGCCCATATAGTGAATCTTTTCCATCTGAAGTCATAACACCTTCTAGTAGAGGACTTCCTACCATTAACCTCACACTGGAGCACAAGCTTTCTATTTCCCTCACAGTGCTGTCACCCAAGCCCATAGATGTAGAGATCTGAGGTTCAGGTGGAGCACTTTCCCTTGTTGCTGCCATAATAGGTCCATCAATAAAGCCAAAGTCCTGTTATTGCCATTAGATAAGTAGAGTAGATCAATGTGGCCAAGACAACAATGGTACACTGGAGCAATTAAGATCATCCTAGCAGAATCTTGTTTTACTTGGTTTAGAACTTTGAGAATTGGAGGGAGTGGGGGAAATGTATACATGAGATCCATTCCCCACTTTAGGAGAAATGCACCTGTCAAAAATTAGAGAGAGAAAGGGGGTGAGGTAATATCCTTTATTGGACCAACTTCTGTTGGAGAGAGAGAGGCTTTTGAGCTTCCTCAAAGCTCTTCTTCAGGTCTAGGAAATGTGCTCAGAGTATCACAGCTAAATACAAGGTGGAACAGATTATTTCTTGAAGAGCGCTGTGTAGCTCGAAAGCTTGTCTCTCTCACCAACAGAATTTGGTCCAATAAAAGATATTACCTCACCCACCTTGTCTCTTTAATATCCCAGGATGAACATGCCTACAAGATCATCTGTCAAAGACTGACTATCCATCCCCACTTGTGAGCAAAAAAGGGGGCATTTTGCATTGAGTGAGGTGGCAAACAGGGCTTTAGCCATGGATCCCCAATCGTAGAATTTTAGGACTGGAAGGGACCTCAAGAGGTCATCTAGTCCAGTCCCTTGCACTCGTGGCAGGACTAAGTATTATATAGACCATCCCTGACAGGTGTTTGTCTAAACTGCTCTTAAAAATTTCCAATGATGGAGACTCCACAACCTCCCTAAGGAATTTATTCCAGTGCTTAACCACCCTGACGGTTAGGAAGTTTTTCCAATATCCAACCTAAACCTCCCTTGCTGCAATTTAAGCCCATTGCGTCTCGTGCTATCCTCAGAGGGTAAGGAGAACAATTTTTCCTTCCTCCTCCTTGTAACAACCTTTTACATTCTTGAAAACTCTTATGTCCCCTCTCAGTCTTCTCTTTTCCAGACTAAACAAACCCAATTTTTTCAATCTTCCCTCATAGGTCATGTTTTCTAGACCTTTAATAATTTTTTGTCACTCTTCTCTGGACCGTCTCCAATTTGTCCACATCCTTCCTGAAATGTGGTGCCCAGAACTGGACACAAAACTCCAGATGGGACGTAATCAGCGCAGAGTAGAGCAGAAGAATGATTTCTCGTGTTTTGCTTACAACACTCCTGCTAATATACCCCAGAATGATGTTTGCTTTTTTTGCAACAGCGTTACGCTGTTGACTCATAGTTAGCTTGTGGTCCACTATGACCCCCAGATCCCTTTCCGCAGTACTGCTTCCTAAGCAGTAATTTCCCCTTTTGTATGTGTGCAACTGATTGTTCCTTCATAAATGGAGTACTTTGCATTTGTCCTTATTGAATTTCATCCTATTCAGACCATTTCTCTAGTTTGTCCAGATCTTTTTGAATTTTAATGCTATCCTGCAAAGCACTTGCAACCCCTCCCATCTTGGTATCATCTACAAACTTGATAAGTGTACTGTCTATGGCATTATCTAAATCATTGCTGAAGATATTGAACAGAACCGGACCCCACTCGTTATGCCCTTCCAGCATGACTGGTTACCACTGATGATTACTCCCTAGGAACGGTTTTACAACCAGTTTTGCACCCACCTTATAATAATTCCATCTCGGTTGCATTTCCCTAGTTTGTTTATGAGAAGGTTATGCAAGACAGTATCAAAAGCCTTACTAAAGTCAAGATATACCACGTCTACCGCTTTCCCCCTACCCACAAGGCTTATTACCCTGTCAAAGAAAGCTATCAGGTTGGTTTGACACCATTTGTTTTTGATAAATCCATGCTGACTGTTACTTATCACATTCTAGATGTCTGCAAATTGATTGCTTAATTATTTGCTCCATTATCTTTCCGGGTACAGATGTTAAGCTGACTGGTCTGTAATTCTCTGGGTTGTCCTTATTTCCCTAGTATAGATTGGCACTATATTTGCCCTTTTCCAGTATTCTGGAATCTCTCCCATCGTCCATGACTTTTCAAAGATAATCGCTAATGGCTCAGATATCTCTTCAGTCAGCTCCTTGCGTATTCTAGGATTCATTTCATCAGGCCCTGGTGACTTGAAGACATCTGATTTGTCCAGGTAATTTTTAACCTGTTCTTTCCCTATTTTAGCCTCTTCTAATGTAGTGAATGTCAGTGAAAATGAGGTAGGATCAGATGTCCAATCACCACCAACCTTCTTAGTGAAAACCGAAACAAAAGTCATTAAGCACTCTGCTATTTCCACCTTTTCTGTTATAATTCCCCTCCCCCCTTTGCTCCCCCATCCTAGATCTTCCTCTTGCTTCTAATGTATCTGTAGAATGTTTTCTTGTTACCCTTTATGTCTCTAGCAAGGTTGATCTTGTTTTGTGCTTTAGCCTTCCTAATTTTGTCCCTACTTATTTGTTTATAGTCATCCTTTGTAATTTGACCTAGTTTCCACTTCTTGTAGAACTCTATTTTTAGATCATTGAAGATCTCCTGGTTAAGCCAGGGTGGTCTCTTGCCATACCTCCTATCTTTCCTACCCAGTGGGATAGTTTGCTCGTGCCCTTAATAACGTCTCAGAAAAACTGCCAACTGTCTTCTATTGTTTTTCCCTGTAGACTTGTTTCCCATGGGATCGTACCTACCAACTCCCTGAGTTTGCTAAAGTCTGCCTTCTTGAAATCCATTGTCTTTATTTTGCTGTTCTCCCTCCTAGCATTCTTTAGACTCATGAACTCTACCATTTCATGATCACTCTCACCCAAGCTGCCTTCCACTTTCAGATTCTCAGCCAGTTCCTCCCTATTTGTCAAAATCAAATCTAGAACAGCCTCTCCCCCCGTAGCTGTCTCCACCTTCTGAAATAAAAAAATGCCTCCAATATAATCCAAGAATTTATTGGATTATCTGTACCCTGCAGTGTTATTTTCCCAACAGATGATATCTGGGTAGTTGAAGTCTCCCATCACCACCAAGTCCTGTGATTTGGATGATTTTGTTAGGGGTTTAAAGAAAGCCTCATCCACCTCTTCTTCCTGGATAGGAGGTCCGTAGTAGACCCCGACCATGACATCATCCTTGTTTTTTACTCCTTTTATCCTTACCCAGAGACTTTCAACAAGTCTGTCTCCTATTTTCATCTCAACCTCAGTCCATGTGTATACATTTTTCATATATAAGGCAACACCTCCTCCCTTTTTCCCCTGCCTGTCCTTCCTGAGCAAGTTGTCCCCTTCTATACCAATATTCCAGTCATGCGTATTATCCCACCAGGTCTCTGTGATGCCAACTATGTCATAGTTGTGTTTATTTACTAGTATTTAGAGTTCTTCCTGCTTATTCCCCATGCTTCTTACATTAGTATACAGACATCTAAGATACTTATTTGATTTCTGCCCCCACCCCCTCCCCAGTTCTGTCTTGTCTCTCCTTTATCCCTGCTATAACAGCCCATGCACCTCCTAAATTCCAATCTTTCTCCCAGGTCTCCATGTTCTTGACTTACCTGTTGGGGGGGGGGAGGGGATGGAAGGGAGGCAGGAGAATGATCTGAAGATCTTGGATCCATGGCAGAAGGATCAAGACATCTTGTCTCCATAGAACGTGGTGGAATCTGTTCCAGACCTGGAGAGTCCAGTCTTCTAGCATGAAAAGAAAAAGGAGAAGGAGGTGGCCAGTATGGCCATAGCATCCAAGGAGGCATAGGGTAGTCCTGCCAGCTTACCCAGCGAGGTATCAGTCTCCAAAGGACATCCAGGGAATTCAGGACCACTCCTTGCCTGCAATTTCTTCCATGAAAAGAACATGCACTTGACACCCATACCAAATCTGGCTCTAGCTTGGATCCAGTACCAAAGCTCTCGATGACACTCAGTGTAGGAATTCTAAAAAAAAAGAAAAAAAAGAAAAAAAGAGAAGGCAGGGAGAAGATCCATGTAGGGGTCTGGAGTGGAAGTAGATGCAAAGCCAGAGAACTTTTTCTCAAACCTTCTTGTCTTAGTCTTTTGTCTGGAGGAGACTGTTTCAATTGGATCTGTAGAGGAGTGCAAATCCGGGTAAATTTGAGCTGTCACTTCAATCATGTGCCATTGGCTCTTTGTTAACAGATCCACAGGTCTCTATCTCAAGCCCATAGATCTGGATGCATCATGATGTCTGGAGGCTTTTGACTTTGGTTCTGCCCCATGCAACCTCTTGGAGGAGCTGTGCTTAATCTTTCTCATCCTCAGAACTGAGAAAGATGTTCTGGGCGCATCCTGTGGCTCCTTATCATGCTTGTCCTGATACAGGACTGATGTAGATTGCACCATGGTCAAAGTCAGTTCCGAGGACTTGACTATCAGGTCCTCAGCTGACTTGGAACCGGAGCCTGGCACCAAAACTTTTGTCACGGAGCCGGAAGACTTCTTGGATCCAGAAGTAGACTGAGCCGCCGATCCTGGTCTCCTACTTTTATAGACAGATCTTTTTGAGCTTTTGGCTCCATAGGCTTAGCAGATAGCACCTCCTTTAACAAAAGAGCCTGAAGTCTATTTTGTTTGTCCTGCCTGACACAGGGGGTGAATGTGTTGCATACCTGACAGCATGCTGGCGAGTGATTTTCTCCTAGACGTTTTAAGCACCAGATGCGTACATCAGAGAAAGGAAAGACTGTTGGACACAAAAATATATTTTTGAAGCCGTGCTTCTTCATGTTGACATCCGTCACAATTGGTAAGTCAACAATTTTATTTATTTTTTACTAGCAACTATAAGTTATCTATATTATCTAATTACTGGAAGAGCACAACTATAATTTATTCAGTTTTAGGCCACAGCACTAACTGCAGAAAGAAACAGACCTAAGCTGGTTCATGCCCTGACCGGCGATTGGAAAGAACTGAGGCACCAGAAGTCACAGAATCATAGAATATCAGGGTTGGAAGGGACCTCAAGAGGTCATCTAGTCCAACCCCCTGCTCAAAGCAGGACCAATCCCCAACTCAATCATCCCAGCCAGGACTTTGTCAAGCCTGACCTTAAAAACTTCTAAGGAAGGAGATTCCACCACCTCCCTAGGTAACCCATTCCAGTGCTTCGCTATCCTCCTAGTGAAAAAGTTTTTCCTAATATCCAACCTAAACCTCCCCCACTGCAACTTGAGACCATTACTCCTTGTTCTGTCATCTGCTATCACTGAGAACAGTCTAGATCCATCTTCTTTGGAACCCCCTTTCAGATAGTGGAAAGCAGCTATCAAATCCCCCTTCATTCTTCTCTTCTGCAGACTAAATAATCCCAGTTCCCTCAGCCTCTCCTCATAAGTCATGTGTTCCAGTCCCCTAATCACCATGTTAGACGTGTCAACGCCCCTCCTTTAGCCATGCCCCCTGGCCAGCTTGGGTGCTGGGGACAGGAGGGGAGGGGTGAGGCACTGCTGTTAGAAGATTTCACCATCCTAGCTGCACCAGGCTGGCATGTCCCAAGAGTGGGAATATGCAGAGGGCACTCAAAGACAACCCAAGTTTTGGGGTTGGTCATGTCTAACCAGCTCCCCGCAGTGAGGCACTGAGCACAGTCACTGGCTTCCCCCAAACTCCCACCCCTTCCCACCCTCACTCTGCCCCAAGCCCCTCCCTGCCTCTTCCCACCCAGTTCTGCTCCCTCCCCCGAGCACACCCCATCCCTGCTCTTCCCCTTCCCCTCCAGCGCCTCCTGTTCACTGCTGAAGAGCTGATCGCAGCAGGCGGGAGGCGCTGGAAAGGAGGCAGAAGAGCTGATCGGGGGGCTGCCGGTGGGTGCTAAGCAGCACGCACTAATTTTCTTCTGTGGGTGCTCCAGCCCTGGAGCACCCACAGAGTCAGCACCTATGGCACAGAGTTTGAAGGCTGGCTGAGAAGAGAGTTCTCTCCCCTCAGGGGGAAGCAGCCCCATTATCGGAGAGAGATTTCCCAGTCCATATTTTACTCTGGGCCATATTTAAACGGTCAAGGTGTAATTGCTCCCCCTTCCCAGCAGAGGGTGGCGTGCATAGGAGCCCCCAAAATGTAGCAAGCAGGCTCCATACCGTTACACCACGATCAGCTGGGAAATGCACACAGCCACTCAAGAAATGTGGAGCTGGGCCCAAGCAGAGCCAACTAAACGGTGTCTGATCAGCTAGCATCTTGGAGTGGTCAGTGGCTTTTTCCATGTGCGAGGCCCCTGGGCACCGTTCCACTGTGACTCTTTGCTTTGTAACAGCAGCACCACCAACTGGCAGAGACAAGACACCACATTATACTAAAAAATATGCTGGAGCTGGAAAATGCAAAACACAAGCAACCCTCATACTTTAGAGGCAGCCCTGCCATACCTGGCCTAGGAGCAGTCGGGAGGCAAAGGACTCAACACCGGGAGGAAGCAAAGTAACTATGGGCACTGACACTGGGTTTGTCCCTTGAGAGCACAGTACAGATGTTCTAAGTTCTTGGCCTTCATCACTGTAGTATCAGAAGAGCTCCCACAGGTGAAAGTGACAATACTCTCCCTCTGCCGTCCCTGGCAGCAATGCTTCAGAGGGACGTGGGGGTTTATGGAAAGCAGGTGGGTAGCAGTCATGGTAGTGATCTCTATAGCATAGGCCTATCTGCTTCAGAGTTTCATCTGTGCTCACAAGCCTCCCACATTGGTCGTTTTATTGTCCCAGTGCAGCACAGTTGCAATGGTCAGAGAGGAGGTCTCTGGAAACTGGGGCCCAGTCGATACAGCACTTTGGACCAAATAGTACAGACCATGACTTTGAACTGGAGTCTGTTCAAGGAGGAGCCAATGCAGAGAGCAGTGTCTCAGGGCAAGCAATTCCTGGGCACCTGTGTTGCTGAATCCACAAGCTGCTGTGTTTTGCACTAGCTAGGAGCTTCTTCAAGGTACAGGGCTTTGTTCCTATATATTAAACTCTGTGCAGAAGATGTGTCTCCTAATTCACCTGGGAGACTCCTTCCCCCAAGTTGGTGGAGATTGATGGGCTCTGCAAGAAACAGCATCAGACCCTCGTTAGCCAGGAGTGGTCTCAAACCTTTTGGGATAGGTATGAAAACAGAGAGAAAGCAAACACGCCTGTGGAGTGGTTAAAACAAAACACTTCACTGCGAGAAGGGAAACGGAATGAGAAAACGCGCCATGGGCGTGTAGATGCAAAATGTCTCCTGTGCACAGAAATAATTAGCGGTGCGCTGAATAGTATCTAGTGGCACAGGCAAGCCTGCGAGTGGCGTGCCAGACCTGCCAGAGATCCTAAGGGCCCTCTATTACATTCTCACCATCACCCTGAAGACGTCTCTAGAGGTAGCGAAGCCAAAACAGCAGTTAAATGAAAATTATGCCTGCCTCAAGAGGGTGGGACAGCAGTAGCATAGCTATGTCATGTTTATGAAGGGCTTTGAGACCCTGCGATAAGACAGCATAGAAGTCTAAAGTATACCTACAGTATTGCCTTTAGATGTATTTCCTTGTGAAACAGAGACTACTCTGCTGCTGGGGCCATGTAGGGCATGGGATAGATTCTGGCTGCGAGGGGACAAGAGGACTGCTCCATAGTGTCCTTGAGATTATGTTCTTCTCTATACAGTCATTAATATGCCACAAGCAGTTCAAATGTATTTCCCTTTGAACAACCCAGGCCAGCAAGGAGGCCTCCTGACTGTTGAAAAGGGGCATGACCAAGACAGTAGGTCTCAAGTTAGATTCCCAGTACGACACTGATAGCTATTAGACATTTATACTAGGCTAGGTACAGCAGTTAGGCTCTACTTCCGGCTCCTAGGTTTTTAATACAGTTCAGCATGGTTGCCCCTGGGTTTATGTACAATGGTGGGGTTAAATAGTAAAGACCACCACTAACCAACACTATACAAATACATTTTATTTAGAGATATCCATATTAAGATGCACAAATACTTTTGTTCACCAATTTCAGTTCACACAACTTCAAGTAGTGGAAAAAACAAACTGCAGTTAGTTACAATTATTCTATATAACAGGGCAGTAGTAAAAGATCCATTTGTCAGACTACAGAATGGTTAACACTCAGATGAGAATGTACAGATCTATGTATTAAAAAGTGCACTGGTCATTGCCACATACACTAACATGCTTTTTCCAAGAGCAACATCTTTCTGGCTTGTGGACACAGTAACCCGGTTAATGTGAGATTGAAAATTAACCTCTTAATTTGATTTGGAGATGAATCTATTCACAAATCTCCCCAAACCAGGAATTATGAGTTTTATTCCTTGATCGATACAAGGATATCAACTTGCAAACCAAACTCCCATTGCGCTGTCCATATGAACAGGCAACACACTGATGACCTAAAACCGTCACAGTTATCGCCCAACTTTAACTGCTCTCCTCTTACATTCTGAAGAGAAGCCCAAAACACTCAACTGCATTTAGGAAGCGGACTTGGGACAGTCACCAAATCTTTGCAGCCGGTTTGAATTCTTCCACACAAGAAAAAACACCTCATCCCGCAAAAAAATATGCAAGCAAGCCAGCGGGGATCACATGTTGCTGGATTCATATTTTTGCGATCCCGCATTAAAAGTAGAGAAAGAAAGTGGTGCTGGACCTGTAGAGTAACTGCAGTGGGTTTAAAATTAATAAAAACACATGGAACCTTAACTTAAATCATCTCCTTAACACAAGGAAAGCCCAGCAGGTTCCATTTGTTACTGATACCCCCTTATTTTGCATTCAAACGGCGAGAGATAGCACTGCATGCTGCTCAAGAAAGACCAGCGAGGACTGCTCTATGGATGTTAACACTGAATACCAGGAATCACATAAAATCAGTCTTCAGTTAAACTCCTTGCATTGAAGACACAAAGTGAAACAGACTGACCTTTTCATTATACTTAAGGAAATCCAAGAGGCACACTTTGCATTGATCAGAAATAACCGTGATGTACATTGCAACATTCAATGGATTTGGAATCTGAGTCATGAACCTCCAGTGGAAGGGATTTAAACAAAATTCAGGACCTCTGTTCTTATTCCATTAAGACTATTTTAAACTGCTCCCTCATCTACTTGAACTAGAGGTACCTTTCCAGTTCTCTGCATACAAAGCTTGTTTTCCCCCGTAAGGCTTATTTTCATCGAAGAAGTTTTCTTCTGCACATAATGGAAACAAGTAACCTCAATGCCTCACAGGGTAGGTCCCAAAAGCACGTCAGGAGAGCTGAGGGTGGGAATCAGTAGACATTGTACATATGCAGTCATCCCCAGATCAAGAAGGTGGAAAGTAAAAAACAACCAGATTTAGATAGCCAGCAGTGCAGGAATTAATTCATTTACAGAGCCGGAATGAGTGGGGAACAGCCCTCCAGATCAGAGAAGGAGACCAATTTAGGGAAACACCCAGCGCTGGGTAAGAGAGAGGAAGAGAAAGGTGGGAATCAAACTGTAGAAGTTCTGATCCAGCAAAGTACATAAGGGCTTGAAGTATATGCTTAAGTCTCATCAGCTTCAGCAGGGCGTAAGCACATAACCTGGTTTTCTGCTGAACAGGGGCCCAAGTTAGCAAGCCATGATGGAACATGCTGGAGTCCACAGAAGAGTGACTGGGACAAAAGGCTGAATGATGGAAACAAAACTTGTGGAAGAACAAGAGGGACAGAGCCTGCCGCAGGCTGTTTTGTGAACAGGAAAACTGAGCAAGGGGACTAGCCCCTGCTGTGTTCTGTGAAGTCCTAGGGAAGCAGCCAGTTGAAGTACTAAAGTCCCAACTGGAATTCTACATCCCCTGCACCCAGAGGTAATGAGGGATCAATAGGTAGAGCCAAGCGGAGGAAGCCACAAACAAGGGCCCTCTTCACTATGGCCCGCCAGCAGTGCGCAGAGTGCTGCCCCTCAGCACCCCAGAAATGAAGCAGTTTCCCAAGTCAGGGAAAAGGCTGGAAAGCTCGAGCGCAGTAGGAGCCTGGGGAGGAAGGGGTGGGTGGCAGGCTGATGACAATGAATGGAAAAACTGGTGCTTTCCCGCTCTATCTTCACACAGCATCTCTGAAGATAGAAGGCCAGCCACTTTCCACAGGCAAGCTCTAGGCGTTGTAACCGACTGTCAGATAAGGGATGATGAAGAGCTGCAGCCAAACCCACAGACCTTCATTGTTCAAGCGTATTAAAATAGTTGCTTGTCTTCTAAAGTAACAGGCATGTGGAATTCCCCTTGGACAAACTGCGCAATACGTGCCTGCCACTTAACCATACGGTCCCAGCAGCAGTGTTCCCCGCCCCCGCATTAATTAGGGCAAGAAACTGCCTTTTTTTTTTTTTTTTTTTTTTGAAGTAATTCTAGCCATTACAGTTGTGAAAAAAGCCCTGTGCTGTAACCAGAAGGAACCAGCAATCAGCTTGGAAGTGTGATGTACCCGCTACAGTACTCCAATGGGGTGTTAACTCTAAAGTGGAATGACAACATTGTTAGCTGTTTCCCTGCTGCTCAGATTGCAGACAGTGGGCCATCACTTCCCACCTTACTGACCACTGCTTTATGAAATCTGGATGTTAGAATTTCAGCTTCTGTAGAGGTTGCCAAAAAAGCAGGAATTGTCATTTCACATGCAGCTAGGTAGCAACAGGTTTAAGACACAGCACAGAGTGGTCTTTCTACTCAGGGGCAACCAGTATTTTTCGTACAACTTTCAGTACAAACTATTTTAATATTTTTCAGACCAGACAAAAGTTTGGAATTTATTCTTAAAGGTGAACTGGAAAGAATGGAGAAAAAGTTAAACCGCTAAAGAATACAAACCAGAAAACATGTCAGATTAGGTCTGCTCTGTAGGATCCAATGAGAATAAGCAGGGCCAAAAGCTACACTAAATAAGATCTCTAGGTTACTCCATTTTAGGCATGTGCACATTATATCCAAAGACTAATGACCATACATTGACACAGCTGTGCTGGCTCTGTAGGGCTAACAGAAAAGAGGGAGTGACAATCTGGCTCAGTAGAATTTTTGTGCTAAAGTTCCAATCAGTGACTCATTTGCAAACTCACTGAAAGCAATGGGGATTAGTGATACACAAGAAGAAACCCAGCTTGAACTTCAGATCATATTGAATTTGCAGGGTAGTTAGAAAAGTAATATTTGTACTCCAATTCAGCACATTGGAAGTCACTGAGAAACCAACCAACAAAGCCTTTTTCTTTTTAAAAGTTATTTTTCAGAGAAGAGCAGCTGTTTACAGGATAACTTTCTAGACACTGAGCTGCACATACAAATAAGTTGGTTTCTGCATGTAGTCTGCAAGTTTTCATTGTTTAATTTGCAAATTGCATGGACAGTTTTAGACATTTAGCCCTCAAGTTAAACACATGAACTACAGAACATTTGAAAAACCTCTACTCCCTTCGTTTAACTGCTTAGGTGCAAGTTCAAGATTGTGCACTGTATCAAAATAGTTGATGCTATAAATCATACTGAGAATTGTTTTGTGCATGCGTGCGCACAACAGCAACGTATGCCAAAGAAACATTGGGTCCTGAATTTAAAACGGAAGCAGGCAAGTGACAGAAGTCTTGTTATTTTCAATGCATTGGATGTTTAAGTCTATGAAGTGTGGTCTACTTGGAAAAACATTTTAAAAGAACTACAGTTCACTTTAAGACAACTTAACCCCAAGCCACAAGTTGTGATCCCCACATATTTTAAACATCCTGCGTTGTTTGTGCATCACATACATCACAGGCAAGTGGGGAAGATCCAGCATCTTATGTACATATTACCAAACATGTAAGCACTGATGTCTGTGCAAGGACTCATCCCAAGACAAAAATCAGTGCATTTGATTTGTGTCTATCCCATATTCTTGAATGTCAAATGAAAAAAAAAAGTCACCACGATACAAACTTGTTGCAACTTCACTGTTTACATCTTAGAAAAAGACAGCAATGAGTTTCTGTCAGATAACTTTACAAAGATCAAGGTACCATAAGAGAAAGGCACGTTAACCTCTGATTGGTCCTTTTCGTTATTTGGATGAATCATAGTGATTTATATACCCTGAGACTGCAGGAGGCCATAATAGGAGAGGAAACCAGGTGAGCAGGTAAACAAAAAGTACAAGTTTAATGAGATTTAAGATTCAGCACCTGAAATTTCCCTTCTAATTAAGGAAATCTATAGAAAGCTCATGATTTTTAGAATCTGCTCATCTCCAAGATATTCCTTTTGAGACCAGAGAATCAGTGTTTGAAGGGGTTACAGACAGGAGACTGTACATGTCTCCAAGTGTTTTACATAGCCCTGTATTTTATTTCAGTCCAGTACTGTGGCAATTTGTATACAGTCAATACCGTTACCCAGTTGGTCAGATGGGGCCTACAGCTCAGCCAGCCACAGCATTTTTGTTTTACATATGAATGTCCTGCCGGAACTACAGGTCCCAGCATACAGCTAGAAGAGAGGAGGTTGAAAAATGGCTTCTGAAGGCCTCTGGAGTCTAGGGACAAAACAGACCAGGTTCCACTCAGACAACTCTTGAAAACACTGTGGGTTTTTTTGTTTTTGTATAAGTATCCAATACAGGATTTTTAAGTATCCAGTTCTGATGAGGAGACCCAGCACAGATGAAGCTACAAGGATTACCTAATTCCCAAGCAATATATTCCAGCACATGGAAAACAGCCAGAATAGATTCCACACAAAGGGACAATTTCAACTTAAGTTTCTCCTTTAAATAGAACTTCTGGGTGGTTCTGAGAGCAACACCAAACCTGCCCTCCTTTCTGCACACACTCCTGCCTGCCCCTATGCTGCTGCTCCTTGCAGACCCAGGAGAACGGCATGCACAAACTGCCCCAGAGCAGAGTGTGAATACCTTCCCCTCTCCTCTCCTCTGCCCTAAGATTAGGACATGGGAGTGATGCAACTGACCACCAACACCACAGTGAAACCAACCCTCCACGAATTGCTGTAAAATCCACAATGACAATCTGACAAAAATAAATTGATCTCTGTTTTAGGAAGCCCTGCAGTTACTTTTGACAACAGATGCAGCATTTTCAGATGGAGATGCAATTTGAGATGAGTCGCTCTCAGAGCTTCTTTGACACCACTGCAAAGATGGGCATCTGAAAAATACAAGTCTTCTCTGGGACTTTGCAGCTACAAACTTCTCACAAGAGCAGCACCTCAGGGAGCAAGGTTTAGATGGAAGTGACTCACACCTGAAGGTATGAAAATTGCCAGTCAATGATTATTACGATAGTGTATTTTTGCATTGACCTCAATGGGTGTTGAATTGGACCGGTCTTAAGTGGGTTTTTTAAATAGCTTAGAAATATATATGCTATCTATCTTCAGCACCACTAGAACTGGCCCAGAATTAACACAAACTATGAATCTCAATGAAACTTGAGCTTGGTCTGTGGCTCTCCTGAGCTGGGAGTGCTGGGGTGGTAACACGCTGAGCCTCTAATGGGAGGCTGCTTGGTCTAACATGGCCTCTAGCTCTCTCAGAGTGATACTGCAGAGAGCTGTGTCAAGCTTCCTTGGCTGGCAGAACAGACTGTGAGATGATGGACTAAGGTTGGAAGGTTAATAGAAAAATGGCCTGGGGGAATAATGTTGAACTTGAAGGCGGAAAAAGCTGGACAGTTTAGGAAAAGGAAATGGAAATTGGTTCTCTCTCATCATGAGCACACTGGCTAGCTGCTGTAGGGTTGCCACTCAGTACTCATGAGTTGGCTACTATTGGGTTCATCACTGTTAAATAATTAATCTGCTTCTACGTTAGAACAAATGCATATGGTGCTTCAAGGATACCGTGCTTTGTATAGCAGCCTTATGAAAAGTTCTGGATGATAAAATAAACTGCTTGAGACATTACAATGCAAACAGGAGACCATGTTAATATAATGTCAAATATCAGAAAAATGCCTGTCTTAATGATCCTTAAGAACCTTCTTTCCCTCAAAGCAACTCTGAGGAAAAAAAAAAGTCACAAGGGATATCTGACTTTGAGCACTTGAGAAAATTAGCTAGTCAACAAACAAAGCGAGACCACCACTGGGTTTCTGTACCCTATTTTAAAGCTATTGAAATCTAGTCAGGCGGCCAGATTCACCCCCAATAGGGTTTCTCTACTGTTGCTTGAGAGATGGGAGCTGTGTCTTCACACCCACTTCTATGGCTGGGCTCACAGCCTCCCCACTGCTGTGACACTGCTGTGCCAGCAAACCAGTCACCCATATTTGGATCCCCATGTGCTGCTATCCACCCCGCCAGGTTCTGGTATTTCAATTTTAAATCTAAAACGGTGTGGTCGAGGCAGCATAGTGCAACGGAACAGGCAGAGACTAGCAATCAGGAACCCTAGACTCTTTCCCTGTTTCTACTTCGGATTTACCGTGCGACACTTGGCACATCACTTCCCCTCCCAGCCTCAGTTTCCCGAACTGCTCAGTGGATCAAAAGAAATATTTGGCTTTGGAGATTCAGGATCATACCACAGTAAGGCATCCCATCTTAAAGGGACATCTACTTAAAACACTTGTCTGAAACTTTATCATCTATTACTGTTAAAAGCAGCACAGGATTACTAGGATAAAGAAAAGTATTTCCCAGTTTTCTTTCTGCATTGGACAGCACTGGGTGTATATTTCAGTTACCTTGTTTGGATGGGCTTTTCATGTAAGGGAAAAATTTCCCCCCCAGAGCAGGAAACAGTCACCAAAAGGACGACAAGCACTGGCAGAAGGCTCAGGAGCAAGTGGAGTACTTGAAACTACACCATCTCCACGTCCCCCTTCCCCCACAATGAAACGGACTAATTTTAAATTGGTGTCCCCTTAACACCAACACATCTACATTGGACAATGCTCAAAATAATCTGGAGAGAACAACTTCCCCAAGGAGTCAAAGCTACAAACAAATGAGTTTCAAATTGACACGACTAACTATAAAGGGGGTTAGATTTCAAGACCAAAAGGCTTCCTTCAGCATTAAAAAAATTTAAAATGTTACTAAACATTGTGGACCCACTTTAACACAGCTGAGCTCTGCTCTCAGAGATGTCAGCTGGAGCTGAGTGCTCAGTGCCTCTGCAAATCTGACCCCAAACAACAGGACCTGCCTGGGAATAAAACACCCCCCAACAGAATGCAGAACCTATCTATAGAAGAGAGTGATCTTAGACAGGATTTAAGACTACTCCTTCACAGAGATGGTGTCACCATATTTCATGTAGATTAAATATTTATTTTCCTTTGCATATTTCTGGACAGAGTCAAATGCTATATCTCTGCCCCGCCACACATTCATAAAAGAAACCTCAAAAGCAACATGTTCCCACCATGGAACAGCGACTGGTGACAGTATAAAAATACTTAGAATCTTTACATCAGTTTAAACAACGGAAGTTCTGAGAGAACTACTTCATTTACAGCCCTATAGCTTAACTGCTACTACTTGGAAACTGCGTAATAAAACCATATTTAACGTTACATTTTTGCTTTGATGCAGATTTTAAGCAACGAACCCACTAGCAGAAGTTTGGAATGCAGTAATAAAGTTTCTTGGTTTGCAAAGTGATTAAGTCAGGCCTTAGCTTAAGTAACCTATACTTTAAATCCAGGTGTGCATATGGGACAAGCTTTCCTTACCCCTGACGTGCAATCAGAATGTGGGGGGGAACCTGCACTTCTACCATGTCTTTCGTCTGATAATCTCAAGTTAGAAATTACCTCAGGTGCCACGCATGCTGTTAACCTCATATTACAAATCAGCACAGTGAGGCACAGAGACGTGAAGTGACAGGCAACAGAAGCTAGAGCCAGGAAGAGAAACAAGGAGTCCAATGGTTAACCCTGTGTTTTAGCCACAAGACCACTTTTTCCTCACCAGAAATGCACAATCCCTCCACGACTGGGCCTGTATTTTGTTCGCTAAGCGTATCCAGACTGTCATCCTGCACCCACAGCTCCTGGTGAAATCCAAGGCTGGACTGAATAATAAGATAGGTGCTCAGAGGGGGGGAAAAGAAAAAAAAAAAGAGTCTCCCATAAAATCCAAGTGACAGCCTATGCTTTTCTTAACATGATGAGTTGAACAGGAAGTCTAGCTACCTGGTAAGTTTCAAATTAAAAAATTAGAGCCTACAGTCACAGAAGACGACGACAACTGTATTTGCTAATAGCATCAACTAACTGTATATGACACCCTCCTTCCAAAGGCCAGGAGGGAAACAATATGAAAATATTAGTGTAACATCCCCCTGCCCACCAACTTTAATACCAGTAACTGGCTAGAAAGGACCATTCCTGCCAACATTACTCACTGCTGGCAGGAGAACTACAAGGTGGGCGGGGGGAATCTCCAGCCTGAGAGAGGTTTGTGTCTTTAGGCAGACTCCAGGTACCTGGGCCCTGGCTCCTCCCTGCCATCTAGCCCCAGCCACGCAGATGACCCCCAGCTGGTCTGGAAGTTAATCAGATTGAATTAAGTTAGCCACCATGCAAATCTCTCTCCTCCTGGGATGCCATTTCCCTTAGTGCCCCAATAAGCCACATTCCACCATCGTAACAGCTGTCATGTCACACAATACCCCCGCTGCAGTGTGGGCAGCCTACTCTGTAGCTCCAACAACCCTGCAAACTGACACTCAGAATAGAGAGAGAAGGGGTAACAAGAAACAGTAATTTTGCTCATGCACTGCTGGGATGCCAGGCTTGGCGTCTTTGCTACACTCTGGGCTAGAGAAGATGTTCCTGGTGGTACTCTGTCCCTGGGTTCCAACAAGTTTGGTTTCAATTTACTTTCCTTTATGTGTCATTAGACTTGTACTTAAAAAATAAAATAAAATCAAGCCAGGCCTGAGCCAGGCTCTGCAGATAAAGTAGTAGCTTATCTCATAAATATTTTTAATATTTTTAATTACAAGTAGTCCTCACTCCAGATAATGTAACCGACACAAAGTACCTGCATACACACAGCCCCTGGACTTTCACAGAAAGCCTGGCAGCAACCACTCTAAGAAAGGAATCCTACCTCACAGCAAAGTAGGGGGCATATGGCTGTAGTTAGCCTATATAGGGAAGAGTCATTTGGAGTAAATACAATAAAAAGGGATTTAAAAAAACCCTTCATATAAAGGATCAAGGAAGTTAAAGCAAAATCTGGTTCAAAAAAAGATGTACAAAACTGTTGAAGACCAACAGAAAACTCTGCCAAAAATAACTTGCATTTAAACCAGAAAACAATGTCATCACACAATTTCTTTGTTAAAAAAGGAAAGACAAAGTAAAGATGGGCATTTGGGAAGAGTTCTCATTAGCTCCAGAGACCAGCATAATTCCCGTGGAGTCCTGATGGAAGGGGGCCTCCTGCCACAAAGAGTTTCGTTCCAGACGAGTCGTAGCAGTGGGTGTAAACAGCATTTGCGAAGAAGTTAATGTCAGAAAAGTAATTCCTCCAGGTTTCATCATGATTCTGTTAAAGGAAAGTTCAGATCAGTATCGCTGCAAATTAGCAAAAGACGAGAGCTTGTTTCACAAATGCAAAATTTAGTCTCCACAGCCTGAAAAGGGGCTTTCTGCATTAATGATCCCTGGGGTTTATGCGGATAGGCTAGAACTGGGAGATACCAGGGACATCCTGCAGTGTGTTTGATGGCCCAAATTTGCTCAGAAAGAACACTGGGGGGAGGGGAGGAAAATAAGGTTGGAAATCTCATTTATAATCACGCAGACTTAATTATTTAATAACTAGAACTGAGAGAGTCTATTACTTTGTACTGAATAATTTATATTATGGTAGCACCTAGGAACCTCAATCAAGGATCAGGGTTCCCCTCTTCCCATACTGATGATGGTCCCCGCCCCTGCACAGTCTGAAAAGGGTAGATGTACTAATCAAACAAGAGCGAGTCTGAAAAACCTATACAATTCCACCAATACAGTGTATTTCTGATCTCCTAAATCAACAGGTTAGATGCGTATTCTATTAAGCAACAGCATAGCCTGGTGTACGCAGTGTGTATGCTGAATGTAAGGGTATAATACAGTTAGAGTATAATATCTTATTTGACAAGTATAAAATAGAGATAGCATTTTTTCCAAAGCAATAGTTTGTGTGTCGACTTGTTCCATTTTTTATTTCAGCTCTTATCTTGATCCCTCCTGAATGCAGATATCTAATCTAGGCCTCCGGGACTAAGTTTTCTAAACCACAAACAAATAGCCTAAGTCTCCTATGATCACATAAGATCTACTTTAATTGTGTGTAACTAACGTTACTGTACCAATGCTCAACATAGAGATCTATTTCTGAGATTTCAATGAGAACTACAAAATAGCAGAGTATGAAGTTTGTCCATTCAGCGGCAGTTATGCAGAAGTTTTGCTAGGAGAATATTTTGTCAAGATTGAGTAATTCAAAACTGGCTCATCATATTTTGCTCAAGCTTTCATAAAAAGAGTACTTGTAAGTGACGGACAGTTACGAGCAACTGAAAAATAGGAGTTAGGCTGAAATCAAATGTTAATTCTTACTAGTATGTGCTGTATTGCTTTGCACCATCCTTTCCCTCTGCCTGGTCTAGCATTGTAAGTTCTTCAGGGTACAGAATGTATCTTATTTTAAAGAGCACTTAGATTTACAGTGCATACAATACATTGAAAATATAAAGTGGCATTTGCTAAGAACTGCAACGAGTTAGAGAAAAGTTCCCCACAGGTCGTTATTTCTGAGGAAAGGCTAAAGGGATTTCAGTCACTGAGTCAGTGTTTTCGTGACACGCACTTGACATGCACAGTTCCCAAAATTGTAGAATTAACTTGTCTTCAAGCCCTGTAGCCTCCCTATATAGAAGAGCTTTAACAGCTGCAAGCTACTCACAAGCCAGCCTTTCCCGGTCGTCAACTTTAAAATTTCACTTCCTCCTAGTTTCTGTTTTTGTCCACGGCAGGTGTGATTGGGCTTTTCATCCAGGAACCTTTGGGCTCGGATGTCATAAAACAACAAGGAACCCTGCCCTGTTCCCACTGTTATAATGTGCTCATAAAAGCTCACTGACCGAATACCTGTCAAAGAGAAAGGAATGTTACAATCACATTTAAGAGGAGATGCATGCTCTGGCTATGCAGTGGTGGGTGCTGCTTTAGGGTTATTTTTTCTGTGTTACTAGAATGTATTAGTAGGCAGATTATTTCGTTTCCCTTTAACTGTAAGACAGCACAAGTCAGTTCTATTTATGTTACAGAAATCACAGCTGCTATTGCAAATATCTTCCCCTCTCCCCACAAAGGATCTGATCCAGGTCCCATTATTTATATCAGAGTAGCGTGCCAAGGAGCCGCACTAACAGAGTTGTCTTGTGCCAGACAACATACAAACAGAACCAAAAGATGGGCCCTGCCCCCAAGGGCTTACAATCTAAGTAAAGACCTGAACTAGAGAGGTGGGTACAGACGGGGGGAGCACAAGGAAACAATATGGAAAGACTTCCTTAATTTCAGTGGGAGCAGGAGAAGACCCATGACTACTTTGAGGGCTATCATATGCAGATGTACTGATCACTAGGAAGGAGACTGTCCTTTAAGACTCATCTCCCTGTGTTCCAAACATCACTTCAAAAATCTAGGTTTGTGCCCTGAATAAAAGAGTCATTTAAACTGATCTGCTTTGGGGAGAGAGTTTACCCAAACAAACGTATGTACCATTACTTTGTTATTAAGGTCCAGTCATCACTTCGCTATTTGCTGTATAAAGAATTTGTTTTGTAGATCCACAAAGAAACCCAATAAATCAGTGAGGAACCAAAAACAGCTTCTGCCACCTTCTTAGTATGATACAAGAAGCTTATGAAGCATGCTACAGTTTGTTTAAAATAAGATAAAATTAAACATTCAAAATGGAAGTGAAAGTTGAGTGTAAATAATATGCCTGCTCCCATCCAGCTATGTCGTTTTTACATGTTAGAAAGATTTGGGTTTGGCAATTCAGTGTGCAAGGAGGTTCGGACTCTGTATAAGGAAGCAGAGGCTAGCTTAGTCAGTAAGAGATCAATGATTTGGGCTAGAAAAATAGCACTTTTATTTCTGGTTTCAGAGTAACAGCCATGTTAGTCTGTATTCGCAAAAAGAAAAGGAGTACTTGTGGCACCTTAGAGACTAACCAATTTATTTGAGCATGAGCCATCCGATGAAGTGAGCTGTAGCTCACGAAAGCTCATGCTCAAATAAATTGGTTAGTCTCTAAGGTGCCACAAGTACTCCTTTTCTTTTTGCGAATACAGACTAACACGGCTGTTACTCTGAAACCTGTCATAATTAGTACCTCACTGATTCTCCCAGTTAATCAGGAGGATGTTTTACAGCACACTTTGGAAAATGGCACTTCAAATTGGTTCATAAGGGGAACATTCAGCAGCAAAGAGCTGTTGGCCAATATTTTCAAGCCCAGGTGCTTAAAATTAAACCCATAGTTAGTGTAGGATTCAACTCAATAAAAATGGCTCATTTGCAAAGGTGTTAGGCATCCACAAACCCACTGAAATCAATTGGTGCTACAGATGTTTAGCATCTTTGAAAATAAGGCTGCTTATCCAGGTGCCTGAATATAGATTTAGGCATTAACTTTCAAACCTGGGTACCTAAAGTTCACTGTGTATAACCCAAAACAGTACAGAAGTTTACAGTTAGACTATTTACATTTGGCTCAATTTAAATTTTGTTAAGAACAAGATTTTACAAAATTTAAACCCTAGAAATGTTTCCTTCATGGTTTTAAAATTCTAAAAAAAACATTCTCTTGCAGAGTTGGAACTCAGTAATGTAGTACAGGGCATGAAGGTGACTAAACAGTTATCATTCGCAGCATACACAAATGCAAGAAGTAAATAGAGTACCAATAATTACTGAAAATCTAATATATTTGTAATCTACTGCATTATTATTATTAAGTAGTTTACAACATATACTCTGAAGCAATAGCATCCCTTTAAGCGTGAGAAAGTCTAAACAGAGAAATTTTAATTAGATCTGATTAAAGAGCTAGGTGATTGCCTGGCTTCAGAGACACTGTTTTAATCTGTTTTGTTTGGGGAGTATTAGTGCAAAGGTTAAGTTTACATATACTACTACTGATCTGGGAAGTTCACAGGAAAAGCCTTGATATTTACTAGCCTACTGTATTTTATTGCACCCCTGACTGTTACCTTTTTGGAAAGATCAACAATTTGAAACTTCACTTCGAAGTTTCCTTACCACTGCCTCGTTCTCTGGAACAGACGGATTTAACATTGTGGGAAGGTTGCCTTGGATCCAGAAAGGAGACATGTGCCTGAGATCCTACTGCATACACTGACCACTCCTGACCATAGGCCAGACACACATTCTCCCTGCAGTATGGCAACTTGGTGGAAAGTAGCTGGAAATAAATGGAGAGAGAAGTTAACTAAAAAATGTGCGGGGGAAGAGGGATGCAAGTGACTGAACAAAATCTAAACATCCTTGAAGCCATATTTGAGGGAACTACACTCAAGCAGTAACATGGACTTGGAAACTCTTCTGGAAGAAGGTAACTATTTGATCTATAGGGCAAAGACTTGAAGGAGAGGGGCAAGGAGAGAAGGTAATGCCACTGAGTGGAGAAAAGCTGGAATTACAGCTCTTGGAGAGCGGGGAAGGGAGGGAGACAGGCATTTAGACCTTGCCCACATGTAGAAATTGTACTGGTTTAGCTAAAGACTGTTTTTAAACAGACTTAGTTAAACTGGTACAATTCCCTGTGTAGACACTCTTGCTTCAACTTTGTTTAAATCTGTTCCTTATTAACTTAACCTAAATTGAAGTACGCCTAGTTTAAACCAAACCAAGCATCAACAGCAGTTTGCACCAGTCTAAACCAGTTTGAAAGTACATCTTACCGCCATGCCTCCACTACAGAGTCTATTTTTGCATAGCCCCTTATTGCAGATGCAGTGTACACCGGCAGAAGAGTTCAGCCAGCACAGTAATACCACCTCCCTGAACAACATTAGCAACAACATAAACATTTAAGTTTTAAATGTAGATCAGGCCTAAGTTAAACCAGGGCAACTTCCCCATATTGATAAACCCTTAGTATAACTAACATTAGAACAAGACAAGTAAAAGCTCCTAATTTGTCCAAGATTGGTAAGAAATTAGGAGCTTCCCCCCCCTCAAAAGGGAAATAAGTAGTTACCTGTCCAGTGCTCTAACTTCATAAACCTTGCCTCTGCTATGAAACTTTTCAACCTTTAAATCAAGGTTTTGGGCAAGTGTCTTACAGACACTGCTGGAGTCTATTCAGATACATTCTAGAGAAACTGACAGAGTAGGAAGCAGCATTAACTGATAGGTTAACTATTAAAATTTAGCGTAAATACACGAGAGAGGCAACCTTTGATAGCGTGTACTCTGCTTTCCAAAGATGAAAGTACCCATCCAGGGACACAGCTCCTAGCTCCTAGAAGAAGAAAAACAGTTAGCTTCCAGATGATAAATCTCCTTACAAATAAATTTCAATGCAAAGCAGCTGTTTAAAGGCTACTTTAGTTGAACATATAAATGAATGCTACCTGGAATTGTTGATGAATTTGTACAAGATAAGTCTTAACTGCATGTTGATTTCAGTGGAACACAAGAGCACAAAAGGTACAGTGGGGAAGGACCAGAAGTGAACTGGAAAGCCTACAACCAAACGGTAGCTTAGCCAATGTAAGAACTTTGTTCGATCAAGTGACCAACCCTTAGAAAATGCACTACAAGTTAGCATTAGCAATTCTCAGTACCAGCACCTAAAGCAATATGGGACAATAAATATTAAGTAAGATTGCATGTATGATGTATGTAAGATTGTATGTATTTTCACAAAAACTGTTGCATCACAACAGAGAGAGTCTTTTAGAAGCCATCTCCTCCTCCCTAACAATGGGTATTAATTAGTTTGCAAGATACAGTTTCACATTTTTACAGTTTGACAAATACCAAAAACAAGCTCTGCCAACAAAAAATGTTGAGTTGTCTAATGTTATGTCTTAGGAGTCAAATCAGTTGAATGCTCATTAGCTGGCCACTGGCAGACATGCACTGATCAATAACAACACTACTGACAGGCACATGGTGAGGGAATTTGTACACCAGTTAAGAGTGGGGAAAGGATTACCACCAGTGAGCATGGTCCAAACTGGTCTAGTATTTTGCCTATTGTATTTATTGTACAGACACATTCCATAGGCTAAAGAGCATAAAATCAGAAAACCCACAGGTTTCAGACTCTTCCTTCCAGAAGTAAATTTTATGTTTGCTCCAGTCCCTATCTGTTTGTTAATGGCAGAGACAAAAGAAGCAGACAAAAACAGTATCAGAGAAGGGGAAGACAAAAGAATCAGCAAGCAAAACATATCGCAAATGCAGGTTTGCTGTTAATTTACTAAAGTGATTCCAGTCGAATTTTGTATCCAATTTTACAAACTGAAAGGTTGCAATTTTTCACTCCTCAGGTTCCCTGTTTCTATCTTACTGACCTTGTTCTTATTGTTGAATGCCAGTGCTCGGACTTTACAGTTGTCTGGATTGGTGTTCTCCTTGGGGATATCTTTCAGTGCCCTGTGTGTTATGTGAGCATAGACAGGGACTCGAGAGAGGTTGTGCCTGGCATCGCTTTTAGTCAGCACATCCTCTGTCACCTCCCAGAGACCCATCGAGCCATCCCGGGAACCTGAATAGAAAGGACATAGCTGCATGTGTTAGGCACACAAAATTTCCCTGTTGAAGACGGAACTTCAGTCAAGCAAGTAAGACGTGGCCCTAACAAGGGAACAATAAAGTGCTGTTAGTTTAATCTAGCTGAACACATTGTTGGTCCTTAAGTATTAATAAAGACTAATAAAAGAATGATATTTGAAAGCATTCAAATTTATAAAGATAATCGGGCTCATTAAAACTTGCCCATGGCTACATCCATTTTAAAGCAGCTACGTCAATCGAGCTATTCTGAGATCTACGAGCAGTAAACAGGAGCATCAAACTGGAGCCATCATCTTCAGAGAACACACACAACTAGCAGCCGCTTAGAGGTGGTTAGAACAGCAAGGTCTAGCCTACGCAGTTGCACTGGTTTAACTAAAGGTGCATTTTCAAATTGGGTTAATTAAACCAGTGGAAAAACCCTGGATGAACACTCAAGTAGGTTTAAACTTGGCTTTCATTGGTTTAACTTGCAGTGTATTTACAGGTGCAAACTAAACAAACATCAGTTTTAAACAAACAAATGTTTAAAACAATGCAAGCCACTGTTTGACTAAACCTGTTTTTAAACTAATTTTGGTTAAACCAGTGCATCTTGTGTGTTTAGACAGCCCTGAACGTGTCCGGGAACTCAGATGGCAAGAGACTGAGCAAGCAGAATCTTCAGATGAGCAACTATTTTATTTCTCTCTATTGGGTCTGCAGACACCAGTCAGCAAGAGCATCCTTCTTATGGTCTCTGATGACACTAGACAAGAGTGGATAAAATCAGTTTTTTTTTAAATAACAAAAAAATCCATTTTGTAAAAAGTTTTTATTTAAATTATATCAAGTTTTTCTTTTAAAAAACTAACCTGCTTAAAATGAAGTCTGAATTTAATACAAAATATGTTAAGGCCTAAATTTATTACAATCTCTTAAAACATTTTTTAAAAAGTGCTGACTCCATGAACCTCTATCAAAAAATTGCAGTTAAATGCTGCTTTCCTGTACAGAAGAAGAATCAGGGAAAAAACACCTAACTTTTGAGTTCAAGCTTTATAAACAGGGCACAATAAGTCATATACTGTATTAAGAGTTTGATCCTGTGTGGGACACAGGGGCTGTGCCACTGGGTGCAAGAGAGTGGCAAAGTCATCACAGGTGTTGGGACCCAGCCTAGGGCTCCAGGAGACACCATCAGATATCTCAACATGATCATCGCCTGAGCCCATCAGGGTGGTGCCATATTCCTATTTTACAGCTTCTCCCCTATCTGAGATAAGATTGGCTGAGTTCTCAAATTATGAATATCTCTGACTCCACCCACCATGGAAACTTTCTCTCCAGCTCCTGGAAAAACCCTGATCTGCCCACTAACTACCAAGCCCTTGCCTTCGTGGCACATCAAGTAAATGGCCTTGCCCTGTCTCCTTGCACTACAAGCAAACAGAAATTCATTAATTTCTCGACTGCCTCCCTCAGCTTCTAAACAAATAAAATACTGCAGTACAAAAGGCGTGTGGGTTACTCAAGCAGAAATCTTAGTTTGTTGTTGTTTTGTATTTCTGAGGGCAATGCGGGGGGAGGAGAGGGGAAGGGAGTTATGTAACAAGGAAGGAGGACCAGAGTACACAACCAGAAAGGAGCAACAATGGCTTCAAAGCAAGTCACCGTGGGAAGAAGGGACAACATTCTTCAGAGCGCAGCCTGTAGCACTGATTTCAACATCTGGGAACTGGAGAAAAACTGCCATGGCGGCAGGTTGTAAAACAGACCCCGTATAGGAATATTTTTCAATAAATTCCTGTACCTCTGGGTAAAAAAGGAACACATGCCAAATGTAAAAAATGCAAGGAAGAGATGCAAGGCCTGATTGTTAGAATGAAACCTTATGAAAAATGCTCCTCAAAAGGCAATGATTGAAAGTGATATGGACATGTCTGAATATGGATCAGCTGGGCAGTAAACTTATTTTGACACCATCTTACGGACTGTCTACCATGCTAATAAAGGATAAGACTGATTATTGCCATGTATGTGTGTTTTGGGTGGACTACTGATGAATTTCAAAACATAATTGGTATGTTAATTTGTTGTGGGAATATTTATCAATTACGTTTTTACTATTATTGCTGGACTTTAGAGATGATTTTAATTGCTCAATATAATCAAACATCCTAGGTGAAGATTTCCTGTTTAAAAGTTTTATTAGGCATGTATGAATTTTAATATTTAAAAAGTTTTTCAAGCTGTTTGGTATATTGCTAGAAATAAGTGTTTAAATAGATTTAGATAATCCTTACTATTTAATTAATTTTCCCTACAAAACTGGGTTTAGAATAAATTATATAATTTCAACAGTGGTACAAACAGCTGCCGTAGGAGGAATCTTTCATTTACAACCTTTTTAAATTTTTTTTTAAGGTAGCTGAGTAACACTCAGTGAGAGTGTAACTTGTGTTTACCATTTGGTTTTAGGGTCCAGCTTAGACATTAAAGGTTATGGATGTCCATCATCTGCAATGTCTGCAACTTCAGAGTCAACTGCTGGTGTCACCGGCAGTGCTGCAACTCAGCTACATCACACAGTAAGTTACCTGTATCAGAAAGACTTTTTTCATCATCCAGAAAAGCTTATGGATGAGTTTGTGATCAGGACCAGCCAAATTCCATAGGTGAAAAAGTTGCTCAGTTATTTATGCTGAAGAAGATACTGCTGTGACTTGGGCATCTAATAATCACCCATCAATAATAATGAGAGACAAGGTAGGGACAAAATATCTTTTATGAGACCATCTTCTATTCATGGGAGAGACAAGCTCTGTGTGGCTTGAAAGCTTGTTTCTCTCTCTCTCTCCAACAGAAGCTGGTCCAATAAAAGCTACTACCTCATCTACCTTGTCTCTCTAATATCTTGGGACCAACACGGCTACAACTAAAATAATGTCAGGGTGGGAGGTGAACCATTCAAAACAGTACTTGTTTGCTGATGTTTTAAATAAAGTCACTGAGCTGGTAGAAGTCACTAGCTAAGCACCAGAGTTTGTTGAAGTGCTATAGACCGGCTTTCGGCAGCAGTAGCTCCTCTGCAGGCACAGAAAGTCCAAATGAAGAAAATATTCTAATTCATTCAAAATTGAGAAATTGACCGGGAAGTGACAAAGCAGGAAAACTTGTCTCTCTCTTCCAGTCTATGAATCAGAACAAGGGATGAGATGTACTAATTTTAAAAGTTTGAATGACAACTTAAATTATTTAAGAGACTGTTGTCCCGTGTTCAAGAGACTTAGGTGAGTAGAAACTTAAGCTCCAGTCACTTTCACTTAGTGAAATTTGAAAATTTTTCAAGGTGACCTGAAGCAATCAGTTTAATTCACTGACTATAGTTAATCCCTCTGTTTCTTTAGCTGTAAATGTGGAACATGTTTTGATAAGAGAAGTTTAGGTATCCAGAACATTTAAGATATTTTTATGGAACAAAATACAGTTATATATGCTGTCGTGTTTAAATTCCAGTTATCATCCTAATGCAATTTGACATAAATCAAAAAGTTAATTACCTAATAAATAGACAATATATGATCCACGATTTTCTAACATAGTAAAAATGTACAATTAATAAGAATCTGAAAATATTCAGCTATACAATTGCATAAATGTATTACATTATAGTACACCCTCCTAAGCTGCAAAAAGATATACCAAATTAGCATAAAGGCTCTACTGACTTGGAAATTAACATGTTTTAATGATTATGCCAACCAATGAGAATGCACCTTTCTTTAGAAAAACAAGTACAAATGGAAAAATTTATTAAAACTGATGATTTAAATACAGGCTTTCCACTTGATAATTTAAATCATCATTTAAAACAGTTGATTTAAATTAGTCCAAGCTGACACTAGAGGAGCACAGTGAGTACAGGTCTGGAAGCAAGGAACAGAGTTCTTATTCCCAGCCCTGAGACCCAATCCCTCTGGACCTTGGACAACTCGCTTCCATCTGTGCTTCCACTTCTTTGCCTATACAATATGTATAATAATTCCTGCACAGTGTTCATGTGTAAGACACTGTAAATTTTAAAGAAAATTCATAACAGCATTAATTGCAAAGTATGGAATTTCAGAGTTTGCCTGGAATTAAGTTTACAGGTAAATACAATAAAACACATTCCATCGTTAAAATTGACTAAGTATTTTTTGTATTATGAACTTGCAGATATTTTCCTTTTTTAAAAAAACGTCAAAGATCACAGTTGGGGGAGCGGAGGGGAGTGTATTTTCGTGATTTCTATGCCCTCTGTTCATGTGTCTCTCCTTTGAAGCTTGAAAGAGCAAGTAAGGATCAGTACCCCTTGACACTGTAGCCTTGAAATTGAAGTCTAACACTTCCTTTTTTATTTTTAAAGTATAAAATGGATTCTGAGTCATCTGGACATGGCAGTATCCTCGCATGACATCAATGGCTTAACATATTTTGTCTTTTACCATCAAATAAATCCCATCAGCTCCCACTAATGCTCATTACTGACCATCACAGTGAAGGGCTTCCCAATAACATTTTATGATACAAGTGTTCTACTACTCAATTAATTTGTATGATCATGGCTTTTAAATGGAGCATAATCTTATTTGTTGTGGAGATTTAAAATTCAATAGCACCCCCATTAATTTCTAAACACCCTGATATGCTTTATAAAGAAGCTGTTCTTTTTATTACTGCAAACAGAGAAACAGGTCATTGTATCTTGTTAAACTGTTTAGCCCTGAAGCTAAGGGGAGAATTCCATTTGTCACCCTAGGCTTATAAATATCATCTAGAGAATTATTCATCCTATCAGAAGCTCTTACCAAGGAAGAGCCTATTGTTCGCCTATAATGAGAGACTTATTCTTCCTTCAAAGCTGCTTTAGGTCAAAAGAGATTTAGTTTTATGTCTATGAACTCCTTGAATAAGACACTCTACACACTTGGGTGGAGGTTGACCCTTGTATCTAAACATTAGCAAAAACAAGTGACACAGAAAGTCAACCCTCCAGCCCTCTCTGCACTCTCTGGAGCAGGATACAAGAAGGCCTCCCCTGAGTCTTCACATGAGACATCAGGGGCTGGCAGGCCTCTAATCCCAAACTAGGGGAAGTGGCTCGCAACCTGACCTGACCTGCAGTGGGACCAGTAGCTCCTTTCGCTGAGAAGGAAAGATGTTTAACCTGCCTCCCAGAAGGTGATGTGAAATTTTGTCTTCAGTTTCTTGACCTACATAGAGGCATGTGGTAACTCCTCCCCCAACTTTATTTCAAATATTTCTGCTTCTTAACTTTAATGGCAAAATATGATTAGTTTCATATTCGTAGGGTTTATTAATTCTCCTTCTGCATTGTTTTGTCCTTGGCATTTTCTGCACCAGGACCCACAGGTAAACAAGCTCTCCAGAACATACTTGGCAAGCTGACTAAAATTTTAAATACAGTACTTATGCTCGGATTTGTTGCCTTAGTGACATGTCCAGACAGCAGAACCTGTGTGCCACAGGGACACATGCCAAAGAGCCAACCTGAAGCGTCACATGGTATAAGTGATGTGGCAGGCTCTCTTCCCCTGAATGCACAACGATGAAGCTATGTGGGGGTAACAAACAGGGTAAAACAATCACGTACTAGGTTTCTTATTGCTCTGCTGTTCCCTTCTCTCTCTCCACCAAGCGTTCTCAGTAATATCTGTTTTTTTCTCCAACTTTACTAGTTTGTGTTTCTTGAGACACTTCCCATTGTGTGAACACTCTCCTCTCCCCTGCTCCCTCCCCCGCAATCTAGGCTCATTGAAGGCTGAGACCAATAGTAAAGGAAAGCTATAATCAGCTAGAAAGAAGTGTGAAAGCAGGACCAGTCTCTCTGCAAGACCAACGCAGTTCAGAGTTTACCAAAGATTGAAAATAAGCAGCTTTAAAAAGCACCACTGAGGCTGCAGGTGGTTTCGGGTGGAGCTGCACCCACAGTCAAGCCCAAATCTCCCTCTCTACGTACAGAGGAATGGTATCCAATATTTAATGACTACAAAAGAGATTTATTAAATTGTATTAAACCTTACCTACTAAAGGAGCGGAATCAAGTACTGCACCACATTGTTCAGTGTTGGAGAACATGTTCCTGGAGACTTCACATCTCCACAATCAAGATTTGCTTTACTTTATTCGTTTTCCAGTGACGTCTACAATAAGCACGGATATGCAGAAACTTTTCCGAGTGGGATACATTCTCTTCCCGATGCACACTAAGAACTAGGTTAGTGGGATTTAAAGGCTCTCAGTATAACTACATGGGTGCGGAGGTCTGGGGTTATTTTTAAAGCACGATTTAATGATTTCATTGCATGTAAAGACATTTGCTGTCTCTAAAGAGTTTAGATACAGACCTGGTTGAGACACCATCCACATGCAATTACACACACACACACACACACCTTTTAGCCTCCAACTACACTTCAGGTTGAATCATGTCCATTCAGGGCTGTCATGGTTAGAGGTGCCCATGTTCTAATAAGGCTTTTTGTTTGTAGTGTGGCCAGTACAGCAGTTCTACAGCCATGCTGTACCATCCACACTAGAAACAAAATGCATTAGAAAAAGGATGCTCCTAGCTAGATCAGACAGCTTGGTGCTACCATGATTATATTTCAAGTGTAGCTTGTGGTTTTGTTTCACAGGGTTTAAACTGGAAGCATGAAAAAAAATTGGGCTCTGCTGTTCCTCCATCAAATACCATCTCCCTGACACTCTGACCACCTCATCAGACAGCATGTACTTAAACAGTAGCACTTTGCAGTCTCTCCTTAAGACACAGACATTAAACAACCACTTTCTAAAAGGCTTATGTTAAGATAAACTTACCAGAAACAGCCATAGTATCACTGATCCAGGCAATAGAAAATATCCAGTCTTTGTGTCCATCCTGAAGAGAGGGGGGGAAAAAAAAAAAAAAAAAAAGATAAATCAGCCTGTCAGATTTATCAGTGTGTTTATGTTACATACCAACTGCTAGCAAATGTGCAACTAGTCGTACAGTTTACCTTGAACAGGGAGTTTGGTTTTTTGTACAGCAACAAAAGGAAAGCCCTATTTAAAAAAAAAAAAATAGACAATTGTGATGGCAACACCACAAAACTTGCAAATTTTAGTTTATTACCTTAAACTACTTTTAACTTACTTTTTGAAATAGATTTCAAATAGACAGTGGCCCTGTAACATCAGTGGTGAGTAAAGAAGCCTCCTGATGAAGATTAAACTTCATTCAGTTCCAAAATTTAAGTTTGAAGAATCAGATGTTGCACTTAGATAGGTGCACCCCTTACTTTTGAAAAACAATCACATTTCCTGAGTATTTTCCTCATACACACATCACTACTATTGATGTAATCAATTGTGTTCTACATTTTATACGAAGAAGCTATTAAAAATAGTTATGTATTTACAACCCATGACACTGCAGCTCTGGAAAAATAGGTCAGGCTGGAAATATGGGTGTTCCACACACAATAATTACCCATGTAGTAAAGCTAGATAACTCAAGGGCTGCCCCTGTAGTCTGTTCACAGACCTGTGGGCCTGACACTCTCTTTTGACTTCAGTGGGAGTAATTCTGCATAAGAGAGGTTGAGTCACAGTACTATGCAACTGAATAGCAAGGGACGTCCTAGAAACATGAGAAGTGAGGCTGCTCTGCAGTTGGTTATCACCCTAAAACAGCTGTCACAGACATCATGACCTCAGAGGCTGTGACTCATTGATGCTCGTGACGGTCCTGCCCAAGAATAAAGCTCTCAAAAAGACACACCCTTTAGCTTTGTTTTTTAAGAAACTTTTCTAAAAGGTCATAAGATTTATTTATTTAATTAATTTATTTAATGGAGCATGGTACAGTTTACGTCATATGCAGGCCAGAGCTACAGCGTTAGAACTAACCCACAAAGCCCAATTCTGTCCTCAGAATCCATGTGCAAGTCTCACTGGCTTAGGGAAGAACTCACTGACGCCCCCCGACAGTATCATCTCACAATACAGTTTTTATGCTAAACAGCCTGGTTTATGCCTCAGTTTACTGTGTGTGAAATTTCAGTTTTCCGTTAGCAACTTAGGATGTTGCTAATTTCTAACTGAAGGGTAACACTTGTAGTCTCCAAAATGGGTCTGTTGGGGGGATGTGGCTTACTAAGAAGCTCTTTCTACAGTGAAGCCTTTGCGAGAAGATTGCTTATTAAGGATAGAATCAAACCCCAGGATCAGCAGAGTAGACTCGTCCCTTGAACGGTTTGCCTGTTCACTCTTCCAGAGTAAAAGGAAGATTTTTAAAGATGTGCACAGATCACATTAAACAGGAATGTGTCTCCATATCTCCAGTGCATTCACCCTGACACTTAAATTCTACATGAAGTGAGATTTCTGACCTCGGACACTTCACTGTAATACCTACTGAGTGACTCTGTACCTTGCCCAAATACGTTAACTTACATCTCCCACACAGACAGGATCAAGTGTAGGCAGACGATAAATCGCAAGGCTGTTTGGATTGTCTCCTCCTGTAGCCAAGAGTGTCCTCGAAGGGTTCAGCTCAATTGCATGAATGCCACAGCCCTGCTGGTTTACCATATCAGGTTCTCGGTCTTTCAGAATAGGAATCTTCGTAATTTGACCAGTCTGGACATCTACCACAAACAGCTGAAAGACAGATGTACGTGAAGTTGTAGAGACAGAGCCATTGAACCAAATTCACGTCATAAGTTTGAAGAGAAACAAAATGGCAGGTCACTTGATCCACTCTTGATCCGAGTTATGACATTGTCGGTTCTCATAATGGTACTTAAATTATAATGGTGCTTAAATTCAAAGCTAAGCCACAAAAATGTATGTTCAAAGAAATGCTACAAGTGTGATTAAAAGGGACAGAGTTACCTTAAAATCAGATGCTAAAAAGTTAACTTCTTAAGTCTTACCTGTAAGAACAGAAGTCTAACACTCAAGACAAAAAGTGTTAAGTTGACTGTTTCTTTAAATCCAAACATAGGACACTTAGGGTATGTCTACACTGCAATTAGACACCTGCACCTGGCCCATATGCCAGCTGGCTCGGGCTAAAGGGCTGTTGATTTGCAGAGTAGACTTTCAGGCTTGGGCTGCAGCCTGAGCTCTGGGACCCTCAAACCCGAACATCTACACTGCAATTCAACAGCCCCTTGGGCTTGCAGGGCTCAGGCTAAGTTAACTGTCCCTTTTCATCACACTTGTAGCATTTCTTTTAACATACCCTTAGTATCAAAGGCTTTTAAGAAGCTGAATTAACGAAATGGAAAAAAGAACAGGGAAAATGTTCTGAAATTATCACTTTGCCAGACACTTCTATAATGGGGTCAGCACAACAATTTCTGGTGCTTAGAATAAAGTTTATATTTACATATCATTTCTTTGTCAGTTGCCTCAGAAAACTAGTAATTCTTTTCCATTCCCTAATAAGCATCAAATGATAAACATTGAGTTAAACCCAAACCATTTAATATAATTGTAGAATATAATTGCTATCCCACACATCTACACATCTGTGTAAGCCAGAGAAGTCCAACTCATTCTGTGGAGAGGGATGAAATCCATCTTTATTTCTGATAGGAGAGTCTAGGACTGCATACTACTTTCAATACACAACGGAGTTCCCACTGTTACCAATGGGAATTTTGCACAGAAATCAGAGTAGAATACAGCCTTTACAGAATATCTGAACATTGCAACTTGTTCCGTATTTACTGTCACATTCAGCACCACTCTCCCTAGGACTATGACTGTTTCTTCCCTTTCCCCAAAGTATGGTCTCCCCCCTCTCATTCGTGTCCTACTTTCCTCCAGCAGGAACTCCCAGTTCCTATCCTCTTCTTTATTTCACCCATCAGCAATTAAATAAGTAGTGCAACCATGTGCAAGTGCCATCACTAGGCTTTGAGGCTAGCACTCTAGTGGGATTAATGTGAGATAGTGCAGTTCACTCCACTCAGAATAATTGAGTCAGAATGCCTGCAGACTCAGGAAAACAGCGTTGCATTAGTTACACTTGGTTAATTTTTGGAAGGTTTTCTTCACAACTGTGTGTTAGAAACATCTTTAAAAAAATAAAACCTTTGATTCTGTGGAATCTGAATATGCCACATGCATCCCATCAATATACCATACAAGCTGCATTGGGCACCCAGGGCAGGTATTTGACACTGTAGGTGAATGTCTAAAAAATCGACACTAATGCAAAACCATTAGGGCCCCACCAAATATCTACAAGAGGGCTGAGAAACTAGCCCACACACATAAAAGGACTTGGAGAAACAATGTCAACGTTCATGGACACCCAATCCTTCTGCTTTAATTTTTTTGGTCTTCCATGCTTAACAGCATTCGCCTACAGCAAGCAACCAAACTAACATGTTTTAAGTTTCAATTTGTTGCTCATGCTATGAGCCTGTGACAGTACACTACCCTCCTTCTGTGCCAGCCTGTTCTGTCAGTCCCGTTCTATGTTTCCGGTTCTCTTTCTCCCTCCCCAACATATTGCAGATGAAATCCCTTACTTCTACGGCATATCACTGTTTTCTTAAATTCCACTGCAATTATAACAAAAAGATATTTAACTGTGTTAAGGATTTGTACCTAAACCATAGACTATAAGCTCTTAGAGGCAGGGACTGTTTCTGTGAGGTGCCCAACACATTTTTGGATGATCTAAAAATAATTAAGGCAAAGAATAAAACAACCGGAATAGCTTGAGTTTAGCACGGTAACCAAGACCATTGTGGGGGAGCAGGTGTGAAAAAGGGGAAGCAGTGGCCGATTCTCAATTCGCACTATCAAGTGCCTACAGGTCTTTCTGGTTTCACTACATTTGCTCATGATCTAGTAAGAATCACAGAATCATAGAAGTGTAGGACTGGAAGGAACTAACAGGAGACTACACGTGTCTCTGAACTGGCTTTAACACAGCCAATCAGACGGATGCCCTGCTGTCCAACAGTGCAAGAAGCCGGAAGGCAGAACCCGTGATCCTGTTACTGATTCATGCATTCAGAAGTACGAAATGTTTGGCTGCTTTAAATTAAATATATATTTTTTTAAACCCAGCACATTATGGCATCTAAACTGTAAGTCAGAAATGCCCTATTCCCCATCATTTGCTAAACGTCCCAAACAAACCCAGGACATCAATGTGACTGAAAATAAAAGTATGGATGCAAATGCTCTTCCAAGTGGCTATAGCAGTCTGGTCTCTATGATGGTTAAGAAAGTTCTGGAATGGCTACACTATACAACCTTAGTGGTTTTCCCTTCTTACCTCCACATCTCAAGTGAGGATGAGAACCCCTCCCTCAATAACTCACCTTTGGGTGGAACTTTCATCCTGGTCTGGGGCTCAAAAACCACAACTCATGGGGCAAGCTTATGCTGACATGCTCAGCACTGGATAGCTGCCTATACCTGAAAGGTTAGTTATATAGATTTGTTTCTTTATTCTTTAACTTCTTCCATAAACTTATTAACTAGCAGCAAAGAGTGATTTATATCAATTGTCAGTATGCAGTAACATGGCATCCAAGCTTTAACCAGACAAAAGAATGCTTTGACAACTACCAGGAACCAGAGGATCACACCTAATTTGTATCAAATGGAGCAGACTCAAGCTGTCCAGTGGGGAACAATCTTGCACTAGCACAGAAACAGACTGGATGACCCAACAGACCTTTCCCATCTCTAGCTTCTATGATTCCTCATCTCTGAATTAGAGGTATAGGCTGCTCAAGGATCAAGAAGAGAATGCCTGGGTCAATGCAAACATGGAATGCTGGGATTTACAGTTGCCACAGCCACACCCCTTTAGCTTATGGATACTATGGCTAAAGCCCTGCACAGATACAAAATTTCTATCCACATTTGATCAGTGATCCACAAACATGGTCCGTGGACATCTGCAGATTTGCAGTGCTCTAGCTATGGCTACATTTGTCCCCATCCTATTGTACCTTCTTCAATTACTAACTTTATGCATTCTTTAGAATTTGTATTACAGTAGCACCTACAAGCCCCAGCAGCAATCAAGGCCCCGTCGTACTAGGTGATATATCTGCACTTGGGGGAGAGTTCCTGCCTCACAGAGCTTACAATCAAACTAGACCATAAAAAGGAATTATCTCCACTTTGCAGTGGGAGAATTGAGGCAGACAGCAATTAAGCGAGTTGCTTGAAGGTCACACAGTTAAGCCTTTGGCAGAGACAGAAGTTGAACCCAAATCTCCAGAGACACAGGCCAGTGCTTTTACCACACAATCCATCCTTCATCTTTTAATAAACTACCTAAATCAGTTTGCAAGTTCTTCTGTCAGTTCCATTTTGGTTCTTTACCAGTCTTTCAGAAACAGCAAGGAAGAAAGCCAAACTCATCAGTACGTTATACATAGCCACATGACTTGCATGCCCCATTTGATCTTTTGTAACCAAAAATGTCCTACAGTCAACTCAATGGCATTTCTTGGTCTGTAACATGATACTGTACATTTAGAACACTCCATCTAATAAATTCCAAAATTCTAGGGAATGCTGTATGCATCAAGAGGCAAAAGTACTGATTTTGAAGATAACTGAAAAATGAGGAAGTCTGATTTCCACTGACTACAAACCACAGAGAGCTCATTTAGTGCTGAAGACATCTCTGATTGCTTATGCAAGCTGAGCTATACACCCAGTAAGATGTGTGATCCTCTAGTTAATGGACTTTCTACAAACGCCATAAGTGGGCACAAACTTAAATTTATACATTACCAGGTTTGTGCATGAATACTGACTGATAGCATCTTTCCTTGTGTGACAAATAAGCACATTATACAGTAACTCCTTGCTTAACATTGTAGTTATGTTCCTGAAAAATGCAACTTTAAACAAGATATTGTTCAGCGAATCCAATTTCCACATAAGAATTAATGTAAATGCGAGGGTTAGGTTCCAGGGAAATTTTTTCACCAAAGGACTATTTTATTTTATACATACACACACACACAGTATAAGTTTGAAACAAACAATTTAATACTGTACACAGCAATGATGATTGTGAAGCTTGGTTGAGGTGGTGAAGTCAGAGGGTGGGATATTTCCCAGGGAATGCCTTACTGCTAAATGATGAACTAGCACTCGGCTGAGTCCTCAAGGGTTAACACATTGTTGTTAATGTAGCCTCACACTCTACAAGGAAGCACGAATGGAGGGAGGGGAGACAGCATGGCAGAGAGAGAGATACATGCATTGCCCCTTGAACTATGCTGACCCCACTCTAAGTACACTGCCTTTTTAAGTAGATCAGCAATTTGAGACAGCAACTGCCAGCAAGATCCCTCTGTTCTGAGCCCTGTCATGCCCTCGCCATCCCCGCTCTGTGGAAATACGGTACAGTACAGGAGCGGGGGTGTGTGTGTGTGTGTGTGTGTGTGTGTGTGTGAGGGGGACACCCTGACTTTAGCTTCCCCCTTTTACTCCCTCCAGCCCTGCACAGTAAGCGGGAGGCTCCGGGGAGCAGCTCCAAGGCAGGGGGCAGGAGCAGCACACAGCATTGGGGGAAGGACAGCTGAACTGCCCAGCAACTGATAGCCTGCTGGGCATCTGCTGCACAGGGAACTTTGGGGAGTGGGGACCTGAGGAGGGGCTGCCGGTCCACCCTGGTTCCAAGCCCCCACCAGCTGGCTCCAACGGGCTGCTCTTTCTGCAAGCAGTGGACAAAGCAGGCGGCTGCCAAACAACGTTATAAGGGAGCATTGCGCAACTTTAAACAAGCATGTTCCCTAATTGATCAGCAACTTAACGATGAAACGACGTTAACTGGGACAACTTTAAGTGAGGAGTTATTGTACTCATTTTGCACAGCAATTCTTTCAAACTCTTGCAGGAAGTAACATTGCTACCTCCGTATAAACTAAACTGTATTTGGGTTATTTATGTCAATATTTGAGTTTATTGTTGACCAGGACTGACTTGCTGAAAAGTAAGGTCACCGAGAGTTGACAGTAACTTTGTCAAACCAGAATGGAAAGTGGTTTACAGTAAGATTATGCATTAGACTTCACTCTTTAAACTTGTAATATTTCTTTATGAAAAGGTCAAGCTCTCAAACTGGTAGGACTCCCTCACAAAAGAGATTCGAGCAAACAAATCTCAGTACCCCCAGCATAAAACCCACTTATCAGTGTGGCAGTACTGGTGCTTCTTAAAGGATAGATATAAAGAGAGGGTAGTGGCCTTATGGATCAGTTCATGGAGAACTGAAGGGGCAGTGTAGAACTGGCACATTGGTTTGAGAAGCTAACAGATAGGCAGAAAGAGACCGCCTTCAGTTCTATGCCATGTGATGGGCACAATAGGAACCTAGATAGAAATGACAACAGCAGGGTATAAGCCTGCTTGCAAACTTGAACACTAGCTCTTAGTACCAGAGACCAAAGGTCACATTACACCAAGATGGCGTCCCTAAGACACTCAGCAATTTGAATTACAAACTGTTTTCAGGTTGGGGTGATGCCTGTCAATGAGGGAAGAGTGTTATTGTTCTCTCTGCTCCACACTGAAGCCCAGTTTGTCAGTTTCTCATGTGCCTCTCCCATTGTGTTTAATTCCAAGAGGCTGTCAAGACAGTTAATATTTTTAAACAGATTGCAAAGGATGCAGAGGGAAAAGACTGAACCTACCAATGGGCATCAATTTTGAGACCCCATCACATATCTGCTGAGAAATTCCAAAACAGAATTTGAAGAAAAATATTAATGCAAATGGATGCCATCATGCAGCAGGTGGCAGAACAGCAACTGCTTACAGGTACAAAAAAATGGTCACTTCACTATTTATTAACATGCAACTGAAAGAACTGGTCTCCTTTAGAAGCTCATTTGCACAAAGTCAGATTTAGTCTGTTCAGGAGGCTGCACCTTCAGGTTTACAAACTCTAAATGCAGGCTTACAAGAGAAGAGACTGAAACCCTGATGCCAGGGAAGAACCCCCTTCTCCTATATCCTCCATTTCAGACACATAGGGTATGTCTACACTGCACTTAAACACCCACGGCTGCTCTGTGTCTGATGACTCAGGCTTGCAGGATTCAGGCTATGGAGATGTTTAATTGCAGTGTAGATGTTCAAGACCCTGAGAGAGGCGAAGGTCTCAGCCCAAACGTCTACACCACAATTAAGTAGTCCTGTAGCCCCCCACCCGAGTCCAAGTCAGCCAACATGGACCAGCCGTGGGTGTTTAATTACAGCATACAGATACCCTAAGAGGTAGAGTAGAAAGTAAATTGGCTTGCAAAGGAAATATTAAACCATGCTTTCCCTCAGGAGCTATCAGAGCCTGCATCCAGACAAGGGGGAGAATTACCACATACACACTCTAGTAACCAAGTGCTGCAACGTCAGGAGCCCCTTGTGTTCCTCACGATTATTTTGTCATTTAAAAGGAACATGAAGTGCTCTTATATCTGATCACCACCTGGTCAGCTCTGGCACAAACCCAGGACTGAGCACATGGGACTAGTCTGCTGATCTCCTTAAGTACAAAGGAGATTGGGCCCAGTGCTGACATATGGCCTGCACAGGCCACAAATATTCAAACAAACAAGAGCTGGTGACTTGCAGCAGGACGGCTGAGGCTCTGAGCACAACACAGTAATCACCTAGGGGGAGAAAGAGTTTCTAATGGGCATCGAGCAAGCAAACCACTCATCGCTTTGAAAAGCCATTTCAGAAACAGTAACAGCCAATAAAAGGAAAACTTGAGGTTCTGCGACTTAGCTATCAGTCCTGACAGGGAGCAAGAAGAAATTGAAGAGCAAGGCATGCCGTCTCCCTCTGCTAGGCAGGAAGCAACTGACAACCAAGTCCATTAGGTAAGTGGAGTGACATCACAGCTCTAATATTTTCCTGTCTGAGCTTACAGTAAGTCCCCTGCAACTTCTACTACAAACAACAGTGTATGTTCAGGTAGATGTTTTGAACCTGAAATTTGGGGGGATAGGGGGTTAGTAAAAAGACCTTTCCCCAGAGCTATGGAGATTAAAGAGAGAGGCCCCCCCCCCCAAACACATTGAAGTTCAGACAGTCCAGTACCCTTTATGGTACCACAATGTTATCTCCAAGCACCAAATCTAGTCATCTCCCACACAGCCCTGAAGTCTCTCTCTAGTTTGTTTGCAATCATATCCATCCCTGCTCCTCTGCCTAAATATCTGGTACCAATCACTGGTATTTAGATACTGCTATACGTGCCTTAAAACATCCTCTGACAGACACACAAAAGTCTCTCCGTTTGGGGGTGAGGAGCAGTTGCTAGCTCTATTTGGTTACGTGTACTGCAGTGGCACCTAGAGAGCCCAATCAAGGGACAGGGCTTTGACGGAATGCAGCCCTTTCACAGAATATCGGGGTTGGAAGGGACCTCAGGAGGTCATCTAGTCCCACCCCCTGCTCAAAGCAGGACCAATCCCCAACTAAATCATCCCAGCCAGGGCTTTGTCAAGCCTGACCTTAAAAACCTCTAAGGAAGGAGATTCCACCACCTCCCTAGGTAACCCATTCCAGTGCTTCACCACCCTCCTAGTGAAAAAGCGTTTCCTAATATCCAACCTAAACCTCCACATACCTCACAAGGCATACTTTGTACAAAAACTATTACAATAGAATGTAGGGTATCATTTGAAAACTCACTATTTGCTGCTCACTGTTCGGGTAAAATGAGTGGCAACCCTGAAGTTATAAGATACCCCCAAATGGCATTAACAACACATTTCAAACCCCATAACCCTTCCCAGAGAAGGGCTAGCAACAGTTCTGTCCGAAACAAAGGAGTATGTGCTCTACTTCATTTGTATTCAAGCAGTAAACAGTGATCAAGCAGGAAGGGAAACAAAGAGAGCTCAGACAGGTGAGAAAAAAGCAGCAGGGACCATCCTTCCGCATAGACTTTGTCTCCTGGTGCACAGCTGGAAATGTTTTTCAAGAAGTGGACTGAAACTATAAAAAGGAGGAACAAACGCCCCAAAGGACCCTTCTCTCTCCCTGCCCGTTGTATTCACTGCACCTGAAGTGACAAAGGAAACATCTATTCAACTGTGGAAGAAAGGGTCCTGACCTACAGGGTTTGGTCAGTAAGACTGCTGAAAGCATATGTTAAGAAACTTTGCTTGAATCTGAAATAGTTTGTTAAGCTATTAGTAAATGTCTTATCTTTATTTTTCTTGTAATTTTTTACTTTAATGCCCCATTACTTGTACTCACTTAAAATCTGTGTAGTTTATAAACTTGCTTTATTGTTTTATCTAATCCAGTGTGTTTAAATTGAAGTGTCTGGGTAACTCCATTTGGGGCGACAAGTTGTGTGCATATTATTCTTTTAAAGAAACCGTGGACCTAATATAATTTGTATTGTCCAGGAGAGGGCTGGGCAGTACAGGACAGACATTTCTGTGGGAAAATCCAAGACAGGGGGTGTACTGGATCACCCTGCAGAATAACCAAGGCTGGTTGGAGCCAGAGTGTAAGCCAAGTGTGGCTGGCAGCCTAGAGTTACATACAGACAGGGTGTGGCTTGCATACTGGAAGGCTGTTTGTGAGCAGCCCAGGTAGCAGCTACTTCAGCAAGGCATTGTTAGGGCCCTTCATTTTCTATTTTATTTATTTTCCAATAATGTATCGTGTTTATTACCACAATAACAAAAACAGGTGAAAAAACAGTGGAAAAAAATATTTTTCTGGGTAAATATTGGGGTTTATTTTGGTGGACGGAAGAAGTATTCAGTAGATTAATGCTTTGATTAATGGAATTCAATGTAGTTTGCTGCAGAACTAAAACAGAACGCAAAACGCAATGCCACCTCTGAGTTTAAGAAAGCAATACATCTCCAAGCTCCAAATAAAACTTCACTTTTTCATTTCACAAGTTTACTGTTGTAGACTTAGAACTACTAGCCTATAAATATTTAGCTTGAATAACTGGGTCACACCATTTGCAGCACATACAGGAGAAAAGGATGAAGTTGAGCGTTTCTTTTTTTAAACTTTTGAATACTTCCTTGTGTTCTGAAATGTATTCTTCTACAGATTTTTGTTTCCTTCCCATTTTGTGTGTCAGATCTTTAAACTGGGATCTGCTAACAGCTTTTAATATGTATGCAGCGAGTGTGATATTCATCACTACGTTCACATGCAAATGCACTTCAGAGCTTATGTGTGCGCGTGCCTGTTTATTTACTGTGTGTATCTTCTACATAGCCTTACTTCAACAGGCAGCTTTACATATAAACAAACTAATGTGTTATTGTAATAGATATATCTCATGCAATTTATTGCATTTTCCTAATAAAACAAGTTAGTGAAAAATCAGAAAAAACAAATACTTTTTGTAAAACCCAGCATTTTTTCTGGTAAAAATTGGTTTACGCTGAAAACAAAGTGGCTTAGGTATTGTAAAGCACCCATGGTTGCAGGGCAGAGGTGACAGTTGCTGGCTGTATTTGGTTACGTGTATTGCAGTGCCACCTACAGACTCCAATCAAGGGACAGGGCCCCACTGTGCTTGTCACTGTACAATCATGACAAAATAAGAACTCGCCTCAGAGAAGTCGTAATCTATTGTGTGTTTGAGGTCTGGCAGAGATACTAGGATAGAATCCTGTCTCATATATATTAGTAACAAATACAAAATAGATGCCAAATTTTATTTAGAACTTGCCAATTGTGAAATCCACGATACTTAGGGACAATGACTGAGCTCTTAGATATGCAAGAATATGTACAGGGATATTTATAGGAAAAAATTAAGGACCCAGAGACTCAGACAAGAAGTTACTTTTCTATCCGATAGAAGCTGTAGCAACTGATAGAGCTGTCCATGTTCCTTACAACGTTGCTTATGAAGTGACCAACCATATACACTGCAGATTCATCAGAAACAAAGCCACAGCTAACATTGTGTCAATACATTTTCATTTTATGGTGAAAAAGTAATTTTAATTTTGTTATGGTATAGCCAAAGGCAGCTTACATAACAAACGCAAAACACTGTTGATGTGGTTTGTTAAACTTTTCATTAAAGTAAATACTATGAGCTAAATCCTTTACATTAGTGTAAACTACATGCAACTCAACTGAAGCTAATTAATTACTCAGATTTACATCCCATATAGCACAATTTAGCCCTTTGTGGGAATAAGTTAACTTTCCTATTGTTAGTGCACATCACTACAGTGCATGGAAGATTTTCTAATTAAATGTGTGGTTTAAAACCCTACTAAATATGTACCATAAAGTGGCCAAGCTAGAGCGGCTATAAGAACCTTCATTTTTGCATTTCCTTAAGGTTTCAGTTATGAAGAAGCAACGTTGCCTTCCGTCTTTTGCTTCTTCTCTTTTAGTAAAGGATATTAAGCCCGTGCTGTGTATTGACATTTAAATAGCCCCCATTAGTCTCTGGCTTTTACACCTCACCGGGGTGAGGGCATAACAGCAAGGTTAGTTTCCCACTTTTACTTCTCAGCTTTGGCAACAGTTTTCCACAAGACTGTGTTAACAAGGCAGCAGCCCATTTGTACCTATGTCATGTACAGATAAAAAGTGCAGAATGAAGCAAAAACCGCTGCAGCCTTGTAAGATCTACAGTTCTCATGCAAGGAAAAAAAGATTTTCTAAGCATTTATTGTCTTTTGCTAAAGTCTCCCTCATGTAAACTGTCCCAGCAGCAGTCCCAGAGCAGGAAGAATGTAAGTGGAGAGAGGATAAGGCATTGTTAGGCTCTGCTCAAGAGTTATTTAAATGTAGCTATTTTAATTTATCTAGCTAGGCAGTAGTTCTCATTAAGAGATATTACATGCCAAGTTTTCTAAATTCAGCCATTTTTGTTGTAGCCATCACTACAATAGCAGAGTTATACCTTTTTTTTTAAAAATTGAGAAAATACTATTTCTACCAATTACAGTTAAATGCAATTTCCTCACATTTTGCAAAATGTTTAAGCCAAAAAAATCAAAGTTAAGTCAGCTTCTCATATACCATGCTGTCTAGGTGACTTAGTGCTGTGTCATTTATCAGTTTGCTCCAGCACATACTCTCTTTTTGTAAGTCCCCTCAACTTAGCATAAGGCCAACATTTATTCCTCCATGAAGCTTCATGTAGCTTGATATGTGCAATCCTGGCCCCAATTTTGTCAATGGACTTTTGCAATAATTTCAGTGGAGCCAGGATTTCATCCAACAGAAACAGAAATGTTTATGTTTTTATTTACTTAAAACATTTCACTTTAATATTCTCTGCAGTGTTTGAAATCCAAACAATGCAGCACTAAGAACCTGAAAATGTTTAGCTTCACCAGAAACAAATGAAATTAAACTAGTTCACGTGCCCAAATGGAATGAAGTTAACAAAAGTAAATCAAAATGGGAAAAAATGGATATTTAAAATTGAGTTTAGCAGTCTAGGACCATAAAATTGAGAAAATTTTGCATTTAGGGGTATGATTTTTTTTTCTTCACAGTGTCCCTTTAAAAGCACTTACAGAATATGGTCCACAGAGAGCAACATGTACAAGAATGAGTAATGAGAAATGGAGCCTTATTTTATTATTAGCCTTAGTTACCAAACCAGACTACACCTCTAAAGCTACCTTCCATAAAAGCCAATAATGATCAAATCTTGCCATCCTCATGACAAAAACCAAGACTCAACTGTGCCATCGTTTTTCCAACAATAAAAGTAGTAAACTCCTCTGATGTAAAGGAGAGAGGCTGGATCTACACATAGGCCATGCATGAAAATAGTAGTTGTAATTATCAGAGGGGAAAACAAGTAAGTCACACTTACTGTGTTGCATTTTGTCCCACACACCACTTGTCGGTGGTTCAACCATTGAGACGCAAAAACTTTATTAAGGGTCCCAAGATGAAATTCTCTCTCTTTCAGGAGACTGGGAAGTTGCTGTGCTGCATATCCATGCAACAAACGGTGGTAGCTGGATTCATTCTGCAGCCGAACCTCTCTGCCTTTCAGGTAGTACACCAGAGACTTTTTTACTGGGGGGAGTCTTTTCCTTTTATGAGCTGAGTGATCCCAGCCATACTGTGAATGACAATCAAAATTCAGTGCTGTCGTCACAGTGTATTTTAAATAACTTCCTCTTTAATACAGAACCATAAATTATCAATGAACAAATGAAATACTGTAACCTACCCTAAAATATTATACAAGAGAGTTAAACCCATCCCATCATAAACTTCAGCCATATATGTATTTTAAAATTCTTAATGTGTCAGGCAACTGTCGCTGCAGGGATGTTGTACACCAATTCTGACTGTAGTGTGCTGCTGTTGAAATGAAATTTAAAAGATGCCTATGAGCAACAGGAAATCCCAAAGCACTTTCAAACAGCTGAAAGTATCCCAAGTCAAGATTCCAGGTCTAATTATGTACATTTCGACTGAAATGTATCAAACCCAGACTGCTGGGGGGGGAGAGGGGGCGGGGGAAGGGGTGTTCCAACAAATAGCTTCCCCATTCAAACACAAAGGAGGAGCGGTTTTTTAAAATGCACAGCCTGGTTCAATACCGACCTGGGTAGTAACCTGAGCTCCAAAGCACCTCCTCCCACTCCGTTTACAATCACTCCGGAGCATCGAGCACTACTGGCCTGCCACTGACTGAAAAGGAGGGATGGGTGGGTTTATCAGGACCCGGAGGAGTGAGTTTCCTACACAGGAGCAGCCGCGCCCGCCTCCCTGCGCCCCAGGCCCCGGAGTGCGAGTCGGTTACAGGGTTCGAACGATCGAACCCAAACACGGGCAGCAGCCGGAGCCGCTGGGACCTGGGGATGGGGCCGCCCGGCACCTCGCCCGGGCGCCGCTCCCCTGGGGGCCGCCCAGACACCCGGCAGCCAGCTGACACCACAGGGCCCTACGCCCCCGAGCAGGAGGCGCCCAGCAGCACGGCCAGCAAGGGAGAGCAAACCCCGGCGGCCCTCTGGCACCCCCCGCAGCAGGCGCGCCAGGTGCCAGCCTCTCCCCCGGGGCGGGGGGCAGGGGCCAGGAGACCCGGGGGCTTTGGGCCCTGGGGCGGCACCCGAGCGAGCGGCAGGAGGCCGGCCGGCCGGGACGGAACTAGCTCATCCCCTCGGTTACTCCCCACCCCGCCCCCCGTGTTACCAGGCCTGAGCCCCGGGGAGACTTAGCGCCCAGCCCCGGTACCTGCTCCCCGCATTACCCATCTAGTGTCCCCTCGAGCCTCCTGTCCGCCCCGGCCCCCTCAGCCCGCCCCACCGCCATCGCTGCCTTCCCCGGGCCCCCGCCTCCCCTCTCCCTAGGGCCGACTCCCGCCCCGGCCCCCGCCTCTCCTGTCCGGGGGGCCCGTTACCTGCACCCTCTGCAGCCCCCGCCCCCGCATCCCGGGGCTGACCCCAGCCCTTCCCCCTCCCGCGCCGGCACTGACCTAGGCCCTGCCCTTTTCCTCCGACCCGAGCACGGACCTCAGGCCTCCCCCCGCGACGTTATCGGTCCCCCGGACCCAGCTCCCCCGCGCAGCGTCCGCCGGTCTCCGGGCGGGGGGCTCGACTACCCGCTCCGCGGGCAGAGCCGCTTCACGCTCCCATGAGCCCCTCCCCCCCCGGTACCTGCTCACCCCCCCCGGCCGCTCCTCTCCCCCCCGTCACCCGCGCCCCCCTGGCCGAGCCCCTCCCCCCGTCACCCGCTCCCCCCCCCGGCCGCTCCCCCCCCCCCGTTACCCGCGCCCCCCCTGGCCGAGCCGCTCCCCCCGTCACCCGCGCCCCCCAGTACCTGCTCACCCCCCCCCGGTACCCGCGTCCCCCTGGCCGAGCCCCTCCCCCTCGTCACCCGCTCCCCTCCCCCACCCCGGTACCTGCCCACCCCCCCGGCCGCTCCCCTCCCCCCGGTTACCCACGTCCCCTTGGCCGAGCCCCTCCCCCCGTCACCCGCGCCCTCCCCCCCGTCACCGGCTCCCCCTGGCCAAGCCCCTCCCTCCCGTTACCTGCTTCGCACCCCTCTCCCCCAGTACCTGCTCACCCCCCCCCGGCCGCTCCCCTCCCCCTCCGTTACCCGCGTCCCCCTGGCCGAGCCACCCCCCGTCACCCGCTCCCCTCCCCGCCCGGTACCTGCTCACCCCCCTGGCCGAGCCCCTCCCCCCCGTCACCCGCGCCCCCCCTGGCCGAGCCCCTCCCCCCCGTCACCCGCGCCCCCCCTGGCCGAGCCCCTCCCCCCCGTCACCCGCGCCCCCCCTGGCCGAGCCCCTCCCCCCCGTCACCCGCGCCCCTCCCCCCCCCAGTACCTGCTCACGCCCCCCGGCCGCTCCCCTCCCCCCCCGTTACCCGCGTCCCCCTGGCCGAGCCCCCCGGCCGCGCCCCTCCCCCCCGTTACCTGCTCCCCTCCCCGCCGTCACCCGCGCCCCCCTGACCGAGCCCCTCCCCCCCTTTACCCGCCCCCCCATTAACCGCGCCCCCCCGGCCGAGCTCCTCCCCCAGGTACCCGCTCTCCCCCGGCCGCGCCCGCCCCCGTTACCTGCTCCCCCCGGAGCCCTCCGGGCGCCGCCGCAGTGGCAGCCGCCGCTTTCCGCTTCCTGCTAACTGTTTTCCTGGCCATAGTAGGCGGGGGAGACACCGAGGCCCCGGCCCGGGCCCCACATGGAGCAGGAGGGGGAGGCGGCCGCCAGGGGACGGGGCATATAAGTGCGGGGGAGCCGGGCCCGGTCACTCTCACCGCCCGCAGGCCCAACAGGCCGGGCTTCACGGCATTTTACGCCCCATTGACAAGTTTACGGCCGAGCTCCCGTCGCGCGGTTTCCTAGCAACCGCCGAGACAAGGCAGCGCGGAGTCGGGCGCTCGCGGCGCAACGCCCCGCCCTGCGTGGTTGCTAGGAGACCGGGGTGGACGTGAGCGACTCAACCCCCGGGGCCTGCCTCAGAGGCCTGGTGTTCGGCCCGCAAGGCCGCGCGAGGCCTGCCGTTCTGACGTCAGAGCCTGTTCCTGCCCCGCGGCCTGATCCCCCCGCCCTCGGCCTGTCTGCCCCTCCGCGGGTCCGCCCCCTCCGTCCCAAAGCGAGAACCCCGTCTGCCCCTGGGGGTGACCCCGCTCTTCCGTCCCAGGGCGACCCCCCCCGCGCCTTCTGCCCGTCTGCCCCTGAGGGCGACCCCGCTCTTCCGTCCCAGGGCGATCCCCCCCCCCGCGCCTTCTGCCCGTCTGCCCCTGGGGGCGACCCCGCTCTTCCGTCCCAGGGTGATCCCCCCCCGCGCCTTCTGCCCGTCTGCCCCTGGGGGCGACCCCGCTCTTCCGTCCCAGGGCGATCCCCCCCCGCGCCTTCTGCCCGTCTGCCCCTGGGGGCGACCCCGCTCTTCCGTCCCAGGGCGATCCCCCCCCCGCGCCTTCTGCCCGTCTGCCCCTGAGGGCGACCCCGCTCTTCCGTCCCAGGGCGATCCCCCCCCCCCGCGCCTTCTGCCCGTCTGCCCCTGGGGGCGACCCCGCTCTTCCGTCCCAGGGAGATCCCCCCCCCCCCCGCGCCTTCTGCCCGTCTGCCCCTGAGGGCGACCCCGCTCTTCCGACCCAGGGCGATCCCCCCCCGCGCCTTCTCCCCCTGGGGGCGACCCCGCTCTTCCGTCCCAGGGCGATCCCCCCCCCGCGCCTTCTGCCCGTCTGCCCCTGGGGGCGACCCCGCTCTTCCGTCCCAGGGCGATCCCCCCCCCCCGCGCCTTCTGCCCGTCTGCCCCTGGGGGCGACCCCGCTCTTCCGTCCCAGGGCGATCCCCCCCCGCGCCTTCTGCCCGTCTGCCCCTGGGGGCGACCCCGCTCTTCCGTCCCAGGGCGATCCCCCCCCGCGCCTTCTGCCCGTCTGCCCCTGGGGGCGACCCCGCTCTTCCGTCCCAGGGCGATCCCCCCCCCCCCCGCGCCTTCTGCCCGTCTGCCCCTGGGGGCGACCCCGCTCTTCCGTCCCAGGGCGATCCCCCCCCCCCGCGCCTTCTGCCCGTCTGCCCCTGGGGATGACCCCGCTCTTCCGTCCCAGGGCGACCCCCCCCCCGCGCCTTCTGCCCGTCTGCCCCTGGGGGCGACCCCGCTCTTCCGTCCCAGGGCGATCCCCCCCCCGCGCCTTCTGCCCGTCTGCCCCTGGGGGCGACCCCGCTCTTCCGTCCCAGGACGATCCCCCCCCCCGCGCCTTCTGCCCGTCTGCCCCTGGGGGCGACCCCGCTCTTCCGTCCCAGGGTGATCCCCCCCCGTGCCTTCTGCCCGTCTGCCCCTGGGGGCGACCCCGCTCTTCCGTCCCAGGGTGATCCCCCCCCGTGCCTTCTGCCCCTGGGGGCGACCCCGCTCTTCCGTCCCAGGGCGATCCCCCCCCGCGTTCTGCCCGTCTGCCCCTGGGGCGACCCCGCTCTTCCGTCCCAGGGCGATCCCCCCCCGCGCCTTCTGCCCGTCTGCCCCTGGGGGCGACCCCGCTCTTCCGTCCCAGGGCGATCCCCCCCCGCGCCTTCTGCCCGTCTGCCCCTGGGGGCGACCCCGCTCTTCCGTCCCAGGGCGATCCCCCCCCGCGCCTTCTGCCCGTCTGCCCCTGGGGGCGACCCCGCTCTTCCGTCCCAGGGCGATCCCCCCCCGCGCCTTCTGCCCGTCTGCCCCTGGGGGCGACCCCGCTCTTCCGTCCCAGGGCGATCCCCCCCCCCCGCGCCTTCTGCCCGTCTGCCCCTGGGGGCGACCCCGCTCTTCCGTCCCAGGGCGATCCCCCCCCCCCGCGCCTTCTGCCCGTCTGCCCCTGGGGATGACCCCGCTCTTCCGTCCCAGGGCGACCCCCCCCCCCGCGCCTTCTGCCCGTCTGCCCCTGGGGGCGACCCCGCTCTTCCGTCCCAGGGCGATCCCCCCCCCCGCGCCTTCTGCCCGTCTGCCCCTGGGGGCGACCCCGCTCTTCCGTCCCAGGACGATCCCCCCCCCGCGCCTTCTGCCCGTCTGCCCCTGGGGGCGACCCCGCTCTTCCGTCCCAGGGTGATCCCCCCCCGTGCCTTCTGCCCGTCTGCCCCTGGGGGCGACCCCGCTCTTCCGTCCCAGGGTGATCCCCCCCCGTGCCTTCTGCCCCTGGGGGCGACCCCGCTCTTCCGTCCCAGGGCGATCCCCCCCCCGCGTTCTGCCCGTCTGCCCCTGGGGCGACCCCGCTCTTCCGTCCCAGGGCGATCCCCCCCCGCGCCTTCTGCCCGTCTGCCCCTGGGGGCGACCCCGCTCTTCCGTCCCAGGGCGATCCCCCCCCGCGCCTTCTGCCCGTCTGCCCCTGGGGGCGACCCCGCTCTTCCGTCCCAGGGCGATCCCCCCTCCGCGCCTTCTGCCCGTCTGCCCCTGGGGGCGACCCCGCTCTTCCGTCCCAGGGCGACCCCCCCCCCGCGCCTTCTGCCCGTCTGCCCCTGGGGGCGACCCTGCTCTTCCTTCCCAGGGTGATCCCCCCCGTGCCTTCTGCCCCTGGGGGCGACCCCGCTCTTCCCTCCCAGGGCGATCCCCCCCCCGCGCCTTCTGCCCGTCTGCCCCTGGGGGCGACCCCGCTCTTCCGTCCCTGGGCGATCCCCCCCCCCGCGCCTTCTGCCCGTCTGCCCCTGGGGGCGACCCCGCTCTTCCGTCCCAGGGTGACCCCCCCCCCCGCGCCTTCTGCCCGTCTGCCCCTGGGGGCGACCCCTCTCTTCCGTCCCAGGGCGATCCCCCCCTGCGCCTTCTGCCCGTCTGCCCCTGGGGGCGACCCCGCTCTTCCGTCCCAGGGTGATCCCCCCCCGCGCCTTCTGCCCGTCTGCCCCTGGGGGCGACCCCGCTCTTCCGTCCCTGGGCGATCCCCCCCCCGCGCCTTCTGCCCGTCTGCCCCTGGGGGCGACCCCGCTCTTCCGTCCCAGGACGATCCCCCCCGCGCCTTCTGCCCGTCTGCCCCTGGGGGCGACCCCGCTCTTCCGTCCCAGGGCGATCCCCCCCCTGCGCCTTCTGCCTGTCTGCCCCTGGGGGCGACCCCGCTCTTCCGTCCCAGGGCGATCCCCCCTCCTCGCCTTCTGCCCGTCTGCCCCTGGGGGCGACCCCGCTCTTCCGTCCCAGGGCGATCCCCCCCCCGCGCCTTCTGCCCGGCTGCCCCTGGGGGCGACCCCGCTCTTTCCGTCCCAGGGTGACCCCCCCCCCGCGCCTTCTGCCCGTCTGCCCCTGGGGGCGACCCCGCTCTTCCGTCCCAGGGTGATCCCCCCCCGTGCCTTCTGCCCCTGGGGGCGACCCCGCTCTTCCGTCCCAGGGTGATCCCCCCCGCGCCTTCTGCCCCTCTGCCCCTGGGGGCGACCCCGCTCTTCCGTCCCTGGGCGATCCCCCCCCCGCGCCTTCTGCCCGTCTGCCCCTGGGGGCGACCCCGCTCTTCCGTGCCAGGGCGATCCCCCCCCCCCGCGCCTTCTGCCCGTCTGCCCCTGGGGGCGACCCCGCTCTTCCGTGCCAGGGCGATCCCCCCCCGCGCCTTCTGCCCGTCTGCCCCTGGGGGCGACCCCGCTCTTCCGTGCCAGGGCGATCCCCCCCCCGCGCCTTCTGCCCGTCTGCCCCTGGGGGCGACCCCGCTCTTCCGTCCCAGGGCGATCCCCCCCCGCGCCTTCTGCCCGTCTGCCCCTGGGGGCGACCCCGCTCTTCCGTCCCAGGGCGATCCCCCCCCCGCGCCTTCTGCCCGTCTGCCCCTGGGGGCGACCCCGCTCTTCCGTCCCAGGGCGATCCCCCCCCCGCGCCTTCTGCCCGTCTGCCCCTGGGGGCGACCCCGCTCTTCCGTCCCAGGGCGATCCCCCCCCCCGCGCCTTCTGCCCGTCTGCCCCTGGGGGCGACCCCGCTCTTCCGTCCCAGGGCGATCCCCCCCCGCGCCTTCTGCCCGTCTGCCCCTGGGGGCGACCCCGCTCTTCCGTCCCAGGGCGATCCCCCCCCCCGCGCCTTCTGCCCGTCTGCCCCTGGGGCGACCCCGCTCTTCCGTCCCAGGGCGATCCCCCCCCCCCGCGCCTTCTGCCCGTCTGCCCCTGGGGGCGACCCCGCTCTTCCGTCCCAGGGCGACCCCCCCCCCGCGCCTTCTGCCCGTCTGCCCCTGGGGGCGACCCCGCTCTTCCGTCCCAGGGCGATCCCCCCCCGCGCCTTCTGCCCGTCTGCCCCTGGGGGCGACCCCGCTCTTCCGTCCCAGGGCGATCCCCCCCCCGCGCCTTCTGCCCGTCTGCCCCTGGGGGCGACCCCGCTCTTCCGTCCCAGGGTGATCCCCCCCCGTGCCTTCTGCCCCTGGGGGCGACCCCGCTCTTCCGTCCCAGGGCGATCCCCCCCCGCGTTCTGCCCGTCTGCCCCTGGGGCGACCCCGCTCTTCCGTCCCAGGGCGATCCCCCCCCCCACGCCTTCTGCCCGTCTGCCCCTGAGGGCGACCCCGCTCTTCCGTCCCAGGGCGATCCCCCCCCGCGCCTTCTGCCCGTCTGCCCCTGGGGGCGACCCCGCTCTTCCGTCCCAGGGTGATCCCCCCCCCGCGCCTTCTGCCCGTCTGCCCCTGGGGGCGACCCCGCTCTTCCGTCCCAGGGCGATCCCCCCCCCGCGCCTTCTGCCCGTCTGCCCCTGGGGGCGACCCCGCTCTTCCGTCCCAGGGTGATCCCCCCCCGCGCCTTCTGCCCCTGGGGGCGACCCCGCTCTTCCGTCCCAGGGTGATCCCCCCCCGCGCCTTCTGCCCGTCTGCCCCTGGGGGCGACCCCGCTCTTCCGTCCCAGGGTGATCCCCCCCCGTGCCTTCTGCCCCTGGGGGTGACCCCGCTCTTCCGTCCCAGGGTGATCCCCCCCCCCATGCCTTCTGCCCGTCTGCCCCTGGGGGCGACCCCGCTCTTCCGTCCCAGGGTGACCCCCCCCCGTGCCTTCTGCCCGTCTGCCCCTGGGGGCGACCCCGCTCTTCCGTCCCAGGGCGACCCCCCCCCCGCGCCTTCTGCCCGTCTGCCCCTGGGGGCGACCCCGCTCTTCCCTCCCAGGGCGATCCCCCCCCCGCGCCTTCTGCCCGTCTGCCCCTGGGGGCGACCCCGCTCTTCCGTCCCTGGGCGATCCCCCCCCCGCGCCTTCTGCCCGTCTGCCCCTGGGGGCGACCCCGCTCTTCCGTCCCAGGGTGATCCCCCCCCCCCCGCGCCTTCTGCCCGTCTGCCCCTGGGGGTGACCCCGCTCTTCCGTCCCAGGGTGATCCCCCCGCGCGCCTTCTGCCCGTCTGCCCCTGGGGGCGACCCCGCTCTTCCGTCCCAGGGTGATCCCCCCCCCCGCGCCTTCTGCCCGTCTGCCCCTGGGGGCGACCCCGCTCTTCCGTCCCAGGGTGATCCCCCCCCCCATGCCTTCTGCCCCTGGGGGCGACCCCGCTCTTCCGTCCCAGGGTGATCCCCCCCCGTCTGCCCCTGGGGGCGACCCCCCCCCCGCGCCTTCTGCCCGTCTGCCCCTGGGGGCGACCCCGCTCTTCCGTCCCAGGGTGATCCCCCCCCGCGCCTTCTGCCCCTGGGGGCGACCCCGCTCTTCCGTCCCAGGGTGATCCCCCCCCCATGCCTTCTGCCCGTCTGCCCCTGGGGGCGACCCCGCTCTTCCGTCCCAGGGCGATCCCCCCCCGCGCCTTCTGCCCGTCTGCCCCTGGGGGCGACCCCGCTCTTCCGTCCCAGGGCGATCCCCCCCCCCGCGCCTTCTGCCCGTCTGCCCCTGGGGATGACCCCGCTCTTGCGTCCCAGGGTGACCCCCCCCCCCCCCCCGCGCCTTCTGCCCGTCTGCCCCTGGGGGCGACCCCGCTCTTCTGTCCCAGGGCGATCCCCCCCCGCGCCTTCTGCCCGTCTGCCCCTGGAGGCGACCCCGCTCTTCCGTCCCAGGGCGATCCCCCCCCCGCGCCTTCTGCCCGTCTGCCCCTGGGGGCGACCCCGCTCTTCCGTCCCAGGGCGATCCCCCCCCGCGCCTTCTGCCCGTCTGCCCCTGGGGGCGACCCCGCTCTTCCGTCCCAGGGCGACCCCCCCCCCCGCGCCTTCTGCCCGTCTGCCCCTGGGGGCGACCCCGCTCTTCCGTCCCAGGGCGATCCCCCCCCGCGCCTTCTGCCCGTCTGCCCCTGGGGGCGACCCCGCTCTTCCGTCCCAGGGCGATCCCCCCCCCCGCGCCTTCTGCCCGTCTGCCCCTGGGGGCGACCCCGCTCTTCCGTCCCAGGGTGATCCCCCCCCGTGCCTTCTGCCCCTGGGGGCGACCCCGCTCTTCCGTCCCAGGGCGATCCCCCCCCGCGTTCTGCCCGTCTGCCCCTGGGGCGACCCCGCTCTTCCGTCCCAGGGCGATCCCCCCCCCCACGCCTTCTGCCCGTCTGCCCCTGAGGGCGACCCCGCTCTTCCGTCCCAGGGCGATCCCCCCCCGCGCCTTCTGCCCGTCTGCCCCTGGGGGCGACCCCGCTCTTCCGTCCCAGGGTGATCCCCCCCCCGCGCCTTCTGCCCGTCTGCCCCTGGGGGCGACCCCGCTCTTCCGTCCCAGGGCGATCCCCCCCCCCGCGCCTTCTGCCCGTCTGCCCCTGGGGGCGACCCCGCTCTTCCGTCCCAGGGTGATCCCCCCCCGCGCCTTCTGCCCCTGGGGGCGACCCCGCTCTTCCGTCCCAGGGTGATCCCCCCCCGCGCCTTCTGCCCGTCTGCCCCTGGGGGCGACCCCGCTCTTCCGTCCCAGGGTGATCCCCCCCCGTGCCTTCTGCCCCTGGGGGTGACCCCGCTCTTCCGTCCCAGGGTGATCCCCCCCCCATGCCTTCTGCCCGTCTGCCCCTGGGGGCGACCCCGCTCTTCCGTCCCAGGGTGACCCCCCCCCCGCGCCTTCTGCCCGTCTGCCCCTGGGGGCGACCCCGCTCTTCCGTCCCAGGGCGACCCCCCCCCGCGCCTTCTGCCCGTCTGCCCCTGGGGGCGACCCCGCTCTTCCCTCCCAGGGCGATCCCCCCCCCCGCGCCTTCTGCCCGTCTGCCCCTGGGGGCGACCCCGCTCTTCCGTCCCTGGGCGATCCCCCCCCCCGCGCCTTCTGCCCGTCTGCCCCTGGGGGCGACCCCGCTCTTCCGTCCCAGGGTGATCCCCCCCCCCCCGCGCCTTCTGCCCGTCTGCCCCTGGGGGTGACCCCGCTCTTCCGTCCCAGGGTGATCCCCCCGCGCGCCTTCTGCCCGTCTGCCCCTGGGGGCGACCCCGCTCTTCCGTCCCAGGGTGATCCCCCCCCGTGCCTTCTGCCCCTGGGGGCGACCCCGCTCTTCCGTCCCAGGGTGATCCCCCCCCGCGCCTTCTGCCCCTGGGGGCGACCCCGCTCTTCCGTCCCAGGGTGATCCCCCCCCGCGCCTTCTGCCCGTCTGCCCCTGGGGGCGACCCCGCTCTTCCGTCCCAGGGTGATCCCCCCCCGCGCCTTCTGCCCCTGGGGGCGACCCCGCTCTTCCGTCCCAGGGTGATCCCCCCCCCATGCCTTCTGCCCGTCTGCCCCTGGGGGCGACCCCGCTCTTCCGTCCCAGGGCGATCCCCCCCCGCGCCTTCTGCCCGTCTGCCCCTGGGGGCGACCCCGCTCTTCCGTCCCAGGGCGATCCCCCCCCCGCGCCTTCTGCCCGTCTGCCCCTGGGGATGACCCCGCTCTTGCGTCCCAGGGTGACCCCCCCCCCCCCGCGCCTTCTGCCCGTCTGCCCCTGGGGGCGACCCCGCTCTTCTGTCCCAGGGCGATCCCCCCCCGCGCCTTCTGCCCGTCTGCCCCTGGAGGCGACCCCGCTCTTCCGTCCCAGGGCGATCCCCCCCCCGCGCCTTCTGCCCGTCTGCCCCGGGGGGCGACCCCGCTCGTCCGTCCCAGGGCGATCCCCCCCCGCGCCTTCTGCCCGTCTGCCCCTGGGGGCGACCCCGCTCTTCCGTCCCAGGGCGATCCCCCCCCCGCGCCTTCTGCCCGTCTGCCCCTGGGGGCGACCCCGCTCTTCCGTCCCAGGGCGATCCCCCCCCGCGCCTTCTGCCCGTCTGCCCCTGGGGGCGACCCCGCTCTTCCGTCCCAGGGTGATCCCCCCCCCGCGCCTTCTGCCCGTCTGCCCCTGGGGGCGACCCTGCTCTTCCGTCCCAGGGTGATCCCCCCCACCCGTCTGCCCCTGGGGGCGACCCCCCCCCCCCGCGCCTTCTGCCCGTCTGCCCCTGGGGGCGACCCCGCTCTTCCGTCCCAGGGTGATCCCCCCCCGCGCCTTCTGCCCCTGGGGGCGACCCCGCTCTTCCGTCCCAGGGTGATCCCCCCCCCCCGCGCCTTCTGCCCGTCTGCCCGTGGGGGCGACCCCGCTCTTCCGTCCCAGGGTGATCCCCCCCACGCGCCTTCTGCCCGTCTGCCCCTGGGGGCGACCCCGCTCTTCCGTCCCAGGGTGATCCCCCCCACGCGCCTTCTGCCCCTGGGGGCGACCCCGCTCTTCCGTCCCAGGGTGATCCCCCCCCGCGCCTTCTGCCCGTCTGCCCCTGGGGGCGACCCCGCTCTTCCGTCCCAGGGTGATCCCCCCCCCGTGCCTTCTGCCCGTCTGCCCCTGGGGGCGACCCTGCTCTTCCGTCCCAGGGTGATCCCCCCCGTGCCTTCTGCCCCTGGGGGCGACCCCGCTCTTCCGTCCCAGGGTGATCCCCCCCCGCGCCTTCTGCCCGTCTGCCCCTGGGGGCGACCCCGCTCTTCCTTCCCAGGGTGATCCCCCCCGTGCCTTCTGCCCCTGGGGGCGACCCCGCTCTTCCGTCCCAGGGTGATCCCCCCCCGCGCCTTCTGCCCGTCTGCCCCTGGGGGCGACCCCGCTCTTCCTTCCCAGGGTGATTCCCCCCCTTCTGCCCCTCGGTGCGACCACCGGTCTTCCGTCCCAAGGTGATCCCCCCCTTCTGCCTCTTTGCCCCTCAGTGTGATCCCCGTCTTCCGTCCCAGGGTGATCCCCCCCCACTTCTGTCCATCTTCCCCTTGGTGCGATCCCTGGTTTTCCATCTCAGGGTGATCCCCACCCTTCTGCCCATCTACCTCTCAGCATGATCCCCATGTCTTCACCACCTCTGGGTGATCCCCCCGTCTTTCCATCTACTCCTCGGTGGGACCCCTGGTCTTCCCCCTCAGGGTGATCTCCCCTCTTCTGTCCATCTGTCCCTCAGCGTGATGCTCCTTCATCCCTCCCAGGGTGATCCCCCCTTCTGCCGCTTGGTGTGACCCCCTTATCTTCCCCCCCAGATGATCCCTCTTATGCCCATCTGCCTCTCAGTGTGATCCCCTTCTGCCTCGTCTGCACCCAGTGTGACCTCCCCATCTGTCCCCCCCATGTGACCCTCTTCTCTATCTGTCCCTCAGTATCACTCCCCCATCTGCCTCCATTTACCCCCCAGTGCAACCCTCCCATCTGACCCCAATTTATGCTCCACTGTGATTCTCCCATCTCGCCCTGGAGTCCCTCTATCAAAAAGAGAGGGAGCTGCACCAGTACATAATGCGTCTTCTCAGGTGGCAAACCCAAATGTTGCAGACCTAGAATGACCTACAAGTCCAAACAGCCCAGACTTCCTCCTCTTTGCAGTCCTTAGAGAACTCCATAGTAGCAGCTCCTTACTCCTCCCACCATAGTACATGGCATCAGGGGCCACATTCTTACTCCTACCACTTCCCTCCAGGTCTGAGGGACCACCAGGACAACTATAGCTTCATATAAACCAGTAAGGATTCTCACAGGTCAGAGTATGGGTAGTTATGAGGGACTACATTTGTGCATTGGAATGGGTAGAAATGGACAGCTCGGGCTGGCCAGGGCTCCGGCCAGACCAGGTCTCCTCTGGGCAGGTTTGGGGGAGAGGCTCTGGCTGGCCCGGGGCTCCTCTGGCCGCAGGGGGGAGGGACACAGGGTTCCTCTCGGGGGGAGGTCTTGGCCTGGCTGCGGGGGGTGGGAGGGGGGAAGGGTCTCGGCACAGAGGGACACAGGGGGTCTCAGGACTCTAGCCGCAGAAGGGAGCAGGAGGTCTTGGGGCTCCGGCCATGGAGAGGGACAGGGGGTCTCATGGCTCTGGCCATGGGGGAGGGGCATGCCGGTGCAAGGGGTGGAACCAGGGGCTAGCCTCTCCGAAGGGGGGCTCCACTTGCTGCCCATGGCCAGCACAACTCCTGATGGTAAGACAACTCCGAACTACTGTTCCCACTTTGGAAAAGAATCTATCTCCAGAGTGGCCAGAGAGTAGCCAAACGGGATAAAAAGGCTAAAAGCTTATAAACATGTTTACAACCGAGGTCACTCAGAGAACTGCCCGGTCTAGAATCTGGTGACTGTGTTCGTGTTAAATTGGATGGAGAAAAAGGACGGACAACTCCAGCTGTCATAAAGAAAAGGAATTCAGCACCCAGGTCATACATGATCGGGATTGGCAGTGGAGAGTTCAGCAGAAACCACTGACATCTATAGTTCTTTTCCTCAGAAAGAACAATTAGCAGAGCAAACTCTGCAGATGCAGGTGGAGAACAAGAATAATAATAATCAAGGATTCCAAACCGACACAGCCAGTTGTTGCAACTAATGGACAGCCAGATGACCAAGTTGTTACATGTTTGGGTTGTGTAACTTGAAAACAAGTACAGTTCAGAGACACTTAACAGACTGATACGTACTGAACTTCAAAGACAGTATGATGGTTGTAAATATTGTAAATGGTAGGAGTGTAGAACTTAAAAGGGGAGATGTTCAGCCAATAGGTGGCACTGAGTGCAAAATACCTTATTTAAATGAACCTCAGACAAACCTGGCAGAACATTAAAGGATGTTCTGACAAACACATCTGGTGTGTATAAGCAAGTTCTGTAGCCGGTCCATATATAGTACAGAAGTATATAACAGTATCCATGTTTGACACATATCCCATGCCCCAAGTTAACAAATTGTTGGTGTGATTAGGGTCTGGAAAGTATATCTCAACTTTAGATCTGACCAAAGGCTACTGGTAGATCCCTTAACAAAGGGATCTGGAGAAACAATGGCCTTTGCAACACCTTTTGACCTGTACCATTTCAAGACCGTGCCCTTCAGGCTTCGTGGGGCCCTTGCCACCTTCCAATGGCTGATGGACACAGTCCTGTGACCACACAGTCAGTATGCAGCAGCCTACGTACACAATATAGTCGTTTACAGTTGTGAGTGGGAAAAACACTTCAAGCATATATTGGCAGTCCTATGGCCCTTGAGGAAGCCAGCCTTATGGCAAACCTGGCGAAGTGGAGATGTAAGTTTCTTGTCTTTCTGCCCATAAGCCTCTGCATTGGTGATCCTAAGTAAACATTGTCGGGTGTGTTGCTATATTCTAACAATGGATTACTTGAATCCACTAAGGTTTTTATAAAATCCAGTTCTTTGCTGTTCCTACAGACTTTTCTGCTAATCCATTTAACTGTGTGCAGTAAACACTGGATGGAGTAAGGGCATGAACTGATGTATGAAAGGAAATTGCAGAAATGTGACACTCATGAATTGCAGGACATTATCTGTTATTAACTCATTTAGAATCCCATGGCAAGCAAATGCAATTTATACTGTATTTTTACATTGCTTCACTGTGTTGTGCAATGGTGACATATGAATAATAGTATACCAATAACAGGTAATCTTTCTTATTTCTTTTAAATAGACTGGTGCCCACCTTGACCCAAAAGTGTTCAGAAATCTCATGTGATTTCACTGGTTCTTTTTCATTATTTCCTGTGTTTACTGCAGATTTCATACTCGGGTGCCTCTTCTCACATAGCAGCATTCATGTCTGGCCTGAAAAAGACATCTCAGGCTCTGTTCTTATACTTCTCAATACTCCCGTGCACCCTATGGATTACATCTAGTATTTCAACATTATCCTATGAGGCTTGGACACAATGTACTTTGTACAGAATCCCATCACGTGTAGCAATTTTGGTTGGTGTTTTCACAAGAGAATGAGGCACCCAACTTCCATTGACTTTCAGGGGGAGTTGTTGCTTGGCTCCTTTGACAATCCCATCCCTCATCTCTGTAGTCCCAAAACAGTTTTATGCTTGGAGATATGTGCACTTTTTCTGTTGTTCATACAACTAGAATGACTCTCCCTCTTTTGTGTCTGCTCTTCTTGCTTTATCTTAAAAAGAAACAGGATGGGACTTCAACAAGAGTAATGTAAGCGTTACCATCTAAAACTGACCCTCTTTGCCCTAATAAGGACCTTTGATATCATATAAAGGACCGTTGAGCAAGGGATGCTCACTTTAAAGTGCTCTTTACACCACAACACGGGGAATAGTTAAAATTAAATTTTTACTTTACTTATTGTTCCCCCTCTTCTTTTGGAGTGCATTTCGTAAATGGTTACAATGGTATTATGGTGTTGGTTTCCAGCCTTAACTTTATGCAAACCCTGGACTACAATTAGCTGTTTAATAAAGACAGGTTTCAGAGTAGCAGCCGTGTTAGTCTGTATTCACAAAAAGAAAAGGAGTACTTGTGGCACCTTAGAGACTAACCAATTTATTTGAGCGTGAGCTTTCGTGAGCTACAGCTCACTTCATCCGATGAAGTGAGCTGTAGCTCATGAAAGCTCATGCTCAGATAAATTGGTTAGTCTCTAAGGTGCCACAAGTACTCCTTTTCTGTTTAATAAAGTGAGAGTAAGACAAGGGTTTTAAAACACCTCAACTCCTTTGAGCCTAGAAACTCCTAACTCAATACAACAATACCCCAATCCCTCTGAATGCTGTGTTCCAGTTCTGGGGAGACCCCTCAAAACAGTCCAGTGCCTTCCGAAGACCATGCCTCCTTGGGGTGTCCAATCACAGGCTTGCAATCCCTCTGAATGCTGACTCCCACCTCTTCTGCATGTTGTGTCCCACCCTGAGAATCCTCTGCCCTCAGGAGAGCCCTGGGATAGCTCATCCTTGTGAATGCTGCACCCCCCTGCCCGGGAGAACCCCACCCAACCACAGCCCATCCCTCCTGAATGCTGCACCCTGTTTGAGGCACCCCTTGGGACAGCCTGGTTGCTGAATCCCATCCTTATGCAGATCCCATTCCCAAAGGAACATTTGGTCGCTCCAGACACTGTTTCCCCAGGGGACATCTGCCAATCTCATCCAGCTATCCTGACTGCATTGGGGAAGAGAGAGGTAACAGAGAAGGGAGGGTGTTTGCAAAGTCATCACAGCTCAGCCTCTGTAGACTTCAAAGGTCACTCTGCAGCTCCCAATAACAGTAACTAGTTGGGCAAGTTTCCCCCACCATGAGCCCCAGTCATGTCTGGCTTGTCACAGCCATAATATGTGAAAAATAGGGTTTTTTTAAGCGATCCTAGTTCTGGAATAAGCAGTTAACTTGCCTCTGATTTGGAATGTTAGTAAAGCAGAAGCTGTGGATAACAGTCCTTTATTACACTACACTTTTATGTAGTTATAAATGTAGGGAGCAATGTCTTATACATGCAACTTTCCCAGGAGGATGCATATTTTGCTGTACATATATAATCTATGAGAATCCGTTGGATCTATGCTGACGTACACCAGCCAAGGATCTGGCCCGTTGTGTATAAGCTGTGGGAGCATATTCAGAACTGCTACATTCTAAGCATCTCCCTGAGTGAAATTTTGGCAGATGTGAGCACATGAATTGAGGGTTGTTTTTTTCATTCAGCCTGTCACCTCCTATCTAATAATAAACTCGTGCTAGTACTCCTTTGGAGATAGGTCAGTTTTACAGATGAGGAAATTGCAGTACATATAGGCAATGTGACTTTCCCAAGGTCACTCAGTGGCAGAGCTGAGCAGGAGAACACAGGATCCTTGATTCTCTGTCTTTGTGCATTCATTGAGACCACTTAACTTCAAGGGGACTATTCGCATGCTTAAAACTTAGCATGTGCACAAATCTTTCCAGGCCTGTGATAGGTACACTCACTGCTAATGTTATCTCCTCCTGGCTATCCTTTCTGTTGTCAGATTCCTGGCTTATATAGGCCCTGCCTGTTCCTGCCCAGCTGAGCCTTTTCTAATTAAATCCCCCTTCTCCAGGAGCAGCCTGGGCAGTTAATTGGTCATCTTAAACCCTCCAAACCTTGTGTGGGGTAGACACCCCATCACAGAGCCTGAGAAGACAGGTTACATGAAAAGTGAGGGGAGACACAGTAAAATATTTATAATTTCATATAAATGTGCATTTTTTGTTGTTATTAATAAAGTCAGCTATCCTAATGCGACCATCACCCTAGCTTAATATTGTTTTTCCACCTCTGGCTTCTGATTCTGATAGGAAACCTCACTATAGCATTTTGCTATTATTATCTCTGCTGAGAAGTGGGGAGATACTACTTGCGTTTTGTGTATAGATTATATGGGAAATGCAAATTTCTGAGGTTTTGCTGAATTTATAATACAAAGCCTAAACCCACTGCTTTCTTTTTATATATGATAAATCAACTTGTAAGATATTGTCTCCTTGCCAATTTCAGGTAGGAGAGGCTGCTGCAGCCTGGCTGCTTTCCTCCTGTCTCTCTCTTTTCTTTTCTTTTTTTTAATACTAACACTTGCTGCAGGCCTGCCTGGAAGGCAGGGACAGACATTATTCTGGCAGTCACCATGGCTGCACTGGGGGAGAGAGACAGAAGGGCCGTTACATCACAGGCCTGAGGGCCGGGCTAGAGAAAGTGAGTTGACACTATTGTGCCTATGTGGTATGAGGGGTATATTGGTAGATCGTCTGCCTTCAGAGGCAGATACACATTCTTCATTCTACACATATCCCTGTATAGCTAGCTAACTTATGGAAGCATTACTGTTAGTCATAACATCTACTTAAAGTATCTGACTGATTTCTTGTTGGAGAATGTGTCTATAGACAAAAAGAAAAGGAGTACTTGTGGCACCTTAGAGACTAACCAATTTATTTGAGCATGAGCTTTCGTGAGCTACAGCTCACTTCATCGGATGCAACGTGAGCTGTAGCTCACGAAAGCTCATGCTCAAATAAATTGGTTAGTCTCTAAGGTGCCACAAGTACTCCTTTTCTTTTTGCGAATACAGACTAACACGGCTGTTACTCTGAAACCTGTCTATAGACATTACACCCCACCACTTCTTCCTTCACTCACAGTTCAGATCCAATATGTGTTATCACATGCTAAACAATCTGTTCCACTTTGTATTTAGTTGTTATAGTCTGCGTACATTTCCCAGACCTGAAGAGCTCTGTGTAAGCTCGAAAGCTTGTCTCTCTCGCCAACAGAAGTTAGTCCAGTAAAAGATAAACTCACCCACCTTGTCTCTCTAATATCATGAGACTGACATGGCTACAACAATACTGCATACATCTGCACCCACTCAAGCTTGCAATACTTTGGCCCAAATTCTATGTGCATAGAACCTGTACCAGGACAGAGCCCTGCTAAAATCAGAGGTCCTATGTATGGAGTTCACTGCAGGATCAGGGCCTTAGTGATGCTTTTGACCAACTCCATCTTATTGGTAAGTCCTCGTGTTCTAAGGTATTGAAAGGATATGTGGAATATTTTGTATTGGTTATATTGCACTAATACCTGAAATGTATGAGCTTATATGTTTTTCCCTATGTTACTTATGAAGATGAAAATTAGAAAATTAAACAACAGAAACACAATTTTCTAAATGTCTCTTTTGAATGGATGATGAACACAGACCTTTGTACCACCTAACCAGGCTTGTGAGACCCGTGTATCACCAAGCCTCAGCCTTGTGTGGGATTTCTTATGCTGTCAGACCTGTCTCCAGAATCTCAGGCCTTTCCCTACGGCAACTTTGAAAGTGACATTGCACAGAATAGAGAAGGCAAAGATGGATCCTGTTCAAGCAGACTGCAAAGAGGACAATTCCTGAGCTCTTGAAACCTTCTGCTGCCTAGAGTCACGTGAAGTCAGAGAATATATTCTTTTCTTGATTTAAAAGACGGGTTTTTTTTTTTTTTTTGGTCTTATAAAAAGAGAAGACTTGGGCAGAAGGGTGCAGGAGGAAGCCAAAAATGCCAAGGAAGCCAATTTCCACTGTAAACAGACAGACAGAAACACCTAAGAGTAGGAAGTGGAGAATTATACCCCCCCCCGCCATGCGCAAAGGAAGGATTGTCTAGTGATTGAGGCGCTAGCGAGAGACCTGAGTTTGATTCCTTGCTCTTCCACAGACTTTTTGTAAGAATCTGGTCAACATTAATTTAGAGCCCATTTTAGTCTAGGTAGTGAGAGTTTTGGGCCTATGGAAAACCCTTGTCCTTAGGGGGCAAAATGAATATGCGCTTCCCTGAATATAGGGTATCCCGAAAGATCTCCCAGTTTCTATTCTACAGTTTTGTTTCAGAAATATTGCTCTGAGGACGGTGTATAAATTGCTTAGTTTCTTTGCCTCAGTGCCCCACCTGTGCAATGGGGATCTACTGTCCAGGGGAGCAGGGAGGATAAACACATTACCGCCTGAGAAAAAAGAGGAGGGGGGAGGGCTAGCTCAGTGGTTTGAGCATTGGCCTGCTAAACCCAGGGTTATGAGTTCAATTTTGAGGGGGCCATTTAGGGAGCTGGGGCAAAAATTGGAGATTGGTCCTGCTTTGAGCAGGGGTTGGATTCAATGATCTCCTGAGATCCTATGAACAGGAGGATTTCTGGCACTTTAGGGACTAACACATTTATTTGAGCCCACAAAAGCTTATGTTCCAATAAATAGTCAGGTTTCAGAGAAGCAGCCCTGTTAGTCTGTATTCCCTTGGCCCTCGCCCTGGGGGCGGAGCCAAATCCAAGCCCCGCCCAGCCCGCCATCTTCCCACCCCTATTCGAGAGGGCAGATGTCATCGTGCGTCCCCTCCTCCGATTGGCCGGCGCGGTCCGGCGTCTGGCGTGAGCACGCAGCACGTCGCCGAGGGGGTCGGCAGGGGAGCTGTGAGGTCAGCGGCACAAGATGGCGTCACCCCGTCGCGGCTCTGGAGGTGGAGACGCCGCTCGGGCTTCCTAGGGGAGGGGCGAGGCCGAGAGCGACAACCGGAGCCGTCAGCGGGACCGGGGCCGCCGCTCAGGTGAGTGCGGGCCCCGGCAAGTTGCGCCCCCCCCCCCCCGATCCCGAGCGGGGAGCCTCTGTCCGCGCCCCCCCCCCGATCCCGAGCGGGGAGCCTCTGTCCGCGCCCACCCCCCCCCCGATCCCGAGCGGGGAGCCTCTGTCCGCGCCCACCCCCCCCCCGATCCCGAGCGGGGAGCCTCTGTCCGCGCCCACCCCCCCCCCCGATCCCGAGCGGGGAGCCTCTGTCCGCGCCCACCCCCCCCCCCCGATCCCGAGCGGGGAGCCTCTGTCCGCGCCCCCCCCCCCCGATCCCGAGGGGGGAGCCTCTGTCCGCGCCCCCCCCCCCCGATCCCGAGCGGGGAGCCTCTGTCCGCGCCCCCCCCCCCCCGATCCCGAGCGGGGAGCCTCTGTCCGCGCCCCCCCCCCCCCGATCCCGAGCGGGGAGCCTCTGTCCGCGCCCCCCCCCCCGATCCCGAGCGGGGAGCCTCTGTCCGCGCCCCCCCCCCCCGATCCCGAGCGGGGAGCCTCTGTCCGCGCCCCCCCCCCCCCGATCCCGAGCGGGGAGCCTCTGTCCGCGCCCCCCCCCCCGATCCCGAGCGGGGAGCCTCTGTCCGCGCCCCCCCCCCCGATCCCGAGCGGGGAGCCTCTGTCCGCGCCCCCCCCCCCCCGATCCCGAGCGGGGAGCCTCTGTCCGCGCCCCCCCCCCCCCCCGATCCCGAGCGGGGAGCCTCTGTCCGCGCCCCCCCCCCCCGATCCCGAGCGGGGAGCCTCTGTCCGCGCCCCCCCCCCCCCGATCCCGAGCGGGGAGCCTCTGTCCGCGCCCCCCCCCCCCCGATCCCGAGCGGGGAGCCTCTGTCCGCGCCCCCCCCCCCCGATCCCGAGCGGGGAGCCTCTGTCCGCGCCCCCCCCCCCCGATCCCGAGCGGGGAGCCTCTGTCCGCGCCCCCCCCCCCCCGATCCCGAGCGGGGAGCCTCTGTCCGCGCCCCCCCCCCCCCGATCCCGAGCGGGGAGCCTCTGTCCGCGCCCCCCCCCCCCCCGATCCCGAGCGGGGAGCCTCTGTCCGCGCCCCCCCCCCCCGATCCCGAGCGGGGAGCCTCTGTCCGCGCCCCCCCCCCCCCCCGATCCCGAGCGGGGAGCCTCTGTCCGCGCCCCCCCCCCCCCGATCCCGAGCGGGGAGCCTCTGTCCGCGCCCCCCCCCCCCCCGATCCCGAGCGGGGAGCCTCTGTCCGCGCCCCCCCCCCCCCCGATCCCGAGCGGGGAGCCTCTGTCCGCGCCCCCCCCCCCCCCGATCCCGAGCGGGGAGCCTCTGTCCGCGCCCCCCCCCCCCCCCCCGATCCCGAGCGGGGAGCCTCTGTCCGCGCCCCCCCCCCCCCCGATCCCGAGCGGGGAGGCCTCTGTCCGCGCCCCCCCCCCCCCCCGATCCCGAGCGGGGAGCCTCTGTCCCGCGCCCCCCCCCCCGATCCCGAGCGGGGAGCCTCTGTCCGCGCCCCCCCCCCCCCGATCCCGAGCGGGGAGCCTCTGTCCGCGCCCCCCCCCCCCGATCCCGAGCGGGGAGCCTCTGTCCGCGCCCCCCCCCCCCCGATCCCGAGCGGGGAGCCTCTGTCCGCGCCCCCCCCCCCCCCCCCGATCCCGAGCGGGGAGCCTCTGTCCGCGCCCCCCCCCCCGATCCCGAGCGGGGAGCCTCTGTCCGCGCCCCCCCCCCCCCCGATCCCGAGCGGGGAGCCTCTGTCCGCGCCCCCCCCCCCCCGATCCCGAGCGGGGAGCCTCTGTCCGCGCCCCCCCCCCCGATCCCGAGCGGGGAGCCTCTGTCCGCGCCGCCCCCCCCCCCCCGATCCCGAGCGGGGAGCCTCTGTCCGCGCCCCCCCCCCCGATCCCGAGCGGGGAGCCTCTGTCCGCGCCCCCCCCGATCCCGAGCGGGGAGCCTCTGTCCGCGCCCCCCCCCCCCCCCGATCCCGAGCGGGGAGCCTCTGTCCGCGCCCCCCCCCCCCCGATCCCGAGCGGGGAGCCTCTGTCCGCGCCCCCCCCCCCCCCCGATCCGGAGCGGGGAGCCTCTGTCCGCGCCCCCCCCCCCCCCCCGATCCCGAGCGGGGAGCCTCTGTCCGCGCCCCCCCCCCCCCCCGATCCCGAGCGGGGAGCCTCTGTCCGCGCCCCCCCCCCCCCCCCCGATCCCGAGCGGGGAGCCTCTGTCCGCGCCCCCCCCCCCCCCCGATCCCGAGCGGGGAGCCTCTGTCCGCGCCCCCCCCCCCCCCCGATCCCGAGCGGGGAGCCTCTGTCCGCGCCCCCCCCCCCCCCCGATCCCGAGCGGGGAGCCTCTGTCCGCGCCCCCCCCCCCCCCCCCGATCCCGAGCGGGGAGCCTCTGTCCGCGCCCCCCCCCCCCCCCGATCCCGAGCGGGGAGCCTCTGTCCGCGCCCCCCCCCCCCCCCGATCCCGAGCGGGGAGCCTCTGTCCGCGCCCCCCCCCCCCCCGATCCCGAGCGGGGAGCCTCTGTCCGCGCCCCCCCCCCCCCGATCCCGAGCGGGGAGCCTCTGTCCGCGCCCCCCCCCCCCCGATCCCGAGCGGGGAGCCTCTGTCCGCGCCCCCCCCCCCCCGATCCCGAGCGGGGAGCCTCTGTCCGCGCCCCCCCCCCCCCCCGATCCCGAGCGGGGAGCCTCTGTCCGCGCCCGCCCCCCCCCCCCCCGATCCCGAGCGGGGAGCCTCTGTCCGCGCCCCCCCCCCCCATCCCGAGCGGGGAGCCTCTGTCCGCGCCCCCCCCCCCCGATCCCGAGCGGGGAGCCTCTGTCCGCGCTCCCCCCCCCCGATCCCGAGCGGGGAGCCTCTGTCCGCGCCCCCCCCCCCCCGATCCCGAGCGGGGAGCCTCTGTCCGCGCCCCCCCCCCCCGATCCCGAGCGGGGAGCCTCTGTCCGCGCCCCCCCCCCCCCCCCCCCCCGATCCCGAGCGGGGAGCCTCTGTCCGCGCCCCCCCCCCCCCCGATCCCGAGCGGGGAGCCTCTGTCCGCGCCCCCCCCCCCCCGATCCCGAGCGGGGAGCCTCTGTCCGCGCCCCCCCCCCCCCCCGATCCCGAGCGGGGAGCCTCTGTCCGCGCCCCCCCCCCCCCCCCCCCCGATCCCGAGCGGGGAGCCTCTGTCCGCGCCCCCCCCCCCCCGATCCCGAGCGGGGAGCCTCTGTCCGCGCCCCCCCCCCCCCGATCCCGAGCGGGGAGCCTCTGTCCGCGCCCCCCCCCCCCCCGATCCCGAGCGGGGAGCCTCTGTCCGCGCCCGCCCCCCCCCCCCCCGATCTCGAGCGGGGAGCCTCTGTCCCCGCCCCCCCCCCCCCGGTCCCGAGCGGGGAGCCTCTGTCCCCGCCCCCCCCCCCCCCGGTCCCGAGCGGGGAGCCTCTGTCCGCGCCCCCCCCCCCCGATCCCGAGCGGGGAGCCTCTGTCCGCGCCCCCCCCCCCCCCCCCCGATCCCGAGCGGGGAGCCTCTGTCCGCGCCCCCCCCCCCCCCCCGATCCCGAGCGGGGAGCCTCTGTCCGCGCCCCCCCCCCCCCCCCGATCCCGAGCGGGGAGCCTCTGTCCGCGCCCCCCCCCCCGATCCCGAGCGGGGAGCCTCTGTCCGCGCCCCCCCCCCCCCCCCCCGATCCCGAGCGGGGAGCCTCTGTCCGCGCCCCCCCCCCCGATCCCGAGCGGGGAGCCTCTGTCCGCCGCCCCCCCCCCCCCCCGATCCCGAGCGGGGAGCCTCTGTCCGCGCCCCCCCCCCCCCCCCGATCCCGAGCGGGGAGCCTCTGTCCGCGCCCCCCCCCCCCCCGATCCCGAGCGGGGAGCCTCTGTCTGTCCTTCCCCCTCCCCCCGATCGTGAGCGGGGAGCCTCTGTCCGTCCCGTCCCGTTCCCCCCCCCCCCCCCCATCCTGAGCGGGGAGCCTCCGTTTCTCGCCCGCCCGCACCGATCCTGAGCGAGGAGCCTCCGTTTCTCGCCCGCCCGCACCGATCCTGAGCAGAGAGCCTCTGTTTCCCTCCCCCCCCCCCTCCCCCCGAGCCTGAGCGGGGAGCCTCTGTTGCCCCCAGCCCGCCCGACTCCCCCGCTCGAGATCCTGAGCAGGGAGCCTCTGTGCCACCAGAACACCCTCCCAGCCCCCGATCCTCAGTGGAGAGCCTCTGTTACCCTCCACTCTCCTCACGCACCCCAGGTCTCCCCTATATCTAGAGTGCAAGGTCTCTCATTCCCCTGCTTCCCCTGCACCTGACTCCTTCTCCTCCCTATCTTGAGCAGGGTCTTGTTAGCCCTCCCATACAGCCCAGGTTCTCCCCTGCCCCCTGTAGTTTGTGGGGAGCCTCTTTTATTTTTCCTTACTACACATACCTATCTATACCAGATGCAGCCCCCTCACGGCTTTAGTAGGGGTTATACACACATCCTCCTATTTCTCTCCCCCCATACTGACTGGAGACTGATTTCCTCTCTTGGCAGACAGCGAGGGCTCTGATGTTCCTCTCCTGGGGAATTTACTGAGGGATTTATTTCTTCCTCCCCTGTCGAAAGCACACCTTTGGCTCTCAATGGCTACCACACTTTCCAGCTGTGCATGGCTGGGGGTACCTGTCTCCACTTCCACTCCTTTGTTTTCAAGTTTTGCTGCTATTTTCTCTGCCCTGGTCTTCCAGGGCGGGCTGCAGGCAGGGACTCACCTTGCTGATCTGCTGGCCTCTCCCAGTGCTAACCCTAACCCTTTTCCTGAGTCACAGTCTTGCTTCACCCAGTGTGAGTCACTTTCCTAGGCACAGGATTTCGGTACTCTGCCTGGTCATTGAGGCACTTCAGTTAAAGGAGGCTGCACTGTAAGCACGAAAACAGTTCTGTCTCCCTCTGATGTTCAGCTGTGAATTGATGAATGACACCTAGGTGCTGACTGCCACCTTTCAAATGTTTATGGTTATTAGAGCAATTGGGTTAGCTGGCCCGGACCAAGCACCTAAATGGCAATCTGTGTCCCAGCGAGCTCACACTCGAGGTTGTAACAAGCCATAGCAGGTGGATGGAACAGACAAATAGGGTGATAGAGAACAAGCAACATTAAAACAGGCGCATGTGTTCCAACATAGGCAGTATACCTGGCTTGTCCACGGCTTAGCCGTTTTCAGATGGTAACGGTCTCTAGGCATCATGGCAGAGATGAGTCTTATGGAGGGATTGGAAGGAGGATAAGGTGTTAGCTCTATGGATTTTGATGGGAATTTTTCCCATTTGGAAGGAGTTGAACAGGAGGTGTTGGTGAGAGTGGGGTGATCTGTATTTAAATGTTGTCTTCCGTTTCAGATCTTAAGTTTTAAGATGTCTGGAAACTGCTTTTGAAAGTACCATGTGGTGCACTCATTTATGAAAAATTTTCACATCATACAAATGATAAGTAAACACACAACTAAATACGTTTAGTTCTATAGGTCTCCCAAGTGAGGATCACAGAGCCTTTATGTCTGCTAACTAAACCTTGCAAAAATCATCCCACATGATAGGTAATGCCTCTGTGGTACAGAGGGTAAACAGACACAGAAGTTAAGTGTCTTGCTCACGCTTTCACGGGAAGTCTGACAAACAGAGTCACAAAACCCAGTTCTCCTGACTCTCAGTCCTGGATTGGGTATAAAAATTGTTCCCGAAGTTTAAATGTCATTTCTCTTGTGCTGTATTTCATAACTAACAGGTGAATGTTGCCAAAAGTAAAAACTCTGTCAGGAATCCCAAAGTTGAGGATTGGATTAAAAGATGTCTAATTAATATAAACATTTGGCAGGGTTTTAAAATTCTAATGGTATTGTTTTTTGTTTGGATGTAAACATTCCTTTGTGATATTTGTAATCAGCATTGTTCTGATTCATATGTCATAAAGTGAAAGTGACTAGAAACAAAAGTGAAAGTTTCCAGACTTAATAGCATCTGAACTCAGTGAAACACAAAAAATAAACATAAAGGAGAAAATTAAATTAGGGTTTTTCCCCCCCCCAGAAATTTCAGGCAATGTTACTAACACAGATAAAGAAATAATCTGTCAGTTTTCCTTTTAATATAAGATTAAATTAGATTTGATCTTCCATTTTTTTAAAATGGTTTTAATTTAAATTGCATATTGTTAAGGAAAAAAGTTTGAGTACCTTAAAAGAAAACTGATCTTGTAGCTGGAGGGGCAGACAAATCTTACTGGATTTTTAGAAACTGTGATTGTACCTTTAAAGACCTTGCGGAAGGAGACATAATTAGAGCTTGTTGGGAATAGTTTTCCATAAAAAACCACCAATTCATCAAAACCAGAACTTTTTGTGGGAATGTACTAGTTTCAACAAAAGTTTTGGTGCGAAAAGTTTCTTAGGTCCACGGTGGAATTTCTGGTCAAACCGAGAGTGAGAAAATGAAGAATAGATAATAGACCAGTGGTTAGGATACTTACCTGGGATGTGGGAAACCTGGGTTCAAGCTCCTACTCCTATATATATTTATTGAAACAAAGTGGGATTGAGACTCATCTGGGATATACAGAAGAATGGCAGAGTGGGGACTTGACCCTCGGTTTCCCACATCCCAGAGAAGTGCCCCAACCTCCAGGCCGTTAGCTGTTCTGAGGTTGGTCTCTTTTTTTGTGGAGAAACGTTTCTGTTTTGTTCCAAGGAGGAGCAGGGGAAAAAATTGAAATCTCAAAATCTTCATGGGATGGGAAAACTGTTTTCTGCCCAACTCTAGTCATAATCATCCAAGATACGGTGCTGAAAGGGCTTGCTGTTAATCTAAGAGGTGGAGTTTGTAGCTGGGAACATAGGAATTACCATACTGGACAAGACCCAAATCCCTCTAGTCTAGTATCCTGTCCACCAGGTGATGGCAGGTGCAAGAACCCGACAATAGGCAAATGAAGTGATCTGTCCCCACAATAGGTCTCATTCTGATCTGTAATGGTTAGAGAATGACTTAAATTCTGAAGGTTTCAGAGTAGCAGCCGTGTTAGTCTGTTTCCGCAAAGAGAAAAGGCGTACTTGTGACACCTTAGAGACTGACAGATTTATTTGAGCATAAGCTTTCGTGAGCTACAGCTCACTTCATTGGATGCATGCAGTAGAAAATACAGTGTGGAGATCTTATATACACAGAGAACATGAAACAATGGGTGTTACCATACACACTGTAACAAGAGTGGTCAGGTAAGGTAATTTTTTCCTAATGTCCAACCTAAACCTCCCTTGCTGCAATTTAAGCCCATTGCTTCTTGTGCTATCCTCATAGGTTAAGGAGAACAATTTTTCCTTCCTCCTCCTTGTAACAACCTTTTACATTCTTGAAAACTCTTATGTCCCCTCCCAATCTTCTCTTTTCCAGACTAAACAAACCCAGTTTTTTCAGTCTTCCCTTATAGGTCATGTTTTCTAGACCTTTAATCATTTTTTGTCACTCTTCTCTGGACTGTCTCCAGTTTGTCCACATCCTTCCTGAAATGTGGTGCCCAGAACTGGACACAAAACTCCAGACAAGACCTAATCAGCGCAGACTAGAGCAGAAGAATGAATTCTCATGTTTTGCTTACAACACTCCTGCTAATATACCCCAGAATGATGTTTGCTTTTTTTGCAACAGCATTACACTGTTGACTCATATTTAGCTTGTGGTCCACTGTGACCCCCAGATCCCTTTCCGCAGTACTGCTTCCTAAGCAGTAATTTCCCCCTTTGTATGTGTGCAACTGATTGTTCCTTCCTAAATGGAGTACTTTGCATTTGTCCTTATTGAATTTCATCTTATTTACTTCAGACCATTTCTCCAGTTTGTGCAGATCTTTCTGAATTTTAATGCTATCCTGCAAAGCACTTACAACCCCTCCCAGCTTGGTATCATCTGCAAACTTGATAAGTGTACTGTCTATGGCATTATCTAAATCATTGCTGAAGATATTGAACAGAACCGGACCCCACTCGTTATGCCCTTCCAGCATGACTGTGAACCACTGATGATTACACTCTAGGAAGGGTTTTACAACCAGTTTTGTACCCACCTTATAATAATACCTACTACAGGACAGGCCCAACAAAGAAAATAAAAGAAAGCCACTAGCCATCACCTTCAGCCCCCAATTAAAAGCTCTCCAGTGCATCATCAAGGATCTACAACTTATCCTGAAGGACGACCCATCACTCTCAGAGATCTTGGGAGACAGGCCAGTCCTTGCTTAGAGACAGCCCCCCAACCTGAAGCAAATACTCACCAGCAACCACACACCACACAACAAAAACACTAACCCAGAACCTATCCTTGTAACAAAGCCTGTTGACAACTGTGTCCACATATCTATTCAGGGGACACCATCATAGGGCCTAATCACCTCAGCCACACTATCAGAGGCTCGTTCACCTGCACATCTACCAATGTGATATATGCCATCATGTGCCAGCAATGCCCCTCTGCCATGTACATTGGCCAAACTGGACAGTCTCTATGTAAAAGAATAAATGGACACAAATCAGACATCAAGAATTATAACATTCAAAAACCAGTCGGTGAACATTTCAGTCTCTCTGGTCACTCGATTACAGACCTAAAAGTGGCAATTCTTCAACAAAAAAACTTCAAAAACAGACTCCAACGAGAGACTGCTGAATTGGAATTAATTGGCAAACTGGACACAATTAACTTAGGCTTGAATAAAGACTGGGAGTGGATGGGTCATTACCCAAAGTAAAACTGTTTCCCCCCCTACTGTTCATGAGACGTTCTTGTCAACTGCTGGAAATGGCCCACCTTGATTATCACTACAAAAGTTTTTTTTCCTCCCCCCTGCCCCGCTTTGCTAGTAATAGCTCACCTTACCATATCACTCTTGTTATGGTGTGTATGGTAACACCCGTTGTTTCATGTTCTCTGTGTATATAAAATCTCCCCACTGTATTTTCTACTGCATGCATCCGATGAAGTGAGCTGTAGCTCACGAAAGTTTATGCTCAAATAAATTGGTTAGTCTCTAAGGTGCCACAAGTACTCCTTTAAATTCTGAAGCGTGAGGTTAATATCTCTTTCACAAAATTTATCATTAATCTTGATATTCCTATAATATCCAGTTCTCTTTCGAATCTTAAGCTCTTGGCCTCAACAACTTCCTGTGGCAGTGAGTTCCAGAGTTACTTAAATACATGTGGGGAAAAAGACATGTTTTGCAAAATAGTATTTCCTTTTATCAGGTTTAAATTCCTCACCTTTTAAATTTAATTGATTGTTCCTTTGTGCTATGAGTAGCCTCGGCAGGATTAGATTTTTACTGGTAATTATTGGTAAACATCAGTTTGTCTGTATGCACATAAACTAATGGAAAATATTTGTATTGACAATCAGACTTTATCTGTAAATTCTAAGAAAAATGTTGCTTGAGAACTTAATAGAGTTTGATTTAAGCATATTGAGCTTGTATGTTTTGACCTGTGATGTTGACCTTTGGGTTTTAATAGTTATAAAGTTTTAACTTTTTGGATCTCAGCATCTACCGTTACATTTTTGTGCAACCCGCTCCATTCTCTGTTTTCCCCCATAGTTTCCTGCAACTGTGAACATTTAAATTGATAAAAATAGAAAAAAAATGCTTTAAAAATAAGAACCAATATCTGTCAATTATTATAAAAATCAAATTCTGCCAAACCTAGTTATGAGACAAGGAGAACAGAGCCTCACAAATTTCCTTTTCTTGCCCATTCATTATTTATATACTTTTGTCATGTCCTCCTTTTTTTCATCATTTGTTAGTTAAACAATCCCTGTCTTATGACCTCTTCAGATGAGTTTCCATGGCTTTGACTATCGGCTACTGTTTGACAGGGTCCCTGCCCTAAAGATCTTAGTCTTGTTAAGACACAAGACAGAACAATTCAACCCAGTATGTGTGATGTGTTAGAGAATTTCTGGAGGGGCTATAATATTAAAGCTCTGTGAGAAGTGTATTTACAGAGTGATATGTAGGAAAAGAGGGAGATTATTTGAGAACAGTAAAAGAGCTGTTTTGCTTTACAAGAGCTTCTCTGTGTCATGACCGAACTGTTTGGATTCTTGTCCCTCTGCTTTATATTTACCTACCCCTGATGCCCTAGGAAGGAAAAACCATTAGTTTTATGGAGCGTGCTCTGTATCTACCTCTGGGATTGCAGTTGATTGATACAAAATTGAGCACACAGTACCTCCATGTTAATCACCGAGGTGGCTAATCCTCTCTGGTATGTTGTTGCATTGCTTAGTGCCAAGGTCCTTTGATATGGCCTGACTATGCAGTGTTTGAGTCTGTAGTATTTGAGTAAGTGCCTAAATTCAGTATCCTTAATGCCCAGTTGCAGTTGATGCATTCTTGAGACAAGAGGGTCTGTTCAGAAAAGCCAGTGTTGGTTGTTTTTTGCCTTTTTAAAGTAGGAGAGATCAGATTTGAGTTGTTCTAAATCTTTGCTTCTGTTGGGTATTTCAATAAATGTTAGATTATCTGAGAAAGCTCATGGAAAATAGGCTATGTGAGTTTTAAAAGGACTGCCTTTACACTCTGTAATTTGAGTTGATTCTGCTGTTTTCCTTAAAGAAGCTGCAGGCTTTATTCAGGATCCTTAAACTTGTGGTATACTTATAAACTACATCCCACCATCAACCTCAGCCTGGTCCAGTCCACATAAGAGATCCACTTCCTGGACACTACAGTGCTAATAAACGATGGTCACATAAACACCGCCCTATACCAGAAACCTACTGACCTCTATTCCTACCTATATGCCTCCAGCTTTCACCCTGACCACACCACACGATCCATTGTTTACAGCCAAGCTCTGCAATACAACCGCATTTGCTCCAACCCCTCAGACGGAGACAACTTCTTACAACTACAGTACCCACCTGCGGAAGTGAAGAGACAGATTGATAGAGCCAGAAGAGTTCCCAGAAGTCACCTACTACAGGACAGGCCTAACAAAGAAAATAACAGAACGCCACTAGCCGTCACCTTCAGCCCCCAACTAAAACCCCTCCAACGGATTATCAAGGATCTACAACCTATCCTGAAGGACGACCCAACACTCTCACAAATCTTGGGAGACAGGCCAGTCCTTGCCTACGGACAGCCCCCCAACCTGAAGCGAATACTCACCAGCAACAACATGCCACACAACAGAACCACTAACCCAGGAACCTATCCTTGTAACAAAGCCCGTTGCCAACTGTGCCCACATATCTATTCAGGGGACACCATCACAGGGCCTGATCACATCAGCCACACTATCAGAGGCTCGTTCACCTGCACATCTACCAATGTGATATATGCCATCATGTGCCGGCAATGCCCCTCTGCCATGTACCTTGGGCAAACCAGACAGTCTCTACGTAAAAGAATAAGTGGACACAAATCAGATGTCAAGAATTATAACATTCATAAACCAGTCGGAGAACACTTCAGTCTCTCTGGTCACTTGATTTCTGATCTCAAAGTGACTATCCTTCAACAAAAAAACTTTGAAAACAGACTCCAACGAGAGACTGCTGAATTGGAATTAATTTGCAAATTAGATACAATTAACTTAGGCTTGAATAGAGACTGGGAATGGTTGATTCATTATAAAAAGTAACCTATTTCCCCTTGTTTATTCCTCCCCCCCACTGTTCCTCAGATGTTCTTGTTAAACCCTGGATTTGTGCTGGAAATGGCCCACCTTGCTTATCATACACATTGTAAGGAGAGTGATCACTTAAGATAAGCTATTACCAGCAGGAGAGTGGGGTGGGGGGAGAGAAAACCTTTTGTAGTGATAAACACCCATTTTTTCATGGTCTGTGTGTATAAAAACATCTTCTGCATTTTTCACAGTATGCATCCGATGAAGTGAGCTGTAGCTCACGAAAGCTTATGCTCAAATAAATTGGTTAGTCTCTAAGGTGCCACAAGTACTCCTTTTCTTTTTATAAACTACAGGAGTCTTGAAATGCTGTGTTGCATCCGCTGCCTTATGATTAGGGTTAGAACAGAAATTTATGACTAACGCATTATATTTTTAGCTGTCTTATCAGCAACTCTGACATCATAGGAGTAATAGTTTAACTGGGAAGTTCAATAGCTTAGGAGGACATGAATCGCACCCCTGAAGTCGTCACTGCTTCTGCTGCTAGAAAACAGGCTGAACGTGAACTGCGCTTAAAAAGCTATTTGGCTGGTGGTACTGGGTAGTTCAGAGGCTGGTAATGGGATCAGGAGCTTTTAACTGCTAGTTAAAGTCCAACCTATGTTTATAGGCACCTGAATTCATATTCCATATGATGTTTGCTGTGCTGTAGCCATATTGGTCCCAAGATATTAGAGAGACAAGATGGGTGAGGTAATAATATCTTTTATTGGACCAATTTCTGTTGGTGACAGACACAAGCTTTTAAGCTGAACAGTGCTCTTCCTCAAGTCTCTGAAGAAGAGCTCTGTGTAGCTCAAAAGCTTGTCTCTCTCACCAACAGAAGTAGGTCCAATAAAAGATATTATTACCTCACCCACTTTGTCTTCCCATACAATGGCTGTCTGGTAGCCTGTGTGAAGTCAGTTTGGTTAAGTCCAGTCTGAATGAACAGATGTACACACACAAAAAGCATTTCTACAGTTGGCCCCACTTATTGATAACCTCAAGAGGCCACAGATCAAAATGGCTATGAAGTCTTGGGTCTGGTCTGCTCTACAAAGTTAGTTCGTTGCAAGGCAGTTTACGTCAACCTAACTATGGAAGTGTCTATACTTAAATTTTGCTCCTACCGACGTAACTGCCCAGATACGCCTGCTTAATAACGCCGCCTCCTCGAGTGACGTAGAGTCAAGGTCGATGTTGTTAGGTCAACGGAGTGTCAGTGTAGACACTGCGTTGCTTATGTCGACTGTTACTGGCTTTCACGAGTCATCCCACAATGCCCCACCCTGACAGTACAATCGATGCAAGCGCTCCTGGTGAGGATGCACACCGCTGACACATGGAGCAAAGTGTAGACATGCACAAATGATGTCATTATTGTATGCTGACATAAGTTAGATTGACTTAATTTTGTAGTGTAGTGATGGCCTTAACCTTCTTCCTTCCAGTCCTGTCTGAGGAAGTGATACTTCTAGATGTGGAGGCATATTGGCATGACAGTGCCTATGTTACACCTGTTCTAGGGATAGAGGACAGGATTCTTAGGCTTTCAGTTTGGTATGTTTCATCAACAATAAACTCCTTAAAATAAAAATATCTTCATAAAATCTTAGACTTCTTGTTAAGCACCATGTAAAAGAATCCTATATATGACTTGGGATTTAGGTTTCCATTCACTCTTGCAGAACAACTGCGTGCTACCTGGATATCATCAATTCTGTTTTCATGCACTACATTATATTTCTGTACAAAGACAAGCTGAAATGGAAGTATAGTACTTCTAGTTATACAGTTTAGTAGAGATGGGAATTTGTAAGAATGGGAAAATTACCTTTAATGGAACACATTGAGTTGAGTGTGTGGGAAATGGATCCAATTGTGCTGTGCTCTGTGCAACCTAGGAAAAAGAGTATCTGGCATCTTAGTTTCTAATTAAGCATTAGAGCACTGACTTTGAACCTGGGTCTCCCACATCCTATTCCCTGCTCTGCTGTGGGCTTCCTGTGTGCCCTGGGCAAATCATCTAGCCTCTTTGTGCTTCAGTTCCCGGTCTGTAAAATGGGCATAATAATACTTCCCTACCTCACAGGGGTGTTGGGAGGATAAATACATTAAAGACACTGAAGTGCATTGAGATCTACTGATGTAAAGTGCTATATAAGAAATAGACATTACTATTATTCATCATTACTAAACAAAAATACAGTAGAAGCTCAGTTACGAATGCCTCGGGAATGGAGGTTGTTCGTAACTCTGAAATGTTCGTAACTCTGAACAAAACATTATGGTTGATCTTTCAAAAGTTTACAAATGAACATTGACTTAATACTGCTTTGAAACTGTACTATGCAGAAGAAATATGCTGCTTTCCCTTTATTTTTTAGTAGTTTATATTTAACACAGTACTGCACTGGATTTCCTTTGTTTGTTTGTTTGTTTGTTTTGGACTCTGCTGCTGCCTGATTGTGTACTTCCAGTTCCAAATGTGGTGTGTGGTTGACTGGTTAGTTAGTAACTCTGTGTTCGTAACTCTGAGGTTCTACTGTATAATTAAACATGGAAAAAATTAAATCCTCCCATATATCCCTCATGGAAACATCAATTAAAAGAAGTGTTTAAAAATAAAAAAAGGGGGGGGGGGAATGATAGTAATACAAAAAAGGGCAGTTCCTTCTCAGTGGTTACTGTGTCCTTAAAGTTTTGCTTCTCTCCATGATATTTCAGGTTTTTGCATATCATTGTGATGTAAGCTCCTCACAAGACTGGACTTGAGTTACTAATTAACATTATTGACAGATAGGAAGCTCTTTGTATTTACAGTTCTGCGGTCATTTTTACAAGTAATCACATTGCTATATTTAAATGGCTGACTCTCATACTCTTCTGAGTGAAGCTCTTTTTCTTCTGACTTAGCAGGTGTGTGTCTGCAAAGAAATTTTTATAAAGGTTTTTTGTCCTGAGTTAATTGCGGAATCATGAGAATAGGGAGGTAGACACAGAACTATCTTTGTCTGGAATGGTTCTTTTGTAAAGCAGTCATGGGCCAGGAAATAGCTGACAAGAGCAACTCACTGTATTCACCAAAAGAAAAGGAGGACTTGTGGCACCTTAGAGACTAACCAATTTATTTGAGCATAAGCTTTCGTGAGCTACAGCTCACTTCATCGGATGCATTCAGTGGAAAATACAGTGAGGAGATTTATATACACACAGAACATGAAAAAATGGGTGTTTATCATGCACACTGTAAGGAGAGTGATAACTTAAGATGAGCTGTTACCAACAGGAGAGTGGGGGGGGAGAGAAAACCTTTTGTAGTGATAATCAAGGTGGGCCATTTCCAGCAGTTAACGAGAACGTCTGAGGAACAGTGGAGGGGTGGGGTGGGGGTGGGGGAATAAACAAGGGGAAATAGTTTTACTTTGTGTAATGACTCAACCAGTCCCAGTCTCTATTCAAGCCTAAGTTAATTGTATCCAATTTGCAAATTAATTCCAATTCAGCAGTCTCTCACTGGAGTCTGTTTTTGAAGTTTTTTTGTTGAAGAATAGCCACTTTTAGGTCAGAAATAGAGTGACCAGAGAGACTGAAGTGTTCTGTATTCAGTCTCTTTATTTTGAGGCTTGCGACCTCCTAGTCTTCCAGTACTTAGAACTGGACTGAAACAATCTGTTCACATGAGTCACCAAACTGTCAGATGGGAACAAGTGAATCACTACATTTGAATTGTGTCCTCGGACAGGTGAGGCTCCAATTCACTTAGCTATCCTGTACCCCAAAGCTTCCTCCTTGGGTGTAGGAAATGGGTTGACACTTGTGTCATGTTGATTACCTTCTTGATTGTTATTGCAAACATTTATTGTGTTCCCGGGCACTGATGATTATGAGCAGTTAAACTGATTTTTATGTTCAGAAGAGAAGAGATCAGGGGTTTCTGTTAATTTATAACTATACTGCACTTAATTTTTGCTTTAGTCATAGCTAAGTGATACTGCAAAGTGGTAGCTTGAGAAGTCTAATGCGGGCACAGACTTTTTATGTAGTATCTTCCATCTGAAGATCCCAAACTTGACAAATAGTACTGACTGTAGCCTTGTGATCCTGGGATGTATTGTCTCCATTTTAAAGACAGGGTAAACGGAGGTAGTGCGAGACTGTGAAGCTGGGAGTGCTCAGATCCCACACTCATTGCGGTATAAATATTTAGATAGTTGTGAGTTGCCCATGGTCACACAGTGAGACAAGAGCTGCATGGAGAGTTGAGAAATGCTCATCCCCATTGTAACCAATGGAGATGCAGCTTCTCCACTTAGATGAGCTGCCTTCACTCAGGGTACATCTGTGCTGCCAAAAAAAAAATACCCCTCGGTAGCGAGTCTGGAGAGCTGACTTGGGCTTGCGCTATGGGGCTAAAGATAACAGCATAGCTGTTCCCACTGAGGCTGGAGCCCATGGTTTGAACCTGGTGCCGGGGCTGGAGCCCAGCTTCCAGCCTGAGCGGAAACATCTGCACTGTTGTTTTTAGCTCTGTGGCATGAGCCAAAGTCAGTTGACCTGGGCCCAGACCCGGTGCCACCGGTTCTTTTTTGCAGTATAGACATACCCTCGCTGTGTAACTTCCCTTTCTTTGCACTGAGCTTCCACATCACGGTGTACAGGTTCTGAACATTTTATTTCCTTTCGGGAGCCGCTGGCTGTATTGTGGTATCAGTCCAAAGGAGGACTTCAAACGCATTCTGGAGAAACATTTCATCAATGAAAAGACCTGTGATTTTAATACTGAGGGCGGTGAACAGGGCAGTATTCAGGGTAGTATTGCAAAGGGAACTGGCTGTCTCCTAGTTACCCTTGGAGTTTGGAGCAAGGACAATTGATCATTCTTATGCCTTCATGGAGCCCGGTAATGCATATTCTTCTGTCTTTTACCCAGACTATTGACACACGAATGCGACACTTTGTTGTCACCAGGGAGCACGGGATTTATTTTCTAAAGTAAACCGGCTTGGCTCAGACATGATGGGGAAGGAATGGTTCCTAGGTGATGGGGGAGGGAATCTAGTGTTCAGTGACTTGTCATGTTCTCCCTCACAGCTTTCTGTCTCCTAGAAGAAAGTCCAAGGGTTAGTTTGCCTCACTTCTCCCTTGTAGTAATGACAATCAGCTGTGCACTCTGCACTCAGGCATGTGACCTGGCTGTCTGTTGGTTTTCCCAGTGGAGATATCTACAGGCACAGCTGTTGGACAGTCATGTGTCTGTTGCAACCAATAGTTTAACTCTAGTCTTAGTTTCATTTTGTAACTGGATTGGGACTGGTGCAATTGGGTCAGAAGAAAAAGAGGCTAATGTATTTCTTAAGACTCCTCTTACTTGTAAAGCTAGTAGCTTTGGTTTGTTATAGCATTGTCTGCCCTACGCACTTCTGTGGTGGCTGCTGTCTTGAAACTGCAGCTGCAACTGTTAATGTGCAGAGAGAAAGGCTAGTTTGCGCTGTGTATTGCTGGGCAACTGAAGGTGATGTAGGCAAAAATCAGTGCAGAATTGCTAGCCTGTATGAAGACAGTGGACCAGTTTATGAATTGCTGTTCCTTTAACAAAATGTAGTTTCATATCAAAAGGCTAGGAGAATAAACTGTCAATGAATGCTTGCTTAACATAAAAGAGGGGAAAATTGAGTGTGTTCAGTTGGAAGCAAGGAGTGGAAGGGAAAGATAAAACTGAGCTGCACCGGTGTGAGATTAAAGCTGGGAGACTTTCATAAAATGCTCAGTGTAAACACTTGGCTGGAACTTGGGAGAACTGGATTCTGTTCTCGGCTCTGCCACTGGCCTGCTGGATGACCTTGGGCAAGTCATTGCACCTCTGTGCTTCAGCTTCCTCTTCTGTAATATGGGGATAATGATTCTTGCTTCTTTTGTAAAGCATTTTGACACCTATTGAAGAAAAGGGCAGTAAACGAGCTAGGTGCTGCTATTCTTCTTTATTATGGAACTGTGGCAAGATAATTCTCTGCTCTGGGGATGGTTAAGGAAGCATATGCAACAGTGAAATTCTGCTTTCTTCTGGGATGGGATATGAAGCTGATGGGTTTTTTTTCCCCTGTTTATTTAGAAGCAGCTTATTTTCTGGATGTGCTTTTCCTTCCCCCTACACCTTTCCCCACTCACGAGTACGAAATTGCCATTTGTCCAAGCAATGCTAGGACATTGTGGGGTTGGTCTAGATAGGCTTCTATTTCTGTGTGTGTTTGTCACCTTCAGTCTCTCATAGTTTCATGTGTTTTTCTGTACGTGAATTTAACTCAGATCCATTCTGAGTCAGTTTGGTGAAGTGCTGATGTACATCCTACACCTGGTCATCAAGAGGTCTCTTCCATTTCTCTTTCATGTGATTCTGAATGAACAAACTTGATCAGTGCTTTAAATAATGGACATAATTACACTCAGAGTACCACTGTTGGAACATAGGCGTTATCATACAGGATCAAGACCAGGATCCATCTAGTCGGGTATCCAGTCTCTGACAGTGGCTAATATCAGGTACTTCAGGAGAAGGGTGAGGCCTTGTCTGTTATGGGCAGGTCTAAAAAAGAAACTAACAAAAAAAGGCAATCCATAATGGCCAATATTGCAATTGTCTGCCTTGGAGGGATACTGCTTCCTAACAGTAGGCAGTTGGTTTGCTAATGCCCTGAAGAGCTAGGGTTGATCACACTCATGAATTTTTCTTAGATAGTGTAAGTGCAGCAGTTCACATAAACATAATTGTTTGACTGCAAAACCAGGGTACTGTTGCCTGTATCTTCCTCTTTCTGGATCCTAAAGATGATGTAATCGGACTTGCTATCTGAGTTGTATTTCTTCTTTTTGTAGAGTGGTCTGTGATATGTTCTGCAGCAGGAAGCAGCCCTGTCAGTAAAGAGATGCTGAAGAATAAATCCCTTTCTGTATTAACAGACAGTAGCATAAAGGGTTCCCGCAACAAAATTTTGGTGGCCTCAGAGCAAGAGTTGATGGCTGCTCTGACACTAAGGAGTGGGCCCCCATCAACCTGAGCCCCACTGCCCCAGGGGTCTCACCTGGGGCCGGTTTAGTTCAACATCCTCATTAATGATCTTGCTCTCACCCAAATGTTACTATGCTGTTAACCAGTTGTAGTTGATGAAATAATACTTGGTCAGTCATCTTGCTGTGAGAACAGTGTACGTGTGTGTGAAAACGGTAAATTCACACTACTGTGGCTCTTTTGGTGAGCCACTGAGGTCTGAGTATTACTGCCCTGACTCAGATAGTTGGTGGGCTGTTCTACAATGGAAAAACTAGGACACTCACCTACTGTCTCATCAGTCCTTATTTTCTTTCAATTATATAGAGATAGATTAATTTAATGGGAAACATAGTGTAGTTTGATTTGGGATGTAAAGGTCAAAAGTGTCTTGGTTGTACTGGGGTTATAAAGGAAAACAGTTGTTTGACTGCCCTGTTTACTGCTAAGAAGGGTCTTGAAAGTCCTCCTTATGAGATGTGCTCTTAAATCCAGTGACTTTAATAGCTATTCTAACAAGCCTTTGTATGGTTTCAGAGTAACAGCCGTGTTAGTCTGTATTCACAAAAAGAAAAGGAGGACTTGTGGCACCTTAGAGACTAACCAATTTATTTGAGCATGAGCTTTCGTGAGCTACAGCTCACTTCATCGGATGCTGTAGCTCACGAAAGCTCATGCTCAAATAAATTGGTTAGTCTCTAAGGTGCCACAAGTCCTCCAAGTCTTTGTATTTATACTTTCTTTGGTCTGCTTTCAGGTTTAACTCCCATTGATGTATGGTGTTGGTTTAGCAGGAGGCATAAAGAGGCAATATAATAGCATGCTTCATACATTTTCTTTAGAATAAAAAGATGGGGAGTGTTGAAAAGAAATTGATCTTCCTAAATGGTGCAGTTGCTGAATCTATACAGTAATATTGGCACAAGGAGCTTTTAGTGAATATTACTGGGATCATTAAACCATATTTTCAAACCATCCAGTAACCCCTGGGAGACACAGAACTGTTTCCTTAGTATGTTTTTATGTTTTTGTTTTTGGGATTTGCTTTTTTTCTTTCTCCCTCTCCCCCTTCCTCTCTCTCCCTCCCTCCCTCCTACTCTGGTTTTATTTTAGGGAAGCTCTTAACAGCTCTTTGTTCCAGCTCCCTAGCCCCCAGTCCCTGCCAAAAAAAAAAAAAAAAAAGGGCAAAATGATTGGAGATAAATTTTGGGTCTGCAAACTGTGTTGTCCTTAATGCAACTGCTTAAGGTTTCTCCATCCAGATTTTTTTCCAATCCTGTGATTTAGACAGTCACATGCTATGTTACGTGGATCCTTCGGTATAAATTTTCTGCACTGGCAGTGTGGCTTTCATCAGATTCTGCTGTTAGTACAGTCTTCTCCCTTTGTGGAGTCGCATCACAGTGTGGGGCTTCTTGTTAAATCCTTAGCTAGTGGCCAAACTGTTTTAATTTCACAGCGGGACTTTCAAACTCTGTAGGTTTAGTTGAGCTGCAATGGGGGCTAGTGCATATTTCTCAGCCCTGAAACAAGGAATGTCTTGGCTTTTGTCTTACAGATTTCAAAGCTTGCAGTGGCGCTTGAAGTGATTAGAGTGGGTCTGCTTCAGACCTCCCTTTCTGCCAAACTTGGTGAAAGAGCAGCTGCTTCTGCTTAGGGGGATGTGGTTGTAACTTCACGTAAATGCAGGTTTCGAATGACGTTAGGTATCAAAATCATTATGGAGGGTAGTTCAGTGAAATCTCCTTTCATGAAAGGGGAATACCGACTGCAGTGATGTGAATGCAAGTGGTGTCTGCCGAGTTACATTAGAAGTACAAGGCTGGATTTGTTGCTGCAGACTTTTGGGAAATGTCACCTGCATGGAAGCAGAAGTGACTACAGACTGGTAATTGAGTCTGTGCCTTGTACATTGGTTATCTTTTCTGGCCTGCCTTGGTTTTACTATGCTTTAGACTTCCAAATTATTTGAATCCTGTAACAAAGCTTTAACACTTACCAGGAGTAAGAGCTTTCAATTAAAATTTGTAGGTTGTAAGATCTTCAGGGCAGAGTTTGTACCTGCATCTGTGTGTGTTCATAGCCTAGCACAGCAGAGCTCTGATGCCCATTATGGTCTTTGGCTGCTACCATAACACAAATATTTAATATCAAATTTGCATCTTAAAATATTGTCAATCTAAAATACCTTCTGTGGCATTTGCGTCAGAAATTGCATATTTGAATCAAATCGCTTGTAGAATCATAGAAGTGCACGCCTGGAGGGACCTTGATAGGTCATCAAATCCAGCCCCCTGTGCTGAGGCAGGACCATGTACTTAATTGATGCAATATAAATGACAAACAAACGGCCCTTTATATAACTGAGGCCTCGATTGGCAATTTCCAGCATGTGGGAAGGCAGCTGAATCTATTGACTTTAGTGGGATCTGCGTGCGTGTGTGTGTGTGTGTGTAGTCGGCCTAGCACACACTGTAAATTGCAAGATCAAGGACTTAGAACAAAGTCTCCTTATTGTTTAGAAATCAAAGAGGAGCTGGGTCTGAACTGAGTGTGGTGGATGCCTATCACGCCGGAAAGTTTGCTGATTGCATCAAAAGAAATGAGGCAAGAAATATTTTCTTAGGCATCTGAATCTTAGCGGGAGAGTTGCTTCAAAGGGCTCCTGTGGTCTGGAGTCTAGACAACTGTAACACTTCTGCCAGGTGGTAAATGGCAGCGAAATTATATCTAGGGTCCCCTCTTGACATGTCACTAAACTGGCTAAAGCCCACTCTGATACCTGAGAAAAGTAAATATTCCCTCCCCGGTGCCTTAATGGGTAGAACTTCCCCACTCCCAAACACTCAGACTGTGTACAGATAAGGGAGCCTTTATTAGGGGACAGGGAACACAGTCATAAACTCGGGAAAATACAGTAACAGAATATGTGTGCAAATGAAGAGTTAACTCGTCCTCTTCCCCGGTAACTTTAGCAGTAGTCCATCTAACGCCCTTCTCACCCACTGGTGAAAATGTCCCACAGTGTCCCTTGGCCGCACCTTCACACCCATCTGCCTGGCTCTTTCTGTGCCATTTGACCCTCTGTTGGGGGGGGGGCTAATGAAGCCTAAAGTTAGCAGAAGGAGCTGCTAATGTCTTTGCCTCTATGGCTGTGCAGCGCTCTCCTTTCCAACCTTAGCGTGACCCTGGAGGAAGTGCCTCAAAAGCAGACTTCACAGTTCGTATATCAGAAGGCCTTCGGGATGGCATATTTACTTGCTTGCAGAGAGAACTTGTTGAATGAGCTATTAGTGATAGCTAAGCTAAAAGTGGACACGGATAGAGAGGAACCTTACTTACCTAATGAGGAAAAGCGAATAAGGGCTCAGCTCCTGCAGTGAGCTCCAGGCAGGTGGACACGAATGCGGAACTAACATTTATTAGTTATTGAGACTGCTTCTTGTGGTTGCAGGGTCTACCTGTGTGAAGCTCATTGCAGGGTTGGGGACAGTGTTAATGACATTGTCAACAGCTATAAAGATGGCAGAGTCTGGAGAGAGCTTCTCTAACTTAAAAAAAAAAAAAAAAAGTCTTAAGAGGCGTGACAAACTAGCTGCAGCCACCCAAAGCCCACCCTGGTAGAGGAGAACCAGCACACATGGAAATAGTCCGTGGACAGACCGTCAGAGAGGGATCACAGTTCAAGGCAACTGCACCCATATTTCCCGTCTGTGGTCCAGCAAGGGCGCCCACTCTAGGCTTCTGGCTCCTTTAGCCATCTCCTCACTTGGGTGGGGACCCACGTCTTCTTCGCTTCTGACCGGGGTATCTCCAAGGCTGAGCAGTTCTCTGCCCTCACTGTGTTACCCACAGCAAAAGACAGACTGTCTACACAGACCTGCTTGCTTTCTGTTCAGAGACCAACAACGTAACTGCCCACAGTTAAGCTATCAAACAGCTGTTTCTATGCAAGCTTATTTATTGTTAAGGTAAAAGCATTACAGAGAAAAGGTATTAAAACACAGTGAAAGAACCTTCACGCGTGCTAATAAACTTGCCAGAGATCACCCCAACTCCAGCAAGGGCTCTGGCTGGTGATCAGTCCTTCAAACCCCACAGAAGCATCTCTTCTGTGGTCAAAAGTTCACAACAGTCTCTGCTCAGAACTAGCACTCATAAAAAGTTTAGTCCCTCCTTTTATATAGTTCAGGGGTCTTTGAGCTGGAGTTTTCAGGAGCAGGTAGTCAGTAGACAATGAGGTTTTTCTTCCCAGGACTTAGCTTCAAAAGGCCTCCCAAGTACCTCCTAGGAAACCCACTAACCACGTATTGTCCCAAACTGTTCTTTGAAGTTTCTAACATTTCTCCAAGGTTCACGTTAGGCAGTTTCCTGGAAAAGTTACATATGATCCTACAATAACACACAATTGTATTTTGAATATAATTGAATTCGATAAAGTTTAATGTAATTCAATAAGGTTTGTCCAGGACATTGTAGGAAATTGCCCTCTGCCACAATCAGATCGCAGAATGGTGGAAGAGGGAGGTTTTCAAAATGAAACCCCTTTCGAAAAGGAGCCTGTAACGTGAATGGTTTCAGAGTAGCAGCCGTGTTAGTCTGTGTCCGCAAAAAGAAAAGGAGTACTTGTGGCACCCTAGAGACTAACAAATTTATTTGAGCATAAGCTTTCGTGAGCTACAGCTCACTTCATCGGATGCATTCAGTGGATTGTGAATGCATCCGATGAAGTGAGCTGTAGCTCACGAAAGCTTGTGCTCAAATAAATTTGTTAGTCTCTAGGGTGCCACAAGTACTCCTTTTCTTTTTGTAAGGTGAATGTTAACCCACAGACAGCCAAGCCCTCCAGTGCAATAAATTCCCTGTCTTGCATTTTCCTGCTATTCCAGTGTTTGCTAAATGCATAGGTAAGGGCTTGCAAATTCAAATTCACACTCTACCTTAATCTGAATGATCTTTCAAGTGTAGACAAGCCCTAAAGGCAAACCGGGTGTGTATTTACTGTGGGGTAGCTATACTGCTGTAAAATCCCAATGGAGGCGAGGCACTGCAAGCCTGACCCCAGATGTACAGTACCTTCCCTCTTAATTTGTGTAAACTTGATTTTAAACACTAGCTTTAATAAAATTTACTGTGAAAAGAGTATAGTATTGACCTTCCTGAGCTCTCTCACAGCAAACACTGCAGCGTGCCGTGTGTCCGGTAGGATTTTACAATGAGATGGGTAATGTGCATTAATTATCCCATGGGAAAAACGCACCTTTTTGGGCAGTGAAGACAGCCTAAATTGTAGTCTTCTGGCATGACTGCGATTCCTGGTTGATACCTGTTACTACCATTGAAGTCTTTTTGTGCTGGGCTTTTACATCTTTATTTTTGTAAGATATTTCAACTAGCCTTTGGTGTTCCTGGACCAAGTTCAGTGTCCTGTTCACTGGCAGTGCTTAGCTAGTGCAGATTCCTGTGTATAACATTTATGCATAGCCTGTTCTTTGCACAGACTGATAGGGTTCATCAGGATTATAGTGATATAATAATCTACAATCTCATCCGTTTCAGGGCCAAACTTTTGTAATCTGTCTTTCTGCTGCAGCAGGAAGGATTAAGCTGCTTCTGGTACTCTGATGTGCAGCCAGTAGTGTAGGGTGTGAGTTTACTCTAGATAATTCCTGTTGGAGTCGCAGAGCAATCCCTCCCCTTTGTGCACTGAAGTTTGAAAATGGTTTTTCTCTCCTCCCGTTTAAGGTATCTTTCACAACTTTATTTCTGACAGTTCTCCAGCGTTTGCCAGTAAATAGAGACGTGATCATAGTAAGGAATGTAGGATTTGTAATAACCCATGGTAGTTTCCAAAGGTCATTGTTTGGAGTTGGACCTCGTTGGGCTAGGTGCTGAAATTAGAGGTATACACAGTGCCTGTCCTAAAGATCTGACAATCCAAGGCTAGTGACATATGAAGGGTGAGGATAATGGAATCAAATATGGTTTCTACCTACATATAAACTCATGTTGCTTTTTCTTGTAATAAATATCAAGTTGACTTCCCCAAATCCTCGTTTGTTTAGTCATTGTATGTTGTTTCTATCTTCAGCTATTGCCCAGCCCTATGATTTGGTGTCTAAAAGGCATAGTCTCTTTAATATAGTGTGTGATCTACTATCTAATGCCTTTCTTTGTTGAATTGGGGTCAGTTTAAGTCCCATTTACACTGGCAGTTAACAGTGCAACTGTGCCAGGTAATCCATAAGTTGCTTGGTCCTTGGCCGCCTTTCTTTGCATTATTTGGGCTGCAGACTTAGTGTACTCTTTTCTCTGCATCCCTCAAGAAGCTGAAGTACTTTCTTTGTTCCCTCTTCAGGGGGACCAGCTATCACCAAAGCCAGTAGTGTTTGCTTTAGTGTGTTTTGGCAATTGTACAGAAATTAAGAGAAATTGTGAAATAAACAAGCCTAGAGGTGTATTAGAGAAAGCATCAGCAGAATGACACCTGGTTGAGTTAAAAATAGATTCCGAGTTACCTAACATGACTCATTGCTCACAGCCTAAAATGAGCCCATGGTGCTCCAGGAAGGTTTGGTGGTGTAGCCGGGCGCAGACTCACTGGTGGCACCTCCTGCTGGTCGTCTCAGGGAATTAGCATTCCAGCCTCTGGAGCGCCCTCTGTCGGCCGGTGTCTCGCCTTGCTGCTGGCTCCCGTGTCCCTCTCAGGACCCCAGTGCCGCTTTAACTGGGTGCTGCCCCCTGGCAGTACCCCAACAGTTCTGGGTCTCCCCCTCCCAGGGGAACCCCCCACCCACTATCCCTACCTCGCCTCAGTTGTAGGCTCCTGCCAGTCACCAGCTAGCCCCAGCTCCCTGGGGCAGACTACAGTATGAGCCACTCATCACAGGCAAGGTTGGGTTTGGACCTGCTGCCTCTGCCTACCCGTGGCTGCCCCTGCAACCCCCATACCTAATAGGCCTTCCCAGGCCTGCAGCCTGGGGCTTTCCTGGCTGGAGCTACCCAGCTCCCTTGGCCTTTCCCTAGCCCTGCTCCAAACTAGGTCTCTATTCAGTTCTCTGCAGCCAGGTCCCTCCCTCTCAGGGCTAGAGAGAGAGTGCTCTTCTGCTCCTGGCTTCTCTAAGGCCCACTGGGTCTGTTTGCGGCGTGGCCCCCAGCTGCGGCTGATCTGCCATCAGCCCAGCTTTTCCTCTGGCCCAGCCCTCTTCCAGGGCTATTTTAAACCCCTCTGGGCCCGAGCGGGTGTCCACCCCGCTACAGGTAGACTCTGGACAGTTGTTTCATGTTGGGACATGGTGAACAGACAGATCTGGGGATGGTGATGGGGGACCTTAAGAGCACAGAATAAAGTCTCACATTCATGCAGTCACTACTGGATCTCTCTGCCTTTATCATTGTTAGTGATTGTATACTGGTGACCTGCATACAAGACCTGGCAGGTGAGGCTGTTAGGGTGCTAAAATCACCCCAGTCCTTCCCCCTTGGACAGATCCCAGAGAGTCATAAAGGGCACTGCTCCTTCACCAAAGCTCTTGCATATGGAATCATGAAGGAATGGGGGGAGAGGGCTGTACAGCAGGATTAAAGACAGATCTTGAAGACTCCTCTGCCCATGGTGAGTAGGAAACTTTCCCAGTGTGCGCGTTACATTTCTAGTCCTTATAACTGCAAAGGAAACATTCCAAATGAGAACTGAATGTAAACTGAGGCACTGCTCCCTTCCTGAGTCTGCAGATGGCTCAAACTCAGTACTTTGCAGGCTGGAGCATGCTCAAAACTGCTGTTCAGAGCTCTCTGGGTTGCAATGAAATAGATTGTAGTTTAGCTGCTGACTGTCAAAGCTCTTAGTAGTAGCAGAGGACACCCCTGGAGCTATTCACAGAGGAGGAAGACCCAAAAAGGAGTGTGGGGGGGCGGGTAGCAGCCAGGCAGCTGGTGGTAGGTAAAGTTGTAGAAACTCCTAACTCGCTTGCGGGCAGTTGAGGTGTCTGTTGGCTCGGGTGCAGAGGGACTGGCATGCTCTTTCTTCCATTCAGCAAAGAGGAATTTGTGGGCAATCAAACCCAAGCTGGATGTGGCTGTGAAAGTTGCTAACCCTGAACCTGGTCCCGGGGCAGTAGGTTGGGGTAGATTGGTTTCTTACCTGGGTACGTCCCCTGGACAGTGCCGGGAATGGGACAGGAGTGGTACCTATATTACGTCCCTTTGGCTACTAAACTTCTAAACACAGGTTTAGTCCTGTGTCCTGGGTATTTATTGACAACTTCCAAGGCCTGGGTGTGAGGGGGGGGTGGTATGGAGGGGGGGACGGAGAAGGAAACGCAGGAAGAGCTGCACCAGGACTTAGTAGAGGAATGACAAGCAAGAGAAAGCGGAGTGAAGTTTGGAGGGAAAGTGTAATAGCAGGAAGAGAGGCGCTAAAGTTACACTTAGAACATTCACTAAATTGAATTCGCAATAAACAATGCACAGCTGTCTTGTTTCTTTCAATGGCAAGGGACACTGCAGCGCAATTATAGCTGGGGCGGGCAAGCTAGGAAACTTACTCCGTGGGTTAGCAGGCAATGCTTTCTGTAACCTGCAACCCCAAAAACCCCACCAGAAACCTGGAGTTGTTTTCATGTGCGTTACTTGTGGATCAGGGTAGGTGGTTCTTTTCCTTTCTTTGGTTCAGGTGATGTTACACCTAAAATGCTCTGTTCAAATGTGGTCCTCTCATTGATAGGAGGTAGACATATTGGAGGGAATCCAAGGAGACTTATTTGAAGAAAGACTGAGTAAGAGTGAGCTTGGTAAATCAATGCCATTTTGGAGTGATGCGGGGAGGCAGGGGGAGAGTGTTAATGCCTACACCCTTCATATCTATGCACAGTAAGGAAGGAGAAGACTCCTTGGGTGCCATAAATGTGGTCTGACCAGGAATAGTGGGATGAAATTAAGAAAAGGAACATTTTAGGGGGAACTTCCTAATGATGACATCTATTAGGCTCATTCTTCTCTAGGAAGATGGCCTATGGTAAGTGGGTGTCAACAATAGGTCTGCCCCAGTCAGGGTGAGATTTCTTTGCTACCAGTTGGTGGGGCCAGACCATGTTAAGGTCCCTTCAAGAGTGCATGGTAGGCCCCTCCCATCCAATGTGCTGACCTTGATTCATGCATAATATGAAACTCTAGGATCTAAATCCTGTCTACGTTAGGTGTTAAGTGCTGTTTAAAATCATATTAATTAAAACATGAGCACAATTTTATTGTTTGAAACCACCATCTACTTTTCCTAGACAAGGCGAGCTGGGCACTTGTTCGGGCTCTTTAGTGCTCGGAGTTATCCGGGCAGGAAGTGTTCTCGGTAATCTGCGAGCTGCGTTTGAGAAGCAGCTTTTCATTAGAATGGGTGTTGCTGAGCTGCCTGCTGCTGTGCTGAAAGGGGCCTTTCTTGGCCGCCAGCGTTCAGATCTAAATCTGGTCAGAGAGCGAGTCATTGGCGAAGCTAATAAAATCTGGGAGTGCCGACAGATCCTCTTCCTCCAGTCACCAGAGCAAACTCCTTCCTTTCCCTCGGTACTCATCAAAACAAAGATCTTCCCGATGAAACCACGTCCAAGGGCCTCTAGATCTAATAACCTTGCCACTGTAAACTCAGTAACTAGAGAAAACAGATGCATGTTGTGTTTGTTTAGTCAGCTGCGGCCTCTGTTGTGCTCGTCCACAGGTGGCAGGTGTAGTGCACAGACTGCTAGAAGATTCGTGCGTATCTTAGGCACATTGTATTCCCTTTGGTCTGTGTCCCAGCTTCTGCAGAGGTTTTCTTAACATTAACTAAAGAGAGTTTCGGTTAAAATGTTCTAAGATAATACACGATGTTTATGGAATCTACACTCTGTAGTTTTCTGCCCGCTAGGTAGTGGAAAGTGCACATGGACAAATGTCCGTTTCACTGCTGGCTTCTGCATAATTCTCTGCATCTCCTGACTCCTGAAAGGCGCTCTCACTTTCTAAGCGTATCAGTGAAAATAGGGCTTTGGACACAAATGAGCTAAATCTGGTTTGGTTTGGTTTTTTCCCCCATGTAGGATAAACATGTTTACTATCTTAAGACCAGCTGGAGAGGAAGGATGCTCTTGCGCTTCAAACACAGAGTCAGGGTACCTAGGTTCTTCCTGATTGTGCCCCGATGGTGTGACTTTGAGCAAGTTACTTAACAATTTGCCTGCCTGGTTTTGACCTGCCCCATCTCCAAGGTCCCTGTTGAATAGGTTCTGGACCGGGCAAGTATCGCTGGGGCCTTTGTGACAGTCTTTTGTGTAGCTGCGGTGCAACACCGACGGTGATGCACATTGTCGATGAATGCCTGCTGACTAGGTTCAGCGATGGCCTAGAAGAACTGGATCACACCACTGAAAATGTCCTCGCTTGGCTAGACGAATATGCGCACGCTAAATAAATACTTAACAATCCAGATCTGTTTCGCAGACTATAAAATGGGTTTTCTTACTCATGTCTCAGGGCCATTAGGCTAAATTTGAACAAATATTTGCAAAGCTTCCTGAGATCCTTGGGTGGAAGACAAAATAGAAGCTCATATATTATATTATTTAACATGTGAAAGATTATTAATGCTTCTAAACTGTTTTTCAGATTCTAAATGGCTTCTAAGAAGTCGGGATCCGACTTTCACGGTAAGTGAAGTGCCGTATTTTTGTATTGGAAAGATTAATGTGAGGAAACTCCCCGTAAAACATTCTGTGTTGCCTCTAATATAGATTCCCCCCGCCCCCCATCTAATAATATAACGGGATTGGGTGGCTCTTGGGATTAATAGGAGACTCTAGAGCCTTTCACCATCCTGCTACTGACCAAAAGTAGCCATTTTCTGTTGGCTGTTGATTGACCTGTGTGAAATAAACTTGGTCTCAATCCAGGTTTTCAGTGGACATGTGTGGCTCTTCAGAAACCTCCACTGTTGGCATTAACTGGCAGTCAGCACAGAGGCCATGGCTTGAGTGCTCAATGGAGATTAGTCTGCTTTGTCTCTGCTAGAGCTGGTTCTTTCATGTCAGGGCTGGAAGGGCATTGGTGGGGCAGTGGCGTGGAAACTTACGTTTCTGTTGCCTATGCCTGTTCTCTGCCTAAACCGAGGACTTCAGTCTGGTATCTTTCACTCATGGCATTAAGAACACTTCAGAAAATGGGAAAATCCCTAGCTTGGTGTATGCATGTGCGTGTGAAATTAAACCAACAGTAGGCCAGTGGAATAGCGTTTGCAGAAGCAAACTCTATATAGCGAAGGTTGCAACTTCACTTTAATTTTAAACTGTTTTTCCTCATTTATAACTTCCATAAAGTCTCCTTATGACTGAAACTGCTCATGCTTGGAGTCTGCCCTGTGATGAATTTATTTCAAATATAGTTTGAACTAAATCCATTTAAGTAACTTACTTTCGGGTAAGTGAAGGAGGAAAGGAAAGGAATGGAATTTTCTGTAAACTCCTGATCCTGCACACATTTAAACATGTGCTTAATTTTACACATGAATAATCTCACTGAAGTCCGTTTGTGTAAAGCTAAGTGTGCGTTTGCTGGAGTCGGGCCTAAAGTTGTGGGGACAGGAGGGTGGGAAACTATTCTGACCCTCAAAGTTCTGTGATTGAGGATCCGATTTTTGCAGTTGCATGCAAATATTGCAGTTGTATGTGTAATCAAGAATTGTGTGTGAAATTACCAGTACCAACCTAAGTTAAAGTGATTGTCCATGCAGACTTCTTCCTTTTCATAGAGTGCAGAGTCCCTTCTCTTTCCAGATAGTGTTTCAGGTGAGCAAAATGACACTAGAGCACTCCACCATGGGGGAGAGGAAGGCTTGGAAAAGTCTGCCCCATTAAGTTGACCTTTAAGCTTTCTCGTTGCCCTAGTGTAAAGGGATCAGAAAGTGACGACAGCAGGGAAAGGACTATAAACAAGTCAGACTGACTACCGTAGGAAATGCAAAATGAAAACATAATAAATCCTGAAACCAGATTGTACATTTTCTTTAATCAAAGATGTGACAATAGGTAAGAAATGGTATCTAATTTTTAATATGTCTTGTCAGAGTTCCAGGAGCTAAGTTAGCTGGACCATGTGCTGTTTAATTGCTGATTACTGTTGAATGTAATAAGTATATGTGCAATGCAGAATTAATATTGCATTTGGAGCCAGAGGTTTTACAATTCTGGACTCTAAATTGTTACAATCTGGTGGGAAACGCCCCTTGTATAACAAAATAACAAGAACAAAAGAAATGGCTCTGCAGCATCAGTAGTTAACTGAAATACCCTGTTGTGAGGCTCTCTGTGTTTCTGCTGATATTGGCAATTCTAATACTAAATTTATTGCTGTGCTGACTTAAACTCTCTGGGGAGGGATGGGCACAACTTTTGTTTTGTCATCTCTTGGGGAATTAGTGGGGAAAACTCTTTTCAATCACCTCCCAGCATCCAAAAGAGCAAATAGGTGACACTGTCCCTATAATTGCAGTTTACGACACAACATCTAGCCCAGCAAGTTGCAGCTTAGCGTGTACAGCAGGCTTCTAGAATTGTACAGAGCTGACACTTCAAATGAACATACTCCCCGTGCTTGCTGTTTATGGGAATTTACATGAGGCTATTACAAAGCCGGTTAGTTGTAAAATCCCTCTTGGTATCTGGCCTTTACTTGCTTTACCTGTAAAGGGTGTGACAAAGTTCCTCCTCTGCCTTGGTGGGTCCTGCACTCTCTTGGCGGATTTTCTCGCCTCAGAGGTTCATGGCAGCCCTCAGTTGGCCGCTTTTGTGGCTCAGATCTGCCGTTCACTCAGTTAGTCTCATCACTGGCCAGCATGGGGAAAGGAAGAAGAACAATCCCCGCAGTCTCTGCTGATCCACCTAGAGAATCGGGGAACAGGCCAGAGACCTTCCCCTCTTGTGGAACCCACAGTCCAGTTCAACTCCTCCGGTATCAAGTAGGGAGTTGGAGGGATTGGGGGAACCCGGGCCTGTCCTCTACTCCGGGTTCCAGCCCAGGGCCCTGTGGATTGCAGCTGTCTACAGTGGCTCAGGTAACAGCTGCGTGACAGCTACAACTCCCTGGGCTACTTCCCCATGGCCTCCTCCCAACACCTTCTTTATTCTCACCACAGGACCTCCCTCCTGATGTCTGATAATGCTTGCACTTCTCAGTTTTCCAATAGTACGCCTTCTGACTCTCAGCTTCTTGCGCCTCTTGCTCTCACTCCTCGCGCATACCACAAACTGAAGTGAGCTCCTTTTTAAACCCAGGTGCCCTGATTAGCCTGCCTTAATTGATTCTAGCAGCTTCTTGATTGGCTGCAGGTGTTCTAATCAGCCTGTCTGTCTTAATTGTCTCCAGACAGTTCCTGATTGTTCTGGAACCTTCCCTGGTTACCTTACCCAGAGAAAAGGGACCTACTTAACCTGGGGCTAATATATCTGCCTTCTATCACTCTCCTGTAGCCATCTGGCCCGACCCTGTTACAAGGGTTAAAAAGTCCCCTGGGTTTAAAAAAAAAAAAAAAAAGTGGGCACCTGACCAAAAGAACCAATGGGAAGGCCAGAACTTTTAAAAATGGGGAAAGAAACTTTCCCTTTGTCTGTTGTTCTCTGGGCTGCAGGGACGCGAAGCAGCAATGCTATAAGCAGAAATGCTGTGTAAGGTTTGAACCAGGTATGAAAAAGTATCTTCCATACCTAGAAGAAATAAAAGGGTGTGTGGGAATGGGGCCTAGGTTATAACTGGAGCTTTGAGGAAGCCACCTTCTGAATTCATACTTCAGAAAGAGAATGCTCCAGCAGGTTTCTCTGAGCACGGAGCTCAGTGCACTGTGGTGATGTTTGAAGAACTAGAAGCTAGAGACTTGCAAGCCGAGTGAATGGCAGTGCCTGGAAATGTAGCTTTCTGCAGGTGTGTTGAAAAGGTGAACTGAAGTTTCCCAAGGGCAGTGTTTGATGTTCTGCTAACACAGTGCTAATTGTTGCCATGCAGGTTGAAAGCTGCTGCTGCCGCTTCCTCAGGTGATGTCCAAAACTGCTCCAGTTATTCCTCGTGTTTATAAGGGTAGTGTGAAGGGCCAACCAAGAATGGGGCCCTGTCGTGCCAGACGCTGTGTATAGTAGCAGGAAGTCCTTTCTCAGGAGAGCTAACAATCTAAATAGACAAGACTGACACAGGATGGGGGGAAAGGGTATAACATGCAAGCAGGGTGAACTATGTGATGGCAGCAAGGAGGGGATCCGCTAAATGGAAAGAAAAGGGAAGGGGCGAATGAAGAGGGCAAGGAGAGACAGGCAGGAGTGAAGCTGAGGTGAAGACATTGTGATAGAGCGGGAGGGTTGGAGAAAACAGTCGATCGGCCAGAGACAGTCAGAACATTCTGCAGTTTTGACTGGACTATCCATAGGTCCCTGCAGTGGCTGTCGGTTCCTACCAGCTAGAGTCTCTGGCTGGTTGTTCTCTGCACGGTTTCCCCCAAGGCTACATGACGGGGAGAGGAGACACCACCTGGATCCTAGTGCCCAGAGTGTGTGTGTGTGTGTATGGGGGTCTTCACTGCACAGTTCTGGTTCCAGGGAGTGCGGCGATCCTGGCTGGACCCCATTTTACCCCCTCCACTCAGTGTGACCGCTAAAGGTACCTTCCTTATTGTTTTGAACCGATTCCCCACGTCGGTGGTGACCTCTTTACACGTTCACTCATCAAGCTGCTAGACTGTGGAGGCCAGTGTTTCCTGGGGATGCACCTGAGGCATCTGGGGGTCAGACCAGGCCTATGTTTACATAATCGGTGATACACAGTGATACTGGCTCTTTTGTTGGTCTTGGCCGAGGCAGAAAGGATGGTTTGAATAAAGTGGGTGCATGTTTTTCTGAACTTCCTGGGTCTGCTATAATAATTGTTTAAACAGAGTCCAAATTCCGAGGAGCCACATATTAAATATCATCCTGTTACTTAAAGTGAGTTGTAACAAACTCATGTGTGCATGCTGCTGTGGATGAACACTGAGTAACAGCCACGCCTACGTCTGTACTAAAATCCAGTTTCTTTTTGCTCCCTGCTTTGAACAATCTGCTTTTTAAAATCATTTCCGGGGAATTGGCATGTTCAGCCCTCTGCAAAAAAAAACGCCATTGGCTTAAATCACATTCTGGGCAGGACTCTAACCATATTCTGATACAAAGGAAAATCCCTGACCTGGGTAAAACAAGTGAAATATACCTTTGGGGTTTTTCTCTCCTTTCTCCCCACAAAAGGAAATTCTATAAACCCATCACAAAGTGTTCTGGAAAGGCTACCCTGAGAGAGAGGATGGTTCCCATGTCTATGGCAGCCCGTCGGTAAATGCCAGGTTACAGTGGTGGTCACAGTCAGAAAATCGGTATACTGGGAAGACACTAAAAATAATTTCCCAGTAATATTTGTCAGGTATCACACGCTGACTGCTAAGGTGAAACTAGCAAGAAGCAAATTCCTGAGTAGAGCAGCCAGTCTTTGCCTGAACCGTCCCTCACCTTAGTGCTGTATGTCCTGGCTTTAGCTCACGTGGCATTAAAAATAGTCATAACTTTTAATCTCTCCTTACCTGGTGCTCAGATAAGACAAGGCAGAGAGCAGTAGTCGCACTCCTACTCATGCCTGTCACAACGTGTAGTGTAGCACGGGCATTTTCCCTTTGCCTGGGGGAGCTCAACCCCTGCTCAGCCCCAGGCCCCACCCCCACTCTACCTCTTCCGTCAAGCCCCCACCTCATCCCATCTATTTCCGTCCCCGCTCCGTCCCCTCCCCTGAGTGCACCCCATCCCTGCTCCTTCCCCCTCCCCCCAGCACCTTCTGCACAGCTGCGGAACAGCTGGCGATGGGAGGGAGGAGTGTTAATGGGCCACTTCACCTTGAATGGTCCCGTAAACTATGTGTTAGCTACTTACGCTAAACAATCTGTTCCACTGTGTATTTATCTGTGACACTGAGTACAAGCAAGTCTACACTGCAAAATTAAGTTGACCTAAGTTACGTCGACATACAGCCAGCACAGTAATTAAATTGTCCACACTATGCTCCCTGTGTCGGCGGTGTGCGTCCTCACCAGGAACGCTTGCACCAGTTGCACTGTCCGTGTGGGGCATTGTGGGACAGCTTCTGAGAGGCAGCAACAGTCCATGTCAACAACGCAGTGACTACACTGACGCTGTGTTGACCTAACTACGTCAGCCGAAGCGCTACGCCTCGCATGGAGGTGGCGTTATTAAGTCGGTGTATTGGATGACTTGCATCAGTTGGAGCTGAGTGTTAGTGTAGACACTTACATAGTTAGGTCGCTGTAAGCTGCCTTACGTCAGCCTAACTCTGTAATGTACACCAGGCTTATGTTTCCCAGACCTCAAGAAGTGCTCTGTCTAAGCTTGAAAGCTTGTCTCTCTCACCATCAGAAGTTGGTCCAATAAAAGATATGACCTCACCCACCTCATCTCTCCCATGCAGTCAAAGGGCGTCTGGTCTGGTTTAGATGGGTTGTGATTCCCATTCCCATTGATGGGCACTCTGGTCACTATCTCTGCATAAACTAACACTTGGGAGTTGTTAGTTTGCCAGTTCAAATACACACATCCTTAAACTAGACGCCTTGTTGCAGTAATGGCCGTGGTCCCCTCCCAACACCGAAATTGCAGTGCTGTGGAGCAGTCACTGAATATGTTGCTCTCTCTGCTGGGGGTGCAACGAGTAAAATTACTGTTAAATTCTCTGAGAGACTTCTCCAGTTCACGGTCATGGTGAGGAACAAGATCGGCTCTAGAATAGTCAGTCCCAGGGATTCAAAGCTGAAAGGACGCTATCTCTCTAGCACGAATCTGAGAGCAGGCTGCTGTGCCACATCCTGCAATGCTGTCATCGCTTGGGCTCGCCAAAAGTCTTCAGCCCCAGGTGATAGGGTGTTTCCTGTTTTTGAAAACCTGTCCTTCATTAGCGCTTGGCTGCATTCTTGTAGATGATTCAGTAATAGAGGAGCGCAGGAGGTATTTCTGAATGGCCATTTAAGTTTGAAATTTGGTCAAAGGGAGATGACACATCAGTAATCTTTGGGATTGCTCAGGCTGTGAAAAGAGGTTAGTTCCTGAGCTCAGTCTCTCCTCTAAGGTGGCGACAGTACTCTGTAATATTCCAACCCCAAAAGTGAATGTACAGATGAACTGTTCATTGAACACTGGTGTAGGAGTGGGGTTAATATCACTTTCAAACAAATTGCCATTCAGATTGGTGTTTGGAACTCCGTCTATTCTCCCAGCTGGGGGTGCTGTCATAAAACTTCAGATGGTCGTTGGTGTTTGTTACTTGTTTTCTGGTAGCCCGACCGCGCCGGGTACTGTACAAAGGTAGAACACAGAGATGGTCCCTGCCCCGAACAGTCTAGAATTCAAGTAGAGGACTAGATAACAGATGGATAAAACAGACAGATTGTGGGGGGACGCGGGGGACACGGTAACAGTGAGAAGTGTGTGATCAGTGTGATAAGCAGGGGGCACAGTATACCAGCTGACTGACCAAGGAAGTGAAATTAGATTGGTACAGAAACTGGGATCCCAAAACTGAAGTTGAGTCACTGTAGATCGGGGTGGGCAAACTTTTTGGCATGAGGACCACATCTGGGTGGGGAAATTGCATGCAGGGCCATGAATGTGGGGCTGGGGCAGGGGATTGGGGTGCAGGGTATGGGAGGGGGTTGGGGTACAGGAAGGGGTTCAGGGCAAGGGGTTGGTGTGGAGGAGGGGTGCAGGTTGTAAGAGGGGGCTCAGGGCAGGGGGTTGGGGGGCGGGAGGGGTTCAGGGCGAGGGCTCTGGCCCGGTGCTGCTTACCTTGAGCTGCTCCGGGGTGACAGCGGTGTGCAGCAGGGCTAAGGCAGGCTCTCTGGCCCCAGGCCGCACCGCGCTGCTCCCAGAAGCGGCCAGCACCACGTCCCTGCAGCCCCTAGGGGAGGGGAGGCAGAGGGCTCCACGTGCTGCCCTTGTCTGCAGGTTCCTCCCCCGAAGCTCCCCTTCTACGGTTTCCCGTTGCCGGCCAATGGGAGCTGCGGGGGGTGGTGCTTGCAGGCGGGGCAGCGCGCGGACCCCCCTCCCCCGCGTGGGCTGCAGGGACATAGTTCCGGCTGCTTCTGGGAGTGGTGCAGGGCCCATGGTGCCACAGGGTTGGCAATCCCACGGGCCGGATCCAAAGCCCTGACGGGCCGGATGCAGCCCACGGGCTGTAGTTTGCCCACCCCCAGTGTAGATGCATCTTTAAATGTATGTCTACCCTGTGGAGGCTATGCCAGCGTAGTCCCCAGTGTAGACACAACTAACACCAACAGAAGTTTTTCTGTTCGTGTAGGAACGCCCCTTGTGCAAACGTTAGCTATGTCGACGTAGCAGTATCTGCACTGGGGCTATATTGGTCTGGAGCGTGATTGTTTCACACCACTGGCCGACACAGCTATGTCAACATAACTTTTAAGTGTATACAGAGCGAAAGGCAAAAGAAACTAGTGCAGGGAAACTTACTTGACAATCTGTCCAGAAATCTGAGACCAAATCAACCTTTTAGCCATTTGAAAAGTGTGTATAACAAAATATTTTGGATAAAAGTGGGGCAGCAAACTCAAGCATGCTCTGCGTGTATGTTCTTTTTCTGGCGACTTTCATTTTTGTGCAGGTAGGTTAGCAAAGATAAAATAGATTCACATTTCCATATTTGAAAGCTAACAGGAATGCATAATACATTTGAGTCTCTGATGTATCTTTTACTTTTGATCTTAGGGCCTTTCAGTTATCTTGATGATGTCCCATTTAAGATCGGAGACAAATTCAAAACACCAGCCAAGGTTGGCTTACCCATTGGTTTCTGCTTTCCTGATTCTCCCCAGCTTGTCAGAGAAGCCCAGGTAAGTGGGTGTTTTGTTTGTTTGTTCCCTTTGTTGTTAATTTTTGGTATGTCATAAATTTTGAAATATCCAGATTTAGGTCTTATATAAATGTTTGCTAGAGCTATCCTGGTTGTTCTAGAATTGCCCATTTATGGGGTTTCCTGTACCCTGTTCTGAAAGATCGTGTTCCAATTACTGTCCTACACAGGATACTAGACTATAGAGACAAATATGGCAATTTTTATGTTCCTGCTGTAATTGCAAGTTTTACAGTGCTTATCACAAATGCTTTACATGTCATAATTTATCAAAAAGGAATAAAAGCCAAGGAAATTCTGAAGCAGAGCTTTGATACAGTTCAAGTTAGACGTATACTTAAGTAGAACTTTTTAGTGGGAAAGTTGGGAAATTCACAGTTCAGATTCCAACAACAACCTTAACTCTGCTCCTTCTGTCCCTGACTATCCTACAGTTTGGCAGTTTTAACAAGAATGGAAAATTCAAATATAGGCGTTCTAGCACTCTTACAAAATCCTGGTTGTTTGGAGTTAGTGGATTTTTTTTTGTTTTTTGCTGTCACATGAATTTAATTTTTGTTATAATTTGTGTAAAAAGTAGATTTGGTGCTTTGGTGCGTATGCATGATGTTCTGTGGCTTCTGACTTCCCCTGTCCTGCTTTTATTGGGTGGAGAACTACACTTCTAGCTCTTGTTTTGCTTTGTAGTTCTCATTGACAATTTATTTACCCAGCCATGTGGCCAAGTTACGTAATTTGGCAAATAAATCTCTCCTCTCTTTTCCAGGCACGTGGTCTTAAGTTGCCTTAATTTTTTTGGTTAGTTTGAAATCAACTGATTAAACAGACTAACTTTTAAAAAATCCTTGTGTGCTTATCATTTTAAAATTGGTACTAGAAATCCAACTGCACTAATTTAACTGAAAATTTAAATTAGGAGCCAAGGTCCTGTTTAGTGCCAGTCCTGATGCAGAGAGAATGGCAGGTCGCAGTAGAGTGGCTTGGTGTTCTTTATGCCATGTGATGTTTCCACAGAGTTCCCTGGAATATGGATTTTGAGTCCTGACCACAGAGCCAATCAAATCAATAGTTTAAGTCTTTTGATTTCATAGTATACTTTCTACAAGGAGTCGATCTGTTGTGTTCGAGGCCCATTTTAACCTTAAATGGCTAGCCTGGGACGTAGCGCTAACTCTCCTTTCCCTTTCCCTCCAAGCCAGTGACACACACATTTGGTGTGCGTGATGTGACTGCTGCAGTGAAGTCATGTATCATGGTGCACGGCTTCCTTTGACATCTGCAGCAGAAGACAGTCCAGCTTGCTGGTGCTAGGCTTGTCTGCTTTCAGCATGTCAAGTGTTGTAGCACGGCATAAGGGCCAAGGCCAAAGTGCGAAGTGTCTGTCCTTTGCACTGAATATCCACAGGCTAAGCCTGCATTCTCAGAAGGTACCACTGTTTGCTCTCGTAAAGCATTAGCGCGTTAAATAATTTTGGCTGTGGACTGTTCTGTCACTTGTGCAACTGTAAATTCTCTTGTCCTGCAAACTGGCTGTGTGGGCAGGTCTGACATTCTGGGGTGCAGTCCAGACCAGTGAGGGGTTTTGTCACCACCCATCCTGCTGCCTTGAGTGCTTCACAATGCTTTGCTGCTGTAGTTCCCAACCTGTGCTTCTCACAAACAGCATGCAGGTTACATGCTGAGTGTTTGCATATAGCCACAGCCCTGGTCCAGCAACTCTGACCCCAGCAGCCTGTCAGGTACACACCAGCCCCAGTCTGGCTTCTAGCAGCCTTAGTTACGATCCGCAGGGTGACCCCAACACATTCCCAGTCCCAGATTTTCCCCAGAAACGCATGTGCTGCACTGCCCAGCCCTCTCCTGGACAGTTGGGATATTGTAGGTCCATTGACACTGAAAGGGGTCAGTGTACAACGGTTTGCTGGAGTTACCGAACAATTCAGTTTAAACACAACGCTGAATTGGTTTTGATTGAGTAAAACAAGTTTATTTCATTACAGAGAGAGATTTTAAGTGACTATAAGGCATTAAAATCAAAAATGGCTACAAGAAAAGCAAAGAAAAAATGCTTTTTAATAACTAAACTTGGTTCAAGGTAAAATCTTTACCACAGGTTCCCAGCAACATTGCTGATCAAATTTTCAAGTCAAGATCTTACACAAAGTCCAAAGGCTGGTTCCTTTATCTCCCTGGTCAAAGGGGGTGAGGGGATGGGGTGGGGGAGTACCTGGGGTGTTTTTGACCCTCAATTTATAGTCCAGTCACCCTTTGAAATGCATTTTCCTGAGGGTTATCCCAGTTAAAGTTCCTTCCAGCTGTGAGGGTGGAGGCATGGAGTCTCAATCTGTTCCTGCCCCCCTTCACTGCCAAAGAATGGCCACTTGACTGGTGATTGATCGCCAGTCAACTTTGATGACACCTGGCTAGAGGCGCCAGCTTGTCTTTGTGTCTTTGCGAAACAGGTTTGCTCCCTCCCCAGACTTGCCTGGTAAACACATTTCAGTCATTTCAGCTTGTGTTCATAACTTTACAGATCACGTTGCTGTGTACATTTCAGCATGATATTATTGACCAGCAAGTTTATTAGTTTTCGAATGGTACCTCAGAAGGTATGCCTTGTAGAAAGATTATTACAGTGATATGTGCCGTGTGAATATGGGGATGGGGGCGGCATTCGGCCTAGAGGGTTATGTAAGATTTGATCCTTGTGCTTGCACTTCCAAGGAAGTGCTCATATTAAAATGTGAGAAAGCTCAGGGGACCCTGTCATGTTGATAATAGCAACACAGATCTGCTTCTGTAGAAAAACGCACACTAAGCTAGAGGCTAATATCTCAGTTTTATGACTCCTTTGCTGGGTTCTTGACTTGGCAGTACCTAGGTTAGTACCTCTTCTTTCTGTTGGGTACTAAACTCTGCTATGGACTTTAACCTCTTCTGAAGAGAGGTAAAAAATTCCACGATGTTTCCAGCGATGCAGTAATCCAGAATCTCCTCTATTCTTGTGTGGCTTGTGGCCAGTTCATCAATAGGGGAATCTGCAGCCTACCAGCAAATCCTGAAGCTAGAGCATAGTAGAGGTCTACCACTGAATAGTGTGCTTGATTTCTACTCTACGCATGCTCTCTTCTGTGGGAGATAGATGCTGTGGTATTGTGTTAATCTTCGTAACAGTTTTTAAGCAAAATCATGTGGAAAGGAGGAATATAATATATCCATTGGCATATAGCCAAGGTTAGCTTCTAGAGCAGCAGTTCTCAAACTGTGGATCGGGACCCCAGAGTGGGTCACGACCCCTTTTTAATGGGGTCACCAGGGCTGGCATTAGACTTGCTGGGGCCCAGGGCCAAAGGCCAAGCCCGAGCCCCATCACCCAGGGCCAAAGTCCAAGTCTGAGGACTTCAGCCCTTGTGACAGGGCTCAGGGTTACAGGCCCCCCGCCTGAGGCTGAAGCCCTCGGGCTATGGCTTTGGCCCCCCCCCCACCTGGGGTGATGGGGTCTAGGCTTTGGCTCCGGCCCCTCTTCCCAGGGTGGGCTCAGGCTTCGGTCCCCCCTCCTGGGGTCATGTAGTAATTTTTGTTGTCAGAAAGGGGTCTTGGTGCAATGAAGTTTGAGAAACCCTGTACTAGAGGCACAAAGAATGTCTTCTGCTTGTCTGTAGGTGAGCAGAGATATTAGTTAAGAGAAATGCTCCCCACCCCTTGGGTAATACCCCTAAGTTGTTACTCCATGTTCCTTGCTACGTATGGGATGATGATGCCGTCATAAAGTAGTGACTATGTTCCTTACCCTTGAATCTCGTTTTTCCTTACAGTATGACTTCTCCCTGGAAAAGAGAACTGTTGAGTGGGCAGAAGACATCAAAAAAATCCAAGCAGCTCAGAGAGAAGCAGAGCAAAAGGCTGCGCAAGCAATAGCTAATTCCAAGGCTGCTTCAGACGACAACAGCAAAATGGGCTTCTCTGAGGCTATGCCACTTCCCATTAACCCTATTCTCGCTAGTCTACAGCACAATAACATTCTGACTCCCACCCCTGCCAACAGCAGTGCCATAAAGCAAAAGGTCCTTAGTCCGCCTTACCCAAAGGCAGACTTCAACCCAGCAGATTTTGAATGTGAAGAAGACCCATTTGACAATCTGGAGCTAAAAACTATTGATGAAAAAGAAGAACTGAAAAATATTCTTGAAATTCACGTTGGTACGACTGGGCCAATTGTCACCCAACTGTTGGAGAATAACTTGCCCAAAGTAGGGCCAGAATCTGCGTTACAAGATCAGGAAGTTCTGGCATCCATAGAAAGGGCTACCTTGGACTTCAAGCCCCTTCACAAACCCAATGGCTTTATCACTTTACCACAGTTGGAAAACTGTGAAAAGATGTCCCTGTCTTCCAAAGTGTCCCTCTCCCCCATCACGTCAGTGAGCAATATCAAATCTCTCTCCTTTCCCAAGCTCGACTCAGATGAGAGCGATCAGAAGATGTCAAAGCTCACAAGCACTTTTCACAGCGCTACCTGTCTCCACAATGGCACTTTCCTCAGCTCTTTACAGGCCTGCTCTCCCAGTAAGGCTAGTGAACTCAACGGACATCAAGTTGTTGGACTTTCTGCTTTAAATGTGGACAGTGGAATGGAGACATCAACATTATCCTCTTCATCCATGCTGCCTTCCCTATCTGTGTCAACACCTTGTACAGAAGAACAATCATCTCAAAACACAGCAACTAAGGTAAGGATTCAACACGTTAAAATAGGTTTGGGGTGTTCAAGGGGAAGGTGAATGTGACTCATATTTCTAAAATGCATCCTGTAGCTTCCTTTGATTTAATACTCGGATGTGGTCTGCTGACAATACATGTCTTCTCATGCATTGCTCTATCTTGATCTAAATGGAAAACTGATCAGCTAAAGAGGAAACATTGAATGCTGGGAGTTAGTCTCAGAAGATCACATGTCACTGTTTTGGATGTAGACAGCTGTAATCTAATTCACTTTAGGCCCATGAGGTGTTTTCTGGCTCCTGGCAAGTTGCTAGAGGTATTCATGGTAAGAGATCTTGGGCACCTTGGGTTTAAGGCTCTAGTAAGATTTTTCGCTGCTATATTCTCATATGTTCTGGCTGTTCACCCCAAACTGAGACATTCATTTCTAAGCTACCATGCTGGATTTAATCAAATTCTTTAAGCAAACATTCAGTTGAAATGCTTGTGTTAGGCACATCCGAGGACAGTCAGTATTGAGACGTGGCATCCCCACGCAGGACATTTTCAGATGACTTTATCAAGCTGCTGAAAGTGATCTGGCTTATAGCTCAAGAGACTGATGTAGCCCTGCTCCAGACACTGGCAGTGCAAGTATCCCCACTTCCCTTGTAGAGCTGTGTGCTTCAGTGCTGTACCATAAACTGGCAGCCACTCCTTTTAATGTTCTTCGCTCCAGCATCCCCGCCAAACACAACGGTGGGTTTTTATTTGAGTTAAAATAACACTTGTCTGAAGTCTGGTACCTGCTTTTCTCAGGCCTGAACCCATGCCGAAAGTGCTTGGAATAAGTTAGATGTTTCCTGTGCTCGGAGATCTAGAACTACTTTGTCATGACCCGTAAATGCTTCTAAACATTGGTTCTGGCCTGGAGATCGGAGACCATTTCAGTCCAGCAGAGCTTGAAGGGAAGAAGCAAACTTCGTTTACCCCATCTGTTCCTTTTCCCTTCAAAACATAGGCTTAACTTTCTCAAAGAACCAAAGGGATTTGAACATCCGGTTCCCATTAAAACGAATGGAAATTGGACATTCAGATGCCATAGTTGGCTCTGAAAATCTCAACCCTAGCTATTGCAGGGAAGGGTTTGAAGGTAAGGGGCGGGGAGACCCCTCATGTTCAATATAAAACATTACATCTTGGTGTCATGATAACACTGGTATACATTCTCCACTCAAAGGCATTGTAGGTTGTAGGATGTCAGAGAGCAAGTGACCTAGCACACACCCAGACAAAGGGGTGGAGAGCCCTTGAGGAATACTTGCCTTTTGCTGATCATTCTACCGCAGTCAATACATACAGCCTTGAAACCAAAGTCCATAAATCAGCTGGCAGGCATAGGCACTCATAATGCTACTACGGAAACCCAGCATTTTGGAAAATAAGTAGTCGTTGCGGCACAGCAAAAGTGATGAGTTTTACCTTTAGCAATAAAATTAGCATTGTGCAGAGGCTGAAGGCAAACGCTGTTAATCCAGAAAGCAGCAGGAAAAGAAAATATGTCCAACCCATCCGTGAGCAGTCATTGTTCTGAATATTGTTTCTTATTAGAGAGCATCATTCATCAAATCATGTGGCTGTGATAGCTTTCTCTTCTTCACACATGGCTCAGGCAGAATATCCTGTGGCTCTAGAGAGCTTGAGAAGAGGAAGATGAAAATCTAAATAATGGCTCTGCTGAGGAGCTAGAGTTGGTGAGATGTGACGTCACTGGGCCCATCTACGCTAGAGAAATCCTCGCAAGCCCAAAGGAGGCAGGCGTTCTGTAGGATGCTTCAAGGAGGATAAGGACTTGTGGACTGAAATGAAGGAAATTGTTCAACAATTAGATTGAATAGCAAGAAAAGCGTCCCACACTTGAGACCTGTTTCCCAGGAAAGGGCATGGACGTCTCCTTAGTTGAGACACTTAACACTAGACTGGACAAAGTCGTAGGGGACAAGTGCTGTTGGGAACAGTGTTTTAGAGCTGAGAAAGAGGTAAGCTGACGTAACTGGGCTCTCCTGTCTCGAATTTCTAGGAGTCTTAACAATAAGCTGGAGGATTTTTTGGATTCCCATGTTACGATCTTAAGGACTTGGGAAATATACTCTTGTTTAATTTTATAACTAAATACAAAAAGAAAAGGAGGACTTGTGGCACCTTGGAGACTAACAAATTTATTTGGGCATAAGCTTTCGTGAGCTACAGCGCACTTCATCGATTGCATTCAGTGAATCCACTGAATGCATCCAATGAAGTGCGCTGTAGCTCACGAAAGCTTATGCTCAAATAAATCTGTTAGTCTCTAAGGTGTCACAACAGATTTATTTGAGCATAAGCTTTTGTGAGCTACAGCTCACTTCATTGGATTCATTCAGTGGATTCACTGAATGCATCCGATGAAGTGCGCTGTAGCTCACGAAAGCTTATGCCCAAATAAATTTGTTAGTCTCTAAGGTGCCACAAGTACTCCTTTTCTTTTTGCGAATACAGACTAACACGGCTGCTACTCTGAAACCATAACTAAATATAGAATTCAGTCCCGAGCATCAGAAGATCATGGTTGTACGGATGAAAGCCAGGGGTCATCTGAGGTAATTTTGAAGGTTTCTTCTGTTAAGAGCAGCTCTTGACATCTGGGTTAAAATGTCCATACAGAGCTTCTTCCTGTCCGTCTTTAATCGGACTGTCTGCCCCATTTGGGAAGCGTCGGGATCATCCACGTGTGTCATGGTGTCCTGTCACAACTTCTTTTCCTGTAGTCGAGATTGACTTTGGTGGTTTGGATTTGGCGTGACTTGTTAAAGTTTTAATAACTGCCAGTAGAGACTAGATTTTTATGGTGGTTGCATAAGAATATTGGTCATTTAAAACTGGAACTTACCTGAAACTACACAAGTTGCCTTTTGTTGTAAAAGGGGCTTCCTCTTCTGAGTTTAGATCTTTAGATGCTGAACTTCTTGGCCTCTGCCCTGCTGGATGTCATCTAGTGTCTGACAATTGGTGATCTTCACAATTCAGTTTATACAAAGTGGGCAAGAAGACAAATAGAAAAACTGCTTGTGAGGACTAATGGATTGAAATTAAATGGATCTGGGTGTAGCGCTGACAAGTGACGTGCAGGCTTCATTTTGTGATGTGTGCTCTTTTTACGTGATGCTGCTTAGCATGTGGGTATTGACAGTTGGGCTATCGATAACATCAAAAATTCAGTATATAATTATATCTCGATTCTTTCAGTGGACTTCCTGTTTGATCTTTGTTGTGGTTTCCAGCCTGCATGGAATAAGGCAACAGTATTGTCAAAGCATGCACAGGGCAAGTGCTAAGCCACAATCCTGTATGTACATTAAACATAGGGTTGTGGTTTATAGAAGTGGAGGTTGGTGAGTGTGGCGAATGGTGTTCACTTGTTTCTTTCTCACTAGTTTTCTCTGGAGTTTTAGTTTCCTCCTTTGGTTAGGAATATTTTTGCGAAGGGGGAGGATGAGGAGCAACTCCCCTCTTCTCATGTCTCCTGCCTCCCCCCAAGATTAAGCAGCTCTGGGATGTACCATTAATTAAGTTGACCTACTGTTGCCCCACAGAAATCAGACATTCTGGGACAAATCAGTATCCGAACACACGAGCCTTCTCTAACAAGTGTCTGCTCCCAGAAGAGAATCCACTTACTGTCCCACCAGCACTGAAGTGATCTCAACTATGACTAACTGTAAAGTCACATTCTCTTGGGACGTCTGAGGCTGGAATGGCTGGTTTGGAACAAGTGCAATGAAACAGAACTACCTCCATGAGTTGGGTGCTGCTCATTGGCTTTCTTATTTAAATGCTTTTATGTAAGCCAGATCTGGCTGGAGTGTGGGCCGGATGCAGTCCAGGATTATCAGTGGCTTCAGCACAGTAGTAAGGGCTATGGAGAATGCAGTGTGCTAATATACAATGCTTTCCCTAGCCAAGCAAATCTCTGCTTGAAATCTCTGAACTGTAAGCCCTCTGGTCAGAGGAAGCTGCAGGGAAAAAGCTTTCTGAAGAGGGAATTCATATGGTGACTTCCTCTTAGCTCCAGTTATAATCCGTGTCCTGCTCCCACACCCACAAGAAAAACATGTCAATAGGCAACGTACGTTTCTGTAAGATTGAAAATGGTGCTGGTGAATTTTGAGAGCGTGCTCACTTCATACTTCAGGACTGTAAAGTTCTGGCAACCAACTTTTGAGCTATTGTATTGCGATGAAGCATTGCATGCTGGGATATGTAGTCTGAGGGCTTCTCTCCATGGGTAGGTTTAGCCCGCACCTTTCTATTCAAATAGATGGGCACCTGAGGCTCCTGGCAAGTTTCCAACATGTCCCATGGTTGGGCAAAGTTGGTCCAGCCTGGAGTAAATCTGAGTGGGCCTGAGTTCCAGCTAGCTGGATGGTGGCCTGTGCTGATTTATTAGTGGGTAAGAAAAAGCTTTCTGCTGCGCATGTGAAAGGGGAGCAAATCTTTAACTGAGATAGAGACACGCAGCTGATCAGTTTCCAGTGTTTGATACACAAATGCTCCTGAACTTAGAATTTTAATCTAGATAACAGGCAAACCCAAGATCCAAAGCTGCTTTCTGGAGCCTGGAATGGGAGGATTAGAAACTGGCTCAGAGACAAAACAGAGTAGGAATAAATGGCCAATTTTCAACACGGCAAAAGGTTAACAGTGAGTCCTTCCTCCCAGCTTTTAGACAGAGTATGTGTCAATCAGTGAAAGCGTAGTGTGACAAAGCTCTGTCCTTGTCTCCGTGGCTTCCACATTTCCTGGCAGATTTCACTAGCCTCAGAGGCTCACTGTGACCCTCCACGTAACCCGTCTCTCTCTAGAGACAAGGGTCACAGTCTACTGAGCCATTTTCATAATAAGCAAGCGAGGGAGGTAAGGAGAAGCTATCCTCCCTTGCACAGTCTCTGTTGTCTCCCAGTCTCAGTGATTAATCGGGGGGGGGCAAAGGGGGATGCCCGGGCCCGCCCTCTACTCCGGGCTCCAGCCCAGGGACCCTAATAGTATCAGCTATGGTAGCTGACCTTTTAGAAACATGACACATACAATTCCCTGGGCTACTTCCCCACAGGAGCCCTCACTTCCTCAGGCTCCACTTCATCCTTACCTCAGGGCCTCTTTCCTTGTGCCTGATATGGTGTGTACTGCTCAATCTCTCCAACAGCGCAACTTCCTCCCACAGCTCCTGACATCCACACCCACCTGACTAACTGGGAGGCTTTTAACTCGTTTCAGCCAGCCCCTGATTGGCTTCAGGTGTCCCAATCAACCTAGCGTCCTCCCTGCCTTCTGGAAAGTTCTTAATTGGCCCCAGATGTCTTAATTGACCTGGAGCAGCTGCCATTTCACTTATCCTGGTACCAGGGATTTGTTTAGCCTGGAGCTAATATATCTATCTACCACTACTTTTCTATAGCCATCTGGCCTTGCCCCATCACAGTAGTCAAAAAGCAGGCCTTGTTTGGATACATCAAAAATGGGATGGATAGAAAATACTGAAATTCTCTCATGCTCTCACCTAGATTACTGCAGTCAGTTGTATGAAAACTCAGAGGAGAATATAGCCGAAGGGATACAGAAATGGGCCACCGAAGTAGTCCGAGGCCTAGCGAGTAGAAATGATGGGCTAGGTTAGTTTGAGAAGACCAGTAAGGGGTGATGAAAGAGAACAAAATGCTGAATGTGGGAGAGGAGAAATTGCTGGGTGTCCCTTTTACTTTCCTTCATAATCCAAACGCAGAGGGGCATTCAGTGAAATCTGTCGGCAACAGCCTCAAACTGATAAAGGGAAATACCTGTACACAGCACAAACTCAGCTTGTGGATCTCTGCTGCAAGCCATCAGGCAGGTCAAGAGTTTAGTAGGCTTTAGCAATCTATTGGACATTTGTATGGATAATTAGCAGCCACAATTACATTAGGTTAAAATGTTTTAGAATTATTCTGAGAAGGGCTATAAATCCTCCCTCTTTGGGCCATCTGCTGACTGACAGGTTGGGAAGAAACATCTCTTACGGGTAGGATTCAGAGTAGCAGCAACTTACCAGCAACCACACACCACACAACAGAACCACTAACCCAGGAACCTATCCTTGCAACAAAGCCCGTTGCCAACTGTGTCCACATATCTATTCAGGGGACACCATCACAGGGCCTAATAACATCAGCCACACTATCAGAGGCTCGTTCACCTGCGCATCTACCAATGTGATATATGCCATCATGTGCCAGCAATGCCCCTCTGCCATGTACATTGGTCAAACTGGACAGTCTCTACGTAAAAGAATAAATGGACACAAATCAGATGTCAAGAATTATAACATTCATAAACCAGTCGGAGAACACTTCAGTCTCTCTGGTCACTCGATTACAGACCTAAAGGTCGCAATATTACAACAAAAAGACTTCAAAAACAGACTCCAACGAGAGACTGCTGAATTGGAATTAATTTGCAAACTGGATACAATTAACTTAGGCTCGAATAGAGACTGGGAGTGGATGTGTCATTACACAAAGTAAAACTATTTCCCCATGTTTATTCCCCCACCCCCACCCCCTACTGCTCCTCAGACGTTCCTGTTAACTGCTGGCAATGGCCCACCTTGATTATCACTACAAAAGGTTCCCCCCCCCCCCCCCCCCCCCCCGGTGGTAATAGCTCATCTTAAGTGATCACTCTCATTACAGTGTGTATGGTAACACCCATTTTTTCATGTTCTGTGTGTATATAAATCTCACTGTGTTTTCCACTGAATGCATCTGATGAAGTGAGCTGTAGCTCACGAAAGCTTATGCTCAAATAAATTGGTTAGTCTCTAAGGTGCCACTAGTACTCCTTTTCTTCTTACGGGTAGGCTATTCCGTAATTCTCCACTACAAGGTGTTTTATGTTTCGTTGTCAATGACAGGTGTGTACTAGATGGACCACTGGTCCGACCCAGTATGGCAATTGTTGCTCCTCTACCCATCTTTCCTGGCTCTGTCCTTCCAGGCCCCCTTCTCACTAGGAACTTTGCTTGCCAGTATAGTAGACAGCTCTTCAATCTTCTCATTCATCTGTTGTTCATACAGGTACAGACAGACTACACGGAATCAGAGTTCCCTATGGTAAGTTCCCAAATTACCTACATAAGTTGGTATATTGCATAGTACATTCCTAAATTACCCATACATTGGTAATGTTCTTTTGTGTGAAGGAAGCAATGAATGGCTCCTATGAGTGTACTGACGATCAGTAAAGTGGTCAGCACATGGGTGTGGTCATCTGTACCTTTGTAGGGCCAAGAGTTGATTCTGCTTCTTTCATAAATGCTCTTTTTGTTACCCACTCTCTCTAGCTGGCTGTCATCTCCTGATGACAGAGCTCGGCTGAATTAGCAAACGTGGATCTAGTATCTTTCAGAGTAGAAGGGGATATCGGGTGAGGAACTGCCTAGGGTGATCCTAGAAGAGATCGTTGGGAGCAGAGGGAATGTTTTTGTACCCCACTGCTCAGTTTCATCCCAACGGTGATTGGTCTCCCAAAGGAAGTGTGGGAAGCCCAGCTCCATTCATTTCAAACGAGATGAGATAACTCCCTCAGAGTTCTGTAAAGAGTAGTCCTACACTGGCCAGGGAGGGAAGAGGCATGGTGCTGGGATAGAGATGTATCACCACTCATTTCTGCTTGGCTTTCCATTCCTAGATAACGCACCAAAACTTCACAGTGTGTAAAGTGCCCAGTAATACCAGCTGCACTAAATGGTCAAGCGGCCCCACGTACTCAGACATGCTGCAGACCCTGTCCGCCAGTGAGAGGCAGTGTGTGGAAACAGTCGTCAACATGGGATACTCTTACGACGATGTCATGACAGCCATGAAGAAGAAAGGACAGAATATAGAACAGGTAAGAGCTCTTGCAGAGGAGTGGGAGCTCCAAAGGTGCAGCCATCTCTGTCAGTAGTGTGGACCCCATGGCCTTACAAAAACCAAAACACTTAGGACCTAATGGAGGCCTGGAATTTGCCGTAATTTGCAGATTAACTGGGAATGGATTTTGGAGGTGAAGTGTGGGTGTCACTAGTACCAGGTGAAGTGGCTACAAGGAAAGTGCGTCCATTGGCCGCAGCCAGTGGCAGCTTCAGACATGAGACATTCCTTAGGTTGGCACCAGCCTAGAAATGCTTCCTGTCCACTGTTCTGAAATCGGGGCAGGCCCTGAACCACACATGGCCTTTCCTCTTTTGTGGGGAGAGAGGCTGGGCTTGGAGATCTAGACTTCAAGTGAGGAACTTTAGCGTGGACCTTCGCCTTGCTCAGATACAACGGGGGTGAAAGCCACACAAGTACCTAGGTAAAGAGGCTGATTCTGTGTACAGCTTCTGGGCCAACTGCAGTTACGGGTGCCTGCAGCTATTGCACTGAAGGCTTTTATGCAGGCTCACTGTTTGGGAGATCTTGGCCCAGTGTTCCCTCTTAAGTTTTCCCACCCACGTGTGGAATGAATTTTGTTATGTGCACCAATATGGAAGTGATGTGTCACCTGGGGCCGAGGGGTTTGGAGTGTGGGAGAGTGAGGGCTCTGGCTGGTGGGGGTGGGCTCTGGGGTGGGACCTGGGATGAGGGGCTCAGGGCTGGAGCAGAGGGTTGGGCTGCAGGGGTGTGAGGGCTCTGGCTGGGGGTGTGGGCTGGGGATGAGGGGTTTGGGGTGCAGGCTGCCCTGGGACTCTCCCCCCCCCCCCCCCCCCCGCCCAGCTTTCTCTCCCCGCAGCAGCACCTGGGCTGGCAGGGCGGGGGGTATGCGCCCCTTCTGTGGGAGAGGTGCGGCAGGCCAGGGCTGCGCTGGGGCCTCATTATAGGCACCTCTTGCCACGGCAGGTCCGGGCCAGGGCTGGGATGGGGGAGGGACGCCACTCCCCTGGCCGCAGCAGGTCCAGGGCTGGGCTGGAGCCGGCAGGGAGAGGCATCTCTCCCTGCTGCAGCCCTTAATAGGCTGCTGTGTTGGCCGCACAGCTTAGCGGGAACTTAGTCTTGGCCCCGAAGGGTTTGATGGGTACAAATGACACATGCCGGCTTTCGCAGTGATGCAGCAGCTGGCTCTTTTGAGCACGTGGCGTTCTTCAGTCTCCACAGCATACGGTGCAAATGACCTCAGAACGGCGCTTGCTAAAATGAGGGCACAGAGCTCACTTCATTGCGTAGGGAAGTGGCAGTTACGAGTCTGGATCCGTTTCAGACCCAGAAAATGTTTCTACCCAGACGAATAGGGGAAGAATGCTGCCAAATTTTCCTTATTCTCACAGTTGCTCTGTGCCCTCTTCAGAGCGTCTCCCTAGCCACCCAGAGCACAGAGGGGGATGCGTTTAGTGCCCCATCAGTGCTTGCAGTTGGTAGAAAGGATACTTTATATTGGCTGCTTGAGTGACTCATCTTCTTTCCAGCCGATCGCGAACTTAAAGCATCCTTGTGCTCTAGAGCAGGGGTTCTCAGCCAGGGGCTTGCAGACCCTTAGGGGTACGCACGAGTTTTCCAGGGGGCAGAGCAACTCATACAGATATTTGCCTAGTTTTACAACAGGCTACATAAAAGGCACCAGCGAAGTCAGGACAAACTAAAATTTCATACAGACAGTGACTTGTTTATAGTGCTCTGTGTACTTCAAGAGCTGGCACTCTTGGTGTATGTGACTTCTGGAGGCTGCATGAGGTGCCAAGTTATGAAAAGTCCAACTTCAGAGCTGGGCTGCCAGAGAGCGGCAGCTGCTGACTGAGGGCCAGCTCTGCAGGCAGCTGCACAGAAGTAAGGGTGGCGATCTCGTGATCTCCCTCCCCTCTACATAACCTGATGACTACCCCCACAACTCCCTTTTGGGTCAGGACCCCTGCAGTTACAATATCCCGAAACTTCAGATTTAAATAGCTGAAATCATGAAAATTACTGTTTTTAACATCCTATGACCGTGAAATTGACCAAAATGGACCGTGAATTTGGCTCTTATCTCAGCAGAGCATCCAGTAAGCTGAACTGATCTCAAAAGGTGCGACCGCTTTCAGATTGGATCAGCTCCCTGAAGTCTGTGGGGAAACCAGGATTCAAAAGGCTTTTCATCTTGATCACTGAACCCTCAGCCGGGTGTTAAAATAGTTGCTGTGTAGGAGTACTAGCCACTTCCGAAAAAAGGGTTGACGGCAGGAATTGTATCCGCGTTAAAAGGCAAAAGAATGGCCAGCCTTTAATTTATAGAGGGCTTCTGGCTGAAAGCGTGAAAACCAAAGCTCAGGGAGGGAGAGGATGAAAGGCCAAAAGAGTTTAGTTCAGCTTCTCTAAACAAGTTCCCTTGCTGAGAACCTGTTAGTCCCAACAAGAAGGACTTTCTCCAAGCAGTTAGTGAAGCCCTGTCAGTGGGCTGTGGTGCACGGGTGAGTAGCCTAGTGGTGAGTTCCACTCTCCCATCTTACCTTTTCCCCCACAGGTTCTTGATTATCTGTTTGCACACGGCCAGCTTTGTGAGAAGGGCTTCGATCCTCTCCTTGTCGAAGCAGCTCTGGAAATGTACCAGTGTTCAGAGGAGAAGGTGAGGCTGTCCTGGTTCCATGCCAAGGGGAGGTGCTTTGCTCTGCTGTGGCGGCCGGGTTATTTCACTGACTTTCAGAGAGCATCTCTCGCCATGGAAGTCGAGCGAATGCCGGTTCGGCCATTGAGAAACCTCTGGTTTGGGAGCAGTTCTGCTCCGATTACAGAACTGTTTCCTCCACTTCCGAATGTCAGCCACTTTCATTATTTTTGCTACTGCAATGTTTGCATGAAAACAGGAGACCTGCCTTGAGAGCTCAGCTGCTCCAGCTGCCTTGCTTGAAGTCCTCTAGCCATTTGTGGCACCAACTGCTTGCTGCAGCCGATGTCACAAAGGACTGATTTCAGCAGCAGTAAATTATTTGAAACTCTGATTTTGTTTTAATGCCAGAGACTTGGCTCCTGTGAGGCTGGGAAGCTGACTGTAAGAAGGGTTGGTGTTTAATCTCCCGGATGCTAAGGATCATTGCATTCACTCTCCAAACGCTGCACTGAGGTCCTGGGGCTCATGTCCTGAGCACTTCAAGGGTGAGGCTGGGCCCTCAGCTTGTGCCCTGTGCCCCCTTTACTGTACCATTCCCTCTTTAAAATGAGCTGTCTCCTGACTTACAGCTTTGACAGCAAGACTAGGCAGCCAGCCTCACCCCACCCATCTGCTCCACATAGTCACTGGTCCTTCAGTGCCCGCGCTCCCTCTTTAGCTTGTGTGGCTGGTACATGCGGACCCCCCTGCTCTTTCCTGGACTCAGGATGGGAATGGGACTTGGCAGAAGGAGGGTCAGGCAAGCACGAGGGGCAGCTCCTGGCATGGCAGATGGGGAGTGGCGTGGACTTGGCTGCAGGAAGGAATCTGCACTCAGCCCCTCCTGCAAACCTGGTGACAGAACCAGCTTCACCGAAACCCAGGAAATAGCCAGTCCTTAGATGACACCCCCTTTGGGAAAGGCTTACACAAGTTTGGTGGGAGGAGGGGAAGCCAGAGGACTTGTTAGGGACGTGGGCTGCAAATGAAACAACTTTATGCGAGTTCACAATTCAGATGTCTCCTCCTTCTGTCAGCCCTTGGTGTCTGCTGAGACTCAGGGCTCCCAGTTGTGGTGGTGCTGTTGTTGGACACCTGGAAACTGGGGTGATCCCACTAACGTCCCATACGCTCTGAAGAGCCATGTGATAGCAAGGGCAGTTGTACAGTTCCCAGACTCAGCCCCATGAGCCTTTAGCTTCTAACAAGCATGGTCACAACTTCAAATTGATACAACCTTTGGAGGCAGCAGAAACTGAAAGGGCAGGCTTTGGCCTACATGGCCAGCGCGGGGTCCAGACTGGTTCTGGCCAATCCATGGATAAGGCGTGAAACCAGCAGGCTGCAGGGTGGCCTCAGTGAAGAGCATGTTGGGGACTGATCCCTAACTCTCGATGGAGACTGTGTAGGCCCCAACAATGGTCTGTAGCCTCAAATGGTTAATTCACGCAGCAGAAGTTAGTGATGCATAATAGACGCACTGCAGCCCAAGCATCATTGCCTGCTGGTTTCCTTCTTCTTCTTCTTCTTCCCATAGTGCCTAGGAGCCCTGGTCCTAGATCAGCCCCCCATTGTGCTAGATGCTGTCCGAACACAGAACTGTCTAAAGAGCTAGCAGTCTAAGTGGGAGTCGAGAGACAATAGATGGCGAGCCAGATTGACGAGGGAGTACAAGGAAACAGTGAGGCAGTGTAGGTCAACTGTGATGGGCAGTGGTCTCTGACACCAGCCGTCTAATTGTTGTGCAGCTTTCTGTAGGGATTACAAAGGCAAAGGAGGGTTTTAAAGGTGGATAACGAGGACAGCCAAACGGCTGCCATGCCGTTCAGTGTGCATCCTTTAAACAAGTGCGGTTGAACTGGTTTATCTAGGGCAGCTGGGAGTTTTGGCCATTAACTGAGCAGCCTCCATTCTGGCCAGTGGCAGGATACCCGCTCTGCATTGCATTCCCAGCCCCCGTCAGCATCCCCTGAATCAAAGCTGAGCCTTTCCGGGAACCTTCCCCTTCTCAAACACTTAATGTCTCTCTCTCTTCTAGACAACAGAACTTCTCCAGCTAATGAGTAAATTTAAAGAAATGGGCTTTGAACTGAAAGACATTAAGGAGGTCTTATTATTACATAACAATGACCAGGACAATGCTTTGGAAGATCTAATGGCCCGTGCTGGAGCCAGCTGAAAACACTGGGGTTCTTGGAGAATAATGGAGAGCGCCTCCAGGGGAAGGCAGCCTGCCGGTGTAACCAGACCGCTGTCATCTTCACAGCCGGAGCGTGTGATATGCTCTCTCTTTGGGAAGAAGCCCTGCGTTTCGTGTACATTGGAGAATGCGACTGACTGAGCCCATCTGTGTGCGTCACTCCAGCGCACTCTTCCCATTGAGAGGAGTTAACTTCCTTTCTTAAATTAAATTTTGAAAGTGCCCTTTCCTAGGTTTCCTTTTCTGGTTTGGCCACGAAGAGCTTAGACTGCCCGAGCACTACTGGAATTGTACATAGACAAAGCTGGAAGTATTTCCCCCCCACCCCCCGCCTCACTATTGCACTGGACTTGGACAGAGGAATACAAAGTTGGGTTTGAAACAAGAATGCTCTGGTTCTTTGAAGCTGCTTTCGTGGTGTCAGCTTTACTGAAACACTTGACTGTATCACAGTTCAGATTAACTGAAGTTGACCTTTAGTGCAATGGACTTTTATTTGTATTGGGTTGAAAATTAGTCTGTAACTTAGTGGAACACTGGTTTCTAACCTGTCGCTATGCATAAAGAGAGAAGCTGTTCCTTTCCCTCTTGTTTTTGGCCCTTCTGCCAGGCATAGGTGTCCAGTGCTTGAGTGGTGTGTAAACAGAGTTTTTTCACAACAGGTAAGCTCTGAACTCTAGCTGGACTCACACCCAGTGGCTGGTCCTTGAACCGAAGAGGTCAGAGCTGGGCCTCTGCAATCTCTCCCCTCCAGGTTTATAGGTTACTTAAACAAATGCCCTCCTAGGAAATCAGTTAATGGTCTGTTTTAAATGATATTCAGTGTGAAGCAGGGGGTTCATCTTTCAAGCACTTTCTTTAAATACAAACAATATACTCACTGCATTCGTTTCATTTTTTTCACACTGCTTTAGTTACATATTCACTAACATCTAGTAATAGACATCAGGTTTTTTTTGGTTTGGTTTTGATAGTTCAAAGTGTATTATGTTGTACATTGTTAAAGATCTAAATACATAAAATATACGCAGTTTCTTGATGAATCTTTAATTTGCTAAATATTTTGATTCTGCAAAAAACTCCTAATAAAACCCTAAAATGGAATTCCCAGTGTCCCGTTTCTATCTCTTGCGCTCCGGTTTCAGTAGAGGAGGTGAACTCCTGTTACAATTGGGAGGAGGGATGTAATCATAATCAGTCCCACCTAGTAGGTCCTCCAAACCCAGGCAATCCCTGCCACGCCCAGATGCTCCATGCTTGTATTGTGTCTATTTGACAGAGCTGGACACAACTCACAAGAAACTATCAGAACAGGTTTTAAAATGTCACTGTTAACACAGACAAGTGAGAAAGTCTCTGTATTTGCTCCTTACTTCTGAAAGTTGAATTTTTCCCCAAGAAAAATCTGTCCAGGAAGGAACCCCCCTCAGAAAGGGCATGAAATGCATTGCCAATGAAGCCTACTTTAACCAAACCTCCTTTGATACAGATTCACCTTTTTGTGGTTCTGTCGTTATGTTTTTTTTTAAAGTCTGGTTGGAGAGTCACCATGTCAGCACTTGTGGAGTATCCAAGCACAAACTAACCTGCCGTGGCTCCGATTTGCCCTGGAGCTGTTGGCTGCTTCATGCTAACTCACGCAGACGTTTCAATACCACTCTCCAGCTTGTGAGAGAAGCTATTGAGACACTTACCTGTGAGCATATATCGAGCCAGCCTGCTTCAGGTTGTTAAACAAAAATTGTCAAGGAAGAACCCGACCAATGTCTTCCCTAGCCAGCTGGTCCTAACTTATGTCGCAGGGTCTCTGAATTCTGTCGTGCCTGGTGCAACAGGATGAAAATTCTCTGGCACCTTCATTTTTACCTTAAGGAAAGGGTGGGGGGAAGCTTAGTGGTTTATATATACAAGTTAATACAGTCAGGGCAATAGGCCAGTACTTATTCCTCACCTCAGGAAGTTTGGGACTGGGATAAGCACATTTGGGTGGTTTTTACTAAAACAATTGGCAGCAAAATGATCAATGTGTGACACTTCAGTTGACATTTTTAGGTTTCAGAGTTAACCCGTTGAAATGAATGGGGCAGTTTGCAGCCTCCAGAGATATTGTCTGAGGCAGAGAACAATGAAAACGTGAGGCATGTAAGCTGGGAGGGATAATTTAATCAGAAAAATGCAAACGATGATTGGAAATCATTTATGAATGTCTTATGAGATGCCCAAAAAGCCATAATCTAGGGAAAAGGTGGTGGTGGTTAAATTATATAAAACAAATGGTAGAAAGGGGAAGTGAAGAGTAATGACTATAAATCAGAAGTTAGGAATTGTAGAAAATTGATAAAGGGAAGCCAAGGGACACAAGGAGAAATGTATGGCCAGCAGCGTTAAGGACCATAAGGAGTTTTAAAAATATATTAGGAACAAAAAGAATACTGACAATGGTATCTAGTCCATTACTAGATGGAAATGGTAGAAATATCAATAATAACGCAGAGGTGTTCAATAAATATTTCTGTTCTGTATTTGGGGAAAAACAGACGACTCAGTCTCATATGGCGATAACTCTTTCCATTCCACTAGTATCTCTAGAGGATGTTAAACAGAAGCTACTAAAGTTAGATATTTTTCAATCAGCAGGTCCAGATAACTTGGAACCAAGAGTGTTACAAGAGTTGGCTGAGGATCTTGCTGAACTGTTAATGTTGATTTTTCACTAAGTCTTGGAGCACCAGGGAAGTTCCAGAAGACTGGAAGAAAACTAATGTTGTGCCAATGTTTAAAATGGGTAAATGGGATGACCCAGGAATTATAGGTCTGTCATTGATCCCTGGCAAGATAATGGAGTGGCTGATCCAGGATTTGATTTAATAATGAACTAAAGGAGGATAATGTAATAAATACTAATCAACGTGGGTTAATGGAAAACAGAGTCTGTCAAACGATCTATATTTTTTGGTGAGATTATACATTTGATTGACAAAAAGATAATGTTAATGTAATATACCTAGCCTTTGGTATGGCATTTGACATACTGCTCCAAGATATTTTGATTAAAAAACAAAAATGATATAAAATTAGCAGGGCACATATTAAACTGCTAGCTCTCAAAATGCAGCTGTAAATGGGAAATTATCTAGCAGATCCGTTTCCAGTGGGGTTCCAATGTGGTTCTGGTGCCCACAATTCAAGAAGAATGTTGATAAATTGGAGAAGGTTCAGAGAAAAGCCATAAAAATGATTAAAGGATTAGAAAACCTGCCTTAGAGTGATTGAGCTCTTTCAGTCTATCTGTTTAGCTAAACTAAGAGAAGGTTAAGGGGTGACTTGTTTATAGTCTAGAAGTACCTGCCTGGGGAACAAATATTTAATAATGGGCACTTCAATCTAGCAGAGAAGGGTATAACACCAACCAATGGCTAGAAGTTGAAGCTAGACAAATTCATACCAGAAATAAGATGTACATTCTTAATAGAGTAATTAACCATTGGAACAATCTACCTAGGACTGTGATGGATTCTCCATCATTGGCCATTTTCAAATCAATGTTGGATGTTTTTCTAAAATCTGCTCTAGGCGTCGGTCTAGATGATCACATTGGTCCCTCCTGGCCTTAGAATCTGTCTGCCTTCCAAATGGTTAAGGGTTAAAATGACAGGGCTGCAAAACCCTAATCATCCCCTGCCTGCTGGCTGAGAGAGAACCTTATGGTTGCCACCAGTTTTAATGGTGAAAGCCTTGAAGAAAACCCACACTCTGCGGCTCTGGGGGAGGTGCTGGCAGCTGTCACTCTGCGTTCCATGAGTTAAGTACAGCGCTGTGGCTCCCATGCACAGCTGCCGCTGGACCTTTTTGGGACCAGTCCACAATGGTCTCGCTGCTGTAACTGATTCTCACGCTGCCTCAGCGCCATCTGTTCGTCTCCGGAGCACGCAAACGCCAGTGGCAGCCTATCATGGCGCTTGTTACACCAGGGCACGTTTTTAAACTTCAAAACCTATTTCCATTCTTTGTTCTGCCCCAGGTTTCTGGTGTGGTCAGTCGTCTCTCCCTGTCGCTGTGCTCATTGTAACAGGGTGCAAGACTCTCGGACGGGAGGGGCTGCAGGCTGCAAATCACTTTTTAAAAAAATAATCAGTCGTGTGCAGCTGGTGAAGTTACTGGCATGATGCTTCTGATGTCAGTAGAAGTGCTGGGCTTGTGTGTGGGGAGGTGGGGGTAATACTTCTGCCCCGTGGAGTATTATCTTTTACAATCTAATTTGGATTAGATCTCAACAATACATTTAATCCTGGACAAAGTGTAGAAGAGCCTTTTGTAGTCAACAGAATTTTAATTTAAATACAGTAAATTTAAGCACAACACAGAAGTCAGCCATGCACGCTAGCATCCACTCACTGCACTCAAATTCCAAAGTGAATTAATTTTAGTTCTTAGTTTACGTGATTTTACATGGTCAGGCTCTTCATACAACAAGGTTGTTTTATAAAGACTCTGTGCACACCCCATTCATCAATCTGAAATGAAAACCATCTCGATCATACCTGTAAAGAGACACCAACTTGCAGACGAATTAAAGTAACACCTAAATAACAGAACTGAAAGACTGGAGGGGGAAATATTGTTAGTGCATTTGACAGCAGCTTGTGTAGTCAATATTTCTGTTTCCTCTCCACACTCAGAACCCAATTCTCCAAACAAGTGGGCATGTAATACACTACTGTGTGCTGAATGTTAATGCGTGCAAATGTTTCCAGGCTTGGTGCCTTAGTTTCCTCTCCTGTTTATGAGAGTTTCTTACACAGTAACAGGAGAAAAAAATGCATTAAATAGAAAAATTCGATTGTGCCACCACAACCCAGGGACACATGTAGTACCTGAGAGGACTTACCTCCTTTTGAAAAAACTGCCTAGATTTCAAGTTATTGGGTATCCTTTTAACTTAACATTTACAGGGAGAATCATGCTCTGTTCAGTGAACTCTCATTGTGAAATGGGGTTGCTAGGCTGAAATGTGCCAGTTCTAATCCCCTTCATACAGGAGAACTGAGAAGAATGAGCACTGAGACAGAGCATTTAAGGCTTACATGGTGGTTCAGCTGAGGTGCAAAAATCCTGTATCCAAACTAGCTACCACCTCCTGGACGGCTGGCTGGTTCGCTCATCCAGATTGTCACTGATACATCCTGGAAAACTAGTGAGGTAAGCTCAATGGGTTTTTCATGCAACTGGTGTCACAAATGGTTCTTCTCCGGCCCCCTGCTTAGAAATGGCCATTTTAAATAACATGTCTAACCCCCCTCCCGGTGAACTTTCAGGCTTTTGCTTTGCTGAGCCTGTCTTTAAAACTCTTCTCCCTGGTAGATGGAGGTTTTATTACTCAGCTGTGCCTGCCTGCATGCCTTTGGGGCCCCTCTGCTTCCCAAATTTAAAGACACCGAGTCCTGTTACTTGCTTCTAGTCTTCGCCTTGGCAGGCGCTCACTTCCTGCTCTGTATATAACCATCTGCCCAGAGGAACCCTCTCCTCTTCCTGTGACCGCTGCATCCACTTCCCTCCCACCTCCTTCCCCCAGCTCCTGCCTAACCTGCATGCTATCCACAGCACTCCACCAAACTTTGTCTTCTGCAAATATACTAAGAAATTGCTATGGACACTATTGCAAAATGTCAGGATCTACCTGCTTGCAGTCCTGGAACAATGATTGACTGTCTGCTGTATCTCGGCCCCTCTCTGAGCATTCCTGACCCACAAGGGACGGAGGGGAGGGGAAGGGGCTTTCCAACAATCATGTATTTTAAAGGAAAATTCCCAAAGAAACTCAGTGTCACATCTCCTCTTACCACTCAGTAATTAGAACCACCCACCCCTCCTAGGGACTAGTGTAACAAAATCCATGTTCTTCTGTGGTTTTTTTCTTGACTACTGACTATCAAACATGTCTGCCTTGGTACATGCCAGGGTGTCATGCTTAAAGGATATAAAACAGGTACTTTCTCTCTCCGTGTCTGAATGCCTCATTTCCCTGAGCAGTGAAAGCTGCTTTCTAAGAGGCAAAGGCAACCTGGCTGGCTTCCTGGAGCTGCTGGTTTCAAGTGTGACTTGATGCTGGCTTGTAATCTGAATACATTAAAAACCTTAACTCCTCAGATCTTGGAATAAATCGTCTCTCTGCTCCCAGAGATAAGCCAACCGGTTACAAGAGGGAGACCTGACAGCAAGGGAAGTCAGAGAACTTTGAAAGATCACTTCTAAACTTAGGGTTGCTTTGCATATTTCTTGCCTTGGAATTCTGTTCCTGAGCATTTGTTATATGTGAAGTTTCTAGGAGCATTTGCACAGGGATGTTACCTTTGCAAAGCCCCAAGCTGCTGGCTAACACTGTATGTCTATCTAGCTGAAAGGTTACTGTACTAATGCCGGTCATAAGCCCAGGCTCCAGTGCAGTTATGGTTGCAGACTGGAAATTCAGATTCTCAAAGGATACACTTGTTATTTCACCCCTGACATTTATGATTAACTGCAATATTTTGATCAAGCCCCTTTTGGCTAGATCAAAGTTCTTTATAAACTCAGATTCCTTTTAGAATAGATTTTAGAATGTGTTCAGTTTCTGGAGTACATGATCTAAGCATATTCTTCAAGGTCACTTATGGCTTAAGCTGGTATACTCCTTTGTGGAGCAAATGTGGGACATAAGAGACCTGTCTGTTGCATCTGTGGAGGGATCCAGTTGATGGCTCTGATGGGTGGGGTTCAGCGGCCAACTTCAGGAAACAGTGAGGCTAATGAGCGTCTAACCCCCCCCACAACAAGCTGGGGATATTTTGCAGCTGGCTTGGAAGGGGAAAAATCAGTTCTGCAGTTTGATCTGAACGGGAGAACGGTACTGCCGCATAAACGGCAGCAGTGGACAGACCCACAGCCACCCCACCTACCACTAGGCCAAGATCCTCTGATTAACTGGCACCAATGTAAACTCAGTACAGGCAGCAGCAGGTTACGTGAATTTTCAGTGCAAGTTCTCTTGCACATGAGCCTTCTAATAAGTCATTTATTGTCCATCACTTAAAGCATCCTTACGATAGGTCTGCAGTGTTAGTAGCGGGCACAGAATGACTGTAGCCACCACCTAGGTTCTTCTGAAACTATAAACCAGTCTGGCTGCAACTAGATTTTCATTAAACCTCTGTCTGGGTTATTTTACTCCAGCAAACAGCTGTTCGCCTCCATTTCCTCACTCCCTTCTTCAACCAGTTCTTGTAAGTCTGGAATCTTTCTTTTCACAGGCTTTTCTGGTTTCAAAGTGTTTTCCTAGCTGCGTCATTTTCTCAGCAGCACACAAGTGCCTCTAACGAGAGGAGCGCGTCTGAAAACCACAGACTGGGACTCCTGCTGCTGCAGTGTGCATTTTGAGGCTACAGAATTATTGCTTCAAAGCGTATGGTTTCCTATTATAAGGATGGACCTAAGAATACAGAGCCCCTGGCTTCAAACCAGATCTATAAAGATTTCTCATTTACTTAAATTTCTCTCAGCCATTATCTAAAATATATGTTAATCATAAACACCAAACGTTACACTCGCCACCTCCCTTGCTGCAGGGGTACCTGACCACCAACGGTGGGGAAATAGTGAGCATTTGTTGCAATAACTAGTCAGTGCGGGATGAATGCAACCTGAAGCGGACTAAGGTGTTGTAGTTCTTTGCAGGGTAGCGTCAGTCTCGGGACAGGCTAAATAGAGCTGAAGCTGGGCTCGCATGCTTTGGATACACTTTGATTTCAGCATCAGGATTTCGTCCAGTTTGGTCACATAATTTTCAAAATCCTAGAGTGGAAAACAAATCAACAAAATTAATGCTGGATGGTGGATGATGGGGCTGGGGGGGAATAACTAGCATGCACAGAGTGAGGCGTGAGGAAAAGAGCTGCTCTTCTGAAGCAGTAAATAAAAGTATGTTTGGCATTCTACTTCCAGTGTCATCAGTGCACTCAATATTCTCTTGTTAAAGGCCTGACCTTGAGAAATAGCACAGCTCTGTTTGCAAGAGTCTCGGGGCCCCAGCTACTGGGGCTAACTGGCTTATTTACAGTCTGCCTCCCTACTGCTCCCCCTGTACTTTTTTCTTCCAGTGAAGTTATTGCTGGCAAAGGGGGCTGGATCATAGATTGGGATGGTAACAGTCCTACATAACTATGGTATTTACTGGGTGCCAAATACAGTAGTAAGAAAAGCACATTTGAAATGGTCTCTGCTCTTGCCATTCTCCAGTTCAGCTGTCCCACCCTCTTCTCTCCAATCTCCAGGACAGATGCAACGCAAGCCCGTTCCTATCAATGCACCTCAGTCCTGACCTGGTGGGAATCAGCACTGTGACCATCTCCACAGCCCATTCAATTGTAGGCCCCACTCAGCTGGGCTTGTCCATGCGATTTTTTAGGGGGGCAGGGAAGGTGGTGGGGATGGGCTGGTGATATCAATACCTGTATACGAAGAACTGAACGGAGGCCATTAGGTCACATGGTAGGAATTTGTGGTGTTGGTAAGAAAGCTCTGACTCAATCCCAAAGTAAATTTCAATTGAAGAATTGCTGTCAGCGATCGGTTACAGAGCACAGTGACTTAGAATCATTTGAACTGTGTGCTATGCGGTTTGGATGCGCTACAACTTCTTATAAGGGGATTTGTGTTTCTAAATTATTATTGTGTTAGGGATTATTTGTTGGTTTTATTTCGGAAAGAATACTGCCTGTGTCAACCATTTTATTGGAAGGTTGTATCTGTGTCTCCCATGCACTTCCTTAGCTACATTCAAGACCCATGCCCGAGGGAAAAGAGGTTGATGGGCAATAGGTGGGCTATTCTAGGAGCACCCCGAAACCTGTTTTTCGGGGTAACACACCACTGCCATGGACTCTTACTTGCCCATAGGGAGCAGGTGAATATATTTTCCAAGTCGCTTCCAGTGAATGATAGAAATTCAGGAGGAAAAACTTAAATATTTTAAAAAAAGGAGAGCTGCCTCTGGCTAAACAAATGGAGTATTAGGAGGCTGCTTGTCAAGCCCCTTACTGAACATCCCTGGAAACATTATTCAGTAAAGCAGCACCAGTGCTGTCCGCTGGAAAGCATGGTAGACTTGCCACATGGTGGCTCCCATTCTGAATTCTCTGAGGCAAGAGTCCCTGCAGCCACACTTGAAGTTTGAAGCTGTTTGGAATTAAAATGCCTTTGACAATAGGGGATGCAGAAGGGGAGCTGAGCTTCAGTGATACAGACAGAGAGCTGAAAAGGCAGCAAGACTTTGATCTGGGAAATGTAAAGTAAAACAATCCTGGATTTAGAGGAGCAGAGGGGCTTGTTACAAAACCAGATGAGATCTGTGTGCTTTTACAAGCAAGAGAAGAGGATAACCTGAGAGGACTGGCTGGTGACGATGCACGTGGGGCTGTGTGGATGCCTGCACAAGGTAATGGGACTAAAACCCAAGGTGCGGATTGTGATAGTTATCCAATTTCCTGTGATATCCTGGAGAAAACTGACTAAGTTAAGCCTTATTGAACTAAGTCTGAGCATTTTAGGAGTTCATTACAAATGCAAAGGAGTATGTATTATTGTGGGCCTGAATGGAACTTCTTTAGGAGGAAGACAGGATTAATGCAATCTCTGGGAAGTATTGTGAGCTTCAAAAAACTATGCTGAACAATGGAGCAGACCTGATTGATCTTTTGGGACAATATATGTGAAGTGGAATTCCTGGGAACTACTTAGGAGGAGGGGATTGCAGACTCCCTCATATGGACTCAATCTCTGAAGCTTTGCAGGGGCGGGGCAGGGTGCGGGGGAGGGGGTTTGCATGCTGCTCACCTGTTACATGAGGGAAGTTCACACACAAACTGAATAAAGGAGTAACTGACTTACTAATGAGTGTGCTTGTTCTGAGTGAAAGCTGTTATGAACTTGTGACCACAAAAAACCCCCTGGGTGGAGCTTGAAGGACTGATCACCACCTTGAGCCCTGGTTGCAGCTGGGGTGATCTCTGGTAAGCTTACTAGCATACATGCAGCTTCTTTAATTATTTTAATATATTTTCTCTGTAATGCTTTTACCTTAAGGATCAATGTATTTTCATAGAATGAGCTGGGTGATAACTTACTTGTGGTCAATTACACTGTTTACTCTCTCTGAGGAGAGAAGTGAAACAGGCCTGCTTAGGCAGTCTGTCTTTTGCTGGGGATATCACAACATAGTCTGGGAACTGTGCAGCCTGGAAATACCTTGATCAGGAGGGAGAGAGACACGGGTCTCCACCCCAGAGAGGGGATAGGAGAGGAGCCTGGAGTGGGAACCCTGCCTGGACCCTAAAGGGGGAATATAGGGGCAGTTACCCTGAACAGTGACAAGGATATCCTAAGGCAGTGGCTCTCAACCTTTCCAGACTACTGTATCCCTTTCAGGGGTCTGATCTGTCTTGCATACCCGCAAGTTTCACCTCACTTAAAAACTACTTGCTTACAAAATCAGACATAAACATACCAAAGTGTCATAGCACAATATTACTGGAAAATTGCTTAATTTCTAGTTTTTACCACATAATTATAAGCCAATGGGAATATAAATATTGTACTTACATTTCAGTGTATAGTATGTAGAGCAGTATAAACAAATCATTGTCTGTATGAAATTTTAGTTTGTCCTGACTTCATTTAATGCTTTTTATGTAGCCTGTTGTAAAACTAGGCAAATATCTAGATGAGTTGATGTACCCCCTGGAAGACCTCTAGGTACCCTCAGGGGTACATGTACCCCTGGTTGAGAACCACTATCCTAAGGAATCCGTAGTGTGACTGAGGGAAGCAAGCCAGAGCTGCGGTGATGGAGCAGGACACCGTGGAAAGAACTGGGTGAGCGAGGCCCTGCTGACTAGGAATCAGCAGATCTGTGGTGGGACAGGTAAGGGAATCCCAGGTGAGAGATTGATATGTGAGGACCTTTTACTAATGTCTATATACAGGGAGACATCATGTTTCACCGGTGTGCTGATTTTCTGAACTACTGACTGTAATTTGACCCACACGGCAGTGACAAAAGCTTCATGCGGGAAGTAGAAGCATTCTGAATGCTGTGATATCCCTGGAGACTGGTATGAGATAAGAAAAAGATGTTTTAACTTAAACTGTTCACAGTCAGCATGTCATTCTCAATCTCTAGCCAAGTAACTGGCAGAGTGGAGATCAGCCAAGGCACAACAAGCCTTGGAACTGAACAGTCTCCTAGAAATCTGACTCGGGGATCAGATAAGGTTCGGCTCCAAAAAAGGGGAGAGACTGAGAACGGGAATTGATGGGTAGGATGTCACTAATTCCGATTAATGCTCTTTAGGATTCTTACAGAAGTTCAGTGAGCACTGAAGTCATCATTTGAAACACTTACTGCTGCCGACATCTGATTTATCAAGGTCTCTTCCTTAAAACACAGGGATGCCATTTCATCCAGCTGCTCTCGATGGGCTTGAATCACAACCTGCCTAATTAACATAACAAAAAAAATAATGATGGTTACATAGCTCTCCGTGCCACCTGTAACAATTATTAGTGGGCTCTGACAAACTTCTAAGGAGAGGAAATTCCACAGATGGAGGGCTTCAGCTGGGAAAGCTCTGCCACTGAACATATTCCAGGCAAGATCTTCGTGTCATGTACACCTATGTCGCTCCATTGACTTTAGTGGCCTATGCCAATTTACATCAACTGAAAAGCTGGCCTGGGGCATTTAAACAGGCTTCAGCTGCAAGCACTTCTCAGCTGGTCTTTGCTGTGATGACGGGGTACAAGAAAAGAAGAGTCTTCAACACCTTGAACTGAGTCTAGAAGTAAACAAGTAGCCAGTGCAGAGACTTTAGCACAGAAGCTATGGATTTATGCTGGCCCACACCACACAGAAGGCTGAGCAGCTACTTTCTGCACTAGTTTGAGTCCCAAGGACAGTGGATTGCAGTAGTCTAGCCACGGATGACTAAGAGGGGAGTGGCCCACAGCTTCTTGGCTAGTCATAGATGGCACAGTGGCCCATAATTCCTCTTACCAACTGGAATCCAGGAGCAAAAATGCTGCCCAGTAGGACCTTGAGACTGTGAACCATGCTGGTGAAAGTCTGGCACATGACCTTCCATACACAGCGCAGACACCTCTATTAACTCCTCTAGGTGCGTCTCCCTGCCAGCAAGCACTGCTTCTGTCTGAAAGGGGTTGAGTCACAGCCAGTTCATCTGGATCCATGTCTGTTAGATAATGGGAGGGCAATGTCTAGCTCAGAGCTGGGCAAACTCATATCCGGCCCGCGGGACCCTCCTGCCTGACCCCTGAGCTCCTGGCCAGGGAGGCTAGCCCCCTCCCCCACAATCTCAGCTCACTGCGCCGCCGGCGCAATGCTCTGGGGGGCAGGGCTGCGAGCTCTTGCCTGGCAGTGCAGCTGCAGAGCCGCGGCCTGACCCGGTGCTCTGTGCTGCACGGTGGCGTGGCTGGCTCCAGCCGGGCAGCCCGGCCGCCTGTCCTGGTGCTCTGGGCGGCACGGCTGTAGTGCTGCCAGTCACTGGCACTCCAGGCAGTGTGGTCGGGGGCAGGGAGCAGGGGGGGTTGGATAGAAGGTAGGGGAGTTCAGGGTGGTGGTCAGGGGGCGGGGAACGGGGGGTTGAATGACAGCAGGGGCTTCAGGGGGCAGCCAGGAAGGAGGGGGGGTTGGATGGGGCAGCGGGAGGCAGTCGGGGCAGGGGTCCTGGGGGCAGTCAGGGGACAGGGGAGGGGCCCTCCATAAAATTTCAGAAACCCTATGTGGCCCTCAGGCAAAAAAGTTTGCCCGCCCCTGGGCTAGCTTTTACTATCTTGAATGTAGGTATCTGATTTCGCTATCTGGTTAGCTGGACTGGCCGTTTCATATTTGTTGCCGTAGGGATGCAGTAGTTATCTAACAACTTCTCTATATATCTGACTCCAAAAAGGTGTGTGTACGTGTTTGTAAAATACATATAGCACCATATAAAACATTTAAGCAAAAGTACAATGTGTGTGGTCAGTGTGTCTAGTCCATGCAACAGAAGATAGTGTACTTGATACAAACTTACTGAGCCTTTCCCAGCGCTTCTCTGTTCCAGTTTGATGTTTCTGACGTATTGATCTGGGCGCTAATGATGGATGCATTTGGGCGAGTGTTTTGATTTGCTAATGATCTGATCTCTCTGGTAACGGATCTTGAATCCTGTTCCGCACCATCATCACAGTCTTGGGTAAAAATACTTTGCATCAGTTTACTCTTAAGCAGCCCTATTTCCTCACCACTGAATGACAACTTGAATGTATCTTCAGAATGGTTCAAGTCCTTGCTCCTGAATTCTGACCTGGGCTGCAGTGGGCTGCTTTCTCTAGAGGGGGATGAAGTTGTACACTCCACTCTTCCTGCATTCAGAATGGATGGGGCACATGAAAAATAACCCTTTTCAGGCAAATCAGCATGTACGGTCTGAGACGTAGGCCCAATGTTGGGTCCTTTACACATGCTAGATTTTTCTGGGCCGCTCAACAGGCTACCAGTGGTATTCTCAGCATCAGCATCATACTGCCTGCTGTTACCCAGGTATTTTCTGCACTTTAAGTTATGAAGAAACAATTCATCTTCATTCTCTCCACAAGGGTTTTTGACTCTGACAGATGCTGATGCTTCTGTCAAGTCTTCATCTCGGACAAATAAACCATTAATAGAACTTTGATGTGTGTTCCATGGAGATGAACCTCCAAGGCTACAAGAAGGCTTTGCATCATGACAGGACTGTGAGAGCTGCTTGTTCTCAGTTTGTGGGGAGTGCTGCAGAGTGGACTTCCTTTCACCGTGGTACATTTGTTCACCCAGCTCAGGCATGCTGTCTGTTGGTGAAGCTTTATTTCTAAGAAACTGCCTGGCCTCTCCCTCTAATCTTTTGCTGGGGCTACAGGTTTTTCTTTCCAACATCTGTTTCACTTGGAGAGCCTCTTCTTGATCAGCTGCCTCCTCGCTATCAAGGAATGACCTTGTCAGAGGGGCCATCAGCTCAGAAGTGAATTCTGATGAAGTATTAGAAGCTCCACAGGGGCTAGCTCCATTTTTTAGTTTCTTCCCTTCTACGTTTCCTGCAACTGGAGCTTGTCCATCTTTGCTGGATTCTTCCCTTTGTGCATGTGGAAGGCTGACCTTGTTGCATTTTGTAGTCCCCGAATCCAATGTGTGGAGAACATGGGGACTTTGTGTCCCCTTTTCTGGGAATGAGGAGCTTTCACCAGGATAAACTAGATGTCTGTATTCGGATTTGTATTGTTTGTGATCAGCTGGTAAATCCTTGCTGTTTTTCCAGTTATGGACAAGTTCTTCCCGCAAGCAATAAGGTTTCTCTGCAGTATTATTGTTCACAGAAGAATCAATAGTGAAGTCGTCCTCTGTGCTCCACTCAGACTGAGTCTTGCTGCTTTCTCCATCTATAATAGGCTCCCCTGGTTCTGGAAATGTAAAGTCCCTCCCATAGTCCCAACTGTCATTAAGTTCATGCTCTTGTGTATGTGTTGCATGTTCAAACAATAAACCCTGTCTCTCTCGGCCTTTCTCCTCCTCACTTTCTTGTTCTCTCTGATGAAGGAAAAATGAAAGCTGGCTGCTCTCACTGGTGTTTCTTTTAACTTTCCTTTGGTTGGATATAGGTGAGAAAGAGTCTTCACTAAAATCACTGTCGTCCAGGTCTTCCAGCAGCATCCCCTCTTTGCATTGTGAGTCCGTGGGAGGAAGGCTCCGGTCTTGTTTAACTGTAATTTCCTGCGGCTTGTATTGGGCTAAAAACCTCTCAAGTGGTTGATAGTTCAACTTCTGCTGTAGAATAGGTAGCTGCTGAAACTGCTGGTGGTAAAGGCGTAAATGTTGTTCCCTTTCTTTCTGATGTGGAGGGAGACTTGCCCAAGTTTCAATGCACGGTTTAGTAAAAACATTTGCACAGCGCTGACTGCTGTCTGATGGGTGATTGCCATCTCCAAAGGAAAAGCCATCTCTGGAAATGAGCTGCTTTTGTACAGGTTGCACTGTCTGTATTTTCAGGCATCTGACAGGTTGTTTATCTTGAATACAATTATCTCCTTGGCCACTCTCTTTTGTCTCTGGGACTGCAGCTGTTGCGACAACAAAATCTTTTCCAGTATGATGCTTCTCAGATGGCAGTGTCAGATCATCAATCTTTTTCTTCACGGGATGCCCTATCTTTAGCATTCCTTTAATGGGACTGGTGCGACTGAGCCATGGTGAGCTCGGATTTCCTTTGTGGACATGACCCTTGGCTCCTTTTGGGGTAGAGGAAAAAGGGACATTGGTTGGATGGAACACTGAAGGGGATGCCTTTATTCTCAAAGAACTTAAAGGATGATGGAGTCCTAGTTTTACTTTCTTTGGAGAGCTCTTATCTCCCATGTGCGTGGAAGGAGAGTTTTGGATACGTTTTGGAGATACATTTCCAGCTATCCGACATCTGTTTGTGACAGGGGTACAACATTTAATCCCTTTCTTTAGTTCTTTTACCCTGTAAATAAGGACTGTGCATTAGAAAAATTAAATGCTTTCAAATAATTTACAATATCATTAGAGCAAACTAATACTTTGGTACATTAAATATTGACTTCAATGTCACAATTTGGATTTTAATCATTGGCTAATCCATGGAGGCATCAGATCATCAGCTGCTGCAAACCTCCACAGAAGTAACTGCATTTCTGTAGCAGTTTCAATGGGGAACAATAACAATACACAACAGTTTTAAATTAGGAAGTGAAGAATACCTCTGACCAATTTAAACTGAAGGAAATTGTATCTACTTCTCCTCTCCTCAAAAACCCTCCTCAAGACCCACGTCCATCTTGATGTCTATAGGAAATTAATGAACTAACATGGCTTTTGGTGATAGCTGATATCAAGAACATTTTTGATGGTCTCTTTTATCTTTCTCCTCCACCCTTTTCTGTGTTGCTTGTGTTCGGAGTCCTTGACCCGAAGAGTTCACAATGCATCTTCCTCTGGGTACGGACAGCATCTAACATATTCTGGGAAGTACCATCATACAAATAAAACTAGAGTTTGTCAAGGATGTTGGGGTTATCAACCTTACTGTTATGAGGAGTACCATGAGATTTGAATCACTACAAGCTGTTAGGACCTAAATTATGTATCATCTGAAAGAAGAATTTAAAACACCCATGAGAATTAAGTGCCCCAATATAATAGTGTAGCAGATGAAGATTATGTTTATGCACTGTAAGATGCATTTTTTGCTCTTTGCCCTAAGAACTCACCAGTTGATGCAATCCAAATATTTTCATCTCAAACCATAACTCCTTTTTGACTCTCAACATGGAAAATTTAAGTCACCTACCTGTCAGCATATCGTAATGTGTTCAGGGTGTGTTCCGTAGCTATGTGGCTAGGTGACACATTAGCTATCATACACGTCTTAGAATTTCCAATGAAAGAATCTTTTAATACCTTGGAGGAGGAGGAAAAATATAGCTTAAGATTCTCAGCAACTAATGTATTTCTTTTAAACAATCCAGTTTAACAGTTTAGAACCAAGTGTCCCTCTCTTCTCCCACCTAAACAACTTGCCTCTGTTGTGATTTTTCATATAAGATTTAAACTGAATTCAAGTGTTGAATCTGTCCTTTAAACAAGCCCATTTTCTTACTGGGCACCCCAAAAGTGCCAGTGTGTTTGGGAGAATAAAGCATATGTTACAATTACAGTAACGTAATCCTGATTACAGCTTGCATGATAGTACTACAAAGAATGTAATCACGAGACTATCTCTAAGTGGTTGTCCACCATATGAACATCTCAGAAGAACTCATCTACAAGATTGTCCATATAGAACTTCACACAGGAATAAAATAACTTTATCCTGGAGTTTAGTGAACTCTCCACCACACCATTCATAAAATCATAGAATATCAGGGTTGGAAGGGACCTCAGGAGGTCATCTAGTCCAATCCCCTGCTCAAAGCAGGACCAATCCCCAACTAAATCATCCCAGCCAGGGCTTTGTCAAGTGGACCTTAAAATCCTCCAAGGCAGGAGATTCTACCACCTCCCTAGGTAACCAGTTCCAATGCTTCACTATCCTCCTACTGAAAAAGTTTTTCCTAATATCCAACCTAAACATCCCCCAGTGCAACTTGAGACCATTACTCCTCGTTCTGTCATCTGCCACCACTGAGAACAGTCTAGATCCATCCTCTTTGGAACCCCCTTTCAGGAAGTTGAAAGGAACTATCAAATCCCCCCTCATTCTTCTCTTCCGCAGACTAAATAATCCCAGTTGCCTCAGCCTCTCCTCATAAGTCATGTGCTCCAGCCCCCTAATCATTTTTGTTGCTCTCCGCAGGACGTTTTCCAATTTTTCCACATCCTTCTTGTAGTGTGCGAACCAAAACTGGACACAGTACCCAAGATGAGGCCTCACCAATGTCGAATAGAGGGGAATGATCACGTCCCTTGATCTGCTGGCAATGCCCCTACTTGTACAGCCCAAATTGCCGTTAGCCTTCTTGGCAACAAGGGCACACTGTGACTCATATCCAGCTTCTCGTCCACTGTAACCCCTAGGTCCTTTTCTGCAGAACTGTTGCCTAGCCATTGGGTCCCTAGTCTATAGTGGTGCATGGGATTCTTCCGTCCTAAGTGCAGGACTCTGCACTTGTCCTTGTTGAACCTCATCAGATTTCTTTTGGCCCAATCCTCTAATTTGTCTAGGTCCCTCTGTATCCTATCCCTACCCTCCGGTGTATCTACCACTCCTCCCAGTTGTGTCATCTACAAACTTGCTGAGGGTACAATCTACACCATCCTCCAGATCATTAATGAAGATATTGAACAAAACCGGCCCCAGGACCGACCTCATAACGGCTGCCAATTAGACATGGAGTCATTGATCACTACCTGTTGAGCCCGACAATCTAGCCAGCTTTCTATCCACCTTACAGTCCATTCATCCAGCCCATACTTCTTCAACTTGCTGGCAAGAATACTGTGGGAGACCGTATCAAAACCTTTGCTAAAGTCAAGGAATAACCCATCCACTGCTTTCCCCTCATCCACAGAGCTAGTTATCTCATCACAGAAGGCAATCAGGTTAGTCAGGCATGACTTGCCCTTGGTGAATCCATGCTGACTGTTCCTGATCACTTTCCTCTCCTCTAAGTGCATCAGAATTGATTCCTTGAGGACCTGCTCCATGATTTTTCCAGGGACTGAGGTGAGGCTGACTGGCCTGTAGTTCCCCAGATCATCCTTCTTCCCTTTTTTAAAGATGGGCACTACATTAGTTTTTTTCCAACTTCTGGGACCTCCCCCGACAGACAATTCCCCGGGGAGTAACTGTCTGTAGCTTTTGCTGTCAGCTGGCATTAACCTTGTGAATGCTTATGTTTCCTTTATAATCAGAATGAATGCTTGGGAAGCTATGCAAGTGTCCAGTCTCCAAGGGGTTAACAATATGCAGTCACCAAATCATGGCTTATTTAATTTTATTACTATCATTTCAACTCTGTTCAATGAAGTGTCAATCACTGGCTTGGTTTTTCGTTTTACCTGAGTTAATTTGCTTTGCCGGAAAGGAGTATGAGCATGTTCCTGATCCAGAGCCCGAATACATTCCTTTAACTAAAAAGGAGAGAGAGACAAAAAATGTATCAGTCACGCAACAAAAAGGAGAGATTGAAACGGTACCCAAAACTATGAGAGTTCACTATTTCCCCTATCACCCTTATATCCTTAGAACAGACAGCAGCAGACTACACTTCCTTACACTAAGGAGTGGGGAAGGCTGCCGGCTTCCGGAGACCCACAGATAAACATATGCACAATAACACTTGCAGTCTTAATGTCTGAGTGACTATTTCACCATTCCATAACAAGAGAGTCGCTTTGGCAGATTAATAATGGACACACACAAAACATTAGGGCTACACTTTCAACACAGAGAGTGGGATTTAGCTATAGAACTCCCATTAAAATTAATTGGACTTGAGCAGCTAAATGCAAGTGTGCCTTCCTGAAAAAGATACCCATGATCTATTTTCTTGTTAATAATTATCAGCAAGAACAGCACGTAATCTTGGAGAAACATCTGCCTCTTGATTTGTTCGTTGCCTATTAAAAGACTGATATTTTCAAATGTCCATCTCTTTTTACCATGTGTCTTCACCAGCACAAGTAGAAGTGTGTCACAATCCATACCAGACTCGGATGCTTTCTACGATTGAGAAAATGAACCATGGGCCCACTGCGGGAAGCCATTACTAGTGAGAGTACTAGCAGTGACAGGAGAAAATATCTTGAGACAGATTACAGTACTGTGGTAGTAACTCTAGCTTGAGACAGACACTGCATTCTTAATGGGACACCATCCACTTCAAATCACATTTTTTTTTCTGAATGTATTTTAATTATTGTTAGAAATTACACCTAAGAGGCCTCTAACTGAAAGAGATTCTCTCTCTATTTTAGGGTTTTATACTGCTAACCATAACAAGTATCTGAGCACCTTCCACATGAAATCAATAGCAACAAAGTTTCTAGTGAATGTTATAGATTTTAAAGCCAAAAGTGACCATTATGATCATCTAATCTGAGCTACTAACATAGGCCAGAGAACCTCATCCAATAATTTCTGCACTGAGCTCATAAACTTCTGTTTGAGCTATAGCAGATCTTTTGAAAAGACATCCAGCCTTGATTTGAAGAGTTCAAGTGATGGAGAATCTGCCACAGTCCTAGGTAGGTTGTTCCAATGGTGAATTATTCTTAAAATTCTATGGTATTTCTCCCTTTTTGGGGTAAAAACTCTGCTTGGGGTAGGGTTCAATGGTAGACCCCTGTGATCGGACCTTCAGAGGAGATTAGAGAAGAAAAAGTTTCTCTTTTCAATTTATTCACAAATTGCTTTGTAATGCACCTTTAATCAGTTTCACTCTGTCTTGCACAGTCAATTTTTTCTAATTTGTGTGGGTTATTCACACAACAAGAAGTAAAAGAAAAATCCGACTCTAAAACCACAAAAGTTGGTAGGGAGACTCATGGGCGGGCTTTACTCCTTTTAACAGGAAAATACTTTAAATTCATAAACTCACTAATATCAGGTTGACTCTCTCTCTTTAAACACTTGTTTCAATGAGCTTATAAATGTCTTCATAATATTTCCTTTCAGCATGAAAAGTCTCATGCTTTTTCCCTGTCCCGAAGGGAAGTTTTCTGGAAAGTATGATAAAAATTCATCCAGATTTTCTGGAATTACAGTAGAATCAGAGTTACGAACACCACAGGAATGGAGGTTGTTCGTAACTCTGTACAAAATGTTCTGATTGATCTTTCAAAAGTTTACAACTGAACATTGACTTAACACAGCTTTGAAACTTTATTATGGAGAAGAAAAATGCTGCTTTTCCTTTATTTTTTTTAGTAGTTTATGTTTAACACAGTACTGTACTGGATTTGCTCTTTTTCTTCCTTTTGTCTCTGCTGCTGCCTGATTGTGTACTTCCGGTTCCAAATGAGGTATGTGGTTGACTGGTCAGTTCATAACTCTGATATTCTACTGTACGAGAACAGAGACAATCAGGGGAATGGTTTTCCTCCCACTTTTCAGAGGCATAATTTTGCATTCCGATAACAAAATAAAAGGTGTTGTACACAAATATTACAATCAGGTCCACCACATAAAAATCACACAGCAGTGTGAAATGTAAAATATTTACCTGCATATATGACTCAAGTTGATGGAGATACGGTTGTTGTAGGAACCCTGGATCTAAATTGCCTGATTTCTGTGTCCTGTAACAGTTTTTTGTGGTATACTAATGGACAATGGTTCCAACCATTTGTTCTTGGGTATTAGAATGTGTTTATATGCACACAGAGTTGAGATTATCACCATAATAATAATAAATACTCTCCAATTCTAGAGGGCCTTTCAGTAGTGGATCTTAGTGTTTTTACAAACCTGCATTAAGCCTCACAGAAAAAGAGAACATGAATTTACTATAGAAAATATGGCATGGACTTACTATAAAATATCTGACTTTTCAGTGCTATTTTAATCTGGCTGTAGGAATATACTTAAAAAGTTGTTTTTCCTCACAAAGTCTTTTTCTTCTAATTGGATTCATGACTAGAGAGCAATTTAATTGTCAGCATTTAGCATTGTGTATTTTCCATTGAGATCCATCCACATGTTACTTCCTTGTTTACTGTCAGTCTAAGAACCAACCTAAAGAACAATAATTACAAAAACCTTCTCTACAAATGTGAGTAACCTACAGCTAAAAGGCTTTGGTTTATTTCTGCTCCTTCCATTTTTGTTTGTTTGTCTGAGTCTCTGGCATCAGCTGCCCTCTCGCTGCCAGCCAAGTCAATGAAAGAGATCCTAGAAAAAACAAAAAGATGCTTTTACTTTAGCTTCTTTTTTTAAGCTGATAGTGTGTTGCTGCTATGCCATCAGTAGAAAGATTAAATATTACTACCATAAAACAGGGGGAAATACCCACTGCAAGTGTCTCAGAGGCATCACAGTAATGAAATACCAGCAGCTACTGGAACAGAGTCAGAGCATTCTGGCACTGTAACAGACAGTCATAATAGGAAGTCTAATTACTTGTGATGAGTGTGCACCACGGTTTAATGGAGCAGCTATTTCAGGTATAACACATTCCCATCTCTAGATGATCACAATGCCAGTAATTTGAGAGAGAACACAGATTACTTAAAAAAGAATAACTTTTTGGGTCTCCTTCCAGCTAAAACAGATGTTTCATTCCAGTGTTGTCTGTCCTAATCAGATAGAAATGCAGTGCAGTTTATAAAGCCAATTAAAGGGAACTAACTGATGCACTGAATTGTCAGATGGTTTCAGAGCTAATGTATGTTCCTGCTGATCTTTCTTCCCTCAAGATCTCCATTTGTTCTCATATTCTTCCCTAACTTTCCTCTTTGGCTGCTAGCTATTTTACTGATCTGTAATTTCTCCCTCTATCTTCCTCTTCTTCCACAATATCCCCACCCTCTCCTACTATCACCTGCATCCCTCCCAGCTTCGTCACTCCTTCAATAACTAAAAACATGGCACACCTACATAACCACATATCCTTCTCTTTGTAATCTTATGCACTCTTCCTCCCTCCTTCTTCCCCACCCTCCCAATTATTTGTTGCTCAGACCTGCTCTCTTGTCTTACAGTTAGAATAAGCTCTTTGGGATAAAGATTGTATTTTACTTGTTTGGAAGGTGCCTAACATATTTTTTGACATCCAAAAATAATAATAAGCAGCTGACCATCTTTTCTCTGACTAGGTGGGAAGGATACCCACTTACTGCTGCAGCCAATGGCCATTCAGTAAGGACCTCTGGTACTGGGTCACTATTCTACACAGCCCAGGAGCTCAGCAAACACACCTGCAAATCACAGCTTGTATCCTGACTGTCCTTGCACTTGACTGCTTCACTACCACTCACTAACCATCTATGGCTGCTCTGCCATTGCAGATGTGCACGGTCTCATTTAAAGCCAACAGGATGAAATTGAAATGTCTCTATCAAATTCGATAAGTCAGCTTCCAACCTCACCTTCCACGCATTCTGTTTGCAGAGTCTTTAATTTGAATCTGGATGATAGCATGAGAACGGGAGGAATCTGAGTTGACTCCAGTCGCCCCAGTGCTACGCTCCTTCCCACCCTTCAAAATTACCTGGAAAACAAACAGGACAAAACAAAGGTAAATTGTACATACAAAACATGCACACTATTCATATAGTATATTGATTCAGAACCCCATGTATTGGTATTCAGTGCGGCTGACAAAGGGTTTATAAAGTGAGACCATTCATAAGAATGTCAGTGTATTGAACTTCCATTCCTATTTGTTAAATTACTACAATACAAAATCACATGGAATAAATGTATGGTGGAAATGAAAATAACAAAATGAGGCTTCAGAGGTTACCGTTGGACTCATGAGCAGGATGATTTTTAAAAAAAATTCATGTTCTAATCTCATTGAAAGGTTTAGTCAGCCAGAAATCTAAGAGGCAAGTAATGTGTGACACCAAGTGCCAATCCACTCATCCATCCCTGTACCCAGGAGCAAATGAAACATTGTCAAAGCAAGCAGCAAGGTTGACGTGATCAATTATATTCAGATTTAACTACCAAGAACGGAACAAGGTGAGAGGTGGAAGATGGGTTAAGGGACCTTCTTGGCTACAACTCTGGATAATTCTCTGTCCCAAATCTCTGAAGAGTCACAAGATTGCTTCAGCGAGCCCACCAACAATGGGCATCGCAAGGAAACAAAACAGAGTCTATATTTTAGTTTATGGAACAATAAGAATACAATAAAATGTCAACCTAGCAAAATCAAAACACTCTTTAGATACAAATATACAGTATTCATGCCTTCTGCTGGATGTCCACTCTTAATCAGCAATCTAACTGGCTGCTATAGCTCCTGAATATTGTTAAATCAGAGCTAAATTCAGGGAAGAGTTTGTGAACAGAAGCCAATGCATCAGTAAATAATGAATAATCATGAGGTATGCCTTTAAGACTCTTCTAATACATTTGGTAGCATGCTATTCAAGAGCATCAAATGAGTCTAATGGCTCTTTCTGTGTTCAAAAGAGCCTATGGACAATATGAAATGAGCTGTTTTGCCAAGATATCTGTGAGAACAAAACCATGTAATAACTCTTCTGTAGGCAGGATGTGATAATACAGAGGAATGTATTAATCTACTGTATACCAGATCTGCACTCGAATTTGCAGAACTGTCTCCAGCGTATCCTGTGCTTAGAGTTAATGGAAAAACAAAACCCCAGAAGATAGTGTCTGTCGAGTGGTATATAAATGGACAATATTGTTCCAAGTCCTAAACAATAAGTCAACTACACTATCAGGTAATAGTTTTCAATTCCTTACTGAGCTGAATAACGTAGCTGGAGTCGACGTACCTTAGGTCAAGTTACCACGGGGAGACGACGGGAGAAAATCTCCCGTTGACTTACCTTACTCTTCTCGTTGTGGGTAGAGTACAGGGGTTGACTGGAGAGTGATCTACAGTCGATTTGGCGGGTCTTTACTAGACCCACTAAATCGACTGCCAGTGGGTCGATCTCAGGGCGTCAATCCCTGCGGTTGTGTAGACCTACCCTAATGCTATCAACTTTTCAGATCAGCCATCTGTGTCTTGTTTGCCAAATGCAATGCATGCCAGTTTGTAAAGTTTTACTTACATTTTCCTTTTAGAACTATTTTTAGTGATGTAAGGTTAATGCAAAAATATTTCATAAATCTCTTCTGCAAATATGGATATAGCCATTTTTTTTTATATTCTAAGATATTTCAGGGTTGGTTTTGCTGGGATATTGTCATTTCTTGGGTGGTTCATTCAACCTCATGGCAAAGATCCCACCTGAGGTGTGGCCGTAGCAGTGACAGCTCCAAGTCAGCTTTTCATGGGGATCACTGTAACTTGTCTTAGCTGCACATGAATTCATTCATTAAAGGCAGTTTTGAAGGTGTCCCTTCGTGCTCTGCTGTGGCCACCAAGCTGTTCAGAGTTGTACTGATGCTCTTTTGGAGCCCCATAATGGAATGCACATGTGTACATTATACAACCTGGAGCAGCAACACCTGCGTATGCCAAAAATGACCTTCTCCACTCCACGGTAACCTATTTGATAAGTTAGTGCAACAGAGGCTTTAAAAGATAAAATAAGCATTAACAATCAAATTACCTCTAATAGTAGGTCTACAGTATCCACTTGAACCTCACGCAGGCCAACTATTTGTACAACATGCTTACTATCTTCTCTTGCAAAAAGTCTGCAGAGGAAACAACAGGGCTTAGTAGAAAAGGGTTATTATGAAGAAAGTCTTATACAGTAGTAGTGATTCTGCCTACACGTCAGTGCTATAGAATAGTGGTGCTCAACCTTTTTCAGTCACGCCACCCCCTTACCAGTAATGGAATCTGTCCGTGCCCCCACACCCCCCCATGACCACATAGCCAAGGCTTTCTCAGCAGTGGAGCTTGGGCTGAAGGCAGAGGTGGGGAGCGGAACTGGGAATGGGAGAGGAGCTGGGGCTGGTGTCAGAGCTGGTCTGGGACCAGAGCAGGGGTGGAATGGACCTGCTGCTGGAGCTGGGCTGGAGGTGGACAGGGAGTGAGGGCAGAGCTGCGCCTGGAGACAGTGCTGGACTGGGGGCGCAGCAGGTCTGGAAGTGTGGCACTCCCTCCCTGCCCCCCAAGGGGGCTGGCCCAGCCCCTGCTGCGCACCTGGAAGTGTGCCACTCCCTCCCTGCCCCACATGGGGGCTGGCCCCAGCCCTGCCACCTGCCTCCCCGAATGTTCCTCCAGGGGGCACGCCCCACAGTTTGAGAGCCACTGCTACAGAGAAGTATTGCAAGGAGTGACTAGCAAGGCAATGAATCAGGTTGTCATTGATATACCACCTGTCATGTATAATATGTACTTTTCAAATTTCACTGTTAAAGGGACACTGGAAGTGTGTATTAGCTGGATGTTCCTGCTAAAATGATCAGCACTGAAATAGTTAATGATGGCATTTAAATTGCCATCTTTAGATTTCAGAGTTCACACCTCTCTGAGAGCTTTTGTTTCAGGCTGCCTCCAGGCTCAGGAAGATCACACTGCATCACTTAACCTTGAAAACATGAATTGAGTATATCTTCATAATCATGAAGGCTCAAATTTGTTTTAATGACAGCTTAGGTTCTGGAACATAGTTCTGTGGCAGTAGGTGGATTCTGCAGCAGATCCGACAGCTGCAGAATCAGAGTACATGAGTGACTCTCTGCTACAAATTACAGAGAAGTGAATGTTATGGTATAGTTGGTAATACCAACTGGTTGGCTTATGTCCAAGGAAACAGCCCTATGGACTATAGCTCAACATCAAGAAGGCCTTTAAAAAGGGCTGCAGGAGAGCCAACACAGAGAAACATGCTTGCCTCATGATAAGGCACAGACTCTCTGAAGCACAAGGAAGCCTCTTTGCACTGCATTGCAGCATGCTCTCAAAGTGCACTCCCCTCAAGAGCCCCAGTGGTTCCAGCTGAAAGCTAAAACCATCTTGCCAGGCTTTTATTATTCAGCAGAATTTAGCCTGAATGTTATCTTGTTTTGTTGTGTTTAGATATTTTCGGTCAGGTAAGTTTTTTTTATCTGAGGAACATCTTGAGTTCTTTTGATTTTCCTTGGGTTTAGCTTATCCGATGAAGTGAGCTGTAGCTCACAAAAGCTTATGCTCAAATAAATTGGTTAGTCTCTAAGGTGCCACAAGTCCTCCTTTTCTTTTTGCGAATACAGACTAACATGGCTGTTACTCTGAAACCTTGGGTTTAGTGCCACTGTACTGACCTAGATACTTTTGCTACAGAATTATTAAAGTCCGCACTCCAAGTCACACCCTCTTCAGAAAAGAGATTAGTAAACAGCCATCTTGGGGGAGTCGGGGGCCCCACCGCACTGCCAGGGTTGAGAGAAAACTGAGGAGCAGTTTGCATTTTTTCCTTCCTATGGGACTCTTATCCGTAATTCATTCTGCTTATTTTCAGCTGCTTTGTGCTACTCAACTGTTCCTAGAGTGTGTAAAATTCCAGTTCAATCTCAGGTTACCTCGCTGAAGAAAGGTGAAAAGCTAATGTGACTCTGCCACAGGATACTGTCTTATCACTGTTCATCACAAGGGGTGAAGCCTGGCAGAGTGTATCTAATACAGAGTTCATCTCTCAGATTTGTGTCTTTGCTTGGATTGATTTTATTCCTGTAGAAATAACACAAAGGGGGATTGTCTATATATGCTACAAAATTTAGGGCCAGATTCTACTATGTTTACTCACATTGAGCAATACCTTACTCCATAAATAGCTCCATTTAAATCAATTTCACTTATTAGAAAACTTAATTCTGTTCAATCCAACTCCATAATGAAATAAACTGATTTATCATCCTTTTTTCACAGCAATGTGTCTCTTTTATTTAAATACCTTCTCCTTCCATTTAGCAGGTCATAAAGCTGTCCACAGTAGATCTCATAAAAACTGATCCATACATGGAGCTCTCTCCTTGACTGGGATGCCTCTAGTTGTCTAAAAATGTCTTTAGCAGCCAGTGCATAGAGTCCTGGGTTCTGGTGACTCCCTATCATAGTGTAAGTCTTGCCAGCACCAGTCTGTCCATATGCAAAGCAAGTGGCGTTGCCTCTGTAAAGATAATTTTTATTTTTAGTACTACAACTGATCCATTGAGGTCTATTAAAAGAGATTCTGCAATATTAATATCTACACACACTGCTGACCCTCAGTGATGGGATTTTATCATGCATATCCATCTGAGATCCTGAAAAATACAATCTGTTATATCAGAGATTCTCAAATTGTGTTCTATGGAGAAGGGGTAGAGACACAGCGCTGGCTCTTGTCCTTGTTTCCACGTGCTAAAATGACATTAAAAGAAGCTAAAAATACATTAAAAACTTTTGCAGTATTACTTTTCCACGTAAACGATTGTAGCTACCACAGGGATGTTATGTGATCATGAGTGGGGGAAAGGACTGATTGTGAACTGAAGGAGAGCAGGTCTGCATGATTATGAAAGCAAGGAGTAGGGTGTCCATGAAGCCACTTCCATATTAACATATGGTCCACTCAATGAAAAAAGCTTAACAACCCTAGAACTACACTTTGCATGTTGAAGTTTGCTTACCTCAGTTTACTCTCAGTTGCTATATTTTTGTCTATGGGTGTATCACTTTAACCTTACATGAACAAAGTCCATAAAATGCAAACTAATTCTCAGTGACTACACAGCAAGTTATCCTCCCCTCTTAGATCTCCCTCCCCTTTTCCCAAGGGCCTGATTCATGTAAATCCAACAATGAGAACACTGGTGATAGAATTTCTGGCCCAGCTGATGATACTTGGAGCTTCTTGATAACAGAAAGCTTCATCTTGTTCATTTTCCAGTATAGACATGTAATTCCTTTCCATCAAGAGGTCAAAATGAAATTATGACCTATTCAAGCTTGCTGTTCTCTGTACTCAAATACAATTATACATGTAAAACCACCCCGATTTTTCCATTAACCAGAAGGTATATTATAAGTCTCTCTCTAAATAGAAATAAGTAAATAAAATAAAGATAAACCACAGCTTTATTGATAAAGTTTATAATTCCTTTATACTACTATGAACTATATAAGTACATTTCAAAGTGCTTTACAAACATTCTCACAACAGTCCCATGAAGGTGTTTTATTTCTCTTTCACAGATGGGTAAACTGAGCAACTGAGTTCTGTGGGACTTACTCTAAATCACGAGGAAGTCTGTCAGAGCAGAGAATTAGGATCCTGGAATCCTGACACCGAATCTCTCATTCTAACTAGACCAAACTGCCTCCCTAGTAATCCTGGGTGTCTGAGTGTGCACCCCTTCTGCAGACAAATCTCCCACTGAATACAAGGGGAGTTTTGCCTGAATAAGGACTGCAAGGTCAGGCCCTTTGTTTGTCAAAATTGTATACACAGACATTTTTCTATATTTTATGTACACACACACACACACAACCTTAAACAGGGTAAGTGGAAAAGGTGAAATTAATGTTTTTTTAGAGAAAACTGAAGTTACACATCAAAGTCATACATGAAAAATGAAAACTAAAAGGATAAAAGGAATAAATGTAAGCAATGGCTCCCTACCCGTTAAAAATGTGCTGAATGAGGGGGTGAGCAGTCTTCATATACACATCCTGATTGGTACATGCCTCCCCAAAGACTTCATCAAAATAAAAAACATGCTGAAAAATAAATATGATTTTTATACTAAAGGAAATTTCTCTCAGTTCTCCTTTACCCCATAATGTGTAGCACATGCTATGGATCTTATCCACCGCTAACTAAAGTCAACAGAAGTTTTTTCATTGACTTCAGGAGGCTTTGGAGCTGGTCCTAAGTGACCAAGTAAAACTCACTTTTTAGCAGCATCAAGCCACAACCCACCAAAAAATAGAATATGGAAGTAGAAAATTAAGAGAAGATTCTGTTCCCTCCCCCCCACCCCCCATCATCTTCAAGCATAATGTACAGCAGCCAAGAAACAAAAGCATGAGTGTAACTTAAAAACAAAATTAATCTATTTATGAAATGAACCAACCCACAGCAACACAGTATGGTTATATAGTAGACAGGATCAAAATCAGGTCATAGATCCATTGTGATCTACATTAGCTATTCCACACACTTAAAATGTGTGCTGGAGAGGATCAAACCATTCGCATGCAAAGCTGGATTTTACTATCTGAGAAGTAGAACTCCTGCACTTAGGACCTGATCCAAAGCCCACTGAAGTCCATGAAAAGATATTTTTGATTTCAGTGGACTTTGGATCAGCCCCTTATAGATTTTAAATTTTGCTTATTGGGGTTGCTCTCACTTCAGTGAGGGCCCCAGTGGGACAGCATCTGTAACATTATACTTCAGTACAGTACAAACAAAACAGCGCTGGGTAATCTCAAATAGAAGAGTTGCAGAACCGATGACTACATGAATTATGCATAGATGATCCATACGAACATACATGCAAATCTAAATCAGTTTCAGTAAGGCTATGGCATATTTCTGCTTGCACGATCAGTGATTTATAGCAAGATTTGTTTTGACAGTATTGCCAGAATATAATTTAGTTGGGGAGATTTATTTTAGCATTTAGATTCCAAGGTGATAGGCATTTATATAGCACCTAAGATAGCTAGCTACATGGAGACTGAGGGAGTGGAATTACAGCATGTATCTGACTGTGAAAGGCGTTATATGAATGGTGCCTGAGAGAGTTAGCAAATTTAATTTTACTACCCTGAACAGTTGCTAGTCCTCGGATTATAAAAATAACACACACTAGGGTCAGTATAGCTTGTGCTCTCTAGAAATCAGTTCTGTTCCTGGTGCTGTCAGTCAGAATGAGAATTTGAACTATGTCAGCAGAAGGTACCCAGGATTTAGAAACAAAGACCAAATGAGAACTGCTCTTTGAAAAGCATTTGGCTCTGGAGTGAGGGAAAACTAGGAAAGAATCAGAGGACGTGTGTGACTCATAAAATAGAGATACTGCACTGAAATCCTGTGGAAAGTGGCTATAAGGAACTCAGCAGGCAACTGCATTCTAACCCCGCTTTTGGTAGAGGGTCTTCTTTTGGCACCCAGGCCTCGGAAAAAGGATGTTAATTTTTTGACAAGCAAGGTAGACAGGGAGCAAATGCTAGTTTTTAGAGGAAAAAAAGGTGTTTATTGGGAATTAAAATTCTGGGCTCGCTTCTCCTCTCATACGCTGGTGTAAATCAGGAGTAGTTCCAATGGATTTACATGGGGTAAGTGAGAGAAGAACCCAAACTTCTGTGTTTAATGTGAAAAAGAAAGAAAGGTCTTTTTTTTATTTCCATTACTGAAATCCCAAGCCTGTTTTCATCTCTCACTTGATTGTTAATGCATTACACTGTCGCTCCACCACTCAGGCAGCTAGCACACTACTCCTACTCATTATAAATGGAAAGGGGTTTTAAGAGCAAAAGGAGCTCATATTACCTGCAGAATATACTGAGTAAGATCAACTGCCTCCTTCTTCTCATGGAGAAGAAGAGTTTCTTTATCTTCCACTGTGATGATATTAACTTCCCCCCGCCGCTCCTCTCTCAGGCCCAGCGGGCGTTTTCTGACACACACTCGGATTTTGTCAGTCTCTGTCCACGGCATCTCCTTCTCAGAGGTACTAGATCTAGAACACAGGATCACAAATTTGTGTTTAAAAAAAGAGGATGCTAGACAATTCAAAATATCCATGGACTTGGCCATAAACTCAATTGTTAACTGTTACTGTTTAGCGAAGCTAGCTCGGTTTCTCTCATTTTGAAAGATCTCCAAGAATTAGATATTATAAATGTGAAAGCTTCTATTGTGTCTCTTAAAAGTGGGGATGCAATTCTTTTAGGTACTTTTGTTAAAGTGACAGCACTGATTTTTTTAATATCTATTTTCCTTGTAATTCTGAGCCTATTGCTGACCCCGCATAACTTCGGGTGTCCACAAACTGACGATCCAAAATAACATAACATAAGATCCAATTTTCTGGAGATTGTTCTGACCAGGAATTTCTTCGGACTTTTTCATAAGAAGATTGCCCTGCCCCAGGAGATGACATATTCTTTGCCTCTCATAATGGACCCAGCTCTCTTAACAGCTCTCTCCACACAGCTTTCATTAATATCGGTCTCTCTTTGTCCTTCTTGAACACTTTCATTAAGAAACCTGTGGCTCTTGCAATCTCTTCTCCTGGCCTGAATCCTGTTCTTCTAATCATTCCTTTTCATTTTGGGTAGAGGCTTATACCTTCCAACTATCCCCTTCACTGTGGAATACCACAAGATTCTTCCTTTAGTACTCTTTCTTGTCTCACTGCCAGTTTCAACTGTGGACACAACTTTTGTGTGGTTGGCATCCAGCATTATATATCTTTCAACATACCCATTAATCCTTCTCTTTTCCATCTGTCTGTGTCTCTACTTTGTCAGCTTCTGACTACACCATAACTTCCTATTACTCAGTGCTTCAGAGACTGAAATCTGATTAGTTGGTAAGAAGCCCATTCTCTCACATCTCTAATATCTGTCACACTCCATAATTAAGATATAACCTATGTTCCAAGGCCAGAAATCTCAGTCAAACTTGATTCTCAATGATCTTTTCCTCCCACATTTCCCTTGGCTGTAAATCTGCCCATTATCAACCCTATGGTGTTGCTAGAATTTATACCTCTTTGACCCTTAAATTCCTATCACATAATAATTAGTTGTAGTAGGACAGTAGCACCCACAATGTGCAAGGTGCTGTATAAAGCAATCATGAGACGTTGTCTATAACCTGAAACACTCAGTCTAAGAAGAACTAAGAAGGAGAGGGGGTACAGGTTCGCTTGTGTTGCCTGCCAAGTTTACTTCAACTCTCTTCCTGCCTCCCTCAGAGACATTAAGTCATTTCTTCTCTAGCTGATTAACCCACTGTATAAAACACCTTGAAATACAATGTATGGAAGATGCTGTCATTAAAACATGTCATTTCCAATTTTCCATTTTTCAAGCACTCTTCAGCCAAATGAAAAATGATTTTCCACCTGGCTCTGAATCTGAATTAGTCAGTAACTATCATTTTAATCAAACCCTTGCCTTACTTGAAATTAAAATTTCTGTCCTGATGTCCAAAAGCTCTTTCAAAATCTTTTAATGCACAACTTTAAAGCAAACATGCACTAGACTTCTGTTATATTAAAAACAATATAACAAGGGTATTTGTACCAGCTCTTCCACTTTTATTGGGACTGCAGGCTTCTGATTTCAATGCTACTGTATTGCCAGTTTTGATTCATCTAAAAGTACAGTGCTCAGAAATAAATGTTAACAGCTGTTCTCTCAAGGGGAAAAGAGGTTTCCATTCCAATATAAGGCCTGATCCTATAGCTCTTAGTCAAACATGTATTCCCATCAATTTTCCGCAGTAGAACTTCTCACATGAATAAGAATTACAGTCCCTATATTTGAATGGAAACCTCTTCACCCTTGAGAGAACATTACAGTTGAGATCATCTGACATGCTTGAGATAAAAGTGCCCTCCTGATACAGGGGGTCCCCTGGTATATGTCAGGGTTGCGTTCCTGAAAAGGGCAATGGATGCTGAAACAACGGATACTGGGGAATTTTTCCCCATAAGAAATAATGGCCTGCCCCACCTCTTCCCACCCAGCCTCTTCCTGCCCAGTTCCGCCCCTTTCTCTGAGCGTGCCCTGTCCCTGCTCCTCCCCCTCCCTCCCAGCACCTCCTGAACGCCAGGGGAAACATCGAAAGAAAAGCTATGCAAAAGGTGAAGTGATGGATATGTGGATCGGGACCAGAGTGAATCGGAACACGTTCTCCTATTGATGAGTGATGGATATGCGAAACGACAGATAAGGGGGAGACGTATACCAGGAACCCCCTGCATAAGCAGGATAATGCTAGGGACCAGACGTTCTCAGTGAAGGGTCACTAGTTCTGGAACTTACTTCCCAGATCAATTTATCAGAGCCTGGATTTCGTGACTTTCAGGACACAATGAAGGAGTCACCTCTTCTTCCAGGCTTTTCCTGGGCATTGAGGAAGCAGGGAGAATTAGTGAGGGACTGATGAAAAGGAATGCTTGAAGCCTTAATGGAGACCTTATTGATGTTAGAGAAGGGATTTTTAGAAGTTCTGTCTTGTTGAGAGACACATTTTATTACATATACTTTGTACTGGATCAAAGTATCTGTTTTAATTCCATGTACTACACTCGGCATTTAAGACAGATTTATAGGAAATCTAAACAAATAATGATTCTGTTCTCAGGTGGCATAGAGATATATTTTGTATTATTTTCAAAAGAAGAGAGGCAATTGGGAGCCTGGCAGAGGCAATAAGGGCAGAAGAAATTTACAAGTGACTCTGTCTGCTAACATTAACATCAAATCATTTGCTATGACAAGTGAAAAATATTTTAAAACATGTTAACAAGAGCTATTTATGTTTCTGTATGCTTAGTTTTATGACATCATTCTACAGTGTTCTTGACAGCTGAGAATGTAGTTATATTTGCCTTCACTTCCAAGGCCCTTCGGTACCTAGCCCCATCCAACCTATTCTTTCATTCACTATTGAAATGTAAACTCCCACTTCTGACTGGCCCAAGATGCCAGCCTCCATTACCCATTATCAGATTTTCAAACGTACCTTTATGCTTTCTCCAGTGATGTCCCTCACCTTTAGGAGGAGTTCCCCATAAATATCCACAAAGCCCCACCTCATTATCCACCTTCACTCCCTCCTTAAAACTCTCTAACAATTTAAGCTGCTGATGTGCTGAGACCACTGCCTGCTATGCTGACTTATACTGTCTCATTGTTTCCTTGGACTCCTCTATCTATATCCATCTGTTGTCTCTTGTCTTAGACTATAAGCTCTTTGGGGCGGGGACTGTCTTTTTGTTCTGTGTTTGTACAACACCTAATACATTGTGGTCCTGATCCTTGACTAGGGCTTCTAAATATTACAGTAATACGAAAGGCAATAATAATAAATATTACTTAATTTTATCATAAACCCACTTATAAGTAGGAAAAAATAGATTTAAATATGATGTGGATTAAAAATTCTCCATGCCAAAGTATGTTTCACATCATTTTCCAGCAGTACAGCTGTAAAACTAGCTTTTGACAGCAACTCACTCTTGGGCAGTTTACAAACATCATGTCATTGTAGAATTTGCCAATCCTATAAAAGTATTTTCAGAAACATTCTGTAGAATGTAGTGATTTTTGTTCTGATTTGGATTTGTGTGCATGGAAATATTCCAAGCAAAATAAGAGAAAATGCTAACAGGTTTTCAGATGTATTTCCAGTAAAGTGCAATGCTCTTTGGGAAACACAGAGGCATTATATGCACTAAATTTTCACCTCTAGAGACTCTCTGGTTCAAATTTTGATTTAGTTCACAAATGAAAATGACTTTGTTGGTTTCCTCTAGTCTTATCTATGCATATCATAAAATACCCAAGACTTAAGAAATGCCCTATATTGGAACAGCATGGAGGTGGTCAGTACCTCAGTACGGGAGTTCCATAACTGGATTAACTTGGGAGTGCTGCAGCTCAGCAAGGAAGTTCATCAGCTGGTCTCCATGCCGGTGACGTTTATACAGTATTTGCCCGTACTCTGCCCAGTCTAAGCCAATACTATTAGTTCTTAATTTTCATAAACATTAAATTTATCCAGATTCTTTTTTAAAGTGATACCTCAGGAGTTCCCTTAATAAAAAACTATATCCATTGTAATATGTGTCACTTTTACTGGGGAAAACTTGTGACACAGTTTGCTTTCAGCTTGAAGTGCAATATTTTGTGAAAAAACAGTTTTAATTATGCAAGATGGCTACACTGAAAAATATGAGAAACTGACCAGAACAAAAGCAAAACAAAAGCATAAGCACTGCAAGATACTAAAGCTTATTCTTAGCCAATTCTGGTAAATAGCAGCTGGTGAATTCAACTGAATTTTTTTTACTAGTGTTGGAAAGTCCCAAGTGCTAGTTAATGTTTCCCTCCCGCACAGGATTTTCCATCACCCTTGCAGAAGTTATGCATTGTTTGATTCTAGTTATACATAAAGTTCATTTAGAGTCTATAAAGAAGCATCTTCCTTTTTAAGCTTCTAAAGGAGTGATTAACTGTGCCAGTTAACTCCAAACATAGTGACTGATATAGACCGACTGGCTAAGCAGTAGTTCTGCAGAAAAGGACCTGGGGATTACAGTGGACGAGAAGCTGGATAGGAATCAGCAGTGTGCCCTTGTTGCCAGGAAGGCCAATGGCATATTGGGCTGTATTAGTAGGAGCATTGCCAGCAGATCGAGGGAAGTGATTATTCCCCTCTATTCGGCATTGGTGAGGCCACACCTGGAGTATTGCGTCCAGTTTTGGTCCCCCCACTACAGAAGGGATGTGGACAAATTGGAGAGAGTCCAGGGGAGGGCAATGAAAATGATTAGGGGGCTGGGGCACATGACTTACGAGGAGAGGCTGAGGGAACTGGGCTTATTTAGTCTGCAGAAGAGGAGAGTGAGGGAGGATTTGATAGCAGCCTTCAACTACCTGAAGGGGGGTTCCAAAGAGGATGGAGCTAGGCTGTTCTCAGTGGTGGCAGATGACAGAACAAGAAGCAATGGTCTCAAGTTACAGTCTAGGTTGGATATTAGGAAACACTATTTCACTAGGAGGGTGGTGAAGCACTGGAATGGGTTCCCTAGGGAGGTGGTGGAATCTCCATCCTTAGCGGTTTTTAAGGCCTGGCTTGACAAAGCCTTGGCTGGGATGATTTAGTTGGTGTTGGTCCTGCTTTGAGCAGGGGATTGGACTAGATGACCTCCTGAGGTCTCTTCCAACCCTAATATTCTATGAGTCTATGAAATAAAAGTTAATGGTTATTACCTGATACAAGAATGAGGTAGTCCATAATTATACCCGGAAATATGAGTTACTCTTTGTATGATCGGAGCTTCAGAATCCCCCAACAGAGGGACAATGTTATTTGATGAATATATTGTAGGACACTCCAGTTCATTTTGTGTGCATGTTCCAGGAACAGTCAGAATGTCTCTTCTGGTTATTTTATTGTCCGCTGAGTCTCCTGGTAGAACATGTCCTAACATTTTCACCAAACTTTCCTTCTCTTTGTTAGCATAGAAATCAGAGAAACTCTGCAATTCAAGTTCACAGTCTTTAACTGTTCCATCCTTTTTCTCAAAGAGGGACTCAAAATGTAGTTGTCTACGAGGACCTGACCTGGTCACCTGAGGTTCGACGTAGAGGTCACATGGTTGAAAATCGTGCTTGGTCGTGTCTGCTCCTTCCTCTTCTTCCTGCATAATCTTGATAATTCTAATGAGTTGAAAGAGGCGCTTGCGATCATTCATGTTATGGACCCCTAGTTTGGCATAATCTTTCATGGCAATCTTGGCTAGTTCATCTATCTTCTGAAGGCCCAGGGCAACAAACTGAGGATAATATTTTTCAAGTTCTGCCTCACAAAGGCATTCGTACAGACATGATGCCATCTTCAATTAAGCTCTATTAGAAATCAAACGAATGAAACGTTAGAGCCATACATAGCTGACAAAGGTAACAAAGAAAAAACATAGCATTTCCCCAGCTATCTATAGATGTTATTATCTACAACTAGGATAGGCACAAGTTAAAATCCAGGCTGCTATAGATTGCACTGTCTAACATTATGAAATGTAGTAACTGGAAAAAATATACCAAATAAAGGGCAAGCAAATTATTTCTATACATACAGAAACGTACAATAAAACACCATACAGAGATATACACATATCTACAGTCACTTACTGCTGCAGACTCCCTGCACTTGTGATGTCTATTCAATGAATGCCACCGGCTACTGAAACACAGTCCACCAGCTACAGAATGTAACACGCCTAATTTTAGATGCTCAACTTAATGTCCAGGCATGTGGTCCTACTGATACCCATGATTAATTAACAAAAGTATAAGAAATGGATAAAGACAGATTCAAAGATCAAGCCTAAAAGACTAAGGATTATTATATGTATTATATATAGAATACACACACTACAGCATAGACATAGTTACATACTTTCTTTTTTAAGTTTAGATTTCCTGTGTATTCTGTGTACCATTTGCATTTTCTCAGCTGTATTTGACAGGAACTTATTATCGATAAACTGAAATGTATTGTAGAGTCTCCAAATCTGTATAAAATTATTGGAACTCAATACGCAGGTTTTCTGGAAATATTCAAAAAATATCTGGCATTGTAGTTAAATATGTGAAAATTACTCTCAGTTCTCAAACCTTTGCCTTCCTACCATGATGTATTTTGCAAATGTTTATTTCCAGCATGATTAACATCTGCAAAAATTCTTACTTGTTTTATAAGACAAACAAATGCTAACACTATCTATAACCTTTGCCTACTGAATATAGGAAAATATCTTTCTAGATGTTTGGACAGAACCTAAAACCAATGGGGCCTCAGTCCTGACTGGAGACTTTTAACTGTTAACATCACCCTACAAATAAGAAATTGTGTGTTACTAAAAGCCTTCCCCCCCCCCGTAATGCTGGTTACATTTATTTCCACAGTAATATATTGTTTAAGAAAATTAATTTGCTGGAAAAAAACCCCAAATCTTCACCTGCTATCATTAAAATCAATGGCAAACTAAGTCTGTCTAGTAAAAATATACCTTCTGTCTAATAATATGCTGAATGAATAGGATATTACAAAAATTTAAAAGCTGCATTAGACTTAGGAGCAGGGGTCTGATTTATAAAGACGGCTAAACCAGAATAAAATTACCAGTGGTTGAGCAATAAAACTTAAGAAGTTTGAAGGCAAAACCACTGTTTAATGGGGAGTCCTAATCAATATTTCTGTGGGAAATTCCAAGTAAAGATAGAGCTGCTGCTGAGATTATTAGTTCCTCAGAAAAAAAAAAAAAGAATAGAGAATTAAAAGAGAAAGGTGTGAGGAATCCAACAGCTCAAGTAGTCTAGCCACCATATACAGTATGGGTGGAATGTTCAAAAGCACTCAGCATTCCGCTAACTCTACTGTTTTGGAAGTTAATGGGAGAAAAGTTAAGCCATCATTATCCCAGCCTATATGTTCAAACAGTAACTCTAGTTAGGATCTCACTCACTGGTACAGATGACCTTGTCTGTGTGATGAAAAGAATAAATGGAACACAAGGCTGGCAAACTAATTTCAAATGCCAAGAATCATAGACGTTCAAAATGGAAAAGATCTGTTAGATTCCATGTTTTCCATTTCCCATTGCCCAGTGCAGGATTATGCCCTAGATTATATTTACCATCTTTAATTATATATAATATTAAACACAAACACATAAACAACACCACAAAAGCCAGTTACAATATTTACTCCCATATAACTGAATTGGGTTCAGTTTTGTGGAGAGTGGAAGAAGAAGGGAAAACAGGCAGACTTGCCTGGGTACAGAAGTTATGAGTTTTTTTAAAAAAAATTCCAAGATTCTGTAAGAAATTAAGTTTTTATATATATTCCATGAGGAAGTGTACAAAGAGTTGAATGGCTTCTTCCCCACAAAAGGATAATTTAATTTATGTTATATTTTTTTAGGCTTCAAGAAGAGTACAAATTTTGATTTTCAAAAAAAAAAATTCAATTCTTCAAGAAAATTGCTTTCTTGTTTCATTTCTTGAGGGGGGGCTAGTCCAATAATTTACATGTTTTCTAGAAACAGTACATTGTTAACTCCAGTGCCATCTGCTGGTGAAGGAGACTTCCCTGATTTTTCTATCATGAATAACCATCAGTCTTCTGAGTTTTCCTCAGGATGCAAGTACTTTCATTTTGTACACCTCAGGCAATGATGTTCTCTCAAGCAAAAATCTAAAACAACATACTTCATTACAATATTTTAATATCAAAGCCTGATCTTGCTCCCATTGAAGTAAATGGCACAACTCCCACTGGTTTCACTGGGAACAGGATCAAGCCCCAAACCTAGGATCTGTTAAAATATTCGACTATGAAATACATTTGGAAAAAGGGGAGCTGTTTCTGTGCAAGTAGAGTTTTCTATCAAAACATATTTATAAGGTCAAGCGACATCAGGTGTAGGGAGCAGTTTGTCACTCAATTTGTTTTAGATTTCTGTTCTTCATAGAAACACTGGACATTCTGCAGCTCTTTACAATTCAAAATGGTTGTCATCCACATCTTTGGATGGCACAAAGATTCAGCTTTATTTTGTAATGCTCACATTCTTCTCATGCAAAGTGACACAGTTGCTTTGACAAAAGACACTGAAGCAGGCCTGTCATATAAAAAATGAAATACATTGAGTCTGTTACCTACAGCACTCTAGTTATTAGTATACATGCAAACTGACAGAGGGATAGTTATTGACTCATCTAAGTCTCAGATTTGAAACACCCAGGATTTCTGGCTTAGAGACAGTTCAGCCCATTATCTTACATGAAAGGTAAACTGAGTTCCATACAATTTGCTTTATATATTTTGCGGTCTTTCAGACAAGATCTTAAAAAATGAGGGCCTGTCTGCTGTGCATGGACATGAAAAATGCCATGGCATTTTGGTATAAGAGGGGCTTGCTAGAATGTCCTCAGCCAAAGTGGCAAAGAATCCTGTGCCAAAGTGTTACACACACAGAGTGCAGTGCTGTGTGCCAAATGACCATTTGGCTCCATTTCAGTACCAATATATGTAAGTTGAAAAGCATTATGAGAATATAAATCAATATCATCATAACCTATATCCAAAACTTAGTGTAAACTGCTACATGTTTTCTTATACTATGAACTTATCTTCTGACAATCCTGTGCCTCTTATACTTCCTGGAACAGATGGCTAATATACATATAAGCAAAACAATAGATAAATAGTGATGTAACACAGTACTTTAGTTTTACATCACGGTGGCATCAGAACCATAGAATCACACCATGAATGGTTTGTCATCAGAAAAGAATTCCAGTGCGTGGTATTAGATTTTTGCTTTTCTAAAAAAAAAAAAAAAAAAAAAAAAAAAAAGACATACAGATAGAGAAAAGCTGGGCAACGGAAGTGGACGCCAATGGAAACTTTGTTTTCTGAAGCCAGGGAATTTGCTAGACAATCCACCTCTTGCCACAAAATTGTAATCTAGGATCAGAGCCATAATTTAAAAATATTTTTTTAATAATAATAACTATAACGGTAAATTAGCTCTCATAGACCTTTTCCCCCACAGCTCTCACAGCACTTTACAAACCAGAGTATCTTTATCCCCATTTCAGACATGGGGAAATGGAGACACAAAGTGGTGACAACCTTAAAAATGTGAACCAATGCAATGATGCCTTTCAAATCAACAGGTGTAAGGCAGTGGGATGTTGACTCTAAAGCTTAATGTATGCAGTGTTGTTCTAGCCATGTTGGTCCCAAGATATTAGAAAGACAAGGTACGTGAGGTAAGCTTGAAAATTGTCTCCCTCACCAACAGAAATTGGTCAAATAAAAGATATTACGTCACCCACCTTGTCTCTCTAAATCTTAATGACAGTTTAATTGTTAATGTTTTACTCATGGAGATTTTAGTTGATGTCAGACAAGGTTAACTAATAGTTGGCGATCTATGTCTTACAACATATGAGTACCTTGTTTGCCTACGTATTTGCATGGTGCCTAGCACTGCAGTATCCCTGGCTTTTTAAGCTACTTTTTAAAAACAAGTTCATGAAAGGAACTGGGAAACAGAACAGGCAAGTCTTATGCATGCTACCTCTCCAGCTCTCGGTTCTACCAACACATCTCACTTGTCATCTGCAACAATACTACTCCAGCCCTGAACCTGTCCTGAGCACAGACTGCCAATCATGCCAAAGTTCTTGGTGGTTTTATGAAGTATATAAATAGGGGACTAGAATGAGACCAGTCTAGCCAGACAGTTCTGCGTTGGCCTAGGGTGCAAGGGTGGAGATAAACTACATGACCTCATAGATCTCACTCCAGCTTCAGCTTCTTTGAACTCCAAACTGATTTTCAGCTGTAGCCCAAGGCTGAATATGAACTCAGGACTCTAAAGGTGAAAGGCTAGTGCAGTGGTCCCCAAACTGTAGGGTATGCCTAGGGGGGCACAGAGGAATGTTCAAGAGGGTATGTGGCAGGGCCTGGCCCAGCCCCCACAACAGTGGGGAGTGAGCGCCATGCTTCCAGCCTCACTCTGCCCCCAGACCAGCTCCGCCTCTGATCCTGTTCAGCCCCCAGTCCTGCTCCACCTCCAAGCCCAGCTCCGCCTTCACGCCAGATATGTCCCCAGTACCACTCTACCCCCAGCTCCACTCCTCCCCCCTGCTCCACTCTCAGACCAGCTCGGCCTCTAGCCCCAGCTCCTCCCCCATCCCCAGTTCTGCCCTTAGCTCCACCTTCAGCCCAAGCTCCGTTGCTGAGGAAGTCTTGGTTGTGCAAGTAATGTGGGGGGAGGGTGGGCATGGACAGATTCCATTAACGGTAAGCGGGAGTGCGACTGGAAAAGTTTGCGCACCACTGGGCAAGTGCATTATCTCATTACACTCTGCAAGGTATTTTACACTTCTCTGACCATTTGTAGCTCCCTATTATTTTATCAATTATTATGATCAGTGGCTAGAGGTGCCAGCCATGGCAAGGCTCCATTGTGCTAAGCACTGTACAAGACATATAATAAAGGACAGTCCCTCCAACAAAGAGCTCACAATTATAGTGAATACAAAATGCAACAGGTGGGGGTGGGAACAAAACAGGTGCAAAAGTGTGAGAGGGAATGGGGTAACAGTAATATGAGCACAATTTTCCATAAATTAGCTATGTGATTTGTAGATATAAAATATTTATCAGAGCAGAGGACACATTTACAAGGCCACACTATTATACCATGCAACTCACGGTGTATTTATGCACCTTGATATTATATACCTCTGTCTGTTGCTGGAACAAGAATTATATAAGCCCATTTTGAAGAAACAGGGAAGAAAGCTGAATACTGGAAAAGGACAACTGTTTACAGATTCTAGTATGAGAAAAGCATTTGGAGAGGAGCATATATCTTCCACGTTATCCGATAAACATTTTACATCTGGACAACGAAAAGCTATTTCTATCCTCCCCATACACCAAGTTTCCTAATCCCTATGTTACTGATACATTAATCGTCGTGCCCCAGTCTGGTAGCTGGACTACCACTAAATTTAAGTGTGATCTGAAACTGATTAAAAAGCCCCAACCAAACACTAATTTTGTTCTTTTGAAATAAATGAGGGGTTTTTTAATTTACAAAAGCCTGCTAATTATTATAATCATTCTCTCTTATTAATTATAGGCTGATGACCTCAGCAGAAAAGACTCCATTCCACAGCTGATACTCAACAACTGCTTAAAACAGCAGCTGAATGGAGATGGGAAATGTCTAATATTCAACCACATGCTAATGAAAAATAATCTGTGGGTTATATTAGGGTGCTGATTATTTGAAAATTGCGCCTTGGCTCCTCTTGCGGGCAAAGCTTCCAAGTGGTTAAGAATGTTTGCTTCATTTTGTAACTACCTAAAGGCAAGGTGCTGTATGTCTGCAGTTACTCTTTCACTCTGTGTACATGTTTACTGAGTTCAGTTTCATAGCAACCAGCTTTCTCTGTATTTATAGTTTCCCCAACTCAAGAGCCCCCACATTTCACTGATTGCTTAGATTTTCTAGTTCAGTGGAGAAGAAAAAAAATCCAGAATCAATTTAGGCTCTGTCATGGAGACGCTCTTGGTCGGACAATTATGAGCAGTTCATCTCATTGCACAGTGCGCTTACAGAGTGAATGGGAAAGAGGGCATATGGTGTTCAGAGAGGTACATGAACGTGACCAGGTCGCTATTGCTAGTGCACACAAAGAGAAAGTACCAGACACTCAGACATGGTGGGGGCCACAAAGGTAGACAGATTGGGTATGTCAGAGAACTCCTTCAGAGTATGTGAGAAGAAGCATAATTGTTATAAATATGTTGTCTAACTTAACAGCATCTATTTCAAACATCTAGTAGGCCTTTTCCCTCAGCAGGCTGCATCTCAGTGATTCCTGGGTGTGTGTCAGCATATCCATGTGCCAGACGCTTTGAGACAAAAAGCCTTTTATCTCTACTATTATTCTTAATAATTTTATATTATTGTGGCTCCTCACAGCCTGTCATGGACCAGGATCCCATTGTGCCAGGCACTGCATAAACAGAAGAAAGAGACAGTCCCTGCCCCAAAGAGCTTACAATCTAAATAAACATCCTGTCATAATGAGCTGAATATAAATCTGAGCAGGCAAATGGCCACGCTAGGTGTCATGTTCACAACTTGGAAGGAATCCATGGGCCTGACCTCATTTGGATAAAGTAGGGCAAATTGCAGCCAATCTGGTTTCCTTAATAGACATGGGGAGGTGGCAGCCCACCTGAGATTGCAGGAGCCACAATACGTCAGGATAACCAAGAGGATCGAGGCAGAGCATTCCACACTGGGTCCAGCAGTCACATCCTTCGCGACGCTCAAACTGAACAAACAATGGGGAGCATCCACTAGGACTTGTCACCTTCCTGGCAAAGCTCAGACTGAGATGGGGCAGTGTCCAATGGTACCCATCATCTCTGTGGTGACGGTCAGATCAAGATGGGGCAGCACCTGCTGAGATCCTGTCTCCACAGGGCAATATCCACAGTGAAATAAGGCAGGGCCTGATGAGACCCATTGGCTTGGCAATAGCAGAGGGTCGAGACAGGGCACTGCCCAAAGGCAGTTGGCAGCTCTGTGGTGGCACCTGGATCGCAGTGGGGTAGTGCCCCCTAGAATCCATATTCTCAACACCAGGGTTCCCATATGCTGGGAAGCAATTTCCCTCCAGGTCTGACTGGAAGTGACCTTGGGGTTTTTTCACCTTCCTCTGCAGCATGTAGGTGTGGGTCACTTGCCAGGATTACCTGGGGGTATCTCACGTCAATCTTTCCCTGCTATTGGGCCGGAGTCCCTCCCATTCTCTGCCTGTGGCACATAATACTCTGGTTGTCTGCAGGCTATAATACTTTGGTCTCATTTCGCGGGCCGGGAGCTGGGTGGCCTGTGCTAAGCAGGGGTCAGACTAGCTGATCTGGTGGTCGCTGCGGCTGGCCTTGGACTCTGTGTCTCTGTGAGATGGGGCAGCACCACCTAGGACCCATTGTCTCCAGGGCGTCACCCACTCTGAGAAAGGGCAGGGGCAGACCTGGGGCTCCTGGTGTCGGCAGCAGGGGGGACCCGCTGGTGACAGTCACCAGCTCAGTGGGACGCACAACATGCCTGCTAATGCTGGGATGGAGACAGGCATCCGGACCCACGATCTCCACGGCCAGGGCTGTCCAGGGAAAGGGCCCCACTTGACCTGCTTGTTTGCGCGACGCTCGGAACCGGGCCCCGCTGTCTCCACGGTAACGCCCAGGACCAAGACCGGTCAGGGCCCACTGGGCCCATCGTCTCTCTGGCAGCTGCACCCTAAACCCCCCCCCCCGCCCTCTGACCCCGCTGCCCTCTGACCCCAGGAGCCTCCGTGCAACTTACCTGCGGGCAGCACCGTTCCCGCCTGCCCCGGGGCTAGAGCCCGGCAGACTCGTGACTCCCACCCCACGCAGGCTCAGGCAGCAGCGACTAGGCCGCGTCCCCATAGCAACGCCGCCTGCCTGGTTCGAACGCTCGCGCCCGGGCTGGCGCCGCCCGGGCCCGGAACAAGCGAATGGGACGCAAAGGAAGGGGCGGAGTTTTCCCAGCTGACCAATCGGAAGCTAGGGGTGGGTAACGGACCGCGCGAGCTGCCAAATCCCATCCAGAGCGTCCCAAATCGAGCCCTCCCATTGGCTCTTCCCTCCATGTGTGATTGGCTGAGGCTGGTGTCAGTCTGTATCAGCCTCGCCCCTTAGCGCTGTTCCTCTTGTCCTGGAAGAGCAGGGGCCGGGAGCCAGGTGAGAGAGGGGTGGGTTGGGCCAGGCCGGGCCGGGCCAGGCCCGGCCCGGCCCGGCCCGGCGAGAGGGGGACCTGGGCGTGATTGGGAGGGGGAAAGAAGGGACCCTGGGGTTGATTGAGGCAGTGTGGGGGAGAGGGGGGGTTGATTGGAGCAGTAGGGGGGAGCCCTGGGGTTGATTGGGGCAGAGAGGGCAGTAGGGGGCGGGGGGGGGCACTGGGGTTGATTGGAGTAGTGTAGGGCAGAGAGGGCGGGGCCCTGTGGGTTGATTGGGGCAGAGAGGGCGGGGCCCTGTGGGTTGATTGGGGCAGTGTAGGGCAGAGAGTTAACACTGTTATGGGAGTGGGTGGACCCAGCCCCTCGATTCCCAGTTTACTGGCACATACTTTTCACAGTGCGCTGCCCTGGTTCAATCTGGGGGGCACACACCCCTTGTTTCCTAGCCCGCGTGCACTGCTCTCTTGACCCAGAGCACCCAGACCCTTCCTCTTCCCAGCATTGCCCTGACCGAAGAGTTCCAGACCCCCTCCCATCTTACCACTCCCGTTACTAGCATTGCAACGCTACGTTTTCAAAAATTATGAGTCGGGCCCCAGAAAATCATGGGATTGATTTGAAAACCATGACGAGGCGTCTAAAAACGCAACGCAGCTGGAGTTCTTTTGTACCTGCCTTCCAGGGCTTGTGCCCCTAGGGGTCATGTTCTCAAGCTTTGCACCACAGTCTGGATTAGATTCTTACTCTTTAGCTATAAATGAAAACTGAGTGTCTCATGTTTCCATGTGGCTTTAAAAAACACACCACATAGTGCAAGAATCAGAATAAAATCACGTTGGCTGAGTTTTCTTCCCAGCTCTGCCACTGACCTGGCTGGCCCTGGAGCAAGTTAAAGCACTATAGAAGAGGTAGATATTATTTCTCTGCGCAACCTGGATCTCCTCTTCTCTCTGCATCTCCTACTCAACTTCCAGCAAGCCAGCTCCCTCTTCTATTCCCCATGTACACTATTCTTCTCTCAGTGGAGCAGCCTGGTTCCCCCACTTCCTACCATGCAAGTGGTCCAAGCCACTTCCCATCACTTTTCAGTGTGTGCTGCTCCACCTCTATCTAAAAGTCTCTCTGTTTCATACCCTGCCTTGAACTCTGTGTCTCCAGCAAGCACTCTTACCTCCTTGGATCAAGTCAGAACGCTGCATGCTAGGAGCTAGCTGGCAGTTAGTGGGAGCAGAGGGTGAGGCTACTCCCTGCCTAATTCTCCGGTGGGTTTTTGGAGACTTACAAATGATACAGCCAGCTCCATCAGAGAGAGTGATGTCTCTCTACCGCTCTTTGTGAAATGGGAATCACAGCACTTACCTCCCTCATGGATAGGGCCCTACCAAATTCATGGTCCAGTTTGGTCAATTTCATGATCATAGGGTTTTAAAAATTGTAAATTTCATGATTTCAGATATTTAAATCTGAAATTTCACAGTGTTGTAATTGTAGGGGTCCTGACCCAAAAAGGAGTTGTGGGGGGGTTCGCAAGGTTATTGTAGGGGGGGTTGTTACTGCTTCCCTTACTTCTGTGCTGCCCCTGGCAGCGGCACTGCATTCAGAGCTGGGCAGCCGGAGAGCTCATGGAGGGTTGGAGGATGAATCAGTTAATATCTGTAGGTGATGAACTCTTGAAATGCAAAGTGTTATTCCCTTCACGCGCCGACTGCTTTTTCTTGGCTCTGTGAGAGGTATAAGAATGAGAGGGAGGTTGAAGAGGCGTAGTGTTAAATTGTCCTTGAAAAGTGTGGTGAGCGGACTTCAGAGTCATGTGTGCTTGATGGAGAAATGGCTGGGTGAGATTTTCTGGCTTGTGTTATACAGGAGGTCAGACTCACGAGATGATATAATGGTTCCTTCTGGTCTTAAAAGCTCTGAATATGCACATAGGGTGCAAAGAGTTAAGGTCCTGGGTAGATGTTTACAATGAACCAGCTGGCGGTGGGGGACATGTTTGCAGGTTAATGCACACCAGGGCTAGTTCTGCTTACACCTTTTTCGCAGCAGGGCTGGTTTCTGCTTTCTAGACACAGCTCACAGCTGGACGTGTTTGTTTTTACACAGATGTGCTTTGCAACTGAGAACTGTTGACAGGTTTCAGAGTGGAGGTTATTCCCACGTCTAGCTTCCATACTCTTGAAGCATGGAATTTCCAGGCATGTATAGGAGATGGTGCTAATAGCCTACATAATTGGTTTGCGTTGCTACAGACCTGAAGAGCAGGTAGTATCACTCCTAATGATTTCAGATCCTCCAGAATGGATACATACAAATCTTAGAGCTTTGCTGATTACCCTCATACCACAGGTGCCTTATTAATGGGTGCAAATACTGGCATAGCTTGCAGCCTATTGACAACAACTGAACAGTAGGGGAGCAGCCTTGCTACTGATTAGTCAGGACAGCTGGATACTAACCTGGGACTGCCATAGCTTCCCAGACAAGTCACTTCTCCTCTCTGTGCCTCAGTTTTCCCATCTGTAAAATGGAGCTGACAGTATCACCTCTGTATACGACTAAACAATCTAAACATGAAACATTACATGTTTCAAATGTATTATTTAAATGTGGCACTGAACATCAAATTAGGGTTTAAACTACTTCTGTGCCTTTTTACATTACAATCTGGTGGCTAGAGCCATGGAAACGGGTCCTGGGCCACTGGGCTTTCCTTTCTCACTTCTGCCACTGACTTGCTGGCCAGCCCTGCGCAAACTGTATCACGTCTGGAAAATAGCTTGTCTAATACAGTACTACTTCCCGTGAGTTTTAAGGTGTAAGGAGTCTCTGAGGATAGAAGACTTAGAAACTGAGTACTTGTCATTAATTTCCCTTTGTTTTATTCTCTTCTCTTCCAACATTTTTTGTGGTTTGTAGTTAACTGCTAAGATTTCATGCTCAAACAGGTGGAACCAGTTGAGCTTGCTTGATTTTTGTGTCAGGTTTTATGTAGTTCATGACTTTGTGGTTTCAAGTCAAAGGGAAGAGGATATGCTTTCACCCTGCTAGGCAGAGGTTTAACTATAACTACTGACATTGTTATGTGCATGTCTTCATGCATGCTGGAGATAAACATCATGGATAAGTTTGAGGTGTCCATCTGAACTCTAGCAGAGTGCCGTAGCTAGGTTAGCCAAACAAATCACCAGGGGCCAGTTCAGAGGAGTTTAACAAAAAGTAATAACAAAAATATATTTTAAATCAGAAAAAAACCCAACAAGCAAAACACACTTTTCTATAATATATTATCAGTTCATTTACCCATCCAGGCTACTCCCTATTTCTTATAACAGGCCTGGCTTCCTCTAGATGACCAGTCCTAAAATTATGACTATAGCTGAGATGGAGACAGAAGTTTTACCGAGGGCTTCCCTACTCAGAATCCTGCAGAGAAAGGAAGTCTGTCCCGTCTCTCTGGGTGATTGACAGTTTGTCGAGCAAATCAGCTCTCTTCCCCCTCACTTCTGGTTCAATAAGGGTGTTACCCCATCACATACTTCACATCTAGTGCAATTGCCTCCGTAGATGCTGCATTACAGTGCTTGTTATTCCTGTTTGTAATGATTAATCTTCTGCATTCATATTTGCTCTCATTGCAGTTAGTAGGAGGACCATGGCTCTAAGAGCATGTGGCTTGATAATTTACAGGAGGCTACAGGCGGGATCCCCTTCTTCTAAAGTCGGTGACAACATTGAATACCTTCTTCTGCAGACATCCTATGGCACAAATCACTGGACCCCGCCAAAAGGTGATTGTTCCAATAATGCTAAGAAATCAATGCTAATGTTCCTTGTGTCCAAGAACCAGAGACATTACAGAATGTAAAGACCTCTAAGGGCAAATAGTCTAATGGCTACCAGTCTTTTGGGGCAACTGAGACAATTAACTATATTAGCACCAGAGCTGTGTCACCCACCTTTTATCGAACTGCATGCACCTTATCCTGCACTGAAGCTAGGGCAATGGCTAGACTTGGGTTTGCATTAGCCCAAGCTCTATGATAAGTAGAATGTGCATAACTAAATGGGAGGGAGGCAGTGCCCTGGGGCGTAGTACAGAGGCTCATCACTAAGGTTAAGATTTTGTCATGGACAGGTCATGGGCAATAAACAGAAATTCAGGGGAGCCCGTAACCTGTCTGTGATGTCACTAAAAATAACCGGGTTGGGGGAGGAATAACAGCTGGAGTCCTGTTGGGGGCTGTGGGGAAAACTGACAGGCCGAGCCCCCTGCCGTGGCAGGGACACAGCCCCCATTCTGGAGCTGGCAGCAGTTGCAGGGCAGAGGGGCACAGTCCCAGCTCCAACTCCAGCCACAGGCGTACAGCTGAGGAGGGGGCCCACAGCCCTCACTGCAGCCCTGGCCATGGTGCAGGAGGTGCAGCCCCTGCTGCAAGCCACAGGGCAGGGGCACACAGCCCTAGCTCCAGCCACCACTGTAAGCTGTGGGTCTGGAGTGCATGGCCCCAGATCTGGCCCCAGCTGCAGGGCAGGGGCTCATAGTTCTGCCTCCAGCCGGCTTCAGCTGCTGACAGTTGAAGCCGAAGAAGTCACAGGGGTCCGGTAAAGTCACGGAATCCATGACTGCCCTGACCTCTGTGACTAAATCGTAGCCTTACTCATCACTCAAGGTGGATGGCAGAGAAGGCATTTGGTTAAATGTCCCTCAGACACTGGCGGTGGGGAGCATTCAATGCAGAAATAACTTTTAACTTTCAGATTTTATTCTCTCTTGATAGTTCCTGGATATCCCAGACACAATGCCCCACACACTGACCACACCTAGATAAATATTTATTTTGTACAGTGCACTAACCAAAACTATCTCATAGCATAATCTCAGGTTTCCACAGTATGCATCTGATGAAGTGAGCTGTAGCTCACGAAAGCTTATGCTCAAATAAATTGGTTAGTCTCTAAGGTGCCACAAGTACTCCTTTTCTTTTTGCAAACACAGACTAACACAGCTGTTACTCTGAAATCCATAATCTCAGTGCAACTCTGCCCCATATAAAGAAAAAGGTATGCAAACCTCTCCCCGGATCCTCTGAGCCAAAAACATTGGTAAGTAGAATTTGCAGTGTGCCTGAAAGCCAACACTCTGGACTGCTACCATCCACTGCGTAAAGAGAGTTCCGTGATTGAGCATTCCTCATCAAGAATGCCCTGACATTAGCCACAAATGTTCCAGCTGATCCTAGCTGCCACAGTATCCCAAAGGGATATAGAGGCACTTCAGATAGCCAGGAGCCACACCATTTAGGACTTTTTAGGTCCATACCATTATGACAACCTTTAATTTTGTCTGGAAACAAACTGGTAGCCATTGCAGATCCTGGAATACTAAGTGAATGAGCCATTGCGTTCTGCAATATCTGCAGTTGCTGAGTGGGCTTCAGACATAGGTAGAGCACATTGCACTGATAAAATCTGGAGATGATGAAGTCATGGATAAAAGGTCCAGGTTTGAAAGAAAAAGTCATAACCATTTTGCCAAGAGCACCTGGTTGGAATAGCCACGTTGGGCCACCGCTGTTTATTAATCGTTTAAAAGTAACTTATGCAGCTCCCAGCCCCATTGTATCACTTTGTACTTCCAAATACCAAAAGGCAGGCCGAGCTCTGCTTCATCGTCTCCGGATGCTTCCCTTAGCCTACCAGCATCAACTGCATCTCCTTTGATGTGAGTCCCAAGTTCAGCTAAATACTTCGAAAACTGACACTGTCAGCTGAACCTGATGAGAAGACAGATGTAGAGCTAACTGTCCTCCCACAGCCTAATGGCATGACAGCCTAACCCTTTAAATGGATTGGGTCTCAGATGGGGAGTCATTGGAGAGCAGGGAGCACCGGTGTGATGTACTCTCATTGGCCTTTCATGCACAGGCTACTGCATGTTGTACCATCTGAAGCTCACCATCATGCTACAGCAGGACTTCATGCAGGTGATGCTTTCAATACCACATCCCCCATAGCCGCCTTGCATGCGTACCTAACAGGAGGGGAAGGAGTACTGAGCTTTATAGTACACATGGCAGAGATCTTGGGACAAAGGCAGAATGTCCCACTCATGTCTCTGGTTCTCGCTGGGGAAAAAGAGCAGAGCCACTTGAGGGCAGCTCTGGGCTCTGCAGGTGTTGGGCACAACACCCTGTGATCAGTCACACTAAAGGCTGCAGATCCAGGGGCAGAAATCAACACAGACTCTTTCACCCAGATTCTCAAAGGTATTAGGCTCCTAACTTTAATTGATTTCCCTTTGAGGATCTGGGTCTTTGTCTTTCCCCATCATCAGGTGTGGACCAAAAAAAACCTATAGCTGTCTCTATAGCAGGCCTAAAGACAGGCTGAAGGGAGTCCAGAAAACATGTTCACTCCTGATAATGCCACAGCTGTCTTACCATTACTTTCACCATAACCTTCCTCCATTTCCTTAGCTGGGTTAGTCGCCCATATGCCCCTGGTGCTTAAGAAGGGTGGATGAAAAGCATCTGGATTACTGACTCCCATCAGCATGGTATCTGAGCTTCAACAAAATTATATAAGGCAGTGTTTTCAACCTAAATAAACTTGAGATGGTGCTGATAGGGAGAGGGAAATTATTAGAGAAACTGGTACATCGACCTCTGCCTTTTTGGAGGATGTCTGCTATCAGATTATCAAGTTAGTGCCCACTACTGGGAGCCTGTTTGTCCCCTGCCGATCCTAGACTTGTAGTTATAAATAGTGGTATGAAATGAGTCTTTCCCTCTGTATATGGCTGGGAGGCTGCACATCCCATTACAGCCCTCTATTTGAAACCAATAGAGTTGCACCATGAATGAACTGAGCCCTTTATATTGTTTTCCTTCTGAAAGTTACTTTGACTCCCAGTTGCCATGTGCTTTTCTGAGCCCATGCCTGGTTTGTTCTATTTATGTTCCTGTCTGGAGTTTTCATGAGAAAACTAAATCTGGCTTTTCTCAGGGAAAGTAAAAACAACTTGGGTATGTTATATTTATCCCTATTTGAAATGGCAATTGTGATCCTGAGGAATCCAGAGTGAATGGAAAGAACTAGAATAGTAACATGTCTGGCTAGAGGGCTGGCTTGTAGAGGGAAAGAGAAATACCCTTACTCCAAGCTGCTGCATGCTGCATACTGTCATCCCATTGCAGCGATATTGGTCTTACAGCTACACGGCAGCTTCCATCCAAACCACTTCAGAAATATTACTAACTGTGTGTGTATATCTAGTATTCATAATCTCTTGATTCACCACTGAAATGCAGCCACATGTAGGGGAGGTGAACCACAGCTCCTCTTTAACACTGCACAGCTACACTAATAATAATTATTTTGTATCAACATACAAAAAATTTTGGGACAAGAAGTGAAGAAGAATTCCAAATCTGATTCAAACTGCCTGGGGAAATGTAGGTAGGCGTAATGTACCCGTGTTGGATCCAGGACACGGGCTAGCACCCTTCTCTTATTAAAAATGCCAGGGGGGTTGTTAATGATCATAAGTGCTCAGGACCGCGCTTCCATGTCTCGGATGAAAGATGGCACTTCCTGCGCACAGTGCCCACAGCAGGCCAATGGTTCACTACTAGATTCAGAGGAAAGAGCATGTCCTACTGACCCATGAAACCAGGTGTTCCTTAGAGGTCCTTCACCCAAGTATTGACCTTGTCCAGATTAGCGTGGCTTGTGACATCTCATAAGATGATATAGCAGCCTTCTTCCTTCATCAGTTCCCTTTTTGCCAGTCTGTGAAGCAGTCTTGGTGGCTGACTGCTTAGATGCCCTGGGCAGGAAGGGAAGCCTAGTTTTATTCACTACTCAGTAGTTTTCATGTTTGGATATAAAACAATGATGAAAACTGAAGATCAAGTGCTTGGTGCTGCCCTTCATGAGCGTCAGGCTTGTTGACTTCCTCATTCTGGTTCCTGAGGGCCTGCTTATGCATCCCTTTTGTTGAGTAGTTTGTATTCATGGGAGACATTCCACTGACTTTGATGGGCTTGCTTGCTTGATTAAAAGATGCAGAATCAGGCCCTAAGCCACTTAAGGCACAGCATTAATGAATCCTGTTCTCCTTAGCCAGAAATATGGTCTCTTCATGTGGGACTTTGCAGGTGTACAGGGCTCTGATAGGAACACAGAACTGGAAAGGAGGAGAATAACATGGGAAGAGATTTCTGGCACATATAGGGCACTGGGTGCTGATTGGCAGCGTCAGCATATGTGGGATGAACACTAATCCTAAAACCCTTGAGATGGACATAAAAAGGTTTGAAATGTAATGTGTGTTCTGCAATCTCTAATGCAAATGGGTCTAAACGACAGGACACGTGAGCCGTTCTTCATGGCAAATGAGATACTGCACATGTGTTTTCCCTATTGCCAATTGAACTAACACAATCAGAACAGCCAGTTTTCTTCTCAGAAACTTATTTTTCTCCCCTCCCTCGGCAGGCCATGTGGATCCAGGTGAAGATGACCTGCAGACAGCCCTGCGGGAGACACAGGAAGAGGCTGGACTCAATTCCAGTCAGTTCACTCTCATTGAAGGGTTTAAGAAGGAGCTGCAATACACTGTCAGAAGCAAACCCAAAACAGTTATCTACTGGCTGGCAGAAATGAACGACTGTAACACGGAGATCAAGCTCTCAGATGAGCATCAGGCTTTTCGTTGGCTGAAGCTGGAAGAGGCCTGCAAATGTGCTGAGTATAAGGAGATGCAGGCAGCATTCCGAGCTGTGCATCAGTTTCTTTGTTCCAAAGCGTAAATGCTTTCATGGAGGGAAATGGGGACTTTTAAAGAAACCTGGGCTGCTCTTTAAACAAGAATAAAATGGGGGTTGTGCAGAAATGTAAATTTTACACCAACCTGCTGTATGGGGTTAAGATACTCTGAGCTTCTGTGGAGCTTGTGCTTTTACCTCCCCTAGGTTATCCTAGCTCATGTAGAGAAGCATGGTCTGATCTAATCATGAACCAGAGAGCTCTGAGATCAAATCCCTGCACTGACGATCACTCCCCTTGTTGCTTTTGTCAGGTCACTTACGCCCTGAATTTCAGAAGTGCTGAGCAGCCGCAGGTCCTATTGAAAACTGAATCCTTGACCTCTCGTGACAGCAGAAGGACGGTATTGAGAAAGGGAGCATAAGGAGAATTTTAATAATAAAATACAATTACAAAAATTAGGTCCTGAGTTTTGAGCAGAAGAGCAGTAGCCAGAACTGCTGGGCTCTATTCCCAGCTTCGCTGACTCCTTCTGGTAACTTGGGCAAACCATTTCATCTTTGCCAATTGTAACATGAGTTGTATTTCCTTACCTTGCACGTTTAAAGTTTGCAAAGTTCTTTGAGAGCCTGGGATGGAAGGTGTTAGAGATGAACAAAATTTAACTGATAATTTCAAACTCCCTCTGCTATTTTTGTTGTCTCTTATTTTGGTCTGTGTCTCACCCGTTGAAGGTCAGCAGTATATTATACACTTGGTCTTGGTGGCATAATGAGTCTATGCCTACGTTGAGCAGAGGACCTTCTGCTCTAGAAATCTAAGCTAATGCTGATCTCCAGTAGCTGTGATAGTATCTATGGGTTGCAGTCCCTAGTGGGCAATGTGGTCGCTTGCCGTTGAGCACGTCTGGCATTCCATGCAATAGCTGGCAGTGCTATGCACGCACAAGCTAGAACGTTAGAGGTGAGAGCTAGAATTAACTCTTGTCTCTGGGCCTTATCTCTCAAGGTGCTAAGCCACTGAACACCTTTATAAAAAGATATAAAGGTATAAAAAGATCTTCTGTACTTTCCACAGTATGCATCCGATGAAGTGAGCTGTAGCTCACGAAAGCTCATGCTCAAATAAATTGGTTAGTCGCTAAGGTGCCACAAGTCCTCCTTTTCTTTTTGCGATACAGACTAACACGGCTGTTACTCTGAAACCTGAACACCTTTAGCTCCCACTGACATCAGTAGGAATTGAGAGCACTCAGCTCCTTGTAGGATTGGGACCATTTTATCTCTACTGGATGATTTGCACAGATACAGCAGTGCATTGTGCCTTAGCAAGAGAAATGACTTCAATTCTCCTGATATTTTTTTAAACTCAGCTTTATTATGAACACTGTTTCAAACCAAATGCCAGCGAGTGATGAAGAGCATGTGGGGGGTGTTGTGTTAGTAACTGTCACAACAACAAAAGAGCAAAGATTTTTTTTATTTTTAAAGAAAATCAATCCATAAACAAGCAAGAGAAAATGACTAACAACGTGTGCTGTTTCACAGTCATATTTTCATTATTTTTCAGCTTCTGCTTAACCAACACCATGTAAACAATGGCATTGCTTTGTTTAAGTCAAGAATATATATTAAACAAGAATATAGAGCCATTTTCAAGTAACCCATTCTACTCAGTCAACAGTGGTGAACAGCCATTGGCCAAAACAAAGAGTGCTGTATTAGCTGAAGCCATGGTTGGTAGCTGCATGTTAATGGCACTGCACATGTAGCATTCTTTAAGTGCTTTATGATTTGGAGGGATGAAAAGTGCTGTAGAATTGTAAATTAGTGTTGTGTACCAGGAACATAAAACTCTTGGTGAGTCAGCTGCTCTGCCACCAGCTGGTTTGCAATGGCTCCGGATGGAAAGGTGGAGTGCGATGTCTTTTATTTAGAAAAAAGAAACTGTTCTCCCTTAATATTTTAGGGGGGGAACTTCAGCAAATGGCTGGAGAAGGTCCGGGACAACCATTTTGGTTTTGGCTGCTGAAGGCGGAGCTGCTAAGTGACACATTCTCTTATGGCCAAAGTCACTGAGCAGCTTTTTGAGCGCATAGCTGGCTCGGGGATCCAGGTTTCCATTTTGAAGTCAAATCAAACCTACCAGGATTTGTTTATTCACCTTTCCATTTGACTTGGAGGAATAACATTTCTTGTGTGATCAGTGGTGCTAGAATCCAAAGGAAAGCAAAAGGCAAGGAGCATTAGAAACCAGCCAGGCACTCTGTGGTTACATATGGGTCTCCTTACAGAATAAATCAGAACTCTTGAGAACGGTTAAGCACTGTGCATCGCAACAAACAGAACACAATTTGCCCTGCTTGCTACAACTTTGTGCCACATCATGTGATTGTTCTCAAGTGTTAAATAGTGTTTGCTGGTTTTTACCAAAGCCATTAGGCTACTGAAAAAAATTCACTAAGGACAGATTGTTCCCAGTGGGAGTATCTTAGCAGAGGGCACTATAGCATAGAAGCAACGGGCTCAGTTAGTGCTGAGGTAGCCCATCTAAAAGTTAGCATTATCAAAAAGGGGAGTGACGGTCCCATCCTTCCACTCAATCAGTATTTCCCCGTGCTGCAAGGAAGGGGAATGAGAGTCTGGAATGCTGCGTTGCCAGCTGCCTGCTGTCACCGTTAATGGGGACTGCTCCTGTAAGCCAGCTCTGCTGCAGCTCTCTGGGTAACTCTTCAAAGCAGAGAGCTTCTTCTTCCTAGAAGGACAGAAAAAAGTGGGACCAAAAAATCAGTTATTTCGCCTAAAATTTCATTTATATCCAAGGTGGGCAATGCCCTTCTCAACAGATTTAGTAATTGTATCTGCCTGCCACTCGCTTTCCCATGTGAATTTAGAGCTGGATCAGCAGCCCTGGAGCCTGAATTCCTTTATCCCCAGAACAGGTATGCAATGGGCGGCAGCAGCAAGCTTCTCACGCAGACCGGCCCCTCTCTGGGTATAACGTGATCGAAACAGGAGAGGGAGAAGACTTTACCAGCTGCATTTTGGAGGGAAGGAGGGATGAAGCAGCAAGAGGCCAGAGAGGAGAAGATTATACAGTAGAACCTCAGAGTTACAAACTGAACAGTCAACCACACACATCATTTGGAATCAGAAGTACAGTAACTCCTTACTTAAAGTTGCCCCGGTTAACGTTTCGTTGTTATGTTGCTGATCAATTAGAGAACATGCTCGTTAAAAGTTGCCCAGTGCTCCCTTATAACGTTATTTGGCAGCCACCTGCTTTGTCAACTGCTTGCAGGAAGAGCAGCCCGTTGGAGTGAGCTGGTGGGGGCTTGGAACCAGGGTGGGCCGGCAGCCCCCCCCATCAGCTCCCCGCTCCCCTAAGTTCCCTGTGCGGCAGCCTCCCAGCAGGCTATCGATTGCTGGGCAGTTCAGCTGTCCCTCCCCCAATGCTGTGTGCTGCTCCTGCCCTCTGCCTTGGAGCTGCTCCCGGGAGCCTCCTGCTTGGTCTGCAGTTGGGTGTAGAGGGGTAAGAGGGGGGCTAATGTCAGGGTTCCCCCCTCCCCCTGCTCCTGTACTGCACTTTATCTCCACGGGGGGGCAGGACAGGGCTCAGAACAGAGGGATCTTGCTGGCAGCTGCTGTCTCAACTTGCTGATCCACTTAAAAAGGCAGTGTACTTACAGTGGGGTCAGGTTTCAGAGTAGCAGCAGTGTTAGTCTGTATCCGAATCTCCCCACTATATTTTCCACTACATGCATCCGATGAAGTGAGCTGTAGCTCACGAAAGCTTATGCTCAAATAAATTTGTTAGTCTCCAAGGTGCCACAAGTCCTCCTTTTCTTTTTTTAGAGTGGGGTCAGCGTACTTTAAAGGGGCAATGTGCGTCTCTCTCTCACACACCGTGTGTATCTCTGTCTCTCTCTGCCATGCTGTCTCCCCTCCCTCCATTCGTGCTGCCTTGTAGAGTGTGAGGCTACACTAACAACGTGTTAACCCTTGAGGGCTCAGCTGAGTGCTAGTTCATCATTTAGCCGTAAGGCATTCTCTGGGAAATATCCCACCCTCTGACTTCACCACCTCAACCAAGCTTCACAATCATCATTGCTGTGTACAGCATTAAATTGTTTGTTTAAAACTTATACTGTGTGTGTGTATATATATATACACACACACACACCTTTGTTTGGTGAAAAAAATTTCCCTGGAACCTAATCCCCCCCTATTTACATTAATTCTTATGGGGAAATTGGATTTGCTGAATATCGTTTCACTTAAAGTTGCATCTTCCAGGAACAGAACTACAGCGTTAAGCGAGGAGTTACTGTACGCAATCAGGCAGCAGCAGAGACAACAAAAAAGCAAATACAGTACAGTACTGTGTTAAACTCCCTTTAAAAAAAGATTTGAGAAGGTAAGGAAACTGTCCTGGTGCTTGTTAAAAGGTTAAAAGCAGCATTTTACTTCTGCATAGTAAAGTTTCAACGCTGTATGAAGTCAATTGTTCAAAGGACACCCATAACATTTTGTTCAGAGTTACGAACAACCTCCATTCCTGAGGTGTTTGTAATTCCGAGGTTCTACTGTAGTCCAAGGAGAGAGATGACCAAAACGTGGACAAAACTTTCAGAGATGGGGATGGGAAGGGGTGGGGGCCTGCATGTGGCCTGGAGGTTGATATGCTAGTACACTTGTGGCTTTCAGGCCTTTAATTGCACAGCTGTGACAACAGTAAAGCAGCTAAGGGAGAAACTTCGTCCCACTTACTTGTAACGAACATTCAGCGTCAGTATAATCAGCCCCAATATAAATGCGAAGGGGCTGAGGACTAGCATGGCTGTCTTCCAGTTGGTGGCTGAAATGGAATCAGATTGCATGTTCACACACATTTTCCTCACTTAACCCCTTTGCTCTGTTATTCTTTCAAGAAAAACCCCTGTAATATCCCTCCAGACTAAAATGGACTGTTATAGCCCCATCAAGAGTAGCAGAGGATGTGGGTGGGGGAGATGACTTATGGGTGGTCTCCTTGTTCATGGGGTCATGGGCCAGCTTTGCCATATGCTCAGGGCTGCAGTTTTACAGCCTGTCCCTGGCAGGTTTCCCCCCCTTTCTCAGAGGGTAATGAATGTTCAAAATTCTTTGCCCCACAATCCAGAGTTCTGGGATGCAAGGGGTGGCAGGAGCAAGGGACAACGACTGTTGGATATCAACAGTAAGCTCAGGGTGGAATGGGATTCAGCACTCAATCATAGTAACTCTTACTCCCATGCCGGGGGTGCAGCTGATCCCTAGGAGGAATTTCTTCCCCAGGAGGAATTTCTCCCCCAGGGCATACAGCAGGCAGTTGCATGAAGGGGGGTGCTTTAGTTCTTTCTGGAGCACTGAGCAGCATCAGCATCAGATAGCACCAAGGGGTCTCCCATTTGTAGGGAGATGAAGGGATATTGGCACCCGCACTCCACCCTGTCTTTTCCCTTTTCTCATTGGTTGTTTCAACATACCTGTAGACCTGGCCCCAGCACCTTTCCCTCGGTGTCCAGGTTGATTTTTAAATTGGCCAGGCACCTCTGCGAGGGTGGGGAAGGAGCAGAGACGCACACATTAGTGGGCTGTACTGCCAAATAGGAGGGAGAATTGCACTGCATTTTCCTTTCTCTTTATGGCTGCGCGTTAGTTGCAGGACCCCTTGCTATCAGGGTGGGAAGAGCATGGGAGCCCTGCTGACGTGCCTAAGAGTGGCTGTGCACCACTATAGTTCTGACTGTAGCACATCTGGGGCAGCCATAGCCCCACTTCAGTGCACTGCTTCCCACTGCCAAGACAAGCATCACAGCGGTGTGACGTGACCGGGACCAAACTGCAGCCGCTGCTGCTCTTCAGACACGTGCATTCAGGAAAGCAAAGTACCCACCTTCCTCCATTGCTAGAAGCATCTGGTGGCTCCATGGTGGAGGAACTGTGCTGTTAAACTCAGCCAACGTGGAGGCAGGCAACTCCAGCAGAGAGCCCCTGGAGCTGGTGTGGCTCTTTGCTGAGGAACTGATGGTTTTAGCTTAGAAAAAAAGAACAAAGATGCAGACAGTTAGTGTTTTTTCTCTATACAGCACCCTGGGCTTGCGTGTCCCTCAAAAAACCACACTGGGACAAAGCTTGCCCTGGCTTATTTCTCCTGCAGCCTCCCTGAGGCAATTTGGATTGCATGATTTGCAAGGGCCCAATCCAGTGGGGCCCTCCATTTTCATGAATTTCAAATGTAACTGAGAGCGCTCAGCAGCTTGCAAGATCAGACCGGTGGTCAGGGCAGAATTTGGCCAGTGGGCTTAGACGAGGTCCCTGTTCTGAGGAACATCCAGTCTAAGGAGGATGGGCATGGTACAAACCAACCGTTAAAAGATCAAGCACGACGGAGAGTACAAGCAGAGTCAGAGCTGAGATACACACACACACGCGCCTTCCCGACATGTTAAATGACTGGACGTGGCCAAATTGATGTTAAATGATAGGATATGTTGTCTATGAGCATTACTGACGAGTGAAGTAGGCACAAGCTTTTCAGTTCTCAAATGCTGGTGATTAAATATCAGATAGCTCTAAGCACCAAAGACTAGGGGAGTTATTTCGGGTGGTCTGGGGGTACATGACTAGCATTCTGACCTTGGCACTGGGCGGCAAATCAGAGCAGCAAATCAGAGCCCCCTTTCCCTGTTCTTGATCATCAGTCTAGACTGGGTAGCAGGAGGAGAGGAGGTTCCCTGCCTCTGGGATACAATTGTTCCATTAGACGCTGCTGTGGGAGCAGAGGTGACATGCCAGCCTCTCTGGAGAATTTGCAGCGTGTATAACCAGGAGTGATGCTATTACACCAAACAGTGTAAGGAATAAAAGGAGACCTGCACTCCAGGGGTGACAGCTTCATTGTCTGAATGAAGAGTTGGGGGGTCCAGCTGGTCTTAGTCTTGGAGAAAGTAAAGGGATTGTGGGGAAAAAGGGACTAATTTACCAAGCAACTCAAACAACCCAAGAGAAGAGTAAAGCCTTAATATCACGAAAAACCTTGTGACAGTGAAATAGTGTCCCCAGGGGAATGGGTGGGAACCATTACAGAAAGCACTGGAACATTCACTGCATGTCCCAATCCTTTTGTGGACCCTGGAGCTGAAGAGTGGGGAACGGATGTGATCTCCAGGTATTTAATTCTGTAGACAACTTTGTAAGGAAAATGTTCTTGTCATGAACCCACTTCCCAGTTTATAACCCAAATGGGCTGAAAGGAAGGAGGAATCTGATTGGATGGTGAGCTGGCTAATTATCCACACTGCTTCTTACTAAAGATCCTGGAAACGCTACCAACATCTGATATCTATTGCTGAGAGCTAGCCTAGAGCTTAGACACTAGAACTAGCGAAAGCACAGAATCATAGAAATGTAGGACTGGAAGGGACCTAGACAGGTCATTTAGTCCAGTCCCCGGCACTGAGGCAGGACTAAGTATTAGCTAGACCATCCTGAGAGGTGTTCGTCTAACCTGTTCTAACATCTATTACTAAGACGGCAACAGTCACTTAAAAGCGGTGCTCCCATTTTACAGATGAGGAAATTGAGGCACAGGGAAGGTAAGTGACTTGCCCAAAGGTACCAGAGCAGAGTCAGGTTTAGAACCCAGGTGATCCTGGCTCTCAGACCTGCGCTCAGGCCAGTGGACCATATTGTCTCCAGTCTCTAGTAAGAATGGTGGTGCCAAGGGACCCACAAGGATTTTTCTAGCTCCTTAGCAGGCTGCCTCTGGATTCTGGATTAGTTTCTCCTTCTTAGATATTAACTCTGACTACCACATGAGCTGCACTGCCCAGCTCCCTGAGGTAGGACCAGGGACAGAGCTATGAACTCATAGCCAGTAGATTACACTTTGTTTGAAATCATAAAGAAAACTCTCTCAACAGCATTGCCAGCTCTTGCGATTTCATCACAAGTCTTGTGATTTCTGGTATTCGTCTTTAAGTTCCATTATGTGGAATCATCTACCCTCAGCCTTTTTTCTTTTTTTTTTTTTTTTAAACATAAAATAAGTTTCTCATGATTGAAGAAGGCTTGAAAACGTGACCTAAGGGCACCCTAAAGGCCCGCAAACCAGAAGGCAAATAAGGAGAACCCCAAAATTATCAGTATGAAATATCATGATTTCAAAGATGACCTCATTATTTTGGAGGGCCCAGCATGAGGTTTGAACATCTGGGGTTGGCAATATTGAAACAACCAACCTCCCCCCACTATTCTGATTTTCTAAAATCAGTTACTTTTCATTGGTTATTTTCCAATTCCGATATCATGTGTGACCCTAAGAGCCTCTCAGTGCCAACTACTCTGTATCAGCAACTCTTGTCAGGCCTGACAAATTCACTACACCTATCACACTACTTTCATAGTATTTATCCAAAAAGTGTCCTGTAAGGTATCAAATGAAAGCTGATGACACACTGGTCATTACTATTGCTGTGAAATGTATGTACTGACACTGTATAAGGAGTTCTATGGGCCTACTAAAAATATGTTTTAAACTATGTAACAAGGCACAGTTGACAAACAGGTTTTTCTGCCAGACAAAGCATGTTTATTCACTTATCCCTGTCTCCAAAGTAAAATTAAGCATTGTAAGCCAAATACAATAGGAGCTACATTTGCATTCCCAGTTAACATAAGGATGTGATGTCAGAATGGGAAGACACTGGAGACAGAACTGCAGGCGTTTGTCCTATCACTGGGGTGCAAAGACAATTAGCATTGGGGCATAGGAGGAAGACTAGAAGGACCCCTCTTTTTCCCACCACTGAAGGAACAAAAAGGACAGTGCTTTTTGTATCCATGAATGGTGGATCCCCGCCTTGTGGGTTGATGATGCTGGAAGGACGCTTTATGTGAGAAACAGCTTTAGACAGGGATTTTAGCTTGTTAAAATCAGGTTTAGACTCTAAGAAGCATATTATACCTTTTGTTTCACATGTAGCCAGTCGTTCTTACCATCTCTTAAAATCGGAACCTTTGTTAATAAACATATTTGTTCTCACTAGAAATAAATTACAGTGCTGTGTGGTTATAAAGGGCCTGATCCTGAGTTGTTCCAATCAAACTGTGTGTACTCTGTCCCTCCTGGTAAGTCCTGTAAGTGTCCAGATGGGCTGGATGCTAGAGAGGGGGATGCTGATAGAAGGGACTGGTGTGTGTCTGTCACTAGCCTGCACAGAGCGGGTGAGGTCTGCGGAGCCCTGGAAGGCAGGGCTTGTCAATGGCCAGAGGCTGTTTGTTTCAGGGACCTGTGCTACAGCAGGCATGAGGCAGAACTGCTTCATGCTAAGGGCAGGTAGTGGTGAGGTGGCCTCACAGCCCTGAGTACCCCCAGGAGCTTCACAATGAGCAATACCAACTTCCACTTCTTCCCCTTCCTTGCTGGGGTTAGGGTGCGCTGGTTTGCAATCTAGGAAGATCAGATTAGATGATCGTGGTCAGCAGATCACAAGAGTGAGGAAAGACCTGTGATTTCATCAGGGATGAGTGAACTAGTTGGGACTGAACAGAGAAAGAGAATTCTCTGCAATCTACTATTCTGAAAATTGAATCAAGCTTTCTTTTCTTTTTCTTTTTTTTTAAAAATAGCCTCTCAATAATGCAGGTAACTTAAAAAAAAAAAAAAAAAAGACTTTTTCTGATCAGTCCAGAGTAGGAGTGTGATGAAAGAGGAGGCAGTTAGTCTAGGATTTTAGGGCCCATCCAGTAGTAGGAAGTATCAGAAATCCCATGAAAGAAAGCCTGACTTTAATGAAATGGCCACCCCACTTTTAGCAAACCCCAAAGTTTCAGGTGATTCAGAGAATATTCCAAACTATATGGTGCTCATCCCCAAAATAGGTTTTAAACTATGTAACAAGGCAAGTTGACAAGCAGGGTTGTCAGAAACCTTTTGACAAAAACCTTTTGAGGTTTGCCCGTCACTGTTTTTATATATTGATATATAGGGACCCAAACCTCTGAAGTGCTGAGCACCTATCATTTGCCGCTGAAATCAATGGTAGCTGAGGGTGTTTGGGATGTCACTAAAGCTTCTCAGTATCTTGTGGACCAGGGCCAGAGCAATCATGCATGAGAATGATTTTACATGAGCTACAAGCCTGTTAAGTCAGGTGTTAGATGGATTCTAGGTGATGGATCCCAAAGAGTAAATAGGTTGCTAATGTTAAATCCACCTCTTCTTACTTTCGTGAACCCACACCAATGCATCTGCAGCTTCCTGCATCAGGTCACCAAGCCTGGGAGCCACTGTGGGGCTGACAGCACAGACAGTTTCATCTGACAGGGTCTTCCACTTGCTGAATTTGTCTTTCTCCCGGGACACAAAGACCTTGTGGCCTTGCTTCGCGTTGAGATGCAAGCCCAGGCCGTGCAAGGTCAAGTGTCCCTTCTTGCTGCAAGCCCACGTTTGGCGCGCCCCGTCCCCGCATGGCTCCAGGTAGGCTGATGCGAACTCCTGCGGCTTGTGGATGGTCAGGCACTGTTTGGTTTTAAGGCTGACGATGGACTTTGTTCTGGGGTCCCACCTCCATTGCTGCTGCTGGGAGTGCAGCTTGCAATCAGCCAGGCTGATCTGGCCGCTGTCATGGTGGGCGACCTGGATGCATTTTTCCAGCCGGATGTTCTTTATGAGGAAGCTTTGCCCCTCTGATACTGCAGTACAATCAAAGCAGAGTTTAGTACCTTACACGCACAAGACAAACACACTTCTGCAGAGCATCAGTCGTTAGCTCATGCCTAGGAAAAGAGAGACTCTTAGCCTACCACTTGTTGCTGCATTTTCATATTCTAGATAAGAAAGAAAAAAATAGCCACGCTCAAAGTTTTAATTTCCCAGGGTTGCATTTCTTGAGGAAGGCATGGTGCATTGGTATCAAGGAACAAGGTTGGAAAGAAGTAATAATATTGTGATTAATGTGTAAAGCCAATAGAAATTTTTTTTTTACAAATTTCACAACCATTTTTTTGAATTTCTATGAAATTTTCAAAAAATTGGAAAATATCAGTCAGCTATAGAGCCAATGAGAAACCTCCGAAAATTTGATGATTTTTTTCCTATCAGAATTAAGTTTTTCGTATGAAAAATTTCATTGAAATTCAAAAAATGTTGACAAGCTTAGTTAATCTCACTTAGTACTTCACTGTGGGTCACTATGCTGGGCTCTGTGGCTACTTCCTATGGCAACAATGGAAATAAAACGGTAAGCCTTAAAAACACTGGAAATGATTAGATAAGGTGACTCACAACTATTCAATCAACAATACAATTATTGCATCCAATATCACTGCCCAGATGTCAGGGTTCCAGACCTGAGAAGTCCCAGGCAACTGGGTTACCCACCTAGTGATGGTCCATAGAACTGCCCTATAATTCTCTCTTAACTGTAGGAAGACAGCCCGAATCACAATACTGTTAGCTTTTGAGCTTCTGTAGTGATCATTTTTTGCAATGAGCAACAAAGGTTCTGGGACCTTTAAGTGGTAGATACCAGCCAGTCAACTGAAAGGATTTCATCTGTATTCATTCCAAAATCAACCATAAATCTGACCCACGAGCATCCTGAAATACCCTTTAAACACTCTGCCGTACATCTCTAATAGATGCATCTCTTCTGCTGCATAAAACATATTATGTCCCTACCAAATTTTGAATGATAATTTGGTTTTGAAGAGAAAGGTATGGAAACAAACATTTCAGATTCTCACCACATTTCCCCTAGGTCATTTATATAATATTTGTAACTTTAAGAATTTGATCATTTATTCCCTCAGTGGTGAAAAATTCTCACATTCACCCCGAGAGTTAAAACCTGCAAAGCCTGAAGGAAAAAGTCTGAAATGTGAAGAGCAAGAAGGAGACTGAAAGATAACTTTAGAATGGAATCCTGATAATGATCTTAACACCTTCCTCTGCAGAATTTCCCCTCTTGGCACAAAGAACAATACTTTTCATTGGCACCAAGTCACTAACGCAGTATGTGAAGGGACAGAGTGACAACGCAAAACAAAACTTCGAGCACAGCAGGGTGCGAAGGGAAACAATAGATTAAAGAACTGTTAGGCTTGCTTGTAGGAAACTCCAGTCTCCTGCTAGACTACATGTCTAATATTGTTTGTTAATTCAGGAAAAAGTACTAAGGGACTTTCTGGCTGTTCCTGAACCTACTGAGAAGAGAATGGACGGAGTTCACTTTTCAGCTTCTAAAATGTTATTTCATTTAAATATTAATAAATTAAATGCTTAATGCTGGTGAACAAGGAGGGTTAGAGGGGCCTACACAGTGAAGTGCTCCGTTTATCCATAGACGGGTTACAGTATGGTCCTCAGCAGAGTAAGTATCTCTAGAGCCCTGCGCGAATACAAAATTTGTATCCACATCCAATCTGCGATCCACAAATTTTTTTTTCAGGAACAGTGTAAATGTATCCAGTGGCACTAGATATCAGTTTGTTTGCTTTCTCAGTGATGCAGCCTTCTTCCCTGGTTATGAGAGAGGAAAACGAATGAATAGGTTTCCCCAGTCACTTACCCCTCCTCTCAGTGGCACATGGATACATGGGCCTTTTTGTAAAGCAGGGAGGGAAATGATTGCAGCAGCCCCTTGCTAAGGTATTGGTAGCAGGAAAGACACGGTGACCAGAAATCCCAGTTTGGCTGTGATAGTTTCAGGCTTTTACAAATGGCCCCAGTAACCTCATGTCCAAGCCAATTTCCCAGAATGTTCTCAGGCCTTGAGAATTGAGGTAGTCATTTACAAATCATCTAACCCCACCAATGCACAGCTGTCATCAGGGTCAAACCGTTGGAACTAAAGTGAGCAGGAGCTCCAGCCAGCCTCCACAGCTGCCCTGTAAGTCATCCAGGCAATCCCAGCAAATCCCAAAAGCTGCAGGAGGGCTCCTCCAAGACTCATCGCTACGCTTCTGAACAGCTCTTGTGAAACTGCAGCAGGTCCTGAGGACCTCCAGAACAAGCTATGAGACTCATGTCAACCAGTTGGTGGATGTAAATCACCATGCTTACGCTGCTGTCAGGGCTTGAACCCAGGAACTGCAGTTCTAAAAGCAACAGCCTCAAATGCTTGAGTTAAAGGAATAACTTCCTGTATTAGACTCATATCCTCTTGTACAGACCAGCCACTAGAAGTGGGGGACCAAGACCCTCCCCTAGCGTGGGTTATATACTTCTCCCACCTTGAGAAACTTATCTCCAGTGTCTGAGATCTAGCAGAATTCAGGGGAACCCCCTTTCTATAAAGAGGTGTCTTGGGCTGACAGTGAGGCTGGTGCAAAGGTGGCATAAAGCAGGCATAGTTCAACCTGGGGAATACCCCTACAGGCAGAAAGCTTCTATCCCTCCCAGGCCCTGCGCTGGCCCTGCACCACCTTTGCAGCAAATCTGGGCATTGTCATAATGTCAAGGGTAACTACACCTGTATTGCACCTTCATGGTCCTTTGAGGGCACCCACTAAGGTTCCCAGCTCTGAGCTGTCACTTCTCTTGGGTGGAGACCCGAGTCTCTCTCCCTCCTGATGGGAGTTTTAGGGCTTCACATCTCCCTGCCTTACACTGTCATAACCCCAGTGAGCCAGTCTTCCTAAAGGCCAGCACTGGTGCATTGCTTTCTCTCCGAGGGCTATGATCAGAGTACTGTCAGCAGTTACAAGTTACCACCAAGCTCTTTCTAAGCCAGCACCTTTATTTATAAGGTAAAAGTATTACAGAGAAAACATCAAAAGCATCAAACAGATATAAACACACGCTAAGCATACCATGAATCACCCCTCAGTCTTATGGGGCCCTAGTAGGCCAACGTTTTCCCAGTCCTTTTGCAAGGTTGGGGGCCCCCTTGAACAGAAGGTCCTGTCTGTTTGCTGGCTCAGAAAGAAGGCCCTGAGTCAGTTTAATATATATCCAGTTTTATATCCAAAATCTTCTCTTTGTCTGCTGGTCTTTTGAAAATCCAGTTTGAGACAGTCTGTATGAGCCTCTGGGTGGGGGCGGGGGGAGTGCCCTTCTGGGAGGGGTTTACCTGAATCACCCACCACTGAATCACCCACCACTGCTTCTGGTTCCTGGAGGAGCTGGGGTAACCCCCCCCCCCCCGACCCCCCCCCGAGTTGCATACAGTCCCTGGCCCACAGTGATCCATACACTTAACACAATGCAGTCCCCAAACATACTGCATGGGATTGCAATATTCATCACAGGGGCATTCCAAGGCAGAGGTGGACTGGAGAAGGAAGGGGTGGGGGCATGGCTGCAATGGACCTGCACCCTTGCAAAGCCCCAAAGGGACCAATGAAGCAACGGTACCTCCTAGGGCAGCCCTTGGAGTTGCCTCAGCCTGCACTGGGCCCCCTGTAACTGTTGAATAGGGACATAAAAACGGCTCAGAGGTGAATCTACCCCTGTGTCTTTCTGCCTCTTCCATCACACCTGGTAATAGACATTGCAGCTGAAATGCCGTGGCAATTTTATGGCTGATGTATGAGGCGGAATGAATCCAGCTCACTCTCCTGATTATTGGGCTAGAGTCTCGGTTGGTTTAAAGCAGCACTGCTCCGTGGAAATCATGCCAGGTTACATCAGCTGAGGGCCTAGCCCCTGGCAATCAGCAAAGAGATCAATAAGGACTCAAACCAAGAAGAGCCGAGGGCAGTACTACAGGATGGCTGTTTTGGTAGCTGCCCTTTGGGCCTTATCCAGCAGTTGTGACACAGATAAGACTCACAGCAAAGTCAAAGGACTGTTTGCCAAGCGAGGAGGGTTTTGTTTGTTTTTAAAGTGCCTCGATTTGGAAGCCAGCAATGAAAAGCCCGGTTGCAAATGGTTGTAAAAGCAAACGCAGATACCTAAAGCTCAAAGCCTGAAGGTTAATAATATAGGGGAAATAGTTAAATATTAGCAATTGGAGAGCACAGAAATTTGGATCCAGATTTCAACCCCCTTTAGGGCATAAGACAAGTGCTACATGGGCCTTGTGCATGCTCTCTGAACAGGGTGGATGTTACCCTTTCATGCTTAGCTGCTTAGTTATAAGGTGGCAGACAAAGAGAGAAGACATCATAATAACAAAGAGCACTAGGTTCCAAATAGCAGTCCCAAAGGAAAAACTGTACTTCGGTGTAACCCTCGCCCTCAGCATACCAGCATTATCCAAAGCATAGGGTGTGTTCTCTTGAGGGTGTGAAGCACCAGCTGCCAGAGGAGGCCCTTACAGATCTTTCAGCTGTTCTCCAGAGCCTCAGCTTTTGTTTAAAAGAAAAAGTTAGTCTCTAACTATTATGGTTGCAGAGAAAACCTTCAAAATGTGACCCAAATGAACTCATCTGAGTTTGCAGAGAGCCTGAAACATAGCTGTGAAGCATGAACTACCCCGTCCATTTCACTGGATGCAGATGTCAAAGCACGTAAGAAAGGAGAGGAAGGATCATAGTGTCGAGAACTAAAATAAGGGCACCCCCTTAACAACCCATGCCAGAATCAAAGGAGGGCATGGTGGTTTCATTTTCCTGAAGCAGGGCTGTAAACACCACAGTGTTTTAATACATGTGTTTGCCCATTCATGTTTCAAGACCAGACAGAGAAACACACAGTCACAGAGTATTTCTAAGAAAAACCCAGCAGGCAGCTGGTTAAACACTCATAACCATCAAAGGCTTTTGTGGTTAATACAATCTCTGGAAAATACTACCAAGGCAGGGCTGCCATTCCCTGTTGACAGCTCCTTATGCCACAGGTGAGTCTGTGGCCATTTCTCTTATAGCTCCTCTACAGTGAAATTTGCCCCTGTGCAAAGCCCAGCACAAGGTTTATGTGGGGATTAAGTCCTCTTTTGAGGATGTTAAGTAGCGAATAAGCCCTGTACTGGTCCCCTGCACAGAGGTCTGTGGGGCAGGGTCTTCTGCCTCGTGTTCTTGAGTTCTACAACCAAAAGTTCCTTTTCGGTGCCCGCCTCTGCTCCCTCACCACACCCCACTCACAGTGGTTGTCCTTGGTCAGTGAGGACGCAGGGTTCAGAGGTGCATCTCTGTGAGTTCACCTCCCACCTGGGAAGAAAGCACCTTGCTCGCTCCACAATCTGAGCACTTGTGCTGGCTGACGGCCCCGCCAGCCACTCGTTTGCCAGCCGACTGTCAGTCACCTTCCGCTGCCACCTGCCACTCTGCTGTGACCTCGGACCAAAAGGGTAATTCAGGCCTTGGGACAGAATGAGCCTGACATCCCTGCATTAGGTCCCCTCTTAGGCTTGGTTTACACGGCAAAGCAACACGCACACCGGAAGTGTGAGGTCTAGAGAAGTGCTCATCGCCGCGCTGTGTAGACAAACCCTAAGGAGTGCATCTTCCAACGCACTGAACAGGAGGCTCAAGTGAGGCGCGTATTGCTCCGTCTCTGATTTCCATAGATCTAAGCTGCTGCCTCACATCCAAATATATCGCTGGAGCTTGCATATGGCAACGAGGCCACACAATACCCCAGTGAGGTAGGTAAGAAGAGTTTTTACCCATTATAGAGAGAGGTAAGTGAGGCACAGAGAGATGAAGGCCAGAGGTAGGGGACTAAGACCATAGAGAAACAGATAAATAAGTGGTGTGATTTTCAAAAGGGCTGAGTACTAGCCATACCCGTGCATGGACCCTAAGGTATACCCAGGGTTCCAGGCAGGCTTACCACTGTATCTTCACACCCATGTTTAGTTATGCTAGTTAGATGAAAGCTAGCTCGGGCATGCTGGCCTAGGCTGCAGTCATACCTTCAATTGTAGTGGCGACATACCCTAAGGAACAGCCTCGCTCGGCAAGGTTATTTCAAGAGTGCTATTTCAGCTACTCAATACAGTAAGTGCAATGGGAACTTTACTACTGGTTTCAATAGGAGCAGAGTCAGGACAACGTGGAGCCCTTTTGAAAACCCCACCATAGATTCCTTCATGCCAGGGGGAAGGAGGTCTCGCGTGAACCCAGTTACAGCAGTGAGTTATTCACACAATTACAAACAAGGGTTTTCTCATTTAAAAAAAAATTCTGCACACAGACCTGGAGGCTCAAATCCCCAGCTCTCCTGCAGGGGATTTCCAGTGAACAACATTGACCCAAAATTGTCTGCTGGCATAATTCCATTGATTACACCCCAGCAGAGAATTTGAATACACTTGAGTTCTGGTAAATGAAATACACTTCCTTTGCTGCCCGCAGCAGCAGGAGCGGGGGGTGGGGAGGGATTTTAAGATGCCAGCAGGACAGGACTGTATTAGGGGTGGGGGAGAAATAGGCTGCAGATAGGAGAATGTCTGGTTTCTTAGGCCCTGTTTACACTACAGAACTGAACCAGTTGTATTGAATAAAGAACAGGAGGACTTGTGGCACCTTAGAGACTAACAAATTTATTAGAGCATAAGCTTTCATGGGCTACAGCCCACTTCGTCGGATGCATAGAATGGAACATATAGTAAGAAGATTATATATATATATACACACACACACACACATACAGAGAAGGTGGAAGTTGCCATACAAACTGTAAGAGGCTACAGAGTAGCAGCTGTGTTAGTCTGTATCCACAAAAAGAAAAGGAGGACTTGTGGCACCTTGTCAACTGTCTAAATGGGCTATCTTGATTATCACTACAAAAGTTTTTTTCTCATGTTGATAATAGCTCATCTTAATTAATTAGCCTCTTACAGTTTGTATGGCAACTTCCACTTTCTCTGAATATATATATATTCTTACTATATGTTCCATTCTATGCATCCGCTGAAGTGGGTGGTAGCCCACAATAACTAATGCTCTAATAAATTGGTTAGTCTCTAAGGTGCCACAAGTCCTCCTGTTCATTTTGCGGATACAGGCTAACACAGCTGCTACTCTGAAAGTTGTATTGAATGGGTTTAAGCATTCACGTAGATTGTTTTCAGTTGCACCACCATCTGGTACATATCCCATAATTCTTGACAGGTTTCAGAGTAACAGCCGTGTTAGTCTGTATTCGTAAAAAGAAAAGGAGTACTTGTGGCACCTTAGAGACTAACCAGTTTATTTGAGCATGAGCTTTCGTGAGCTACAGCTCACTTCATTGGATGCATAGCATATCGTGGAAACTGCAGAAGACATTATATACACACAGAGACCATGAAACAAAACTTCCTCCCACCCCACTCCCCCGCTGGCAACAGCTTATCTAAAGTGATCATCAAGTAGAGCCATTTCCAGCACAAATCCAGGTTTTCTCACCCTTCCCCCCCCCCACACACATACAAACTCACTCTCCTGCTGGCAACAGCCCATCCCCCTTTGAAACCCCTCTTTATAATGCGCATGATAATCAAGGTGGGTCACCTCCAGCACTAATCCAGGTTTTCTCACCCCCCCCCCACCCCACCCCCCTTTCCAAAAACCACACACACAAACTCATTCTCCTGCTGGCAACAGCTCATCTTACAATGTGCACAGCAATAATCCAAGTTTAACCAGAACGTCTTGGGGGGTGGTTTTGCAGGAAAAAAACAAGGGGAGACAGGCTACCTTGCATAATGACTTAGCCACTCCCAGTCTCTATTCAAGCCCAAATTAATAGTATCCAATTTGCAAATGAATTCCAATTCAGCAGTTTCTCGCTGGAGTCTGGATTTGAACTTTAAACTTGGATTATTGCTGTGCACATTGTAAGATGAGCTGTTGCCAGCAGGAGAATGAGTTTGTGTGTGTGGTTTTTGGAAAGGGGTGTGTGTGGGGGGGGGTGGGGTGAGAAAACCTGGATTAGTGCTGGAGGTGACCCACCTTGATTATCATGCGCATTATAAAGAGGGGTTTCAAAGGGGGATGGGCTGTTGCCAGCAGGAGAGTGAGTTTGTATGTGTGTGGGGGGGGGGCGGGGAAGGGTGAGAAAACCTGGATTTGTGCTGGAAATGGCTCTACTTGATGATCACTTTAGATAAGCTGTTGCCAGGGGGGGAGTGGGGTGGGAGGAAGTTTTGTTTCATGGTCTCTGTGTGTATATAATGTCTTCTGCAGTTTCCACGATATGCTATGCATCCAATGAAGTGAGCTGTAGCTCACGAAAGCTCATGCTCAAATAAACTGGTTAGTCTCTAAGGTGCCACAAGTACTCCTTTTCTTTTTACATAATTCTTGACTCGCTCCCAGACACAGTGCATTCTGGGAGATATTTTGGCATTGTCAGCCCTGAGAGAATTAACTAGGGTTGCCACCTGGCCAATATCTGACCGGCCTGACCCTTTTTTTTTTATGGATTTGCCAGTTGCCAGAAAAATAATTTAATCTGCCGGGGTTTTTTTTACGTGTATTTAAAGATTGCATTATTATTGCAATACACTGGGGTATCTAATGTTCAAAGTTTGTGTCCAGTAAGGATGCTGTAGTGTTCCCACTTCTGCAGTTTAAGTGGTAGATCAAAACTGTTGAAAATACAGCAGCTGTCAGCCCTCCCACAGTGAGAGAGGGTGTGAGTCACTATAAGCGGCTGTGGAAGGGGGGCGGGAGGATGCAGAGTTGCCTTGTGGCTGGGGTTTGAGTGGGCTTGTTTTGAAGGTGGGGGAGGTGGCATTTATTTATTTTTATTTATTTATTTATTTATTTTTTGCATTCAAGGGTGGTAACCCTAGAACTAACTGATCTGTTTCAGCTTGTCTGTGTGCTGAACTGGTGCTGAACTGATTCAGAATAAACCTATTAAGCTTTAGCTGGTTATTAAACCTGATGAAAGGTCATCTGTTCAAACTCGTTAGACCATTTGGGGCATTTGGGTGTGTGTCTGCAGAGTGTTTTACGAATATTGGAGAGGCTTTAATCTGGGTAATTTCTCTGGTTTAGACCAGTTGTAATGCTCTGATATTCTAAACAGCGTGAGGTGCCCACTTGTGATTTCTACTCTCACAACTAAATCAGTGGTGGCTGCAGAGAAACAGGTCAGATAAGAACCAGGGCAGATCCAGACCTGCTCCACCAGAACTCAACCAAGGAGTTCATTTCCCCTTTTATTTTTTCTTTCTGCTTCTGCCTCTGAGCTTCCAGGTTCCATCTGCAGTTTTTCTGTCCCTAGAGCTGCAGGAAGAGCTGTATCCCAAATTTCCTGTTCTGAAATCTGTTCTCCTGAGATTTTGCACCCAGTCCTGCAGACTGGTGATCTTTAGATGGTTTGAACTTTTGCTCATTCAAGCTGAATCTGTACCCTGGCCACTCCGACTATGATGCCTTTTGATTTCTCTGCCCTACATTCTTAAGGACTCGCTGTGCACAGAGCTCATAGAATCAGCAGCCAGTGGCTACAGCCTAGGACAACGTTGCTGTATGCACTGTGTTCTCCCACAGAAATTTGACCTTTGTTCTCTCCCGTGTTGATTTCGGGTAACTAAAACCAGGGCCCATTCAAGCAAATCTGGTGCCCACGGCAAAGCTCTTCAATGAGGGCTTGCTTTCTAAGCCCCGAGATTCAGTGACGACTTTCTTCCCAAATTGCTCTCCTGTCAGCTGGGAGTCAGGGTAGCTCCTACCGAGGTATAAGGGTGTGTACTGTTTCTTTAAAAGCTACAGCAGGAAGGAATTGGGGGTTAGGGAAAAGCTCTATAGCAGTGGTTCTCATGTTGGGGGAGCCTCAAAAAGGAAAAGGTTGAGAATCCGCGTTCTAGAGTGAAATCCACAGACAGAGAGAGAGAAAGAAGCATGAGGAACCGTGTTGTTTTTCTTTATTCCAATAAAGTTCCTTGGTCAGTGTTCGAAGAAAGCAATGCTTTCGGTGATTCTTCACTTTTGTCCCACAACAGGGGCCTAGAGAGAATGTGTCTGGAACTGGGGCATGCATGTTTATGGCTGCTGTTAGGGTAAAAGTGGATAGAGTTTTCCTGTTATTATGGTGAAAATAGGAAACGGTGAAAGCGGGAGGGGGTCGCTCTGAGGCTACCCAGCCCGGGCTGGGATAAATGGGAAAATGTCCTTTATCTCCAAATGGTTAATGTTACTATCACTTCAGAGCTCTCAGTCATCACCAAGCAGAGTGCAATCCACATCCCATGCTATTACAACACGATCTGTAAGTCAACCAGCTTGGATTTCAGCCTGTCCCGGGTGGAAGGGGAAATCCAGGTTGGGGTTATGCAGGACAAAAGGCATCAGAGTTTGGCAGCTATGTTCACTATGCAAACGGCTGGAGAGGTTCATCCATTATAACCCAGAGCCCCTTGGTTGATCTACAGCTGTATCGGTCCCTGCTCATTTTACTAGTGCCTGTTTTTGAGTGGGGACATGATGCTTAAGGTTCCCCCCAGTTTTAACTCTTTACTGCTGCCCAACATCACACAGGCTACATCACAGTGGTGACCCTCTCTGACCTGGGGATAGGGCATCCTTTGGAGCTCATCGCTGCTGTTCTGAGTGACAGCTGGGAAGGATCTCAAAAGTACTGTGAGATATTCCAGCCCTGAGCATGCTATGCAGATAGCTTTCCTTGTGGCTTTGCAAAATCTTGTTAGGCAGGCGGTGGTCCTGCAGACCAAAAGTTGGGCTGGCTTGGGTTGGAATCTTGTTATGCCTGAGCTCCTCTAAGCTCCGGGGTGAATGGGTTTGGTTCGTCTCTGCAAACAGCTGTGATTTCTGTCTGCAGTTTCAAAAATTAATGAATTGAAAGAAAGTATCCCTCATGAGCAACAAGAGCTGTAGTCCTTCAGGCTCTAGCAGTTAAGCATCTTCCCCGGCATACCCTGAACACTCATACTAATTCATTGCATTCTGACAAACTTTTTCAGATGGGGAAGCTGAGGCACGGGACAGTTAAGTGACTTACCCAAGGTCAGAAGCAGAATTAGAACCTAGGAGTTCTGCCTGCAAACCACTAGCCAGCAATGCCTCTCAACACCCCGTGCAGCTGGGACACCATTGGAAATGCTCTCTGGCCTCATGGGATGCATGTCTGCTTACAACTAGAAATGGTCACTCGATGTATTTAAACCCAGCTGTTGTTCCATGCTGTGTGGAGAGGCACCTGCAGAATAACACATTTCACTGCTACTGGATTTAGAGCTTTACAATAAAACAACTACAGACTCTACAGTCGCAGCAAACTGGACTCAGGTCTACGGGGCAAAGGGGTTCTTGTTTGGCTATCGCCAAGGAGAAAAACTTACCTTGTAGCAAAGGAAGGAGGCACATCCAATGCAGGCTCCACTTGAAAAACTCCATTGTTTCCCAGCAACAAAGGGGGAAGAGGAGTCCCCGAAAAGAATGATCAGGACTGGAGAGTGGGAGCTGGTTTGTTTTTCTCACTCTTGTTTTCATTCAAAAGCAACGACAAAGGAAAAGAAAGAAAGAAAAAAGTCCCCACTTTCTGTTTTAGCACCGTAGGACTGGCAAAGAACCAGCTTCCAGCCACACTCTGCTCAGCTCCTGCTTCCAGAGAATCCTGCTGCTCCAATCAGGGGGCTGTTGCTCCCATGCCCAGCTGGGAATTGCGGATCCCTTATGGGAAATTATATGACAATCCAGACCAGGGGAAACGGACCAGCAAAGCAGTCAGAGGCCATAAAGCTCAGCTCCTCAGCAGCTGCAGTTGCTTAGTGGGCAACGAGGTGAGAATACTAAAGAGCCTGGGCTGGCCAAGGATCCAGAGACAGGCTTAGGAGTAGAAAGGGAGAGTGCAGACAAAGCTGCTGGAGCAGCCAGTTTCCCGGTACCCGGGACAGTTTCTGAATGCTGCACACTGAAGTTACTGTGGCTCTGGCACTGGCTGCTTGAGTTTGCTGTCTCTAAAGAGACATGCTCCTGCAGAGCCTGGGATGATTGATTGGAGGTGGCCTTTGTAAGTGCTGAGTTACAGCCTTTTACAAAAGTGGTTGTTGGCAAATGGAACCACAGCAGATTTCCCATAAGTTGGGCCAGAGATCAACAGAAAGATGGTGGAGGTAGCAGGGCTCTGTTGTCAGCAGGGCCGGCGCTACAGTTTTGGCCGCCCCAAGCAGTGAAAAAACTTCCCGCCATGGACAGCAAAAGGGAGAAGCCGCCGCCGACTTCCCGCCATGGCCGGCGGGACGGAGGGGCCGCCGCCGACTTCCCGCCACGGCCGGCGGGACGGAGGGGCCGCCGCCGAATTCCCGCCGCTGCACAAACACTGCTGCCCCTTTCTAACTGCCGCCCCAAGTAGCTGCTTGGAAGGCTGGTGCCTGGAGCCGGCCCTGGTTGTCAGACGCCACCAGTGTGATGCTCTGCTCTAACCCATGTTGATAACAGTCGGCTGCGTGCGTGTGCTCCCTCTGTGTACTGCCCCGGCTCTGCACAGATCACTGACACAGCAGACCCCGAGAGAACCCCCAATGACCACATGCTCCGATAAGGTACGAAGGCACCCAGCCGGGTTTATGGCCAAACGAAACACAGTTCTGCTAGTACATATGTGCTCCCTGACAATGGACACAGCTCAGTCAGTGACGGGACACTCCACTGCCCCCTAGGCTGGACAAAGACAACTCCTCAGGTGTACATTCTTATACACAGGTACAAACAAATTACACATCACTCCTGACGTATTGAGGTGCAGGCCCTCTACGTAACAAGGTACAACCCCTCTGTGTGTTGGGGTGCTGCCTCTCTCCTGGTACATGTTGGTTTGAACAAACGAGTCTGTCCATCATATTATCCTTTTGACGCTGTCTTTTAGGATGGGTCATCCCTTTCCTCGTGATCTCTGTGGAATGTGTTTGTACCGGACTGTTCTGGTGCCATCCTTGTCCATGTTTATCCTATTAGTTGGTGAGCGGACAGCAGGACAGCTAGCATGGAGAGCAGCGTGGGTGGTTGGCAGAGAGGAGCGGACAACAGGGCATCTGATGGAGGGGCGTGGCTGGTGGTGAAGACTTCAGCAGAACCCTGTGGAGAGGCATAGCACTTGGCCGTCGACCTGAGAGCATGCCCCCCATACCTCCTTCCACTTCCACCCAGGCTGGGAGGTAAACTCTGCAGATAAACTCTGGTGGGCTGCACGGACCAAAGACAGAAACTGTGTGTGTAGGGGGGTGGGGGTGACAATTGGGTTGCTGACTTAAGGCCCTGAGGGGAAAAGGACATTGCTAAATTTACTTGGGGGTGGGTCTTTTGCTCATGGTTGGTGTTATGAATCCTGCTTGTGGTGTTTCCCCAACATAATGCCGCATTGTTTCCCTCCTTTATTAAAAGGCTTTTGCTACACTCAGACTCTGTGTTTGCGAGAGGGGAAGTATTGCCTCTTGGAGGCGCCCAGGGGGGTGGTATGTAATGGTCCCAGGTCACTGGGTGGGGGATCGAGCTGGTTTTGCATTGTGTTATTGAAACTGAACCCTTAGATACTGAACCTGGCCCTTGTTGCTGCCAACTCTGACGGGCAGAAGGGTTACACGTGTTTTTCCAGTCTGGTGTTGTACTCTGGCTCTTTTAGTTTGGTGACACAGATAGAAACACACTCCTAGTAGGGCAATTGCAGATATCACCTGTATCATCATTAGCAGTAGGCTGAGTGTTTTGAAATACTGGGTTAGGCATTGTTCTAGTGTGTTCCACAGTATTATGTATATGAGAAGTAAAACAGAAATTTCGAGTAGTGACACTACAAATGGGGCCTTTATATAGAAACGTCTTGTAATTAGTTAGTACCCAGTACTGTGCTTTCATGTTATGGGTTACCCTTACTGCTGATTGTCACCCTCTGGTAAGCCTTGCTGGGCAGGAAACAGGAGCGGCTAGCTTCTCTGTCCCATGGATTGCATGGCCCCATGATACACCAGTAGTTGATGTAGATCCAGTTGTTTTTATGGATGTTGTTTCTCAGAAAACCTACTGAATGGACAGTTACCAATGTATCCAGTATTGCTGTGTCAGGATTTAGTGTTGGTACCCAGCCACGGAACAGAATTGTTTTGAATAACATGTGCCTCAGTTAGGATGCAGTGTTACTGACCCCAAATTGTGACCAGTACTAACAGGGAATTTATATACCTAATTTGTAGTTACTGTGTAACAATTTTTTTTTTAACCGATTTGTTTCTCCTTGCCTTCATGCTGTTCGCTGCCAGTCATTTGCTGATTTGTACCTGTGTGTGTGTTAAGCAGTTTAGCAAGGCTCTGCACATGGTAAGTGTTGTCCAGCAGTAACACAATACAGCAATAATACAACAGTACAATGATAATTCCGTTATTTTTACACCGTAACCGAGTTGAAATTAAGTAAGAACATAAGAATGGCCAGACTGGGTCAGACCAAAGGTCCCTCCAGCCCAGTGTCCTGTCCTCTGACAGTGGCCAATGGCAGGTGCCCCAAAGGGAATTGTCAGACAGGTAATCATCAAGTGATCCATGCCCTGTCACCCAGTCCCAGCTTCTGGCCAACAGAGGCTAGGGACACCATTCCTGCCCGTCCTGGCTAATAGCCATCGATGGACCTATCCTCCATGAATCTATCTAGTTCCCTTTTGAACCCCGTTATAGTCTTGGCCTTCACAACACCCTCTGGCAAGGAGTTCCAGAGGTGGACAGTGCGTTGTGTAAAAAAATACTTTCCTATGTTTGTTTTAAACCTGCTACCTATTAATTTCATTTGGTGGCCCCTTGTTCTTGTATTATGATAAGGAGTAAATAACACTTCCTTATTTACTTTCTCCATACCACTCATGATTTTATAGACCTCTATCATATGCCCCCTTAGTCGCCTCTCTTCCAAGCTGAAAAGTCCCAGTCTTATTCATCTCTCTTCAGACGGAAGCCGTTCTATACCCCTAATCATTTTTGTTGCTCTTTTCTGAACCTTTTCCAATTCCAATATATCTTTTTTGAGATGGGGCGACCACATCTGCACACAGTATTCAAGGTGTGCATGCACCATGGATTTATACAGAGGCAACGTGATATTTTCTGTCTTATTATCTCTCCCTTTCTTGATGATTCCCAACATTCTGTTTGCTTTTTGGCAGATTATGACAGTTTATCCTGGTCCAGCTAGTGGTTTTTAGCTGATTGTTAACTTAATTGTCCATATATGGTAGATAGAGGTGTATTTGACCAGTCTCTTATTTATAAAGCACTTCATTTTTCTTTTCTTGATGCTTGGGGGGTTTCTTCACTGTATACTGATATTTTTCTGGTGTCTTTGGTCTGTGGGATGCAACTTAAACAACTTTTGTTAGTTAACATAGTAAAGTTTTTTGTTTTTGTTTTTTATTTTCAGTAACCCAAACTTAATACAAAGTTTAACTTAGTTTGTTTACAATGTAAGAGGGACAATATAATAAGGACCGAGTCTTTTATAACACCGGCTATGCTTTTGCAATTGTTGTATAGACATTCATTTTCACTTGAGGTGCATTACTAATATTTTATACTAAATGTAATGCGGTTTGAGCACTGGCCAGCTAAACCCCGGGTTGTGAGTTCAATCCTTGAGGGGGCCACTTAGGGATCTGGGGCAAAAATTGGGGCTTGGTCCTGCTTTGAGCAGGGAGTTGGACTAGATGACCTCCTGAGGTCCCTTCCAACCCTGATATTCTATGATTTTATGATTCTAATGCTTAACTGCTAAAATAAATGCTCACAATCTTCTGTGAGAAGGTGTATTGCTTTTTTTCCCCCTGCTGAACATTCTGTGTTAGCAAGAGAGTCAATAACATAATTTTTACCAAGCTTTTTAGAGTTAATTTGCTTGTGATACCACTTTCACGCTTGTTAACTGTTTAGAAGCACAAACTTTAACAACCACTGCTTCCCATTAACATAACATAACAAAAGAAAAGCATATAAAATTAAACCAACTGTACAAAATAAGGCAAACAAAAATAAAAAGGGTTAAACATTTGAACAAACAAGTTATTACCTTATTTAAAACTTTTAACAAAAATTGATAAAAAATATATTAATATTTGCCAAATGTATTGTATTAATTTGGTAACAAGGAATTTTGCATTACTTTATATTTAACATGATTTTAAAACTCTGCTGTACGGAAGTAAGAAAAGCCCATGGTTCAAATATGAGTGAGTGGTTCGGATTAGAAGCAGAGTGTGCATTTCTGTTGCTTGGCAACCATATCTTCAAGAAAGTTAGGAATAATTCCAGCTGTTGCATTCCTGAAGGGTTAAAATAATTAATTTACTGGATTTATTTAAAGTTTTTACCTTGTTTTCTTTTTGTTTCTTGTTTTGTTCTGTTTTCAATTGCTTTATCTTTTGGAGGTTTCTATAAAAACTATAAGTTAACTTTTAACACAGAGAAAGAGTTGAAGTGAGGAGAGGCAGGGAAAAAGGGGTAGGGGGAGGTGAAGAGCTACCTAGGAAGGTAGTGAGACTTGAGCCAAGAGAGACTAACTCTTAAGGTATCATTGACTATTCCATCACTGGGCTAGATGGACCTTTGGTCTGACCCAGTATGGCCATTCTTATGTTCTTATATCTTATCCATCTTGGGTATTTTACAGCCACAATTACCACAGGGTCTGAGAATGCATCACAGTCTTAATATATTTCTCCTCACAATCCCCCCATGAGGCAGTACAGTGCTGTGATGCCCCACTTCACAGATGGAGAACTGAGTCACAGAGTGATTAAGTGACTTGACCAAGGTCAAACAACATCTGTGACAGAGCAGGGAACTAAACCCTTGAATCACAGCGATAGCCACTGGACTATACTTCCTCTCTGTTGGGTGCTCTCGTTTCTCAAACTGCTTTTGGTACTAGCTAGAGTCCGATATATCACAGGAAGGTGATTCCACCGCACCCTAATGCACCAGACCAACTGTGCATGCCTCAGAGAGGTTGCAGGAAACCTTCCTGCAATCAGCTCCAGAACTCTATCATAGCTGAAGGTCACTGCAGATGTTCTTCTCCATTCAGAGATCTAGAGCTTTCTGAGTCTTGCAAATATGATATGACAGCAAAAGGAGACAAGCTGAATTTGGAGCTGCACATGCAGAGACATCAGTGACACCAGGCAAAGAGGGAACAGTCCCTCTGGAGCAGGGAGCGAAATGTTTCTCTCCATGTCCAATACTTAGAAAATGTTAGGCCCTGAAAGCATTTGCACTGACCTGCCCAGGATACATCTGGCCTGGGTGTACACTCACTTAGTGCGTATGACCAGGACTTCCTCTAATGTTTGGCTCGGATCAAGGATAAAAGCCTGGTACTTACATACGCTTACAGGAGAACTATTGTAGCTCATTTGATAAGGGGGAATGTTTTTGATGCTGAAGGTCCTGGGGTCTTTCCCTGCCAATCACGATACCGTCTGTATATCCAAGGCCATGCATTCATTACACTTTGCACATATATAATATAACGAGCCTTAAAATCACATACGTCTAATCACAATTTCCCCCCTCTCCACGTCAGTTTGGATGTGATTTGAGCCGCTCGAAGTGGCAGAGTTAGAGATTAAAGGCCTGGTTTTCAGGAAACAGGTGTGTCCACATGTATGAGTGTGTCCATGTGTGCAACTGCAAGCCTGAGTGCATTTCCATACAGGGACTAGTGGGGGTGTCTCCAGACGTGCCCATACAAAGCAGGCACAGCTACATTGCAGACCTCACAGCTGGACAAACCATTGGAAAGATGAAACACTAAGCTTCCAGTCCAGTTACACTTCTCATTTCCAGCAGTGACAATTCATGGAGAGACACTGGCCCGTAGAACTTTCACTGGCCTCTCACCTGGCACTGCTCCAGGACAGAATAGAGCAAGTCCTAGACCAAATACCTGAGAGCATTAAACTGCTTCAAACAGAAAGTTCCACGAGAGGCCCAGAAAAACAAGTTTAACATAAAGCTCGGCTATTGTTAGGGCTTTCCAGAAAGCTGACTGTTCCTATTCCTCTCCTACCCCAGAAAGGAACTTTGTCACCCTGTGTCATGTCTCCGTCATCTTAGTTCTTACTCACACATGCAGCACTGTTTAGTCGGGAAATACCTATACAGAATAATTCTGCTGCCAAGTTAGTTTATTCTGTTGTAAGAAGCTAGCTTGTTTGCAGCAGGGCCCAGTGGATAGGGCCTCTTTTAACAGGCCCTTTTCCACAGCACTTCCTGGGCTATTTCCCCAGCACTATAGGTGGAAAAACACACTCCAAATCTGACCTCTCCCAAACCAATCAACAGAGCTTGCATTATATAGTCCTGTGATCACCCGAACACCGTCACATATTCCATGGTCTGCCCACCCATCAGTCCCTCTAGACATCTCCCACAATGCCCTTGTCCTGGGTACCAGGACCTGGCTGTGACTGGACTACAAGCTCCTTTAAAGGGCCAGTGTACACCCAGCTACACTTTTTAACCCACCATAAGGAAGGGCACAAACCCAGGTTTTTAACATTCCTTTGCGGGTCTCATTCTCAGCTGCTATAAAAGATCAAGTGCACTGAACTCTCTTGGAAAGCAGAAAACCTAGGGCTAAATCTCGGTCTCCATTGACTTCACTGGAGTTACAGCACTGATGACCACTGTCTATGAAGTCAGTGGAGTTGCATGGAGGATGAAGTTGGCCCATTATCATAGAATCATAGAATATCAGGGTTGGAAGGGACCTCAGGAGGTCATCTAGTCCAACCCCCTGCTCAAACCAGGACCAACACCAACTAAATCATCCCAGCCAGGGCTTTGTCAAGCCTGACCTTAAAAACCTCAAAGAAAGGAGATTCCACCACCTCCCTAGGTAACGCATTCCAGTGCTTCACCACCCTCCTAGTGAAAAGTTTTTCCTAATATCCAACCGAAACCTCCTCCACTGCAACTTGAAACCATTACTCCTTGTTCTGTCATCTGCCACCACTGAGAACAGTCTAGATCCATCCTCTTTGGAACCCCCTTTCAGGTAGTTGAAAGCAGCTATCAAATCCCCCCTCATTCTTTTCTTCCGCAGACTAAACAATCCCAGTTCCCTCAGCCTCTCCCCATAAGTCATGTGTTCCAGTCCCCTAATCATTTTTGTTGCCCTCTGCTGGACGCTTTCCAATTTTTTCACTTCCTTCTTGTAGTGTGGGTCCCAAAACTGGACACAGTACTCCAGATGAGGCCTCACCAATGTCGAATAGAGGGGAACGATCATGTCCCTGGATCTGCTGGCAATGCCCCTACTTATACATCCCAAAATGCCATTGGCCTTCTTGGCAACGGGGGCACACTGTTGACTCATATCCAGCTTCTCGTCCACTGTAACCCCTAGGTTTTTTTCTGCAGAACTGCTACCTAGCCATTCGGTCCCTAGTCTGTAGCGGTGCATTGGATTCTTCTGTCCTAAGTGCAGGGCTCTGCGCTTGTTCTTGTTGAACCTCATCAGATTTCTTTTGGCCCAAACCTCTAATTTGTCTAGGACCCTCTGTATCCTATCCCTACCCTCCGGTGTATCTACCACTCCTCCCAGTTTAGGGTCATCTGCAAACTTGCTGAGGGTGCAATCTATGCCATCCTCTAGATCATTCATGAAGATATTGAACAAAACCGGCCCCAGGACCGACCCTTGGGGCGCTCCACTTGATACTGGCTGCCAACTAGACATGGAGCCATTGATCACTACCCGTTGAGCCCGACAATCTCGCCAACTTCTATCCACCTTATAGTCCATTCATCCAGCCCATATGTATTTATTACAGACACATCACAGGCCAGAACATAATAGAGGTCCACTAAACGTGCAGTATCAGAGAGTCTAAGCTGGGGGGAGAGGTAGATATGCTGGAGGGTAGGGATAGGGTCCAGAGTGACCTAGAGGTTTGTAAGGCCCGGCTTGACAAAGCCCTGGCTGGGATGATTTAGTTGGTGTTGGTCCTGCTTTGAGCAGGGGATTGGACTAGCTGACCTCCTGAGGTCTCTTCCAACCCTAATGTTCTATGATTCTATGATTATGTAATACCTTTCAGCCAAGGCTCTCAAAGCATTTTTCATTCATTGTACCTTTCAACACCCCTGTAAAGGAAACCAGTTATTTTTAAACCCATTTTATAGATGGAATACTGAGGCTCTGTGGGGTTATGTGATTTGCCCAAGGTAACACAGAAAATGAGTGGCAGGGCTGAGGATGGACCATAGGTGTCCTTATTCCTGTGACTGTCGGTTTCAGCACCCCAGGAGGGCGTTGTGTTGGGCGTGCTTGACTCAGCAAGGGCATTCCTGTTCAGCTTGCTTGTGCAGTTGAATTTAGCTTTCAATACACAGCTTTCTTATTTTCCTCTTTGTGTTCACTCTCATTTGGAAGCCTAACAATAACCACTGTATGTAGGGTGAGGAGTCCTAGTCTCCCCCTCCCAGATCGCTGAGTCTCAGTCTCTCCTCCTCCCGACACCCAATCCCAGGCTTCTTGCCCCGCCCGTCCCAGCTCCCCCTCCCAGATCCTCAGCTGATCTGTCTCTCTCCTACTCTCCCCGCCAGCTCCCAGGCCCAGTCTCTCTTTTCCCAGGCTCCTCGTACAATCTCAGTCTCCTACTCTCTATACTTGGCTCCTTGTCCCGGTCTTTTTGCCCAGCCACTCCCAGTTCTCCCCCCACACCCTTGATCTTGGTCAGATCTGTCACCTATTCCCCACTAGTTCCTTGTCCCAGTCTCCTGGTCCAGCCAATCCCAGTATTCCCCCTGTCCATCTCCTCGTCTGATTTCAGTGCCCCCCCCCCCCCATGCTGATGAACATTGTTTTCTGAATAAGCCATTCCACGAAGTCTTGTTTCCCTCAGTGCTGATTACTGGCTTGCTTGGCTGAAGAGGTAACCAGATTGTCCAGGTGCTAGCATTGGGCTGGCTACACATGTGGGCAGGTAACAATTCTTTTATGAGTGACATGTTTGTTTTCTTTTATGTGGTACCTCTAGAGAATTGGAACTGCTTGATTTCCCCGCTCCCTGCCATTTAATTATTTCCAAACCAAGGCCCCAATCCTGCAATCAGATCATGGCGTGGGATCCTTCTATCTACACAGAGCCACATTCACAATTCAAAGTGAGATAGTGCCTGGAATTTTTTCCCCCCAGCTTTCCCTACATGTCTGTTCAGACAGTCATTGTCTGTAGCCGGTTACACAAAACTATCCATGGGCCTTGACCACCCCGAGAAACCTCTCCCAGGCCACAAGAGAATATTAAATCAAATCACTTCAGGGTGGAAATGCTTGCCTAGTGCTGCCATCTACTGGATGTTAGAGAGACGGCAAAAATGGAACCGCCATGGCTTCAGTGCACAATCATTAATTGTTATGCCCTTGATCCAAGGTGAAACTGCGTGCTGTTGTGAAATGCTCACTGATGTCCAGAGCAGGCTATGGCCTTATGGATGGATGTTTATCAGGGCTGCTGCAAGAGTCCTAGGTTCTGGGATTTTCTCTGTATTTGCTGACTTTGTTTGCAGGACACACCAACTCAAAACAGCAGCAGATCCTGCCGGAACAACAGATGCAAACCCCAGAGACTGATTTCCGCTGCTACAATGATCAATATCACCACCACATGCCTTTCAAGGTCCAGGGGTCCCACATGTGCCTGTCACAACATGTGGTGTACCTCATTCCGGGCACTAAATGTGGGTGAAACCAGACAATCGCTAAGCTCTCAAATGAACTCACCCAGTAAAATGATCAAAAACAACCACACGTCATCCAGGTGCGAACACTTTTCACAAAGCGATCACTCCATAGCTGACCTCTCAGTCCTCATCCTCAAAGGAAACCTGCACAACGCCTTCAAAAGATGAGCCCAGGAATTTCAATTCATAACTCTGCTGGACACTAAAAGCCACGGACTCAACAGGGACACTGGTTTTACAGCTCATTACAGCAATTTGTAACTCACCCCACTGCCTGCTAACCCTCAATTGGCCGCTTTATTTTAAATGGTCTCCTGCAGAGTGTGTGAATCCCTGATACTTAACTGTCTGCCCCCCTTGTATTTAGCTCAGACATTCTGCTTTCCTTCCCCAACCTGCAGAAAATGGACAAATTGCAGAGAGTCCAGCGGAGGGCAATGAAAATGATTAGGAGTCTGGGGCACATGACTTATGAGGGAGGCTGGGGGAACTGGGGTTATTTAGTCTGCAGAAGAGAAGAGTGAGGGGGGATTTGATAGCAGCCTTCAACAACCTGAAGGGGGGCTCCAAAGAGGCTGGCGCTCTGCTGTTCTCAGTGGTGGCAGATGACAGAACAAGGAGCGATGGTCTCAGGTTGCAGTGGGGGAGGTCTAGGTTGGATATTAGGAAAAAAGATTTCACTAGGAGAGTGGTGAAGCACTGGAATGGGTTTCCTAGGGAGGTGGTGGAATCTCCATCCTTAGAGGTTTTTAAGGCCCAGCTTGACAAAGCCCTGGCTGGGATGATTTAGTTGGGGTTGGTCCTGCTTTGAGCAGGGGATTGGACTAGATGATCATAGAATCATAGAAGATTAGGGTTGGAAGAGACCTCAGGAGGTCATCTAGTCCAACCCCCTGCTCAAAGCAGGACCAAACCCCAATTTTTGCCCCAGATCCCAAATGGCCCCCTCAAGGATTGAACTCACAACCCTGGGTTTAGCATGCCAATGCTCCAACCACTGAGCTATCCCTCCCCCCCGGGTCTTCTATGATTCTATGAAAAGCTCTGTGAAGCTCCAAAGCTTGTAATTCCTATCAACAGAATTTGGTTCAATAAAAGATATTACCTCTCCCCATGTTGTCCCTTTGATTACTTAGACTTGTGGGGATTGTGGATGAGTGGGAGGGCAAGGCTGTGTCTCGGACCCTCGGATCATTTGTACCCATCAGCCCTTCTGTCGCATGTCTGCACAGTGCCTAGCACATTGGAGCCCCGAGCTTGACTGGGGCCGTGAGGCGCTTCTGTAATATGAACAACCAGATGAAAAGCATAACTTTCTTTGCCCTCTAGACCTGGTAAGCAGGTAGTCGCTTTCCCATGTATCTCCCTGTCTTCTTAGAGAGGATCCAGACTCTCCTTCCATTGGCCTGAAACTTCCCCAGCTCGGTTTAGATTAAGCAAGACTGGCATTTATCAGCAGTTTCCAGAGGGAAAACAGAAATCAAAAGGCTTGTTAGAGAATACACTGCACATGAAAGGGCTACGAAAGGCACCTTCAGACTGGCTGTGAAGTTCAAGGGACAGAAGAAGGCCAGTATTTTCAGACATGGGCACCTAAATCCATATTTTACCACCTAAGTGGATTTAATTGCTCAACTGTAGGCAGAGGTGACGCATGTGTGTGTGGGTCACATGGGGTCAAGTGCCCCCTCACCCCCCCAGATTTTCTGCTTGGCTTGTAGCGAGCAGGCTCACATGTACGGAGCATGCTCAGTAACATCTGCTGAAGCTGCTGGCCCCCCCCCCCCACTATCGGCAGGTACTGTCATCTCTGACTTTCAGCACCCAAGTGGATCATTTTGCTTGCACGGAATATTTTCCCTTGGCCTGCATGGAGCAGGGATCTCTTCACGGCCCAGCAGCCAAGGCTGTGTGTCCCCCTGCTGAAATTGCAGTCTCTCTCCCAAAGGTGTCCCTCCCAGCAAGAACGTGGGTGTCACTCTCCAGTTACTCCTGGTGACTGAGTTTACAGAACAAAGGTTCTGCTCTCCCTGAGTGACACCCGGCATGAGGGGCAGAGACACAACTGCTCGTCATCTTTGTTTTCAGCCATCTGACCTTTTGAAATCGTCCAATATCCAGCCCTGTGGCAAGCTCACCAATGCTCGTGGGTGGCACGTATCATAGGCTGGGGGCGACTGTGCCTCCCTAAACATCCCAGCGTGGCCCCGCCCCCGCGCCACCTGGAAGGCCCCCTCCTGCTTGCCCTTGGCCCCAGCTAGGGTTGCCAGCTCTGACGGAAGCTATTCCGGGAGATTTCTTTTCCTCCCAACATGACGTATTGTCATTTTCTTAATATATCCTACCAAAATCTCCTGGATTGCTTTCAGTAGTCACCGGGAGATCGATGGCGATTCCGGGAGACTCCAAGCCAATCCTGGAGGGTTGGCAACCCTAGCCCCAGCCCTGGCAGGCTGGCAGCTCCTCTTCAGGGAAGCATGCTGGGGCTGGGGCTAGGGCTAGTGTAGCTGTGGCTGGCCTGTGGCTGGGACTTGGGGCAGCTGGGGCTGCCCAGTGCTGGGGGGTCCCCGGGTGCTGGGGTTGTACCACCTGGCCAATTGGGGGCAGGGGCTGCCGATGCTGGGCCTGCCCACCCTGTGTTGGGAGGGGTTGGGGGCACTGGGGGGGCTGCATGCCACCCACCCGGCATGCTGTGGCGGGGGGGAGACTCTGGTGGGGTCAGGGGCGGGAGGGGCAGGGCCAGCTGGGGGCGAGCATCCCCAAACCGACGGGTCAACCACCGCCCATGTCAATGCTGGTTCAAAGTGCTTATTAAGGGCCAGATTCAGCCCCGCTGTGAGCTCTGTTGGCTTCAGTGACATCTCACCTGCTCGTGGCAGGGCTAGATTTGGGCTGATCATTTCCTATTACTGGTGGATACTAACCTGATTCATTCCCTCCATCTCTGTCTCATTTAAGACAAACCTTTTGCTAACCCTGCTCCAGGCAGGAAAAACAAACCAACCTTCTGGAAATCAGGACCAACCAAACTTGGGCCATCTGTAGGTCGTCACTAGCTCCCTGTACCAGCCCTCAGCATATAACCTGGGTAAAGAAACTTGTGTCTCCAAAGAGAGCTCTGGAGGAGGGGGGAAGTGGGACAGAAGCAGGATATTTTCATGCACTGATATCCGCCCCCCACGAGCAGGGTCTGGATAGATTTAAAACTGGCATGTCCACAGGACCCTGTGGTTTATGCAGCTGTCCCTTCTATTGCTGTTTCACTCTATTGTTTGGGAGGGATCTAGTGCAGCACCCAGACATAGGAATGGCCAGGCTGGATCAGACCTGAGGTCCATTTAGCCCAGTATCCTGTATCCAACAGTGGCAGCTCCAGAAGCTTCAAGGGAAGGTGAACGAAACCCAACAGCAGGCAGATATGGGTCAATCTGCTTCTCATTCAGATCTCATCCTAATCCCTAATGTCCTGAGACTGGTTTAAACCCAGAAGCATGAGGAGCTGAAGTCTTTCAAGGGGACCAGTCCTATACTATTTTAGATACTACCAGGAAAGCCATGGATCACTCTCCTAGGAGAATAGGCAGCGAAGTGTGGAGAGTGGGTATCCCTGAGCAGCCGAGCTGTGGTGTCTTGCTGCGGTTTTCAAGGACAGCTCTGTAGAAGTAGATTCTCCAGTTAGATTTGTTTCCAACTGTTTACTCCTGGGGGAATTCTGCTTCATTGCGCATGCACAGAATTCATGGCCCCACAGATTTTTTTTTGCTTACCTGCAGAAAAATGACTTCTGATGGGGAAGCAAAGGGAATCATAGAATATCAGGGTTGGAAGGGACCTCAGGAGGTCATCTAGTCCAACCCCCTGCTCAGAGCAGGACCAATCCCCAACTAAATCATCCCATCCAGGGCTTTGTCAAGCCTGACCTTAAAAACTTCTAAGGAAGGAGATTCCACCACCTCCCTAGGAAGCCGCAAGAGCAGTGCAGACAGGTCCGTTTGGGCACGCAGAGTAACCGGTAGAGAAGTAAATCACCTCCTGGTGTGTGTGTGTGTGTGTGGTGTGTGTGTGTGTGGGGGGGTGGGGGCTGGGTAGTCATGTGTGTGAGAGACACATTCTGTCCCTCTCACTTGCTTTTGCGGCACTCTCGGCATGGAGGGGCAGGGCTTTGGGGGTATTTCTGAAGAGGTAGGCATGGAGCAGGCTCTGTTCCCTCAGGCAGAGCAGAGTGTAGCAGCCTGCCTGCTTAGTGAATTGTTTCCATTGCTCTTAGTGAATTCCCCCAGGAGTATAAAAGAGGTGTAAAAATTTTAAGGCTCCTTTACATTGCCAGAGTGGTGTAAAGGAGCCTTATTGTAAAGAACAGTATGGCCTTATAAACTGCTTATGCTGCTTTAGTGATTAGAACTGGTCTAAATTTTTGAACTGAAAACATTTCCTATCAAAATGTGCTCCATGAACTGTTTACTGCTGACCTTTTCGGAGACGGTCAGTAGCCAGTATAAAATTGTGAGTTTGAGTCCCCAGCCGGCACTTGCTGTTCAGTTGCCTATGATTTAACACTGAACATATAGCTACATATATTTGCTCACTAATAACTAGAAGTAAAGGGTCAATACTAGCTACATTCCTATTAGACAGAGGGGGTTTGGTGATTTCCTCCAATGCTCCCCACTCCCATTCTCCATCCATTGTATTGTAGTTTAAATAAATTACCAAAATCATTGAAACTAGCTGGATTATATTGCATTATTTTGACAAAAAATATGCAGAATTTTAAAATATTGTGCACACAATTTTTAACTTTTTGGTGCAGAATTTTTAATTTTTTCGTGCAGAATTCCCCCCTGGAGTAAGTTGCCAGCTGACTGACATCACAGATCAGATCCATTTTGCTTCCTGACCTTATTTCTCATTATGGCGGGAGCCCAGACTGCTGACCTGAATTCAAAGCTTCCTGAATGAAGAGCCTGTTTGTTTGTTGTTTTTTATGGTCTGCCTTTCTTCCAACCAGTTTGACACAATGTCTGCTGGGGCCTGAAACTCCCTTCCTTTCTTCTTTTGTGCTGTGAAGCTGGTTTATTTCGGCTCTTCATCTTTTCATGACATCTTCAAAGGACCAGCCATCTCAGCCTCCCAGATCCTTGATGGCAAAGAATATACGGGGTGTTCTGAGCTGGGGTGATGGACACCAGTTAAAACATGATTAGAGCAACGACTGCCCTGCAGCTCAGCCAAAAACTCACTCAGCTGATTTTGCAGTGAGCCCTCCGTCCTGATGCAACTCAAGCGCTGCTTTGATGAGGGCCAGGATCTCGTGAAGCCCAGCACTGCTCACTCCTCCACTTTGTAAGCTGTAACAATACTGCAGTAGGTGGACCTACTTCGGAGCATCAGGACTGAATTCAATCCCCTAGTGTTTGCTAGGGCACTGGGCTGCTGGAAGTTGTGCTGGTCAATCAGCCAGTGATGCTTTTTCCTCTCTGCCACTTGCTTCTAGACGGTGCTGTGCATCGGGAAGGGATGTCAGCGATTCAGCCGGCAGGGAGTGGTCTATCCTGGATGCACCCCAGCAGTAGCTGAGATTGGTATTGGGAGATGCAGTGCTGCCGGAAGTGCCATCATTCAGGTGAGATGTTAAAAGTCAGTCTGGACCATTTGCAGCAGTGGCCAGAACTGGGGGAAGATGTTGGTTTTGCAATTCCTTGTGAAGCGGGTTTTGGACTGGGAAGAAAGTTCTGTTCCCAAAAAGCAATGGTTGAAGGGCATTTGGAGGACTCAGGGGCTTGATAAAGGGATATCCAGCCTTCCCACTCTAGGATGCCAGATCAAATCCAACCTAGGTCTGTAGGGATCAGGACCAAAAGTCACATCCAGCTGATGGCTGTTAAGTGTTCTCTGTGAACCGAGCTGGTGGTGTCAGTCTAAGTATCCACATCACAACGTGGCAAATTGCACCTGGCTGAGAGTCTGGGCAGAGAGGCCAAGGACAGCACGTCCAGGGAGCCTGAATTCCCATTTCCCATCTGGGTATAGCAGCAATCACTGTAGACAGCAGTGAAGCACATTGGTAGGGAGGTAGTGGAAGCAGGCACTGCCACTCCTGTTATCCCTGTTCTGGACGGACACAGGTCTGAATCTCTAGTGCTGTTGATCAGGCACATCTTTCGAGCACTGAGTTTTCTTGGAGAGGTCTGAGAGGAACAAGAAATCTCACAGCGTTCTGCTAGGAAGGGGCACAGCTCCGTTGAAGACAACCCTGCTACTTAGTAGCTGCATGGGGACACTGCGGGGAATGGTTAGTTAATGCTCACACACTGCTTTGAAATTGCAGAGCGCTCCATAAGTGCTGCGTATTGTTATTAACAGAGAGGCAGGTGTCCTTGTTCTCTGTCCTTATAGAACAGAGAGAGTCCTTGAGAATGTCTCTGCACCCTCTGTATCCACCCTATGATTTATTGCTCATGTGAAGCGCGTGGTCTTTGTAGCCTGGCAGCATCCCTTGGGATAAACTTGGCTTTCCCCCCATCCCTAGTGATCACGGATACTTATTTTATCATGTCAGCTATACACACAGGAAAGAGACTGGTGAAGAAACATGCTCCCAAATCCTTTCAATAATAAATCCCATAACATGAAGTTACGTGCCAGCCATAGCTACCTGATTTGCCAGACTGCTGTGGAAAAGTATATATGCTTTTGGCTATACTTTATATTAAGGTTCCATCTAGCACTAGTTGATAAATGGCTAATAAATTAGTAATAGCTGTTTTAATAAATGATAAATTAATTGTTATAGAGTCCAACAGACTAATAGTTTTCTTATAGCCATCTATAGCACCTCCTAGTGGAGTGTTTCCATCTATCCGGTCAGTGCTCTGTATCTAATCTGGTTATGAGGAAGTCTGAAAGATCAGCCCAGACTGTGATCCCAGAAGGAAGGGTTTGTTGCTTTGGACACCTCCCGACTGGGAGGAAGACTATGACCCACCAAACTTATTTCACTTGCACCAAGTAGCCATCAGAGCAACCGCCTGTTTGGTCACTGCCAGCCGGGGTTGGATTGGAACCAGTGGCCTCTCACCATCACCATTCTTTAACTGGTTAATGTTTGCAAGGTCCTTTGGGATGCTGAATGGAAGGGAGCATGTGTAGTTGGTCCTGCTGCTGTCCAAGCCTGTTGGTTCAAAAGGTGCCGAGTCTGTGCTCTGAGCTTCAGCATCTCTCCTTCTCCCCTCCTTCCTCTACTGCCCTGGAACTGGAGGATGGATTCCGGCAGCTGCTACAGGAAACTGCCAGCCAACCGAGACATCCCACCCATGACACCAGGACAGCAGCAGCTTGGAGAGAGCTGGCGTCCGGATCCCCGCTGACAGATGGGCACAGCTGCTGCGGGGAGATTGTCTGGGCTGTCATATGCCATGGTTGGCGCTGTCAGGATGGAAGAGGGATGGGCCCATTTGCTGTCCCCAGCAGAGCTCTCCAGCAGCTGCCCCGCGCCCCCCCTCCCTGCTGGCACGGAAAGCCTTTCGGAAGGTTTCAAGGACACAGAAATAGGGCAAATTGCAAACTCCCAGGGCGGAGGCTGATCTTTCCAATGCCAGCCCTAAGGAACAAAGGCCACTCAGGAGAAATCAGGATTGAGGGTGGAGGATGGCGCTAGGCAGACCCACAGTACAGATGTAAGCTGTGACATTTCCAGCTTGGGACCTGCCCCGGGCTCCTTCATGCACCTTGGGTCTGATTCTGATTCCATGTGCTCTGGTGCAAATCAGGAGAACCAGTGACTCCATTCACATCAATGAAGCTGCACCTGGCAAATCAGGCGCATTGTCTCTTTCTCGCTACTCCCCTCCCCACTACTCCCTCTTGCTTCCCACCTTCCTCCTTTTCCAAGAGATCCTGCTGCTGGTTCGAGAACCTCTCCTGATACAGCTCCCACCATCACCTTGATAACTAAATTGTGCTACTCACTGAGAACTGCAGGGGGCAGTGTGGAGCCACATGCAGCAGGCGCTTCTGTGACATTGTGCCCCTGGGACTATGGGGCCTGCTGCCCCAAGGATCCTGTGCCTTGCCCCCTGCCCCCACCAGGAGGGAGGGCACTGTAAGGCTGGGGTGTGAGAAGAGATGATTGAAAAGTGGAAGGGAAAAAATGTAATTGGAAATTGTGAAACATTTGTTCTGCAGGTTTTGAAAGGGGGACAAGTTTTCACTCAAAGTTTTATTGAAAACTAGTTTTGAAATTCTTCATCCCCCCCCCCTTTTTCTTTTCCCCCTTTCCCCGCTTCCCATTTCTCATCCCTTTTCCACTTTGCCACCGAAAATGGGAGGAAAGTGCATTAAAAAAAAAAAGGTGAACAGAAAAAATTAAAAAAAAGATCTTATTAAAACCACAGCACATCGTTTAGGTCACTGGGAAGCTGATCTGATGGATAGTGAAATGACCGATTGATGGCATTTTTAATGGACCTTCAAGCCGCTTAGCATTACTCTGTTGAGATTCTGATGTCATTAGGAACGACGGAAAAACACTTTGAGACACTTGTTGCGTAGCTTGATGGTCAAGCTTATTGCCTTTTCCCACCATCACCCACAAGATGTTTCTGAGGACTTGCTTCTTAACCAGACCTTCGCAAGCTGCGTTGGTAGGTCTCTTTGGAAGTCTTGTTTTGTTTTGTTCCTTTATCAATAAATTTGACAAAACATTTAAAAGGCAATAAGATAGATTTGATTTCTAAAACTCATCAGTTTTTACACAGATCAGTGAAAGTTAACCACTTAGGCCCATATCCTCAAAGGTGTTTAGGTTCCTAAACCCCACTGATTTCACAGATCCTCTCAACTGACTGAGATGATTTCACCAGAGCAAAGTAAGGGTGTGGTTTGGTGTCAGAGCACTGGACTGGGATTTAGGAAACCTGGAGTCTATTCCTAGCTGATTTGCACTGCAGTGACCAGCCGGGTATCCTTTGCTAAGTCCCTTCCCTTCTCTGTGCTTCATTGAGTATGTCTACACTGCAATTAGACACCCGCGCCTGGCCTGTGCCAGTTGACTTGGGCTTGCAGGGCTCGAGCTAAGGAGCTTGACAGTGTAGACGTCTGGGCTTGGGTATCATGTTCAGTCTTAAGAACAGCGAGAGGATATCTCACAGTCTTCAAATATGTTGAGGGCTGTTATAAAGAGATCAGTTGTTCTCCGTGTCCACAGAAGGCAGGACAAGAAGGAATGGGCTTAATGTGCAGCAAGGGAGATGTAGGTTAGATATTAGGAAATCTTTCTAACTCTAAGGGTAGCTGCACTCTGGAATAGGCTTCCAAGGGAGGTTGTAGAATCTCCATCATTGGAGGTTTTTAAGAGCTATTGGGACAAACCCCTGTCAGGGATGGTCTAGGCCAGGGTTTCTCAGCCCATGGATCGGGACCCAAAATTGGGTCACCAGAATGGTTCAAAGGGTGGCATGGCAGCTCCTGCGGCTCCTGTTGCATGGGGTGGCTGGGCTCGCCTCCCTGATCCAGGCACTGCAACCTCTGGGGTCCCAGCGCCACTCAGGTTTAGCCCAGGTGTCATGACGACGAGAGTCTGGGTAGGCCAAATTTGAGTGAGTGGCCCTGCAACCCCGTGAGCCAGGTCACAACTCCACTCACAAAATGTGGTCCAGTCAGGGCGTGTGTGGCCAAACCTGAGCGGTGCTGCAAACCCAGAGGTTGCAACACCCGGAGCGGAGAGCCAAGCCCAGCCAGCCCCACAGCACAGAAGCTGCAGAAGCCGCCACTGTGGGGTGAGTGACGTGCAGGATCAACCCCCGCAGGAGACAAGATCCGACCAAAACCACCCAAGGGCTTCCACCGCCAGACTAGTTACTGGGTTGTGAAAGGCCATAAACATTGACAAATGGGTCCTGAGCCCAAAAAGATTGAGAACCACTCGTCTAGGTTTACTTGGTCCTGTCTCAGTGCAGGGGGCAGGACTAGATGACCTCTCGAGGGCCCTTCCAGCCCGACATTTCTATGATGAACACGTTCCTTCTATTACGGCAATCCCAGTTAAAACCCCAAGTACGCTTTTGCCAGAAATCTTCCCTCCCACACTGCTCTCCTTCGAGGTTTCTGCCAAACCCTCTTTCCACTGACAGGGGGACGCACTCTCCCCTCGACCCCAGTGACTGCACCTTTTTTCACTTACCCTGGTGTAAACTGGGAGCCACTCCCCTGCAGCTAGTGGAGCTGTGCTAGTGTGAACGAATGGAGACCTGCCTCCAGCGCTGATGGAGAAGGAGACACCCTCCGGCGCTGGCAGAGCCATACGCCACTCGATGCCTACGGGGCTGACCGTGCCGGCCCCACCTGCAATTCAGCCAATCAGCAAACTGAATCTGCCCTCTGCGAACTCTCAGGCTGATGGACCTGATCTGTTCATGTCCTACAACCAACCTGCTTAAGTGCTTTGCTGAATCAGGGCCTACATGGTGAGGCTATAAATAGCTCTCTCGCGGGAGCTTGCTCCTTCCTATTTTAGCAGCTTAATGGCATTCAGTGAGCGATGTGCAGACAGACAATTAACCTCCATGCCATTAGATGGCTGTGATTACCAGGTCCCCTCAGAAATGAGGCATCACTTCTTTGTAACTGAGCCAGGGAAGTGGATGCCTAGCTGCCAGCATGCTCACATTTACTACAGCATGAGGGCAGAGAGATACGGGCAGGGTGGGGAAAATGCATCCAGGAATCTTCTTGACCAAAAGACAAGAAGCCAGAGATCATTGCGGAGCTGCGAGCCTGCATTCTCTGCTAACTGCCCTTGTTTCTCCGCAGAGCCCTGTCCGCTTCTCCCCAGTGCTCTTGCTTTGTCTCATCCCCTCCTCCCAGCTTGGCTGAGCTGAGCCACATTGCAGCCAAGAGCTCATGGGAACCTTGGCATACCCATGTCTGAGAGCATGGTATTATAATAACCCTCGCTCAGCTGCCAGTGAACAGATTGTACCAGACTGGAGCAGAACTGCAAGTGAAAGCAGAGGGAGTCTTCACCGGAGCTACAAGAGGGATGATTTGGTCCATTAGCTGGATTCATTTAGTTGATATTTGTAACATTTCACCCCTGTGCTGTGTCAGGGATCAGTGCTGGAGGACTGAATGGGTTTGGAGAGGACACTCTGACTGACTGATTCTCCTGTTTGTATTTCTCCTTGATGAACCAGAGAAGAACAACACAGTAAGAAACAAAGCTCCTGGCCACAAGGGCTTTAGGGGCTAATGGAAAATCAGCCCTTTCATCGTTTAAGAAAGAACAGGAGCTCTGAAAAGGGGAATGCCATGGGAACACGCCTGCCTGACAGCTTCACCCCAGTGAACCCGAAGCCGTCCAAGGAGCTGAAGCCAATGATCGGTGCAATAGTCGTCGGGCTCATCTTGTTCATTGCGGCGGTGGTGGCTTGGTGCTACTACACGGCGTCTCTCAGGAAGGCGGAGCGGCTAAAGACAGAATTGATGGACCTGAGGAAGGATGGGTTCATCATCAAAAACCACAACGGGGAGGTGGTCTTCAGACTGGCCTTTCAGTCGGGCACCCTCGATCTGGAGTCCTGCTCGAAAGAAGGGGAGATTTTAAGCTGCACCAGATCAGACAGAGGGAAGCTGAATTTCTTCATTCAGACAGTCAAGCCCAAGGACACGGTTATGTGCTACCGCGTCCGCTGGGAGGAGTTTGTGGTAGACACGGTGGTCGAGCACACCATGTTTTGGGAGGACGCTCATTGGTACGGGGGCTGTGAAATGAGCGTCCAGCACTGGCCAATCAGACTCCCAGGGTACCAGGAGCCCATGCCCTTTGTGACGAGCGACGTGTATTCCTTCAGGGGCAGCTTTGGAGGCATCTTGGAAAGATACTGGCTGTCCTCGAAAGCGGCGGCTATAAAAATCAACGACTCGGTGCCCTTCCACCTGGGGTTTAACGCCAGTGAACGGTCGCTCTTCTTTCAGGCCAGGTATAAGGATTCTCCCTACAGACCTCCCCTTGGGCAGCAGCCTTTCCCGGAGCTAAGCTACCGTGTCTGCGTCGGCTCGGATGTGACCTCCATTCACAAATACATGGTGCGCAGGTACTTTAACAAGCCTTCTAAGATCCCATCAGAAAACGCCTTCCGGTACCCCATCTGGTCTACATGGGCTCTGTACAAAAATCAGATTGACCAGGATAAACTTCTAGATTTTGCAGAAAAGATTAAAAAGTACCGGTTTAATTGCAGCCATATTGAAATTGATGACATGTACACACAGACTTATGGCGATTTTGACTTTGATCCGGTAAAGTTCCCTAATGTGACAGAAATGTTCAAAACGCTGAAAGAAGAGGGATTTAAAGTTACCCTGTGGACGCATCCCTTTATAAACTACAATTCGTCCAATTTTGGAGTGGGGATAGAGCAGCAGCTCTTTATCAAGGAGCCGACAGGGAAACTCCCCGCGATGGTGAAGTGGTGGAACGGCATTGGGGCCATATTGGATTTTACCAATCCCACAGCCAGGGAGTGGTTTCAGAGCCACCTGAAACAACTGCGGTCAAAGTACGGCATAGCGTCCTTTAAATTTGACGCTGGTGAGGTAAGCTACCTTCCAAAGCAGTTCAGCACCTTCAGGCCCTTGTCGGATCCCAGCATCTGGTCCAGACGGTACACGGAAATGGCCATTCCGTTCTACGAGCTCGCCGAAGTCAGGGTCGGCTACCAGTCCCAAAACATCTCGTGCTTCTTCCGCATCATCGACCGCGACTCGGTTTGGGGATATGAGCTTGGCCTCAAGTCCTTGATCCCTACCGTGCTCACCATTAGCATGCTGGGCTACCCTTTCATATTACCAGACATGATTGGAGGAAACTTTCTGCCAAACAAGACGGAAGGTGCTGTTGAAATCCCGGACCAGGAGCTGTACATCCGCTGGCTGGAGCTGTCGGCCTTCATGCCCTCCATGCAGTTCTCCATACCCCCCTGGCTCTACGACAAGTCAGTGATTGAGATTGCACAGAAATTCACAGAGCTGCATGAGTCCCTGGTTGCCCCTCTCCTGTTGGAGCTGGCTGGGAAGGTCACCGACACGGGAGACCCCATCATACGGCCCATCTGGTGGATTTCTCCCAGGGATGAATTCGCTCACAAGCTCGACTCCCAGTTCCTCATTGGGGACACCCTCATGGTGGCCCCTGTCCTGGAGCTGGGCAAGCAAGAGCGAGATGTGTACCTCCCGGCCGGCAAATGGCGCAGTTACAAAGGGGAGCTGTTTGAGAAGACCCCAGTCCTGTTAACAGACTATCCCGTTGACTTGGACGAAGTTGCTTATTTTCTTTGGGTATCATAACAAAGGTAGCCATCAGTTTTAAGCTTTGTGAATGGGTGGTAGATTGAAAAAATTAGGCAGCTCTGAGTTCCTGAGATAAATATGCCTCTCTGGGACGTTGTAAATAATGATCATGATTCCAATTGCACAGAACCATTTTTGTGGATTAATAAACAGGACATTTAAAATATCTTTGTATACATTTCATCCTTTAAAAGGTCCAGTTCCAAAGCTTGACTACTTGGTTGTGGTATTATTTATAGATCTAAGGTATAGAAACACAGAGTCCACTAGGGTTTTTCCCCCCAGTCCTATATGACACTGATGCTCTTTTTTGAAAGGGTACTTTAGATGGTTTTCTTTATTCCACACTGATTCTGTTGTTCCCATACCTGTATTTTATTTTAAAATTGCTTTGTCATTGGCTGAGGAATTGTTCACTTTTAAAGGACTACACTGCTGTGAGCCAGTGACACTCCTGTGGAGACTGGGGCCTTCAAGTTCTTGCCACCACCAGATGCGATGGCATTTGATGCAGTAGCAAAGGGTGGTAACAATCTGCTGCAGACTGATTTAGCAGAAGAAGCAAAAATGAATGTTGACACTCAGTAACATTATGGCAATAATTCTCCCCGCCCCCGGGAAATATTAGTGACTGTTACAGATACTAAAACTAAGCTAGCATACCTCTGGCCCCAGTTCAGCAAAGCACTTAAGCACACGCTTAAATCCCGTTGATGTCAAAGATTAAATCCCGAAGCCAATGCCGTGCTTAAGTGCTTTGTGGAATAGGAGCTTTTATTATTATGCAGTCTTTTTATATGGGATAGAGCACTGGATTGGAACTCAGGAAACTGAGGTTCTATTCCTGGATTAGCCACTGGCCTGCTGGGTGACCCTGGCAAGTCACTTCTCTTCCTCGTGCCTCAGGTTCTCCATCTGTAAAAGGGGGATAATGATCTGAACCCCTAAGGGCCAGGACTTAATATTATTAAAAAGTAATATACCACTCCCCTTTCCAATAACTTTGGCAGTACTCATTTAACTTCCCATTCACCACTGAGAATATCCCTCAGGAAACAAACAGACCACCTCCCCCACCCGCCAAGCCCCACTCCTGGTTTGGCTGAGCACGTAGCAGGAGGCCAAGCATCTCTTGGAAGCTCCGTCTCCAGCAGCTACGGAGCTTCTCACCTGTCCTCCCCACACTTAATCCAGCTTAATGAGTCCGTTTTATTGAGGTGCTGTGTAGGCAGGACCTCCCTGGAGTCCATTTAGTTCTGCTTCTGCCTTTTGCAATAGCTGGTTCATGCAGCAAAGTCCTCCGTCTGCAACATCTCTCACCTAAGCTTCCATGGGAGGGGAGTGAAGAACCTTAGAACCCATCAGCAAAGCCCTGCTTGCTTAGAAATCTATTCCTCACTACAAAGTAAAAGCTCTGTCCACTCTCCCAGCCTGCCTGGGAGGCGCCTACCTCCCAAGATCCAGGTTTACGTGTAGTTATGGTGAGCTCCCAACGAAGTGTCACTGGAGGAATTGGGTTGTGGGTAGGTAGCCTATGCAAATAAAGCTTTGTATGGCAGCACTTTCCCCTTTTCACCAACAGAGGGAGTAGAGAGCTCTTTCTCCTTTGGGGCTTCTGACCACATAGACTATTCACAGGCGTTGGCTACATTGATACGTTCGCAGTGTCATGGCCCTTTTCTGTTTTACACTTCAGTTTTGTTATTCCTGAAAAAATAGTAAGCAGAATGTATTGTTACAAAAGTGATGCAGGGTTTTGAACTCACCCGGTAAAGAAACAGTGTGATCTATCTATGCTACATGCCTGGCCTTCTCACCTCAGTGCCTGAGCACCTCTCAGTCTTTCGTGTATTCATCCTCACACCCGCCCAGTCTGCGAGATAGGGCCGCCTATTGTCAGCCACACAGGGAGAGGAAAGATGGTCTTGGTGGCTGGGGCATTCGCTAGGGGCTTGGGAGATCTGGGTTCGATTCCCTGTTCTGGCACAGAGCCCCTGTGTGACCTGGGGCAAGTCCTGTAATTGCTCTGTGCCTCAGTTTCCCCCCATAGAAAGGGGATAATAGCACAGCCCTTCCTCATGGGGCAGGGGGCTGTGTGTGGATAAATACATTAAAGGTTGTGAGGTGATGGTGGCCATATAAGTTCCGCAGATGGACTAATTCCTGCTCTGCCCCAGACTATCTCAACTGGGTGTCCCCCAGTCCAGGCTAGCACTCTAACCTCTGAACCAGCCTTCCTCTCCTAACACAAAAGATGAGCAGCACAGCCCTTCTCCTGCGTGATTCCCCACGCATGTGGGCCACACAGCGCTGGGGGCTGGCAGAGGAGCACGACTGATGAAATGAGCTCCGGGCTTTACAGCTAGCAGCGCCTGGTGCCTGTGTGGGTGAACGCACCTCCACAGTCTCAACCCAGGGCCGAGTTAGCGAGGTCACCCCATCGGGCAGCTCTGAGCTGCCTGCCATCAGGCCAAAGAAACCCCTGGGTGATGCCTCTTGCAACCTGCCCACTCCTCGCAAAAACCCAGAACATGCACCCCTCCCCCGTCACTGCCCCAACCCCATTCCAGCCTCTCTGTCTCCTCTCTACGCTGCTCCCACCAACCCCAGGAGAAATTCTGCCGCTCTCAAGGGCTGTTGGTCTGTCCACGCCCCTTGCCAGTGTGCCAGAAGGGGGTCTGCCTTAGCCCAGCGCCCCGCTTTTTAAGTGTGAGCAGCAAGCCTCGTAGCCACTGACGGGCTGCGTCTGACCCCGAGCCTCCTGGCTGAGTGATGCCCGGACCAGGACAAGCCCGGCCAGCTGGGGCAGTGCCTTGTGCATCGCTGCCGACTTCTGCCGCTGGTGGTGGGATTTGGGCTGGGGTCTGGGGTCTTGTCTCCCAGTGACATGGGGCAGTTGGAGCTCTCTGATTGGTTAGCTGCCCCGGTTGCTCTCTCTCCCTGCTCCCCCTTCCCAAAGCCATTCATTCTCATGGAGGGTGGGTGGGGAGGAGGCAGCTAGAGAGCCCAGCAGCTGTTCTGCCCCCCACTTCTGCTCCCCTCCTGTGAGCAATCGGGACAGGATAGTGACCCTGATCTCCCCCCCTCTCCCCTTGCAGGACCTAGCCTGGGAATGGCTGGTGGGGATGAAAAGCCTCTGGAGCTGCCCCCTGAGCCTGGAAGGGGCAGAGGAGACCCCACTGCAATCCCTTCAGGCCTGTGTGGGTCGCGTGAAGAACCCCAGGAGGACCAGAGGTGAGGCTGGGAAGGGTGCACCTGATGGGGGGCTCGGGGTGCTGAACTGATGGGGGGACTGGGCAGATGTGGGGTGGGGGGATGTACAGAACTGATGTGGGGCAGAATGATGAGGGGGCTGGGTGAGGGCTGTGAGGGGAACTGGGGGACAGGATTGACGGGAGACAGAATTAATTGCTGGGCAGGGGATGGGCAGAGGTAGACAGTGGGCAACACTAATTCTCTCTCTCTCTCTCTCACACACACACACACACACACACACACACGATGGACAGGGCAGTTCAAAAACCAAGACAGGCCAAAAACCACAGTATGATCTTTTAAAAAAATTGTATGATTTTTGGAGCCAGATTTTGGCAGAATCTGATGATTTTTGCTCTCTTGAGGGTGGCATTTCTGCAGTTCTGAACTATAGTTTGTCCCACCTCTCCTCCAGACCAGGCTCCTAAATCAAATCACCCCTTTGGACTGCCCGCCCCTCCAGCACCTTGACCGTGGGTAGCCATCACCTTGGAGGTGCCGTCTCGAGCCACTCAGATGGCAGCATGCGCCCGTGTGAGCATCTGAAAATGTTGGCCTAAAGGGGCCAGAGCAAGTCACTGTGATTGCTGGGTTTAGAACAGGGGTGGGCAAACTTTTTGGCCTGAGGGCCACATCTGGGTGGGGAAATTGCTTGCAGGGCCATGAATGTAGGGTTGGGGTGTGGGAGGGGGTTTGGTGTGCAGGAAGGGGCTCAGGACAAGGGGCTGGGGCAGAGGAGGGGTGTGGGGTGTATGAGGGGGCTCAGGGAAGGGGGTTGGGGTGCAGGAGGGGGTGCACAGTGCTGGAGGGGGATCAGGGCAGTGGTGCAGGGAGGGGTGCGGAGTGCAGGAGGGGGCTCAGGGAAGGGGTTTGGGTTTAGGGAGGGGTGCGGAGTGCAGGAGGGGGCTCAGGGAAGGGGATTGGGGTGCAGGAGGGGTGCACAGTGCTGGAGGGGGCTCAGGGCAGTGGTGCAGGGAGGGTGCGGAGTGTGGGAGGGGGCTCAGGGAAGGGGTTGGGGTGCAGGGAGGGGTGCGGAGTGCAGGAGGGGGCTCAGGGAAGGGGGTTGGGGTGCAGCAGGGGTGCACAGTGCCGGAGGGGGCTCAGGGGAGTGGTGCAGGGAGGGGTGCACAGTGCAGGAGGGGGCTCAGGGAAGAGGGTTGGGGTGCAGGAGGGGTGCACAGTGCCGGAGGGGGCTCAGGCCAGTGGTGCAGGGAGGGTGCGGAGTGCAGGAGGGGGCTCAGGGAAGGGGTTTGGGTTTAGGGAGGGGTGCGGAGTGCGGGAGGGGGCTCAGGGAAGGGGGTTGGGGTGCAGGAGGGGTGCACAGTGCCGGAGGGGGCTCAGGGCAGTGGTGCAGGGAGGGGTGCGGAGTGCGGGAGGGGGCTCAGGGAAGGGGGTTGGGGCGCAGGAGGGGTGCGGAGTGCAAGAGGGGGCTCAGGGAAGAGGGTTGGGGTGCAGGAGGGGTGCACAGTGCCGGAGGGGGCTCAGGCCAGTGGTGCAGGGAGGGGTGCGGAGTGCAGGAGGGGGCTCAGGGAAGGGGTTTGGGTTTAGGGAGGGGTGCGGAGTGCGGGAGGGGGCTCAGGGAAGGGGATTGGGGTGCAGGAGGGGTGCACAGTGCCGGAGGGGGCTCAGGGCAGTGGTGCAGGGAGGGGTGCGGAGTGCGGGAGGGGGCTCAGGGAAGGGGGTTGGGGTGCAGGAGGGGTGCGGAGTGCAAGAGGGGGCTCAGGGAAGAGGGTTGGGGTGCAGGAGGGGTGCACAGTGCCGGAGGGGGCTCAGGGTAGTGGTGCAGGGAGGGGTGCGGAGTGCAGGAGGGGGCTCAGGGAAGAGGGTTGGGGTGCAGGAGGGGTGCACAGTGCCAGAGGGGGCTCAGGGCAGTGGTGCAGGGAGGGGTGCGGAGTGCGGGAGGGGGCTCAGGGAAGGGGGCTGGGGTGCAGGAGGGGTGTGAGGTGAAGCAGGGAGCTCAGGACAAGAGGTTGGGGGGCGGGGTACAGGAGGGGTTCAGGCTCTGGCTCAGCACCACTTAGCTGGAGCGGCTCTGGGGTGGCAGCGGCTCCCGGCCTGCCCCGGCCCCCCGCTGCTCCGGGAAGTGGCCGGTGCCACGTCCCTGAGGCCCCAGGGGGAGCGGGGAAGAGGGCTCCGGGCGCTGGGTACCTCCCCCAAAGCCCCCATTGCCCCCGTTCCCTGTTCCTGGCCAATGGGCGCTGCGGGGGGAGGTACCCACAGGCGAGGGCAGCGTGCAGAGCCCTCTGCCCCCCTACCCAGGGGCCACAGGGACGTGGTGCCGGCCACTTTTCGGAGCGCCGTGGGGGTGGCAATCCCATGGGCCAGATCCAAAGCCCTGAGGGGCCAGATCCGGCCCACGGGCCGTAGTTTCCCACCCCTGGTTTAGAACCCTCTCTGCTGTCCATCCCCTGCGCATCTCTGTGGTACCTGGCTCCCTCAGCCCCTACACACCATGCTCCTCTCTCCTGTCCTACAAACTACCAACCTCTCCCAGGGGCCACCTCCCAGGGGTCTCAAACTCAAGCCAGGGTGCCGGACCGGGGGGACCCACTTTTAACAAGGGTCAGCAATGGGAGGAGGGGTCAGAGAGGAGTCAGAGGGGAGTGGGGTTTGGGGGGAAGGGCGGTGCGAGGGCAGGGCCTCAGGGGGAACGGGCAGTGGGAGGGCAGGGGCTCAGGGAGAATGGGTGGTGCAGGGCCTGGGGGACGGCATGGCTTGCGGGGGCGGGGCCACAGTTTGGGCACCTGTGGTGTCCCCACCCCACTTTTAAGGTGCTTCTGCCTCTCCTTACTCAGGCTTTGCATTAATTGCTTACAGCCAGCGGGAAAGCAGTCCGAGCCCCACTCGCTGACAAAAGGGCCAGCTAGGGACGAGGATGCGGATGCGGTATTATTTGTATTGCGGTAGTGTCTAGGGGCCGTGGACCAGCCCCCGTTACGCTAGGCACTGTACAAACACCGCCGTGTTGCGTGTTGGGGTTGGAAAGGGCAGCACAGAGCCAAGGGCAAAACATTTTTTTTCTGGGCATCGATTAAAAACAACCCTGAGCCAATTGCACACGCAGCGGGGGGAGAGGGGGGGAAATACCGAGCGAGGCCTTTTATCTGCGACCATGAAAGAAAAGCAATTCTACATAACAGAGCGAAGCTCAGGGCTAAATATAGTTCCTGTGCGTTTGATACCTACTGGACAAAGAAGGGGCTCCTACCCGCACTGCTTGAGAGGGGAATGAGGAGATATACTTCTCTTAACCCCTTTGTTGCAGGCAGCTGCGTCTGGGGGCAGAGGCTTTCCCAGCAGTAGCGTTTCTCAGGACTGGCCATTCAAGTGCAGGGAACACCAGGGGGTATCAGCTGTGCTTGGCAGGGCTAAAGGGGGGGAGCAGGATTAGGGGGATGTTTCAGTCACATGAAAGTGGTTTAAGTGGAAACCTGCGGTGTAACCCTTCTGCCAGTGGGAGTGGGCAGCAAGAAAGGCCAGGTTCATTATCTCAGGAACAATATACCCAAAACCGGCTCAGGCCCCCACCCACTAACCTGGGAAAATTTCACTTTCCCCTCTGAGCACCTCTAAGAGGCAATACTTCCCCTCTCGCAAGCACAGGGGCTGAGGTAGAAAGAGTTTCTTTAATAAAAGTAACCGAGCATTAATCTGAGCCAACAGCCCAAGCCGTATTCATAAACATAAAAGCATGAGTGCAACACACCCTCCCCAGAGTACGCTGGGCAGTGGCCTTTGCTTCAGCTTCTTGAGTCCAACACCCAAGTTCTTGAGGCGTGCCGCCCCGCAACTCGCTGTGGCTGTGCCTTGTCAGCACAGAGCCAGCGTCCATAGGTACAGCTGCAGGAATTCTCCTTGGTTGGTGCCGAGCGGCTCCGACTCACGCATGCTTGGGGCAGGCTGCATGTTGGGGGAGCAGGAGGCCAGGTGTTTGGGTGTGTGGCCAGGTATATCTGCATCTCTGGGCTCAGCACAAAGCAAAGAGAATTTTACATACCCGTGTGCATGTAGCATGAAACGGGCTCCCAGGTGCAGAGTCCCCACCCCACCAGTCACCTCCTCCCCTCTCCCACACGCACCAATGCACCAAGGCCCTCTACTCGCTGCGTCCAGGCATTTCTCCTCCCCCCATTCCATCCATCCTCTCTTCTTGCTGAGGCTCCCTGTCTCCGGGCTCCCCCATCCCAGCAGATTAGGTTGGGCTGAGCAGGCTCTACCTGCTGCTGCTGCTTCTCTCACCTTGCCCTGGGTTCCTCCCCCTGCACCCGCTGGGTACCTCACTGGAAAGTTGCGGGGAGGGCAGGTGCTGCCTGGGGGTCAGTCAGGAGCCTTAGCCCATCTCCCCATGCCCTGCCTGAATGCCAAGAAAGCTGGAGTCTCCTTGGGGAGGCCTGAAATCCAGAGTCTTTAGCCCAAAGCTGCCACAGGTTAGGCAGGTGTGCAATCAGGGCACCTTCCCTGGGCACTGCGCTAGTGCCCAGAGCCTGGGGGGACCTTTTCGAAGGGGCAGCGAGTGCGGCCGTTGAAGTATCCAGCATCCCCAGCAGCATCATGTCTGTCTCTTCCCTATGCAGTGTATCACCTGCGGCCACTCCCATGCAGGTGCCCCATCCCGCTCACCACACCTCTGTTTGTGGGTGTGGAGTGCTGGGGCAGCCTCCCGCGTGAGTGCCACCCCCTTTATGGGCTGCAGCATGAAGAATCGGGCAGTCGCTTCTCAGCCAAAGCCCCACAGATCTTTACCTTGTGAGTGATTATAATAAATCAGGATGCAAACGGAGACAACACCCTTCTAAACCCAATAGCCCTAAGATTTAACCTTCCCCTGAGTTTCCCACAGGTAAGGTGTGTTATTATTTCTGTTATCATAGCTCTTAGGTGCCCTACTTATTGACTTAGCCCTCCACTGTGCTCTATAGCCCATACCCCAAAGAGCTTACAATTTGAGTATAAGGACAGCGACAACAGCCGGGCAATAGCAGCTGGCAGCACGGACCAATCGGAGGCGGGAGCTGATATTTCAATACTGAGTAAGAGATCATGTCCATGTCACTTTGATGTCAATTTATAAATTACTTGCTGCATGGACTGGGTCTTCTTCCCTGCTCCGCGCCATACTGTAGGTGTCTCACAAACTATGAGGCTCAGCCATAGAAACAGTGACGTTTTGGATGGGAAAGCAGCCCTCTGATAGCCAGCCACTAGAGAAGGGATGGTCCCGTGGTTGGAGTGATACCTGCCACCCTAGGAGACCTGGCTTCAAGTCCCTGCTCCACCAAACTTCCTCGGGTGACTCACTTAAGAATTTCTGTTCCGGGGTCCCCATCTGCAAATTGAAGCTGAGGGCACTGTCCCACCTCGTAGTGGTGTTCAAAGGGAAATACTAGGTGAGGTGCTCTGATACCCTTTGGGACAACAGGGGCCATATAAGCACCTTTGATTGATAGTTCTCCCTCTCCTCTGGGTGTCAAGGCAGGATCATTCCCTCTTGGGCATTTAGTTTTAAGTCTCTCAAGCGATGAGGTTTCCACCCCCTCCGCAGGGAGACTGTTTCACAGCTTATGTCTCACCCCCAGAAGGGCTTTCCCTTGATACTCCACCTACATTTTCCCTTTCCTAACCTAGAATCATAGAATATCAGGGTTGGAAGGGACCTCAGGAAGTCATCTAGTCCAACCCCCTGCTCAAAGCAGGACCAATCCCCAATTTTTGCCCCATATACCTAAATGGCCCCCTCAAGGATTGAACTCACAACTGTGGGTTTAGCAGGCCAAAGCTCAAACCACTGAGCTATCCCTCCCCCCAACCTAATCCTGTTGCTTCCAGTCAGATGCCCCTGTAACAACCTCAGCGATTCCCATTCTTCTACAACCTTTGCAGCCTTCAAATATTCACCGATGATGATCATCTCCCACCCCCACTGGGCCCAGCCTCGCAGGTCTCACTCACAGGAGTGCTCCGACTGAAGTCAATGGATGATGCAGGGGAACAAGAGCTGCTGAATCAAGGCTTTAATCACCATCTCTGAGCCAAGATATATGTATTCAGCCCTTCCAACCTTTCCTCACGAGTCATTTCATTCAGCCACCGCTGTCTTTTGCTTTGCTATGCCCAAATTCCTTTCAGGTACAGTTAATGAGGTGCCCATAACAGAAGAGATGGCTGGGGCTATGGAGTAGGGCACTGGATTGGGATTTGGGAGATCTGGATTTTGTTATCAGCTCTGCTACTGTCCTATTGGGTGACCACCGGCAAGACACTATACCTCTGTGTGCCCACTCTTTGCCTGCCTCATCATTCAGCCTGTCAGCTCTTTGGGGAAGGGACCATTTCTCACTATCTACATTTGTACAGCACAATACCCCCGCACCTGGGGGCCCTATGTGCTATTGTAATACAGTAACTCCTGACTTAAAGTCATCCTGGTTATTAGCATTGTTTCGTTGCTGATCAATTAGGGAACATGCTCATTTAAAGTTACGCAATGCTCCCTTATAACGTTGTTTGGCAGCCGCCTGCTTTGTCCACTGCTTGCAGAAAGAGCAGCCCGTTGGAGCCAGCTGGTGGGGGCTTGGAACCAGGGTGGGCCGGCAGCCCCCCATCAGCTCCCCGCTCCCCAAAGTTCCCTGTGCGGCAGCCACCCAGAAGGCTATCAATTGCCGGGCAGTTCAGCTGTCCATGGGGCGGGGTGGGGAGAGACACAACAGGGCTCAGGACGGAGAGAGCTTGCTGATAGCAGCTGCTGTCTCAGCTTCCTGATCTACTTAAAAAGGCAGTGTACTTAGAGTGTGGTCAGCGTACTTAAAGGGGCAATGCGCATCTCTCTGCCTTGTCTAGTGTGAGGCTACATTAACAACAATGAGTTAACCCTTGGGGGCTCAGCCGAGCTAGTTCATCATTTAGCAGTAAGGCATTCCCTGGGAAATATCCCCCCTCTGACTTCACCTCAACCAAGCTTCACAATCATCATTGCTGTGTACAGTATTAAATTGTTTAAAACTTATACTGTATATATATATATATAATATAGTCTTTTGTCTGGTGAAAAAAATTTCCCTGGAACCTAATCCCTCCTATTTACATTAATTCTTATGGGGAAATTGGATTAGCTGAACATCATTTCGCTTAAAGTCACATTTTTCAGGAACATAACTATAATGTTAAGCGAGGAGTTACTGTCCAAAGAGAAGGTCTAGCTATACCAGATCCAGATAGAGTAGAACTTACTCCCAGCTCTGTACCATATACACAGCCCCAAATGACACCCCTCTATTCTGCAGCCACCTCATCCTTCAAACCCATCTGTAATTTACCACCCACTCTCAGCCCTGCGTCTCTTTCAGCTCCATTGCTTTCCAAGCTCATGCTTCCCATTGAAGAGCTCCAGTCTGGAGCTTGCATGGGGGTTTGTGTAACACAGACAGCTGGCTGCAGCTTTACCCTTTTCAATATAATGGCAGTTGTTCTTGGTGTACGGTGCCTCTCACACTGAAGGAAGGAGGCGAAGCAAAGGGGTTGAAAGTATCTTTTATTCAAAATGAATAGTTTGAAACATGATACATCAGTGATCATGTGACCCTCCCCCTCCAAAAAAATTAATGTTAAACAAAATGCAAACATTCCCCTCTGGTTTTGGTTAGTGGGAGTGATGTCCATTTGGAAAAAGGCAGGGCCAAGTTTCATACACACAGAAATAAGAGAAGTCAGGAGAGAAACGCTATTTGCAGCAAAGGAGCTCTGCCCAGGTTCTTAAATTAAAGTTTAATCATCATCTACTCTTCACGTAGATAGCAGTTTTGAAATTTGACAGCCAGCGTTGCAGCAGAAACATGGACTGGGGCTGGATTGGTGGCATAAGTGAATTGTGTTGTTTTGCCCCAGGTGTATGCCATGTTTTTTCCCCAGCACTCAGCTGTAAGTGAAACCTGTCATGTTAAAATAGAAAATGCACCCAGCGCTGTAAATAAGCAAGTGGTCAGGGCCCCAAGTGATTTTCTGGACTGTTATTGTGAATCAGAGAAAGAGCCTTTCTTCTTGCTTGACCAAAAATATGGCCCTCAACCGAGTAAGGTACTTCAGCCTTGGGCCTAGCTTTAAGCCAATAAATAGTCCCATTAAAGACAAGTGCATGCTTTGATACCTTGCTAAATCCTGGGCATGGTGCATTCTCTGGGCTACATTCTGTTCTCACTTTCACCAGTGCTGAATAACTCCAGCGTCAGCTGGGCTATTCCCTAGTCACACAATGGAACTGGGAGCAAAACTGCCTCTTCTTTCCCTTCGCTCTGTTGATCTTCCAAAAGAAAATGGCACAGGGAACTTCCCCTTATCCTGTGGAAGAAGGATCGTCTATAGGCCAGCCCTAAAGGTACATCTTTCCTTGTCTGCAGAGCTCACGAAGGAACAAAACCCTCCAACAAACCAAACAGATCCATGTTTTACGACGGACCATTTATACATCAAGCCCTGACCCCTGAGAAATTAGATGGGGGTGTACGGTAGGGTGGGAAGGAAAACGAGCCTGATTCTCTGAGGTTTTTACATTTTAAAAAGAGCAATTAAAAAGGCCTTGTGACTCAGATTTAATTTTATAGAACATCAGGTGTGAAAGTAACCTACAACCTACATTCATCACTGGTGATGCAATTGTTCCCACGAAGTTGTTGCAGACGGACCTAGGTAGTTAAAATTCCCTTTATCCTCCCGAAGCTGTTTCAGTTAACAGGAGTGTTGCGTTGTTTCTTCAGTAATTAAGAGAGTTAGAAAACTGGTTAAAATGAACAATAGAATCTGACTTGCAAAGGCATGTGCAGATTTATAGCATTGTGCAAAACCAATACAGTAGTGCAGGATTAAAATAAAATTATAATACAAACATAATCTGAGCCACCCCTGCATCAGGCCCAACTGCAGCTCAGCCACTCCCAGAAGTAGGGCTAGACAGACATTTGGGTGGCAAATCTGAACCAGTCCACCCAACTCCATCTCAACAGGTATTTCCTTGACCCTGGGTTTTGTGCAGTTACCCACCTTACAAGCCAAGAACAATCTATGTCACTTCATCCCTTTTAGTGGTACAGTAAGTAGAATTCAAGCTACGGGACATTCCAGTGTGGAACCCTTGCATTCGGAAAGGATCTGAATCAATCCATTCCCAGTCCCTCCTAGTTCAGAGCAGGGAAGTGGAACTTCAAGACAGACACCTTTTTGGTCCCGTTTCCTTCCCCCCCATCAGGTTGCTCGGTATCATTAAGGAGCTGAGCCACTTCCCATTTTGTTTTCGGGAGGTAGGAGAAGGCCGGCTGAGAAACGAGTTCTACGTAGCAATGCTGACGCTCCTCCGAACGCCAGTTCTGCACCGGGCGGAGGTTGCCACAGAACCTGGGGAGGTATTTGTGCTGCTGTCCAGCTGCCTGCAACACGTGTTCAACCGCTTCTTCTGTAGCTTCCTGACAGCTATTTCACTTGGTCTCCCAGCCGCTGTGGCATTTGGTGGAGAAATAAGGATGCTCTCATGTTACTAACATTTCTTCCTAATCAGTTAAATTACATAGTTCAACTTTCAATAATAAAATTCTTTCCTTTGAAGGGGAGGATGTGTCTTTAGGGAACTTGGATGTACCTAAGCTGTGATGAGTTTTCTGGCTGAGTTCCTTTGTGGCCTTCACAACAGTGACCCAGTTAAGCGTCTAAAACCATCTTTGCACAACCACTAGGATCCAGCTCCATTAAACAGACTTCACATACTATTGCTCACATTCTCACTCCCTAGTCAACCTCTACACAGCGAAGAGGAAGTTATAAAGTACCCTGGAATTCCAGCTGCTAGTTATTTCTGGGTGTTCTACCTTGAGGAGCAGCCTGTGGTTAATTGAGGTATCTGGTGACACAGGGGCCATGGTTCTACGTTTGGTCTCATTTCTGCAGCCCCATTGCTTCAATGGTGGCAGGAAACGAAAAGTGCAATAATCTTATGGAGAGGTTCAAATGTTTCCTGCCACCACGCATGAAAACTTTTCACTGAAGAGTTCCCCAGCCAGCTGGAATCTCTGGAACAGGGATTTGTGCAGCTGAAGTCTTCAGGCTCACACTGAAAGCACAGCCAGGCACGTTCTCCCCCTTTAGGATTCCCTCCCCCACCCATACCCCAGATTTTCTGCACTGGAGACAGCTGGTTTGTAGGGACACTGTCATGTCTATCACTCCTCTTGGATAAAGGGAGGGTTGGGTCATTTCACCAGTCAATATAGCCAAACCCCATGCTAGCAGAGGATGCCAAGGGATTAATGGTGCAAGGCTGCTCTGGTCAATTTGTACACAGAGACCTTATGCCCTGTACTCAGGATCTCTGATCTTATATAGATGCTGCAGCAAAGCTGCCCTCCCAAGAATCCTTCCCCAAAACTATGCATACGTCTAACCAAAGGAAACCCCCCCACAAGAGTTGAAAATGAGGCACAGTTAGGAGTCCTCCAAGACATAGCCTTGACATATTTTCAGTGCTTAAATCAGTTTGTTACGTTTCAAGTCGCACCATCAAGGAGTGGGTCTAACCTGGGGCATCCAAACTATGCAAGAGCAAGCTGCTAATGTAGCCTTTGGGATGAGCTCAGGCCGAGCACCTACATTGCACATTTAAGCTTAAACCACTTGAATTAGAGACAGAGCACACAGCATTCGTTTGCACCTGCATCTTCCTTGATAGGAGACTAGAACAAGGTGGCTGCTGGAATTCACCAGCAGCAACTCAGCTCTTGCCTTGCAGTCCCAGGGCCAAATCCTGCGAAGGATGAACTCAGGAGCCATAACTCCCATTGACTTCAATGGTGCAAGATCAAGCCCCTAGGACAACAGTGGCTGCTATCTCAGCCAACCCCCGGCACTGAACTGGGGACTTCCAGAGCTAACACCACAAGTCTCTACAGCGTGAGACAGAGAGCTAGGCTTCATAGGAGGGGCAGCGGTAGACTCACATCCTCTGTGGCTCAGGTACAGAGGACAAAGGGTAACACTCATTCACAGGTCGGTTAGAATTGCATTTTACCTTCGGGCCAAAACTTCAGATTTCCTACTTCGAGAGTGACATGGGGCCAAGTTTTCCAAAGTGCTCAGCTCTCAACGGCTTCCACTGAGCCACTTCGTTTAGGTGCCTACATGGGAGCTAGTGAGCGTTGGGCTTTTTAAAAATAGCAACAAACAGAAAAACTGACCCAAGAAACTTTAGACAAAATGGAGACCGTTAGAAGAGACTGTCCATGCAATATGAGCTTAATCGGACTAGGAATACCACAACCTTTGCTTGGAAACAATGGAGAAGCCCGATCGGCACAGCCCTGTTCAGTGCAAACGTCATTGCTTTTCACATGGATACGTAGGTCGGCAGCAAAAGTGGTGGATCTGTTTGTGTGCGGCGGGCAGGCACCTGCAGTCTCAGGGGAGTGTCACATGCACCTTTCGAGAGGTTATTTTGCTTCTGGCCATTCCTCTGACAAATAACCAAGCTGCAAGCACATCTTTAAAAGGGGAAAGAGAAGTATCGGCAGGATAGGTGTGTAACAAAGAAATCCATCTTACTCCCTTGAAAGAAAATACACCGTGTGAACGTTGTTGCTCTATGGGGAACAGTGTTAACAGCAGAGACGGTGCTCTAGGAGGAGATCCTTCCAGTAGATATTAGCAACGGGCTAGGACGCAATAATGTAGCCTGCCCGGTGAAGTAACATACAGTTAAAATACTTGCAGGTAAATCGAGTAGCCGGGCCCGCCGGGTACTCGAGAGAGTAGGGGGGTTGGGCATTTGAGTCCAGACCAATGCTGGACTAAGGAATAAAATATATAGTTTGATTTATCTTCTTAAAAAAGTCATTTTTAAATAATATTTGCCACATTATAAAATGTAAGGCTAGTTGTGCTATAGTAACCCATTGCTTCCCATGTTCTAATCTTTCCCTGTTCCCTTCCAACATTGCTTTCACCCCTGGGATCAGAGCTGTCCTCCCTTTGTTCAGCTGCAGGCCATCTTGGCAACTTGCAACAACTCCAGGACTGCATTTCACTCGCATTAAAACTGAGCCGACTGCAGCTGCCCTCGCGTTGGGGAGAGGCATGGCCCAGGAACTACGGGCCCCAGCATGCACTGCTTCCTGTTGAAGCATGCAGCCTTTCATTGAGCTCAAGATGGAGCATTGCACTATGGGATTTGGATTCATAGGCTGCACCTAGAAGAGGGGGGCCTTTGGCAAACATTGTAGGCCCCCCAGGGGCCACGTTTCTAAAGGAGAAATAAAATAATTAAAAAATACCAAAACAAATACATGCTGCACAGCTAAAAACCCAGGGGTGCGTTGACCTCTTGAACTCAGAGATTTGAAAAGGCCTCGGCTTCCTGTATGCATCTTGTGATGCTATGATTCCTCCTGCATTTATATATACACCATAGCCCAAACTGGAGCGCGTCTCATTGACAAAATAGAGGAGATTTAAAAAACAAAAGTCCTGTTAGTTTCCCATTCCCCTACAGCACCCCCCCAAAGAAACGCACTGTGCATTTAGAATTATTTGTTTTAAGATCCTAAAGTAAGGCATGGTTACCACAAAGATTAGAGTGGACGGAGGAGTCTGTTAAGATACCCAGAGGAAATAAGCAACTTCGTCCAAGTCAACGGGATAGTCTGTTAACAGGACTGGGGTCTTCTCAAACAGCTCCCCTTTGTAACTGCGCCATTTGCCGGCCGGGAGGTACACATCTCGCTCTTGCTTGCCCAGCTCCAGGACAGGGGCCACCATGAGGGTGTCCCCAATGAGGAACTGGGAGTCGATCTTGTGAGCAAATTCATCCCTGGGAGAAATCCACCAGATGGGCCGTATGATGGGGTCTCCCGTGTCGGTAACCTCCCCAGCCAGCTCCAACAGGAGAGGGGCAACCAGGGACTCATGCAGCTCTGTGAATTTCTGTGCAATCTCAATCACTGACTTGTCGTAGAGCCAGGGGGGTATGGAAAACTGCATGGAGGGCATGAAGGCCGACAGTTCCAGCCAGCGGATGTACAGCTCCTGGTCCGGGATTTCAACAGCACCTTCCGTCTTGTTGGGGAAAAAATTCCCACCGATCATGTCAGCTGAAATGAAAGGGTACCCCAGCATGCTAATGGTGAGCACGGTAGGGATCAAGGACTTGAGGCCAAGCTCATATCCCCAAACCGAGTCGCGGTCGATGATGCGGAAGAAGCACGAGATGTTTTGGGACTGGTAGCCGACCCTGACTTCGGCGAGCTCGTAGAACGGAATGGCCATTTCCGTGTACCGTCTGGACCAGATGCTGGGATCCGACAAGGGCCTGAAGGTGCTGAACTGCTTTGGAAGGTAGCTTACCTCACCAGCGTCAAATTTAAAGGACGCTATGCCGTACTTTGACCGCAGTTGTTTCAGGTGGCTCTGAAACCACTCCCTGGCTGTGGGATTGGTAAAATCCAATATGGCCCCAATGCCATTCCACCACTTCACCATCGCGGGGAGTTTCCCTGTCGGCTCCTTGATAAAGAGCTGCTGCTCTATCCCCACTCCAAAATTGGAGGAATTGTAGTTTATAAAGGGATGCGTCCACAGGGTAACTTTAAATCCCTCTTCTTTCAGCGTTTTGAACATTTCTGTCACATTAGGGAACTTTACCGGATCAAAGTCAAAATCGCCATAAGTCTGTGTGTACATGTCATCAATTTCAATATGGCTGCAATTAAACCAGTACTTTTTAATCTTTTCTGCAAAATCTAAAAGTTTATCCTGGTCAATATGATTTTTGTACAGAGCCCATGTAGACCAGATGGGGTACCGGAAGGCGTTTTCTGATGGGATCTTAGAAGGCTTGTTAAAGTACCTGCGCACCATGTATTTGTGAATGGAGGTCACATCCGAGCCGACGCAGACACGGTAGCTTAGTTCCGGGAAAGGCTGCTGCCCAAGGGGAGGTCTGTAGGGAGAATCCTTATACCTGGCCTGAAAGAAGAGCGACCGTTCACTGGCGTTAAACCCCAGGTGGAAGGGCACCGAGTCGTTGATCTTTATAGCCACCGCTTTCGAGGACAGCCAGTACCTTTCCAAGATGCCTCCAAAGCTGCCCCTGTTGGAATACACATCGCTCGTCACAAAGGGCATGGGCTCCTGGTACCCTGGGAGTCTGATTGGCCAGTGCTGGACGCTCATTTCACAGCCCCCGTACCAATGAGCGTCCTCCCAAAACATGGTGTGCTCGACCACCGTGTCTACCACAAACTCCTCCCAGCGGACGCGGTAGCACATCACCGTGTCCTTGGGCTTGACTGTCTGAATGAAGAAATTCAGCTTCCCTCTGTCTGATCTGGTGCAGCTTAAAATCTCCCCTTCTTTCGAGCAGGACTCCAGATCGAGGGTGCCCGACTGAAAGGCCAGTCTGAAGACCACCTCCCCGTTGTGGTTTTTGATGATGAACCCATCCTTCCTCAGGTCCATCAATTCCGTCTTTAGCCGCTCCGCCTTCCTGAGAGACGCCGTGTAGTAGCACCAAGCCACCACCGCCGCAATGAACAAGATGAGCCCGACGACTATTGCACCAATCATTGGCTTCAGCTCCTTGGACGGCTTCGGCTTCACCAGGTTGAAGTTTTCCGGCAGGAATGTGTACATGATGCTATTCTTTCTGAAGTGCTCGCTCCTAAACAACAACAAGACGGCTGATTTTAACAAAGCCGAAAACGCTTAGTTACTTCTGGTAGAGTCCTTGTCAGGCTTTCAAAAAAAGGAAAGGAACAGTGGTGTATGCAGCTGTGATTTCTTCTCCAGATCCCTTCAACCCCTGAACAGTGGTGTCTGAAACAGAAGGGGAAAAAATACATATAAGCATCCTCTAAGTCAGGTGTGGGCAAACTTTTTGGCCCGAGGGCCACATCGGCGTTGCAAAACTGTATGGAGGGCCAGGTAGGGAAGGCTGTGCCTCCCCAAACAGCCTGGCCCCTGCCCCCTATCCACCCCCTCCAACTTACCGACCCCTGACTGCCCCCCTCAGAACCCCTGACCCATCCAACCCCCTTGCTCCTTGTCCCCTGACTGCTCCCTCCTGGGACCCCCCACCTCTAACCGCCCCCTGGGACCCCACCCCGCCCAACCCCTCCCCCCCCCCCCCCCCCGCTCCCTGTCCCCTGACTGCCGCGCTCCCTATCCACACCCCCGCCTCCTGACAGGCCGTCCGGGACTTCCATGCCTAACCACACCCCCGCTGCTCCCTGTCCCCTGACCGCCCCGACCCATATCCAAACCCCTGCCCCTGACAGGGCCCCTGGGACACCCGCGCCTATCCAACCCCACCCCATTCCCCGTCCCATGACTGCTCCCTGCATCCAACTGCTCCCTGCCCCCTTACCATGCCAGAGCCGGCCACGCTGCCCGGCAGGAGTGGTGGGCCAGGGCACTGGCGGCGCGGCGCACTGAGGCTGCGGGGGAGGGGGGACAGCAGGGGAGGGGCCAGGGGCTAGCCTCCCCGGCCGGGAGCTCAGGAGCTGGGCAGGATGGTCCCGCGGGCCGGATGTAGCCCGTGGGCCATAGATCAGAGGTGGGTAAACTAAGTCAAATATATTACAGTAGAACGTAAAGATCAAGCAATAATGGGGCCCGTTTGCGCCAGGCACTGTACAAATGGAGTAGGAGGCAGTCCCTGTCCTGAAGAGCTAACAATCTAAAACAGACAAGGGTGGCGAAGGAGGAGAACCATCCAAGCAGAGTCAACAACGTGATGGAAGCAAATGGCATGTTAATGACACGGAGAGAGAGAGAGAGAGTGAGTGTGTGTGTGTATGTGTGTGTTTAGTTAGGAGGGGGATCAGCTAAGTGGAAAGCAAAGCGCATGGAGAGGGGACATTGAAGGAAAAGGGGGACAGGGCTGGGGAGAAGAGGGTAAGAGGGTAGATGTGGAGTGAAGTAGAGGTGAAAAGACTCTGTGGAAGGCAGAAAGGATGAGCATACAGCCAAATCAGCACAGGGCAGAGGAAGTCCCGTCAAAACTTTAGAAAATGTGCTGGATGTCCCAAGGTCCCTGCTTTGGCTGCTTCTGCTCCTACTGGCTAAAGCGGTGGTCCCCAAACTGTGGGGGTGCAGAGGAACATTTGTGGGGGGAGCATGGTGGGGCCTGGGCCAGCCCCCATGGGTGGCAGGGAGGGAGCACCACCAGCCCTGCTCCAACCCCAGCTCCTGGTTATGGCTCTGCTCCTGGCCCCGTCCCCAGCCCTGACCCCAGGCCCAGCCCCGGCTGCGGCTCCGCACCGGCTGTGGCCCTGGCTGCCGGCTTGGCCTCAGCTTCCTTCCAGCTGCGGCCCCAGCTCCACTCCCGCTCCCAGCCCTGCCCCCAGCTGCGGCCAGCCCAGGTCTCAACCTTTGGCTCCCGGCCTGGCTGCGACTCCAGCCCCAGCCTTGGCCCCCGGCCCTGACCCTGCTCCCAGCCACGGCCCCAGCCCCAGCTGTGGCCACACTTCCCAGTCCTGGGGGGCGTGAGGTAAAAAGTTTGGGAACACTGCCAAAGGCAAATGCAGTTTTCATGTCAAACTGACTCAAAACTGACCACCGCATTTCCATTCGGTTTAGCAGACCAAAACAATCTTTCGATTCGGGACTGTCAAAACATTTACCAAAAACATTACCAACGTTTCTTTTTACCAAAAATTGTCAAAACATTACCAAATATTTTTGATTCAGAAGTTTCCATTGAAATACCAATTTCTTTCATTCAATGATTCCATCCAGTTTGGGATTAAAACAAATGTTGAAACACCAGAATTTCCTGTAAAACAAAAATTCTGATTTTTGTTTAGCGGTAGCCAGACTGCATGTGTGTTGAAGGGAAGACGTTAATCAGAGAAACACGGCACTAGGCCTTTCTAGTTTTAAAGGTCTGGATTAAGGGATTAGCTTGCCTAAAACTAGAGGCCAAACTGAAAAGTTTACACACCTTTATTGGGCAGTGCTAATTAACAGCCACAGAAGAGTAAGCAGGTGATGATCTCCAAGCAACCAAACTTAATTTTATCTACGTCTAAGGGCATGGCTACACTTGCAGATGTAGAGCGCTTTGAGTTAAACCCACCTTCGGAGAGCGCAGTAGGAAAAGCGCTGCAGTCTGTCCACACTGACAGCTGCAAACACACTGGCGTGGCCACATTTGCGGCATTTGGAGTGGTGCATTATGGGCAGCTATCCCACAGAGCACCTCTTCCCATTGTGGCGCTGTGGCTTGTGGGAAGGGGGCAGGGGGTGCAAGGCATTCTGGGTCCTGTCCCAAAGCCCCATGATGCATCAGTTTGCATCCCAGCAACCCCTCTTCTTCCGTTCACAATTGGCGCCATCTTTCAACGTTTTTTGTACCATGAGCGCTGTCTTCCCTTTCGGTCTGCGGGAATGGAGCCCGAACTGCTGAGGAGTCTGCTGACGAGTCTTGCCAGCATGTCACGTTTGGCAGTTGAGTTATTCCTTAGGATCCAAAGTGACAGTGAGGACTCAGACGATGATATCGACGTGAGTAACGCATAGGACACGAGATTGCTTGTGGCATTCACGGACGTGCTCACCACCATGGAATGCCACGTTTGGGCTCGGGAAACGAGCCCTGAGTGGTGGGATCACGTCGTCAGGCAAATCTGGGATAACGAGCAGTGGCTGCAGAACTTTCGGATGAGAAAAGCCACTTTCATGGGGCTGTGTGAGGAGCTCGCCCCCACCCTGCGGCGCAAGGACACGAGATTGAGAGCTGCCCTGACAGTGGAGAAGCAGGTGGCTATTGCAATCTGGAAGCTGGCAACTCCAGACAGCTACCGATCGGTCGCTAACCAGTTTGGAGTGGGGAAGTCAACCGTTGGAATCGTATTGATGCAAGTTTGCAGGGCCATTAATTGCATCCTGCTCAAAAGAACTGTGACTCCGGGTAACGTGCATGACATTGTGGCCGGCTTTGCACCAATGGATTTCCCTAACTGCGGAGGGGCGACAGATGGGACGCATATTCCAATTCTGGCACCAGCCCGCCTAGCCTCCGAGTACGTTAATCGGAAGGGGTATTTCTCGATGGTTCTCCAGGCGCTTGTGGATCACCATGGGCATTTCATGGACATTAACACAGGCTGGCCTGGAAAGGTGCCTGACGCACGCATCTTTCGGAACACTGGCCTGTTCAGGAAGCTGCAAGCCAGGACTTTTTTCCCCGGACCAGAAGATCACCGTAGGAGAATGCCCATTGTGATCCTTGGAGACCCCGCTTACCCTTTAATGCCGTGGCTCATGAAACCCTACACAGGGAGCCTTGACAGCAGCAAGGAGCAGTTCAACAACTGGCTGAGCCGGTGCAGGATGACTGTGGAGTGTGCTTTTGGTCGTTTAAAGGGTCGCTGGTGCTCTCTGTATGGGAAGTTGGTCCTGGCTGATAACAGCATCTCTGCGGTTATATCCGCGTGCTGTACCCTCCATAACATTTGTGAAGAGAAGGGTGAAAGATTCACTCAGGCATGGAAATCGCAGATTCAACACCTGGAGGCTGAATTTGAACAGCCAGAGAGCAGAGCTACTAGAGGGGCCCAGCGCGGGGCTGCAAGGATTAGGGATGCCTTGAGGGAGCAATTTGAGGCTGAAAGCCACCAGTAATGTCTGGCGCCCTGCACGAGAGTGAAGTGCAGTGGTTCCAATGTTCGTAGGAATCTGTGTTTGCTACTCTGACTTGCAGTGCCTGTTGCTTTCCTGGGCTAAGGTATCTTTTACGTTATGCAATAATAAAGAAATTTTCAAAGCAAAAAAATCCATTTAATGAAAAGAAACAGAACTGCTTGGGAAACAGGAAAGGGCAAGGGGGTGGGGTGGGGAACGGTACAATCACAGATTTGCATATGGAGTGCTGTGCAATGCGTGCTGCACTTCAGGATGGCTATACTGCCTGGTGATGGGGGTCGAGTGCAGTGGGTAAGGGTTGTAGTTTTCAGGGCTGGGTGGTGAAGCTACAGGTGTTGAAGTCAGCTGGTGGTGGTAAGAACCCGGATGTTGGGGAAAGTGGGTTGGAGGTGACACGGGGGCACAAGGGAAAGAGTTTTGGGACAAGGGCTGCAGGGGCGGGCGGGTGCGGCAGTGCTCCACCTGCATGGCTACGAGCGCCTGGATCGAGTCCGCTTGGTGCTCCATGATGCTTATCAGCCGCTCTGTGCTTTGGTGCCAGCAATCCGTATTCTACTGGCAGACCCTCCTTTCACTCTCCCGCCACTCCTGCACTTTTTGAATTTCATTACTTGAATGCTGCATGACTTCATGCATCATGTCCTCTTTGCTTCTGCGTGGCCTCTTCCTGATTCTTTGCAGCCTCTCAGCCGGTGATAACACGGATGACTGAGATCTCTAGGTTTCATCTGTAAAGGCAAAATGCAACACTTAGCAGAGGCAGCATTGTTCACACCAGACAGAGCAATGATTCCCCCGTACTTAAGGGCAAGCACAGTCTACACAGTAGCATAATTTGCCCACCCCAAAGCAAACGCACATAACCATGGGAGCCCCAAAATGGTGAGTAAGCACAGGGTCAAGGGGGACTGATTCTTTCATGGCTGGGGTTCTATGCCTTGGGGAGAGCCAACAGCGGCAGGGGGCCCCCTATACTGAACACTGTCCCCACATTTTCCACAGGAGTTCATCCTGGAAGATATCTCACTGCTGAGGGTGACCTGGGAAGCAAGGGAGGGTCTTCTACTGCCCTGTGGCTTCTGCCCTGGCCCATATGCAGCTTGCCTGTGTGCAGCAATGGTCCCCCCCTCCCTCACGGCACAGTGGTGCGGACAAGTTAGCCTTACTGGGACAAGGACCACAGTGGCTCTCCCGAGAAACCTGCACAAGTGCATTGCCCAAGTTCTCACTGAGACCTTTGAAGAGATCATGGAGGTCGACTACTGCGATGTGAGAGAGCACATCAACGCCCTATTCCGCATCTGGGCATGCATGCAGCCCTAACTCTCCTCACCCCAAGAGCCCACACCAAATAACTTCCTTCCCAAAATAAAAACCGCTTACTGGGAACCTCCTCTGATGTTTGTCCTTCCCCAAACACTGGCCGCCGTGACTGGCCACCTTCCTCCTAGCTTGAGGACAGCTCCTGGCTGCATGCATCTAGGGATGCCAGGGTGTATTCCTCCTCCGGAGCACTCTTGCTCCCACTTTGCTCCTCCTCCTGCCTTGTTGGACTGGGCTCTGAAGTGTCCATGGTGGTACTCGGAGTGGAGGTGGGGTCGCCCCAAGTATCACGTCCAGCTCTTTGTAGAAACGGCAGGTTGCAGGGGCAGCACCGGAGCGGCTGTTTGCCTCATGGGCTTTGCGGTACGCATTCCGCAGCTCCTTCATTTTAATCCTGCACTGCTGTGCGTCCTGATCATGGCCCCTTTCCATCATGTCCCTTGATATCTGCCTGAAGGTATTGCAATTCCTACGGCTGGAGCGCAGCTGGGACTGGACTGCTTCCTCCCCCCAAACACTGATGGGGGTCCAGCACCTTGCCATTGCTCCATACTGGGGATCGCCTGGTGCGTGGAGGCATGGTCACGTGGAAAGATTTGCTGAAAGCGCTCCATGCCTGGCTGAGCAAACAGGAAAGGGATTTTCAAAATTCCCAGAGAATTTAAAGGGTGGCTCTGACGGTTGGTCACCTGAGGGCAGGGCAGTAGAGTTCAAAGTGATGACCAGAGTGGCTAGAACAGGCATTGTGGGACACTTCTGGAGGCCGATCAGAGCGCATTAACAGACCAGGGCGTCCACACTGGTGCCGCGGCGCTCCAGCGGGGTGCACAAAACGTTATTCCACTCGCCGAGGTGGAGTACCAGCAGCGCTCTAGCCACGGAGCCTTGCCAGTGTGGACGCGTCGTGAGTTAGAGCGCCCTGGGCTGCTTTAATGCGCTGTAACTCGCAAGTGTAGCCAAGCCCTAAGTCTTCGCCACACAGTTAACTCAAGTTATCTTCACTCAGTTAACAATGGTAGCATGAGAACAGCCTCACTGTGGAACACCACTCAAACCGCACAGAGTGGCTGGACTGTCAGCTAACAAATAGTGCTAACTGAAGCATTAGCCGATTCCCTCTCACCCACCTCTTGCATTCTCTCTAATGCAGCTTGAGTTCTTTGGGGCGCAGACTGCTGTCCATTACATATCTGTACAACACTTAGCACTCTGGAGCCCTGCTCCTTGATTAAGATTCCTAGGTACAGTAGAATATGAATGGTTTAGAGTAAAGGGTTCTGTTTCCAGACCGGGTTGCCCCTTGGCTGGATCTGTTGCTTTTATTTTTAGCTGCTTTGTGAGTTGCATTTTTATTATGCCAATTGCACAAGTCTGAGCCTTTATATTGGCTTTTTAGCCACCAGAAGGTCCATTTGAACTGGGATTGTGGTCCTCAAATCCTACGGACACCTTGTCAGTCTAATATCCCATCGCTCACAGCTGCTGCATGGCACGCTGCACGGGCCAGTGTCTCATTAAAGCAAAGAGAGAGATGCCAGATCTTCTGCAACAAACACTGCTGCCTACTAGAAAGGTTTCTAATGGGACTTAACTGGAGGATATAGATTTGCTGCTCTCATGTTTGAGGCTGATGGGGTGGTTACGTTGCCCACACACAAAGAGCAAATGCAGATTCTTGGGCAGATTTTCTTTTTAAGATTAAGGGGAAATTGCTTTTTTCCTTGTTTCATAGCACTTGCTCATGGAAATAATGGGAGCCCCTCTGTTACACGCTGCATGCCTTCAACGCCTACGGAGGGACAGCAATGGTTACAAGCCCCTAGTGACAATACTGCAATGGAAAGCAAGGATTCTGCATGCACTACAAGGATATGCATAAAAGCTGTAGCGGGAAGCCAGGGAGGATGTGGCAAGATTCTAGGCAGAAGCTCTACAGTGAAAGAGGAAGGCTAAGCTTGTGGCTAACACTGTGTCCCCCATTGTATGCAGTGTTGTAGCCATGTTGGTCCCAGGACATTAGAGAGACAAGGTGGGTGAGGTAATAGCTTTTATTGGACCAACTTCTGTTGGAAAGAGAGACAAGCTGCCGAGCTACACAGAGCTCTTCCTCTGGGAATGGGTCTGGGAAAGGGTCTGGGAAAGGCACTCAGTGTCACAGCCACATACAAGGTTGAACAGGTAGTTTAGCAGAAGCACATATTCTAAGGGATCATTCAACGTGAAGTGCCCAGTTAACACCCCTGTAGTCATAGGACAAAAAGGGGGATACAGATTTCATGAGTGAGCACTTTTTATTGGCGGTTAGCTAATCCCCATCCTCTTAACTGTAACCCTTATCATAGAATATCAGGGTTGGAAGGGACCCCAGAAGGTCATCTAGTCCAACCCCCTGCTCAAAGCAGGACCAATCCCCAATTAAATCATCCCAGCCAGGGCTTTGTCAAGCCTGACCTTAAAAACTTCAAAGGAAGGAGATTCCACCACCTCCCTAGGTAACGCATTCCAGTGTTTCACCACCCTCCTAGTGAAAAAGTTTTTCCTAATATCCAACCTAAACCTCCCCCACTGCAACTTGAGACCATTACTCCTTGTTCTGTCATCTGCCACCACTGAGAACAGTCTAGATCCCTCCTCTTTGGAACGCCCTTTCAGGTAGTTGAAAGCAGCTATCAAATCCCCCCTCATTCTTCTCTTCCGCAGACTATACAATCCCAGTTCCCTCAGCATCTCCTCATAAGTCATGTGCTCCAGTCCCCTAATCATTTTTGTTGCCCTCCGCTGGACGCTTTCCAATTTTTCCACATCCTTCTTGTAGTGTGGGGCCCAAAAGTGGACACAGTACTCCAGATGAAGGCTCACCAATGTCGAATAGAGGGGAACGATCACGTCCCTCGATCTGCTGGCCGTGCCCCTACGTATACATCCCAAAATGCCATTGGCCTTCTTGGCAACAAGGGCACACTGTAGACTCATATCCAGCTTCTCGTCCACTGTCACCCCTAGGTCCTTTTCTGCAGAACTGCTGCTGAGCCATTCGGTCCCTAGTCTGTAGCGGTGCATGGGATTCTTCCGTTCTAAGTGCAGGACTCTGCACTTGTCCTTCTTGAACTTCATCAGATTTCTTTTGGCCCAATCCTCTAATTTGTCTAGGGCCCTCTGTATCCTATCCCTACCCTCCAGCGCATCTACCTCTCCTCCCAGTTTAGTGTCATCTGCAAACTTGCTGAGGGTTACAGAAGTTGGTTCAATAAAATGTATTACCTCACCCACCTTGTCTCTCCTCTGTGTTCCTTATTCTAACAAAGCTCCTTGTTCAGAGATAGAAGAAAGCAAAGCTGTGTGTGATTCCTCTGCATTATAGCTAAGGCTACGATTTCGTCACAGGTATTTTTAGTAAAAGTCACGGACAGGTCACAGTCAATAACCAAAAAGTCAGGGCCAGTGATCTGTCCATGAGTTTTATGAAAAATACTCCTAACTAACTCTTACCTACTGATGGTAGTGGGGCGGTGCCCCCGCAGACGCTGCTGCTCCTGGAGGTGGGGGGTGGCCAGGGGTCCTGCCTCTGCGGCTGCTCCTGGAGGGAGGGCTGGCCCGTGGCCCCACTGCCGCTCCCCTGGGTGGGGGTGGCCCGGGGCCCTGCTGCTGCTCCTGGACCGCTGCTCCGGGGCAGCACCCAGGACCAGTTGCTTGGGGCAGTCCTGGGGTCAGCTGCACCAGCCACTGCAGCTGCAGAAATCACGGAGGTCCTGGAAAGTCACGGAATCCGTGACCTCCGTGAAAGATTCAAAGCCTTAATTATACCCTGACATACCCCATAAGGGTTACAGTTAAAAGGATGGAGGATAAGCCCCATGGAGCCAGCAGTAGAATAAGCTTCCAGGAGAAGACCAGGTGAATTCAGGGTCTGACCATCTCTAGGAAACTCTGCAAAATCTTCCTCTTCGAAACAGTTTTACCGCCACTGAATGACACCTGCAACACTGATCCCTACCCTGTCTATTCAATAAACCCTATTCAACAAAAATTTTAAACAAACAAAACCATTACTCTCAAAAGGGGGAGACGTACCAGAAACTCCATGAAATCCACTGCTGTGAAACGTGCACTTTTATCAATTTTGATATCACACCAAATGATGCTAGCATTTTATATTACCGTGCATAGATTAAAGTGTGGGAGGAAGTGATACTTTGGGAAGGAGATGGGGGTAGAGGTATCAGGGGGTGACCAAGCCACGACTGCTTTTTATAATCAGTTTAATAGATCAGGTTTTCACTTCTTCAGGAAACTTCAGAACTCCCCTCCCCCCAAATTTTCTGGTATCAACGGAAAACCAGAAACCCACACTTTTTGTAAACTCCCCCCCCCCCCCCCCCCGAAGCAACATAATTTTTAACCAACAAACAAGTGTTCAGTTTCCCATTTTTACATCAAAATACAGAATTTCAGTTTTGCTTAAACAAATAAAATGACAAGTTCTACCGGATAATAAAGACCCATGATTTTAATGTCTCACTTTCCATGCTGCTACCTAGGCATTGAGTTCCCTCATTAATTAAAATACCAGAAATCTTTGCTTTTGTTCAAGGCCTTGCTAAAAATCTTCTCTCTTTTCAACCATTATTCCCTTACTAATCACCTCAGCCTCTGCTCACAACACCCATGCCTTTGCTGTAACACTTGCTGAAAAACCAAAAGTTTTCTGTCTTAAAACTAGAACCAACAGGACTTGTGGGGAAACCTGAATATCTAACTCCATGAACTCTTATCTCAGACTTCACCTGCATTCCATCTCTGTCTGTTGGTGCTCTGACTTTGCAAGCACATTTTAAACTCTCTAGCATTGAATTCAGAGGACTACGTGTGTGTGCAAATTTCTGCCTGCCTGCAGGATTAGGGACTTGGACAGAATTCTTATCAGTGCTTAGTAAACAGTACTCCTGTAAAGCACCCTGCATACCCTTGAGCCTACGTGAACAATAGCACGCATGCAGCTAACTTGTGATGCTAAAAGCCACTTTGTAACCCTTGGCACCAACACACTCCAGCAGGAAGAAATAGCAAGTTTCCTCCTGGGGGAATTCTGTGCCAAAAAAATTAAATATTTTAAAATTCTGCTGCGCAACTGGGGTTGTCGGGTTCGGGCTGCCGTGTGTGGGGCTGATGGCTCAAGCCCGGCCATGCATGGGACTGACAGTGGGAGATCACAAATTCTGCAGGGGTAAAAATTAAATTTTGTGGGGAACATAAATTCTGCACCGTGCAGTGATGCAGAATTCCCCCCAAGAGTACAAGTTGCCATGCCTCAAATGGCGAAGGTGCCTAAAGAAGATAGGGGTTTGCTTTAGCAGCTCTGACCATTACCTGTTACTTTCCAGTCCTAATTCCTGCAATGGCCAATGTTTGCCACTTCAGAGGGAGCAGAGAAATCTCCATGTTACTCTCCTAGGAACCCATCCTACAATGACCAGGACCCACTAGGAGTGGGGCCCTGTCAGGGTTCCTTCCCCACTCTGAACTCTAGGGTACAGATGTGGGGACCCGCATGAAAGACCCCCTAAACCTTTTACCAGTTTAGGTTAAAAACTTCCTCAAGGTACAAACTTTGCCTTGGCCTTGAACAGTATGCTGCCACCACCAAGCGTGTTAAACAAAGAACAGGGAAAGAGCCCACTTGGAGACGTCTTTCCCCAAAATATCCCCCCCCCCCCCAAGCCCTATACCCCCTTTCCTGGGGAGGCTTGAGAATAATATCCTAACCAATTGGTTACAAAATCATCAAAGACCCAAACCCCTGGATCTTGGAACAATGGAAAAATCAGTCAGGTTATTAAAAGAAAGATTTTATTAAAAAAAAGAAAGGTAAAAATCACGTCTGTAAAATCAGGATGGAAAATACTTTACAGGGTATCCAGATTCAAAACACAGAGGATCCCCCTCTGGGCAAAACCTTAAAGTTACAGAAAACAGGATAAACCTTCCTCTTAACACAGGGAAAATTCACATAAAATAAAAGAAACTAATCCGCCTTGCCTGGCTTACTTACCTCTACTGGTTGCAATATTGGAGACTTGGATTAGGATGGGTTGGAGAAGATGGATTTCTGCCTGGCCTCTCTCAGTCCCAAGAGAGAACAAACACGTAAACAAAGAGCACAAACAAAAGCCTCCCCCCCACCCAAGATTTGAAAGTATCTTGTTCCCTTATTGGTCCTTAGGGTCAGGTGCCAGCCAGGTTAGCTGAGCTTCTTAACCCTTTACAGGTAACAGGATGTTGCCTCTGGCCAGGAGGGATTTTATAGCACTGTACACAGAAAGGTGGTTACCCTTCCCTTTATTTATGACAGGCCCTAATCAGGTGTGCAACGCTGTAGCGAACGGGATCCCATCCTGACTTCCTGCAGAATGAGCAATTCAGGGGTTAAACTGCAGAGACTGAAGTGCAACCACCTGATGATACAAAGCCACTTTCCACTTACCATCATCCTCGAGCCCGGGAATGAGGGAACCCAGGGCTCTGTGGCATTTGGCTGCTGTACAGCTCACTTAATTAAACCTATCGCCCATGTGGGCTAATCACCCCTTAATTCCACAACGATCCCATTATTTAAAGCAACTGAAAGGCTAGAAAGCTAAAGGCCTCTGACTGAGGGGTGAAGAGATTTGTCCAGTCCAGACTTTACAGGTGTTTTTCTCTTCATTCCGTCTCCGAATAGCAGTCGTGTCCTTTCACTTTCTCTCAAACCTCAGGTTCCCTCCAGCTCCTGACTCATTCAGTTTCTCTCTTGCTGCGTCTCAGCTCTCAGTCGCTGCTGACTCACAGAATCTCTGTGCAGTGGTGTTCTGATTGTTTCCATGAGCTGGCAGTGCCCGTGTGACTGCACTGCTAATGTGACAGGGAGATGGGATCATAGCCCATAAGGAGGGGGAAATGGGACATATACAGAATGAAAGGGCAGCGTGGGAGGGAGCATAGCATAGTGGACAGAACCAGCCTAGGCAGGTTGAACTGCCTACCTGGGTGACCGTGCACAAGTCGTTTAAGCTCCCCTGGGCCTCAGTTTCCCTTCTGAAAACAGAGCTAAAATTTCCCTACCTCACATAATCCATTAATAATTATGAGGGGCTTAGAAAACTGCAGGGAGGAGAGCCATGGAAATAGATAAAATCTATTGTGACACTGTCTCCTGCAGCCTTTGCGTTTTTAAAATCTTTTGAGCCTCTCCAAACTCTATAAACACAAATTCAGCCTCAGACAGGCCACTGACCTGGTCTCTAGTGCCCAAGGGTTTAACTTCAGCTCAGTGCAGGTGTGCTCCAGGAAAGGCTAAAACTCTTCACTTGGGAGGGCTGGGATCAGCCCAGGAGCACAGAACTAGTTAGAACTCCAGGCTCAGTAGTTCTTTATTCACTCCTTCATGTCTTGTTGGAAATGCTATTTCCTTAAGGGCTGACCGTGGCTGTGTTCTGTTTTCTCAGTTAAGTCGTCTGACCACTTTGCAGTCTCTACCTCCCTGGAAAATGGATATGTTTGGGTTCATCCTGTTTTAGAGATGGGGAAACTGAGGCATGGGAAGGGGAAATGACTTGTCCAAAGTCACACAGCAGGTCAGTGGCAGAGCAGGAAATAAAACCCAGGGGTCCGGGCTCACAAGCACTTGTGCTAGCCATTAGGCAACATTTCTCCCCTCAAACACATGAGGACCAAACTGATGAAGTGCAACTCTCCTCTGGCTGGCTGTGAAGGAGCTAATAATGAAAGCCAGAACTGATGATGACTGAAGGAATTCTTCATTGCCTATCTAGACGGGACGCCCACAGACCAGAGCACGGGTGAGCGGTGAAAATCCACGTAGATGCACTCAATCCAAGTTATCACAAGCACGACATTGCTGGAATGAAATTTTGTCCCCACTGAAGTTAAGGTCAAAACTCCCGCTGATTCCAATGGGGCCACGATTTCACCCCTGGAACTTGCAGCCTACTTGTTCAACTGAGCTGGGGCTCACCCTGGAAGCAAAACAATGGGGTCAGGCTGGAGCCTCTTGACTCAAAATAGCAGAGCTCCGAGCATCTGTGTTGGAGGCAGAACTCCCTGTAGGCTTCGGAGCTAAGGAAAAGCAGGTGGGACGCTACCCAGTAGACTCACAAGAACCCATAGGGCAAAACCCTGCTGAATTTCAAAAGCCTGCGGTAAACAGCAAAGACGTTAGAGCTGTTGTATTCATTTAGACAGAATAAGTGGTAACATATCCCAGAAACTGTGCAACATTAGACAGTGTTAAACAAAGTTTGGGGTTTGGTACACAGAGATCTCTGCCTATTTAGCACCATGGCAAACACACCAGGAAACATCCTTTTATTAAAAATAAGGAAAAGAAGGACAAACAATGAAAGCCTTTGAAATGTAAGGCATTAAATGAGGCTTTCACTTTAACAACTTTCCTTCCCTTTAGTTGTAGAGAGTTTTTTAGAAGGGAGGGGGGAAAAAAAAAACAATCACCTTGTTTGACAGACTCTCAGATGTATCAGAGATTGTCATACCTTGTCCTTGTTGGGGAAAAAGAGAAGTTAGTTGAGATGGGCTGGTGTCACGGTTGTTACAGGTTGATCCCATTTCAACCCAGGTGGTGCTGATGAAGCCAGTAGAGGTGGCGATGATGTCTGGGTCCCTCTCTCTGGCTCGGTCTGGTCAGGGAATCTCTCAGGATTAGGACAAAGAAGGTCCTGGGAGACAGTGAGGGTGGCAGCCATGATGGTGAAACTTGCTAATTTTAATCCTCTAAAGTCTCTTTCTTTAAGGACCCACAAAAAGAGTGATGGGTGGAATAGCCCATCCCCTCATTATTTTGTCCACCCGTGAGGCCTAGTTTCCAACACACCAATTTGGGTTAAGTTCTGGTTCCACTTTTCTTGTTTACAAGGCATGATATTAACACAGTCCTTGAGGTATCAGGCAGCTTTTTGGTTTGGACTCATTCAGTCTGTCTCCTGTCTGTACCTTTTCCCTTCGTCCCGCCCCTTCTCTGCTCCCCGCCCGCTGCTTGCTCCTCTCCACTCCCTTCTGGAACAGGGGGGTCGCCGTGGGGCCATGACCCCATCACTTTTTCCTGCCTTTAGCAAGCAACGGGGAGAGATGGGTAAGACAGAAAGGAGCAAGTGGAGGGTAGGGGGAGGTCTTGGGGGAAGAGGCGGAGCGGTGGCGGGAAGAGGCGGAGCGGGGGGCGGGGTCTCGGGGGAAGGGGTGGAGCAAAGCACAGGCAAGGCCATGGTCCGGGCACTGGTGGCCCCCCCCTCGCCTTCTATGGAGCTTCACTTCCGGTGCTCCAAAGGCAGTGGTGGGCCGGGATGCCTCCGGAGGGGAGCCTGCCACATCCACGGCCTTTCCCCCCTGCATGGCTGGCCTTTGGGGAGGGAGGCTTAGCCTTCCCTGGCCTCTTCAACACGCCGCCCATGAGGGGCGGGTTAGTAGAGAATCAGTGCAAGGGAGGAAAACAGTAATAGAAACAGTTCTGTAGGCTAGCTTGCAGCGGGCGAAGGTGTTTTGTCCTGCACACTAATTCTTTACCTCTCCAGAAATCATTCCAAACACTATTTATTCAGTAGAGCTGGTGGAGAGGGGGAAGTATATTTCACAAGTAACTTCCAAAAAAGCGCGTGCGTCTTTTCTGAAGTTTTCAATGGAAAAAACTTTATTCCCGGGTCAGGGAAGCAAAGAACACTCTGACTTTACATTATCACCCCACCCCCCTGCGCCCTCCCCCAGGGGGTGAAGTGAGCTGGGGAATGTTGTATTTTTCTGACCAAAACTAAACAAACAAACTCACCCCTTTTGATTTTTTTCAAAAAATGTTTGAACAAAAACTGAAATCTTGTGAGAACTTCTAATTTTGTTAATCACAAAAACTTAAAAACAAACAAACAAACAAAAAAAAACCCCACCCACCCAAACCCTGCTTTGTTGGAAAACATTTTGATTAACTCTAATGGTCAAAGAAAGATCTTCTCAGATGAGATTTGCAAAGAGACAGAGGGACACAGGGAGGGAGAGAAATATATAGGCAGATGCTTGACCATTAGGCATGTAAACTGATGGCTGCCCGGTTTCTATGGGGCCTCTTTTTCCTTGTGCTCATCTCTTGCCATTCTTGTGCTGCCTTCCAACGTTCTCTCGCCCTCTCTGCTCCCTCTCCTGTTCTTGCTTTGCGCTTTCTAGTCGTACACCCCCTGGCTGAGCCAGGCAAGCAGGCGGCCAAGTGAAAGCCGCTAGGATCTTGGCATATCCATGCTTCAAAACAGGATTATAATAACCCTCACTTGCCTGTTGCTGCCTAGAACATAACTGGCAGGAGCAGCATAGATGGGCTTTTGCCAGTTAGAAAAAGCCTTTGGTAGGGTCACTAGAACTCATTAGCAAAAAACCAAACAATCCCCCCCGTGTGTGTGTCTTTTTGTCCAAATCTAATGACTTTGCAGTGTCTCATAAGCTGCCCACTAATTATGACTAAGGCTGCGTGTCTGTCACGGAAGTCACAGATTCCATGCCTTTCTGTGACCTCCGTGACTTCTGCAGTAGCTGGCTCAGGGGCTGCTCAAGCCAAGCAGCTCTTAGGCCAGCAGCAGTTTGGGTGTGGGAGGGGGCTCAGAGCTGGAGCAGAGGGTTGGGGTGCAGGGCAGTGCTTACATCGGTGGGGGGCTCCCCAGCTCCCACCGGCATGTCCTTGCACCTCCCTAGGTGGAGGGGCCAAAGGACTTGCCAGCGCCTGCAGGCACTGCCCCCAAAGCTCCCATTGGCTGCGGTTCCCAGCCAATGGGAGCTGCGGAGCCAGCGCTTGTGGCAGGAGCAGCATGCGGAGCACCCCGGTCGCCCCTCCCCCTAGGAGCTGCAGGGACATGCTGGTCGGAGCCAGGTGGGGAGCTTGCCAGCCCCGCCGCCCAGCCTCCCTCCCCAAGCACCAGCAGGCGTCCCAGGTCATTTGCCGCCACCCGGCCCCCTCCGCCTCAGCACCAGCAGGGGTCCCAGGCTGCATGTCTCCACCCGTCCTCCCCCCCTCAGCACCAGCAAGGGTCCCAGGCCGCGCGCCGCAGCCCGCCCACCACAGCCCGCCCCCTCTCACCCCAACCAGCGCCAATAGGGGTCCCGCCCCCCTCCCCCCCAAGCACCTGCGGCTCCTCGGCCCAAGTTTTAGTTAGGGGTATATAGTAAAAAGTCATGGACAGGTCACGGGCCATGAATTTTTGTTTACTGCCCATGACCTGTCCATGACTTTTACTAAAAATACCTGAGACTAAAACTTAGCCTTACCTGTGAGACTTATCTTTCTTGTCTTCACTGCAGTTAACTCTAGTTCCATCTGTCACAATTCAGGGTAACTGCACCTGTATTCCCCCTTCAGGGTCCAGCCAGGACACTCACTCTCAGGCTTCTGGCTCCCAGCTGTCACCTTTCTTGCCTGGACACCTGCATCTCTCTCTTTCTCCTGACCATAGTATTTCTAGGCTGCACAGTTCCTTGTCTGCACTGTGAATTCCCCAGCACAATCAGATTGCCTAAGCAGACCTGCTGTACTTTTCTCCTCATAAGAGAACAGTGTAATTGCCAGAGTTATAAGTTACCACACAGCTCTTTCTAAGCAAGTACATTTATTCTTAAAGTGAAAGCGTTACTGAGAAAACGCATTAAAAACGATAATAGAAGGTACACTCATGCTAATAAGCTTACCAAAGATCACTCCAACAAGGCCTGTGGCCAGTGAACTGTTCTTAAAACAATTCTTAATACATGGGCTTCCCCTTAAGCCTGGACCAGTTTCCTCAGATGACCTTCATCTTCTTGGCATTCCAGTTGTTTCCAGCATAGGTTGGGGAGGAGAAAGGCAAAGACATGCTGTCCTTATTTTATACCCTCAATCCATATGCCTGAGACACTTGCCCAGACATGTCCTGGTGAACTTTGAGTCACAGTGATCAAGTAAACCCTCATTGTGTGGACTTGGGCAGCTGTCATTTAAATGTAAACCCCTTGATTACAAGACCCCTGCTGATGAATGGTCATGGAGCACCCTCCTGGGTGGGGATCCTTTGTATGTAATGAGCAAACTTACAGCACATTTCAGGAACAACCATAAAGCAAAAACTTCATACGCACTAATGATCTACATATTTGGACAGAACAATGGGTTTCAGCAGATCATGACCTTTCATATGGTATCTCACATCACATGCTTTGTATGGAATATCACAACCATATAGAAATGATGAATATGGGGGTTACAGGGTGCCATTCTGAGGTACGGTGTGTCATTTGCAGTCTCCTTTTCCTAAGTATTTCCTAGGACAGCCACTCAACTGAAAGTTCACTCTTGTCTGGCTTGTTATTTTAAGAGTCCTTTGAAGCTCATAACACTTTCCAGGGTTTACCTTAGTCTTGTCTTCCCCTTAAATAAATTACATACAATCCCCCAGTAACATATAAACATTTGCATTGTTAAATACAATGAACTCCCAAGATACTTAAACTTAATTCAGTAAGATTTATCCAGGATATTGCCATATCTGCCACACCATCCACACACACAAACCCTTAACTGAAGTGTGGTGCTGCTTTTAACTCCAGCTGGCTGGCCAGTCACTGGAGGCGAATGTGGTAACAATAAGATGAATAGAAATAAGCAGGGAAGAAAACTTTACACTCAAGACAGATGCAAGAGGTAATGCTCTCTGCAGGCCTTAGGCATGGGGTGGCCAGATAGCAAGTGTAAAAATTTGGGACAAGGGGTGGGGAGTAATAGGTGCCTATATAAGAAAAAGCCCCCCAAATCAGGACTGTTCCTATAAAATCGGGACATCTGGTCACCCTACTTAAGCATGGATTTCATAGATTCCAAGGCCAGAAGGGACCACTGTGATCACCTATTCTGACGTCCTGTATAACGCAGGCCATAGACCTTCCCCAAAATAATTCGTAGAGCAGATCTTTTAGAAAAAAAACATTCAGCATTGATTTAAAAATTGTCAGTGACAGAGAATCCACCACAACCCTTGGTTGATCCGCATAAGTTCATGCTATTAACCCAGCTCTCATATTAAGAGATCCTTGGGATTCTAGCAACAAACGAACGCAATAGAGCGTGAATGTAACTCCCAAAGCCAGAGAGCTCATGTGGTTTACACAGTGTGTCTTTTGATGAGGAAGTTTTTTGGGGAAGAGGGGGGATGAGTTTAAACTCAGTCTTGTCTGGTTTTCAAAATAGCACAGATCTGGGCAATTTACTTTATATTTCAGTTCACTTCTAACCTACCAGAGAGGACAAGTACTGTAGCCGGGGTGAAGACATTTGTCATAAGCATTTACACAGCATTTTCCAAATCACCTTCCCACTAAATTGGTTGTCACCAGAAGTGGGCACCTGCAAAACAAACAAAGCACACATGCAGTAGCCCTCCGAAGGGAAAGTGTCGAATGCGATGCAGGGAGATTTGGCCACACAAACCCGACAGCAGCAGTGTTTGTTAGGCCAAAAACGTACACTACCTCTGGAGGAGGAGTTTGAAATCTACACAGATGGCACTATGAAAGTGGCCAAGCGTACGGAGCACTGCAATAGCAGTCATCAGTTCCCATATGGATAGGGTGTACACCACTCCGTCTGCAATTTAGCTCTGTTCCATTAACGTTAACATCGGATTGAAAGCAAAGCCTTTGTCTTTTGCAGCACTGAGTCTCTGGCTGGCACTTATCTGTCAATAGAGGGAAGGCTTCTCAAAAGCGCTCAGTGTTAGCCTAACTCTACTCCTATGGAAATCACTGGGATTTTTACCACCAATGTCACTGGGAGCAGAGTTAGACCAATGGTGAGGGCTTTTCCGGAGCCCGCCCCATACAAACAGTCATCTGTTTTGGAGAACACATGTTTTAACATTGCAAGAGTCCCTCTGCATTCCAGCATTTGCAACCCTTTGTCTAGTTCCTTAAACGGAGATACTCATATCCTGATTTGCCAAGAGTGCCGAGTACCCAGTAGCTCCCACCAGTTTATAGATTCATAGATACTAAGGTCAGAAGGGACCATTATGATCATCTAGTCCGACCTCCTGCACAACACAGGCCACAGAATCTCACCCACCCACTCCTGCGAAAAGCCTCTGACCTATGTCTGAGCTACTGAAGTCCTCAAATCATGATTTAAAGACTTCAAGGAGTAGAGAATCCTCCAGCAAGTGACCTGTGCCCCATGCTACAGAGGAAGGTAAAAAACCTCCAGGGCCTCTTCCAATCTGCCTTGGAGGAAAATTCCTTCCCGACCCCAAATATGGCGATCAGCTAAACCCTGAGCATATGGGCAAGATTTGCCAGCCAGATACTACAGAAAATTCTTTCCTGGGTAACTCAGATCCCACCCCATCTAACATCCCATCACAGGCCATTAGGTCTATTTACCATGAATATTTAAAGATCAATTAATTACCAAAATCATGTTGTTATCCCATCATACCATCTCCTCCATAAACTTATCGAGTTTAATCTTAAAGCCAGATAGATCTTTTGCCTCCACTGCTTCCCTTGGAAGGCTATTCCAAAATTTCACTCCTCTGATGGTTAGAAACCTTCATCTAATTTCAAGTCTAAACTTCCCGATGGCCAGTTTATATCCATTTGTTCTTGTGTCCACATTGGTACTGAGCTTAAATAATTCCTGTCCCTCTCCGGTATTTATCCCTCTAATATATTTAGAGAGAGCAATCCTATCTCCCCTCAACCAGTTCGGCCGTCTATCTGAAAGCCTAGAGTTAGCCTCCTATTCATGGGAATTCTGGCCCTTGCATCCAAGCAGCGGATGCTTCTAACGTTATTTTGGATTGCCACGAACAGCGACACAACTGCCATTTACCCCCTACCCGTCACCTACTAAAGAGTCTTAGAACACTGCATGCCCTACCTCTCTGGGAAGATTTTAAAAAAACATGATCTTCCCAGAAGTAGTCTTGTTTCCTGATTCTAGACCAAGTATAGGGTTGCTCTGTATATGGAAGAAAACAACAACAGACTTTTGCAAACACGTCAGATACTCTCTATTGGGACGCAGTTTATGGGCCATCACAGTTTGCTTTGATCCTGCCAGAAAGTTTAGTTTAGTCTCCAACAATAGCATAGCACCCATTTATTTGTGACTGGATCCAAACAAAACAAACCCATAAAAAAACCTACACAAAGCCTTCCTGACTGAGGTATTTCTGTCACAGATCAAAGATGTGCTTTATATTTGTCTGATCTTAGCCTTAGCCAACACTTTGTATCTATTGGTCACAGGTAAGACCTGGACTAGATTTCTTCTGCCTGAAGTGGGATCTACCTAGAGCTCGTTGGAAAATTTTAATCAGAATAGTTTTCTCTGGAAAAACGCCAACGTATTTTGCAAAATTGTATTTGATAAAATTTCATGTGAAACTTTTTTCAATTTTTTTTTTTAAAAAGTGTCAGAACATCCCATTTTTCCACAAAGATTTGAGTTTTGTTTCAAATGTACTTATACAATTTTTTAAAGAAGGGTTGAAATCAAAATGAAACATTTTGAATTTATTCAAACAAAAATATTTTGCTCAAACTGAAATCGAGTTTTGCGAAAAGTTTTGGCTTTTCATCCGTCCTTGGAACAAAAAAATAATTTAGAAATCTCAAGATTTTTTCACAGGACAGAAAAAAAAAAAAATCTGATTTCTGATAGTTCTTTGATGAATAGAATAACCACAGCAGCAGTGCTAGCTACACTGTAGTTTTGTAATTAGGTCATTTTAAAGAGAAATTTAAAAGATGCAATTTATCTTTATCAGCAAGGTAGGATAAATCAGGTCTAAACTGCTCAGCAGACAGGGATCTCGTTTTTACATAACAGACCAGCGAGGCAACCCAGAATTCCATCCCAGGACTATGTCGCAATAGTTACACTTAAGCTACACAAAGCTTCAACAACAAATCGGCAAGTGAACTCCACCGAGTTTACGGCCAGCTTGTAAAAGTCCAGACATTTGAAACGGTAAAGGCTCATGCCCGTTAATTCAGGTGAAATGATCCCGGTGTGGAGGACCAGCCCCGAAAAGTCTGCACCACTTAAGCGCTCAAAACGTAAGCTGTGCGAATTTCACCTTAAGTGATGAGATAACCTGCTGCAGTCGATGCATGAGAAGTGTCGCCTAGGAGCTGAAGCACCGATTTGCAGGAACCAAAAGGACCCTAAGTTGGTAAGCTATTATTCCGATCTGCTCGACTGCACACGCGCTCACCTCTGCTAAGGTCACGAGGGTTAGCAGGGATGACTGGAGGACCTCAGCCTCTGGTGACCAGACGTCCCGATACTTAGTTGTTTGTCCCGTGTCCCGACTGATGTACGGTCGGGACGCCATTTGTCCCAATATTTTGCTTCGGCGGCCCAGCAGCTTTTTTTTTTTTTTTTGCTTGGGGCGGCAAAAAACCTAGAGCCGGCCCTGGTGGGGGGGTAAGCCTGTGGCTGCCCCATCATGTGTCCTGATATTTTGTTCTTGTCATCTGGCCACCCTACCTCAGCCTCACAGCTAAAAGCCACAGCCACTTGAGGTAAAGGAGCAGCTCGTTAACAGTGAATAACTATCAAACTGGGGCCAGCCACTAGAGGGAGATGTGATTGTTTGGACCAAGCCAGTGAATCACACTTGGACCTTCTGATTTCCCACAAGCACCGTCTGGTACAACTTCACAGACTGATCAGCATGGAGCCCTTCCAAGTTACCTGCAACAATCCTGATTATATTTGCATCAGGTTAGGCTCTGGTTTATCAGCTGGCCAAGACTCCCTATCCAGCAGGAATGTTGTGGGGGAAGAGGGGTTCGTCGGTCCAGTACCCTCCAGAACCTCTCTCTTATGTGCAGTGGTATCTCCCTCCCAGGTCTGCAGCTGCCAAAGTCACCAGCCAGACAAATTAGCCCACTGGTGGCTTGGTGCTGTGGAAGCCAGCTTTCCGCAGTGCCCAGCTGCTGGAGCGGAGGAAGAGGTCATGGCTCCTTCTGCCAATGGAGCACCTGGTGGCATCTCCCAGAAAGCCGGCACAGGAAGCTGGCACTTCCTCCCCACAGTCAGTGCGGTTGCACCTATGTGCAGCCGCAAGGGAGTCAGCAAATTTCTGGGGAGAGTGGTTTTGATGTGGTTATGCTGGTTTCCAGGCACCAGCCAAGTAGCGGCTGCTTCGTGCATTCTGCAGAAACACCTCTTTTGTCGAACTTTGTTGAACTTGTCGTTAACCGGCCCCTGAGCCCACGGCCCCATACAGATTGCCCCAGCCTTTCTGGCATAGCTTCACCTCACCTCCTGCGTGCATGCTGGGCTCCCTTGCACTGTGGTCCCTGGATCCAGCAGCTGCCGTAGCCACCTCCTCCTGCTGTTTTTGCCACAAGGGTCCTGGCAACATCTCACTCTCCCCATGAAACTGTAGCATGAGCCACCCAGCTTAGTACCCGCCCTTTAAAAACCTCCCCATAACTTGTCGAGCCTAGTGGTGACCCTGTCTCCACATTTCTGTGTCTGTATATTTTAAACCAGTTCAAAAATAAGCCCGGCTAAGATTCCACTTCACAGCTTAGAAAGGAATATTTCCATAAAGGAACGCAGTACTTTGCCCGGGCACATTTGACACTTCCAGCGTCTCATCTTTCTGATCACTGATTAAGCGGATGTGCTCCACTGCTACGTACTGGCAGAATCCCAAGCAAGACTATAGCAGATCCCAGTACCAGCAGAGAACATGTACTGGGAAGAGAGGAGAGACAGGTCCCTTTGCATCGGCCTATTGGGACATTAGCTTATTTTCAGGGTACGGCACCTTTAAGTTTCTTCAGACAGACAGCCTCCTGGAGACAAGCTGCCATTTTGCAAGGCAAAGCTGATCCAGCATGTTTGGGAAGGTCACAAGCCTCCTGCACTCCCAGGAAGACTTGGTTTATTCTCTTCTCCTTTCCCATACATAATGAGAATCTAAATGACAGTGTGTGTTGCCAGCTCTTGCGGTATTGGGTGTTTTTGGTAAAGCCCCAGCTCCTGCAGTCATGTGGTTATGTGAGAATCTCAGCTTTCATTTAAAAGAACAAAACCACAAATCTAGCTCTCACGGGTTTGAAGAAAAACATGCCGGGGGAAAGTCCCCAAAGGCTCAAAAATCAGAAGGCAACTCAAGAGAAGTGTTTGTAAAACTCTTACCACTTTGGGGGCCCGACTCCTGATTTTTTGAGCTCTAGAGGTTAGCAATACAGAGCTTGTGGAAATGTTGGGTGTCTGGGAAATAAGAACTTGCCACGGTGCCGGCCAGTTACTAAACAGGGACAACGTACACAGTGCTAAATAAAGACACGGAAGCCAGCAGCCATGTCCTGTAGAGGCCCATCCAAACGCCCTTTCCTTCCAGGTCTCTGCTGGCACTTGAATAAATCTGCACAAACAGACTACATATTGAAACTCTGCAGAGTTCTCTCCCAGCATAAAACCCATATCCTAGGAATTAGTGTGAACTTTATAGTCTAATCTTGCACCTCTCTAAAGGCTATTCTATGATTTGATCAAGTTTGGAATGTCCTTTTACATTACAGTCATGCCCAGACACTTGATCAGTTATGTAAGGAGTCAACTCTGCAATGGCAGAACTTGAAGGGAAATTGTCAGGTATATATATATATATATATATATATACACACATACATATATATAAATACAGGACTTCCTTATTTGAGTTCCTAACAGCACTCAGACTTACTAAAACTGAGTTTTCAAGACCGATTATGCTGTTCTCCAATAAATGCCACAGGCAGTGTTGTTGCCAACTTCCAGCATTTTAACAGGAGTCTCATAGTTTTTCTTACACCCTTATGTCCTGCAGAGATGCTATTTGAGCATTTCAGTTTTCACTGACAGCTAGTTCTAGCCCTTCTGATTGCAGCGCAAAACTTGAAAACAGGACTCCGAGAGGCTCAAGCCAGAAAGAAAAACAGCCCAAATTATGACGACTTTTTAAGTGTAATAATAACATTTAAGCAAATCTCATAGTTTTTGAATGCTTGCGGTTGGCAATACTGCCATTGACCAAGATTGAGCAAAGTACAAAAATTCGGTGTAAATGGTCACATTTACCTATTTTTAGGCCAGTTGCTCGTGAGTTTCCCTTAGCAGGGAACGGCAGATAACGCCGGGAGATGTTATTTTCCCCACTGCCTCCACATACACCCCCTTTTGTGAGACTCTCAACAGAAGCATTTCTATTGATGATCAGGTTTTATAAGGCCCTGACTGTGTCCCTTTAAGCCTCTGCCAAAGGGCAAAAAAACATTACCGTATGATTGCAATCGCCTCTCGTTGCATCTCAATCGCCTCTTTCGCTATTGCCAATTTGTCACCGAATCTGGCACCACGTGTTCTCGAGAACGATCATCCTAGATAAAACCCTTTGATGCTGATAGCAGGGTTACACTAGAAGCTTGCCAGCGTAGTAATGGCGGATAGAAATGTTGCCAAAAAGCCACACCCCTATTCCAGCAAACGTCCTAGTGGAGCTTGGAAAAAAAGACAGCTTATTTCATTCAGGGAACCAGTATAAACTACACCAGCAAAAGCACACGTTTGCCAGTATAAGCAGCATCTCCACAGGAAGGTTTGATGGTATCAGTACACCCGTCTTCAGATTTTTACGGTTGCTGTGTACTGTATACCTGGGTAGCCATATTGGCAAGACTTTGCTAGGTGAGACGTGGCCTTAGGGCAAGTTAGAGCCAGGCACGTACCAGGTGGAGCAAGCAGCCCTTCCCTCTCCCCTTCTCCAGGGGCATCACATAGGCAGTAGCTACAGCTGAGCTGCAGGGTACGGTCCAGCCAACGCTTCTGGAGGGGCGCGCCCTGCCAAGGATGTACCTACGGCCCCACCACTGCAGAACAGTATGGGAGACATACCAGGCAGGAGCTGGGAAAGCAGGATGAGGGCATGGTTTTTCTGGGAATGAAGCGGGACCTGCTTCCCAGCAGGCTCGCTAGTGCCTTCCCTAGGCATAACCCCTCCTGGCATAGCATCTCCTGGCTTGCCCCAGCACAGTCCTGCTTTGGAGAAGGCAGAGTTTTGCCCTTCAGCTATTCCAAACTGGTTCCTCGACTTCCGATGTTCCCAGTCCCGCGGGACTGGCGTTGCCAGTTCTAATAGGAGCCTGGCACAAAGGTTAGGGAAAGACCCCAAACTTCCAAGCCAGCCTTTCTCCAGTAGGCACAGCTGTCACCCAGGACAAGGGGATGGCCTGTTCTTGCCCCTGCAGCACTGTGCATTGGTGTAGAAGGAAACAGCATCACCGGCATTCTAACTGGTCATGGGAACATGGGAACTGGCTGCGGGGAGGGATAGCTCAGTGGTTTGAGCATTGGCCTACAAACCCAGGGTTGTGAGTTCAATCCTTTAGGGGGCCATTTAGGGATCTGAGGCAAAAATTGGGGATTGGTCCTGCTTTGAACAGAGGGTTGGACTAGATCACCTCCTGAGGTCCCTTCCAACCCTGATCTTCTCTGAACCTTCTAGGCTCGGACACTGAGAACCTGTCTCAACTGCACTTCAGACGTGCTTGGGCTAAGGCGCTCAGTGACTTACCATGAAACCATGCGGCTAGAGTCCTGTCCAAGAAACGCCAGTGCCTGGTTTTCAGTTCAAACGTCTTCAGCAACAGCCACGTCAGCTTGAGCGGTCAGATGCCACATTGCCAGCTAGCCTGGGAGCAAGCCAAGTGAGGGATTGGATGGGACACCACCAAAGTCAACAGAGCAAAGAATGGGGCTGGCGACTCAATTGGGAGCATCCTTTCCTCAAGGCAAGTCCTGCCCCCAGTGCTCCAGTCTGGTGTTTGGGGTGCTGTGTTTCAGCGATTCTGACCCCACAGATCCTTAAAGATCCCATAACCTTTGCCACAAGAGTAAGGTGTAATGACCTCTTGAGGGCTGGTCAAATTCAAGCTTGGGTAACGACAGTCTGGCTCCCTAAATCCTCCCTGCAGTTTTCATTGGCCCTAGCATCCTCCTTCACTTTCCTGTCATCAGCTGCTTTTTTTTTTTTTTATTGTTGCTCTGCACCATTATGAAGATGCCACACTTCGCCTCAGAGGTGGCTGCATTTTGATGGTAGGTGAAGTTAGCCCTGTGTAAAATAGCAGTGACTTAGGGCAAAATGGGGCCCAGGGCCACCAACACCTTCTGTCTCATCCCAGTCCCCAACAGTCTCTTTTCCCCAGCATTCCAGCTGGTCTTTGCCCTTGCCCATCCCCATTGAATTCTTGATCTTCTGAGGGAGGCAGCCCTACCTAACCCACCCACCCACCCACCTGCAAAGCCTGGCCGTGCTCCCATCTCATCTCCCCAGACAGCCCACTTCTGATCATGGCGCCAAGATTCCCAAGGGGCTTGCTCCAAGGTCTCCCACTGGTGTCTCATTTGCACTGAAGTGCTTTGCTCTCCATCTGCCTGAGATTTTTCAGAAGGGCTCAGCTCCCAGAGCAGGTACCAGAATGTAAGGAGAGCGGAACTCGCATTCCAGCACCTAATAAGTAGCCTGGTTTTCCAGAGAGCTCAGCATGCTGCCTGCCGAGCAATTCTGAAATCCGAGCCCCCATGAATACTGGGGGGAGAGGGGGCGTGATGTGGTGCCGCATCTGGTTCAGGGTTCCTAAGCTGAGTCTTCCACATTTAATTCTGCTGTCTTGCTCGCTGCAGCGGAGTCTCCGAGAAGTTCAGGAACGTTCTAGCTTCCAAGAACGATGAATCACACCCAAAGAGCAAGGCAGGGCACTGGCTTAAGGCCTGATGGCCACAGCACCACCGCTTCCAGTCGAGACGCTGAGGACTCGTTAAAATCCTCACTGGGACACCAAAGAGTTCAGCAGGCAGGTCTGCAGCTTGCTCATATAAAGGCGTTGGGATGGATATTAGGAATACATTCCCCTTATTCCCGCCCATCTAGAGACCTGGGTTGGCACCTACCTGCCTCCTGGCTCGTGAGCCGAGATGGCACAAAAGGCAGCCTTAAAACTGAAGAGTAAATTGGAACGCGGGGGGGGGGGAGGGTTGGTGGGGGGGAAGAAGAAAGATTCTTGTGTCTCATAAAGCTTCCATGGCTCCAAGGAGCACTTACACCTGCAGACAAGGTGATTAGCTACAAGCCAGCTACTCTTAGGCCAAACATTCACTGCTGCATAATCACATTGCCAGCTAATGTTGTCATTGCACAACATGTGTATACAGCGCTGCCAGCCCCCGCTGCTCTGCCTAAACAGACGGGGGCACATTCCCTGACCCCAGGAGTTCATGGTCCAAAGAAGATTAGCTATCAGTCATAGCTGCATGGAAAATTAGCACAGCTCCATTTAACAACTCAGAAGGATTATACACCAAGGTTGCAGACTCAATCCCCCCCCCCCCCCCCCCCCCACCAAATTCACACATACATGCTATTTCGTAAAGGACCTCACAACTACCCAGGTGTCTTTAATGCTCCCATCTCTATGACAGGTTTCAGAGTAGCAGCCATGTTAGTCTGTATCCGCAAAAAGAAAAGGGGTACTTGTGGCACCTTAGAGACCAACCAATTTATTTGAGCATAAGCTTTCGTGAGCTACAGCTCACTTCATCGGATGCATTCAGTGGAAAATACAGTGAGGAGATTTATATACACACAGAACATAACATGAAAAAATGGGTGTTACCGTACACCCATTTTTTCCATGTTCTGTGTGTATATAAATCTCCTCACTGTATTTTCCACTGAATGCATCCGATGAAGTGAGCTGTAGCTCACGAAAGCTTATGCTCAGATAAATTGGTTGGTCTCTAAGGTGCCACAAGTCCTCCTTTCCCATCTCTATGGTAGCCAAGCACAACTCACTGGCATTAGCATTTTCAATGGTCCATTAAGGGTTCCCTAATATTGCAAAGCTAGTAACAAACCAGTTCATGCTAACTCTCCCAACTCCAGATTAAGTATATTGCAGGGCAGCGAACTGGGTTTCTGCTCTCCTTCCACCCTTCAGCTGATGTGTGTGTGTTTTATAGCCCACTTATTTGGTAATTATAGTCCTAAAATGACAGCTGGTTAGTAACACGCCAGGTGCAGGGTACATCTGGAAGAGGCAGCTTGGCTTGAGGGATTAGAGGTTTCCCTGTAGTGCATCCATCCCACCCATCAAAAGTTATTATAGTAATTAAACTCTCAAGCACCGGGCCAGACAAAGAGCCCTGAGCCCGAAAGCCGTTAGTTCTAGAGTCCTGTATAAAAGACACCTGACTTGAGTGCTTTCTCCCCCATTCATAATGTTACTGCATTCCTTTATGGATCCCCTTGTCCCCACACATCAGGGTCTTTTGACTCAGCCTGGTAAATCTGAGCTGCAAACTCCAGTCCAGCCCCAGAGCTTACATTTATTTCAGGGCTCAACTCTACCAAGCACCGTTTTCCATATGATTTTTTGTTGTTGTTCACTGTTTAAAACACACTATTGTGAAGGAGCCCGTCTCCCTGAGCTCCCCAGGCACAGAATTCAGAACCCGCCCGTGAAGAATTTCAGGGCACTCTCTGTTGACCAAGGAGTCCACAGCTTCTGCTGGTGCCTGGGGGGTCGAGCCAGGAAACTTAAAGGAGCTGCCGGTTAGCCAGCAGAGCGCGGACAACGCACACGGCGAGCAGGGGGGGAACTCCCCGCCCGACTCCCCCCGTGCAGAGGCAGGATTTGGTCTTGTTTGCAACGCTTTGTGGAGGGGAGGCGGCTGCAGGCAGAGGTCTCCAACGCCACGGACGCCCGCCGTTAGACAGGGCGCCTTGCTATGAGCCAGCAAGAACAAGCCCCAGAAAAGTGTCACAAGGGGTGGGGGGGGGGGGGGTACACACTAGTACACACTGGAAAATGCAGATCCCGCAGAGGGGAGATGGCGCAGATCCCTGGCTGATTAGTCCTTGATCTCCCGCAGCCGGGCTCTCTGCAACGCGGCTTGTCCCAGCCAGGGATGGGGCTCGCCGCCTGGCAAAGCCGCGGCCGGGCAGGTGGCCCCCTCGCCAGCCGCACTGTGGGGGGGGACCCCCTTCCTTATGTGGCTGGGGTTTCCCCCTCTCCCCCAGCCCCATTTGGCCAAGGGAGAGGGACCCAGGAGAGGCGAGCGCCCTGGATCCCACAGCCCCCCTCCCCGCCCAGGACCCTCCACCCCCACGCCCAGAAACTCACCTTGGCTCAGCACCGTCCCCAGCGCGCCCCGGTGTCACTGGGGCAGGAAGCGCCGCCTGGCATTTGGGGCTGCGCTGCTTGGTTCCTCATTGGCTCTTCAGGTGTGTGTGTGCGGGGGGCGGGGGGGGGGAGGCACTGTGGGGCCGGCGGGATGCTGGGAGATGTAGTTTGCAGGCCCGGATTGGAGGGGCCGGGCGGGGGGCGCCGGGGCGGGCGGTGCGTCTCGGGGGCGCTCGGTCCTGCGCCCCGGGGAGCGGCCAGGCTGCAGCGGGCGCTCGGGGAGGGGCGCAGCCACGTCCCAGAGCCTGAGAGTCCGGGAGGGGGCAGGAGCCTTCCCTGCAGGGCACTGCCTAAGGCTGGCAAAGCCCCCCCCCCCCGCCGCCCCTCTCCCCTTGGCAGGCTGGCCACAGCCCACTGGGGAGCGACGGGGCGGGAGTGAAGCTGCCCCAAGCCCAGTCTTATAAGGCAGGCTGGGGGTCCCAGCCCGCTCACCGCTAGGCAAGTGAAATAATCCGGGGTAAACTGAGTATAGCACTGGGGAGGCAGTGGGGTAAACTGGGCCCTTGTGTGGGAGGGCATCAGAGCTTGCTCGGCTGTGTGTCACAAGCCCTCTACTGCTCACGGCGAAGGGAGGTTCTCCTTTAGCTCACGCAGGAGTAGGGTGACCAGAGAGCAACTGTGAAAAAACAGGACAGGGGGTGGGGGGTAATAGGCGCCTAGATAAGAAAAAGTCCCCCCAAAACAGGACTTTCCGTTTAAAAACGGGGCATCTGGTCACCCTACACAGAAGGTGCTTTGGAAACAGAAGGCCCCCGCCGTTGCTGGGGGTGGGGTGGGGGGCTACACGGTCTGCAGTTCTAGTAGTGGCTGAAGGCCTAGATGGTTGTGAGTTTTTTATGGGGGCAGATGGGGGTCGGGTTGAGGAAGTGGAAGAGCCACGGGATGAGGTCACTGCAGAGGAGAGTGTGGGAAGTGAATTTGCAGGCGGGGCCAGATGACTCCTGTTCTGGGTGCTGGACGTTTTATGGCCATGATACGAGGCCCCTCTGCCCAGCCCACTGGAGGGTGGCATGGAGCCCCCCTTTCCTCCCAGAGAGCTGCAGCAGTGCCATGGGGTCCCTCTCTCCCCTCCAGGAATGGCAGCAAGAACCCTCCCAGCGCTTATTCCAGCAGCCCGGGTGTCTCTGCTTGACAAGGGTGGGCTGCTGTACTTTTCTCCTCAGAGTCGCCTGTTCGGGTGGGCTTGGCAGGGTCCCCAGAGCCGTGTTGGTTGGCGATATCAGCCCATAGAGATGAATGGGCCAATTCACCCCTCTGAGGGGGATGGTGTCTGACTCCCTGCAAACTTCAGCAGCTTTCGCTGTGTCTGTTACGCTCCCCCATCTCAGAGCCATTGTTCCAGGCTCTCTACAGACCCAAGCATCAGTAACAGCCAGGTCACATTTTTGAGTTTTTCCTCCCACTAGGGTGACCAGACAGCAAGTGTGAAAAATCGGGACGGGGGTGGGGGGGTCATAGGAGCCTATATAAGAAAAAGCCCCAAATATTGGGACTGTCCTTCTAAAATCGGGACACCTGGTCACTCTACCTCCCACTCACTAGGGGGAGAAACTATTCCCCCCCCCCACTGCAGGAAACCTGAGATTCTGAAGTAATCCCAGGACTCCAGGACCTGGCGCCCTAGGCCTGAGTCTGTAGCTCAGTGTTGCCCTGTGTTGAAATTAAGGCACATTTAAGCTTGGACTCCATTGGTTCTATCTTCCAGTTTAGTGTTCTTGTGTACTTGGAGGCATGATCCCAACCAAGCATGCTTAGACATGGCCCTGGTCAGCACATCTGTAGACAGCCACGCAGCCTTCAGCCACTGATGTCTCTGCCAGCCTGTTTCTGAAGGACCAGATCCACTAAGGATGGGGAGTACAGAAGGGAGGGATAAGGGAACACGTGTCCTTTGCAGGAAGGCAGGGGAAGTTGCTTCCCAGCCTCGGGAAGTGATTAAAAGGTGCAAATAACTCAGAAAGCCTGAGTTAAACATTACCCCGTATAACCCGTTGGCCTAGACCGAAAGGCAGGGCAGCAACAGGAATGGGAACAGGCCCGGTATAAATATGCTGGAGTGACTGAAGCCCCAATTTCACTAACAGGGCTGCCTCCTGTTACATAGCTCTGTACACCCCACAGGGCCGCTCTGCCATGGTGTGAGTCGCTGACAAGTGACTAAATGGAGCTCCGGGTGATACAGTAACGCCCCCCTGACTTCCTCTTATGTGCCAGATAATCCCAACGCGGCTGCCAAACCAACAGGCTTCCTGCACTGAAAACACGTTTGAAACACGGTGGAACTGGGGCCTTTTTCATAGTTAGCTGCGCGGGATGTACTGAGAACGGGATTCATGGGCAGAGCTCTGCACCGATAGCATAGATAATGTCACCCTGGCATTTGCAGTATTCCCTGCGCCAAGGATCGGAATTACAGCAAATCCCAGGAAAACACTGAGCCACACAGACTGACCCAGTGTGTGTGTGTGTGGGGGGGGTTTCATGGATGTTCAGGGGTCTGCCCACAGGGACCGTATCAATTCATAGATTCATAGATATTTAGGTCAGAAGGGACCATTATGATCATCTAGTCTGACCTCCTGCACAACGCAGGCCATGGAATCTCACCCACCCACTCCTGCGAAAAACCTCTCACCTATATCTGAGCTACTGAAGTCCTCAAATCGTGGTTTAAAGACTTCAAGGAGCAGAGAATCCTCCAGCAAGTGACCCGTGCCCCATGCTACAGGGGAAGGCGAAAAACCTCCAGGGCCTCTTCCAATCTGCCCTGGAGGAAAATTCCTTCCCGACCCCAAATATGGCAATCAGCTAAACCCTGAGCATATGGGCAAGATTCATCAGCCAGATACTACAGAAAATTCTTTCCTGGGTAACTCAGATACCCCCCCATGTAATATCCCATCACAGGCCATTGGCCCTATTTACCATGAATATTTAACTTCCAAAACCATGTTATCCCATCATACCATCTCCTCCATAAACTTATCGAGTTTAATCTTAAAGCCAGATAGATCTTTTGCCCCCACTGCTTCCCTTGGAAGGCTGTTCCGAAACTTCACTCCTCTGATGGTTAATTGGAAAGCTTGAAGAATGACTGGGCGTGTGTTGTATGATTTCCTCTATTTTATTATTATTATTGGAGTATCAACAGAGTGCCCAGTGCTGCATACGGATCCAGTCCTGCAAAGACCCATGCACAGGCTCAGTGATCAATGGAATTGATGGTACAGTGCATAAAGGCAAGCCTGGGCTTAGGTCTTCATGGGACTGGGGCCACGATACAAAGAAAAAGACAGTCCCTACCCTAAAAAGCTTACGGTCTGCCCGCCAGAAACAGAAGAGGCAGGATGCAGTGGGACCCCTGAGGAGGGAACGCACGAGAGTGGGATTTGAAGAATTATTGTTATAATGGGCCAGATCTTTAGCCAATCAGTGTCAGAGTCAATGGCGCGAAGTCAGGGGAGCTGGGATGCTTTAGGCTAGCTGAGGATCTGGCCCAGTGACTCCAGTTGAGCTATGCCAATTTATACCAGCTGAAGCTCTGGCCCAGTGATCCCAAAGCAGCTACACCAATTGAGGCCACCTGGTCCATTGACTTCTATGAAGCTATGCTGGTTTATGTCAGCTGAGGATCTGGTCCAGGGATTGGACTGGTTCATTCCCTGAACATTGCAAAGCAGTGAAGGAGGGACTTTAATGTAGGGAGGGTGGTGGCACAAGTGTCTGAATAAATATTGTTGTGATACACTCTCCTGAAAATACTCTTGCATCAATTGCAGGCTTCACGCTGCCCTCTCCACTGGGCCACACTGCCTCTCATTAAAGGTTCCAGTTCCACAATAGCTAAATACATTTTCCGTGGGGGCAACACATTGTGTGACCACTATTAAAAATACTTCTTCCCTGCCGGGTTCCAGGACTGCCCATGCAGCCCAGCAGAGCAGGGGTCCCTGTGTGCATTCGCAACGAGCATTTGTAAGAGAACAGCTCGTTGAATACATTAATGTGTGCGCACCGAGGTTGCTGAAGCATTTTGCAGGCATCAGTCGTTCCTATAAATGGACATGTTGATTTCCCAACGGGAAGTGGGCAGCTGAGTGTGCAACAAATCCATGGTGATCAGAGGACAGGTAACCTGTGGTTAAAGCACCCTACGGTCAAATCCTGGCTCTGCCACAGGCTCCCTCTAGTTGACCTTGGAGCAGGCAAAGCTGATCAGCTGCAGCTGTGGGTTTTGTAAATTACCGGTAAACTCAATCAGGAATCGATTGCTACCCGGCTATTCCTGGAGACAGAAGGAAATGCTGAGACCGCTGCCTATCATGCTGACTCTTGTCTCATTCTTTGCTTGTACTCCCCCATCGGTCCGTCTGGATCCCTCTGTTGTCTCCTCTCTTAAATTGAAAGCTCTTTGGGGCCTGGCACAATGGGGGTCTGGTCCAGGCCTGGGGCTCCTAGGTGATACAGTAATACAAACAAATATCCAGGTCACCGCAGGGAGGACTGCTTTCCTGGCTGGTGGCTGCCTAATGAAGTGTGGAACCTGGGCGAGGACTGAGATCTTCGTGGCCAATAGGAAACGTCACTGTACAAGCAATTTTGATAGTTGTGAGTTTATTTAAATTGATGCAAATTACACACATGCAGATTAGGCGCCTGATCTGGAGAGGTGCAGAGCACCTGCAACTCCCATTAAAATGTGAGGGAGTGGCTGGTGCTGGGCACCTAGCAGGATCAGCCTGTGGGTCACACCCAAGGGAAGTTGTTACTACACTTCTGACTGTAGGGCTATAGGTGTGCGTGGTAACAAGACCCAGTCTTTCCTCTGAAGAACTTACTGTCCAAGGGCCTGATGGTGCCAGGATCATGTGAAGGTCTTTCAACACCTTGCAGGATCAGACCCTTCATTAAAAGCTGTGATTCTGTTCACGTTGATTTCAGTGGGAGCAGGCCAGAAGGTGACGACGCTGCCCTCCATACTGCGAGGTCGGCGTGGCTGGGAGAGAGCTCCCAGGGTCACTGATACATGCTCACTGTCCCCGTTGCTTCAGAGCAGAGTCGCATCCCGCCATTTGGTCTCCCTGAGCCGGTCCTGGAGGATGGTATCCTGCTCCCCAGGTAAACACGCCATCATACACACTGCCTGAGTGCTAACAGCCGGTGTCGCTCACACAGGGAGTCCAATAGCACACAGCGTGATGGAGACGCAGAAGGAGCCTGCCAGTGGCCATAAGAAATGTAGCCTGCCGGACATTAACACTTGGATGTTGCTAGGCATCTGGCCCTGAAAATCCACAATGAATGAACATCTTTATAGGATGTTCTCCAGCTTCACAGGCAGGGAGCAGAGGCCACAGCACAGCAGATGGAAATCTGACCTGTAGTCAAGTCTGTGGGCTGCCCCACAGCTCCAAATGTAGTGAAATTGTTTACCACTGAGAAGGGATGCACCTCTGTTATGCTAGGATGTAGAGGCTCTGTGGAAATAGACACAGCTCTGCCCTTCATCCAGCCCAGGGCAAACTATAAGGCACAAAAGAGACAATGCTGCTTTGTTTATTACTGTTTATGCAACGAGTCCAATATGAAGAAACTACACCAACACGGTTGCATCCCAAATAATGGTGTTTACTAAATATACAAGACATCCAAGGCCTGGGAACATACATACACTAGCTCCTGGGTGGTTTCTGGTGGCTTCTAAATCATAGACCATCGTGAGCACCATGAGTCTGCTCACCAGCTATTTAAAGGGTGACCGCTCTATTCCTATAAATTGCACACACACAAATCGCTTTCAGCCGTGTCAGACTAATACTCTTCATCGCAAGTGAATGCGTCTTTAAATGTGAAAGCCGGAAATCCACCAAAGGTTCTGTCAGTGACTGACAGTCTTGGCCTAATGGTTGGTGCAACAGTCAGGCCTACCAGTTGGAGCTGAATCCAGATGGGGTGGTGTCAAGGCTGATTCCCCACTCTGGCACTTCGAGTGCGGAAGGGGGTGGGGCCCGCAAGGATTCTAGAAATTAATGCTGGCCACTCCAGTACTGTATTAAACTCCCAAGGTCACAGCTTCTCTCTGACCTTGGATGGGTAGATGCTGCCACCACCCAAGTCCAAAAAACCCCTTTGAAACCAGAAAGGCACACTTGGGAATTCCTGCCTGTGGGGTACCCTCAAGCCCTTTCACCCCCCGCCCCCCCCGGGGGAAGAGCTGAGAAAGAAAAACAAAGGAAATCAGCTGTTGCCATCAGCTAATTAAACAACCTGTGCACAAACCTCTTAGGACACCAAAAATCCAATCCTGTTCTTAAAAAAGGTAAATTTTATTAAAAACAAAAAGAAAGAAAATACATCTGGAACTTGGGCTTTTGCAAAAATTAAGCATCAAGGTTTAGCTTGAGGTTCAGCTTAAAGGTTACAAGCAAAACAAAAGCATTTGGGATTAGCACAGAGGAGTCCACAAGCCAATAAGAAATAAAAGAAATAACCCTAATCGTGTCTTCCTAGACATTCCCTGATTTGCTTACATATTTGGGGTTGTAGATAAATCTCTGCATTAAGCATCTTCACATAACTGTGTATCATTTTCGTATGACTTTGTATTATGCCTCTTCATATAACCTTGTATTAAGTCTTTCCATATACAACCTCTATTTTCATACAACTTTGTATCAAGTCTTTTGATATAGGAACTTTGTATCAAATCCTTATATAGACACTTTGTATTGAGCCTTGGTATAATGTTATAGCCCCTAAGGATAGTTAAAGTAGAAGAAAAATGTCTTTTCGCTAGGAGTAGAATAAGATCTCCCCCCTTTTAGTCAATTGCCCTGTTGAATGAACGAGGTGTGAGCGAGTAAGGCGTGGAAGGCAAGCACCTCCGGACAGCTGCAACAGTTGGAGAAGGGATGGAAGCCAAACCCAAGAACAATAAAACTTATCAAGTGGGCTCATTAAAGAAGATTAGACATATTGATGGCCTTGGGAGTTAGAAGCGAGCACCTTCTTTTGAAAACACCCTCTTTTAAAATAAATGTGGCAGCATTAAGACACCGCTCAGAAGGAAGCGCCACAGACGACCAGCTGACTCAGACACAGATTTTGCATCCGGTTTAGATTTGCATGAGAGGGAAGCGGCTATAAATGTGAGGTGTCTTGCAGAGGATCCCGGGTCTTGTCTTGTCAACATCAGAGCATCGAGCCGGGTCGGCAGAAGCCCGGCTCCACCTCTCCCCCATCTAACTCACCTGGCAGGTGAAGTTAAGGGGAGCCACTAGTTGGTAACAACAACAAGACAGAGTGTGCTTGTGTGTGTGTGTGTGTGAGTGCATGAGTGTAATATAGATCATACGCGTATGACACAGTGTTGGTTGATACATGTATTGCCAATAAATGTGGCGTTTTGCCTTATCCCCTCTGAACAGATCCTGTGCAGTACTTTAGGTCCATCAGGGTTTTAGATAAGTAGGTCTGAGGTGTGATTTGATGCTTTTTCATACCTGGTTTTAAAGCTGCTTACACATTGCTGCTCTGTGTCTCCGGAGAACAACAACAGACACAAAGGGAAAGTTTTCCCCCCATTTTTAAATGTTTTAGCCTTCCCATTGGCTCTTTTGGTCAGGTGCCCACTCCCTTCCTTTTACCTGGGGGACTTTTAAAACCCCTTACAGGTAAAGCAAGCAGAGAACAGCCACCAGGAGGGACTTTATAGCTAACTGACTGGCTGGGTGTCCATGAAAGGGAGCTCCCCCTCGCCCTTCATTTATCACGGGCAGATTCCTGGAGCAAAGGTCAGCATCAGGAGTCAGGAGCCAAAGCCTAAGCCGAAGGGAAAGCCGGGATCGTGATCAGGAGGTGTAGCTGAGGGTCAGAGCCGGGAGTCAGAAGGCAGGACGGAGCTGGGTGCTGGGGCAGGAACAGGTACAGCTAAGACAGGGACTGGAGCAGGACTAGAGAGAGCGGAGGCCGGGACAGTACCAAGTGCAGCTGCTGGCAAGGAGCCCGTGGAGCAGCCACTGGCCACTGGACTGCTGCTGTTACTGAGCGTAAGTATCCGCCGGCCGGTCAGACCGTGCCGTCAATCAGACGCTGCGCTCCTCAGGTTGCCAGGAGACTGGCTCCATGGCAGGCTGGCCCCTGGTACAGACAGACGTCTGACGCCTTCAAAAGCAAACGCCTCCGGAAAAGACGAGCGGGTGAGTGGAATGAAGTGATAACAAATGCCGAGATTTGCCAGCCCGTGCAGCAATCCCTCATCTCTAAAGTTCCCCAGAAGAGAGCACGGCAGCGTCTGGGATGTGGTCAGACTGAAGCTAGAGTATCTGGCTGGGCAGGGGTTTCATTGGGCCACTGGAGCAGGGTGACCAGGTGTCCCGATTTTATAGGGACAGTCCTGATTTTTGGGTCTTTTTCTTATATAGACTCCTATGATCCCCCACCCCATGTCCCAATTTTTCACATTTGCTGTCTGGTCACCCTACGCTGGAGCAACACACCAACAGGGACGACTGAAAGAATTGCTCCATCACACTGTCCTCAAAGAGGGAAAAGGTCTGGGACCTAACAACATAGAGGACATGTAACAAGCTGCCCAAGATATCCAGGGCCTTGTTTGGGTCCTATGTGATGCCAGATGATGTGGGAAGGATTCAGTCTCATCTTCATGATTCACCATTCCCCAAATCCTTGAATTGCAGTAATGACAGCAAGACACGAGGCAGCAGCGGAAGGGAGTCAATCGCGGGTTTAAGGGGAGGGATGAATGAGGCAGGTTATTTATAGAATCAAGACCCTGTTGGCATGAGAGCTTTTAGGGCCAAAACCAAAGCCCATTAGACTCTGCAAAAAGACTCCCATAGCCTTCAATGGGCTTCAGTTTAGGTCCTTAATGAAGAGCACGATAGCCCGGTGCACTCTGGGAGATCATAGAAGATCAGGGTTGGAAGGGACCTCAGGTGGTCATCTAGTCCAACCCCCTTCTCAAAGCAGGACCAATCCCCAAGTAAATCATCCCAGCCAGGGCTTTGTCAAGCCTGACCTTAAAAACCTCAAATGAAGGAGATTCCACCACCTCCCTAGGTAACCCATTCCAGTGCTTCACCACCCTCCTAGCAAAAAAGTTTTTCCTAATATCCAACCTAAACCTCCCCCACTGCAACTTGAGACCATTACTCCTCGTTCTGTCATCTGCTACCACCGAGACCAGTCTAGATCCATCCTCTTTGGAACCCCCTTTTAGGTAGTTGAAAGCAGCTATCAAATCCCCCCTCATTCTTCTCTTCCGTAGACTAAACATCCCAGTTCCCTCAGCCTCTCCTCATAAGTCATGTGCTCCAGTCCCCTAATCATTTTTGTTGCCCTCTGCTGGACGCTTTCCAATTTTTCCACATCCTTCTTGTAGTGTGGGGCCCCAAACTGGACACAGTACTCCAGATGAGGCCTCACCAATGCCGAATAGAGGGGAATGATCATTTCCCTCGATCTGCTGGCAATGCCCCTACTTATACAGGCCAAAATGCTGTTAGCCTTCTTGGCAACAAGGGCACACTGTTGACTCATATCCAGCTTCTCGTCCACTGTAACCCCTAGGTCCTTTTCTGCAGAACTGCTGCCAAGCCATTCGGTCCCTAGTCTGTAGCAGTGCACGGGATTCTTCCGTCCTAAGTGCAGGACTCTGCACTTGTTGAACCTCATTTGTCTAGGTCCCTTGGTATCCTATCTCTACCCTCCAGCGTATCTACCTCTCCTCCCAGTTTAGTCATCTGCAAACTTGCTGAGGGTACAATCCACGCCATCCGCCAGATCATTTATGAAGATATTGAACAAAACCGGCCCCAGGATTGACCCTTGGGGCACTCCGCTTGATACCGGCTGCCAACTAGACATGGAGCCATTGATCACTACCCGTTGAGCCTGACAATCTAGCCAGCTTTCTATTCACCTTATAGTCCATTCATCCAGCCCATACTTCTTTAACTTGCTGGCAAGGATACTGTGGGAGACCGTATCAAAAGCTTTGCTAAAGTCAAGGAATAACACATCCACCGCTTTCCCCTCATCCACAGAGCCAGTTATCTCGTCACAGAAGGGAATTAGGTTAGTCAGGCATGACTTGCCCTTGGTGAATCCATGCTGACTGTTCCTGATCACTTTCCTCTCCTCTAAGTGCTTCAGAATTGATTCCTTGAGGACCTGCTCCATGATTTTTCCAGGGACTGAGGTGGGGCTGACTGGCCTGTAGATCCCAGGATCCTCCTTCTTCCCTCTTTTAAAGATGGGCACTACATTAGCCTTTTTCCAGTCGTCCGGGACTTCCCCCGATCGCCATGAGTTTTCAAAGATAATGGCCAGTGGCTCTGCAATCACAGCCGCCCACTCCTTTAGCACTCTCGGATGCAGTGCATCCGGCCCCATGGACTTGTGCTCATCCAGTTTTTCTAAATAGTCCCGAACCACTTCTTTCTCCACAGAGGGCTGGTCACCTCCTCCCCATGCTGTCCTGCCCAGTGCAGTAGTCTAGGAGCTGACCTTGTTCGTGAAGACAGAGGCAAACAAAGCATGGAGTATATTAGCTTTTTCCACATCCTCTGTCACTAGATTTCCTCCCTCATTCAGTAAGGGGCCCACACTTTCCTTGGCTTTCTTCTTGTTGCTAACATACCTGAAGAAACTCTTCTTGTTACTCTTAACATCTCTTGCTAGCTGCAACTCCAGGTGTGATTTGGCCTTCCTGATTTCACTCCTGCATGCCCGAGCAATTTTCTATACCCCTCCCTGGTCATTTGCCCAATCTTGCACTTCTTGTAAGCTTCTTTTTTGTGTTTAAGATCAGCAAGGATTTCACTGTTAAGCCAAGCTGGTCGCCTGCCATATTTCTTGTTAATGTGCTGGTCGCCTGCCACTATTCTTTCTACATATCAGGATGGTTTGTTCCTGCAACCTCAATAAGGATTCTTTAAAATACAGCCAGCTCTCCTGGACTCCTTTCCCCCTAATGTTATTCTCCCAGAGGATCCTGCCCATCAGTTCCCTGAGGGAGTCAAAGTCTGCTTTTCTGAAGTCCAGGGTCCGTATTCTGCTGCTCTCCTTTCTTCCTTGTGTCAGGATCCTGAACTCAACCATCTCATGGTCACTGCCTCCCATGTTCCCATCCACTTTTGCTTCCCCTACTAATTCTTCCCGGTTTGTGAGCAGCAGGTCAAGAAGAGCTCTGCCCCAGTTCGTTCCTCCAGCACTTACACCTGGAAATTGTCCCCTACACTTTCCAAAAACTTCCTGGATTGTCAAAGATGTAGTTCAGCAGGCCTCTGAGATCCACTCCCTCAGAAAAATTTCTGAAGCAGATTTTGCCTTGGGACTGTCACAGGAAAGGCTGCAAAATGCTTCCTGCCCTCTCCTGCCTCACTATGCACTGCATATGTGTATTGACTTATGTTCCTATGTGATTGATACTGCGCTCCTGTCTGGTGCTCTCTAGTTATAGGATCGGGGAAGGTTTCCAGTAGCTACTATTTTGGGGAAGTTGATCATTTTAGCTGTTTAATAACATCAAAGCATTCCCTGTTGCACCTTGGCCTCCAGCTCTTGGCTTAGAAGAGCTTTTTTCCTTACTCCATTTCAGTTGTTCGGTTCTTAGAGGCTAACTTGGCAAAAGCCAGTGAGTTATAAACAGCCCTGACTGTAAGTGACAAACGTGTTTATTGCCGGTTGGGCCGGTATCATTATCACGTCTATTTCTGGCTGGGTTAATGTGCTGTGCTCCAGGCATGTTCTTTTGCAGCCTCCTCTAGAGACCTTTGCTTGCAAAAGGTGCCAGGCTAAAGCCCCAGAAGGTGCAGTGGGTTTGCTACAGAACAGGTGCAGCCTGGGTCAGCAGCAGCATACACGAAGGGAGCCAGTGATTCTTTTACTGCCACAGTCTGCTTGCACCTTCAAACCTTTAATGTATTCTTCCTTACAATACCCTGTGAGGTACAGGATCCCCGTTTATGGGGAACTGAGGCTCAAGAGACTGAGGCCCAGATTTTAAATGTTAGGCGTTGCTCTGCTCAGCACCGGAAGGCCTTTAGGCAGCTAAATCCCATTTCCAAAAGCAACTTAAGCAACCAGGAGCCTAAGTCACTTCTAATAATGGGCCTTCGCTATCTGAGTCACGCAGACCTCGCAACACTGAATGGAGCAACGGCAAAACACCTTTAAAAATCTGGGCGTAAGTGACTTGCCCAACATAATGCGGGCAGTTTGCAACGGAACTGAATTCAGATCTCCCAAGTCGCAGGCTTTCACTTTAACCACTGGGCAATCTTCCCACCCTACATGAGCCATCAGGACTGACCCTGGGAGCGTGGAGACGGGGATGGGTCGGGGTTGGATGCTTGCTCTGCGGTTCCGTGTGCTGCGCCTGTTCTGTGGATACAGACAGCACTTCAGATGCCAGGGCTGGTAAATCCACTGTGGGGAACATACTGGCCCATGATCAGGTCAAAATTCATATTCTGCAGGCAGGCCACGGTTCCCTCCTTTGTGGAATTTCCATTATCACTGATCACGGCTTCAGAAATGTAATGTAAGAATGCTCCGATTGTCTTTGTATCAGCCGCTGCCGAGCAACCCTGGCCTGTGCCGCCCACGTCTAATTAGCAAACACTGGAGATCTTCAGAGCCACGCTGGTATTTTCCAAAAGCCCTAATTGGTGGCTCTGTACCCAGTGTTGGGGCTAGCACATTGGGGGAATATTTTTCCCCCCAACACATAATAAAAAGCAAATGGGGGGGGCCCTTTAGCTGCCCGGGGCCCCACTCAATTGCTTAGTCTGCTTATGCCTCACACCGGCTCTGAATGTACCTTTAAAAGACAGCATGGTAGAGCTCGTCTGAATCCCCTCCTTTGGGAGTGCATCAGAGGGGCTGGGAGAGACCCCTTGTGTGGCCCTATAATGAAGGCTTGTATGGGCGTGGTTCTGATCCTGCACGTGCCCTGGTCCAGCATGGAGCGGGTGCGGCCATGTGAAGAGGTCTGCAGGACCCTTGTCTGCTTGTCCTTTGGCTTCTGCCTGATGCGAGGGGCTGAGTGTATTTAAACTCCACTGGCTGCCCTCCACATGACCTCCCAGGAGCAGAAGCCCAAGCAGGGCTGCTTCTCTCGCTTCATCACAAAGTTCCCTCTGTGGCGGTCCCGTCTCAGAGCAATCGGCCAGTGAGACGCGTCAGTGCTGGAGCCCGAGCTTAGCCAATTTCCTCACATTCGTTCCCACCCCGGCTGCCTGGAACCCCAGAAGAGACGTGCTGTCTGCCCATAAAAACACCAGAGGGGCCTTGCGCATTCCTTTAATGTTTTCATGTTCCCTTAAGGACTTTATGCTGAGAGCTCTCCATGTTACTCCCCCCAGCTCCACTGGCTGATGAGGGTGCTCAGCCCCTGGCTGAATCAAGCGCTTAATAAGCAGGTATATTAACCAACCCCTTTTAGTTGCTCATCCCTGACACAGCAGGTTGATCTGAATGCTGGGCTGGGGGGTCAGGACTCCCGAGTGCCATTCCTGATAGTCCTGGACTAGTTGCTCCCCTGGCTGCACGTCTCAGTTCAATGGAATTAATACCACCCTAACTCACAATGGGCTTGGAGTAAGTGTCTTTTATGCAGAGGAAGGGGCTGTGTGGGTGTGAGGTATGAAGAAGCAGAACGTAGGCAGGGATTCTGGGGCACAGTTAAGGTTGGCTTAGCAAAGGATGACTCAGGCAACCCTGGGGCCTTCGTCAGAGCCACTTAATTGGCTGGCTCCCAGCTGCACCTTCCCCTATTCTGCACCAGCCTGGGGCTGCTGGTGCGGGGGGGGGGGGGGGGGGGGGGGGCAACCGGTTGGTGGTGTGTGGGGAATGGGAATGTATCTGGATTGCTGTGTGGGTGGAGAAAGGGAGTTAGGGACACAGTGGATGGGATTTTCCTGTTCATCCGGTGTGGGAAGCAATCTGTGATGTGCCCCAGCCAGGCCTGGGTTAAAGGGGGGAAATGCCTGATTCTCCCAGGGACAGTAACTCTGTGTATTGGAGGGGGGCGGGGACTCTTGGGGGGGCTGGGTAAAAATGAGCCTTCTACAGGCAACACACTTGTGCATTTCTAATCTGTTACTGAAATGGAGGGAGCTGGTTAATTTCAGCAAACAGCACAGAACATTTGACAGATCCCAGCAACACGAACTCAAGTCTGGTCCACATTTATCCTCAGTGCAATTTTGTTTCCCGCAGTGAAGTTACACCAGGGTTGACTTTGGCTCATTATATTTAATCTTTATTATCTGAGACCAAGATCCACCTGTTAAAGGATTGGGCCATCTGCTGAGACTTGGCCAGTCCGTTCCAGACAAGCCTACAATTCCAGAGCTAGCTTTTCTTTTCTTCCTAATTTGGAATAAATGAAGGGAGCTCTGGATCAAATGTAGACTGGCTCTGCTAGTCTGGGGTTTGGGGAGGGGAGGGGAGAGGGAAAGGAAGATACAAGCAGGGAGACTCATTTTTCAAGTTGGGTACAAACCACATATTGTCTTTTGGCATGGCTGTTACTGAATGGATTCTCATCACACTAATATTCAAGCAGTGAAAAGTAAAATGCAGTCATGAGCTGGCAAGACTGTCTGTGAACTTACCACTGTTCCCTTCTGAATGGAATCAGCACTGCTCAGCGGTGTGTCATATGCCCTGTATTGCAAACATGAAGATTCTCTTTTACCTCAAGCAGCATGGGGCCTGTACTCTCAACCTTGTTGCCATGAAATTCCAAGTGGTTATGGAGTGTGGCACAGGGATGGCTGTGAAGTTCTCACTAGGTGGCCAGCAAGTTGTTACAATATGTATCTAGCACTGCAATTGCAGCAGGATAGGGAAGGTTTAATGAGATAAAGCCATTAGCGAATCCATCACCAAATACATCTGCTGCAGGCTGGCTTGGCAACCTTGGACCTGGGGCGGGGCGGTGTGCGGGGGGAACTGGGGTTTCCTTTCCCAGATTCCCCTGGGATGTCAGTAAGCTCATCGCTGCAGGGCAGGGAGTGGCTTGTGTTCCACAGCCCCACCTTCCAGAGAACTAGACAGACTCCAAAGACAGCTCATTCGTCTGGAAGGAAGAAGGCTGCAAACTCTGGGGCTTGACAGGAGATCGAAGGGGGAGCTGGCGCCTCTGGCCTCCCTCAGGCAAGGGGAAGATCCTAATCCCTTTTCCTGCCCAACCATCTTGAGCAGCAAAGTTGCCAGCCATGCAGAGGCTTGCGGGAGGGCTCAGGGCAGCTGCACAGCAAAGTAGGTTTCCACCCTCCTCTTATCTCCCTTTGCCCCTTGTCCGATGCTGCCGCGGGGAAGGTGGGGGGGTGGATGGGTGGAGATGTTTCACAGATGGCAAGGAACGAACATGCGAAGGTTGGCAAGACCCATTTTAATGGAAGCCTGACTCTCCTCTCTACCAGCACGGCGAAGTGGGGTAGGACTCCGACACAAACTCGGGATGGATGACATAGTTATCCTTTTGCGGCCCGCCGGCCTTCTGGAAGTGACTCGTGTCCCACCTGGGAAAGGAGGAAAAACCAATGGATCGTAAGCCTCACACCCGCAGGAGGGTCCTTGGTAAACCACTTCCTGCTGGTGCTTATTAGGAGATTCCAAGGAGATTGCCAAGGGCAAGCTTTGGGAGCCCTTCTCTTTGCTGATTAACTGCAGTGATGCTTCCACATGCTCACCGTTTTTCTGCCCCGTATCAAATGCCTGGTCCTGGGATTTGGGGAGGGAGGTGGCCCGGTCAGTGGGATCTCTGGCAGATGGGTGTGGCAGGTTAGAGACAAGTGGCTAAGAGGTGCATAGAAGCCAGTGGGAGGGACGTGACATGCTCTGGGGTTATGGGAAAACCCGAGAGAATACATCTCTGCATAGCTAACTAGCCGTGCTGGTGTGTATCTTTTGTCTGCAGTGAGGCGAATACAAACAGCAGGCAGATGAAATAAAGCAGTGGTGGGCAACCTGTGGCCCACCAGGGTAATCCGCTGGTGGGCCGTGAGACAGTGTTTACATTGACTGTCTGCAGGTATGGCCACCTGCAGCATCCAATGGCTGTGGTTTGCCGTTCCCGGCCAATGGGAGCTGCGGGAAGTGGTGGCCAGCATGTCCCTGCAGCTCGCAACGCTTCCTGCAGCTCCCATTGGCCGGGAACAGTGAACTGCAGCCATTGGGAGCTGCGGGCAGCCGTGCCTGCGGATGGTCAATGTAACACTGTCTCGCGGCCCAAGAGCGGATTACCCGGATGGGCTACATGTGGCCCATGGGCTGCAGGTTGCCCACCACCGAACTAAAAGTTTGTTCTACCTTAGCCAGCTTCGGAAAACGATTTTCAATCCCAATTTTAGCTCAAATGATTCTTCCCCACCCATGTGAACACTGTTGCTAATGCGTGCACTATTTTGGTGTTTTCCTTAAAGCCCCAGCTCCTGGAGCCATGTGATTACATGAGAATCTCAGCTTTCATTTTTTAAAAATAAGTCAGTTTCTAGCCCTCCTGGTTGCAGAGAGAAGTTTGAAAATGTGACCTGAGTGGATTTGACATCAGAATGCAAATAAGAACATTTATGATTTTTTAAAAAAAATCTCACAATTTTGGGGGCCTGACCCCTGATTTTGGGCTACTTGGGGTTGAATAGAGCCAGGGGTGAAAGTAATTTAAACGATTTACCGGTACGCTGGAGTCCTGAGTGGGGGCGTGGCCTCAACAGGAAGAGGTGTGGCCTCAACCGGAAGAGGTGATTTAAAGGCCCTGGGGCTCTGGCTGGGAGCCCTGGGGCCTTTAAATCACGCCACTGCAGAGGCGGCTGGGAGCCCCGGGGCTCAGGGGTGAATTAAAGGGCCCGGGGCTCCGGCCGCCGCAGAGCTCTGGGCATTTTAAATCCCTGCTGGAGCCCTGGGGCTCCAGCAGCTCGGCTCAGGCGGGGATTTAAAGGGCCTGGTGCTCCAGCCACTGTGGGGAGACCCCGCCCGAGCCCCGCTGGCAGAGCTCCAGAGGCGCTTTAAAGGGGCTGGGGCTCCCCGCAGTGGCAGGGGAGCCCTGGGCCCTTTAAAGCGCCACCCGAGCCCCGTTGCCAAGTGAGGTGCCTATGAAAAGGTTGTGATTTGCTGGTTATGATTATGCTGTCTGTATGCACGTATCATTTTTGTATGTGAAGTTATAAGTGTTGGCTCTATGCTTGGATTTCAAATGTTTGCTCCTGGGGTAACGTCCACAAGGTAGCTCCCAGCACATCTTGGAGGGACTATTCAAATGAAGTGGCTCATCCAGAAACACTTGGCTGACAATGGATCAAGGGAGACGCCCATCTATACTGAGTGGACTGTCCTGTAAACGTACTTTCTGGAGTGTAGGTAATGGCTTCCTGCAATGACTGAGGGAAACGGGGCATGAACATGTGACTTGCCCATGTGCCTCCAAACTCCATCTTGTTGCTTTAATTTTCCACAGTAAGAACAATGGGATGCCCTCCACATGGCAAATGTTATAAAAGGCCCTGGAAACACCTCCATTTGGTCTTCAGTCCTGCTTCTTACCTCTGGAGGAACCTTGCTACAAACTGAAGTTCTGAACAAAGGACTGAATGACCCATCCCAGCAGTGGATATACTCCAGAGACTTGACTTAAGCCCGCAGTTTATTTCATCACTGCTGCAAGCCTGCACCAAGAACTTTGCCATCACTGTATGTCATTGATTCCTTCAACCAATTCTAACTCTCATCTTTCTTTTTATAAATAAACCTTTAGATTTTAGCTACTAAAGGATTGGCACCAGCATGATTTTGGGGTAAGATCTAAGTTATGTATTGACCTGAGTGTGTGGCTGGTCCTTTGGGATCAGAAGAACCTGTTATCTGATGAGAGTGGTTATAAAGAACCACTCATCTCTGAATCCTGTGGTTTTGGTGGTGATATGAGAACTGGAACACCTGAGGAAACTGTCTTTATGCTTTCCTGTTAGCCAGTGTGGGGAAACAGCAGTTTACTTTTGTGGTTGGTTCGGTCTATCTTATAAAAGAATAACCACCAGTTTTGGGTTGTGTTTGCCCTATTTCTCAGCAGTTCGTCCTGAATTTGGCATCCTCTACTGTGACCCACGGTTACACTGTGGAAACAGGGACACCGGATAACTAGGGCTCTGGGCAGATGATGATAACAAAAGCTACTGTCACAAAGGCTAGACATGGAAACCTGTTAAAAATGGCACAAAAAATAATCCCAAGCGATAGCCGCCCTACCTCAGTAGTGTTGTGAGTCTGCAGGAGTTTCAAATACTTACGTGGGGCTTTATGATTTCAAAGCACAATAGAGACATTAACTATAAATAAAGCCTCACACCCCTGCCCAGGTCGAGAAGGCTACCAGGCAGTGGCTACCCCTGTTTTGCAGGTGGGGAACTGGGGAGGTGAAGCATTGCAGCAAAAAGGGAACCAATCCATCTACGCACCTGTTTTTAGGTCTCCTTTAAACACTCCTAGTCACATTTATAGTTCTGGGGAATTGCTCTTCTGGTCCTGGGCCCGAGTCACCATCCCAGGCTCCTGGCCTCTTGCAGGTTTTGTTTTACATCAAGGTGGCCTCTTGCGACCCTTTTGGTAACAGCTTCTCTTACCCTCAGGCCAGTACCCCAGGGTGAGCAGAGCAAACACCCCTCCTTTGTTTGGTCCCTTACAGTCCTTCATTATTTTGTACCATGAATAAAAGCATGGTGCTGTCCCTTAAAAATAAGCTCCCCCACTGCAATCTCTGCCACTTGCTCTGTGACCTTTGGCAAGTCACTTGAGCTCTCTGTATTCCAGGGGTTACCATAATACATGCAGCCATTTGTCATGATTCACTTGAAACCCAAATGAGGAAAGATCTAGCCTCTGGAAAAGTCCAGGGCTGTTGCGAGGTTCCTGTTCTCCCCAGTGTAAACCATGATTTTTTAGAGCCACTGTGCCCTTCCCCCGCCACTGAACCCGGCTTTAACTTTCTTACTTAAGGTTCATATACGGGAAAGATTGCGGCGGGTTGTGCAAAGGTGCATAGCCCATCGTCTCTTGGCTGCAGTCGCAGTATGGGATATTCCTGAAACAAACGCAAGGGGTATGGTTAGCCATAGCAACAGGCTGCCGGGCTCACTCATCTCTGTTCCCTCTCGTTCTGGTGGTCAGCGAGCTTACGTGGGAAAGATCCTTCCTGTCTCCCCACAAGTGGGGCACGGTGGTGGCATCAACAGGGTCAGAGACGCAAGTGGTGGTGGTAGGAGTCTGGGATGGAGCAGTGATAACAGGGAGAGGACTGTCCGCAGCACAGGGACTAACGTCCTAAGGGCAGGTTTTAGAGGGGCCGAGCACCAGACACAGACTGCTGCTCCTGTGACCCGGGAGGCAAGGCAGGGCTGGGGCTTTGGGATGGTCTGCACACAGGAGCAGCAGACTGTGTATCGGCCGCTCTCAAGTCGGTTTGAGACCAGCTGCCCCCGGAGATTGCAGGGGTGGCATGAACCAGGTTCAGAAACCCGCTTAGTAAAAACTGTAATTTCTGTGTGGCTGGACCCCATGGGTGATGGGCACTTTATAAACACCGAGAGAGAGACAGCCCAAGCTCTGGAGTGGGTTCCTCTGTGCAGCCTCCCTGATCCAAAGCAAAATAACACCCAGAGCTGCTACTGCAACCTCTCCGCCTGCCCTTCAGTCACTAACTCCATGCTCAATGCTTTTTTTGCCTCTGTTTTCACTAACAAGGTCAGCTCCCAGACTGCTGCGCTGGGCATCACAAAATGGGGAAGAGATGGCCAGCCCTCTGTGGAGATAGAGGTGGTTAGGGACTATTTAGAAAAGCTGGACGTGCACAAGTCCATGGGGCCGGACGAGTTGCATCCGAGAGTGCTGAAGGAATTGGCTGCTGTGATTGCAGAGCCCTTGGCCATTATCTTTGAAAACTCGTGGCGAACGGGGGAAGTCCCGGATGACTGGAAAAAGGCTAATGTAGTGCCAATCTTTAAAAAAGGGAAGAAGGAGGATCCTGGGAACTACAGGCCAGTCAGCCTCACCTCAGTCCCTGGAAAAATCATGGAGCAGGTCCTCAAAGAATCAATCCTGAAGCACTTACATGAGAGGAAAGTGATCAGGAACAGTCAGCATGGATTCACCAAGGGAAGGTCATGCCTGACTAATCTAATCGCCTTTTATGATGAGATTACTGGTTCTGTGGATGAAGGGAAAGCAGTGGATGTATTGTTTCTTGACTTTAGCAAAGCTTTTGACATGGTCTCCCACAGTATTCTTGTCAGCAAGTTAAGGAAGTCTGGGCTGGATGAATGCACTATAAGGTGGGTAGAAAGCTGGCTAGATTGTCGGGCTCAACGGGTAGTGATCAATGGCTCCATGTCTAGTTGGCAGCCGGTGTCAAGTGGAGTGCCCCAGGGGTCGGTCCTGGGGCCCGTTTTGTTCAATATCTTCATAAATGATCTGGAGGATGGTGTGGATTGCACTCTCAGCAAATTTGCGGATGATACTAAACTGGGAGGAGTGGTAGATACGCTGGAGGGGAGGGATAGGATACAGAAGGACCTAGACAAATTGGAGGTTTGGGCCAAAAGAAATCTGATGAGGTTCAATAAGGATAAGTGCAGGGTCCTGCACTTAGGACGGAAGAATCCAATGCACCGCTACAGACTAGGGACCGAATGGCTAGGCAGCAGTTCTGCGGAAAAGGACCTAGGGGTGACAGTGGACGAGAAGCTGGATATGAGTCAGCAGTGTGCCCTTGTTGCCAAGAAGGCCAATGGCATTTTGGGATGTATAAGTAGGGGCATAGCGAGCAGATCGAGGGACGTGATCGTTCCCCTCTATTCGACACTGGTGAGGCCTCATCTGGAGTACTGTGTCCAGTTTTGGGCCCCACACTACAAGAAGGATGTGGATAAATTGGAGAGAGTCCAGCGAAGGGCAACAAAAATGATTAGGGGTCTAGAGCACATGACTTATGAGGAGAGGCTGAGGGAGCTGGGATTGTTTAGTCTGCAGAAGAGAAGAATGAGGGGGGATTTGATAGTTGCTTTCAACTACCTGAAAGGGGGTTCCAAAGAGGGTGGCTCTAGACTGTTCTCAATGGTAGCAGATGACAGAACGAGGAGTAATGGTCTCAAGTTGCAATGGGGGAGGTTTAGATTGGATATTAGGAAAAACTTTTTCACTAAGAGGGTGGTGAAACACTGGAATGCGTTACCTAGGGAGGTGGTAGAATCTCCTTCCTTAGAGGTTTTTAAGGTCAGGCTTGACAAAGCCCTGGCTGGGATGATTTAACTGGGACTTGGTCCTGCTTCGAGCAGGGGGTTGGACTAGATGACCTTCTGGGGTCCCTTCCAACCCTGATATTCTATGATTCTATGATTCTATGATTCCATGGGTCAGTCCTCTTCACGTTGCCCATTGCTCCAGCACCCTCTGCTGCCCCACAAGGACCCAGAGCTTTGAATATTTGGGTTTCCTGGCATGTATTTGCCAGGATTGCTCTCATCTCCTGTACGGAAGGTCCCACCCTTGGCTCACCCTGTAGCCACTTTCCGGTCACTGCCCCTGCCTCTGTGGCTACAGAGCTCCCGGCCAGGCTTGTGTATATACCGTATATATCCCTCTTTACGGTATTACCCTTACCTCTGCGGTGCCAGAGGGGATGTACCTGGCTCACAGCTCTGTCTTGGGGAGCTGCAGGGCTGCTGCTGGCTACTCAAACAAAGAGTTCTAGTGACTTCAGCTGGGCTCGCTGACAACTGCTCCCGCCATTGGGTGGAGAGGGAGGAGAGCATTGGGGTGTGTGTGGGGGGGAAGGGGCAGCGCACCAGTGGGAAGGAAAAAGGAGGACAAGAGAGCTGGGAAAGTGAGGGTGGGGGAGGCGGAGAGAGCAGGGAGGCAAAGGGGAATGAGAAATGAAAACACCCCCAGGGAAAACCCAACGGACTGAGAAAGGGGACAGGCGCCAGAGTGTTGCCAACTCTCATGGTTTTGTCATGAGTCTCAGGATAATTACTGGGTTCCTTAAAGCCCCAGCTCCTGGAGCTAGGTGGATATGTGATGACTTCAGCCTTCATTCTTAAAGAAAAAGTAAGGGCTGCGGAGAAAGCATCAACATGTGATCCCAGTGCACCCCAAAGGCTCAAAAGCAGAAGGCAAATCAACAGGACACCCAAGCTCTTCTTTTTACATCATCTCACGACTAAAAATCTGATTTTTGGTGAGCCTGACTCATGATGTTTGAACATTTGGAGGTGGCAATACGGGGAGACGAACGAGTGAGATGGGGATCTTACCCCGGGGCCGGATGGGAGGGGATGGGGGTGTGTGCCTGGAGGTGGCGGGGGGGGAAGGTGTTGATCCTTTGCAAAGGGGCGTGGAAGGGCTCTGCTTTCTCTGCACTGATCCCCACCTCAGCCTCCCCTCCTACACGCCCTGGCCTCTCCTGCTCATCTCTCATGACGTTCAGTCATCTGGGCCCAGGGTGACAGTGAAGGCGGGGGCTGAGAACACCCATGTTTCCCTGAGCGCTGCCTTTCCTTTCCCCTTGCCCCGCAATGCCCATCTGCTGGGAACAAGGGCCCGATCCTGCATGCCAAACTCTCCTTCCACCCAGGGGAGCTCTGGGTGTGACGGGCAGGATCGGGGCCGGAGTTCTGACCCCCCCGTGAGCCCTGCAGGAGCAACGAGGAAGGACGGGGCTGGATTATGCGTCCCGTAGAGCAGCTGCCCCGCGAGGGAAGTGTTATGTGTGCACTGCGTAACCCTCCGAACCTTACAATCTTCTCCACTAGCTGGTTGAGCTGCCTCTCGTTGCAGGGGGCTCCGTCCACGTAGTAATCCATCCCACGCACGCAGTAGTGGCGGCCGGTGCAGGGGCTGTAGTAGCCTTGGAAGGGCTTTCTCCCGGGGAGGGTAGACTCGTGCCGGACGGAGGGGAGCTGGCTGCGGGATAAGCTGTTCAGCATGTTGACCACCACTTCCCTTTCTGAAACAAGAGGAGCCAAAGGGTTTGGGGAAACCCCACGGCGTTGAAATCTGGACATTCGCTGCCCTGGACGGAGACCCTGGCCCTCAAGCGTCCTGGGTACAGAGCCCGTGGCAACTAGGGGAAAACCATAGCAACCAAGGTCCAAATGGGGGGTGGGGGAAGGGAGGGTGTGTGGGCTAGTGGCTAGAGCAAGTATCCCCTGCATGTGTGTGTGTGTGTCTCCCTCTCGTGGCCACATGCAGGACAACAATCTACTACTGCTGCCAGCTACTGAATTGCTTCTTTAGCTCTAGCTGCAGAGGTTTGTGCTTTGGTGCAGAAGGGCCCCGCTGGTGACCTGGGCAGGTGGGTCAACGCACAAGGGCGTGGGAGCCCTCCACAACATTTCCCAAGGGGAGTGTCCCTTTAAGAAAGCCCCCAACATCCTCCAGGATGAAGAGACTCAGCAGTACCATAAGTTACCAGTGGCAGGGATCAAGCAAGCCCACCGTGCCCCACTCCCAGCAGCCCAGGGAGGAGACACCTTCACAACCTCAGGAAGCCTGGTAACCTCAGGGGTTTCTGACCCGTGAGCTGCCTTGTGGGGTTGGTGAGTAGGGGAAGGGAGGTAGCTGAGTTGGGGGCAGTTAATCGGCAAGTCCTGGCACCATCTTCACAGCCCCAGATGACATCAACAGCAGAGCTTATGCTCCAGAATGGCTCAAGGGACTTCCTGGCCTTTTGCAGCTGAAGGGACCCGAAATGCTGCCTATAAAAACCTCCCAAGGAACTATCTCCCTGCTGCGCATTGCAGGACGCCTTGTGTTTCCAGCCCGCGAGGTGTTGCGTGGATTAAAGACTCCCCCACTGGCTCTTCTGGAATCTTTGCTCTCTCGAGGTAAGGTTATAGGAGGATCCAGTACAAGTACCGTAATTATTGAGCCGGTCGGGTTTCGGCGGGTATTGCATGGGCATCCCACGGAGAATGGTCTCCATCCCTGCTTCCTGCAAGGAAAGATTTCAGAGCCTTCATGTATGTTCAGCAAACTTGCAAAGCCCCCTGTTTGTCCCTGGATCAGGAAAGCGCAAGCCTCCCTCACCCTGCCCTGCCCTTGCCCGTGGGCGGTGAGGGCAGGCGCCATCCTTTCCTTGGCCTCTCTGCTGAGACCGCCAGTGTCGATGCTGCTTAGTGAGCCGGTGGCTTTTCTGACGTGGCGGACGCTTGCCCACTGGGAACTGGGCCAACACCGGAGTCATTCCCTAGACTCCAGCGAACCTAGAGTTACCTTGGCCGTATCCTTCTGCTTCTACTGCACAGAACTACACAGCACACGTGCCATGAAAATGCCACAGCCACGGATCCACAGGCAGCGTGGGACTCCTCCATTTGGGGAGGCTGCATGTGCCCGGACTGTGGCCCTGCCCCGAGGCCCTCACCTGATCAGTCTCCTCCCCCCGAAGCCATGTCCATGCCCCACTCGGGCACCTCCCAAAGGCCCCCCCCCCCACTGCTTGTACCTGTTCGCCCCCTCCCCCAAACCCCCATGCCTGCCCACCAGTCGGCCACCTGAGTCGGCTGGTTGCCCACCGCTTGTGTGCACCTCTTCACCCTCTCCCACGAGGCCCCCATGGGGGCAGCATGGGGATGGGAAGAGGCGGAGCTTCCGGGGAAAGTGACAAGTGGGAACAGGGCCTCGGGGCGGAGCGCAGGCTGGGCCCCGGCTGGGGCGCCCGCCCTTCCAATGGTGGCATGCTCCAAAGACAGTGGGCGGGCTGGTTGGCAAAGCTTAGCCTCCCCTGGCCTCTTATACCCACCGCGTTTGCACAGATCCTAGCTACAGCTATTTGCTGTGTCTGAAACCCTGTCTCTGAAAACACAGCTCTGCCTGCGGAGTGGGGAAAGTCTTCTTGTAGCTGGAGCGGCATCTCGCTTCCTTCGGGAGGATGGTCTAGAGCCAGACGAAGACAGGACTTCGCTTAGCGTGCAGGGGGACTGACTCCATTTTGCAGTGTTGAGCGGTTGGAGATGCCCTGCAGGAAGGCGCTAGGCAAGTGCAAAGAAGTATTACGCTGGATTTTGACCTGGGTTACTAAGGGTGAAATTTGCAAAGCAAAGAGTGGAGCGGGAGCTAGCTGTACAATTCTTATTTGAGAATAGGAGGAGACAAGGACGGACGTCCCACAGGCCGCTTTGAAAGCATAGCCCCTTCCCTGATCGTCCGCCACAACCTGCCTAGGGACGAGAAGCAGGCGCGTTCTGGAGGTCCAGGATTTACCTTTGGAAGCCTGGGGAGGTAGGTGGTATATTTATTCCACCCCGCGCTGTTGTAGGGGCCTGTCCTCCACGTTGCATACTTGTCTCCACTGACAAAAGCTGGATTGTACTTTTCTGAAATGTAAATGGACAAACAGACAAACATTTCCTACCAGGGAGGAAGAACAACGGGATTCGCAGAGTCCTAGATGGCAAGGCCAAAAAAGACACTTAGACCATCTAGTCTGACCTCCTCTATTACATGGGCCGGAGAATTTCACCCAGTTCCCCCTGTATTGAGCCCAACAACTTAAAGCATCTCTTCCAGAAAGGCGCCCGTCTTTAGGGTGACCAGACAGCAAGTGTGAAAAATCGGGACGGGGTGGGGGGTAATAGGAGCCCATATAAAAAAAAGCCCCAAATATCTGGACTGTCCCTGTAAAATCGGGACATCTGGTCACCCTACCCGTCTTGATCGGAAGACATCAAGGAATGGAGAACCCACCCCTACCCTTGATAGTTTGTGCCAGTGGTTAATCACCATCACTGTCAAAAAGTGTCATTTCTAATTGGAATTTGTCTGGCTTTAACTTCCAGCTGCTGAGGCTTGTTCTGCCTGACTCTGCTAGATTAAAGAGCCCTTGAGGGCCGGATATTTTCTCCCAATGAAGGTGCTTAGACACGGTAAATCAAGTCACCTCTTCATCTTCTTTTCAATAAGCTAAGCAGACTGAGCTTTCTCAGTGTCTCACAGTCAGGCTTCCTCCCCCTCCACCCCCCGAATCATTTTTGTGACTTTTTGCAGCACCTTGTCTGAGTTTTCAAAACCCTTTGCACCATGTGGGCACCAGAGCTGGACCTATGCTCCAATACTGGTCTCACCAATGCTGTAAACCCAGGGCAAATCACCGCCTTTCCCCTACTCACTCCTCGCACGTTTATGCGGCCCAGGATCACATTCGTCCTTTTGTCCCCTGCAAACTGATTACCGTGTAGCTAGCCAAAAGCTTCTGGGTGCGGGCTGGGTTCCTTAACAAAATCCAAGGCAAACAGCCCCGCCATCCAGACTAACTCAGCTCCAGCCTGTCCAGTGTGCGCCGTGGAATCTCAGAATGCTGGAGGGACCGGTGCTGGTGACTTCGTAGGTGCCACCGTCCCCACATGAATTAGACATTAACCAGTTCCACACCATGGTGCAAGGGATTCAGCGATGCTGGAGGTGCTCTCTTTTGGATGCAACATACAGCTGAGACCCTGACCCCTCATGGTCTTTAACGAGCCTCTGGCACTGTTTACAAGAGAAAGGATGCTAACCCCAGTGTCCTGGCTAAATTACAGCTCAGGGAGTGAATCCTGCCCACCTGAAGTCTCTCTTCAGTGTCAAGTAGATTCTTCCTCACTTCCCATCCTCCACTGTGGTCTAGTATCCCCGTACATTGTTACACAGTTGCCGTGTTCCTCACCAGAGGTGGCTGCTGTGCAGTGGTGGGTTAAGTGAGCTCTGGGCAGAATTTGTGCATCAGGTGGTTACACTGGGGGCTGGAAGGCACTACAAAAATAGACAGTGGGGCACCAGCTAATGCTGCACTTATTTCTTATTCTAAATAACTGCAGTCTCTCTGGTACCGCTGTGTGAGAACTGAGTCCAATGTGGACTTCTGAACAGCACGTGCTCTGCAGCCCCGCAGCACGGTGGGCCTTCCACTCAACAGCAGGCTTCAAGAACAGCAGCGGACAGTGCCGCTGTCCGAGGGTTGCTGTGGTGAGCAGGGCTGGAGAAACTAGAGCAAGATTTGCAACAATAGGGGCCTAGCATCAGCCTCCGAGGGCCTTATTTAGGCATGTAAGTCAGTGGCGGGAAGCTGACGTCAGTGGGAACCCAGCACTTCGGAAAAGCAGGAGCTTAAATAAGGATTTAGGAGCCTAGCATTGAGCTCCTGTGGTGGAAACTCTTGGCCTAGGTGCAACAGCAACATCCAACAACCTTGTGCTTTAGAACAGCCCTTTTGGTGCGTCAGCAGCTGGGGTGAGGAACCAAGGGAGCCTACCAGGGAGCCATGAACTGCACCTCTCCAGGGTGTTGCTGGCCTGGCCGTGAGGGCCAGAGGGAGAGAGGAACCATGCTGGGTTTTTTCAAATCAGCTTCCCTCCCTCCCCACTAGCCCTTTGCTTCTCTTCCCATTTCTAGGACGAAGATGGACCTCCCAAGCCGGGGGACGCAGCACTGACCCAGCACCTGCAGAAGCCAGGGAAGTGCAGTCCATGGTGGGGCCCCCGCCTGCCACACTGCGGGGGCCAGGGAGCCGCGCCCCGGCTGCCCAGCAAATAGGTCAAACCTGGACGCGGCAGGAAGTGAAAATGGCCATAGCCTATCTCCGCCCGGCGCAGGATTGCTCTCCGGCCACTGGGCTCCGGGGCTATGCCCAGTTCAGTTGGCAATGAGGGTCCCACTCTTCCCCTGGGAGACGATTCCACACCTTGGTATGTCTCTACCTCTGGAGGCTTTTCCTGCTGTTCGGCCTCAATCCTCCTTCAGGTAATTTCGTCCCATCGTTTTCAGTTAGACCCACTGCCCCAGCGAGCCCTTCCCGGCTGCTTGATGGTTATACCCTTCAAGTACATGCAGGTGGCTGTCCCTTCTCTGTACCCCTCGGGTGGCAGGAGCAGGCGTACAGGTGCCCACAGACAGTCCCATTTGCCCTTCCCTCCTGGGGGCAGAGTGAAGGGCCAGCTGGGAGGAGAGCAGAGGCAAGTGGACCAGCCCGGGGCTCTTCAGAGAGAACAGGGGAGCCTAGCTAGCCAGCTTGACTCCATGCCAGCTGGGGTGCTGGCTAGCCCCAGGTGAGCTCCCCTTCCCTGTCCCCTCCCACCCTGAGCCATAGTAATAGGGAGGCAGAAGGTGGGGGTGGGGGGAGGAGGGGAGTTTGCAATCAGGTAGATGGGGAAGGGGAGCACCGTGCAATGGGTATGCACCATGGGGAGGGGCAGGCCTCAGAGGAACGGGTGCAACCTCAGTGTGGGTTTTGAGGTTCCTGGAATCTAGGGCTGAGACTTTCCAAACCACCCATGGAGGTCTGGACGCTGGAATCCCATTTATTCTCATGGGAACTGGGTGTCCAAATCCTTTGGCCAGCTTGGAATATCCCGGCCTCTGCACCTGGAATCTGGGCACTGAGGCCAGCTGGCCCAGGATCCAGGGGAGGCTGGATGCATCCTGGACTGACTTGTGAATGGTCTGTGGCTGGGCCAGACCGGCCACGCCTGCTCCCTCAACGAGGTACCTGGATCTCAGCATCAGAGAACCACACAGGGAGCCCAGCCGTGAGAGAGCTGCTTCCCCACCGTCAGTGCTGAGCCAAGAGCCTGGGTCTCTGCACTGGGGAGGAAGGGTCTGTATGAAGGGAAACTGGACTGGGAAGGGTTTCTTGCAGGAGCAAAGGTCGGGATACAAAGGGTGGGGGACTGTGCTTGCTCCCGGCTGCCTTTGCTTGTACCACAGCCTCCTGGCCTGCAGCAATGGGGGGAGGGATTGCTCAGTGGTTTGAGCATTGGCCTGCTAAACCCAGGGTTGTGAGTTCAATCCTTGAGGGGGCCATTTAGGGATCTGGGGCAAAAATTGGGGATTGGTCCTGCTTTGAGCAAGGCGGTTGGACTAGATGATCTGCTGAGGTCCCTTCCAACCCTGATAGTCTATGATTCTATGAACCCAGGCAATCTGCCCCTGTTCGATAGCTTGAGGCCCACTCTTCTTTAGGAACCCCTGGGCTCTGAGTGCAGTTCTCGTCACCGGGTGGGAGCACGCTATGGACGAGCTGGAAGAAGCGGGACAGGGAGCTGGGCTGTGAGGCAGGTGGTTTAAACAATCCCGCAATACCTTCGGGTCTGGTTAACCAATACTTTTCTGGCCTATAGGCTGTTGGTTCTATCGTGTTCTTATAGGAATATTCCTGCACCGCATGCTTAATCATCTTCTCCAGATGAGCTTGGTTCACCTGATTTTCCACTCGGGGCACCGTTAACCCCTAAAGGCAACAGAAAGTTGGGAATGAAATCAGTTAAATGTTGCAATGATACCAGCTTGCCCTTTGCAAATTCCTCTGTGTTTGGGATAAAGCCAACTAAATGCAAGGCTGCAGTGAAGGGGGACAGTCCATGGGCATCAAGGCGTGTCATGGCTGTTAATATGCTCATCACCATGGCCACCCAGAATGTCACAACAAGATCAGGGCTAGAGCTGAAAACCTCATTCTCCGAAAGCCCCTGCACTTGAGTAAAAGGCAACTCACCTTCCGTAGTTAGTCATATAGGGCCTATGACACACAGCTGAGCAGTTTTGGTTACAGCCAGTAGAAGGTAGCTGTGTCCTATACCTGTTAGCTAGTTCAGTATGCAAATCTGAATGCTCTTCTTCTTCAAAGTATATAATGGCAACACCTGACGCTAACATGGTGCTTTTATCCATAGGTATCAAAGTGCTTTGTAGAGGTAGGTTCCCTACTTTTATTTTTGCAGGTGATGGAATTGGAGCCAAAAACCAAAGGAGGAATCAGTGTACTGCCAGGATTAACGTTTAGAAACTCCTAGCTTCCAGGCTTACCACTAGACCAATAGTCACATGGGCAGAAAACAGCCCCACTACCATTCACTCATGGATTCCCAGTGGCACCGTCCATGCACACAGGAATGCTTGTTCATTTGTCATATGCACATGAACGTGTACAAGAACCAGTGCCTGCAAACAGGAAGTTTAAAAGCTCACTAGAACTCAGCCACTGCCCTGGCTTGTTCTGGATATTTTTGGGCTACTCTGGGATGCCGTGGGTTAATGCTTATCGGTGTGTGTGAAGGGGAATCATAGGTACTGCTTTGGCATCCCACAACGCATGATGCTGCATCAAAATATTGTCCCGTAACAATGGAGCCTGGTGTCATTTCACCATCTCTGGAAGTGATGTAAGAACATGTGAATGTCTCCTCTGTAGGGAAGGTAGTGTGGCCTACTGGATAGGCACCAAACTAGGCTTTAGAAGAGCTGGTTCAAACCCCAGCTGTACATAAGTTCATGTCTATTTCCCTTCCCACCTTTGGGCTGTCCTGTTTATTGAGCTCTTTGAGGCAGGGATTGTCTCTTTGTCCATAACTCAGCACAAGGGGGCCTCTACATGCCAGGAAAATGTAAATAGGAATAAAAGCACTGACCTCGTAAGCAGGGTGATCTCAGAAATACCAAGTCGCACAGCAACCACAAGGATGTCGCCCACTGCACACGCAAAATGACCACCCACGCCCTCCCTCTTAAGTGCCCAGAAATGCCCCTTTAACTAAAGCCCCTGCAGTGAGTGCAGGAATAGCCCTTGTAGCTTTCCCCGGCGACACGCTCAGCTCTCTCCTAACCCACTTCGCTGAAGCTTTTCAACCATAATCCACTAAAAACATGCACAGACACGCACCACACTGCACAGCAGGCTGCCCAGGGAACGGCGGTTTGAACCGGATTGGCTGGGTCTTATTTGCATTGCATGCTGTCTGGACCCGGTACAGTGGGCCCCATCCTGCCACCACTGGGAGACTCAACATTGGCTTCAACAGAATGTCAAAAATCTCTAAACTCGTGACTGGTGTGGAGAAAGTGAATAGGGAAGTGTGATTTACCCCTTCTCATACCACAAGAACCAGGGTCACCAATTGAAATGAATAGGCAGCAGGTTTAAAACAAACAAAAGGAAGTATTTTTTCACACAACGCACAGTCAACCTGTGGAACTCCTTGCCAGAGGATGTTGTGCAGGCCAAAACTATAACAGGGTTCAAAAAAGAACTAGATAAGTTCCTGGAGGACAGGTCCATCAATCGCTATTAGCCAAGATGGTCAGGGACACAAACCCATGTCCCTAAACCTCTGACTGACAGAAGCTGGGAATGGACGACAGGGGATGGATCACTTGATAGTTGCTTATTCTGTTCATCCCCTCTGAAGCACCTGACACTGGCCACTGTCGGAAGACGGGATACTGGGCTAGACGGACCATTGGTCTGACCTATTATGGCCCTTATGTAACACAATCAGGCCCTCTAGCCTTTCAGTGCTTGTAAAGAGCTGAGTACCCCCGATCAGTAAATAAGGATGTACTTAGACACACCACCTTTACAAAAACAATTGCAGAGATTTTACAATCTCCTTTGAACTGTGGCACTGGGCACCTCAGCAGACCCTTCCTTTGGGGAGCAATTTATTAACCCTCAAGGCAGGTCATTATTATTAGCCCCACTTTACAGATGGAAAACTGAGGCACAGTGAGGGTAAATGACTTACCCAAAGTCAAACAGCAAGTCAGCAACCGAGCTGTTTAGAGAAACCAATTGTCCTGAGTGCATAGTCCCCTGCTCTGCTCACTGGAGAGCTCCCATGAATAGAACCCAGGCGTCCTGACTCAAAGTCTCCTGCTCTACTCTCTAGACAATACTGCCAGACTCCGCCTGAAAATCTCCAACTTGTTCTGTAGCGAATGAGGACGGGCAGCAGCACCAGGGTGCATCAGCAGGAATTCATGCACACCTGGATAACCTGCTCCATAGGTGGGAGGGCTTAAAGCTGATTGGTATAGCTAATCCTGTAACCAACAGCTATATGCAAACCTTTCCTTCCCTCTGCCAGTCCCCTGCCATCAAACCCCTCCCCTCTCCAAATCAACAAGGGTGGGAATCCCACACAGGAGCAATGCACAATCAAAAATAAATAACTGCAAGTCAGGCCCAGAACAAAGCAGGGTCAGGGGAACAGCTGAGGCAAGTCAAGTCGGGACCCATTTCTGCAGGCTGCAGCCTCTCTATTGTGGCCACATACGTGAGCTCGAACACTCCCCAACCCAGAAAATACTTGCCAGCCTTTCAAGGAGACATGAGGGTGATGGACAACTTTAGGAGGGGGAGCTCCTGGGAGGTGTGACCTGCAGTTCCCTAGGTTTCTTTTTAATACCAATAGGGCAGATGCTTTAATTTCACTGCAAGATCACCGCATGCCTAGCTTGCTGTGCATTCAATGGCAAAAAAGCAGAGGATCAGATATACAGCCTGGCTGGAAATGTACGAATGAGCATCAAAGTTGATGACATTTAATTCAGCACACAGTTTAATGAATGAATGCTTATCGCGCTTCGGGAGGTAGGGGTGGCGCTATGTAGCAGGGAAGTGATGCTACTATTATCGTTGTAAGATCTGGGTGCCTTCAGACACATCTGGGGCCAGAGCCACCATACCACCATGCCAAGTGGGGCTCAGAAGTCTGCTGGCTGTCAGAGAGGCAGGAAACAAATGGAGTTTGCAGGTCTTTCCCTGGGTCCGGATTTGCGCAATGCTCAGCTAGAGGGCTGCAAATGCATCGGACAGTCTGGGGGTTTGCACTCTCAGGCTGTTCAACATTTTAAAAGCAACCTTCTTGTGAGAGGGTCACCACCAAAGTGCCCCCTCATGGCATGGGTGATCCTGCAGCAGCCCTGCCTCAGTTTCCCCTCAGTGATTAGCCCTCCCGCCCATGCTCAGCTAAGCCATTAACAATAAGTCCACCCCTTCCAGGGTATACAAGCCCAAAACCAAACACAGAGTCTTCACACCAGTTTCAAATGGGGCCCGATCCCACTTTCAAAGGGGCTAGTCCATCTTCAGTAGCTCAGATGCTCTCCTGCCCGTGCTCTGGGCTCAGCTTTCATCCTTCCAGGGCTCTCTTTCATCTCTCCCACCAGCCCTTCCTGGGCTCACTGCTCCCTCCTCCCATGCCTTCTGTCTTGGAGTCTTTCCCTGCTTTGGCAGGCCATTTCCAGCCCTACCTAGCTGGAGTCTCCCCCCAGTGTCACAAGGTCTCCTACCTCCCTGCAGACCTCTGCAGACACCTCCATCTCCCCCTGCCTAGTCTTCTCCCTCATCTATCCCACAGGGCTGGTCAACTCACATGCCCCATTTTCCCCACCTGGGGAAGTGAGTTGGTGTCACAGCTGGGAACTGAGAGACCCACCCCCACTGTTAAAGGACCAGTCACCCTGTGACCTCCCAGATAGGCAGGGGAACCATCTCTCCATGTTAAGGTCCTGTCTGCCCTGCTCCTTCTGCAGCAGCGAGCACTGTGGGTAAGAGGTGCCCCAGAAAGCAGACTGCATTGCTGTGATACCGCAGTGCTTCCTGAAGGCTGGAGGAGTCGGGCAGGGCCCATATGGGTGAGGTGTGGAAAAGGCTTTCGGCTTGGGGACCGCAGGCTACGTCCAACCACAGGGCCCATGAGATCCGTACCACTGCCCGTTTTTTCAGTTTCAGTCTGGTCCCTTGCTCTGGGCCCTGTGGCTCTGTTTCCTTTGGGGGCTGTCGTGTGTGAGCACTGGTCGGAGGAGGGGGTGGGCCAGTGGTCTCGGAGAAGATGAATCCAGGCAGCTCTCAGCCAGCATTTATTTATTATGCTTTGTACTGTCAGACAAAGCACTCCCACCCCAGGCTCTTTAAAATAAAGAGCAGCCATTAAATAGACAGACACCCTTCATTGACACCAGTGCACAATACCCCAAGTCCCATCGAAGACCTCCCCCCAGTAAATCCACCAAGAGCCTCCATGCACCACCCCACCTGGCAAAGAGCCCTGCAAGCCAGGGACCAAAGACGGGCCTGGCCACAAAGGCATAAAAAGCACAATGCAAGAGAGTCAGCCAGCCAGCCGTGTCTGCTGTGTAGAATTCAGGCAAGAAAGGGAGGAATTGCTGGTCTGTTACTCGGAACAGCAGACAAGTCACGAGGCCAACAGATGTGTGTTTCCAGTGCCGCTTGCTGGATGGACCTGGGCCCATGTATGTGGCTATCATTCCTTCTTGTGCCTTAAGATCCACAGAAGATACAGGCCCAGATCCTCAAAGATATGTAGGTTCTTAACTCCCTGGGAATTAGGTACCTAAATATCTTGGAGGATCAGGGCCATGAGCCCTAGCAGATTCATCGATTTAAAGGCCAGAAGGGCTCACTGTGACCATTTAGGCTGGTCTTGTGCACAGTACAGGCCAGAGAATCTCCCCCGCTGATTCCTACATCAAGCCCATAACTTCTGGTTGAGCTACAGCATATCTTTTAGAAAGAGACACCCAGTCTTGATTTAAAGGCTTCAAGTGGTGGTGAATCCATCCAGTAAATAGTGCTACGTTCTCCTTTAACTAGGGTGTAAGAGACCTGAGCTGTAACCAAAGGTCCTGGGGTTTGTCCCTCTGTGGGGTGAGCTGCCCACAGGTGTGTCTATTGTACAATGGTGACCCCAACAGACAGGAAGGTGAAAGAGGGTCAGATCCCTCCCAGTGCCCAGGAGGAGAGAAAAAAGAGATCTGTCAATCTGAAGGGAGAGGGTGTGAATTGGCCTAAGGACAGGGGCTTGGTGAATGGAAGAATATGATACTTAGCTTATATAAAGCATTTTTCAATGGTAGATCTCAGAGTGGTTTACAAAGGACGGGAGTCTCATCCCCTTTTGCAGATGATGAGGATAGATTTTAGCTCAATTTTGACCCAGTTTAAGGGAAGCGAGTCAACCCACCTCCCAGGGAGCCTCTGGGTTGTGGAAAGGCAGGTAGGATTTAATCACAGGTGCCACTGAAAATGTGACCATGCCAAAGCATCCCCCTTCTTCCCTCCCCACAACACCCAAACATTATCAGCGTGGCGGGGGAATCTTTGCAAAGCACCGGACACGCTTCACCAGCGGACCCCCCCCACTTCCGCCAGGGCTGAGAGCAGCAGCCTTTAAACAATACAAAACAGCCGTGCGCAGCAGTTCACCACAAGCGGAATCCCGGCTCCACCTGCAGCTGCAGGGGGAATGAGTGGGAAGAAGGGGTGTAGCGGCGGTGTCAGGGATGATATCCTCCGACTTGTACCATGGGATCTTCAATCACCACAGATGGATTGACGACGATGATGATGATATTTTGCTTTGCAGGAGCGTCTAGAGGCCGCAGTGCTCTAGGTGTTAGTACACGCCCACAGTAAGAAAAGTCCCTGACCCCCAGTTTGCAGCCTAAAAGCCCCACAGCAGCCTGTGGTAAAGGGATTCGGATGCAAGCCTCGTTGGAAAGCGTACCCCGGCCACCCTCCTTCTGCACTTGCTCAACTTTCCCGCTAAGGGAAAACCCACAAAATAACCCCCCGGCCTGCAGCACTCTTCAAAATGTTTGGAAGTCTCCTGTCCCACTCCCAGCTTAGCCCAAAGCTGCTGAGTTTATGTCAGTGGTCCCCAAATTTTTCAGCTTTGCGCCCCCCACTTTACCCCTGTCCATGCCCCCTAGGACATGGACAGGGGTAAGGGGGCTGGGGGGCCACAGCTAGGGGTGGGGCTGGGGCCAAGAGTGGGGCCAGGGCTGGGGGCAGAAGCTGAGGCCATGGCTGGGGGCAGGGCTGGGACCAGGAGCGGGACCTGGTGCGGGGCCGGGGCTGGAGCAGAGCTGGGAGTGGAGTGGGGCTGGGTGTTGCTCCCTCTCCGCCCCCCATGCGGGCTGGCCTGGGACCTGCCGTGCCCCCCCCCAACATTCCTCTCTGCCCCCCTAGGGGGGCGCGCCCCACAATTTGGGGGCCTTTGGCTTATGTCATCTGACGCAGTCCGAGCCCTGGGTGCCACACTCACAGACCATCGGGAACCCATCCTTCAGCTAACAGAGCCGTAGATTAGCAGGCTTAGAAGTGGGAGATTTACCTCTGTAATAAACTTGTTTTCATCCCACAACGTAAAAGAACGTTCCCTGTACGACTGTTTCACGGTAGACGGCGACCGGTAAGATTCTGTATAGGTGCTGATGGGCGTCTTTGTTTTATGAGCAAAGAGGAACATCTCTCAAATGGGCTCTTGGAAAGGATTCCACCTTCAGTCTAAACTACGTCTCAACTGATCCCCAGTAGCCAGCAAGGGCTTTATGCCGGAAGTTAATTTCTGGAGTCTGCCACAAGCCACACTGCGGGGTGAGACTATGAAAAAGGCTCTCTGTACTATGGTAGCAAATTAAAAGTCTGTCTCCCAAATCTGACCGCCTCCCCCAGTCACCAGCCCTGCTTGCATCACCAGTGATGTCACAGTCGGTTGGGTCAACCGCATTGTAGCTAAAATGTAAAAGTGAGATCCCTGTGGATCCAGCCCCTCAGGCGGGTAGATTGTATCAAAACAGGGTCCTTTGGCAGGTGGGAAACAATTGCCCATCATATCAAAGGCAACCCCCTGGCACAGAGGTGCCGACTTTCTGATCTGAAGTGGGGTGCTTGACCCCCACTCTGCCCTAGGTCCTGCCCCTACTCTACCCCTTCTCCCACGGCCCCACCCCGCCTGCCTCTTCCTGCCCCCTCACTCTGCCCCGCCCTGCCTCTTCCCGCCCCATTCCACCTCCTCCCTCGAGCCTTCTCCTCCCTCGCTCCTCTCCTTCCCCCCAGAGCCTCCTGCATGCTGCTGAACAGCTGATCACTGGCGGGCAGGAGGCGTTGAGGGGGATGGGTGGGAGATGATTGGCGGGGCTGCAGCCCCAGAGCACCCACAGAGTCGGCGCCTATCGCCTGGCATTTTTCATCTGCCACCGTCAGTGATTTCCTAGCCACCTCCAAATCCAAGTCAAAATTGCTCCCTCTGTCTCTCTCTCTCTCCATCGACCTGGGGCTATCACTGTGGTCTATGCGAGCCCCCTGAGATAACATCTTTCACCTTTGCCCCATTACCTGCCAGGTGCTAGCTGGCATGGTATCTAGGTACCCAGGCCACCTCCTGGCTGGCTGGGGAGAAAGGCCCCGGGTCTAGTGTGCAGACAGATTGACTGGGATTCTGGTGATGGCATTTAGGATCAGACTCCCTGGGCACCATGCAACCCTACCAGTCGTCACCCCATCACAGTTCCTAACCTCTGAGCTGAGCAGAGCCTCAGGCCAGCCTGTGGAGGGGCCTAGCCATGAGGGCAGCTTAAGCAGAGACTGAGATGTGAGGGTCACATCAGAGGAGCTGGCGGAGTGTGGGGTGACTGGAGACCAAGGCGGTGGGAGGCATGAGGCACGCAGGAGTGAGCAGGGGCATCTCAGTGAGAGGGGCCCAGGATGTGAGCTGGGGCGTAGGGGTTAGGGTGGCATGAGGGAAACCTGGGTCATGAGGGGAGTAGATTGGACTATGATGCATATAGACATGTACCGATTTAATAACAAGTGCAGTAATACAGAAATAATACAACACATCGGCTGTCGGGCATTTAAATGGAGGCAGATAGGGGACAGTCAGGTACCATGGTAATCAGCAGGGTACACGGGCTGGCTGGAGAGAGAGGCAGGGTCGTTAGGAGAGATAGAGACACATCCCCATAGAACCTAGTGTGACCCCCTGCCTAGGACGTTGGCAGCAGCAATCCGACCTGAGCCTTTTAGAGCTAAAAATCCCAGCTCTAGCCCCTGGCAGGCTCCAGCAGACTGATAAACCTCTGTGTGGCCTGCCCACCCGAGGCAGACAGAGCACCGTGCTGCATTAGTAGGGGTTACAGAAATGACCCCCGCTTCTTCCATTGCCAGGTCTCCAGCATCCTTTGGAGCTCTCTCCTCCCCACCGCGGCGTCCATCCAAGGGGACGGCTTCTCGCATCTTTCTGACCATGACTGCCTAAGCGGGCTGCACAGCCTCTCCTCAGCATCTCTGTTGCAGTCTTTGCTATGTTCAGTTCATGACCAGTGGCTCCCTCCCACTAATTAGAGTGATTTGATTCTTGGCAATGGGAAGTGGATTAGATAACGAATAATTAGCTGCTGCTGGCAGTGCCTCCTGGAGTACAGCATGTCTTTCCTCCTCAGCCTGCAGCAAGCTTCAGTTGCAGTGAGCTGGCTGGCGTATGCATGCAATGCTGTCCCCATCTAGATAGCACCAGAGCTGCTTAGCTGTGTGTCATACACCCCATACGGCTAAGTGCCCAGGCTGAGCCTGCATTGCCCCGAAAGAGCCTCTCTGTGATTGTTTAGCCTCCCTTTTTTGGATGCTCTCGCTCTGCACCTCAGCTCTAAAACATTTTCTAATGGTCATTCACCAGTTCTGCCACAATCTGTACAGCAGAGGGTGCTGGGTACCATAGTCCAAGCCAAAGGACAGATGCATAGAGGGATGTAGTGGAAAGTTCATGCACAGAGAAAGAAGCTGGCTGGCTGCTCAGATACCCTGTCTGTGGGGAACATTGTGAACCTGGAGGTAGGGGAACTTTTGTATATTATGTTCAGTGTTACCCGCTGGCAAAAATTCATCATACATTTGCCTATAAGCTGTTCTGCAGGGTTTTCATCCCCAGATCTAACTCACATGGCATGTTTCAAAATCTCTCATGACAAAATTACTGTGATGAATTGTGCAGGCCTCTGCAGCTGGGAACCCTGCAACAGGCCAGTTCTAGCTTGGCCAATGCACAGAGCCTCAGACCCAAGGAGACTAACCAGGATCCACTGAAAGACATGGCAAGAGAGGCCAGTCTGTGATCTCTGGAGTGTCTTTACAAAAGTGCCCCCAAATTTTGGCAACTAATTTGGATAAAACTATGGTCCATAGAGACCATAGGGCCCAGCATGCAATGTCAGATTGAAATCTAAATGGACAGGACATATTGCATTACAGTCAACTTGTGGAACGTGTTGCCAGGGGATGTTGTGAAGGCCAAAAGAATAAAGGGTTCAGAAAAGAATTAAATAAGTTCATGGAGTCCATCAATGGCTATTAGCCAAGATAGTCAGGGACACAAGCTCATGCTCCAGCTGTCCCTAAATCTCCAGCTGCCAGAAGCTGGGAGTAGACGACAGGGGGTGGATCACTCTGTAATTGCCATTTGTTCATTCCCTCTGAAGCATCTGGAACCGGCCACTGTCAGTGACAGGATCCTGGGCTAGATGGACCATTGGTCTGACCCAGTGTGGCCGAATTTATGTTGTGACCTATATTCTCCATGGACCATCTCTGTGTATTATTTTACAGCACCTACAGCAGGTGCTTCACAGAGCTAACAATGAAATCCCTGCCCTTTAAGAGCGATGGCTGGCCCGAAGGACACTATGACTTCAGTACAGACTGTTGTTAGTGAAAACTTTCCATTTGGGACTGGCATGCAGCTCTTCTTGCACAGAGGAACATGAACAAATAAAAATATGGCCTACTGGCTCAGGCAGTAGACTGGGCCTCTGGAGACACGGGTTCTGTTCCTTTCTCTGCCACTGACCTTGGTCAAATCACTTCCCCTTGCCGTGCCTCAGTTTCCCCATCTTAAAATGGGGAGAACGATACTGGCCTCTTATGAAAAGTGCTATATAAGCACTACAGAGGCTGCATTTATTATGCCCCTCCCACAGCAGTAGTGACCAGCGCTCATTTATAAACGAGGACAATAACAGACTGTCTCTCGCTCACCAGCTGCACTTTTAGGTAGTTTAAAGCGATACCGTACCCACCAGACTGGCACGGCTGCACAATCAAACCGCTAAGTGGAAAGGGGAGACCCACATTTTATGAAGACACCCAAACCGTCATAAAAATCAGCATCTGAAGGGCTCATGGGGCTCCTCAGAAGCTGAGATGAAGAGGAACCCCATGGTGGCAGAGCTTAGGAGCACTACAGAAGCTGAGATCCTGCCTCTGATAACACCGCCTACTGGGTGAGGGGCTGGGGGGAGGGGATTTACCTCCGTCACAAACTTATTCTCGCTCCACAGAGTCATCGGAGGTTCCTGGAAGGTTTTTCTCATGCTATTCGGTGCTCTGTAGGAGTCCGTGTAGGTGCTGATGGGGGTCTTGGTTTTACGGGCGAAGAGGAACATCTTGAAACACACCCGTGCGGGGGAATCCTTCTTCAAATACACTCAGTGACTCCACAGGTCAACTTCATCGGCCAAGGGGTCTTGTGCCTCAACGTCATTAGATTAGGATTCCCCACCCCCTCAAACGTCTGTGGCTGGTGGGGAAGGGAGAGGGGCTCTGCATGCTGGGGTGTTCCTTGAATGTGACAGCCTCTCCCACTCACCAGCCCTGCTTGCATCACTGGTGATGTCACAGTAAATGAGCAGGGAGACTTCATCACCTCCACAGTCAACGCCTCTGCACTTGCTCCAAGTTCCAACCTATATGTAACATGCTCTTCTGCTATTAACACGAGGAACCAGAAAATCCACATGCCTTTTCCCAATGGTTGCCACGTTCTCCAGTGGCATTCTGTTCCGGGGGACACCATTTTGCTGTATGTCTTCTGCTCCCTTGTCCAAGCAGGAGCCATGCTATCTTATTAAGGTTATTTGGTACATGCCAGCAATGTTCTTGGTCCCACTCCAGGCATAAATGAAAACGTCTCTTGCACTAAGAAGCTTGCAATGTAAGGGCCTGATTATGCAAACTTCTCTGCGTGGGTGGAGCCTGCATCCATGTGAGCAGGTTGCAGGATCGGGGCCTTAGGGTATGTTTACCCTGCAATGTAAGCCCAGAGTTAAGAGAACTCGAGTTAGCAGACCTGGGTTTGTTAACCTAGGGCTTGAATGTCTACACTCATCTGTAACTCCAGGTTAGGAATTGTTGAACCCTGGGTCCCAACCTGGAGGTTCAGCATCTGCCCTGCATTATGCAGGCCTGAGTCCAACCACCCATATCCCAGACTTCCTAGCGCCTTCCTAAAATACTTCCCACCACAGCCCGGGCTCCCTGGGTGGCTCTTATCATGGCCCAGCTCCGGGTTCCAGTGTGGCCAGGGGTCGGGGCCATGGGGGAAGAGGAGGAGCAGGAGGAGGCATGACAGAGGAGGGTGGGGCTCCTGCATGTGTCCTGTTTTTGCATTTTGAAAAGGCGGTCACCCAAGGGCCCACACTGCACCCAGGCAGTGGGCAGACCGCTATGTTATTTGAGTTAGCAACCGCAGGTCTTGATGTTAAAGATCCCCAAAGCATGGGTGCACCCCCTGGCCGGCCCACCCTCCCTTCTCCGAGGCCTGGAGACACTCTGGGGTGACACCCCCATTTTACGTCCCTGTGCTGCTTGTGGGATCCTGAATCGCTGGAGAGGAGGGGCTGGGATGATCGAAGGGAGCTTCTGGTTATCTGGGGGTCATTTAGTTATCACTGTTTATCCCTGGTTCCTTCCTAGTCCCCTTTATATTTAGCCCTATCCTTTCCCCTTGTAGACGGACTGGTCTCTGCTTGCCATGTGCAGGTGCTGGGTTCCTTTCAGATTGTTAGATGCGGCCCATTGTCTTCAACAGAGCAACGCTGATTGAGGCCAGCTGAGGATCTGGCCCCGTGGGTTTACACTGTTGGTGAAATTCACCCCTTTGCAGAGGGCCAGTGCATGGTGTCTGCATCACACAAGTCCACGCTTAAGTGGTGCATAGCCCTTGTGCTGGCTGTGTGCACAGAGGCGAATTTCACCCATGCTGAGGCGGGTCTCACAGAGATGGGTGGGTGAGCTGGGGAATTCAGCGGGTTGCTGTTGGTGATATTCGGGAGGGAGATGTCACCTCGCCACAGTCAGGTGGGGTTTGGAATGGGTCTGCGGTGACTAAAACCAGAATGTGCTAAATAGGGGTAAAAGGAGGTGGTTGTGTTGGCTGGTTTGGAGGATGTATGTGCTTTGCAGCGTCCCGGGGAAGAACGGATGCCCAAGTTACCCACTGCCCAAGGGAGAAAGCAGGCATTGAGCTCAGGAACTGCATATGTGCACAGGGCGCCGAGCTGTTGCTTGTGTTGATGTCTGGCCCTGGGAGGGGCAAAGGAAGGGGCTGAGCCAATGAGCTGATAAGTGGGGCAAGGTGCAGAAGCTATAAAACGTCTGCAGAAAGAAAAGGAGTACTTGTGACACCTTAGAGACTAACAAACCTATAAAATGTCTCAGATTAACAAGAAACACTGGAGTTGTGAGACCAAGAGCCAGGCCAGAAACGGAACGGGAGACCAGACGAGACGGAGATTAGTGGGAACCAGCATGAGCCACTGACTGAGCTGGGAATCTGAATGGGGCAAGTAAGTGAATGTGCTGTAGTTATCCAGGGGGTAAGAGCAGAAGCTGCTACAAGAGAGGTGGGGCCCCATGTCCTCAGGCCAGCCAGCCGGAGGTCCCCAGGCTGAGAGGGTCTTGCCAGGGCTAAAATGGCTATGAGCATTTCCAAGGCCATTGCTGGAGGCAGCCATCTTGCTAGAATAGCGATGTGTCTTCCTTGGGTCGATGGGGAGGTGTGATGGAGGCCTTACGTTCCTACTGATGACACCAGCAATGTCAGTGTCATGATAAGGGCGGAGTATGGAGGAGCTGGAGGGTTGAGGGGTCTGGTTGTAACATACAGCGCCTTTCCCCTCCGGGGGTCCAATCCGAGTGAGCAGCAGAGTGTGGAGGAGGCCACTCACAAGGTATCAACCACCGAGCGATGAGCATTTCTAAGGGGAAGAAGGGATTAAAAACAGAACTAGTCAGAGCCAACAGCCACTCTGAACCCAAACTCCCTCAGGGGACACAGAAGGCCACCAGCTATGTCCAGCTGGTTCTCTCCTGCTCCATCTGCCGGGCTCTCTTCCCTCCTCGGCACGCCCGGATGGGGTTCTCCACCTGAGGGAAGGACTCTGGGGTCTTCTAACCATGAGGGGCCTTTGGAGTCTCACATGGACAGCCACCATGTGCCAGAGCCCTCCTCTGCGTCCTCTCAGCGAGTCCTGCCGTTAGCTATAGCCCTTAGAGTATCAATGATCAGAAACAGATTAGACAAGTAATAGCCAGGTGCCGTTTATGGTGTCTTGTACAACGTGGCGGATGATTATGTGATTTGGAACAGATAATTGGGTGACTGATTCATGAAAAACAAATCAGTGGCCTGCAGGAGTCCTGGCTGGCCGTCTGTCACCAGGGCAGGGTGACTCCACGGCTCAGTGAAGGACGGCCAACATTAGGTCACGTACCCAGTGCTCAAATGGTGGCTGACGATCCTTCTAACATCCAAACAAACATGGCGTGGTGGTACCTTGGGAGGAGGCACTGAAGGGCACAGCTGGACATGGACCCCGACCTAAACACTGTCCCCCATATAACTGTGTCTTAAGATGAACCATCCGATGGCCAAGGCCTGAGGCTGCGGCCAGGGGGAGTTTTGCCTGCCTGGGTCCTGCAGGAGTGGGCACTTGTTGATGGCGTTGAGTTGACATTAGGTCTCTCAGATGCACAACCCTCTCTGCCCAATTAACAGTCTGTTTCCTTAGGATGGCAACATGCCCGAAGCCATGGCCGGTTGCTGCATTCGGGAGTACCGAGTTGCGAGGCGGCGAGGAGCTTGTTTGTGGCCGGCAGGCGCGAGCATGTCCCTAAGAGCTACCCTGCGTATGCTGACGCTCCCACGGGCTCACCTGCTCCTCCTGGGTGTGCGCCTCGCGCTGTTCCTGAGCTCCGGCTCCCTCCTCCTTTCTCTGCTGGCTGCCCCTGTCCTCTTAGCTGCAGGCTGGCTTCTGATGGACTCTTACTATGTTCAGTACATAAAGCGGTGTCTCAGGGAGGACCTGTGGGACATACAGAAAACCTACATGGAGAGGGAAGATTCCCATTTCTGGGTGGCTGAGTCTGAAGGGGAAGTGGTGACCATTGTATCTGCCAAGCCCCCTCCCGTTATATAGATGGCGACTGCACGCTGGAACTGGCACGGCTGTCGGTCAGACGGAGCCATCGGAACCGGGGCATTGCCAGAGCTCTGTCCAGGACAGACCTTAGCTTCGCCCAGCAGCGTGGCTACAAGGCGGTGATCCTGGATGTTAGCACGGTGAATCTGGCGGGCCAGAGGCTGTACCGGAGCCTGGGGTTCACAGAGATCTACCTTTTCTCTTCCAAAAAGCTAGTGGGAAAGATATGCGAGGATATTACTCTTTGTTATAGATATGACATCCCAGCAGGGAGCAGCTGAGTCAATGCGGGGTCAGGTGGACGTATGCCGGAGAACGTCACTTATTCAAGATTCACTTTAGAAAAGTGTGTGTGTGTGTGTGTAGTGTGGGAAATCTGGATTTTTGCAGGGGTAGATTTCATCTTTATGCCAACAAATTTATTCATCTGGCTCTATGAATCCATCGCTGCAGCATCTGAGCACCTCCCTGGCCTCTGTGGGTTCATCCTCCCAGGCCCCCCCATGTGCCAAGGAAATTCTGTCATCCCCATGGGACAAATGAAGACTGGGAGGCCCGGTGATACCACAGTGAGGAGAATGGGATATCACCTCTACAAAATAGAGATTAAGTGACGAGGGTGTGCAAGAAATCAGTGGCATGGCTAGGAATCCAAACCCAGATCTCCTGAGCCGCAGTTCAGTGCCATAATCTTATTGTCCCATTGTTTCTTTGTACTCCCCCATCTGTCAGCCCGTGTCCATCTGTTGTCTTGTGTTTTAGACTGTGAACTCTTTGGGACAGAGACCGTCTTTTTGTTGTATGTTTGTACAGCACCTAGCGCAAGGGGGTGCTGGCCTCCTGAGTGCTACGCTACCACAACTAACTATTCAGAATAAGCAAGCACACCACCAGCCTTCCTCCATCTGAGACTCCTTCTTGCTGCTGACCGGCAGGAGGGTGGGAGCGGCACCTAAACAGAGGGTGGGCTGGGAGGAATGGTGGGGCAGGCTGCAGCGTCAGTAGGAACATTGCACTCTTGTGCTGAGATCTTCAGTGGCTGATGAAGGGGTTAACAGCCGTCCAGGAATTGCAGGAAATGGAGAAAATCTCTGCTGATCTGAAACAGTTTGTGCTTCAATCTGCACTGGATATACTGCAAACAGGCCCCCGGGGAGCAGATTTCAGAGTTAATACATTCCTGACACACTCAGCAAGGAAAATGGCTGATTGAAGACTTCAGTTAATTCAGGCTGCATTGATTTCCCACCTGAATGATCATCTCCTCTCTAACCTTAGGATCAAGGCGTTGGGGGGGAAGTATGCACCTGGGGGAGGACGGCACTGGGACACAGATGCTTTTTGTGTTTTTGTTACCTTTTCCTTCCACGTATACATGTCAGGTGGAGGGTCTGGGGCTCTCCACAGTGGTCCAGGCTCCCTGGGCAGCTCTTACCAGGGCCCTGCTCTGGCTTCTGGCCTGGCCAGGGGGCGGGACCTTGGGGAGAAGAGGAGGAGCAGGGGGCGGGGCCTCGGGGGAAGAGGAGGAGCTGCGCACTTCTACACAGGTTCTCACGCTCCTGTGGGGGCCTGCAAATTGCCTGGGGCCCCTGGGCACAAGCCCCATGGGCCTGTGTGTTAATTCACCACTGCCTCTATCTATATCTTAACTCCCGTTGGTGGTGATAGGAGCTGTGATTGCTTAGGCAAGGGCTGAATTTGGCCTTCATGTTTCCTGTAGGAATTGGACTTGTTATCGCCATGTATCTGTTTGTTCTTGTGCTTTGTGGATTCGTCTGTTTTGCCTTTTGGCCACGTTAATCCAAGTGTAATAAAAAGAAGTGTAGCCCTTCTGCCAGGTGGAGCCGGCAGCAACCAGGGCTAGGTTCAATATCGAGGGGTTCCTTTCCATTGATACAACACAGAACCGGCTGGAGATCCCACCCAGTAACCTGAGAAAATTACACATAATCCCTGGGCGCCTCAAAGAGGCAATACTTCCCTTCTTGCAAGCACAGAGTCTGAGTGTAGAAAAGAAACTTTTAATGAAAGGAGAGAAGGCACTTGACATTAATTAGGGAAAATGACGCAAGCAGGATTCAAAATCATAAAACTGTGAGCAGAAGGCCACTGTGAGCAGAAGGCCGGAGTACATTGGGCCACATCTTTTGCCTCAGGTTCTTGAGTCCAACAACCAAAAGTTCCTTTACTGTGCCCCTCCCTTCTCCCTCCACCACACACCACTCACCGTAGTTGTCCTTGGTCAGTGAAGACCTGGGAGTTCAGAGGTGCATCTGCATGAGTTCCCCTCCCACCCTGGGGGACAAGGGGAGAAGGCACCTGGCTTGTTCCGCCGTCCGAGTGCTTGCTCTGGTGTTGCTGCCTGGCTGGCCAGCCACTGCGCCGCTCTGCTGGCCACCCTGGCAGTCACTCGCTGTTCCGCAAGCTGCTCTTCCAGCCGCTCGCCGTTGCACGCCGAGGCCACCCTGCCGGCCGTCACCAATGCACACCGTCACCTTCTGCTGCTCCACGGTGACCGCTGCGGATCGGTCTCTTGAGGTTCCATCCAGCCCTCCGTGGTTTTCAGCTCTCAGTGGGGAAACTTCCCTGCTGAAGCAGGCTGGGCAGAAACGCTGCCCCGCCACAGGTGATTTCAGCTCTAGCGATCACTTAAGAAAACAAAAAGAGTCCTAATAAAGCCTTAATGAGCTCTGTCTTTGAACGGTGGGGAGGGGCAGGTTAAACGATGCCTAGGACTCTTAGGCAGGTCCCCAGCCCCTCTTACCCTTCACTGGGGTCTGGCATCCGAGCCTCCTGCTTAGCGAGTTTAGTTCAGTTTAGGATGACTCCCTCAGTCAGGACAGGCTAAGCCCAGTTCTGCTGCCCTTTACTCCTACAATAAGGATAACAACACTCTATACTATAGTGATTTGTAACCCAGCACCAGCCAAAGTCGATCACTTGGACAACACAGCTCTGTCTGCTCATACCTAGGCCGAGTGGCTGCGTTCATGTAAATACTATCTGGTCCTGAAGCCTTTCCCCCTCCCCAGCTCATCACTAGCTGTCAGGGGAGAGCTCATCCAGACTCTGCTTACAGAAGAAAAAGCAGAGTTGGGCAAGACCTATAAGTCACCTGCTGGCCTGAAGCACACAGTGCTGGAGTATCTAAACAAGTCATTTAATTGTCGCTTTGGAGCAGCTGTCCTGTATCCTTCTGCCTTTTCCACTCTTGCTCTCGGTTCAGGTCTCAGCCGAAAACATCCAGCTTCTCCTTTGCTCGTGTGCCTCTTCCTCACCCCCTGACTGTGCTCTCTGTATCAGTCAACTCTTCAAAGCATTAGGGGACACAGTCTGTATGAAAGATACCCTACAAAAGAAAGTTGTATCACCTTATGTGTAGTGCTGGGGAGGAAACGGTGGTCGTGGTACGTGTAGGTACCAGTGACATAGGGAAGGACAGGAGAGAGGTCCTGGAGGCCAGATTTAGGCTTCTGGGTAAGAGATTAAAGTCCAGGACTTCCACGATAGCATTCTCTGAAATGCTTCCAGTTCCAAGCACAGGGCCAGTTAGACAGGCAGGACTGCAGGGTCTCCAATGCATGGATGAGACGATGGTGTTGGGAGGAGGGGTTCAGATTTATTAGGAACTGGGGAACCTTTTGGGAAAGGGGGAGCCTATACCGGAAGGATGGGCTCCACCTAAACCAAAATGGAACCAGATTGCTGGCACTTAAAATTAAAAACAACGTAGAACAGTTTTTAAACTAAGGGCTGGGGGAAAGTCGGCAGGTGCAGAGGAGCATGTGGTTTGGACAGAGACATCCCTTGGGGAGGATCTATTAATGGAGATTCTCTATGTCCTAGTAAAGAAGAGAGGATGGAGGATAAAATATGGATAGGGTCTCATGAGAAACAATCAAATGAAAGAGTCCCATTCAATTACATCACGTAATAAGAGACAGCTGAAAAGTGACAGTTTTTTAAAAGAGCGTACATACAAATGCTAGAAGTCTAAATAATAAGATGGGTGAACTAGAGTGCCTCGCATGAAATGAGAATATTGATATAACAGGCATCACAGAAATTTGGTGGAATGAGGATAATCAATGGGCCACAGTAATACCGGGGTACAAAATATATCGGAAAGACAGAACAGGTCAGGCTGGTGGGGGAGTGGCACTATATGTGAAAGAAAGCGTAGAATCAAATGAAGTAAAAATTGTAAGTGAACCAAACTGTACCATAGAATCTCTATGGATAGTAATTCCATGCTCGGATAACAAGAATATAACAGTAGGGATATATTACCGACCACCTGACCAGGAAGGTGATAGTGACTGTGAAATGCTCAGGAAGATTAGAGAGGCTATAAAAGTAAAAAACTCAATAATAAAGTGGGATTTCAACTATCCCCCTATTGACTGGATACATGTCACCTCAGGACGGGATGCAGAGACGAAGTTTCCTGACACCTTAAATGACTGCTTCTTGGAGCAGCTAGTCCTGGAACCCACAAGAGGAGAGGCAATTCTTGATTTAGTCCTAAGTGGAGCACAGAATCTGGTCCAAGAGGTGAATATAACTGAACCGCTTGGTAATAGTGACCATAACATTATTAGATTTAATATCTCTGTGGTGGGAAGAACACCATAGCAGCGCGACATGGTAGCGTTTAATTTCAGAAAGGGGAACTACACAAAAATGAGGAAGTTAGTTAAACAGAAATTAAAAGGTACAGCGCCAAAAGTGAAATCCTGCAAGCTGTGTGGAAACTTTTTAAAGACACCATAATAAAGGCTCAACTTAAATGTAAAGCCCAAATTAAAAAACAGAGTAAGAGAACTAAAGAAGTGCCACCGTAGCTAAACAACAAAGTAAAAGACGCAGTAAGAGGCAAAAAGGCATCCTTTGAAAAGTGGAAGTTAAATCCTACTGAGGAAAATTGAAAGGAGCATAAACTCCGGCAAATGAAGTATCAAAATATAAGCAGGGAGGCCAAAAAAGAATCTGAAGGACAGCTAAGCAAAGACTCACAAAGTAATAGCAATTTTTTTTTAAAGTACATCATAAGCCAGAAGCCAGCTAAACAACCAGTGGGGTCACTGGATGATTGAGGTGCTAAAGGAGCACTCAAGGACGATAAGGCCATTGCAGAGATACAAATGAATTCTTTGCATTGGTCTTCATGACTGAGGATGTGAAGGAGATTCCCAAACCTAAGCCATTCTTTTTAAATGACATATCTGAGGAACTGTCCCAGATTGAGGTATCATTAGAGGTTTTGGAACAAATTGATAAACTAAACAGTAATAAGTCACCAGGACCAGATGGTATCTCCTGAGAGTTCTGAAGGAACTCAGATGTGAAATTGCAGAATTATTAACTGTGGTTTGTAACCTGTCATTTAAATCAGCTTCTGTACCAGATGACTAGAGGGTCGCTAATGTGACACCAATTTTTGAAAGAGGCTCCAGAGGTGATCCCGGCGATTACAGGCCGGCAAGTCTGAGTTCAATACTGGGCAAACTGGTTGAAACTATAGTAAAGAATCGGAGTACTTGTGGCACCTTAGAGACTAACCAATTTATTTGAGCATAAGCTTTCGTGAGCTACAGCTCACTTCCGATGAAGTGAGCTGTAGCTCACGAAAGCTTATGCTCAAATAAATTGGTTAGTCTCTAAGGTGCCACAAGTACTCCCTTTCTTTTTGCGAATACAGACTAACATGGCTGATACTCTGAAACCTATAGTAAAGAATGGAATTATCAGACACAGAGATTAACATGATTTGTTGGGGAAGAGTCAACTTGGTTTTTGTGAAGGGAAAATCATGCCTCACCAATCTACTAGAATTCTTTGAGTGGGTCAACAAACATGTGGACAAGGGGGATCCAGTGGATATAACGTACTTAGATTTTCAGAAAGCTTTTTACAAGGTCCCTCACCAAAGGCTTTTAAGCAAAGTAAGCTGCCATGGGATAAGAGGGAAGATCCTCTCATGGATCAGTAACTTGTTAAAAGATAGGAAACAAAGAGTAGGAATAAACGGTCAGTTTTCAGAATGGAGAGAGGTAAATAGTGGTGTCCCCCAGGGGTCCGTACTGGGACCAGTATTCAACATATTCAGAAATGATCTGGAAAAAGGGGTAAACAGTGAGGTGGCAAAATTTGCAGATGCTACAAAACTACTGAAGATAGTTATGTTCCAGACAGACTGCAAAGAATTACAAAGGGATCTCACAAAACTGGGTGAGTGGGAAAACATAATTAGAAAACATAATTCCAACTATACATATAAAATGTTGGGGTCTAAATTAGCTGTTACCACTCAAGAAAGAGATCTTGGAGTCACTGTGGATAGTTCTCTGAAAACATCCACTCAATGTGCAGCAGCAGTCAAAAAAGCGAACAGAATGTTGGAAATCATTAAGAAAGAGATAGATAATAAGACATAAAATTTCATATTGCCTCTATATAAATCCATGGTACGCCCACATCTTGAATACTGCGTGCAGATGTGGTCGTCCCATCTCAAAAAAGATATATTGGAATAGGAAAAGGTACAGAAAAGGGCAATAAAAATGACTAGGGATATGGAACAGCTTCCGTATGAGGAGAGATTAATAAGACTGGGACTTTTCAGCTTGGAAGAGACGACTAAGGGGGGATATGGCAGAGGTCTATAAAATCATGACTGCATGGAGAAAGTAAATAAGGAAATGTTATTTACTCCTCAAAACACAAGAACTAGGGCTCACCAAATGAAAGTAATAGGCAGCAGGTTTAATACAAACAAAAGGAAGTATTTTTTCTCCCAACGCACAGTCAACCTGTGGAACTCCTTGCCAGAGGATGTTGTGAAGGCCAAGACTATAACAGGGTTCAAAAAAGAACTAGAGAATTTAATGGAGGATAGGTCCATCAATGGCTATTAGCCAAGATGGGCAGGGATGGTGTCCTTAGCCTCTGTTTGCCAGAACCTGGAAATGGGCAACAGGGGATGGATCACTTGATGATTACCTGTTCTGTTTATTCCCTCTGAAGCACCTTCTGAAGCCACTGTCAGAAGACAGGACACTGGGCTCGATGGACCTTTGGTCTGACCCAGTATGGCCGTTCTTAGGTTCTTATGTCTCAAGCCAATCCCCCAGCTCTGTACAAGTTTATTCTCCACAGCTTTATCCAGGGTAACTTTAAGAGATGTAAGCAGTTTGGCTCCCATCCCTTCCATTCCCCTCACCATAATAATGTTTGAGTCTAATTTTTCCTTTGCTTAATTTCACACCTGGGTTCCTAGTTGGGCCACTTTACATAGTTTCTCTCAATCCAGGAAAGAGAGGAGTACGGTGGGAATGATGTGATATGCTACATGGGGCTGGGCTGAGTCCTGGGCCACACCCAGCCTCCCTCAGGGGCAGATGCAAACTCCTATGCTGGGTTTAGCTTCGGACGGCGGAGGTGAGAATGAAATAATGGGTGAAAGTTAAGTTCCTTACGTGCGGTTTTCACCATTTTAAGATGTGCCCAGCACTCATAAGAAAGGAGCGTTGGCTGGTCAATGGAGCAGATTGGTTAGAAATTCTTCAGAGGTTCTTCATTATTCAGCTCACATTTCTCTGTTGCGGGTCCCTGGCATTTTCAATCACCCTCTGTGCTCCATTATACCTGTCACAAGTCTTCACACGCGCATCGCTTGTTAACAGCAGGTTTTTTGTAGGCGTCTCATTAAAGAGATTGGAATTCTGCATGTCTTCAATCCCAAGGCTTCCTGAGGTCAGCCAGAACAGTGCTTTCATGTGCCTGGAGTTTATAAGAGCTGAGGAAACCTGTAATCACAAAGCCCGTTACTCCAGTATAAAAGCTTATGGGCCTGGCGTGAGCGAGCCATTAATGGCTGGAAATACGCGTATTCCGCAGCAGATACACAACATCTGCCTGGTGAAAGAGGCCTTAGATTAGGAACTATTTCCTCATCCTAAAGTATGAATGCTGCTTCTGGGAGACCTAAAGCCACCAAAACATTGTAGTGCTTTGCACTGAAAACACACAATGACATTTAATCAAAGATCCTACAAGTTAAGAGTGAAATCCTGGCCCCATGGAAGTCAGTGGGAAAACTCCCATTAATTTCAGTGGGGTCAGGATTTCACTTGAAGAGAGGAAAAAGTCCTAGTAGCTCATCTAGTGCATCTTCCTTCTAGCCTGAGGTTGTCTCCTACCGTTTATTCTCCAGGGCTCTGGCCCAAACTACTTTCAAATGGTTCCACCAGCAGTAGCTCATTTTATCCGCCCCGCCTTCTCGAGTTTGGACGTGGAGCATGGGTCTCTCACCTAACCCCTTTGCTTTCATTATGTAAGGTCCCGTTCCAGCACGGTGTTGGTGGCCCAGTTACAATATGGACCAGGTTCAACACAGATCCAGCTTTGTTAGGGCCTGGGATGTGAGTGATCTGGCCCAACGGTCAGGCCCCATGTCGGAGCAGCAGTCAGGAGCTGGGAAATGGAACCAGAGTCAGAGGCTGGATGCCAGCGTTGGGGTCAAGTCAGAGTCAGGGATCAGAGCCGAAGGTCAGAACTGGAGTCAGAGGCTGAATGTCAGAACTGAAGGTCATACCAGAATCAGAGCCAGGAACTGGAGCCGAGGGCTACAGCTGGGTTATCTGGAGTCAGGGAAGGCAGGAGCAGGGCTGGGTCCAAGGTAGGAGCAAGGCTGGGACAAAGCAGGAGCAGAAACTAACACAGCCACAGGCTAATGCTTTGAGCAACCAGCGCCATGCTGCTGGCTTTAAGAGCAGGTTGCATGATCCCTTCAACCAATTGGGCAGTTTGGCCAATCAGGGGGCTCACCTGGGGCCCAGGTGTGCTCATCAGACTGCCTGAGGGTTAAGCTAGCAGGTAAGCAGGCTAGGTGCGGGTCCAACTCCTCACAGGCTTGCAGCATCCGTATCCAAGGACAGGGTCTAATTGTCAAAGGTGCTGAGACCCTGCCGCTAAGACAGTGGGGTCCTGGCAACCCAGGATGGGCCCTGATTCTGCAAGGTATGTCAGCTCCTAACTTCCATTGATGTCTAAAACCCAGCGCCCGCAAAGTGGGGCGCACAAAATCACAGGCCACTTTGGAAAGTGCTGAGGACCTTTGAGTTAGGCACCCAGAAGTGGAGTCCACTGCCATGGTGGGTCAATGCAGAAACGCCTGGCTTTCTCAAGCGCTGGGCAACGCGGTCAGCCTCCCTCATCTCCAGCCACCTGTGGTAAGTGCCCTGGTCTATAGCACTACCCCAGGGCCCGTAAACTCTTATTGGCTTTTTATTCCATCCTCCTGGGAAGATCAGGTGAGTGGCTTGATACCTGGCCTGGTAGCGTTCATGGCCATGCAGCCAGACTGAGCTAAGAGCAGACGCCTTGTGAATACCCAATCATTCAAAGGCCCCATGGGGGGTGAGTGAGCGAGGGCCATTCAGAGCCCTTCCCAGCCATTCAGTGGCTGACGCTGTGTCTCTGGGGAGCTGAGATCGAGGGAGGCCGACAGGGACCAATGCAGGATCTTCCTTCCAAATGGACTTGCCCTGTCACCTCTCCTTGCCCTACAGGGACACCAGGCTGTTGCTAGGTTTCTGAGATACCATTCGGGTTTTGTGACTAAAAGCACCCACTCCAACCCCTTCCAGGGCAGGGATCCGCAGGTCCCCTTCCAGTGGGGTGCCAGGCTGCAGGGTGCAGACCAAGGTGGAGGGCTGCCAGGATGCGTTTCTCCCTCTGACACTGGTAGCAGCATTGAAGGACAATAGTAGGGCTGCCGAGATCTAGCAGCTGGAGGGCGGGATGGCAGAACCTGTTCACATCTTTCGCAAGCTGAAAACCCCAACGTACCCCTTCCCACCGCCACTACTGCAAAGTATCGGAAAAGGACGGTACAAAACCCAGCTCCCGGGTATAACCTGAGCTAGATGCAGAGCTGCACCAACCGGTGCACTCCTGAGGGGTGCGGACACCGACTAACCCAGGCTGAGGGGCTGGCACAGGACAGCCGCTGTGCTCTGCTAGGGCTGCCTTTATGGTGCCGCCTTTCTCATGCCGTCTCCTATCCTACTGACTTTAGGGTAGCGGAGAGCAATGGCGGGATCCCTCCAGACTGAAAACAGGAGCGATCAGTTCATTGGTGGCAGGGGCGTGGGTGGAGGCTGGGGCCTGGGTTGGAGGGGACTCAAGAACGGGGTTCGAATTCAGTCAAGGCCAGAAGCAACAGTCCGCACCAGTGTCACGCTGGAGGATCGGGTCGAGCCACAGTGAGCTGGAGCCAAGTGAGCCAGTCAAAGTAGGGCTCGTGGAACAGTCAGGCAAAGAAGTCAGGGGCGGGGCAAGGGACGAGTAACCGAGGCAGGGCAAGGCATCAGGGTCAGGGCAGGGGACCAGCAACCGAGGCAGAGTGAGGCATCAGGAGCAGAGCAAGGGCCCTGAAAGCAGGCCCAGGCGTGAGGCCAGGTATCAGGAGCAGGGCTGGAGTCAGGCAGCTGCCATACTGCTGAGGCGGACAGACTGGAGGAGAGCTGCGGCTGTAGACAGTGTAGGTGAGTTATTTCACCCTCACCCCACTGGTATTTCCAAGCAGCTTTGCTGCTCACTGGCGAATAGTTGGAGGTGGGTTCTCCAGGGCTCTGTGAGTGCACAGAGCTGTCAGGATGTTTTGGGGGGACATTTAAACCTATTTCTGTTGCCCCACCTCATGTGTACGCCCCCGCAGCCTGCAGCTCACAGATCGGCTGCTCTGGCTGCACTTTTCATCTGTCCACAGGACATAACCAGTCCACTTACGCAGCAGCTTCATCAGCGTTGCCTGCGTGGTGGGGAGAGTAGCTCTTTCAGGTATAACGTTACCGGTTATTTTTATTGTGCACCCAAATGGAAGCGGTCTGGAAGCTGGCCCATCCTGCCGCAGGTCAGCATGGCTCCGCCCACTGTGACATTGCCATTCAGGATCCTCCTACGTTCTTAACGAGGTCCTGCAGCAAAGTCCCTCCCACTTAAAGAAGAGGGCGGGACTCTGAGGCAGTCTTCACCACAGAGAAACAAACACAAGAGCAAACGTATCTTCCGCACGCAGCCATTCACCTTTGATACAGAGTCATCGTTGCTAGTTAAGCGCTGAGATGGTGCTTAGCACTGTACGAGTCACAAGGAGAAAGACAGGCCCTGCCTCAAATAGTGTACCGTCTAAAAGACAGAATGTGCTGGGAGACCTAGAGTGGATAGCTAACCCATACCGGCTTGGAGTGGCACTTTGTCCCCCTCTATGGCAGCTAGACCAGCTAGAGGTCGATGAATCTGCTAGAGCCTTCACTAAGAGAGAAGTGTCTTTTAGCTCATACAGTAGAAACTCCTGCATTAGGCTCCAGAGATCCCGGGTCTGTTGGTGTTACAGATACAAAAGACAAAATCTTCAGCTGGTGTAAATTGGGACAGTTCCACTGACTTCTGGGAATTTGATGATATGGCCCATAAATTTAAAAATTTACCTACTGACTGGCTCCTAATGGGCCTTACAGCAAAAATGGGGTTTTAGGAACCACTTGCATGAGGAAAGGCAGCAAACAGGATTGGGGAGGTCCCTCCATCGGGGCCATTGCAGGAGAAAGCAGGGGGACCAGAGTGGAAGGAATTAATGGTGAATGGAGGTCGGTATTGATCTGTGTGCATTCATTTCAGGCTGCCAGTGCCCTGTGATCCAGCGGGGCCTCTCTCCCTTATCATGATGACCGAATATTTATCGTCCTCGTCCAACCCTCTTTGCACACATACGCTAGGGCATCATTAACACAGTGGCTGTTAGAAGTGAAGTGGCAGAAGGAAAGGCTTCCCCAGGCAGAGTGGCGGAGGTGTCTACTTATGGAAAGGGCCCTGTGATCAGGGTGACCAGTCTTACAGACTGAGTCTCCAGTCTGCCAGGAGATGGGCTTGGGTTATGAACTGTCTCCATCAGGTCCCATTGAGAGAGGAGGGGAAAGGACCTAGTGCTGAGTTTCTTCTCCCTCTGGTCCCAGGCAGGGTGAGGCAGTGGGCGCAGGAGAGGCAAAGATTGCGTAGGATGCAGGGATGAGGCTGTGCTGGTCTGTGCGGAGAGGGGACGGTGGCACAGCTAAGTTCCATTCTCTCTCTCTCTCTGTGGCTGCTGATGGCTGCAGGAGGCGGTGCGCAGCAGAGCTGTTTTCTTTGTCTTCCTCTGTGGAAAATTTTGCTTTTTTAGCAGAAATCTGAATACCAACTTTTTTTTGGCTCCAAACCCAAAATGCCACCAGGATGCATCAAGGGAGATGTAGGTCAGGCACCTCGCATGCCCATTCTCCTCTGTAGGCCCGGTCCTCTAGTTGGACATCTCCTCCCACGGTGCATCAGAGTCTCCCCTCAGAGTAGCAGAGCTGGGGGGCAGTGCCAGGCCTGGCTTGCTCAGGGCTGGAGGTCAGGACTGACCCCTAGCTCTCTCTGTGAGAGAGAAGCCAGCTGGTTAACATCTGGCTTCAGCCTCCTTTCATGAGCTGGAAATGAGTTAAAATGCCCAGGTCTGGGTTTGCTCTTTGCAGCCTCTCTCGCTGCCATGGGCTCGGACTCTGCTCCGGGGCTCCCCTGGCAATTTACTGGTGTTTGGAGGCACCCTCAGTCGACAGCACAGGCCCAAGGCTGGCACACTGCTGGGACCTGCGGCACACACAGCTCTCACACCAGGTTCTTGTATCGGCACCACGTGCCGGGGTGTCCAAGGTGCCCGCTTTCCTGGGTGCTGGCTCACAGTCACCCGGGGGCTGCTGGACAAGATCTGAATTTACAGAAAAGGAAGAGCTGAAATAAAGAGACACATGCGTTTCCCCCTCCATCTGCTTGAGCAGCAGAGAGTACCGTCCTGTAGACGCCTCACCAATGCCCCAGGCACTCAGCCTTCCTTCTCCGCTTGCCCCGGCACTGGTTCTCTTTCCCCACAAGCAGTCAGCCGACAGCGAGAGACTCGGACCTTCGTACGACTTACAGGTTCCAGCCTCACTCAGCTTGGGCTACAGCAAGTCACCTGCCGCACAGAACAGAGGGCTGGGGCAGAGTGCCCACCCACAGTCATGGCATCTCCGACGGGCCAGATACCCAGCGCTCTTAGCAATGAGCTAATCTGCACCAGCCTGCTGCATTAAAGGGGGAATTCATAGGCTCTGGGGATTGCTTTTGTACCCCCGAGCCCACGTGCAGCACCACACAAATCAGCTGTGCCAGCCCCAGCATAAGCGGGTTTAACTGTCTCAGGGTTTGCACTGCTGCCCATCATCTTAGCATCTCATCAACTTCCATGTAAAAGGGACAGGCAACAACAGCGTCCTCAGTGGACTTCATGGCATCTCTGGCTCGTCTCTTGTATCAGGTAATAGGCAGCTCTCTTTGGGCACTTTTTAGCGGAAGGGGAGGTTGAGTGGAGGAAGAAGGTGACGGTAAACTTATCTCAACTCCTACTGCCTGTGATAGGAGCTGGGCTTAGAATCATGGAATCATCAGGCTGGAAGGGACCTCAAGACACCATCAAGTCCAGTCCCCTGCACTCATGGCAGGACTAAGTATTATCTAGGCCATCCCTGGCAGGTGTTTGTCTCACCTGCTCTTTAAAATCTCCAACAATGGAGATGCCACAACCGCCCTAGGTTTCTTAGGTAAGGGCTGAATTTGGCCTTCACGTTTCCAACAGGAACCAGGGTTTGTTCTCCCCACATCGGTGTGTTCTCATGCTCTGTGGATTTGTCCAGTTTGGCCCCGCTAATCCAAGTGTAATACAAAGAAGAAAAAGTAGAGCTGGGCCAGACAGTGTAAGTCACCTACCGGCCTTGCTGTGGGTGTTCCTGATGCCATGACACTGGAGCATTTAAGCTCGGGCCCGAGTCATTCTGGTACAGCCATCCTCTATCCTCCAGCCTTATCCACCCTCAGTTCTGAAAGCCTCCAGCTCCTCCCTGGTCTCTATTGTGACAGACAGAAGCTAGATTGAACCGGGCAGGGGAAGCCAGGGTGGCGAGGAAGGTTGGAGATGCTAGTTGAGGCCACAGGAGCCAGGTGCATGGGGCCAGGTCAGTAATGCTACTCACCTTGAGGAACAATGGCAAATTGGTGCCATTCCCCAGCGGGGCAGAAGCCAGTCTGCTTTGGTAACAGTTTAAAAGTAAAACTCATCCTATAAAGTTGCATCCCCACCCCTCCAAACACACACACGTGTCTGCTGTTATGTAGGGAGCAGAGTGATAACGTCACTATCCTTGTTCAGGAATATGCTGCCCACTTTTGCTTCCAGTTTATACCAGACTCACCAAAATAGGGATTTGGAGAAAACCCTCCAAATACACACAACAGATACACACAACAGCTAAACAGATCCTACAGCATTTCATCCTTCTCCTCACCCCATTACCCCTCCCTTGTGGGGCACACGTCACACACGGATCTCCCTGGCAGCGTGAGGGCCAGGCAGACCAGTCCTGGGGGGAGGAAGGTGGAGGTACAAAAAGCGGGAGTGATCGCCCATCGCCAAGCGTGGCCTTGGCAGCCACAGGGCTTCCAGGGGCGGGTGGTCTGTTTCATTCTGCTGAAGGGAGGGACGGAGCAGGAGCAAGCTGCAGGTTTCCTTCCAATCTGGTCTTGGGGCCGGCTCAGGAGCTGCTCAGTCATCACAGGAGCCCGGGGCGAGGGGACCCTCCAAAATGCAATGCCCCAGATGTAACAATGTGGGATTTATCGGGTGTGTGCATGTAGTGTGAGCTGCTTAGGCCCAAGGCTGTGCCTGATTTAATCAATAGTCCTCAGTTCTTCCTGGGCCCAGGCCTTACAGTCCTTTGCGGCTGCGGCGGGAATGACAGGAATTAGCACAATCAGCAGCATTCTTTTATGAAAGCCAGACGCAGCCTCAGCTGCAGGATGCTTTCAGAGGCACGACTATTTGAGCGTGTGCTCATGCGCCGCTGAGGCATCGTTTCAATGCAAAGGGCTGGCTTCCAAAATAAACCGTAATACATTAATGGCTATTACCTCCTGCCCTGCCGGGGCTAGCAGGAAGTGCTCTGCCTGTTAAGCAGCCATCACAGAGCTATGGGGCAGGGTTTCCAAGGAGACAGATAGTTCACCCCACTCGTGTCTCTGCCGCCACCACCCTTTCATCACTCCCTGTTCCTGTCCCATTTCAGTTGCCCTATCTAAACATATCTGTCCCAGGTGTCTTCCTAGCCCTCCTCTTCTCCCCGCTCTGTGCTCTCATTCACCCCCACCTTCTCCACACTCCCAAAATTGACAACTCCAGCCTAATTACGCAGAAAATACAGGCACGCAGGAGCCAAAGGCTATTTTTCTGGTTGCACCTTGGGAGCACACACCCTCACCTCTAGGGAGGCCCCCCTGCTTAAATGTGGGGTTATGGGGGGGGGGGGGACTTTGTCCCTGGCGCCCTCTACAGGGCTCTCGCTTGGACCTGCGATGGCCTCTCTCAGCCTGTGTCTTCTCCTGATTCTCCTGCTGCGTGTTCTGTGGCTTGGCCTTCCAGCCAAATCACAGAAGTCTGAACCCCTTGAGTAGCAGCACGAACAAGTGCAAATAAAAGTTCATACCAGCCTTCCACTCCCCTTAGGCTTCACTATAGTTCCCTTGTTGGCCCTACCTCAGGGCCTAACCCGCTCCTGTAGTGTTTCCCTTGTCGTATCCTGCCTGTTAAACTCTAGCCCAGGGCTGCTGTCTGGTAGAGAGACCTGTCTCCTCTGCAGTCTCTCCCAGCTGAGCTCCCTCTGTCTGGCAATTAGTTCTAGCAGAAGATGGGTGAGGTTCTGTGGCCTGTGATGTGCAGGTCAGACTCAATGATCATGGTGGTCCATTCTGGCTTTAAAGTCTATGAGTTAATCACCCCCCGCGGTGTGAAGCATGACTAACCTGGGTTCTTTCCCCTATGTTGCAGGAGATGGGGGTTAAACCCTGTCACACACCTGCCTTCTTCCCACTTGCTTATTAGTTAGCAAGTTAAATGTCCCGTCTAACCCAGGATTGTGAGCTCTGTGTCAAACTTCCCAGCGAGTCCCATAACTCGCTGGCCTACTAGGTGCTATCTCCTTCTAATGGCTGGCACCTGCAACTACAGTAGAAGGCCTACAAAAGGGAAGTCCAGCGTGTTACTTCCTTAGCTCAAGTTGGAGCTCTTTTGCTCTTTGGTGCTTACGAGCCCTTTTGTCTGACCCAGTAGGGCCATTCTTATGTTCTTATGACCCCGTGTTTAATCCGCACTGAGGAATTCTCTCTCTGATCATTACTGACCATGGTATGCCTCAAGGATAGTTGAACGACAGTGCTGTATTAAGTGTTTAACATTAACAGAGATTCCAACGTCCACCCGAACTGAGGAAGAAGAGTGGGTCCATGGGAAGGAGTGCGACTTACTCTTAGGCAGTGCAAGTTTAACTTTAAAGCTAGATCATCCCCTCTGGGTCTTACCTCAGTGCTTTGCTTCAGATGCTGGGAAGAAAGCTGGAGTCGGTGGTATTGATACAATATTAATGGATGTTAGCCTGGCCCTATCCAGTGCTGGGCTGACTGCAGACCTCTTCCATTTATCACTGTTGGCTTCTAAACCATCCGTTAATGAGTGGAAACAAAATGTTTGTACCAAGCAATCCAAGCAAGAGGAAATTGAGAAGGAAATGCAATAATTATCGACTCATTTTCAGGCTGCTCTCTACTTCCACCAAGGTTTTAGACAAATCCATGACGACTGACTTGAGTTTGCTAATGCAAATTGACGGCATTTTAATGAGTGCTTGAGCTAAATTTCACCCTAAGCACTTTTAGTGCCTGTGAAAGGTAGCAGAATAATAACTCGCCAGCCTGAAGTCCTCTATTTAAGACTCAGTAGGACCTTGTCCAGACAGTTGCGCTGTCAGCTTCCCTGACATATGCCTCCTCCCTGACCTAGTCTGACCACTTCTATGGATGAGAAGGAAGGTCAGGCTCTGTGTTGCTGACGAGGGGGTCAGTTCATGCCAATTCTGATGGTGCTTCCTGTGATCTAGTCACTCGTTCGCGGGGAAATGGGCTTAGACCTACCAATTTGTTCTACATAAGCCTTCAGATAGCCATGAGACAGCAGGAACTTCCAGTCAGGGCTGGGAATACACTGGTAGGCCCTTCCAAACTACAGCTTTCACATGTTATTCATTAGTTTGCTCCACCCGATCATTTGCTATGGATATCGGGACCATTAATTGTTAGTTTGCTGGGGTGTAAGATTAGTTTGGGTTTCTCCTGCCAATAGCAATAAGATTAAATATTACCTTAACGAGGGAAACAAATTATTTTACTAATCAGAATAATCTAAGAGCCCATCAACACCACCCCAACACTAGCCCCATTGGCTGATTCCACAACATTCCAATTTCCTGCAGCTGCCTAAATCCTATTTACTTTCAATGAGCTTGAGGCTCTTAAGTGTTTAAGTCCCTTTAGAAAGTGGGACCTGGACACTTTTGAAAATTCCACCCTAGGATTTAGAACCTAACCCAGGTCTTTGCATGGCACTGAAAAGGACTCTAACCACTAGGCCATCAGGAGTGCTGGCGAGTCACATATTAATGATCTCCATGATGCAGAGTTTCGCTTTCCCAGTGCAAAAAGTTCTTGGAGGTAGTGCAAACAATGACGCCTCCTGCAGGTGCTGAGGGGTTAGCCTGCTTTGGACTCGTAAGAACAGTCACTTGTCGTATATTCAACCGGATTACACGGTGTTTAGAGAGACAACGTAGGTAAGGTAATATCATTTATTGGAAGATATTCCCCTATCAACCGTGTCTCTCTTACATCCTGGGACCTGCATGGCTACAACAACACCGCAAACAGAGATTAGGGCAACTCTAAGATTGAGTTGGGATTGGTCCTGCTTTGAGCAGGGGGTTGGACTAGATGACCTCCTGAGGTCTCTTCCAACCCTGATCTTCTAGGATTCTATGAACACTGCTCTAGTTGTTTTATTTCTGTGCCCAAAGTAGGGGCCAATTTGGGACATGAAGCGAAGACAACTAGTCCTATCCCTGTTTTAAACCAGGACTTGGACTACTAAGGAAATGTATCCACCTATCCTTTCTAGGGGGAGAGAGTGTATTTTGCTGGAAATGTACCAAGTGATGGTTGCTGACTCAGCAAATGTATCCTGCCCATGAGATAGATGAGCAGTGACTACCCCTGCTGGGCCAAACTTCTTAATAAACACCACAAAGAAAAATTGTGTCTGTGTGGAAAAGAAAACGACAGGGTGGATTTTCTTCTCCAGAGAGAGAGCCTGTGAAGAGAAGCACTGAACACCCCCAAAGCTCTCAACCTAGGGTGACCAGACAGCAAATGTGAAAAATCGGGACGGGGTGAGGGGTAATACGAGCCTATATAAGAAAAAGACCCAAAAATCAGGACCGTCCCTATAAAATCGGGACATCTGGTCACCCTATCTCAACCAATCAGGAAACTGATCACGAGACAGACCCACTGGATCCCAAACGTGGATTCTCACTCAGTGCTTCGGAAGAAAGTGAAAATTCTGTGGTCCCTGCCAATATATCCCTGGGGGAAGTTCCTTCTTGAGCCAGAGTCTGGAGACCAGATGAATTTGTGAGTGAGCATTTCCATGGTTAGATATCTAATCCCATTTCAATCCCATTGTTCAATTCCCTCTTCTAACTCTGTCAGTAGCTCCTGGGGCAGAACACTCTGGAGAATGCTCTAACTACAGCTTTTATGGTCTGAGTTGTCTTTAGAGGCCTAAGTCTTTATTATGAGTTCTGGGTTCTCAGCACCATCAAAATCAGGCTCTAGTCATTGCTAGTGGTAGTGGGCACAACTGATATGTTTAGATACTGGGAAGCTAATGTTGTTTTAAAGAAACATATATGTCATTACCACTGTTGCTATCCTCTCACCTCTTCCAACAGCCAGCACGGTTATTTCCAATGAAGGACGCAGGTTTCATATGTATGCTTTTTAATATCGTTAATTCTGTTACACTACACACAACCAGTAACAATGATAAATACTGCAATGGAAATGTTAAAAAAATATTATACACGTTTCATGTTTTCCAAAAAACACATTTTAAAATAAATTAATGCATAAAACTGACCGTAAAAAAAAAAAAAAAAAATCACAACACAACGGATCTGTTTAAGGCAATACTCTACACAGACGGGAGTGGAAATACACCAGTGTGCTACAGGTTCTGAACAGGAAAGGAAAATTAAAACCCATTCTTTAGAAGATTCGGGCTGACACTTCCAGAGTGGAAATAAACCAAAACTAGAAAGAAACCAAATTGCCAAGTGAAGTGTGGCATTAATATGCCTGGCTGTGCCAAATGACTAGCAGTTTCTTAACGTGGAACAAGGCCAAGCTATGAAAATCATCTCTTCTTCCTAATTAATGATTGGTTAGGCTGAACCCTATACTTAATGCCATTTTGTATTTGGCAGTTTCAGCGACATTTCACTACACCCGAGAGCCAGACAGGGATGGATATTCATCTCTTGGTCTGAGACCAACGGAGAGGTCAGGAGTTCTCTCCATGAGAAGGAAATTCCATTTAACTGATCCAAAAAAGAGCTCAATTCCAGTGACCCACAAACACCTCCTGTCGTCCGCTGCCTCAGACTTCATGCAGTGAATTGATATCTTGGGAATGCTTTGACACGGTTTTTAATGCAGAGCACAAGGTTTACCTTCAGGATGGGTCTAGACACAGTAAAGAGTTGAGCTCTCCTATACTTCTGTACTCATAAACAATGGAGATCAATACAACACTGCTGAAAGCAGAGGCCTGTTTAATTCCACAGAAGGAAAAAAAACACCACTACAAACCACTGTACTTTGTGACCCATTGTATAGATACAGCCAAGGTATTTGCCATTTTGATGAATGCAAAGGCTACACACCTGCCTGGGTAGGACTCTGCCACATCAGATTAATCCTGGGTATTAATGAACCCTGCAAGTTGGCCATTTTGAGGTTAACAAATAATCTTAGTGCAAAAAAATTCCCCTCTCCTGCCACAAAATAAAAAGGAACAGTAGCCACTTTCTGCCAGCTTCTATGGGTGGATCCTCGTCAACTGTAGCATATGCAAAAAGGGCAATGCCAGATCTCACCTATATCGACCAAATACATTTTTAGTAAGGTGCATGTCCACAAGGTGCCGGTGGGCCTTCTGGAAGATGGCAAGAGACTTCTACACTACCCCTTTAAAGTACTTGAAGATGATTACCTATATATATGTGTGTGTGTGTGTGCGCGCGCGTGTGTATTCAGATAAAGAAGCTTAAAAATAGAGGGGAGAAAAAAACCCAATGAATAAACTAAAACTAGTGACGGTCAACAATTTTTTGCCGCTCAACTATCTTTGCCATCTTGGATTTGGGTGGGAAAGGAGGCAGAACTGATCTGAGAGTCATTTGGATACAACAATCTATGTCATTCATCACTAGTTCATATGAAGAAAACAAGGAGAGGTGTGAATGGAGGGTGTGTGCAATATAACAAGGCTTGCAATTCTAGAGCTAACCACTGGACACGGATACCAAAGTTTACTGGTTACAACTAGTTATATGTTTACAGTTGCTGCTGCTGTTTTCACCCCTTCTGCCCCGTTCCTTGGCTGATTCTCTGGTTTTGGGAAGCTGTAGCTGTTTCACACGATGGTCAGCATCATATCTCCTGCCCCACCCCGTCACACAGAGCACAAGGTGACTCATCTACAGTATGTACAATGAGATTTGCAAGTTGCATGTTACCGCACAGAAAGACATTGCATGCAAGATGACTCCTGCTTTCAGAATTCTTTAGAATGCTATTAAAATGGCGGTTCGTTTCCTTCTTTAAAAGGCTCAGTAATCCCTGCGCAAGGAGTAAAAATGGTTAAAAATGTGCAAAAAAACCTTTCCACTTCTTCTCCTTTATAGAGACTTAAGAGTTTTCATGAGAGCCTTCTAACCACGAAACTACAACCTTATCCAGAAGTCTGCTTTCCTTGCAGGGCACATCAAGACGGGTTATGACACAGCATAGCAAGTGGCTAATTGGTTGACCATTCACCATGCATCTCCATCATGGGACCTACGAATCCATGTGAATACCACCTGTGCTACTGAGAGAGGTAGGTCTGACTCCTGGAGTTCAGATCCGTGGTCAAACTTCCTCTGAATCCAAAGGGCTTTGGATCCTGTGCTCTGGTTCAGATCTGTCTCTAGTATTGCTTAAGAGAAAGCAACACCCCTCATTTGCACAGCAGCATCCTAAAAGTTGAAAGGCTTTTTGTGCATTTAATTTAAGGTCTCGATTAAAATCAGCATTTCAGAGCTGCCGGCTGCTACGCTGCAGAAAAGTAACCTCATCTGTGACTGGAACAATGTAAGGCCTCGATGGCCGGTAGGAGCCAGCTGCCAATATTGGTTGCTTAGTTTGATTCTTTAACCTTCTGCAGATGTTAGCTAACTCCTGCTTGGAACCTGCACTTGGGACTTTGCTCATGAGCCGGCAGTGCCTGGGCCAGCTGGATAGCACACAGCGCCCAGGGGAGGAAGCTCCCTGTATCACTCTAGTGACGTCTCGGATTTACTCCATGAACAGCCTGGAAGGGAGAGATGTACATCTCTTCTGCCCAAAGGGTGTTCTCATGACTCAGCCTTTGGGGCTGAGAGGAAAGGGAAAAATGAGTAGGAAACATCTCCCCTGCAGAGGAAAAACCTTAGCATTAAGGAAGGATGACAACTGCTTGTAATCCAACGTTCATTTTTTCCACCGCCTTCATAGCGAGAAATTCATTATCACATGAAAGTAATAATGACATGAGCCCACACCAAGAGCCGGATCCAAATCTCCCTGAACTCTGCGAAGTCTGGGTCTGGATCAGAACTTTGAAGGTTGGACCCATCTAACACAGAGCACAAACTTGGAATGCCAAGCCAAGTGGCTGCAGCAGCCGTTCATGGGAGAGGCGAGCAGGGTCCGTTTTAATGCTGTGCTTCTTTTATACATGGGGAAGTCAGACATGAAAGAACCACCAGCCTGAAACTCAAGGCCCTTTTATGCCTTGTATTTCGATTGGATCCTCTGCTTCTATAAAGCCAGTGGTGACTCTGCCTTACTCCATGGATGGGAGAGACCGATGTTCAGTTAGCCATTGTAACCATCACAACACATTACACAGGAGACATCCCCAGGGGACTGAGTTTGCTGGACGGAAATCAAACCTGGTTCCTGCCACTCCACCATCAATTTGTTTGTAGGCTCTCCCTATGGCCTAATGCCCACTTTGATTTGCCTTGATTTGCCAACTGCCAGGACTGACTACACCCCCACAAGGTATTGGATGTCAATGCACCTTGGCCATTATCTGTGTGAGCTTTTCAATACAAGTAATTTGCGATAGGTTGAGCAGAGACAGCTGGGAGGTGGGGGATGCTAAAAGCCCAAATGCACGTCAGCTGGAAAGTAACTGGTAAAAATTGATTCCTTTATCCTTTTGGAAGGAGTAGGGAGACTGAGGTGACTGGGATAGAGAGCAGGAATTCCAGTTAAATACAGTCTGGGCATCAGAACAATGCAGTATCAGGAAGAGCAGAATCAAATGAGTAACCATGGAACAAACGTCCCTATAGGGAATGGGACTTATCTCACCGCTGCACCTCCTGGGTGCTTTTGTTTTTCTGGTTTCCTGTTGTGGTGGTTTCCAGTGACATGTCTGAGACAGCCGCACTGCAATAAAGGCTGCATTGTACCTTCCCCTCGCTTGATGTAATTCCACTGCTTAGATCATAATTTGTTACTATGGAAATAGCTGCGTCACAGACCAGGGACTATCAGCAACACACACTTGTTCCAAACGCAAACCCATCTTACACTAAGGCATGTCACTAGAGGAAAAGATGGAATCGGACCTGTCACTAGCTCCCACAGGTAAATCCAACTGGATTGGGAAGATCCTGGGAGCAACTGCCACCTGCGACTGCAGGGGAAGGCTGCGACACACGTTGATGGCAAGGTGGCCAAAAGGAGCAGCCAAAATGCAGCCTGCAGCCCCCAAAGTTGCGGTGTTCTACGACTACCTTCCCTTTCGTACAAAAGTGCAGCTCCCAGGAAATCCCAGAAGTCCCCGAGTGCAATGTTCCAGCCCAATGTGATACTCTTTAGTTCGACTCATGCTGAGATCCTGCAGTCTGCACAGGCCATTGCAATCTCCTTCACTTAATCCCAATCAGCTGGCAGGCCTTTGGCCCCCCAGCAAGCGACGTTCTCAGTTGGACACAGTTCGGGTGCTGCTGTCCGATGGATGTTACAGACTCCGAGATACCAAAGAGATGGGTGCAGAGGAGAGACGCTGACACCCAGGCCTAAGGATGGTTCACTACTCTGTGTCAGCTGTGCGTGTTAGGCCTGACAAACTCACCACACCTAACACACTGTTGTCACAATCTGTATCTAAAAGTTGACATCTAAGTATACAAACTGGTAACATGCTGGTCCTGAAAATCACTGTGTGGTGTACGCACAGTAAACCCACAAAGGGCTTTATAAGACATGTGCCACAAAAGTGTTCTGAATATGTATTTGGCCTGCGGTGTTTGAGCCACGCCTGTTCCAGACAAAGGACTGTGGTTCCACTTACTTGAATGTGTCTCCAATGTCATTTAGGCAAGATGTGACCAAAGACAAGGAAAAGGACATTTACAGACAAGGTAAATAAAGCGCTCAGGAGAGCAAGTTGGACAAGATGACACTTAATCTCAACATGGGGTTGAGACAGCACCCTCCAGGAAGCCTTCCTGCCTCTTGAAGCAGGATGAATGAACTGTGGGATGACAGCCTAGCATCTACACCACGGCAGGAGAGAGAAGCTTGGGCTGCGCTGACTTTTCAAAGAACACATTTCAAAGGTTTACTGGGGCTATAAAGACAGGGTGGGTGAACTTCAAACAATAAGTAATTGAAGGAACTGATTGGGTATAATATCATTGTATTGTAAAAGTGTAGCAAGCAAGGTCTTTCAGGAAAGCCTGTGACACACTGGTGATTAATATCAGTGTGAAATGTATTCATTAGCACTACATGAGGGATTATGGATATTCACTGCCATTATCCTTTAAAGTCTGGGACCAAACACAGGGAGAAACAGGTTTTCTCCCGGACAGGAGGGAAGGTATCTGCCTGTTTCCAATGCAAATTAAGTATTATAGAATCAAAACAATGGAAGTCCTATTTACATTTGAATCAGAGACGGCATGGGAAGTCAACTGGAAGGGAAGACCAGCATGGAGAAAGCAGCAGAAACAGGAAGCCATCCTGGTAGCCACCACAGAATGTTGGATCCTTCAACCAAAGCAGCTGAAGTCCCCGAGAAACCTGCTTAGGGAAAGACTGTAACTTGCTGAAGTTCATTTTCAGTCTCAGAAGCACATTTTTACTTTCGTTTGCTTGTAACACTGAAAACTATGACTTTTTGTTTAATACACGTGTTTTACTTCTACTATAAATCCAGTTTAGTGCTGTGATTGAAAGAAGAGTGTTTGTGAAACCCCAATGAAATCGATGGGCTGCTCTTTAAAGGAGCAATGAACAATAACATCTGTGTGTCCACTGAGAGGGCTGGACACTGCAGGGGAACGTCTCTAGGGAACTCGGGAGCTGGGGTTTGCTGTTGTTACCTGCAAGGCCAGGTTTGGACTGGCAGAGTCCTGAAGAGTTTGCTGGCAAGGCAGACAAGCTGGTGTGTCAGTTGTCACACAGCTTAGCAGTAGGCAGACTCACACTTGTGGAGGCTGAGAGGGGTATCACAGTAACTCATAATTCTGGGGACCCCAGCAAATTGCCACCCTGGCGTAGTGGACACTACTGGGCAGACAATGTGGGGAACATTTGGGACTGGAGGGTGTTGGGGGGTCACCCTGCAAAAAGTAGCTGGGCACTGGAAGCCAGGGTATAACCTGCAAGCTTGTAGGCTGGCTGTTGGGATCAGGGTTGTCAAACACAGCTTTGAAGGCACCCAGCGTCGCAGGGCAGATGGTGACATAACCCGCCCCCAGAGACGTGGTTTCACATTTTTTGGAAACTGCCTTTATCACTGCAACTTACCTTACACAACACAAAGGAATGGGCTTAACGTTTGAGCTTCAGGTACCAGCTGCGCACACAGAGCCCCACAGGAAAGAGCAGATGCCCGTATCCTGTCTGTGGGAGATGCTCCCCTGTTAGTTTGTTGTAGACTGTTCCAGTTCACAGTGCTTTTAGGCTAAGCCACTGGCCTTTCTGGGTCTGGATTTGTCTGGTTATGAATGCTGTCCCTGCTGTGCTCACATTCGCCGTTCTGGGAACACAGGCCTGCTTGCCTGATGAGACACAGTTCAGAGTCTGAAGCAAACCCTCAGACGCAGGGAACCACGGCGTGAAAGAGGCCGTGCTTTCAGGGAAGGCGAGCAACAGAGTCGTTATCTCCCAGTGCCACTACGCCCTCCCACGAGGGGCACACACAGGCCTCAGCACCAGCAACTGACTGACTTCGATAGGAGTTATGGACTCGGCACTGCGTGAGCTTGTAACGTACCACACCACACCCGCACCCCAGGGGACCTTTACAGTTACTACCCTCCACTAGGCTCCTATATCACAAAAATCTAAACAATGTAACCCATACCGCCCTCCCCAAGGCCCTGCCTGGGAATCTCCATACACTGCTCTATTTATACAGGGGCCAACGGCAGGAGAAAGAAAAGCACCCTCCTGAATCCTGGTGTCCGCTCTGAAGGGAAGTCAGGGGTGGCGCAAGGATGAGTTAACTTTGAGTCAAATGCCGGGCATACGGCGATGGCCCGTATGTGCTGCAACAAGCAATGCTCAGATGAGAAGGCAAATTGACTTCTGCGTAGCAGCAGCCATATTCAGTGCGGGTTTGGAGGAAGAATGGAAGGTGAAGGGAGTGCCCAGAGAGCGAGAGCGAGCAAGCCTGAAAGCCAAGAGAGGGAGGAAAGTTTTAATTTATACTTTAAATTGTTACGTGCACAGAAAAAACAACACAGGAAGCTTCCCACGGAAACTCCCTCACAGATCTGATCTGCTGCTGTGCTGCTCATTTCCACCATTTGGTCAATTCATCCAACTTGATCTCCCCCACGCCGGTACATCCACGTGCCCTCTTCCGCGCCTTCATCCTGCTGACGATGGACCGCGCTGCCGGGCTCTCAGACATGCTCCCACGTTCCACACAGCTGGAGCAGCAGTAGCCAAGGCCTGGGCAGCCAGCTGCGCGAGTGCCAGCTGCTCCATAACCAGGAAAGGCACCCCTGCCAAACGGCTCTCCCCAGTGTGGTTTTATCTCGATTAGCCTCCACCCTGAGGCCTTCTGGCACATTGCAACATCAGAAGCCGCTACATAAAGGGACGGGGAGCTGCACCGCTGCTCTTTGTGGATTTGGATTTTTAAAAGAAATCTGACAGTTTTAAATTCACCTGTCATCTCTAGCACCTTTCGCCAAAGGATCCTAAAGCACCCGACAACGATAAATGCAGCCTCGCCACCCCTGTGAGATAGAATTATAGCCCTGGACAGAGGCAAGGTCACAGCAAGTGCGTAGCAGAGGTCAGGACACCACTCTGCTCATTAAGATTATTAGTGGATTTTCTGTAGTTAGCATCTTTCATCCCCCGTTGGCTTTCGGGTTGGTTTCCGGTGCGTGCGCAGCAAGCAAGATTTGCATCGTGCCTGTAACAGCCCCTTACTGAAGCAGATTAGTTTGGACAACCAGGACCTGCCCTAAGCTAAGAAGGCACTTGGCAGCACCCCCAATCACTGCCTCCTTTTCTCCTCCCACCAACCCAGCTGGCGCTCATCTGGGTCCTGTCCTCTTTCAAAAGCTTCTTCCTCGTTTCCGGTCAGTCATGTACAGCAGCAGCTTATTTATCAAACCTCCCAGACTCCTTTGCACTAGTGGAAATGGACCTCAGAACAGGTGCCACAACCACCATGACACAAGGATTCTGGGGAGCAACTGAGCTATGAAGGTGCAAGCCGGGATGCAGCTGAAGAGAAGCCAACACCCCCTCTGGGATGGGGGAGTTGGAGGGCAGATACAGAAGCTGAAGAGAAGCAGTCTGGCCTACCCTGTGGGTAAGCCCAACTAGCCCAGTGCTATTCTGGCAAGTCCAGTCAGTGGGGACACTGCTTCACTGCTACCCCTGCCAGACCTATTTATTCAGGCTCTAGGCAGGAACAGACAAGACAGCCAAAGTAGCACATCAGACCCAAAGGCACGTGGGCTGACAGAATAAATACGCTGGCAAAAAGGGCAGAGGAAGAGATTACAGAGACGAACCTAGCTGGAGGATACTACATCTAAAATACAATCCAGATAAGTAATGGGGCAAGCAACATACGTCAGAGAAGGACTCGGCGGGTTCTCCCTCCATGAGGATTGGCTTCATAGCTGGGAAAACATCTCATCAGACAAGCTTAGGGCCAGTGGCCTAGTTAGATGACATCAAGCTTCCTTCCTTCCAAAGATCTCCATACACGTACCTGCAATATGGAAAAAGGGCACCAGGAGGACTGAAGCAGGGCTACTGGCTACTGGACCAGGAAGCCCCCTCCGCTCCATTTTCCAGTGTGCAGTGCTAAGTTAGTGCAGTGGTTGAGAAGCTTGTGAGCCAAGCTCATTACAAGATGACAGCAGTTTGTCAATCAGCTAAGATTCCCTCTCTCCCCCCACAGCTCAACTTGACTCCCCTGCCCTCCCTTCCTGACTCAAAAACATTTCTCCACCTTTTTACTTCTTCTAAAAACCCTAAGACTTCCTGTCACACCCCCTCTTCCTTTTGAGATGGTATTTGGCTCCTCTCCAGAGCTTCATAATGCTGCTCTGATCAATAGCCTCTACAGTGCTCCTAGACCCTGATGGTCCAGGGCACTGGACATGGAGATCCTCAGAATAGGATTGCCAACTCTGACTGAAGCTATTCCAGGAGATTCCACCCTCCCCCCCGAACCTGAAAATGTCATTTTCTTAAAATATCCAATTAAAATCTCCCAAATTGTTTTCAGTAGTCACTGGGCAATTGATGCCGATTCCAGGCCAATCCTGGAAGGTTGGCAACCCTACTTCAGACTATGTGACAGTTCAGTGCATCAACTGAATTCTTCTACATGATCACTTTTGGTGACATTTAAGTGGAAGAAGAGTCAGACTAGAATGAATCTGAATCATCCCATTTTGGACACTATATTGCAAGACATTGTGCTAATGCAAGATAACTTGGTCCCAACCGGCCCTGCATCCAGTCACATACTAGGATATACAGGTGCTTAGATACAAGGATGATCAGTATAGGTGACTCACAAATACTGAGGGTAGACAGAACTTTACAGTGGGTTGGTTGAGTATATATTCCTTCAAAGGGAGCAACGCACCACACACAGACTGTTACTCGCTCATCCCAGTGTGGCAGAAATGTAGAGATTCCCTATTTATGGTGTTAATCTTCGGAAACGGGGCAGTCTTCATCCCAGACGGCGAGCCAAATCTGTACGCTGAGGCCTCACATACTCGAGTCAATATGGAAGTTAACACCTGATAGACAGGAAGGGTTGTGATCAAATTCCGTTGTTTTATGGTGACAAATTAAGAATCCCAATATGCATCAAGCAGAGGGGCTTTGATTTTAGAGGCATCAAGTGGACATAAATTTGTGGGGCCCAAGAGACAATATAAGAGAATTTTCCAAATTGTCAGGCAAACAGCATCTGTGTGATAATTTCAGCAAATGGGGACACAGGCTTTCGCCCTGTGTGGAGTTGTAATGTGGCCCTCGAGGGTTTGGGATTGGAAGATGGGACTTTTGATAAAGTCAGACTCTTCTTTAGAATGCCAGGTGGTTTAGTGGGACTAGTCACCTTGAAATAAGGGATGCATTGGGATATCAAGTGCTCTCGTTCAAGCAGTCTGCTGGCACGAGAACACTCTGGCAGGTTTATGAATATGTTCTCCAGCTGAAGTGGAAAGTGAGGGACATCCTCCTGTTTCTTCCCTCGTCTCCTGGGGCTGAGAAACAGCACCACAGAATCACCAGGTACATTGCCAGGAACTGTTGGCATAGTTTAATCCCATTTGAGTGGCATGAGATAAGAGAAACCATCCACTGAACCCAAAGTCTGGGACATGAGGCCATGTAGGGAGAGCCAGGCTTAACTAGCTATTTTTCAGATTAATACCCCTCCCCAACCTTCCACCATAGTTTTTCTTTTTTTCTTTTTTTAAAGCAACAAGTTCATATTCTGCACAAGAAACTGTAGTGGAGCAGGATTATTGGTCAACTTTCTATAATAGCCACGTGTGCATTTTCTCAATGCATTTCCTGAATCCAACCCTACATTGATAACTGCTTTTCTTTCTACCCTGTCTAGTTTATCCCCCTGGTGAAATACATGGACACAAAGCAGAGAGTGAGGAGAAGCCAAAAGTTTCCATTTTATGGATCTGTACTGATCATGCTAAGCCAGCTGTTTGTGCAACCAAACCCCTTTGCGAATGGGGAATGAAACAAACTCAGCATGTGATTTCCTTACATCTGTAGAAAGCACCCGTCATGTAGCATGGTTTGTAGATCCCATGAAAGTACTTGTAGTGTAATTAATATTTAAACATAGTCTTCACCTCCCTCCTATCTTCCCCAAACACTGAGCATCTCTCTCACGCAGATCCTAAAGGGTTAAACTGGCTTATTTCACAGCCTAAAAGGTGGTGTGCGTGTGTGTGTGTGTGTGTGTGTGTGCTGGGGGTGGAGTGGGGTGGACATTTGGGGCGGGAGGCTGAAAAAAATTTAAACCAGAAGAAATAAAAGCATTTGTTCCTGCTAACTTGGGGCAATAGTCATCACATCAGCAGGTGAAGTCTCTTCTTTAATATGGTGGGGCAGCCTAAGAAGACTATTAATCCCAGCATGCAGTGCTCCATCTTGATCTGCATACAAGCTCACGCTCGGTACAAGGACAGGGGCTTTGCATGCTGGGACCTGTAGTCTGGCACAGGCCATGTCATTGTATTTAAATACAAAGTAGGTGCAGAGCTCTGGGGCACCAGACCCCTTACAGGCAATGCTCCCAGTTGGGCAAAGTTTGAGCAGCTGTGCTTGACATGATGAACACTGCCCCAGAGGATGAATATGATGAAGATGTTGGTGTTCGTATGAATACTACACTATGTAGTCCCAGTCTATAAAGTTTTAGTCAGCAGTCTGAAAGCCTGTATTAATATAGCCCTTTAAAGGGACACTGTCAAATAATTTTAGTTCAGAATTTTACCTTTTTTTTTTTTTTTGGGTAAGATTTAGCCACATTCCCCACTCACTACGCCCAAGAATCAAAAGCCAGCTTGTCTCTACACATATTGTTTTGTGAGAGCTCCTCTACACATATTGTTTTGTGAGAGCTCCTCTTCTGCCTAGTTATTCCCAAAGTGGAGCATCATTTCTGCTGGCATCATAGATGAAATGGGCACACAACAGCTGACTATTTGTGCTTCTCTAGAAACGTTTGGGAAAACTTCCACCTCAATAGTTGCCAAGTGATTAAAAAGGGCTAGATCAATAGGGGAATATTTGGTTTCCAAAAGTCTCGGAGGATTTGCAAAGGGCAGTTAGCACTTACAGATGTAAAGTGCTATAAACAACTGCAACTTATCCTCACAATGTCCTGTGAGGTAGGTAAGTATTCTGCCATTTTACAGATTGGGAAAACACAGTTTAAGTGATTTGCTCAAGGCCACCCCAGCGAGTGGTGGAGCTGGGATCTAGAACCTAGGAGCCCCTGTGCTCTAATCCTGTGCTCTGACCACTAGATTATGCGGCATCTTGCCATACACAGAGTAAAAGCCAACAACGATTAAAGCTATTAAAAGCAGCTGACAGTGTCCTTTTAAAGATTCAGTTGACTGCATCTAACTTTTACGCAAGGATTTTATATACTCCAGGAAGATGAAATTTAAGCATATGTGTTGCATTCTGAAGGAATCCCCAGAAGAAGTTTAAACTGGAAAATGGTTTCGTTTTCCTCCAATATTTTCATCACCAAAACCTGAAGCAAGCACTAAAAGCAAGGCTGGTAGTCTCTGTCCCTCCTGACAAAGCGGAAGAATATGCAGTTTCCTGAACACGTACAGCGTTGTGCAAAGACAACTGTTCCTTCATTACTGGCACCACCGTAACACAAGCTACGGCTGGCTCAGAATAGGGCAGAGGTGGGATGACAGCAGTTTCCCTTGTGCGTCTCATGATGGGAACCTGCTCAATCCTCTTGTTGCTGGAAATTGCCTATCCTGCTAACATATGGCAACACTAAATGCACAGACGTACAGTGTCGGTAAATCTCTTCTGTAGGAACTAAGAGGCTCAAAGTCAAGATAACATGAACCTCTGTGTACTGTAAAAACCATGTGCTTTCTTCAACTCGCTTTTTTGGTACGGACGTTAAGACTGTATCATTATGATTCTTCTTAGGTATATACATATTTTTTACTAAAATGGACAAGGACTGTGATTTTTGCCAGCAGCTGGGCCCCAAAAATTCCCCTTAAACATTGGAGACAAAACCCAATAAATATGACTGGATTGAATTAATGGATATGGTATGTTTACTCCTGGGAGTAAAATGAATCCAGGAGGGGCATGGATGGATTGTGAACAGAATTGTATCTGTTTGGTGCTAATCTCATATGGAAATAACAGTAGGTTACATCAGATCTGTGACATGACAGTCCAAGTAAAGTTTGGTATTAACCCAGAATGAAATGCCACTTACATGTTCTGTTTGTGTGTAACTGATTCCTAGGGTATATTAATCCTTGCCAGCAGCACTGCCATAGTCTAGAATACTCCACTCTGTTCCTATTCATGTACAATTTTGGTTGGCACAAACTGATCAGTTTCAGTGAATGAATTAAAAATTGACCTTTCCCCAGGTTAGAAAGACCTTACATCTTAGACTCAGTTGAACTCACAGTTGGATTAGTTGTGACGGATAGGATTAACTGCAGCCACATCTGATCCTTCTCAATCCAGTACATCCACCTTACAAACCATACCCAGAGCCTGCCCAGACCCAGGGATCACTGGACCCGTTTGCATTAGCTTCCCAGACCAGCCGATTGCTCAGGCTCCAGCATGGCACTTGGAGCAGCTTATGTCTGTTAACCATAGCTTAAAATAACTCATCAATCAATCATAAAATGGAGTTTTGGTTTCTCCTGGCTCCATGAACACAAAAAGAGGTGCACGTCCTACCATAGGAGGAAGCAATGGCTGTTAAGTTTTACAGTTATAGTGGAAAGCACTGATCACTGCCTGCCGTCCTCATTACTGGATGTGGCAGGCGGTGGAGGAGGTGGCTTGGCAGCACATGCAGGTGGGGTTGACTGATTTAGGGGGGATTAGGTCGAGGTCCTCATCGTCTGGGATCTCATCTAACCGATAGCCATCCTTTAGCAGCTGGATGTTCAAGTCTTGGTTGATCTGCTGCAGACAAAGAGACAAACAGTCAAATACTTGAGACTCCCCGCCCCCCAATGGTGCAGAATGGGAGGATGTTTCCTGAACATGTGACATATTTGCCTTTCATTCCCAGCTGCCAAACATCCCAGCAGTGAAAAATATCCCACCAGAGTCACAGCTGCATCCCCAGGTGCCACACCCTTTCAATTCCCTCTCAACTCAAACAAGAGGCCTGGAACGCTTCCAAATGCCCTCCTCTCACCACCACTGGATCAAAGCAGACTTCCTTCCCAGCTGTCAGGAGTTCAATTCCAGACCCCTTTTCTGCTGCTGAAAGCCTCTCGCTTTCCCTGCCTCACCGGGTACGCCTACACTGGAGTGGGAGTGTGATTCCCAGCTGGGGCAGATATACACATACTAGCTTTGATCGAGGGAGGGTGCTAAAGACAACAGTGTAGCCACAGCAGCACGACTGGTGGCTTGGTTAGCTGCCCGAGTACGTTCTCTAGGGTCTTGGACAGGATTATACGCGGGTGGCTAGCCCATGCTGCTGCCGCTACGCTGCTATTTTTAGTGTGCTAGCTCGATCATCAAAGCCGTGCATATATGTCTCCTCGAGCTGAAAATCACTCCAGCAGCTGCAGCGTAGAGGTAGTCAGAGGCTATGTCTACACTACCGCCAGATCGATGCTCCGGCGATCGATGCACCGGGGGTTGATTTAGCAGGTCTAGTGAAAACTCGCCAAATCGACCGCAGATTGCTCTCTGGTCAACACCGGTACTCCACTACGAACGAGAAGAGTAAGGGAAGTCGACAGGAGAGTGTCTCCCATCGACCCAGTGCAGTGTAGACACCGCAGTAAGTTGACCTAAGTTACGTAGCTGGAGTAGTGTAACTTAGGTCAACTTACTGTGGTAGTGTAGACATAGCCAGAGTGATAAGTGGCCACGTGAACTTATCAAGTCTCGTGCATTACTTTAAGAGCTCCTGAGCTTCGAACTTCAAACGTGGGCCCCAGCACAGGGCTGGCTGCCTGGCAAACTGCATGGCCAGGGCAGGGAGTTCTGCACAACGAGAGAGCTGCTAATTGAGGCTGCACGATGCCACTGTATATTTTTTTCTTGGAGGAAGGGAAAAAAAGGATGAGAGGGAGGATGGCTGCCAGTGGAAAGAACTCTACTCAGTGCAATTCTGGTCCACCTGTTGGCAAGGGGGTTGCCCCCTCTGGTTCGTTAGTGCAAAGTTTAATTCTAAAATGTACCATTAAAATAAGAGTTTCCGAGGGAGATGTCCTCCTAACCCTGCTTTTAACAAAAGTTTTTTTTATTTAAAAAAGGGGGGGCTTATTGCTCAGAGCTTGCCAAGTATGAACCGAGAGTGAGTCCCTGAAGCCAACATGCGTACACGACGAGTACTGTCTCACAAGTACACCACTCTTTAGAAGAGTATGTTTGAGTTTCTCATGCAGCAATAAGGAGCCAATATTTATACTGCACCTTTCTCAAATAGTTACATGAACTATGCACAGGGGTTTATTGCAGCCATCTCTACGTGCAGCCATGTTGTGGGACAAACCGCTCTTCTTTACCAATGCACAAAAGCAACGTACAGCAGCTTAGGCCAGCAAGTGAAGAATATTGTATCGAACTGAAACTCCAGGAGATGCTTGCAATAAGGAGAGCTGGAATTGGGCCAGGACACCAGGACTCAATCCTCACCTCTTTAAGAGAGTGCGGGGGAGACCTTGTTTTTTACATCTCAGATCTTGACTATGCAGGGAAATTGATTGAAACAGCTCCCAATGTGGAGACGCCGATTCCGAACCAAGAGTGTCCACATGATTCCAGAACAGCTATAGTGCTTTAAATTCGCACCCTACGTTATTCCAGAATAACTTCCCTGTGCAGACAAGACCTTGTTTAAAAAAAGAACCTCAAGCAGCACAGCACCTCACACCAAGCAGGGGCATTGTGTTAGCATTGATCCAGAAGGAAGAGCTACTGAAATCACCACCACTACCCGTGGTCCATAGGTGTTCCTTTGAGGTCTCCCGATTCAAATACTGATCTGGCCTGGCCTTGCTTCGCTGACCAGATCTGATTGCACGACTGTAACAGTGTGCTTTGTTTGGGGACCCAGATACATTCCAGATTTCTTGACTTGACCCTAGCTCCCAGCTGTCTCTTGAAGGTTTGATTTTGGTTTGCCCAAAGAAAGGATTGAAGGAGAAGCAGTTTCCAGTGGCCTCCATGTGAAAATGGGCTGCCCAACACTCTAAGCGTAATTTGATTCTTTGGTTGGGGAAAATATGGACCAGTGGCTGAGCAATTGATTCACTACAGATGTTTGAAATGTAGTAGGAAATAATGTTGAAGAATCAACAATACTGAACTCTCAGTCTTTTCCAAAAAGGAAGAGATAGCAAGAACTTCTCTACAGGTTCTTCTTGGAATTTCCCTTGCCCCAGTTTTGTGGGGGCCTGATCACAATGCACAAAGTGACCTGACATTCACAGCACACGTCAACATTCCTCTTATATAGACAGCTCTGAACAACCACTACTGTGGCATCCCAGGGACTTCCTGCACTTGTACTCGTCAGTGGATGGCCATCAAGTCTGCCACTGCCTCCAATCTAACACGTTTGCATCTGTTGTGCCACGGCACCGTATATTGGAGGTCTGCCAGCATGGAATGCAAATTCTGACAACTATGGGATAAAACTTCAGCAGTGCTAAGATCACACGTGAGACCATCCCGTGGGGAAAATTATGCCTATCTCAAATGGATGAGTGGAGAAAGCCAGTTAGCTCAGCTAGGGGAGAAGCATCTGCCATCTTAAAAAAAAAAATGAACCTTGGAATAAAGTGTTGCTACTAAATTCTTTGCCCAGCTCCATTTTGGAGTTTCTTGCTTCGATAATTAATATCTATGGCAAGGCAGGCAGAAAAGATTGTAACTCACCTCAGCTGAAGAATATCCTGAAGAGGAATATCTGGACATGTCAAAGTCATCATCACTGTGGGGAAGACAAGATACAGCAAGGGGAAGGAAACAGTTAAAGAGCCTTGTTCTCTCTTTAGCATCTTGCCTTTCTATATTTTGTCCCTATCGTGAATCTTAACTCCAAGCACAGAGAAGTTTATATACGTATGTAGCAGCTTTCATCAACACATCTCAAAGTACTCCACCTGCCCCAGTTTTAAAAAGTCTGAAAATGAATATTTGCACACCCATTTCACATCTATGGAGACAGGCAGACAGGTTAAGAGACTTACCCAAGGTCACAGTAAGTCGGTAGAAGAACGAGCGCGAGCGGTGCAAGCAGGGGCCTGGCAGCTCAGGACTCCTGAGTTTCAACACTACACTCCTTGCAAGAAACAATGCAAGATACTGATATACAATCTAGCTGTTAATTAACACTTTTCATACCTGTCTGTATCCAGTGCTACCAGTGGCTTTTCATCTGGGCTCTGATCTAACGATGAATAGCCTTTATTGGGAACAACCAGCCTGAAAGAAGTAAAATTTTCCATTAAGCACAAAATTAAACTCAGAACCATTTAACACTTGAGAGAAAGTCCGAATGTAGCTAGGCTATTGAAGAGACCGTTCTCATTCCACAGAACGTCATTTTCTTTGAACAATCCTGTCTTGTTCATGAAGTTGTTTAGATTGAGAGTGGTAGAAAGAAATAATAGATATGCCAGTAACTCATTTTTTACCGTGAAATGGAACCAAGGTTTGTCTCTAGTTAGCTGCCAGGCCAGTTTTCGCAGACGACTGAGCTAGCCGTGTCTTGGAAGTGCACTCCTCCCACACGGAAGGATACAGCTGGTACTTTCTCGTGTTTCACTAGGATTGCTTGTGATGTACAAATGCTTTTTGGTAGCAGTAAAGGGATTTCATTAGCCAATAAGCAAATGTAATGAGGAGCCCTCAGAAGGCAGTGGCCGTCAGTACCCCTAATATTTGAAATGGGTGACTCTCTGGCCTTATGGAACTTAGCCCTTGTCCACCTGAAATGGAGATGTTTACATGAGGAAATCATTAGATAAAACCCAGGAGATTTACCAGGCCATTCATAGTAATTAATCTGCCAGGGGTTTAAGAGTTCGTATACCAACATTCAGAAACTGTCCTAGGACAATAATCCAATACTGGCCAGCAGTTTGGCAAGATATACAGGAGGGACACCTGGGGGGGAAAGATGGGTTTTAAGGCTTGGTCTGAAGGAGAGAGGTTTCTGATGGACAAGTGGAAGGCTGCTCCAAATGTTGAGGGAAGAACAAAAGGAGTAGAGATGGAACTGGAATAAGGAGACACCTAGAAACTGCTCCTTTTCACAGTGATTTTCCTTAAAACTGTTTCTTTTAGCATAATAATTAAATTGATACCATAATAATTAAATTGATTGTAGTGTAAGAACCCAAACAGACTAGAATATTTTACATTTCATTATTTTATAGTGGCTTTTGGGATCATCAGATATTTCATGAAGACTGAATACAAGTCAATATTGTTAATCAACATGAGATTTAAATAACAGAATGTAGATTCAAGATCTTCCTGGAAAGAAAGCTGGTTAATTTCCTTGGGGACTTACTGCACACAACACACAAACCACCACTCTTCTGCATAACTGAACTGCAGAACCTCGGCCTTCGTTTAAAAAACACGGCATTGCTAGCCATGCAATTGAATAGAAAATCTTAAAAAACACTGACCAAATTAAACTAATGGAGCAATAGCAATGTATGCAGAGGGCAGAAACAGGAATAGAGGTGTGAGCTGTCCCCCTTCTTTTCAGTGGTGAAACTCCGTGTTTCCTCAAGGGTGTATAAATGAAGACAGGTAGGCTTTTAACTACACATGCTGCAACTGTAGGATGGGGCCCAAGATTAGTTCAATTTTCCTGAAACGTCCAGCTTTCAAGAGTTTGGGAGGTGCAGGGTTAATCTGAGCCTAAAGAGGATAGTTAATTCTACCGGTACAAAAAGCTCCAGCTGCAAATGTTCCAGCTTCCCTCCTGGCAATTTTTTACAAAGCATGTATGGCATTGGGAATACAAATGTCTGCCATGCGCTGAAGATTGACAAAGACAGGGAAGAGTATAATACATTCTGCAAGTTTGTATCAAAGCATGCATGTGGAATCCCACACGGATTGTATTATTCATTTTCTTCCTGAATTCATTAAGAACCCCCCATTTAAAAAAAAAAAATTAATTAAAAGTTGCGCCAGAATTTCCAGTCTGCTGCACCAGTGAGCTGCAGAAAACAAGGGACCCTGGCCCTGCTGCAGGATTTAGGTCTTGTTTCCATAGCACACAAGGGGCCTTTCTACTCCTGAAAAATGTTGGAGGTAGAAGAAGCGATGATGCTTAAGGTCACTAACTGATCCTACAATCAGCTAGAGAGTCTAACTGAGCCTCAGGAAGGAGCAGAGAGAAAAGAAAGCCACGCAAATGAAACAGGAGAAAGAGAGTGTGGAAGATGGCCTGACTGAGGCAAAGGAATGAACAATCTTGACAGAAAGAGGATGACTGGATAGTGCAGGAGACTGTTTACTGGATACAGAGTACCAAAGAAATCACTTTAAGTTGTTACCATCTGATGGTTTGTTGGCCTAGGTTAAGCAAGTTGGTATTTTCAGTCCAGTCCTTAGTGGACAGATGCTTGCCACAGGGAAAACCAACCACCACTCAGCACCAGTGGTGAGCTGGAGCCGATTCGCACTGGTTCACGCGAACCGGTTGTTAAATTTTGAAGCTGGTTTAGAACCGGTTGTTAAAGGCGTGGTGAAGCTCAGGCGGGACGGACAGGATGTGGCCCGCGGGACCGTCCTATCCGTCCCGCCTGAGCTCTTGGCTGGGGAGGCTCCCATGTGAATTTTTACTTACCTGGCGCCACTCTGAGCCTTCAGCGGCACTTCGGCGGCAGGTCCTTCAATTGCTCCAGGTCTTTGGCGGCATTTCGGCGGCGGGTCCTTCAGTGCCGCCGAAGACCCGGAGGGACTGAAGGACGTGCTGCCGAAGACCCGGAGCGAGTGAAGGAACCGGTTCTTGAGCTTCTGGCAGCTCATCACTGCTCAGCACCCTTGCCAAGTCTCAGAGAGGCAAAGGCCTGACAAGACTCAATTACCCTTTCGTCCACAAAGGAGGGCTGAGACAGGGTGGTGAGGGGAGATCAAGTGTTTATAACATTCTTAAGGAAGAATAAGAAACACAGAAGAGTGAAAAGTTATAATGTGGATAAAGCAAAAGAGAAAAAAACGACTAGGTCAGGAGCAGGAGATTTGATAAAAGGGAAAAAAAATTACACCAGTCAGCAGAGAGCAACATAATCTTTTTCAGTATTTGCACTCCGCTGAGACTGAAGCAAGTTCACAGAAGAGTTAAGGAATTGTTAGACACTGGATATGGAGCAATAGCTGCAGTAAGATCATAACAGACATTAATGCAATTTTTAGCGAAAATAAGCTACTTTAACCATTTCACAGGCATTTTATGTTCCTAGGGCTTGAGTCATCAGGGCAAGGTGTGGGAAGGTAGCTCCCTGGTGGGGCTGCTGATCTTAGGGCTTTGTTCCTCAAGATCCCACAGAGTGAAGTAAGTGGAGGGGTGTGCGAGACGTAGACTAGCCGGACTGCAGGACACTGCGGCAGATGTCTGGGAGGGATAGAGTTTTCCTTGAATAGTTTCCAACGCGTCTGTCAGTAGCTGGCCCCAAACAGTTGCCCTCCCTCTCAATTTGCAGCTTTTTTGCACACTGAAGCAACCACCCACCCTGACAACATGAGTCACTAATACTACATATAGGTCCCTATGTCTGCCACCTCCCCCATCCAACCTTCCTCACTTCCAGTTTAAATCCTGACTCCAGTGCTCCATATTCTCATTTTTTTCTTAAATTTGGCAAGCAACAGGGCTTCCACCACATCCTCAGGGAAGCTAATCCACAGTCTAATATTTCAAAGTACAGGCGAGTTGCATCTTACGCAGGGGGTTAGGTTCTAAAGTCAACGCGTAAGGAGAAAATTGCATATAGTCAAAATTACCCTTGAAAATCCCTTAAATCACCCACACAGTACAGTACAGTATACTGTACATGGTTTTGTGTATGCTGTACAACCCTGTACAGCAGGGGTTGGCAACCTGCGGCACGCGAGCTGATTTTTGGCGGCACTTCGCTGCCAGCCGGGGTCCCGGCCGCCGGCCCCACTCAGCTCGCTGCCGGCCTGGGTGAACGGAACCCAGGGCCGGCAGTGGGCGGAGCGGTCCTGGCCGCTGGCGCTGCTCAGCCCGCTGCCAGTCTCGGGTTCCGGTCGCTGGCCAGTGTAAATGTAAAATGTATTATTGGCATGCCAAACCTTAAATTAATGAAGACTTGGCACGCCACTTCTCAAAGGTTGCTGACCCCTGCACTAGAATCCACTCAGCGTGGTAAGATGCTCACACTATGGGTGTGACTACACTACCCGCCGGACTGGCGGGCAGCGATCGATCCAGAGGGGATCGATTTATCGCAACTAGTCTAGACGCAATAAATCGACCCCTGAGCGCTCTCCGGTCGACTCCTGTACTCCACCGCCAGGAGAGGTACGCGGGAACGGAGACCGATTGAGGGAACAGCAGATTCACGTCTCCCATCTCACGCTCACTCCGGGACATATGCTCATTGAGTGGAATGGTGGGCGGAATTGTTCTTTTTTTTCAATTTTATTTATTTTTCTTTTTTTTGCCAAGCGCGTATAGTTGAATTTGCATAAGTTAAATGTGCGTATGATGCGACTCGCATGTAGCAGTTTTTCCCGATATCCAGCCTTGACTTGGGAAATGCTCGGATACTATGATGAAGGGTGTATAGAGACAACCCAAGTTAACTTTTCCTACATTCCATTCCACCCTAGTTACATTTGCTGCATCTCTTGCTAGCAACGAAGGGCTTTGAGACTTCTATACAGTTTTGAGCTTCCAAACAAACTAGAAACAATGTGATATGTTCTGCAGCCATCAAAGTTACTTAAAAATAAAACTCTGGCGTGATTTACAATTGCCGCTGCGGGTGCTTGAGATTTTTTTCAGCAAAGACAGGTTTCAGAGTAGCAGCCGTGTTAGTCTGTATCCGCAAAAAGAAAAGGAGGACTTGTGGCACCTTAGAGACTAACACATTTATTTGAGCATAAGCTTTCGTGAGCTACAGCTCACTTCATCAGGGTAGCTCACGAAAGCTTATGCTCAAATAAATGTGTTAGTCTCTAAGGTGCCACAAGTCCTCCTTTTCTTTTTTCAGCAAAGAATCTCTCATCAGGTGGATGTGTAGCACAGAGAGAGGATCTAACCTAAGGTTTCCATTCTATTCAACATATGGTGAACTAGACAACGTTCTCATCTGCCAGTAAGCATCCAGGTTTCACCAACATTCTGAAGTTGTCTTCACTGTAATTCTACGCTGATGATTGGCTAGGTATAAACGGCACCCTTCTGGTGGCACTCAAACTCTTCCCCTCAATGACTGTCCCCCTCCCTGATACTCAGTGGTGTTCCAACTCATTAATACTCACTGAGTGAGGTTCTACTGTACTGGACCTTGGACAGACAAAACAAAATGGGATCCAAGAAAATATACAATCATGAACTTTTTTTTTTTCCAGTTGACTAGTGCCAGCAACACAAACTAAATATTGTCAGTTATCTGTGAGCGTGAGCAGCTCTGAGAAAGTTTGGTCATGCTGTTTAGAGCCCAGAGGAAATATATGGCAAAACGCACACAGACGGGCAATTCACAGGCCTTTGTTAAGTCAACCGATATTTGGAAGCATTTGAATTCAAAAAGAGCAGCAAAATTACTGGGATAAAACCAGCCATGTCAGAGATAAGCCCTAAATCAGGGTGATGTTCTTTTGAAGCAGTACTGTGCAATCTCCTATTCATAGGATTACAAGGTGTTTTGGATTACCAGGAACATTGCAGTCAATCAGACTGGACCTCGGGTTTAGTCCTGCTTTCAATAAAGACCACCCAGTCTGCCAAGGTACCCCAGCAGCTCTCCTGGATGGCTGTACCTTGACTCTGACTCCCCAAAGCAGCACACAGAGTCTGTGGCTTGCCAGACCCTGAGAGAGCCATCATTACTGTTGTGTGAAGTCAGCTCCGCATGATGACAGTGCCAGTCCCCAGGGAAGTACACCGGGGATGGGTGGTGCACTGCATACATACTTGAACATTATGAAATCCTCTACCTTGTTCGAGCCATCACATTGTTCTTCTTGGGCTGCTGATTAACTGGGCTTCCCATGTTGCCGTTCTTCAGGGACCCCTTACGAGCTAACTCCCTCTGCTTCTCTGTATAAGGAACACAAAGGGGAAAACAAAGTTAGTAACATTATTTTCCTGGCTACCATGCAGCCGCTGAAACTGAATTCTGAGCTGGTGAAAGGTGTGGCGAGGATTAGAAGCCAGAGAGCGAAGTTCTTGATCTCCAAAGCATGGACAGCTCAAGGAACGTGACAGTTCTGTCCCTATTCTACCCCGCTCTATAAGATGCCTCATGCCTTACTCCGGTGTTGGAGTGGGGGAAGGGGCAGCTAGCCCATGAAAGCTTTGACTCTGTTGGGACTGCCAGGAAGGGGTTCAAGTCGGCACTCTCAGAAGCTGAAAATGGCAAAGAGTCTGCCACCAATGCAGGACGTTGTGCATAGTACTGGTTTTAGTGCTTGGTCCAATCTAGTTTTTGACCATTTTCCTGGGAGACAATCCCACAACCTAATAGTTTCCACTTCCTGAAGGATTATTACCTTCAAGCTCCTTTCAGTTCTAGACTGATTATTATCGTGTCCCCAGGGGTACGATCACATTCTTCCCCACACTGAATCTCATTGTTCTTTTCTGTCCTTACCCCTCATTTCTTGAGATAATTGTTTAAATGTTGATCTTTGAGCATTTTGCATGATTTTCAAACCGTACTTTAGTTTGCTCAAGGTTCTAGTGGCCAATGAGCTGGAACCTTAAAAATGCAACAGCCGGAGGATTTTTCGGAATTATAAGTGGGGATCAAAATCAGCTTTAATTAGGAAGAGACTACGACCTCTCCCTAATAAACTGCTCACCCCCAGAGCTAGGATTAGAACCCAGCTCCACAAACTTGCCTCCTTGCAGAATGAGTCCTAGGTAGGTCCTTAAGACAGTCTATGCATTATTCCTATAGCAGTAGTGACCAGAGACTCCAATAAGGATGGGAGCCCATTACACTAGGTGCTGTAGAGCCATACAGGAAGACATGATCTCAATCCAAACAAGCTAGGCATCTAATATTAGACAAAAGGCAATAAGTGGGTGCAACAAACAAGAGGGGGAAATGTGGGAAAGACAATGAAAATAACAGCAGAGGAAAACAGTCAGCCAAAAAGAAGAATTCTGCTTTCAGTAATAGAACCACCTTATGTTCGAAGGGGCAATCAGCCAACAGCGGTATTCAGATATTAAGGTGATGGGCTCTGAAACTATATAGAACAGAACATACGCAAACTGTGCACAAGTTCTTATCCCACTGACGTCAATGGTGAATAAGCTCCCATTGACATCTATAGGAACAAGATTGGGCCCATAATTCTCACTGGTATGTGCTAGAGGGAGGCAGACATTGGACAGGAGTCAACATTTCAAATCAGGGTGATTTTTCATGACGTAACCCAAACATGGATTGGTCATCTCCCCTTCAGACATCTGGTATATCTCAGTTTTCCTTGCCAAAGACATATGGGGATACAACAGGGCATTGTGGTAGAAGCTGGTTGCAACCTTGACTGCAAAAAGGCAACTGCCTCTCTGTAATGTAACGGAGGCCTCTGGCTGTGCATTCAAATGTACAGACAATACCAGCCTTGGAAAAGCATTGGCAGCTCAAAGAGGTTTCATAATTCGTAAAAGGCACCTGACTCCACATAGCTTCCGAACGCAAATAGGGAATGGCAGTGCTGTTCTGCCAGGCAAGTGTGTGGGTTGGAGTGAGCCAATGTCTCCTGTATGGCCCCTTCTCTTCCTATTTCGTGACTTGGGGTAAAATTTTCAAGAGTGCTTAATATGACACTTAGAGCATGCCTGCACTGCAAGCAGAGGGGAGACTACGGCACGTGTAGACAGACTCAGGGTAGCTTTGAACTCGCTAGCTTGAATAACCGTAGCAGCGAAGCCATGGCAGCATGGCTGGGACACTGGGTATGTAATTGAATAGCGAGCCCATGCTCCAGCAACTTCACTTCTCTGGTTGTTTGGGCTAGCGAGATTAAAGCTAGCTCGGGTATGTCGACACTTGCTGCAGTCACACCTCTGAGTTCAGCGTCGACAGACCTGCAAGTGCATATTTACAAAAAGCTGTTAGAGCACAAGTTAAAATTAAATTACTCACTATGGATAGTTTTGATCAGAGCCACCGATGCGGCCACCAAGCGTATCAGCCGCCACAGGAAGGAGCAAGACGAAGTAAGTGACCTGACGCTAAACTAGTTCAGTAAATAGCATCGTCCTGTGAAGTCTGTCAACTGTTGGCTCCATTGTGCCACCGACTGATGCAAATTCCAAAGCCACAGGCCCTCGACTGAACAAGGTCTGCTAGCAGCCCAGTAGAGTTCAGTACCACGAACCATCAGCCAGCGCAATTTTAATAGTCACAATTGTGTATAAAAGTAAAAGAATATTACTCTGAAAACCGTGGTCCCAGAACATCCAGTCCACTAGCGCAAGTATTCCCCCAAACACTGCTGCTGATAGTCACACTTCCTAAAAGGGACTGTCACCACCACCACCTGAAATCTCGTTTTAAGCTAGAGCACATCATTTTCTGAAACTCTGAAAATGTTCACCCTCGGGCAGACACTCAGCCTGGAAAATGTCATCCTGAAAGGCGAATGTTCAGCTTAAGAAGCAATGGGAACAGGCCCTACAGAATGGAAATGCTTAGGCAAGCTAAGGGAGATAGGGCAGTCTTGAAGTTAAGGCACTGGGCTTGGAAGATGGAGATCTGGGTTCTATCTCCAGCTCTAACAGGGACTTCCTCTGTGACCTCAGGCAAGTCACTCTGCCTTAGTTCCCATCTGTGAGTCAGGCAGTCATGCCTTGCCTCATCTCAAAGGCTGGGGAGAGGACGGATTAATTAACGTTTGTGCTCAGTCACTGCAGTGACAAGTACCATATTGAAGGCTACAGCTAACCTTAACTGCAGCAGCCACCACGTGTTCCAGCTACACAACAACTTCTACACAGCCAACATTCACCCAGTCAGGGTTGAGACTAGAACAGGGGATGTATTGAACAATGCACAACACAACAGTCTAGGACAGAAAGAAATGAACAGAATAATCAGCAAACCGCAAGGTGAATTCTGGTAGGCACAATACAATTACCCATGGTTGAATCTGACCAGCACACGAAAGGGCCACTTTTATAAAGAGCCATAAAACCTCCAGTCACCATTAAGGACGTTTTGTGTTTCATCCAAGAGTTGGCAGCTCCTGTATTAATATCAGAGGGAGGCAATGGCTTTAGTACTGTCAGTGGGAAGAGTTTGACCTATTGAGTTCCCTGTTTACTTGCTTGAGTTTACCCTCCAAGGACTCATCCAGATTGTTTCTGCTTAGTTTGTGAAATCTAATGGGATCATAGCAAAAGATGGTAGGGGCATAGCCTGTCCTTCATTTTTTGGTCTTACCGCTGTTGGATGCTACAAGGCTCTTCCTCTCACCCCATCCAGGACTGATCACACTGCATGTAGCATTCCCAGTACATGCAATGAACTTCTCAGGATGCAAAGCAACTTGATAGAAAATCGATCACAGCTCATAAGGAGCCGAGGCCATCAAAACCGCCAAGTGTTGAACAACTCTCAAGTGTCCGAAAACTTGGGAATTTAAGTTAATGGGAGTTCCTGATTATGTTCAGTGAGGCAAGAAGAAATCCTGAAGAAATGGGATTTCAAGAAATTTCACAGGAACAAAGGAGGAAACAGCTCACAATGAATTACAGAAAGCCATTTCCAATCTTTTATGTCTGGTGTTTTTGCTGTAGTAAAAAGCTTATGCCTCAGAAACCCAAGAGAAGATGCAAGGTTGGGGAAGACAAGACAAAACAGGGCTGTTCAGCTTTTTCTGAAATGTCACAAACAATTCAGCATAAGGACAGAATAATGATGAAATCCCACCCAAACCATGGCTACCTTGGAAGCCATTACCTAGTGTTTGAAAGGAGTCATTTAGCTTCTGCTTCACTTAGGGCTTGGCTACACTTGCGAGTTAGAGTGCATTAAAGCAGCCCCGGGCGCCCTAGCTCACTACCTGTCCACACTGGCAAGGCACGTAGAGCGCTCTGACTCCACGGCTAGAGTGCTCCTGGTACTCCACCTCGGCGAGAAGATTAATGCTTGTTGCGTAGCGGCTGAAACGCCCGGGCGTCAGTGTGAATGAGGTGTTGCATTACTGCGCTCTGATCAGCCCCCGGAAACGTCCCATAATCCCCTTAAGTGGCCACTCTTGTCATTGCTTTTGAATCGCTGCAGGAATGCGGATATGCCCTTTGAAAGCTCCGTTTCTGACAGCCGGCTGCTTATCTGCTCCGAGACAAAGCAACCATTAGTGTGGAATGCTGTGTGTGAGAGAGGGAGGCGGCGGGGAGAGGAGGGTCTGCTGTTGTCTGAACTTACGAGACAGCACGCTGACATGTTTTCAGCCCCCCAAAAACCCACCCTCTCTCCCCCCACATACACACGACACACTCCCTGTCACACTCCAACCCCCACTTGAAAAGCACGCTGCAGTCACTGGCATGCTGGGATAGCTGCCCATAATGCACCGCTCCCAATGCCGCTGCAAGTGCTGCAAATGTGGCTACGCCAGTGCGCTTGCAGCTTTCAGTGTGGACAGACTGCAGCACTTTCCCTACTGCGCTCTCCGAAGGCGGGTTTAACTCAAAGAACTCTACATCTGCAAGTGTAGCCATGCCCTTAGTTGTCATCACCTTTTTTATTTAAATGCACGTTTACAGCAGTCAGGTTTATTGTCCCATTTCCAAAACGTGACTCTGGAAGACTAGATATGTGCAATATGAACACACACGTTACACTAGGAGGAGAGCTCAACTTTGCTTAATCCCATGTTCATGCCACACTTAGGTACTTCTGCGGAAAAGCAGAATGGGCAAGTGGAGAGGGTGTGAAGTAGCCTGCTTGTGCCAATTACCATTGAGGGACCTGCTGCTGCGGATGCCCGATTAGGATTTTGAAGCTCCCGTCTCATCTTTAATAGATTATGTAGTGTTCAGCATAACGCACAAGGATCCACACTTGAGTGGATGCAAGCAGCAGTTTGGTTTCCGTTTCGGCAGATGGATCAGTGAACACAGATGGGGATATGTTTCCAGCCCAGTGCACAGGGGAATTTAGCTGCACCACTTCCATTTATGCTAATCACTGACATTATACAGGAAGGAAAACATGTAGGGCAGTGTGCACAAAAGAGGAGAGGGAGCTGGCTGCCTGTAATGCTGCAGAGCAGGTCTGAACGGCCCTGGGAAAGGGAAAGCTAGAACAGGGCCTGCCACATCATTGCACTAGCTCTCACGTTTTCTCCTTTCTTTACTGCACTATCTGGTTTCTTCAGTCTCTGCAGCATTTTAATCTTATTCACATCACATGTAGATATTTTATTAAAAAGGGTGGGCTGCACAAACAGTAGAAAAATGTGGGTAACTTACGAATAAAACCGACAATTGGCTTTTAAGGGTTTTCTCCTTGAAGCCCTAACACTTGACACTGGTTAGCCAGCTGGTGCACTGAGACGGCTGCTTACTACGCTGTCCATTAGTGTCACTGTTCTCTTTTGCGCCCCCACCCCCTCTCTCTGTGTCATACGCATCTGTTGTATCATCTCAAGTTTAGATTGCAAGCTTTGAAACCATCTCTGTGAGATGTTTGTACAGTGCCTATCACTATGTAGCCCTGGCCTATAGGCACTACTGCAATACAAATAATAATAAATCATAATAATAATGCAAACAGCATAGAGAAAGGGAGAAATTCAGCACAATGTCTCCCCTCCCCATCTCCCACGGTGAAGATCTTCATTTCTTGCTCCAAGTGCTACCCCAACAAGCACTTTGCTTGAGACAAGATAACCAATTCAGAAGCTCGCAGATATATAAGCTATAAATGATGTTGAATTAATTTATTTGGCATAAAGAAGCATAGAATAATGGGAGTTGCCAGACTGATCAAAGCTATGGTCCATCTAATCCAGGATCCTTGCAGTGATCTTTATGTATATTACAGTAGTGCCCAGAGATCTTAATCAAGATCATACCCCATCATACTAAGAGCTGAACAAAATAAATAGGAAGACAGTACCTGCCCCAAAATGCTTACATCTGGCCAGCTCCTGATGCTTTCAAGGAAGGCGCAAGAAACCTCACAGTGGACAATTACCTGCCCACAGGGGAAGTTTCTACCTAATCCTCATCAATTAATGAAGGGTTTAGGTCCTTTTTAAAAAAGACAACCCCCCCTCCCAAATACTCGCTAATGTAACTGTGGATGTTCTCATTATCCACATCAATATCTACTTTACTGAATCCAACCAAGCTCACTGCCTCAATGGAATACTGTGGCAATGAGTTCCACAGATTAGCTGCACATTGAGTAAAAAGTACTTTCTTCTGTCATTTTGAAACAGTTACCTTTCAATTTTGTTGACTGTTCCCTTGTTCTTGTATTACAAGAGAGGATGAATAAATATAGCAGATGAGCAGGTGAAATTTCCAATTTATAAAATTGGAGTTAGAAAAAAAATCTTCAGCGCTATTCCCAGTGATTTATTTCAGTCTGTTAAAAAAATCATAACCCATTTCAATGTGCTCCTGCCCTTTTTACAATGATAACACTGAACGAATAAATGTTTGTGCTTTGTTGCACTCTATAATTAAATCAGTTTTGTATGTCTTTCCTATGGTTAGTATTCAGTTTGCTTAGCATTCTGCTCAAAAAAGGCGCAGTCCTCTACAGAACTGTTGTCTTTGCAAACATGAGGCAAAACATGCAGAGTTTAAGCAGGGTGGACATCAGTTCAGGCTATGCTGAAGAGCAACACTTAAGGTTCAAATCCTACCCAATATTATTTCCTCCAAGTCCTACAATACTGCCTGTAGCTACCGAGAGATTATGCTCTGCTATAGGGAACAATCCTGCACTGGTTCATAGGATCTGAAGGATGGGGAAAGAAAGGGAAATTAGTTGCATGTGACATAGAGATAGAAAAAGACGTATTAAGTTCTATGAAATGAGATGATCAGAGATGTTTGGCTCTGTGCAGCCCCATCCCCGACCATTGCCGAGTATGGGATGAATTCCACGTCCTGATGAATTCCTACCTTCTTGGGGAAGCAGAAAATATAAATTATACAGGAAATAAAATTTCTCTGTCCATTTGCATTCTGCTGAATGATCAATGGAGTCTTGGGCGAGACTGGGAAAAAAGAGTGAAATGCTGATCACAACTCCTACTTCAGAACCAAGCCCCAGCATTACCCTCCCTCCTGTAATGCAGCTGAGGGACATTAGCATGCATCCAGCCAATAGAAAACCTTCACTAACTTTCAGCTCTGACAGAGGGTCTCCCTCAGTCAGGACTGTCGCGTCTTTACGGTACATTTTCCCTTGCAATGTGCACATCAGTGAGAGCTTTGCATGTGCACCAAACATGGGCGTATGGCAGAGCAGTAAACCAATCCACCTGTTGTGTAGCAGCACTCAGCAGAACGGTAAATTGTAACAACTGCTTTTTCTGATGAGACCTGGAAAAGGTATTGAAACCACAGGCCTGGCATTCACACTGTAAAGTGAGGCACGACTGGGCCTTTGCATGTTAGAAGCCAGGTGGCCTAGGAATGCTGCCTGCGTTGAAGAGGAAGATTAGAAATGAAAATCTTTGTCCTCAGGTAGCTCTGTTCCAGGGACGTGGGGCAGGGATTAAAGTTCATATGCCACAAAATACAACCTTGATTATTCAAAACAATATTACCTGAAACCAGGTTATGCTCCCGCCTCCTCAGTACTGTTGTGCCAGATCAGCCGCGACAGATAAATGCGCTTTAGGTAACTGAGCCATCCAGTGTCCAAGATGGGTTGGTCGGCTCAGGTCTTTTTGGCTAAAGCACCTTAAGTTTTCCTGACCTAACAAGCTACAGGTAATTGTGAGAATTGACCAGCGGTAGCATGTTCATAAATCTGCACTCAAAGGTCCTTGCTGGACCAGGGTTTTATGAATCCAGATATCTCCAGAAAAAGTCAGCTACGTTTCCTTATGAACTCCGGCTGCTGTTTCATCCCCTGGGGACTGCTAATAGCTGGCCTAACCAGGAGCAAGCTTCAGGCTGCTATCAGCTACTCAAGAGGCCTGCCAGTCAGAGCTGGCCTGTGATCTGGGGAGCACAGATGCCTTAGCTTCTAATTAAGAACCTACTGCAACAGGAAGTTTATGCTTTATATACGTGATACAGAGCTAATCCTAGATTAACCAATGGACCAAGAGTCCCCTCCTCCAAAATGCTAACCTGGAGAGGTTTCTGAAAGGTCTTTTCACCATCAGCCTGATAATACTGTTTCCTACTTTCCTTTGACTTTCAGCCAGTGGGAAGAGGTGAGTCTCTTTCAGAATAAAGAAAAGGAGTACTTGTGGCACCTTAGAGACTAACAAATTTATTTGAGCACAAGCTTTCGTGAGCTACAGCTCACTTCATCGGATCTGATGAAGTGAGCTGTAGCTCACGAAAGCTTGTGCTCACATAAATTTGTTAGTCTCTAAGGTGCCACAAGTACTCCTTTTCTTTTTGAGAATACAGACTAATATGGCTGCTACTCTGAAATCTTTCAGAATGATAGCTATTTTTGGTCATCAGATGATAATTCAGTTACCTGTGTGAAATCTAGGAGATAAGACTAAGCCACAAAATTCATATAGGGAAGTAAACTTCCCCACAACTTGGGGGTGTTTAGACCTTATAAATATGCAGGTTTTTTTTAAGTATCGGGAAGCATTCCACAATAGCAGAACAGATGGTGAAGGAAGCCTGTGGTTATGAACGTGAGAGAATAAAAGGAATGAAACTAACACTTAGCATCTATATCTATCTACATAGCATTTTGCTTTTTCACAACACTGTACAAGTCTGAACTTATCCTCACCAGCCTTGTGAATCTAGAATCCACATTTTGCTGATGGGAAACCAGTTAATTGATTTCCCCCAAGGCCACATCATGTATCTGTGGCAGCACTGAGATTCAAAATCTGGAGCTCTTGGCTCCCAGTCCTGTGCTTGCTCCAAGAAGGAGCTTCTGGCTGTGGTACAAGATATCAGAGCTAGTTTAGTAACCACTGGTTCTCTGACTGCCTAACGGTAGACAGCAATGATATCCCTACACTTTACTCTGCAACACCCTATCTCCATGAGCTCCTCGTATCTAGGCACCACTAATACCAATCCCATAAACACAAAGGAACCTTGCTGGAAGTCATTCTCCTCTAATTTCCCTCTTCGATGTTTAGTTAAGTTTGAGGTTTTTATTTTTAGTAACTGAGGGTACGTCTACACTGCAGTTAGGTATCTAGAGCTGGCCCGTGCCAGCTGACTCGGGATTGCGGGGCTCAGGCTAAGGGGCTGTTTAACTGTGGTGTAGATGTTTGGGCCTGAGCTGCAGTTTAGGCTTTAGGACCCTGCGAGGTGGGCCAGCTGCCGGTGTCTAATTGCAGTGTAGACATACTCTGGGTGTCACACAGTAGTTGCCCCCTTAAGAGGAGAGGAGTGTCAGTGTACCTGTGACAAGCTTAACTCATCTCCCCAGGTGGGCAGGATGAAGGTCATGTGACTGGTAGGCCAGGTGACCCAATCAGACCTGCTGTAGAAAAGAAAGAGGCCTGGACAGAAAAGGAATGGCACGTAAGTGTTGGCAGATGCCTGCAGAGAGCAAGAAGGCTTGTGCAGGGCCCTAAGTCAGCAGGGAGAAGGTCTATAGACATTGCCAAATTCCAGGCAAGAAGTGCTGGGAGAGCAGGAAGACGGACCCATAGGAAGGAGGGGCTGTGCCCAGCTGGGAACTGCGGTGAAGGAAAGGAACTTTAAAGAGAGGACAGATCCTCAGGGAGAAGGGGCCGGGCCCAGATGAAACTTTGAAAGATTTTGTGCAGGATTTCATAAATAGGACCCCAGAATGTTGGAACCAGTGAAGCTGGTAAGGAGTATTAATGTGTTTGTGGACTAAATAAATTGGATCCCCTTCCAGGAGGGGAATGTTTTTTTAAAACGATATGGACTGGGTGAGATATTGAGGAGACTTATAAGAATCGAGTTTAAAATGTTGAAGATTTATATTCTCACTTGCACAGCCCCAGATGAAAACAGTTTCAATTTATAACCTTGACTCTGCAGACCACTCATCCCTAATTTAGAGACTCGCTCTGTTCCCTGACACATTTTAAAAGTGAACAAAAACTGCAGTTTCACCTGGAAGCAATTTCTGCATGAGCACACATCATTTTCAACTGAAAGTTAAAGGTTATGGACAGACTCTGCCTGGCTCAGCTCTGTTGTAGCGTATCAGATAAAAAGGCACACACTATGGATAACCGCATCTCTCTCTTCATTTAAAGTGCCATGCACACTGATGGTGGAACAGTAATCTATCAGGTATATAGATTTTACATTAGTATGTGCATCACCGTTAAGTTATACGGTAGGTCCTGATGGGCTATAAAGAAATACTTAGGTTCAGTAACGCATGTAGCAAAGTTTAATATGGTGTATATTTTATTAGGACAAGTGATGCTTGTAAAGGAAAAACCTGCTTACCCTAAAGGTAGTAGGAGACATCCAGAGCTTTCAGCTGCATAGTGCCCATTGATAGCAAGAGTGTTTGAATGGAGCTTTGGGTAACTAGGTTTGCACTATGGTTGAATGTATATAATCTTACATACTTGTATGAGTCTAAAAATATGTGCTAAGTGACCACTATAAGGGGGAAAAGTATACATTTTATAACCTACAAAAGGTTTGTATTTCATTTGCTTTTAAAAGTTTATGGCTGTGAGAAAATTTAATTTGCTGGCTAGTGGCACCACTGCTGTCTGGAATATCTGAACTACTCATGTGTTATTAGATTTCCCTGTAGTAGCTAAAGCAAATAGAGGATAAAAGCTCCAATATTACTGACAGCTAATGAAGAGTATCCTTTGCCTCAAGTGGTGCTTTTGGAGCAGATCTTTGGACCTAGTATTGCCCAGACAGTATGTGGGTAGCTTAGCTGACAATCATGGATGTGTTTGTGGCCTCTGATAGAAAAGTTCGAAATATTCACTGCATTGAGTTTTACCTCCAATAGTCAGCGTGAGAATGGCATCTTCGACTCAGAGTTCCACATCAGCTGTTGATTTGTGTTCCACAACCTTAGCATTAAAACCATGAGCTTTTTGTACTTAATCAAATGAAGGGAGATGGAATAATCCAGCTAGAAGTGATTAGTGCTCATTCCAGCTGAATGGATGCTCTTCACTTTTCAATCCTTTGACAACTAGCTACTGTAGATAGATTGCCTGGGGCTTTAACACCTTCTGTATTTTCCCTGGGCAAGGAAAAAGATTGTTGCATAGCTTTTGGGTGCAGCCCTATAGACATTTTGCTGGAACAGAGCTGCTAGAACAGGGGTCAGCAACCTGCAGTACGCGAGCCGATTTTTATACGGGCACGCTGCTGCCTGCCGGAGTCCCGGCCACTGCCCCCGCCCAGCTCGCTGAGTGAACGGAACCCCAGGCTGGCAGAGGGCTGAGCGAGGCTGGTGGCCGGGACCCCGGCGGGCAGGAACTGCCGGTCTGAGGCGCTCAGCCCGCCGCCGGTCTGGGGTTCCGTCCGCTGGCGTAGTGTACTAAATCTTTCCCCGTAGGAATGTGCTACTTGCGGAGAACCAGGACTGGCCGCCGTAACTAGTACACCGTAACTAGCGCATTCCTACGGGGAGAAATTTAATGCACTACACTGGGGTAGGGAAGGCTCTGCCTCCCCAAACAGCTGGCCCACTTCCCGCCCCTGACCCATCCAACCCTGCCCCCGCCCCTTGCCCCCTGACCACCCCCTGCCCCCCAGAACCCTCCACCCATCCAAACCTCCCTGCTCCTTGTCTCCTGACCTCCCCCTCTTGGGACGCCCCACCCCTGTCCGACGCCCCCCTGAGACCCCACCCCCACCATCCAAGCCCCCTGGCTCCCTGTCCCCTGACTGCCCCGACCCCTATCCACACCTCCAACCCCCGACAGGCCCCTGGGACTCCCATGCCTATCCAACCACCCCTGTTCCCCATCCCCTTATCATGACGCTCAGAGCATCAGGACTAGCACCCGTAAGTAAGTAGCACATTCCTATAGGGAGTAATTTAATACACGACACCCAGCCCCGCACAGCCTGCTGACGGTCTGGAGTTCTTACAATATATTCTCTCACCCCTTATCAAAAATTAAACTACAATTAGCTTAAAAACTTGAAAATTTAAAAACATAATTTGTATATTACAGTAATCGTTAAAAAAATGTATAATGTTAATAAATACATAGGTTGGATGAAACAAAGTAGTTGTACTTATGTGCCCATGCTTAATTTGTGTTTTCCATGATTTACCTTCTAAAAAAATTTTTTTATTAGGACAAGGACAAAACAAAACCTCGCATGTCTCGCATTTTTTTAGACATGCGAGATTTATTAGGACAAAAATTTTTTATTAGGACAAGTGATGCTTGTAAAGGAAAAACCTACTTACCCTAAAGGTAGTAGGAGACATCCAGAGCTTTCAGCTGCATAGTGCCCATTGATAACAAGAGTGTTTGAAAAAAATCTCGCATGTCTCGCACCCCCAGAAAGGGCATCTTGCACCCCCAGGGGGTGCGTGCACCCCAGGTTAAGAACCACTGCACTAACCTGATAAGATCTGCATTTTAATTTAATTTTAAATGAAGCTTCCTAAACATTTTACAAACCTTGTTTACTTTACATACAACAACAGTTTAGTTGCATAATATAGACTTATAGAGAAAGATCTTCTAAAGACGTTAAAATGTATGACTGGCATATGAAACCTTAAATTAGAGTGAATAAATGAAGACTCGGCACACCACTTCTGAAAAGCTGCCGACCCCTGTGCTAGAAGATCCTTTCACAAGATGGATTGTCTGTTTACTATGAATCTTTCGCAGGGCGATGGGTAAACATCCTCCCCATAAAAAGACAAAAAGCAGGGGCATGTAGTAGGAAGAGAGCCTGAGACATAAGCCGTTGTATCAGAGGCCTGGGCTAAAGTAGTAGTCAAAGCTTTACTGATATAAAGCAAAAACAAACTGTAAGCAAGAGGCAGAACCTGCTCACAGAATCAGGCAAGAACAGGGCTGATATTGCAGAAATACACATTCCTAAGAAGTGCTAGACACAGAGTGACTTCACTTTGGAGTCCTTTCTATTAAATGCAAAGGTTCTGTATTATTGTGGGCCTGGATGACTGTTAATGTGGCAGACACAAATAGAATTCCTGGGAAATATTTAGGGGAGGTAAATGCAAATACCCTCCACGGGTTATTCAAAAACCCAACCTTTAGAAGCTACACCCTGAGGAGAGAACCACTGTCTGCTAGGGTTGACAACCCTCCCAATTTGGCCAGGAGTCTCCCGCAATCGGGCTCGATCTCCCAGAGACTACTGAAGCCAATCTGGGAGATTTTAGGCTGCTAGAAGTCCGGCAGCGCAGCGGAGCTAAGGCAGGCTCCCTACTGCTCCCGGAAGTGGCCGGCATATCCCTGCGGCCCCTAGGCGAAGGGGGGACCAAGGGATCTCTGCGCACTGCCCCCACCCTGAACGCCGACTCCGCAGCTCCCATTGGCGGGAATGGGGAATCGCGGCGAATGAGAACTACAGGTGCGGTGCCTGCAGATGGGGGCAGCGCACAGAGACCCCTGGCTGCCCCTGAGCCAAGGAACCGCTGCCAGACACGCGGCCGCTTCTAGGAGCTGCCTGAGGTAAGCACCTCCCGGCTGGAGCCTGCACCCAAATCCCCTCCTGGACCCCAGCCCCTTGCCCTGTCTCTTCCTGCACCCAAACTCCCTCCCAGAGTCCATACCCCTCACCCCCTCCTGCACCCAACCGCCTGCCCCAGCCCAGTGAAAGTGAGTGAATGACTGAGGGAGGAGGGTTGGAGTAAGCAGGAGGCGGGGCCTCAGAGAAGGGGCAGGACAGGGGCATGGCCTTGGGGAAGGGGTGGAGCAAAGGGTTTGTGCGATTAGACAGTTGGCAACCCTACTGTCTGCTGCTTACCTGTTCCTGCCGGTTACAAATGAAAACCCCAAGCTGTATAAAGCCACAGGTTGATCTGCACTCTGGGTGCTTGTTCTGAGCTGTTCTTGTCGCCCAGAAAAAACCCGTTATTGTTTGAAGAAGGAGTGATTCCTGCCAGAGCTCCTGCTGGAACTGGAGCGGTGGTGATGCGGGTGTGATCTCTGGTAAGCTTATTAACATGCATGGAGCCTCTATTCTTGTTTTAATAATTTTTCCTCTAATGCTTTCACCGTAAGAAGAAACGAGTTTGCTGTGTAGTAACAACTGTGGGCAGTGACCCTGTTCATAGGCACTGAAGAGAAAGCAAAGCACAGATGCTGCTCGGTTTAGGCAATCTGGCTTGCTGGGAATAACACAATGCAGGCAAGGAACAGGGCAACCTGGAAAAACGCTGGTCAGGAGGGAGAGAGACCTGGGTGAGAGACCAAGAGAGGTGATGGCTGAGGAGCTGGGAGCCTATAGTGGGTGCTCTTGCTGGATCACAGAGGGGAAATAGGGGGGCAGCGGCCCCGAATTGTGACACTTAGCAAAAAAAATTTGCCCAAAGAAGAATTAATCTGACCCATCCTGTAGAAACCAGTACTTATAGGTAAAGTTAAATATTGCTCTTTAAAAAAATATAAGTCTGATGTCAAAGGTGAGAAACAGTTTTACTACTCTTAATACACATGGGCTCCAAATCCTATGCAGGATTCCTTATTCGGTCACCTTTTATCAGGACCATGCAATTAAAGAACCGTGCCAAGAGGTGAACTCTGCTAATACAGGTAGAGTCGGCCGCTGGAGTGTCCCCCTAAGGCTGCTTCTACGCCTCAGCACGGTCACACCATGGGTCATAGACGTCCAAAGTGGCAGCAGCAATCTTCCAGCTCTAAACACAGCAGATGACCCCACTCGACAGAGCAGAACCAGGGCTAAAGCCACATCTACAGTCCAGGTGCTGCTGCGGTAAAGCTACCGCATTGCAGCTGTGTTGCTTACGACAGCGATGGAAGGGGCTCTCCCGTTGCTGTAGGCGATCCACCTCCCCGAGCAGCTGCAGCTAGGTCAGTGGAAGAATTCTCCTGTCCACCTAGCTGCGTCTACACTGCAGGTTAGGTCAGGTCAGCAGGGGTGAGAGAATTTTTCACACCCCTGAGTACCATTGCTATGTCGACCTAACTATTAAGTGTAGACCAGCTCTAAGCTCCGCAGCTGGTCTAAGCAAGGATGTGTCGTATTGCTTTGTGGGGGCTGACATCCTCTCTCCTTTGTGTAAGCAAGTCTGGGTAGGGGACAGAAGACTGCGGAAAAGGTATAAACAGAGTCTGAGGTTTGGTCACTCTGCCGCTGCTAGGGAGCCCGTGATTACACTGCAAGGACACAGCTGGCCTCCCGGCTTTAGGAAGCTTCTTGTGCATAGCCTCAGTTAGTGTCCTGATGAGAGCCCATTGACTGGCAAATCAGTCCACCTCCTCCGAACAGCAGGGCGGGGAGATTTCTGAAAATGCCTCCCAGCAGCATGCACGCTCCAGGACAGCATTAAATGAGAGCTGAGAACACTGCAGCCAGCTGCTGCTGCGGCCTGAGCCCTCATCTAAACAACCTAGTGAGGCAGAAATTCTGTCAGCCTGACATTTCTGCCACCCTCTTCCTCCCTCCTCATGGCTGGCTCTGTTCACCAAAAGGAAAGAAATTAAATCTGGATTTGCTTTTCCAGAGACCTTCTAAGAATTTTCAGCAGTGTTCCTATGATAAAGGAGGGAGAGAAGGAAATCACTCTGGGGATTATCATCATTTCCATTATGATAGCACCCAAAGTCCCCAATCAGGATTGAAGCCTCACTAGGCTGGATGCTGTGCACGCAGGCACACCCAAGAACGTAGGCTCTAAGAGATATGAGCAAAGGAATACAGTGAATAGCACAGGTTAGTTCTGTGCATTGTTGGATTTTGTAAACTGGGGGGAGGGGAATGGTAGGAAAACAGGAGTTGGTAAGAGTAAGGAAAAGAGGAGCAGTCACAGTGCATCACCTCCCTACCAGCAGGCAGCAAGCAAGGTTTCATTACCATCACTCATTCAATGTGCATGATGCTGTATACACGACACGGTCCCTGACCTGAAGAGACAATGTACAGACCATCTGTGTAGAAAGAGAAACCTAAACTTGTAAGTGCTGCAGTAAGGCATGTTTCTTGTTGGTTCCAGTTTTACTTGAAGTTACATTTCTATATGTAAATATTAATAAGACTTGGATTTGTAAGAGACTTCGCTTTGAGAAGTGGATGGCTAGAGGTGAAGAAATGCTGATGGAGTATAATGATGCAAGGGCACACAGGAACAGGGTACTGCTGGTCAGAAAACTGACACCCTCCTGGAAAACTTCACCTTTGTGTTTTTCTGGCCAAAAAACTTTCCTGTTGAAAATTGTCAACTTTCCACAAAAGCCATTTATTTATTAGTCAAACGCCCAATTTTCAGTTAAAGGTTTTGATGGAAAATTTCCAACTGGACCCATAGCAGGAACCCTATTCCAGACACAATGGGCAGTGTGGAAAGATGAGTGGGAGTAGGATCGGGGAAGGATGGTCCTGGAATGCAAGGAACTGCCAGAGTAAAGAACACAAGCGAGACTATAGTAGGAAGTGAAGGCACAGAGATAACTGGAGAAGAACTTAAGTTTGCAGAGCATAGGCTACAGAAGAATAGATCTGGAGCCAAGAACTGGTATCTTAAAAATAGGGAGATACTCTGGGGAAAAAAAGAACGTGAGATGGTAGTTAAAGAGCAGTTTGTGTAGAAAATGTTTAATTTTTCTCAAAAATGTTAGTTTTGATTGTTTATAAGTTATTTTGTATTAAAGACACAAAATTTCCCTTTACTAACCAATAGCAGGCAGGTCTAATACTGTTGAAATTTACCTCATTTAACAAATCCCCTTTCCTCTTATGTTTTTCTCTATAAAAACATCAGCAGCTTTAATGATATTGCACCTCCAGTTATTCCGGGAAAGGAGAGAAAAAGTAACAGCATCTTGGAGACTACTTCGGTATGAAGCAACATTAGATATTCTCTCTGAACCAAGAGGCTGCAGGTCTTTCCAGGAGAGTGGGGAGCAGAAGCTTAAGAAGCTCAGGCAAATGCAAGGAAGAAGAAACAGCATGGATATTTCCCTCTGCCTGGTACTTCTCTCTCAGGACTCAGATCCCTTTTTCACACACTCAATACTCTACTTACGTCAAGTCTCACATAGAAATGGTCTGAACACTGAGATTTCCTGTGGCAAAGAGTTTCCCCTGGTGACGCCAGCTCACAGAACACAAAAAAGAGTGGGAAAATCTGAGAGCGGAGAAGAGGGTGGAGGAAAATGCTCTGCTCTTTCAACAGTCCTGCGTGGCTGGTAACAGCTACAGTTGTGAGGTGAACGGAAGGGCAATAATGGGCTTCAGGGAATAACTAGACCTTTTACTTATCTCCAATTCAGCCTCAGTAAAAGGCTGGTGAAAGCCCAAGGATTGAAGGCCTCTATGCCTTTTGACATGGTGTGGTCCGTAAAGATTTTTGCATGTTGGAGATGGATTTTGTGGATCTGCCTTCATTAAACATCTCTTACTTAGGAGAGAATCACGATTTTTTTAATAGCCTGATGCAAAATGCACCAGGTCTAATGCTACGAGCCGGAACTCCAATATGCCTAGCATTGGGAAAGTCTGAAAAATAACTCAAGCCGGCATTTCTCTGTTCCATGTATCCACTCCCCATGCACCCTCAAGTCATATCTGCTCACTTCACAGGAGCCAATATCCCTATGGGAGAGTGATCTGGATTCTGCACTTCCGCCTGCATTGAAAAAGCTCTCAGTGGAGTTCTGAGTGCAGAACCTTTCTTACTGGCGATGGCAGGGAGAGGCAGTGGGACTGCTTTGATTTTCAGATCCCACGGGACGTTTTCAGCATCAGCAGGTCGAAAAAAGGCTTTTCACTTGTGAACGAAGTCAATCACACGTGAGAATCACCAAGCTGGAATAAAGATGGACCCTCACAAGGTTTCAGCAGTCCCTTTTCCAAACACAGCCCTACTTCGAAGAAGCGTGTGCCCTGCTACTTTGTGCTGATCCAGTCATTTAGCAGGACTAATGCTTTAAAATTCAGATGCTAATAAATGACTACATGTTTCCTGTGACTGGTCATCTGGGTAAGAGCAAGAGTAATACTGACAGGAATAATTAGGGTTCTAAAATACCTCCCAAACATCAGTTTTCTCAGATGGACTGAGTCACTACAATAATGAACATGCGGGTTCTCTCTCCTTACTGGATATGCTAACACACAAGTTCATCTAATTTGGTCAGCCCTACAAAAATCAATATTTAGTGCTCAGCCCTGGCTCCACAGCCGAGATCACTGTCTAGTCCCCAGGCTCGTGCTGGCACTGTTTGGCTGATGAGCTGAGTGAAATACAACTGTATACGACTCCAGCCACTAGGAGCAGAAGCAGCAAAAGCAAGAACTGTGGGGGTGGGGGGGGAGTATGAGGATAAAATAGGGCTCAACTGGGGCCACCACAGCCCCCAGCACCCGGGACTAAGAACTGAGAAGGGCAGACCCCCTCCCTTCCACTCTAGGATTAGGACCCAAGAATAAACAGGTCCATTTCAGCTAAGAAAGAATAATAAATATAGTTTATTCATGTTATAGTTCCAAATGTTGTCATGCTCTGCTTAATTTCCTAGAATGCTTTGTTCTGTGATGTCAAACACTAGGCAGTCCCACTGCTCTGCAGAGAGGGCCTATAAAGTCTGGAGAGTTGTATTTTTTGTTTTGTGGTGTACTTGAGAAGTTTTAGACCTATTCCGTAACCTTGTTACATATAAAATAAAACCCTCTGAAAGCTGTTCTTCTTTCAGAACCCCAACAGCATGAAAGAGGATTTGTTCCTCTGCATTTGCTATGCATCAGTGTTCTATTTTCCCCAGGAAAACCTCTACCTCTCTGATGGAGCCCTGAGAACTGCTCATTGTTCCTACTCCTGCCCTAAATTCCTAAGCAGAGGATCCAAACAATAATTTTCAAAGCTATTCAGTATTAGACTTCTCACCCTCCAGGGATGTTACATTAATTTTCACTTATTTTGGCTTAAAATCCGTCCCTCCTATCCTAGCCACTGACTGTACAGAATAGCAACTAATGCAGGTGCAAAAACACAAATTACAAAGGACAAATATATTTTGCAATGAACTCTTCTCTCACCATCCGTCGGTTTGGCCACTTATTTGACTGTCCTACCATCCACCTTCTTCACATCCTCCTTTCCCTCTCTTTATCCTTCATTACCTGTTGTGCATGGACTTGAGGATAGCAGACACTGTTCCAGGTTCAGACTAGGACTTATTCTAATCTTGTCTAGCAGCTGTGCTTTAGCAATCTAAATTACAGCAGACAACTCCCTCTCCACCAACCTCTGTGATTTAAATAACTTTCAGGAGGCTACCTGAACCAGTGCACGAGCCCGTAAAGAGGTCTCATTGCCTGAAGGAAGCACAAGTAAGCTGTGCAAATACTGTACATACGTCTTAAGCCTGCGTTTGTGGCTGTTGCTAATAAATCAGCTTGCTGAGATTGTCTTGGGTTTGTCTTCCTTGCCCAGGTTCCTTTGTAACAGGCTCTTGTTTGGGAGGGAAAGTAGTGAGGGGGCGGGTATAGACAGCAACCTGCTGTACGCATCCCGATTGCTGAGAATTTTTAGACAGTGGCAGGTGGTTAAAGCAACCAACAAGGAAACGCATCTTTACAAAGGAACAAATTCTGCCCTCTGGGGAATGCACAGGGCTCCACTGCAGTTAATGGGAGGTGTATCCAGCAACTAAACTTTGCTTTATAGCATGTGGATTTAGATCTCTTTACAAACAAGGAATCGGGGGGTTGTACATGTGAAGGAGATATTGCTCACTGTTGCTCTGTGTTAAATCCTAACAGTAACAGGTTTAAGATGCAGAGAAAAGTGGAATAATAGAACTGAGCTTCCATTGTTTTAAAACCATTGTTTTAATGGTTAGGGCAGGGAACTAGGAGAGAGGACTTTTATTCCCTGGAGCCTGGGTTCTAGCCCAAACCTGGACGTCACCACGGCAACTAAACAGCCCCCCAGCCCGTGAGCCCGAGTCAGCTGGCAGCGGGTTTTTAATTGCAGCACAGACATGCCCGGAGAGACCCAGCTCAAGCCAGGGAGGGACTGCAAAGCTCTCCAGGCCAGGGGGTCTGGCAGGAGGAAGAGAAACCTTGAGTTGTGTGGACTTATAAATTAACTTGGTTTTGGTGTTTGGAGTTTTATTTACAGTTCATTTTAGATTATTAAACCCAGTCCCCTCAAAGGGGTATTTTAGACCAAGAAAAAGCCTGAAGTTTTTTTGAACCATCCAAGATGGAAAACTGCAGTGTGACTCTACGCCATGAGGGGGCACCTGGGAGGCAGCTGGCCCAATTATAAAAGACATAATGCTCCCCTCTCTAATAGCCATTATAGAAAGAAAAGGAAATCTGAAAACTAACTAAAGACACAATGCAGGGTTGAGCTTGAGTTTGTATTTCTTCAGGAAAGCATAAGAATCCTTCCACTGTGCATCAGGGAAACCAATCAATAGATTGGCATTTGGGGAAGTTAAGATGTTCAATTTCACTTCATGCTTACTGCTTTTTAATTAACCACCCCAGTTAACCTGGTAAAAAAGCCACTTTCAGAAGGGATTTAGCAGAGTTCTTTCATTTTCTCCCAAACGGGTTAGGCTTTCAGAAGCTGTTCAGTCATTTGTTAGGCTGGTGTGAAGAATTCTGACAGTTTTACAACCTTGGTTTTAGCACTCCAGTAGCCTGCAGAACACGGTGCTAGATGCAATGCTCCAGCATTTCTACTGCCTCGGGGAAGCCAAGGGTCCACACAGGAGGATTCAGTCCTCAATATCTGGAAAGTAAAATATTTTACTTTGACTTGAACCTATCTAAAAGAAACGCAAATCAATAGGGAGGAGAAACAGGCTGGGACCAGTGGGGGTGAAATGACCAGTATGGGCTGCAGAAGGGAGCTTGCTGTCAACCCAGCTGTCATTCAGCATAGTTGGGCTCTATTACACACTTGGAAGTACTGACAAAGTAGTCCTTCCACTCTCCTTAACCTTCACGCTCTCCTCTGCTGGGAGGCTTATCAGATCCTGCCAGCTGACCCTGCCAAGGCAGGTGATGAGCTGACACTGTCCCCTTTCCTCTTCATTCCTTCTTGTCCACTACTCCTTCCTGCAATTCATCCATCCCTGCCCCCATTTAGACTGTAAGGTCTCTGGTGCAGAGACTTTTAATTTATATATACATATACATACATACATATATGCATACACACACACACAGCACCTAGCACAATGGGCCCCAATTCCCTCTTAGGGCCTCTAGGTGCTACAATACAAATAAAGCAAGCCACCAGTTTAAAAAGCCTTTGCAACCACCACACCTAATAAAACTGAGCTAGACAAGGCCAGGTACATTTGTAAGTTATACCTCACCTGGTCTACCCTTAATTTGCTTGTGCGTCTCCATTTGTAAGCTTTTTCCAGAACAATGGCGGCATAGCGCCCAGTACAATGGGGGCCCTGATCTTAACTGGGGTAGGGGAAATGAGTGGGCTAACTAGAAGTTTGACAGCCTGCTAGCAAAGGTGTTTGTTTTGTCCGGTGTGTAGCCAACTTGCAGGAGAGAGAACTCCATGGTGCCTAGCACAATGGAGCCCTGGGCCGTGACTAGTGCTCCGAGGCGCTACCATAAAAAAATAAAATAGATAAGTAAATAAATTAATTAAATAAAAATAATAAGAAGGAAGCCCTGGGGTAACTTCAAGCAACCCCACCACCAATTATAAATCTCTAAATCAGGTTTCTTGTTGTGTGAATACAGAGCTCCTGAAAGTGAGAAATTAGTAATCTTTAAATCAAGATTGGAGGTCTCTCTCCAAATGAGGGATGCTGTAGTTCAACCACAAATTTGGCCTGGTCCAGGAATTACTGGGGGGAAGTTCTACAGCCTATGACACGCAGGCAAGACCAGATGATGATAATGGTCCCGTCTGGCTTTGAACATCTACAGCACTGGCTAGAAGCAGGAATAATGCAGATAAAGGTCCAAGTTCCCCAACCATGTACCACTGTCAATTCAGCACCCTCGTGGCCCTAATATTTCAACCCAGAGCTGCTTCTATTCACGGAGCCCCAACAGCAGTGAGGTGTGCCGTATTGTCTCATTTTATGACGCAGCTAACCATCAGCTTGCAGGACCCAGGTCCCACACCTGCTGTGCTGGGGAGAGAACACACCTATCGCCTGTATCGTGAACCAGGTCTCTGGCAGTGAAAGGCTTCCACATTAACTTACTTCTCCCCCGGTTGCCTTTCTGGGAATGCTATCTGTGATTTCTCTCCTTTCCAATGAATGGATACAGGAGGAAAATGATTTTTAGCCAACTGATTTCGTAAAGGCGTCCCAGAAGTAAAAGGCTAGGGCTGCAGGGCAAATGAATCTTCTCTGGTGCTGGTGACCCTTTTAAGGAATTAGAAGAGAAATCTATCACATTTACTCCTCATTGGATGGGGTCGAATAGCCAGACATGGCAGATTAATTTGATCCAAACATTATGAACACCTCAACTCTGGAAAAAAAAAATCTTAGAAAAGGAAATATTGTATCAAACAAGTAATTTAAAACAAAAAAGGACAAGGATGAGAAGCTAAGACTTAATCTGGCCACATGAGAGTCTTTGGAACATGAATCTCAAGGCATACAGAACAGTGCAGACAGATGACTTTTAGCAGAGGAAGTGTTACCTTTCTTCATTTGTTATTTCCATTATCTACTTTGGCTTTACCTGACACAGTCTTCCTGCAAAAGTAACAGTTGCATCAACAAATATTTCTGCACAAGTGACAAGTAGAGCGTTAGCCCACAAATGGACCTCATCATCCTTTTTCCATTCCAACATGCATACGTTACCTCACAGGCAGAAAATGTAATTGCTTCAAGGAAATATTTGAGCATTCCTTGACATTACAGCTGTTGGGACTTTATGCACGCCAAGTGCATTCTTTGAACTGGCCGATTTGTAGTACAGAGCGTTTTTCTCTTATACAGCAATGTTAGTTATGGGATTTGGAGCCACAGAAGGCCAATGTCAGAAACAAGAAAAGTACAGTAGTGTCTCTCCTGCTTTAATTTTGGTTCAGAAATCTTACAGAGGACTTCAGGGTTTAAAACAAACATTTTATTTAAAGAGACACTTCCAAGACAAAAAGCATTAATATTGTTAGAAGCCATCTTATATGCTACTAGCATTAGCAAAGATTATAGCAAAAGGATTTTTGAAGCTTTACTTTACTCTTCACCATTTCCCTATGGGGATGAGCATAATATAAAAAACCCCTATTGGTTCATACCTTTTAACCATTTTGCACTTCACTCAGCTCAGACAATGAAATTAAAACTAGCCAATATTACTTTTGTTTAGCTGGTTACACATTCAAATTCCCATGTGCTGCCACAGTGCTGTTGGATTAGGTTTCCAAGACTGCATGTGAATGTTTAAATCCTGAGATATCTGCTTTCATTTAAAGGTGGTTATTAATTTTTAAAAGAGAGAATGTTCCTTTATCTACAGTAAATTTTAAAAAGCAACTTCACTTTTGAACTCAAGCAACCAGTACTTGACAGTGTCCCTTTAAATACAAGATGTATTCTTATCTTGGGGTCATTCAATATGTCAGACATCATGTCTTAGATAGACCCGCACAGCGTACAACTGCTTGAACTTTCGGCTTTTTCTCACACATTGCAATTCCAAGCCAATATCTACTGACTGGAATGTAAACCCCATAATTTAAAAGTCAGCTCTTCCTACTTTCAGCTCCAGCACTGAAGCGAGGAGGAGAGATGAAGTTCCAGTCTCTAGATCAAAGGCTCTCACCTTGCAACAAAGTGGCAGCCAGCAGCAGGAAGCTCCAGGATGCCCGATGTGATTGAAGCCTATTTTCAAATACGGCTCACAGTGTATTCATGGCAGGAAATACTTTTTACTCTGAACTGCAGATGACTAAGCTAGATGGGGAGAACTGTACTATTCCTTCACGAGACATCAACACTAGCTGACTTAACTGTGCCCATTTCATACAGGTGAGCAAAAACAATGCTATGGGTGAGACTATTATTGTAGGATGTACAGTTAAAGCAGCAATTATTTCAAATTTAGAACAAGAAAGAGCAAGCTTAGAAGTAAACAAAGGGGCAGGTAAAATAGGATGCTTTTTAGATAAACAATAGGCATGTTTTAGAAGATTCAAGAGGGTTTATTTATATAATGCTTCGAACAGTGCTGCTTTACAAGACAGATAGTTTAGACAATTTCCTGCCCAGAGAAGCTTAATCTATATTGATTCAGGCTGTTTTCAGAGTAGGAGACAACATGAGAAAAAGGCATGGAGTTAAGAATGGGTCCGAGGACAAAGATTACAGAAAAAGGACAGGACCGAATGCTGGGCTAGGAGGGACAGTAGGAGGAAAAACCGGGCTGAGATGTAGGTACCTACTGAGCTGTGCAGAGCCTTAAAGCAAAGGATGAATAATTTTACTCTTGTGGAAGGTAGGAGGGAGCCAATGAAGGGATCTGAAAGAGGGAATGAAATACATGGGCAGGGTGGAGGAGAAGGCTTTTAAAACTGTACCATTTTGTACAGGTTAGAGGCAGGGAGGAGTAGATGGCATTGGTTACAGTAGAAGTGAGAGAAAACCAATGCACGGTCACAGTTTTAGCAATGGGGACAGAGAAAAGGATTAGTTTTAGAGACTGTTGGTATTTTCCCCATGACCTGGGACACCAAACAGGATTTATTTGTATTTTGAGTTCACTCTTTAACCCATGTGTGTCCCCGCAACCCTAAGATAACCTAGCCAAGTTCTGAGGGAAGGGAAAAGAAACACTGTCCATCAGGTGGGTTCTTCCTAGACATCTGTTTAAAACCCAAGATCTGGAAAATATTGTTCACAATGAGAGCCTTGAGAAATTACCTATTATTTTGGCTCATCAAAGCAAAGGTTAAACAGTGACTTGATCAAACAGTCTGTATGTACATACGCAGGCAGAAGATATCAGAGCTGTTTAATCTAGTAAACAGGGGTATAAAGAGATCCAATGGTTGGAAGTTGAAGCTACAAGAAGTCAAATTGGAAATAAGGCACAGGTTTTTAACAGTGAACCTGCAAGCAGCTTAGCAACAAGTGACACGGGTCCTTCCTCCCTTGAAGCCTTTAAACAAGTCTGGATAATTTTCTAAGAGATATATTATAGTTCAGTCAGACATTATAGGGACCAGCAAAGGAATTGTCAGGTGAATTTCTATGGCTTGTGTTATGTAGTGGTCAGATTAGATGATTGTTAAAGCCAGGAGGGACCATTAAGTCTATTAATCAATTATGTCAAACCATAAGAAACAGTCAAAAGCCATGAGTCCTGCATAAACACCGAAACTACAAGGCAACCCAGAACAACTGACCTCATTGTGCCCAGGTACTGAAAGATCATCTGCTCTTCCTAAATCCTTTGCAAAACATCCAGGAGGGAAGAACAGACTGAAAACACTACCTCGGACCACACTAGCCCAGTGCAGTCATCACTTTGCAGACCACAGTGCAAATGCTTGGGGCTTAGCTGAAAAGTAAATGCTGAAGAGATGGCAAAGTAGAGTCAGAGACTGACTGGGAAAGGGCAGGCCCCTCACAGAGAACGAACTAGGAGTGTGAGAAGTATGATGCATTGTCACCAGAATAGCAACCTTCCTGTAGGAAAGCTGCACTTGGTTTTGGCACATGTGCCCTTCTGCTCAGTGGTCAATCACAACACCAAAATAGAAGTCCCATCTCGTCCATGATCTGACCCAATGAGATTTTGGGCAGAAAGTCCTGTCTGTTGGTTAACATGCTAATGAAGGAGGATCCCACGTACTTATAACGGATGAAGCTACTTCTACTGGTTGTTTGGAAGCCGTTATTACAAGACTTTATGATGCTCTCTTTTGGCCTGGTGTTTGATCATTTCTGATTGTTCCCTTTGGAAAGGGGGTGTGTGCGCAAGCGCACGCAAATGAACCTAGAGCTATTTTGCATTGTCCCGACCTGTGATGTGTCATTTTCTATGAATGACGTAATAAACACGTTCCATCAGCACAAGCTATTCAGCCTTGACCCAGATAGTAAGTGGAACCTCTTGAGAGAGCTGTGATTAACAACTTGAGGAATGGATTAATTGAGCTGAAGACTGTCCAATTACTGCAGTGATTTTATCGCTCTTTTACAAATCGTATCTCTGGTAAATATGTGGCATCCATAAGTGCTTTATTTTCTTTCAACAAGACCCAGTTCATAAAAAATTATGCCAGCTAGAAAAAAACCCCAGAGCTTTGCAAAAAGTTTGCAAGGTAGGAAAGGAAAGAAGGGAAGTAGCCAGATGGCTCACGGCTTGCACTGGCATAAAATGACTGCAGCCTATGCAGGCTGCAACAATTCTCAGACTGTGGTCCTAAGAGCTGCTTCTGTTCAATGGTAAAGCATCTGTCCATGCCTGACAGATACTTTGTTAGTCCAAGACACTTCAGTGTCCAGAGGCTTCTTTGTGTAAATGACGAACACCCCACCACCTCACTTTTTGCCCCCTGCGTGGCTGCTTCATTTCTTCTTAAATCAGTGATAAAATTTCTGATCCCAAGATTGGAGGGTGAGTAGCACACAGAAGGGCTGGACAGGACTGCAAAGTGGCCTGGAGACAGCATAGCAGAGGCAGATGCTGGCTAAAAGGAGAGAATGCAGTTCTTAGGCGCGTCTGTAATACAAATAAATAATTAAGAAGTGGTCCACCATATGAAAGGGTTAGTGCCGCTGTGACCTTGTGTAATGGCAGCTGGCTTATATCACACCTCCTTCATTTTCAGCCCAGACTAGGTACATAGGATCCTTTATGATTTCAGAGGGAGGACATGAATGTTTCTAGGGTACTGTCAGCATCGTCTTTGCCTGGGAATGGTAGTCAAGAGTCAAGAATAACAATTTCCTTTCTTTGACAAGTGCATATTATTCCTACTCAATGCAACCCTTATCTGCTGGCCCAGCATTTTGGCACCAACAGCGATGAGGGGTCGCAGGCTGCTAATAACTGAATATGCGACGTAGAGAAGGAAAAAGGAGAGAACAAATCTGATCAACTGTCAGATAGACAAAGTTTAAGACTCATCTCTCATGAACGAAATGCAGAAAACGTTTGCACTGAACAACTGAGGGTCTGCAGATGCTGTGGTCTGTTCTGGTGCCAGCTTATGTTAATTACACACAGTTCTACTGGTCTCCCTCGAGTGGTACTACTGAGAAGCTCACCTACCTAGGAAGACATTAGAAATAACACTAAGTTTACAACAGAGAAATAACAACGTCTGGTCAATTCAGGCTAAGGGGGAAACATTCCCCACGGGTGGGCTATGCAAATGTGTTGGTGCATCCTGCTTCCAAGGGAGCTCAGACCACAGAAGACAGAACAATTGGCGCTAATTTTCCCCTTCCTCCTTTTTTGTGGCAGTCTCAGCAAAGGCGCCATGGATTGAATTAAATAAATTCTCCCATCAACCCAGCTAGAGCTGCCCCTCTCCAAGTCATTGTTGATGTATACTGGGGGGAAGCCCCCGTTAAGTCTCTCCAGGATGTTTCAGCAACATTACATTTACTATATGGAAAAAAAGTAATGAGGGTAAAATAAGCCACATTACCTGCACGCTGGGTATAACTGGCATTCCTGCTCGCTACTTCTGCAGTGCTGCCAGTGGTGTTTAGTTTTCCATAGATGTGGTAAGTTTCCTCCTTGTCTGCGATTTTAATTATACTTTGCAATTATGACACCACCTTCCAGTCCTCTGCTTTAACCATTAATTAATCATTTAATTTCCTTAAGTAAAAATATATATTCCTCTACCCCGATATAACACGAATTCGGATATAACGTGGTAAAGCAGTGCTCTGGTGGGCGGGGCTGCGCGCTCTGGTGGATCAGCACATCAGGCTCCGACACGCTGCTCTGAGCGGCGTTAAGGGTGCCGGGCCAGGGCTGAGGGGTTGGATAAGGGGCAGAGGGTCTCAGGGAGCGGTCAGGGGACGGGGGGGGGGGGTTGGATGGTTCGGAGGCTCTGGGTGTGGGGTGGTCAGGGGATGGTGCGTTGGATAGGTTGTGGGAGTCCCGGGGTGGCCTGTCAGGGGGCGGGGGTGTGGATAGGGGTCAGGGAGCAGGGGGGTTGGGTAGGGGGTGGGGTCCTGGGGGTGATTAGGGATGGAGGGGGCGGTCAAGGGACAAGGAGCAGGGGGGGTTGGATGGGTCAGGGGTTCTGAGGGGTCAGTCAGGGGCCGGGAAGTGACTATTAATACCTGAAATGCTCGAGGCCAAAGAAAGTTTGATATAACGTGGTGTCACCTCTAATACGGTAAGATTTTTTGGCTCCTGAGGACCGCGTTATATCGGGGTAGAGGCGTATTTGGCTTCTCTGATTAATTTCCAAGAGTACTTGTGTAAAAAAAGGGGATTTTATGAGTGTCTTCTCCTGTGCCTGGCACATTTTTGTTCACTTGAGTCTGTGACCAACACTAAACTCCACTCACCTCCTCTTTGCTCCCCTTTATTGCTTCCTTCCAGTCTCTCCTCTCCAAGTACCCTGCAAGAGTTCTTGCATCACCACTACATTTGGAAGTGGCCTCTTTTTACCATCATATCCCCATGGTGCCAGCACGAGGCCCACTGTCCCAAAATCTATAGAGCTTTACATTCTCCCCCTCCCCACAAAGAGTCTTGAGATACTTTGCAAGAAGGATGCTACAATAAATTGTATGCACAATTTGTTACAACTGGAAAAAGTAACAACACATGAAATTATGTTTAAATAAATTCCTCTCATGCCCAGGAGGCCTCCAAGTGGGAGACTGCACTTTTATCATCATGAAGACAATCAATCGCAGTGCTATATTGCCACTTGCTTCTGCTTCCGCATTACTCATTCCCCCAGCACACAGTACAGACACAATCGGAAAGGAAATGGGAACTCCCAAGGGAAGAAAATAGCTTTGTGCACTTAAAGTAATGATGTCACTTGAGGTCACAATGCAAATGGTTACGGATATGAGATCCGCAGTTTTCTCAATAGAGCTGGAACCTTGGGAGCTAGCAGAAGAGTTGCAATTTCTTTGTTAAAAGTGCTCTTTTAATCCACCTATACAGTTTGTTCCCAGAAACAACAGCTGCTCTACCTAATTAGCATGAATCGCCCTGTCTCAGAAGAACAATTGGGAATAATACAGTATTTGAGGTACTGACAAAAGGATACATTAATGGTATTGATTTGTTCAGCCACTTACAACCTTTGCTTATTATTCTATTATCTGTATGAAGTATTTGGATCATGGAGTTCTTTTGTATAAAAAGCCAGGCAAGAGGCATCAAGGAAAAGGGACAAACAACAACAGGGTTGTACTGGCACATTCAGCTCCACAAAAGAAGTTGGATTCATAGTTAATATGCAGATGTGCCTGTTACAAACAACATATCCCAGAATGCAATTCTCCCTCTTGATCTGAGAAGGGAATGGTCAGGTGGGGACCTCGCAGTCTCTCCGTGTTGCAAATAGGGGCTGCTGCCGTTGGCCCTATTTTACATAATTTAGCTGTGACTCTTAAACTTGTGGCAAGCTGCCATGGCAACCCACAGCTGAGCAAAATTTGGACACCTGTCCTCAGTCATTACGTCCGACCCTGTGTAGAGAGTGCTGTGTCCTTGAATGCTGTCAGCAATGGGATTACGCTATTGTATGCTCTCTGTGGCTGCTCAATGCAGCGGTTTTCAAAACAATCCCACACCCACTGCATTTCCTTCGAAAAGTAAAATTAAACTGGCTATCGAAAAAGAAAAATCAGAATTTCAGGAGCACTATGGAGAGAAAGGAAGGCTACCCTCTATTGGGGCAGGGGTTAGATTGGAAATGCACAGATTTTGTTATCTTGAATGCTGAAGGCTCTGTCGTTCTCAACCAATATTGATTAGTGTTTCCTATACCTTTCCTTCCCAGCAGCAGAGCAATGCAATATCTGTCATGAATCAATGTCATTCAAGAGCTAGGCAGTAGGAGCTAATACCACGGCGTGTGCGGTCAGCCTGCCCTCTTTCCTCAATTGGATTAGTTCCTCAATTAACTTTGCTCTCCACCAAGCCACAGCCTGGAATCTAAATCCATCCTTAAAGCCAGCTCTCTAAGACGGGCTTAATGCTACCACATCAGGGGGAACATCATGCTGCATCAGCCTTGCGATGGGAATTCTGCATTAAACTGCTAGTCTTAGATCACTGGCAGAACTACATGCTCTAAATAAAGTTTATTCCGGAGAGTTGCTTGTGGTTTACAGGAATCCTGCCTGTTGGCTTACAGATGTTAATATGATAGCACAAATAAAGTTTAAGTGTTTTCTGCATTTTGAAGTAGACAACCTAAGTAACGTCTACACAGAAACCCACAAAATCAGACAGATCGGAAGGAAACAGGAAGTCTGAGTTCCTCCCTAGTAGCACAGAATAAAATCTCAGGACTCTTGTGCACAAAACAATCTAGTGGCAGAAACAAAGATGAACAATTAGCACGAGGCAGAGGTTGGGCCAGTAGCCAACAGGCCATTTTTTACATGGCCACATGAAACTCTGATTTGACTGCCTGTCCCACTCTCATTCCCTGCGTGCGACCGCTGTAGCTTGCTCAGTGGTCTCTGGAGATCATGAAAGAGTTCCCCCCCTTTGCTACTCAACCGTGAGCCCGCCGGCAGATTTAAGCAGCAGCACAGCCTCCAGCAGAGTAACATCTAGTCCTGGTCAACATCTCAGGAGAGGTGGGATTAGCAGAGGGGAAAGTGGGAGGAGAGGAGAGTCCTTAGAGATCTAACCAGGTTACTACATTTAATACAGAACATCATCAATATTTTGTCAGGGGACAGCTCCTCTCCCCCCATCTCTCTCCTTCAAATCCCACTTTTTCCCCGTGTCCCTTCTGCAGTTCAGTATCTCTTGCCTGCCCATGGTGTTGCTGTGTTTTGGGCCAGGGAAAGTGAGGCAGAGAGGGTGCCACCAGAAAGGCAGGGATGGAGTGTGGGGGCATTCATGCCTAACTTATAAATGCCCCCAGGCTCCAGGACAGGAGAATTTCCTCCCCAACAATAGACCTGCTCAAAGAGTAAACCATACAATATTTCACAGAGAAGAACAAGAAATCTCCTGAAATGCAGTTGCCAGCAGGACGGTGCTAATTAATTAATTAATTAATTCATTAATTAATTAACCCAATTAATTCATGAAATAGCTCTGCTGTTACTAGTACTAGGATGGCTCCTTGCTTCAAGAAGCAAGGACCATTTCTGACTGTGTTAGGAGATGATATAATTGAACTACTGTAGCTCACATCAAAGGCTGCTTTGTGACACTTGCTTCTCCTTATGGGGCTGTCTAGCATCAGCCACTGTATGTTTTAGAATTAAGAGAAATGTCAGCATGAGATCTAAGCTTGGAGGGAAAACAATTGCAACTAGGACAGTAGATAATTTATTTGGTGCTGCTGCAATTGAGGTCACTTCTACCATGCAGTCTTGCACTAAAAATCCGAACAAAACCAAAACCCCTCAAGACTGCACCACTGCGCACATGGATCTCCATCTGATCATCTGACACTAGGAAAACCTCTGGATTTAGCTCATTGCATCCAAATGTCTAAATGAGGGAGACTCTAAAGGGAAAAGGTTACCTGCTAAGGGAAGTGAAAAAAAGGTCTTAATTAATTACACCATCTAAGTCTCCATTAGCTTGACTTCTAAGTTTGATTCAGAGAACATACATTTTCACACCCAGAGAAATCTTTCTTATTCTAGAACCTACAGCTTCGTATATACATGTCTCCGCTCTAGGCTTCACTAAAAACTGTCGAGACATCCTCATAGCAGATCAAATTCAGAGGTCTATAGTCATCGCCCGTAATTCTGATATAGTGAAGCCTTAATAGCTGGCAGAGAATTCTATAGTACATTACTGCAACTGTGGGCTGTATCTTTGGGGACCATATTGTGTTAAGTATATGGGATAGTTTATGGATGCAACTCCAGGTAGGGAGGATTGCCACAGCTCCGCCAGAAACTAAGAATAGTGTGCTTGTGTGGGGTGATTATGGGGAAATCACTCAACTTGCAAACCATGCCCCCAGCCCTCCTGGGAGGTACCACCCCTGGGGAGGCTCGCATATGGTGGCTCAAATTGAGACCAACAGATGAAGAAAGGACTTTTGATATAAGAAGGCTGGGATTAAACTGAGTCAGGGCCTTCCTTCTAATCCAGGAAATGGACAGGCCTTTTCGTTCAAGGGGGCTCCTGACCCTTGCAGAAGGGGTTGAAAAGACTTTGGCCTACTAAGGCCTTGTAAGACTGATGGCCTCTGGAAAGCTTTCATCATGCATACAGGAACTTTTATCGTTTATCAGTTTTCGCTGTAATGCTTTTACCTTAAGAATAAAGGTGCTTGCTGAGAAAAAGCTGTATGGTAACTTGTACCTCTGTCATAGCCCTTGGAGAGACAGCAAGGCACAGGTGCTGGCCTTTAGGCAGACTGGACACAGGTGACAGCTGGAGACATGACACCTGACTGGGCACTCCTGGAGTAGACTGTAGGGGCAGTGGGTAGGAATACAGGAGCAGTTACCCTGAAACTGTGACCATTACCATCCAGTCCCTAGATGTGATGACAATTCCTAGCCAAGTATGAAATTCTGCATACCTTAACTTTTGCTTCCTTGTGGTAAGGTCGAGAGCAGGTGAAAGAAAATTTCTAAACCCTATTACATGCTCCAAATCACAACCACCAGGTGGGTGAAGGAAACCAGGGTGTATTGGAGTCAGCAAGACTCCTGTGATCTCTCACCTACCTACCTAAAGTTCCATCTTGGAACGCAAATAACTAGCTCCATTGCTAAATTTTACACAAATGCTCTATTATTTACACAACCATTTTATCTGAAACGTGGGCAGGACAAACCTAAGATACTGATGAAGATTTCAGCACAGAAAAAAGGAATTAGAAATGGGAAGTAGGTGGCCTAAGCATCATTAAAACAATACAGAATCTTGTGGGAATCACATAGGGCACTGCTCTCTTCCAATGGATATCAAACTTTGAGATTTAACCTTTGGGATTACTTTGTTCTCCTTTTTCCACCTTATCAAAGCCCTGTCTTGTTCTCATAGGCTTGAGGTACCAGCTCCATTTGTTATAGTTTCTGGTGAGGATGAGCTGGAAATACCCTATGAACGCTTAGGTGCACATACATTGACAGCAGTGTTGAAGAACACCTCATTATCAAGTTATTTACAAATAAGAGGCAAAGTCCCTGCACCGAGGAATTTACAGTCTGACACAGTGATAAAAACACAAAAGGAGCATCAGAATATATGTCAAGCAAATATAGTAGAATTAAAATCATATCAAGGCTATAATTTCATTAAGGGGTCAGGGTAATAAATCATAAGTAAATGCTTGTGGTTTGTTACCAGAACCAGGTGATAGTATTTCCACAGAACTAACTACAGCACATTTGTGTGTGTTTTTTAAAATATGGTCCCACAGTATTTTTACTTGAGAAAAAGCTAAACGTTTTACTGCACTAGCTATGTTCAAGCCAACCCCTGACTCTGAGGAATTATCGAAAACTCCAGTGCAACCAGGAGGCTCTTCCTATTTTTAACACCCATTCCTGAGCACCTACATTCCAGCTACCATGCTTCTGTCACAAGACATAATGGGACACCCTTCCAAATATGGAGGACATTCAGTGGCTGGACAGGTTAATGATTTTGAATACAATCCTGTCCCAGGATGTAGCATTCTACCCATGCAGCATTCCCAACCACTGCTCGCTTGGGAAGTAAAAGTTGTGTTCATGCTGAGTTGATATTTTAACTGAGCTCATTTGAACCAGGATTCCCAGAATGGCACGTGGTTACTATATGTCTGAATATCCATAGAGAAAACAGACAATGGATTAGTCTACTGTCAGATCAAGGGACCGAGTTTGACATTAGAATAACTGACTATGCTTTAACAACGTTAAAAAAAAAAAATTAATGCCACTATCCTTTTGCCACATCTGCAACAGGACTAGAACCCTGACCTCTAAATGGCCCATGCTGTGCGAGGACAGCTACTGAATATTTATATAGCACTATAACTTTGCCCAGAGCATTGAAAAGATTAAAAAGACAGTCCCTGCCCTGAAGAGTTCAAGACCTACACCAGTCAGAAAATGAAGGAGAGACAAGAGAAGCAGCAGGGGAATGAGGGTTGAAACAAAAAGAGGTGAGCCACACTGAACTGTGAGTACATCTTGTGAGTCTGACAGTTTTTAAAAGTAGCGGCAGTTGACAAGGATGAACAAACAGCTCCAATGGCTCAGGACATCAAGTTAGTCCCATTCTGCCCCATGTCAATTAACGTTCCTCCTAAAATTCTTGGCACAGCCAGAAGCAAAGATTGGAGTCCAAACATATGTGTTAGATAGATATAGATATCTATCTATCTATGACGGACTGTATTTCTACCAAAAAGAAAAGGGGTACTTGTGGCACCTTAGAGACTAACAAATTTATTTGAACATAAGCGTTCGTGAGCTACAGCTCACTTCATAGCTCACGAACGCTTATGTTCAAATAAATTTGTTAGTCTCTAAGGTGCCACAAGTACCCCTTTTCTTTTTGCGAATACAGACTAACACGGCTGCTACTCTGAAACCTGTATTTCTACCAAAACTCTGGTGGGAGTTCTCCTCAAATCTCTCTCAATTAGTGTGTCCGATGTGCCTGCTTAGTTAATACTCAAACTTAAGTTGTGGGAGTCCCTCCCTCTTGACCTACCAGAAAGGATGGTGTCACTTTTTGGCTCTGCAGAGTTGTATCAAGGTGAGATAAGTATTTCATGCTGATAAAATGCTATGCTTATGAAAGTCATTGGGGATGAAATCCGGCTGCTGTCTTGAACTAAGCTGATGCTTTAGCTGAACAGTGCATTCGTTTGCATATATGAACGAGCCCACCAGACACATACTTGCTTAACTAAGCAGGAACAGCGACTACTCTAGTTAAGAGCTATGTCTGAGGAGAAATTCCGCCAGAGTTATGGTAGAAATATGATCGTCAGACTTGTCAAGCGAATGCACTGCTGAGCTAAAGCCTCAGCTTAGCTCAGGACAACAGCTGGATTTCACCTCAATGACTTTTACAAGCCTAGCATTTTATCAGCACTAAATATTTATCTCATCTTGATGCACCTCTTCAGAGACAAAGGTGACACCATCCTTTTTGGAATGTCTTCTCAAGAGGGAGGGACTCCCCTAGCTTCCCTTTTAGAAGCCCCAGTGCAGTAGAAAGGAGGTCCCTCTTAAGCAACAGGTTGTCTGGGGCATGGGCAGATTTGTCAACTGTTTAACAAGTTGTCTTAACTGATTGGAGTGCTCCGGGTAGTAACAGACATGAGTGTCACAGCACAGAATCCCATAGCATACTGCACTCCTTTGGCAAGCTTTCATTTTAAAAAAAAATCATCATTCTGTGTTAACGCAGAGACTCACCTAGTTTCACTTGAAGTGGGGATGGTTTATAGTTCATGGCTACAGTCTCTCCCTCCCTTGTATCACAGTCTCTGTCTGAGATAGATGCAGCGGTTGGATCCTGTTAAAAAAAACAACCAAACAACCAACCATCAGACACGGCTTAGCACACACAGATATGCAGTCATTTCTCTAATTCGCTGCTGGTTGAGTCCACCAGCATCCAAGTTTGGTAGGACAGAGGCACAGCTTTGTGTTTTAGATCATTTAAACCCAGAGACTCTACAGAACTGTGGAAACCATTTAATAAGTTTAGGGCACTATTTGAAAAAAATCCGTTTTTAACACGCTTAGATGATAGATCGTCCAAGATAATATGGAGATTTTCTGTCACCAGTTCAAATCCAGCCCAGGTTGGTAGTAACCCAAAGTCATTACCATTTGATGGTTGTTTGGTGACCTGTGTGAAATGCCGTGGTCGTTTCAGTCAAGTTCGTAGGTGACATGTCCGTATTCATGACTAGCACTCTGGTGGCACACCCCAGGAAGGCCAAGGATTGACTGGACATGGAGGTTGAACTGCTGGTCCCTGCATGACAGGGCGTCAAGAAACCCTTACTGCCTGTGTTGTACCCATTTTGCAGACAATTGAGTAGGTCAGTCTTCAGCATCTTGCAGCTGCACTGAAATTCTCTTGGAGAACCCTGGATGTCCCATCCACCAGGCCCATTTGCAGAAAATCCAGGCGGTATTGTATGGTATAGTCTTTCCGCAAACCCCTCTAACATACAGGTTGCTTATTTGCACAATCCCAGCACTAACAAAAGATCTAAAATCCATTCACTGCAAACTTCAAAGCTGTTGAAATCATCTTTGTAGCAAAAATTGCTTTCAATAAGGTCAATTTCTTCCCATCTAGGAGCTAGAAACTAAGCTGAAGACGTATGAAAATTCCAATTTACAACAGACAGAATTACATGGGAAAACATGTGCTTAATATTAAATTCAAATATTCCAGGGATACTAAATACTGGAATATGCCATTTCAGATAAGATAGTTATTTTCATACTCTCCACTTCTTGAAATTTGCATTACGAAGTTTTGGGTTTTGTTAACCAACCCTCCCCCAAACAAAAAACCCTGCATAATTTGGCACTTTGGGGAGACTGTCAGTGGCAAAGAAAGAGGCTGGTATACTCTGCCAACAATAAAAGAAGATCCTTTAGTGAACAATTCCTTGACGCAACGGCAATAGCACTGAGCTGAATACCCACCCTTCAGCACGAGGTCTCCCTCACTGTGCGCCGAGTATGTTTTGCCTTCTGAATAAAGCACACTCATGAAATAAAAGTATGTCAGTCCATTCAGGATCAGTCTTAATAGAACTGGGACCTTCTACAAAATTTAAGGTGGCAATATTTTACCAAGACACTATTTATTTGTGTTCTCTCAGCTATCATTGCTTTTTACTACTACTAGTATTTTATGCTTACAGTACTTTTCACCCAAGGATTTCAAAATACTTTACAAATAAAGCTGTAGAACACAACTCATTTTACCTTCTGCTAATGCCACCACATCTGGGAAGGAACGTAGCAGCTGTTTAACAGCCCACAACAACAGTTTAGGACAGATAGTGAAGAAAATATTGTCTCCGGTTTAGTTAGAAATATCCAAGTGGATTTTGGGAATGACATGAAGGTTGAAAGTTCTACTCCTATGAAGAAAGACGACAGCTCTTTAATAACCTTAACTGGTCCGGGCCTGTTTTACAATCACAACTAAAAGGCCGATTATCTAGATAACTTTATAAAATAGAATTGGTCTTTAAAATCCACCTACCTACTTAATTTGGTCATGTTACAATGGAAGTTGTGTGGCAGGTCATTGACTGGAACACATGGGTTATAAAGATTACTTTTTCACAAGTCAGTTTTCCAGTGGTACTAAAAACCTATGCAAAAGGGAACATATGACAAGGGTTCTGATGAAACATTTAGATTTGTAAAGCTGCTGGAGAGTGATAGCAAATTTTTTTACATTAAAAGCAGCACCTGATCTGCTCAGCATAGAAATTAACATGCTGAGGGTGCAGGAGTTCCCCATGCGCAACCAACAACCAGTTTGCCGTTGCCACCTTGGCCTCCCCCTGGTGGAGGCTAACACTGGAAATTAGCTACCCAGCATCAAACTGGGAGGGCCACACGAGGAAATCAGTTCACAGCATGGACAAACTAAGGCTTAGACTGAAAACTTTTCCATTTGCAGTGTTTTAAGATTAGTAGGTCAATGGTAGATTGAGAAGAAAACAGGCTTATGTTATGGGGCTCTCTGTCTGAACAACAGTCACTGTCAACATCAACAGCCTCAAAGCACACGTCCAGCCTTCTCCTCTCTAAACCTAAAACTTAAGGAAAACAGTCAAAACAAGAGATAATTTTCCTAATGCGTGCGTGTGTCCAGGGCTTGTGAGAACAGAAGCATTTTAGCATTTGCATATCATTTTATACACTTTGTGCAGCAACACACAAGACACCATAGTAACAAACTGTACTAAAACCATGAAGGACTCTTCCTGGTATTTCTGTTGGAATTGTCTCTACATAAAATGGAATGCTCTGCTACTGTGCATTTTGAACAGATTACTCCATACAGCCAGAGAAGCACTGACTGGATTAATTAGCCCTTTGCTCAACAAAATACCTGCAAGCACACTGAAATACTACCACATGCATTTGCTATTCTAATGGATTTCAGGTGTGTTTGTTTTTTTACAGAATTCTATAGATCGAGACAAACATTCTATACTCCGATTTTGAAATTACAGCTATGTTGTGTAACTGATTGTAGGTCTCATGATATTATTTCGGTTTGCTGATTGAGCACAATACTTCTAAGAAGAAGGAAAACTTGAAGCCATGGCAAGAATTGTTGGCTAGTAGCAGAATTTAATTTGAAGTTTTCTCACCACACTCTCACAACATAATTGTGCGCGCATACAATTGCAGTAGCCTAATTGCGGGGTCAGATTCTTGTGAGGTTTGTTTGTTTACTTCTCTGGCAATGGGGAGGATTAGGAACCTTATCCTCTTGCTAAACTAAGCTCTGTCCTAGCCTTACAAAATATGCCATTTCTGGTTAAAAATTCATTTTGCAAGCTTTTGCGCGAGTAACCATTGCTTGAACATTCACTGAGCGCAAATACAGAAGGGGCAATGAGACTGGCTGAAACAAAGCTTTTTTCAGGTTTTTAAGGAATGCTCAGGGTTCTCTCCCCCCTCCCCAGTATTTAACCAGCTTTACTAAGAATGCAAGCTCTGCCATATCAGACCAGACCAATGATCCATTTAATGTGACATTCTGCCTCTTACTGTGGCCAATATGGAATGCTTCCGTGGGAGCTGGAGAAAAGAACTGATGAACCTCACAAATTGTGCAATCTTGTATATGGGACAACAGAACTGTGCCATGGGCATTAATATGCTATTAGGATACCTTGTAAAGTGCATTCTCCTTTCCCTCTCCTCCTCCCTTGACATCCTGCAGGCCTGAATGTCTCTCCTACCATCCAACCCATGACACCTTCAGGGGAGAGCCAGCCCGCTTTGAACGGCCCCTGCACACGGATATTAACTCCATTTGGCTGACAGAGTTCCCATCACGTTTAGCTGTCCACTTCAAATGCTGCTAACTTGTGTTTTATTTCACTTAACACTATATTTAGCTCTGTCTGCTCACGCACTCCAATCCTAAGAAGCAGCCCTATTTAAGACAGTCGAAAATGTAAACATTTCCTCGCTCTGCTCCCTTTGGTAAATATTTTGAACAATTGGGAATTTTTGATTTTGATGAGAAGATGGGGAGAACTCTCCCACCCTCAAATGATAAAGAAAGGAGTGATATGCACAGCTTTACCAATTACTTTACTCAGCAATTCAAAGATGCTAGTTTGATAATCAGAGGCTGATTCATTGTGACCCAGTTGCTTATTAATGTCACGCAGATCGTTTCCACCTAAAAATAGCTGGATGTGCTTGCATACAAGACACTCTGCCAGCATATTGTAAGCAATTTCACATTTGTTTCCATGAGCGACCAGTGAAACAGAGAGCCTCTTTGCTTCCAAAGGCTGTTCTCCTGGGCTCATACACTCTGAAAACACACACAAGGAGGGACAGGTGAACACATTTTGCTTAGCTTTAAAACCATTCAAACACAGAGTCTGAAAATTCAGCAGATGTTATCAGCTCCTGGCTCTTTGTTTAGGAGAGAATGAAAAAATGGGCAGAATGGCAAAGAAAAAAACCCAGTATGTACCCCATATACAGGGTGCCCACTTATGCCAGCTCAGGTTTCAACAAGCAAAGGAGTTTCTGCCATACTGATTGTCTCACACAAGGTTCTTTTGAGCTAGAAAATAACCCCCCTATGAACATCTGTGCCTTCTGCTATTCTGCTCCGTATGCTTAGAATGCCCTTCCCAAACTCATTTGCTAAGCACCCACCCATGCAACTTTCAAATCCTCCTAAAAATCAATTTCTGCAGCATTATATGGAAAGCTCTTTGGGGGCAGAGACTCTTCGGGGTGTGTGCACACATATGGATAGTGCTTCACACAATGCGCCTCTCAGTATTACTGCAATACCAGTATCAAATGTATTGAAAAACGGAGCGTTCACACTGTAAGAACTCCGGACCTACCATGATGTACATCTGTCTAAATGAATAACTTCCCTTCCTGAGGCAGGTTACCTCTTTTCTTGCTTGTCAAGTCTGCCATTTAGATTTTAAGTACTTTGGGACAAAGAAAAGAACTGTCTGTTTTCTGTGAAGCACCTAGTACACGTGGGGCAATAACCCCCCCCAAATAACTTATCCTTAGAAACAACCATGGGATTAAGTGACAGGAAAAAGATTCAAGAATTCATGCTATAAATTTGTGAAGCCAAGTTCTAGCTTTAAAAAGCTTCTCAAACCATAGGCAATTCACTAATCTCCACTAGCAAGTGTTCAAACCGTCATATACTCTCAGGCAGGGGTAATCTATTTTTTGTCAAGGTCCAGATTTCTTGGTCAAGGTATTGTCAAGGTCCAAACTCCAGAGAAAATAATACAAAAACAATAATAATACTGATAATAAGTAGTAAATAAAAAGATGTTTTGGTCCATTCAAAAGCATCTGGCCTTCCAGATTTGGCCCACAAGCTGCCTATTGACTATCCCTGCTCTGGGGAATCACAAGCAAATACTTCCTGGCCAAGAGACAAGCCTTCCACCTCTAACCAAATGAAATCCAGATCAGGCCAGCAATTTCTGTAAGCCTGTGACATCAGGCAGTCTGTCTGGTTTGAAGTGAACAGACATTCAAACGATTAACCAACTGGCACTCTTGTTGGCGGAGTCAGGCGTGCCACAGAAATGCCTCAGAGCACGGGAGGTATTGGCAGGGTGGAGTCAAGAAAGCGTGAACTGCAAAGGCCCATGCTGTGGGTAAAGAAAGGACTTCAGCTTTCAGAGCTTCTCCACCTGGCAGGTTTCAAATTCTTTTGTATAAATATCAAGTGGATGATACTGGCCAGGATATTAGGGTTACCCCAGAGCTTGGAAAAAAAATTCAACACTGGCCTTAAGGCTAAGCCTACGAGCTCAGGTGAAGGCAGTCATGCTGCAATGCCTCTTCCTCCTCCCTGTGCTTATTTAAGTTTACATTGGTACATCTTGACTTCCTCCTAAAAACCAAACTCTGCCCCCAATTAATGCTCCTTCAACTCCCCAATACATCTATTAATGCTGAGTTTCTCTACTGCTGTTGCCCCTGCTATCCCCCTTGAACCCTGCTCCTCTTCATGCACCCAGCTCCATTCCTCATTCCCAGCCTGTGAAAACAGCAACAACCCTGGGATGCTCTGTAATGCCCCCAGCCACTGTTCCCTCTTTGCCCCACTCCAGAAAGAGCCAATGGCTCCTAGCTCTACTCACCCAAGCAAAATTTCAGCTTACCCTGGGACAGTCAAGTTTTTCAAACCCTGCATTAACCTCCTGTAGCGAGGTAGAGTGGCCACTACACTCCCCTAGGTGGGCAGAGTTAAATCTGTCCCCCCCTCACTGGAAGTCCTGGGGCAGGACAGGAAGTATAAAAGGAGTGCCAGGAGCTCAGTTAGGGCTGAAGCACTGGAGGGAGCAGATGTCTCTTCCAGGGAGTTGGGATCTCAACAGGATCCTGGACTAGAGACTGAGTGGAGCTGCACCCTGTGGCTGGGGAAGACAGACGAGTACCCCGAGGAGCTGCCGGGACCGCCGTCAGACGAATGCCCTGAGGAGATGTGGGGACTGCCAGCAGCCGAGGAGATGGAGGACCTTTGGACTACATGGCCCTGCACACAGACTGCGGTAGGAAGTAGCCCAGGGGAATCAGACTCTGGTCCAGTTCTGCTGCTGGAGCGCGAGTCCGAGTACTGCGGTGGGATTCTCCGCTGACCCAGTGCCTGAACACTCCTCCTCTGTTAGGGCCCTGGGCTGGGGCGCGGTGGAACTGGCTGGGCCCGGGTCCCCCTACCACCTCACCCCTGGGGTGGCAGCCTTCCTACCTGTCAGCTCAGAGGTCTGCATTTGTCGACTGTCTGCTAGAGTAAGGGCGCCTGACTGTTTGGTCCCTCCCCTGCCTAAGTGTCCGGGCCCCCAAAACTTCTTTGCTGCTCTACCCTGATAGCTGGCCAGATCCCTAAACTGTTTGGTGCCCCACCCCGCCTGAAGGTGCTCGGCTATCGACTGTTTGTGCTGTGCCCCACCCAGAGGGCTAGAGCTCCCTTATAGACCGTTAATTACTGTTGGCCCCTGCCTGAAAGTGCTGGACTATCCACTGATTGTGCTCTGCAGAGGGCCAGAGTTTCCCCTGCAAACTGTGACCTGCAGTCTGCCTGTAGTGAGGCGCAGTGGCCTCCCTCCCCACTACACCTCCATACATATATTTTCAGTCAGTGCCACTGGTGTTTAACTCCCGCCTGGATGACCTAACAGAGATAGACGGGATCTTGGCTTAAAGTCTTTTGTGTTCTGATGCTTGACTATACGTCACTCTAGAATCCCAAGGAGACCTATGATCTGACTGCTGTTTCCTCATTTGTTGTTCCCCAGTTCAGTGGCCCCTCCAGTCTTTGAGGGGGGAAAACTGTTATCTTTAGATGCTGTAATAAATATAAAGGGAAGGGTAACCACTTTTCTGTATACAGTGCTATAAAATCCCTCCTGGCCAGAGGCAAAGTCGTTTTACCTGTAAAGGGTTAATAAGCTCAGGTAACCTGGCTGGCACCTGACCCAAAATGACCAATGGGGGGACAAGATACTTTCAAATCTGGAGTTGGGGGGAAAGGCTTCTGTCTGTCTGTGTGATACCTTTGCCGGGAACAGATCAACGATGCAAGCCCTCCAGCTCCAGTAAAGTTAGGAAGTAATCTAGCAAGAAAATGCATTAGGTTTTCTTTGTTTTGGCTTGTGAAATTCGCTGTGCGGGAGGAAATGTGTATTCCTGTTTTTGAGTCTTTTTGTAACTTAAGGTTTTGGCTAGAGGGATTCTCTATGTTTTGAATCTGACTGCCTGTAAGATTATCTTCCATTCTGATCTTACAGAGTTGTCCTCTTATCTTTTTTTGTTCTTCTAATAAAGTTCTCTTTTTTAAGAATCTTGTTAGAGAGCTTATTCCTTCACTCTCCCACTTCCCTGGTCCTTCTCGCATGAACAGAGAGCAACAATACCTGAAGTCCGAAGGTGAAAACAATTCGATGTTTATTGGGGTGAACTTCCAGCAAGCTTAAATACACGTTCCTTTTTCCTTATTTTCGAATCCCAACTTACTTCCTGTTTGCCCCTAATTTATATAGTAATATTCTTAGCTATACCTTAACCAATCATTCTACTGAAATTTAACTAACCAATCCTAACATATTGTAACATGATTAACAAACCAATTATATCCCACCACCTTAATTAGTTTACACCCAGCAAAATTAATTATACAGCAGACAGAATCAATCACAGAACCAGACAGAGACCATGCCAATAAAACAATAGCAAAGTGGGAACTATAATGACAAAACAATACAGAAGTGAGGATTTCACAACTACATCTATAAAGACATAAGAGTTTCCCAGCTGTGTCTATTGATAGGTGAGTTCTTACCAGACAGAAAACTATCAACCGCAATTTCCTTTTACATCTTCTAGGCACTTCCCTTTCTCTGGAGGTGATAGGCATTATCAGGACAGGATTGTATTCCTAACAGCCCAATAGCACCTTCTTTCAATGTGACTACTTTGGAATGTGAGGATGTGACCGGTCGCTTCCCAGCTTATGGCTGCCTCTGTCGCTTAGCCAAAGGCCTTAGCCTAAGAACAGGGCCTCAGACTGTCACAGTAAGAGAAGGACCTTACACTGGCAGACAGTGATTTTGATTCTTTCTTTTATACCTCTATAACTAGCCAAGTGATAAGAATACACCTAAATTCTTAAAGTACAGGCCTTTGCAGACAGGCCTGAATATCTATATCCTAACAAATCTGATTGGTTTTTTTGGGTCTTAAAAATCGAAGGCTGGTTTGTGCTCATCTTGTTTATTCTCAAGCCTCCCCAGGAAAGGGGCTGTAAGGGCTTGGGGGGATATTTTGGGGAAACAGGAACTCCAAGTGGTCCTTTCCCTGATTGTTAAATCACTTGGTGGTGGCAGCGTTTACCTAATCCAAGGACAAACACTTTGTGCCTTGGGGAAGTTTTAACCTAAGCTGGTAGAAATAAGCTTAGGGGGTCTTTCATGCGGGTCCCCACATCTGTACCCAGAGTTCAGAGTGGGGAAGGAACCCTGACAGGTAAAAGGATTTTGCCTCTGGCCAGGAGAGATTTTTTATAGCACTGTATATAGAAAGGTGGTTACCTTTCCCTTTATATTTATGACAGATGTGCTTTGCCTCGGGACATCAAACAAGCTAGAGTTACAACGAGACTGAGCCAGAAGCAGAGCCAGGGATATATCATCCGTACATTTTACCAACATACACGCACTGAAAAGCCATTACAGCATCTACTCCTCGCTCCTTACTTCAGGAAAAATAAGCAGCAGTTTGGTGACACAGTCACTGTTGCACAGAAATACAACCTGACCGGTAGTGACACAAGCCAAAATTTCAAAAAGCAATAAACAACAGCTGTTTACTGACTTTCCACCAGCTCCCAGAGCCTCCTACACACAGCTCTGCCAATGCACCTTTGTTCTAACACTGCTTCCACAGTTCTGGGCATCCCTTGAGCAGATCTCATTTAACAAATGTAACAAATTAGGCCTATGATATCCACTACAGAGTCTAAGTTGAGACCAAACTCATTTATAACCATAAGCCAATGAGTTTTGAAGACAGCCCCCTGAAGGATGAAAAGCCAGTCCTGGACCCAGGCCTTATGTCTTACCAAATAAAGAGAACAAAAATGGAATAGTATACAAAGGTGTTGAAAAGAATACAGGAAGAAGAGATCCTGCAGCATGTGTAGCTTAGATCACAGGCAGATAAGCTTTTTTGCTTTGTTTAAAGCAAGATAAGTAACAATGTTTTATACATTTATAGATCATGTTGAGATGATTTGTATTCAGACAGACATTCTCTTGATGTAATCACTCCTCTGGGCTAGTGCATGAGACCCCGAAAGTGAATACAGATTAGTTTATTTCTACTGTTCAAGCCAAGCAAAATGCATAAGTTAAAAAAAATGGTGAAAAGTGAATGACAGATTCAGACTTTTCCATTTTCCTAGTCCAAGGATGTTCATAGCACACAAAATTACTTTTTTAAAAAATACAATGTACGATTTAACTTAAATGTCCAAGATAAAGAGTTTGAATCATGCATACCAGTAACTTGGGAAAATGAGTGAAGGACAAAGAAACAGCAAGAAAAATAGAAGCAATTACAAAATTCCTACCAGATTCCCTTCAGAGGAACAAGCAATGCTAGCAGCCCTTTGCCCCTCTCTTCCCCACTTTGATAGAGTATATTTAACAATATTCGCCCTTGGGGCTTTTTTCCTGCACACAGGTTCAGCCATTATTAATATTAGTACAGACATCTATAAAGGCTGTATCTGCACACACTTCGCCTGGCGTAAATGCGGTCACTAACACTGCAGATGAGAGGAACGCCACACCATGCTCCCTGCAGGGCTTTGACAGGCCTGAAAGGGACAGCGGCTGTTGTGCAATAAACTGTTTAAAACCAACCACTGAAACCCGGTTGTGGAGAACCTCAGCAAAGAAGCTTTTTGTTATTTTAACGGGTGTCAATCGGAGCAACACACATTTCTTTTTCACCTCTCTAATTCTGCAGCAAAATCCCTTAGTCTGACATGAAGCACATGTCTTTCAGGTGATAAATCCTGACATGGAATTCCTAACAGTTGTAATAACAATATCATCTAGTATCTGACATCACAGCACCTTTCCATTCTAGAATCTCCAACAATTTTACAACCGGTCTTTAATCTCGACACCCCCATGAGTGAGGATATTCTAAAAATGGTTAAACACGGATGCTGAGGCAAGCTAAGTGCCAGGCCCAAGGTCGCAATGAATTAGTACCAGAGCCAGGAACAGTCGTGTACTCTAACCATTTCCTGATAAAACTAACTTGACCCTTCCCATGCTCAGCTCTGTATGGACTGAGTCCTACGCAGACCAAACATCCCACGTGCCCTGTAAGTTCGCAGTGGCCACACAGTTTGTATGAGGTGTAATGTGGGGAATATATTTTTGGAATCACTGAACTTGGGAGGAATGATGTTAAAGAGACTGTAAGATGGAACAGAACAGCCTCTGGTAGTATTTACAGTTTAAAAAGATGAATCAGATTTTGGCTCCTAGAGGCCTTAAAGAGAGGGTGGGTCACCATGTACAAAATCCTGCCCCTTTCTTCACGGGGATTTCCCAAATCAGTGAAAATGGTGAAGGGATCTTCAGTGCAGGGGACAGGAAATGGAGGACCCCACCTAGGGAGGTCCGTACCCTAGCACTAGAAAGATAGGCTGGGGAAAGGCAGGGGAAGTGGTTCCATCACTGTACAGATCCTCTGGTCACTGAGCCCAATGATGTGGAGGGGCAGCTAAGGCTGAAGTAACCACTACAGGGTGGCTCTGTTGATGTTGTTCCCCTCCTGCCCCCCACAGAACTCCCTGCACAAAACCAGGCTGCTATGGCTTTGTTGAGGGATTGGGATTTAGTCAGATGGCTGAAAGGAACGCTGAAGGAACTGAGGACTGCACAGGACATTTCTTGCAGGTTTTATACTTTGTAGGAATTCTGTATTCTGATTAAACACACAACACAATGGCAAAAGGATCATCTTGCATTAAAACAAGCTCTCTCCAATCCCCTGGAGGTAGGATAACTGCTTTGGATGGACCACTGATCTGATCCAGTATGACAAAACCTTACCTTCCTATGCCTTCCCCCCTTGAGTAATAAGAAAAATGACAGGAAGAGTCATGGACAGCTTCACATTTATCGTTTTCAGTGGGCTGATACGTGCATCAGTGGCTCAATGTCACAAATATTACCGGTCAGCTCTGGAGCCATCCATTCATTTACAGCTAGCAATCATGACCATCTAAAAAGGAAGGTCAGCTGATTTTTTGTAATTTGAACTCGCATTCCCTGCTAGATCAATTAGGTCTTGCTTCTTGCACCTAGTCTGCTCTGCTGGCTTTGTTAATCCACCCACACACATCTTTTTTTAAAGCTATTTTAATTGCTCCTCCTGCTCACTCCTACTCTATCAATTATCCTCTATTCTGCATTTCTTCCGCCCTATGTAAATCCTCCACTTTTCTTTATTTCCAGAGAGCAGGAGTCTCTTGCTCTGCAAGCTCTTTGAGGTCTGAAGTTAACTGTGGTTCCCAAAGCTCAAGTTCTCTTTCAGTCCCCAATTCAGTGTAAGACACATCTGGAATTAAAATTATATATGTGAAAAGCATAACACTTATTTTGTTTAACTTCTGGGTTCTTGGCCGAGTCCTGATCCTTCTCCTCCATTGTGTACCTGCTCGGCATCTACCAGACCCACCATCCTTCTAGCTAAGGAACACTGGGTGGGATTCCAGGTGGAACCAGTTAATGTTGCTGCTTAGACAGATGTTGCTTTGGAGCGTTTCCAATTTGATGCTGCACACTCTTACCATTAAGGTCATGGGGACAGATCATGAGATGTTTCACTTCACTGCACAGCAGGCAGTCATGTCATTTTCCCATTAACCATTAAAATGAAATTGGCTCAGAAAATCCAAACAACCCCACCCCCAAACAACAACAACAAAAAAACCTGGCAGGGAAGGTGGAAATTCTGCAGATGCACATTCAATCTAGTGGAGGGTGAAGGCAAGAGCACACAAGAGCTTTTATTACTCAAAACCTCCTCTACCCAGTTAAGGAGCAGTACCAATGGGATGCTAAGAGCCGTGTTGGGACCACTTTGGCTGGAAGAATGGTGGCCATAAAGGAGGCTACAAGCTGGTGTGGCAGGAGTTGGAATGTGGAATACCATCACCAAGGTTTAGAGATTCTTCAGTAACAATGAAATCCCAGCTGCAATAAAGACTGTTTAACAAACAGAAAACTAAATTCAGACTCTTCAAGGCAAAGTAAAATACTAAATGTCTCCCTTGAGCTCCCTTCCCTACAATATGAGGCCTCTCCTACATCACACAGATGATGTCTATTGCAACACGTGTTGCCCCCTCACACTCTGGGGATAATGCAAACGTTTTGGGAATATAAATCCAAGGATAAGGTAGCAAGAGTTTAGAAAAGTCCACGCATGACTCAAACACCTATGTTAACCTCCTCAAACTTGTTTCCAGAGCCGCACAGATAGGTTGTGGGTATTTACTCATGAATGTAGGTGGAAGCATCCTTTGGATACCACTGACGACCTTTTGATGGTGGCACAATGGAGACAGTAAGGCTTTGTTCTCTTACTGGGAGGTGAGTGCATCACCCTGCAGTACGCCCAGATCAAGGTTTAGAAGCCAGAATCTAATTCAGGTCTATGGCATGGTAGCCCTGAGCAGGGCCTCAGTGCCACTGAAGGACAGCTTACCATTCTGCAGAGGAAGACATCATCAAGTGCATGAAGACTTTAAGAACATAAGAATGGCCGTACAGGGTCAGACCAATGGTCCATCTAGCCCAGAATTCTATCTTCCAACAGCAGCCAATGCCAGATGCTTCAAGGGAATGAACAGAACAGGGCAATTATTAACTGATCCATCCTGTTGTCCAGTCCCAGCTTCTGGGTTGCATCCCTGACCATATTGCCTAAAAGTCATCCATGGACCTATCCCTCCATGAACTTATCTAGTTCTTTTTTGAATCTAGTTATAGTTTTGGCCTTCACAACATCCCTTGGCAATGAGTTCCACAGGTTGAATGTGCATTGTGTGAGGAAGTACTTTTTTGTTTGTTTTAAACCTGCTGCCTATTAATTGCATTGGGTGACCCCTAGTTCTTGGGTTCTGTGAAGGGGTAAATAACACTTCCTTATTCACTTTCTCCACACGATTCATATCCCCCCTTAGTTGTCTCTTTTCTTAGATGAACAATCCCAGTCTTTTTAATCTCTCCTTGTATGGAAGCTGTTCCATCCCCCTCATCATTTTTGTTGCCCTTTTCTGTTTTTCCCAATTGTAATATATCTGTTTTGAGATGGGGAGACCAGAACTGCAGACAGTATTCAAGGTGGGGGTGTATCATGGATTTATATAGCAGCATTATATTTTCTGTTTTATTTTTTCTCTTTCCTAACGGTTCCTAACATTAGCTTTTTTGACGGCTGCTGCACATTGAGCAGATGTTTTCAGAGAACCATCCACGATGACTCCAAGATCTCTTTCTTGAGTGGTAACAGCTAATTCAGACTCCATCATTTTGAATGTATAGTTGAAATTATGTTTTTCCAATGTGCATAACTTTATGTTTATCAACATTGAATTTCATCTGTCATTTTGTTGCCCAGTTACCCAGTTTTGTGAGATCCCATTATAACTCTTCACAGTCAGTTAGCTATCTTCAGTAATTTTACATCATCTGCAATCTTTGACACCTCACTGTTTACCCCTTTTTCCAGGTCATTTATGAATATGCGGAACAGCACTGGTCCCAGTACAGATCCTTGGGGGACCCCACTATTTACCTCTCTCCACTGTGAAAACGGACCATTTATTCCTACCTTTTTCCTCTTTCGCAAAAATCTTTACATCTAGTCCCAGGAAATGGAGTAGTCAATCATCAGATTTCCATATTTATAAGAACTGGGTTTCTGTTTAGCCAAGCCTGTGACAGGAATAACCCAGTAAATAGCAGAACAGCAAGGCAAACTCGCCAGAGTGAAGGGGAGGTGAAAGCCACAGTGAGAGTTCACGTAGCATTACGGTTCGAGAACACAAGAGACATTTGCAAGAAATTGTGATGGCTCAATTCATTTAAATGAGCCTTTAGGATACCATGTTCTTGTGTGTATCCCTGGCACTTCCTATTGCTCCACCAGATCTGTGTGTGTATTGCTCATTAGCATGCAGTGTGACACAGGTATCCTTTGATATTCCACTATTTGGCTTGCTTTTCCCTGGTACACGTGTATTAGAAATGTCCTCATTATGTGACTAATCAGGGAAGTTGGCAGGGAAACAGATCAACTGACTTAAACGGAAACAACTTATGAATTGCTTGTTAAAAAAAGTCTAATAGAGTTGGAGACTCCATCCTGCACTCCCTCCCTCCCACCCACCCTCCAAAAAAGGGCAAAATTAGGAATCTTGGAGGAGGTCCTCTTTTTATTCATGGAATAGGCAGCATCTAGTCTTTCCTTACCCATCTCAGCCAACCACAAGCAGGACAGCAGTGGACCGTGTCCCTCCCCTCATCAATTTGGGCAACATTTTACTATAGTCTGTTTAAATTCTTTTTACTCTGAATAATGAACACACTCCTGACCCTAACCCTAAATGACCACCATGTAAGAGGGCAGTAGCACCATTTACTAGATCACATATCAGTATCTCAGGTTCAAGGAGGAAAGGAGTCGGCCATCAAGTACTCGGGGAGAGAGAAAATCAGAGAGGAAGCCTGGCAGTTCATAAACACCAGAGGCAAGAGGTCACGGTGGCATTTTCCCTGGCTGGAGATAGTTGAGGATGGACAGGCTGTAGCCGCCAGAGAGAAGAGGACTGGGAGAAATTCCACCCAGATAGAAGTTTCCACTTGATACCAGGACCTCAATGTGGAAACTGTGGAAGACACCTCTCATGGCACCAGCTGGTCCTAGGGCAGAGATGACCCGTGCCTGCCAATAGTGGAGGGGCAGAGTGAGGGTAGCCAGCTTCAGCAGTGTTATTGAGCATGCTCAGTACAAGCCAAGCAGCAAATGGGGGGCGGGGGGGTAATGTGACCCTGCATGTCTCCCTATGTGTCACCTCTGTCCAACAGAATGGAGAGATGTTTGGTACAATACCTGTGAATGGCAGCTCAGCCCAAGCTGTAAGAAAATCAAGCTTGTCCACAAAAAGTTCTCCAACCATCCAAGGAAGACAGATGATCCTTGTAGGGGATTCAATACTCAGAAGAATCGAAAGAACATTCTGCAGTGCGTAGGAGGACAACAGGATGGTATGCTACCTTCCCGGAGCCAAGACAGAAGATGTCACTCTAAGATCACACAGGCTTTCGACGTCAATGGGAAAGGATCCACTGGTGATGGTTCATATCAGCACCAATGACACTGCATCGTGGGATATCTAGGAGACGGCAGATGACTTCAAGGAACTCAGAAGCATGTTGAAGAAGAAGAATATCCAAGTGATCTTCTCTGAGATCCTTCCTCTCCCCCAAGCAAAGGAAGTCAGAAAGCAGAAGATTCTGGAAGTGAATGGATGGCTAGGTAAGTGGTGTTGGCGTCTGGATTTGTAGAACACCGGTCCACCTTCTAATTTGGATGGCCTCTACCTCAGTATAATGTGGACCAATCTTCTCAGGCACAGGATGGTTAGAGTAGCGAGGAGGGAGTCAAACAAAAAACAGAAGGGCAGTGTAAAAAGGACGATATGAGCGCTCAACACAAAATTGAGATATGTTGAGAACAAAATTAATCAAGGAACCAAAGGGAATGGAGAAGACATTCTTTAATTGCCTGTACACCCATGCTAGGAGCCTGGGTAACAAAGAGGAGGAACTGGAGTTTCTCATTCATGAGAATTAATTTGATCTAGTTGGTATTACTGAAACCTGGTGGGATGATCCCAATGGCTGGAATGTTAAAAATCAATGGTTATCACCTATTTAGGAAGAATTGAGTAGACAAAATGAGTAGGGGAGTGGCACTCTGTCAAAAATGGCATTACCTGTTTCCGAGTCACTGATAACTTGGAAGAAAATGATCCCAAATGCTTATTGGTCAATGTCTTACCAGATAAAGCACAAGACTGCATATTAGTTGGTGTCTGCTACAGACCATTAAATCACACTAGGGAACAGGATGACAGGTTCCTTATGTACTTATTTACAATGTGTAGGGAAAAATACTACCTGATAATGGGGGACTTCAATTTGAATGACATGCGCTGGAGGTCTCATGCTATCAATTTTAAAAACATCCTTGGAATTTCTAAATATATAGGTGACAATTTTCTAATTCAAGAGGTGTTGCATCCAGCAGGGGGGAATTTTGTATTAGATCTCATCTTGACAGATAAAGACAAATGGATCACAGAATTAAAAATTAATGGTAATCTAGGTACCAAGTGATCATGACTTGATCACATTTATAATGTGCAAGCAGAACAAAGTACAGACCAATGATATATATACTTGGTGCTTTAAGAGAGCCAATTTCACAAAGCTGAAAACAATTATGAGCCAAATCAGCTAGAAGAACGAATTTAATCAGAAAAATGTGAATTATAATTGGGATGTGTTTAAGAACATTTTCTAGATGCCCCAAAAGCTACAATCCCACAATTGAGGAAGAAGGATATATTGGTTAAAAACACAGCCTGGTTTAAAGGGGAAGTGAAGGCAGCTATAAAAAATAATATAACAAATGGAAGAAAGGGGAAATTGATAGTAATAAATACAAATCAGAAGCTAGGAACTGTAGAAAATTGATAAAGGAAGCAAAAGGGACACAAGGAGATATCAACGGCTAGCAGAGTTAAGGACAATAAGGAGTTTTTAAAGTATGTTAGGAACAAAAAGAACCCTAACAAGGGTATTGGTCCATTACTAGATGGAGACAGTAGAATTATCAATAATAATGTAGAAACGGCGTTATTCAATAACTATTTCTGTTCTGTATTTAGGGGAAAAACAGATGGTATAGTCATATGATATGAAAACATTCTTCCCAGCCCACGAGTATCTAAGAAGGATATTAAACAGAAGCTACTAAAGTTAGACATTTTTAAATCAGCAGGTCTGGGTAACTGGCATCCAAGAGTTTTAAAAGAGCTGGCTGAAGAGCTCGCTGGACCATTAGTGTTGATTTTCAATAAGTCTTGGAACACCAGTGAAGTTTCAGAAGTCTGGAACAATGCTAATGTTGTGCCAACATTTTAAAAGGGTAACCAGGATGACCTGGGTAATTACAGGCCTGTCAATCTCACACTGATCCTGGGCAAGATAATGGAGCGGCTGATACAGGATTCGATTAATAGAATTAAAGGAAAGTCATATAATTAATGCCAATGAACATGGGTTTATGGAAAATAGATCCTGTCAAACTAACTTGATATAATTTTTTGGTGAGATTACAAATTTGGTTGATAAAGACTATAGCATTGACATAACATATTTAGACTTCTGTAAGGCATTTGACATTTTGATTAAAAACCCTAGAAAACTGTAAAATGAACATGGCACACATTAAATTGATTAAAAGCTGGCTAACTGATAGGTCTCAATATGTAATTATAAACGGGGAATCAGCATCAAATGGGTTTCTAGTGGGATCCTACAATGATCGGTTCTTAGCTCTATGTTAGTTAACATTTTTATTAATGATCTGGAAGAAAACCTAAAATCATCACTAGTAAAGTTTGCAGATGACAAACCAATTGGGGGAGTGGTAAATAACGAAGCGGTCACTGATTCAGAGCGATCTGGATCACTTGGTCAACTGGACAAGAGCAAACAAACAATGTGAGTCTTAATATGACTAAATGAAAATGTAGGAACAAATCTATATTCTTTGTTCCTAAATCTAGGAAAAAAGAATATAACCCATACTTACAGGCTGGGAGACACCAGCCTGGGAAGCAGTGATTCTGAAAAAGATTTGGGGGTGATGGTGGATTATTAGCTGAACATGAGCTCCCATGCAATGCTATGGCCCAAAGGGCTAATGCAGTCCTTGGCTGCATTAACAGGGGAACCCTAAGCAGAAGTAGAGATGATATTTTACCTCTATATTTGGCACTGATTGACTGCAGCTGGAACACTATGTCCAGTTTTGATGTCAACAGTTCAAGAATGATGTTGATAAACTGGAGAAGAGCCACAAGAATAATTAAAGGATTAGGAAAACATGACTTATAATGAGAGATGCAAGGACTTTATTCTATTTAGCTTAACAAAGAGAAGGTTAGGGATGACAATTATGGTCTGTAAGTCCCTGCCTAGGAAATAAATATTTAGTAATGGGCTCTTCAATCTAGCAGAGAAAGTTGTAATATGAGCCGATGGCTGGAAGTTGAAGCTAGACAAATTCTGATGGGAAATCAGGGTTAAATTTGTAATGGTGAGAGAAATGGAACAACTTACCAAGGTCATGGTAGATTCTCTGTCATTGACCATTTTAAAATCAAGATTGGATGTTTGTCTAAAATAATATCTGCTCTAGGAATTATTTGGGGGAATTCTCTGGCCCAGGCTATACAGGAGGTCAGACTAGATGATCGCAATGGTCCCTTATAGCCTTGCAATTTATGAATCTCTGAACATCAGTGCGTCTCAGGCAATTAGATACTGCTTGGCACCCCACTAGAGAACAAAAGAATTTTTGAAGGAAATTTTGTGCATAGAGTTATTTCTTTCCCTTTTTCCTCCCCCAGTGAAGTCAGACACTGTCATAGCTAATACACCTCCAGTCAAGAACAGTTGAATTTACCTATTCAACTACGCACCAAGTGCCTCAATGATACGAAGCCAAACAGCTTAATCATCAATTCTGATAGTGCATCTACTTTATCAGCCTAAATCAGATAATCTGTCCCCAGACTGTCTCTGTGGAAATGCAGTAGAATATCAACAAGATGAGGAAACACTATAAGAATGTAGAAACAAGGGAGGCCAAGAAAGACCACAGAGTCCCTTCCTCCCCACAAAAAAAATCAGATCACCTTTGTCACTGTGCTAGAGAGTAAGGCAGAGTATTCATTTTCTCTGAATAGGACAGAAATGGGAAATTATTACAATTCACCATCCCTGGGTAGACTCGATACACTAAGATGCTAGGTAAATATCTTGCTAACTCTTTATATTCAGTCTGCAATGGAAATTCTATACTGCTGCTTCTTCTACAATGAGAGTACAAACCACTGGTAGTGTACCTGGATTTAGCTTTTCCTGTAGTTCCAATATGGCATTATAAACCTGACTGGGATCTGTGGGTGCTACTATGCCTATGGGGGGGGGGGTGTCCTGGTAGCCCCACCTATTATTAAGGTTGCCTAACATTTCCCACTATAAGAGCTTCTTTCAGTGGTTTATAACCCTGCCAGACTAACTGTATGGGCTGGTATTTTTCATGCCAGATATCTGCTTCAGGCTGAATTTTTGGGGAAAATTTCAGCGGAAAAGTTTCTGAGAATGAGATTAGAGAAAAACCCACATTTTTCAAGGTAATGATTCTGGGGAGCTTCGAGCAGTTCTAGCACTCCCATGCTTTGGAGCAAGACAGGTGGGTGCCCTGGGTGTCAGGGATGAGCCTTTTGCCATCCCCTTGAAAATCTGCACAAATTTGGCTAATCATAAGCCTTAAAAAAAAAAAAAAAAAAAAAGTTTGCACATGCTCTGTACAGACATGCTAGATCCTAACAGCTAAAATCTCCAAAGATTTGGTCCTTACGGCGCACGCGTCAGCCTCTCAGAGGTCCTAGTGCTGCCCAGAGTGCGCATGCGCCATCCCAACAGACAGAGACTGAGAATGCTCCATTCCAGCATGACAGGGGCAACGTTGAACTTTCCCTGTAATAGCTGATCCAGGCCAGGGTAGGGCCAGAACTGACAGCAGGGAGCCTCGCTCTCAATTATCCCTTTTCCTCCTCCACACTGCCTGGGTACCAGCAGCCACCTGACTTAAATGCAGAGATAAGAGCTAGACCAGGGGGAAGGAAAGGAGTGAATTGGGACAAGGAGTCTGGTGAGACTGGGACTGAAGGGGGGTGAATTAGAAGAGAGAAACTGACTGGAACTTGGGGGCAGAGGAAAAGAGACAGACTGGCTGGGCCAGGAGACTGGGAACCAGTGATGGGGAAATGGGATGTGGGTGAGAGAAGACAGATCTGACAAAGAGCTGCAGTGCAGGGTGAGAACTCGGAGTAGCTGGGCAAAAGACTCTGGGACAAGGATCCAGGGAGGGGAAGACAACCAGAGGCCAGAAGGGGAGAGGAGAGACCGATCAGATGAGTAGCCACGAGGAGGAAACTGGGAATGGTTGGACAAATGAGACAGGGGACAAAGGGGTTGGGAGAACTGGGACTGGTAGAGGGAAGATGAGAGATTCGGAATTGGGAGTCGGGGGAGGGAGACTGGGCCAGGGTAAGCAAGGACAATGGAACTGGGACAGGTAGGGGAAAGAGAGACGGGACTGGGACAGCTACGGGTTGGAGGGGTATGATCACTAGAGCACAGTCCCCTCCAGAACTGGGATGGAACCTAGGGTTCCTGAGTCTCACGAGTCCTCTGCTGCCAGCAAACATCTATGAAACCCACAGGCACGGGTAACCTTAATTCTGACATTCAATAATTAGAGGTTGGGTCAAGTTCTGAAGTGTGAGGACTTCCATAACAGTCTGCTTCTAATTTACTGTCACTCTGGATAGTCTTGTTATCTATATAACTGCCCAATCCCTTTTTGAGTCCTGCTAAGGTTTGAGCTTCAATGACATCTTGTGCCAATGAGCTCCACAGGTTAACCGAGTGTTACTGTGATTTTCTTTTAATCAGTTTTGGATTTGCGACCTTTCAAATTCATTGAATGCCCCTATTTTCTTGTACTAGGAATTGCATACAGAAGTTCTTGATCTACCTTCTCTCTCATATTCATTCTTTAGCATACTTTTATCATGACTCCTCTTATTCGTTTCCTCTCTAAGCGAAACGATCCATTTTTTTCACTCCCTCTGAGCATTTTTCCATGCCCCTAATCGTTCTTATCACACTTCTCTGAACCCCCTCTAATTTTCTGCTATATCCTTTTTAAGATGGGGTGATCAGAACTGAATGCGGTATTCCAAATGAGAACACACCATTGATCTATACCAGCGTGGCATTTTCTGTATTCTCCACCCCATCTCCTATCAGCCTCACATTCTGTTTGCTTTTTTGACCATTGCTGCAAACTGATGAGACAACTTCAGCGAGTTCTGTACAGTGAAGCCAAGTGCTCATTCCTGAGTTGATGTAGTTAATTTAGAACCAAATAAGGTGTAGGGTCAATTTCAATACCAGGTAGCAGAAAATTTAATGATTATACTTCAAACTACACTGCAGGGGAAAAAATTACTTCAAACTTCACTGCAGGGAATATACTTCAAACTACACTTCAGGGAAAAAAACAGCAATTCCAAGGCTACATTACAGTGCCAAAAAATAGTCCCTTCCTGCAAGTGTTTGATGTTAAGCATAAAATTGAACAATCAAACAAAAGCCTCACAGATCATAATTGTTCCTGTGGCATTTTAAAGGTCTGGGCTAAGCATACTGTCTTGTTCCTTTTAATCCCTTCTTCCTTTCCTAGCAAAACCTTCCTCCAGGTATCTGCCTTGTGCATCCTTCATGCTCTTTACTGATTAGCTTTCCCAGGAACTTCCTCCCCAATCATTATGGCCCACAACCCAAGTGCAGGAGTTCTGGTGGAGTTCCGACTGCACTTGCTCCCAAATGTTTACCACAGACACCTGATCAATGTAAAATGTCCCCTTCTTTATTAAGCTGTCATAATTCTGACAGTTTCTAATCCTTCCTGAAGCCCCACTTTTGTGAGGTGCCCACAAAATAAAAGTGCAAGGCATACACATTACCTAAAAGGCACATTCCTCTGCTTCTTCTCACTCTATCTTCTAGAGTGAGAATTTGGAAGGTAGGGTCAATCTTCCTATTCGCTCATCTTTTATAGCATTGTCAGTGCTAAGCCAATGAGGAAAAGCAGCCAGCAAAAAATAAATTCGATCTTTAAAATGCTTTCAATTAAAAAAAAAAATCTGTAGAATTAATATGAGGAAAGTAGTACAAACAATATGTTCATTGCAATGGGAGCCTTTTACATTTAAGGAGCATGGGTTAGGAAACATATGCAGTCTGCTATGCTGGAGATGTTTCGCACAAAGTTACCACCACCAAAGTAAAGGAGGACCAAGGACTCTTTCAACTCCTCAAAGGGGAGTCCCCATGAGCCCTGCTGCTACCTCTCTCTTCTTACAGCCATTAATTAACACTGCAGGAGGTCCCAGAAACACTTCCAGCTCATTATTCCCTTTTTAAAGTATCCATGGACATAAGATATTTAGCTGAACTAGTCTTCTATAAGTTTCCAAGGCTTCCACTGGTATTAAGTCAACAAGCATGGGAAAGAAAGGTGCTGTTTACTTTGCACAGAAGTGTCATCTTCAGCAGTTCACAAGCAGCATTGCTTACTAATTTAAGGTTTGTTACATGTGTAGAAAAGTTATATAAAAGAATAAAGCAATAAGATTTAAGCTGAACACGTGCACTTGTTATGGAGACATGAATTAGGATTGCTACCTGCTCTAATATCCAGAAGTCACCAGAAGAAATAAAAAAATGAATATATTGGAGTCTCTGTGGATGACAGGTTTCAGAGTGGCAGCCGTGTTAAGTCTGTATCAGCATAAACAACGAGGAGTCCTTGTGGCACCTTAAATACTAACAAATTTATTTGGGCATACGCTTTCGTGGGCTAAAACCCACTTCATCAGATGCATGGAGTGAAAAATACAGTAAGTAGAATATATATTCTAGCACTCCCATCTTTTCATGTTCTAGAATATATATTCTGCTTACTGTATTTTTCACTCCATACATCTGATGAAGTGGGTAATAGCCCACAAAAGCTTATGCCCAAATAAATGTTTTGTCTCTAAGGTGTCACAAGGACTCCTCATTGTTTTTTCTGTGGATGATGATGACGATCATCATCGTTATCTGGCTGCAGCAGATTGTTAGAACAACCATTGAAGAAAGCTTGCCATTAGTTATTAATTGAAGGCACTTTCACAAAGTGCTCCTTAAATCTTGAATGATATAGTATCTTTCTAACCAGTACCTAATAATCTGTGTGTAAGAGCTGCATTAAAGCAGTCTCATCAATCTTTGCTCCTGCTACTACAGCTCAAAGAGAGAACATGACGACTTAGATGAAATTAACTTTTTAAAAGGCTCATCTACATTCAGGCAAGGCCATATTTTCAACATACTGTATTGCATGCAGATCTACCTCCGTTATTCATACTTGCACAAACGCAAGACACCTAAATGTGTAGCAGAGACCTCCAAACCAGATAGAGGAAAAGGTTGCAAGTGCCCTGCCCATGATGTATCATCACATAATATATCAAAGACACAAATTGTAATGATTATCCTGTAAGCTAGGTGCAGCTGTTTTATTACGAGGTTAAGCTCCTCTGCTCTTTTCTAATTACTCCTCCTTCACATTCACCCCTCCCTTTCCACTCAGCCACTTCCTCTTCTTGCCTCTCCCTAGTCCCAACCCTCTTATTTTCACTGTTGCAGAGCACATTGTCCATCCACATTTGGTAGCCCACTAAAATTAATCTTTACAAGGTTCACCTGTCAAGATAAAAATTCATTCCACAGTTACATCCCTTGCTTGTGTTCGCACCATCACCACAGTATACTAAGCTTGGCAAAATTTTAGACCTTCCATTGACTTTTCATTGCTTTGCTTACATGTCACACACACTGTTCTAAGCTGTGTGCGTGTGCGCCCGCACACAGATCCTAAACCCTGTGCACACAGTGAAACACCACGCGCACAAAAATTTGCACAGAAGAAATTTTTTGCGCACACCCCCTGTCAAAAATTAGAGGGAACGTCGGTTACAAATTTAAAATAGTCTCTGTCTCTGGCAGTGATTGTACTGAAATAAAAAACAAACAAAACAAAAACAAAGGAACGCACTCCTACATTTTTGACCTAAATTACTTGATCGTATAGTCCCTTGAAATTATGCTTTGTCACAAGAAGTTGCACAAAGAGCCTGCAGAGAGTTATCGGGCCTGGGCATCCTTTCATACTGCAGAGAACAATGATTTGTTTCCAGATGGTATTTCATCGTCTACAGCCAATGAGTTACATATTATATTCTCAAAACGATTAGGGTAAAGCTTCTCTGAATCTCCTGTCTCTTTACACGCATTACGGAAGCGGAGAGTCATTCATTTCTTGGTTGCAAGAAAACCATGTGAAGTAAAACAAAACGCCTACTGCTGAATATGCATCTGTGCTCTCTGACAAACGAATTTCAAGCCCTTCCACACACCCCCATCACTTCGTAGTGATCAGGAAGCTTTGGATTACTTCCCTTGTGAAAGAAAAGTTAGCAGATTCTGACAGAGGATTACGAAGTTGTTATCCTCTTACATTATGTAAAGTCCCTGCAGCCTAATTCTGAGCAGAAATGGATATTCAATTGCACAAACAGGAGAGTTTTTAGCTTCATCTACTACAACAGCTCCCAGGGCTTCTTAGGAACAAATCTCAGACAGTTATAATGGAACCTGACTCCGACAATTCGTAACTGCTTCTTAGTTTTCAAAAATAGCTATCGGACTGAACTGCAGCTTAAGTCAGCGTGTTTTCAGCTCAAGCTTTTCACCTCAAAGGAATTATGCAGGTAGCTTAGCCTGCTGCCTCTATGCCCACAATTACACTGACGCATGGAAAATGACCCTCTCTCAAATGGACAGTATATGCCATCTTAATTACTGGGTATTGGACCAAGTTGATTTTCAGTTACAACAAGCCACTGGGCACATAATTCAGATGTTCCTTACCATCTTGTATAAGTATTTTAGGAATCATATACCTATGAGTGTTACTGTACAGGATTAATTTTTTTAAATCTAAAATTAAAGTACAAAAAGTGTAATGGAGGGGATTATGGAGAAGTATACCAGAAATACCACTCTCTGTTCACCATTGCACTGGTACCATAGTGATGCTAATGCTGTAATAATAATTTAGAGAGATTTAACTCCTCATTGTGTCCAGCGACTACCATCTTTTTCAGCAACAGCTGTTTATCTTAAAATGTACTTATGGAGTAGAAGGGATCAAGAACACAAAACAATAGCAAAGGCTAGTCTGGGCAGTACAGAATATGGGGAGTAAATATGAAAATGAAGGATCACTCTTTGGGAAGAATCCATTCTACCGAAGACCCAAGGAATAGCGCTTCTTATGGAGTCACTTTTACAGAAGAGGAGCTGCTTTTTGTGTCAGTGAGCCTTCTGGAGCCTGATAAGTGGAGATTTCATTAAAAGGTAAAGCATATAAAAGCATTAGGAAGGGCTATTACTGTCACAGACCAAGCAGCCTAGAGCAGCAGGTAATCTCAGGTGGTTACCCTTCCAAGTAACAGGCGAACCCATACCTGCTTAATGTAAATTGAGATCATGGGTATTCAGATGACTCTCTTAAGTATCAAGGCATTGCCCCTTCAATTTCACCTACCTGCTACACTGATAATTTATCCATCCCAGGATGCACATGGACATTTACAATATCATGCTTTTGAGTTTGCTACACCATTGAGGAAACTATGATACCATGGTGATGGGAGGGGTTTAAGAACTTAGCTACCTTTACATTTTTATTAAAGCATTTCATGTGACAGCCATTACCATTGACATGCAAAAAAACAAAGGATTTTCAGGTGTACTCAAAGTCCCAGCCTCGTTAAAAGGTATATAAACTTGTGCAATAATTAAGGAGCACCTCATGTGTATGTTGCCAAACACGAGTGTAAAGATTGTTCCCAATTTCAGAAACTAAGGAAGTAAAGTGTAGTGGACTGAACATGCTATTTTCAAAATATTTATTTTACAAAACCAAGGTAGTTTTGGTTTTTTGTTTTTAAAACAAAGCTTTCCTCATTCACAAACAAGGGACATATTTTAAGTCCTAAAGCAAGAATCTTTCAGTTGTCCAAGCACACCACACATCAGAAAACCAGATCACAGCTGGAAGAACTTTTTGTTTACGTCCAGATCTCTTTTACAGAACTAGCTGCTTCAGGGCTGAGAGCAATACATTTCAAGCCTTCATTCTGTATTCTTGGGGCAGGGGATTAGAACAGAGATGGCTTCTCAGTCTCAACTGCAGAATTGCCAAGGCAACATTACAAGAATACATTCATGAAAATTACAAGGACCTTTGTATCCACATGAAGGTAGCCAGTTTTAAGGCTGCCAAACAAGGTGGAATAGGGTGGAGGATGCTACTTGCATTCCACTTGGTCAGGGAGCCATCTGTTAAAAGATTAACTTGTGTTCTTCAGGTGACAATTCCACAGATGTTCTCCAAAAGATCAAAACAAAACCTTGTCCAAAAATAACTCACCTAAGGCAATAACACTTTCCCCAGGAGGGTCAGCGAGGGTACGGTTTCTAAACTAAAGGAAAAAATGTATGAGGAAGATACCATCAGTATACTTTCTGCTAAGGCAGATCATAGTAAGTCCAAATGTAAACAGTGAGGCTTGTGTCTTTCATAATCCAAGTAATTTTGTTTCATTTAGTGCCATACTTATTGGATCTCTAAACAGAGTGCACAAGAATCACAATAAGGTATTGATCCCTCCCCTCAGAAGACCCCCAAAGGAAACCATGCTTTCAAGTGGATTCATTCAGAGCTTAAGACTCTGCATTATTAAATATTGGCTGTGAACAGAGGTTAAAGGAAGGAGGAGCAGGGCGGGGTGTTAAAAGCAAAGAAATCCTCCCTGCCCCCCGCTTTCCGGTTTGGGTGAGTAGTGTCTCTTCAAAGTTCCTCGTCCTCCTTGGCTGAGGCAGTGAAAGCACTCACTCCTGTTTCAGTCTACTTTAATGGCTGCAAACTATAGTCTAGTCAAATCTCAAACTCAGCAGGGTGGGGCTGGATCAGTACTTGAATGGGAGACCTGTAGGCAAAACCTAACGATACAAGAAGTGTGTTAATGATTTAGGAGGTGGCAGCTTTTCCCATTCAATCAGGACTGATCCAGTGGTGCCAAGGCACTGTGCTGGAGGACGTAGTCTTTCAAATGCTGTAAAACCAAGGTTCTGACCACTTGTGACTCCTTGGCACTTCAAGAGTAGAGAGGTTAGCGTCAGTGTCCTACCAACTTGGGGTATTACTGGGTCCCTAAACATCCCGCTATAGTTCCAACTAGATACACCATTCTTAACTTCCTGTGCCAATTTGGAACACTGCTGTGCACAGTGAAACAGCTGCTACGTTCCACCCCAAAGACTGCTACATTTCAGTGGAGGGTGAAAGTTAGGGTGACCAGATGTCCTGATTTTATAGGGACAGTGCCAATTTTGGGGTCTTTTTCTTATATAGGCTCCTATGACCCCCCACCCCCGTCCCGATTTTTCACACTTGCTGTCTGGTCACCCTAGTGAAAGTGTAACCACACACTTCAGTTTCTACACTCAGTAAATTTTGCAAAGCACTTGGAGATCCCTAAGATTAAATACAAAGTTATATAGCAAGACCATCAACACTTGCCTTCAATTAGGCAAGAGTTCCAAGCACCAGCTTAGAAGCACCTGAATAGAAAAACACTCCAAATGGCAGCTACCATTATTTTTCCCTACACAAGAAGTCTGCATCTCTTTTACCCAGCAGGTGACAAAAATCTCGACAAACTAATTAACGGTAAGTAACCCTTTTTAGAAGCATTGCCTAATGCACCTCGCTAAGACAGAGATAAATTACTATTGCCCTTCTATACCAGACTGCTTAACTTAAAGCCGTGTAGGAAAACAGAATCAGGACTTTCAATTTTTTTAAACAAACAAACAAACCTAAACTTCCCTTGTTCTAATAGACTGCACTCTCACTTTAAAGGGCTCAGCAACACATTACTAGCTGCTCAGGATGGACAGTATCAGGCAAGAAACTGTGTGATTAAGGCCATTGCCCCAGGCTAACTAATTTTCCACTGGATAGGTCTAGTTCACAGTTGACCTATTTATTGTACTGGGAAACCTAATTGTAGCAAGTACATTCTCAGACTGGTCAAGTCATAATAAAGACACATTTAGCTTAGGAAGGCAGCTTTCATTTTCTAATTAGAAACACTTACTATTTCAGCTGGCCTTCTTTAACGTGTTTGTAAGTTTCCCATTCTATCATTCCATGCTGCTTGTACAAAATCAGCCACGCTGACAGACAGACTGCGGTCAAGTCACAGCAATAATAAAGAACAGGACAAAGACAAACCAGTTAGGCAGAGTTTTGGTGACTCCTAGACCTGGGAGGATCTGCCCATGCGTAAGTGGGTATTTTACTGAGGCAGCGTTTCTATGGGTTAGATCTGTGAACTGCAAAGAGGACTCCTGGGTTCTATTCCCCGCTGGCCCTGGATCACTAGGTGACCCTGGAAATCGGCCTGAGTTTCCCCACAAGGAAAATGGAAATTCTACCTACTTCGCAGGAAGAGAGGATCTGAGGAACGGATTTCAGGATTAAAAGGCATATGCAAGAGCTAAGCATCCACCATGCTGCAACAGAAGATGCATAGACTAGCACTCACCAGTAAAGGTTCTTCCTCAGTCCTTCAAAAGCCACAACTAAACATGATTCTTCTGACCATTTAGAGTTGCCAGCAGCCATCCCATTTTCTCTGAGGAAAAATGACAGACAGCTATGTTCTTAGCACTGGGTGGGAAAAGGAAGACATCCCTGAAGAGCCCCGCAACCCTTCCAAATGCTAAATGCCAAATGCTAAATACTTTGAAAACCAAATTATTGCTGGCACAAAGTGACAGATTTCCATCCGATGAAGTGGGCTGTAGCTCACGAAAGCTTGTGCTCAAATAAATGTGTTAGTCTCTAAGGTGCCACAAGTCCTCCTTTTCTTTTTGCGGATACAGACTAACACAGCTGCTACTCTGAAACCTGTCCTGGAGACTGTCCCAACACTGCTTCCCTGCCAGTGTTGCTGAATTCTGTCCCCAGGGGAACACAAAGATGACAGGATGAAGACTGTTTTAGGGTGGGTTGTGTTTTTTTTTTTTTTTTTTTTTTTTAAGAACAGGGACTCCTGTCCTCCGGAAATTGGTCCACATGAAAGATAGTTGTTCTTAGTCTAGCCTGGATCTGAAATGGCAGCTTAGAGATGAAAGGTTTTGGATCCTATCATCAGTCACCTGAGTCACACAATCTTCATTTCTAGAGTATTTTGAATGGCATTTGGGGAAGTAAGGGACAAGAAGGTTGCGAGTGAAAGGTCCTAGCTGCTTGGTTGTTTCAGGATAGAGGAAGGGGAAAGAGTGGGAAGATAAAATGGAAAGATGAGACATGTCTTGAGTAGTGAGTTTTGGGCCTCTTTTAAGACTTACTATGTTTTTCTGACTGCATCTAAACTGAACATTAAGAGGCAATGGGCCCAGGATGGCAAGCCTTTCAGAGTGCTATGGTTTTTTGTCTGCCAACTTTGGGGACCTTGTTTTTACGGTTCACAACCTTGCTACAACATTCCATAATAATCCTTAAAAGGCAAATAATGTTATCTGTTCTTAAAAAAATCTGGCCATGCACATTAGTAGAGTTTCTGTTTCACTACCAGGATCCCAGGCTGTACTGGTCGCAGTTAGTGAAACATGGCCTTAAAAAGATGTTGTTATCTAACACAGTGAAAGATGCAGTGAAAGCCAAGTCACGAATCTTTAAAAAAAAAGAACCTAAAGCTAACAACAAATGGAATTCGCTCCCTTTTGCAGCTGAATTCTCTTGCTGCATCACCAGAAGCCACAATATCCTACATTCTTCCCCAGATGTCAGCCAAACACACACATGCAGCAATGGGAACAGAACTCAGGACAGCGATACACATTCACACGAGTCAGATTCCCCCCCCCCCCCCCGCAGATCCTATAGCAAAGAGATATATATCTATATATATCTATATTTTTGCTGCTGTCTGGATACTCTTTCTAAAAAAGACACGTAGGTCACTGATGGGTGGTTCATTAGCTACGCTTAGTGTGTAGAAGTTTCATGCTTAATACACAATGGAAGACCGCAGATCAATCTCTGCTCAGTCACACCTGTGGAAATCTGGAGAAATGCCAACATTTTAATGGTGATATTTCAGATTTACACTCATGTAAAGTCCAAGATGGCCCTATTTTGCTTCGGCAGATCTAGCTGCAGCAGCAGCTGCCGCTGCCCATTTAAGAACGGTTATCACAGTCAAAGCAAAATTAAGGACGATAAAAGAATGCAACAGCTAAGATTAAGTTTATTCTTTTAGAGCTAAACATTGACACATGCACATCTGCATATAAGGAACATACGAAATATAAACAATTTATTGTCTTTTTAAAAATATTTTTCGATTAGATTTCCTAGCTAAGAGGTCTGTTTAAACACACCAGGCATTAAAGCCAGCAATCTCAATTCTTAAACCTGAAATACTCATGTTTGTGAGAGGAAGCAAGGAAAGTTCTTGACATGGTCTGAGAAAAAGTTAGCAATAACCTAAGGAAATTACACTTCTTGGAAACAGTTGATCAGAGATGTTTAACAAACCGTTAGATGAGATTACAAATGAAATTCATCTGAGTTTAAACTTAAACAGAGGAACTAGGGCAGCTACACAGGAAACGCTATGAATCTCCCACCAATCAGGCTGCAGAAAGGAATAGGGTTGGAGAGAAGAGAGAAATCTTCACCACAGGAGTAAGTCCCTGTAAGCAACAGCACCCATCTCCAGCTAAACATGATAGATTCTCTAGCATTTCCTGGATGACTGAAGATACTCTAGAATATAGTCTGTTGTCGTCTATGCAGACTTTCACAAACATCTATAGTTGACCCCACCTATTTAAAAACATCTGGTTTGTAGATAACTAGCTAAAGCTGGAAACTGTGTGGCCAGTATGCACGGCTTTACACACATATATTATACTGCTGTCCCATCTGCAATGTACACCAGTTGCATGGCCTGCAATGTAGGATTCAATAGCAACAGGACTGAATTTCAGAGATCTTCTTCCAGAGTTTAGATACATAATGTTCCTCAGGACACATTCTGAATTGTAACTGGCTAGCCAGCCATCATTATCTGTGATATGGGGATAAGGTCAATTAGCATTTCTCTAGCAATATTATGGGGGAGAGGGAGGATTAGCTAAATGATTTGTACTTTGCATAAATCACTCACAGTGTTCAAATTCTATTATAGTAGAAAATGACCACCATCACTCTGAGGATCACCACCATCCTTTACAATGGAAATAAAGGATGAGTGGTGCAGTGATTAATGTAACTGGCTGTGACATTCCCAGGGTGCAATCTGGACTGATGGACAGCGGTGTCCCCTCAATTCTCCAACCTGGGGTGTCTTTTACACTGCGAGAGCAACCACTCCTGGTCTGCCCACACACAGCCTCCAGCATTTAAATCAATCCCAGATCTGAGTGCTATGCCAGGCACTCACGAATCACACTGTGGGCAACACCAGCCAACTCTCAGTCCCAGACTTTCCCCCCAAAATGTGCATCTTGTACTGCACAGCAACCTCCTGGACAATCCCAGCTCATATAAAAAGTCTGTTTCATTACTAGAAAATGATACGCACAAACTGTTCTCTCAAATGGAGTTTCCCAAATACGTCAGTCTAAACACACTGGCTTAGCTGAAACACTAACACAAGTTTATTCACTACAGAAAGTTAGATTTTAAGTGTTTGCAAGTAGTGAGGCATAAAAGTCAGAATTAGTTACAAAGAAATAAAAGATAAAATGCAAAATAATACCTAACTTAACAAGCTAAGTGAATTCAAAGCAAAAAGTTTCTCTTCACATGATCTAGGAGTCTCACAGCCAGGAACTCTCCCCCTGTTCTCTGTTCATTTCCTTTTCCTTCAGTTGTTGTTGAAGGCGTGAATAGAGATGAAGGGAGAGATATTTTGGGGTCTGTATTCTTCTTTCTTATAGCCCGCTTTCTTTGAAAAGCGGCTCCAACTGAGGTTCAGGAGACAGCCAGTCTGTGGAGACGGGAACCTCCAGCTGCTCGTTGCCAAGATGTAAATTTCTCACTCATACCCTTTTTCCTGTCAAAGAATGGCCGCTTAGCCAGGTGATAGTCCATTTGATTCTCTTGACAGCTGGGTGAGGCATCAGTTTGCCTTTTGTCTCCGAGGAGCTGATTTGTGACTGTTTCCCCAAATTTAGAATACGTCTTAGTAACATCACACAGTATAATGTTATAACATTACATACGTTGCCACACATTACCAGGTCAATAATGATCAGCACATTATGAGTTTTCAAACGATACCTCACAAGCATACTTTGTACAAAATCTATCAGTTTTTTTTAAAGGGTGAGCATAGGGATACAGACTGTCACAGTGGTCTGTTTTACAAAGGCATTTATTTCAAATGTAATGGTTGCCATATTAAAAAGTTAGCTTTTACCAACAGTAATTGCTCATATCCCTTGATTATTACCACTTCCCCCATACTAGGAATAGGAGATAACCGCTGAAGTGCTTGGCAAGGGTTAACTTTAATGGTTTCTACCATAAATTAGCTAACGCTGGGTCAGTTTCCTGCATTTTTGGGTAATTGATAACAACATCTTTCCTTTTAGTAGGTTAGTTTATGACCTCTTCGCTTCCACTGCTGGTTTTATGATGTGCTACTAGCATACTCTCCTTTCAGTTCATCTCAGTCCACAAGATATTTTCCACTCCTTGCTCTGGCCATGGTGCTGAATCATCAAGCCATCACATTTAGGCCCATCTGTGCTGGAAAACCGAGGGCATTCTAAAGCAGTTTATTGAAGTTCTCACTGAGCTTATCCAAGGCTCTAAGTGCATTATAAATCGTATATGAGAAGATACAACTTTAAAACACTAATATTAAAGGGATGCTGATAAAATTATGCTGGCTGACGACACCCAGTGAGAAGTCATTGTAACTCTCAAACCATTCCTTGGAAGTCATTTATGACAAGGTCACTGCCTTGCCTTGCCAAGGGTTTTCAAGAATAATTTTAAAAGATATGCCCCATTCACAATGGTTGGCATCAGCCATGCAATCATGTGATCGGCAATCACAGACAGTTAAGGTAGTTTTTGGGGGAAGCGACCAATTGGGTGTGATCTTTTTCTTTTGAGCTGACAGCATCTTTATTAGGATCCCCATGACCGGGGCAGAGTAAAAGAATGGCAGGTAAGCGAAAACAAAAAACTAGTGATAAGCCAATTTTAGAATCAGTCACACACTCTTTGCATGCATGAGGAGAGTGACCTTTGCATTATTCCTAGCTAGGATGGGATTCTAATGCAGATTAATAGGCAGAAATGGGTTCACTTTTCGAACAGTCTGTTTAATAGGGGTTTTTTTGCACATGCAGTCCTCATCCTTTACATTCTTTCCTCACATGCCTTCCCACTTCAGTGCATCTAGACCAGTACAATGGTTTTCTAAAAGTGGATAGGCCCATCAGTTCACTTTAGCCTATGAAGACTCAAGAAAACGCTTTATTTTGTGAGGGGGAAAGGGAAGGGAGAGTTCTCATCCATAACGTGCATTCTGCAACAGACATTTCTGCTTAGGCAGCACAGCAAGACAATCACTCACAATCAGAACTTTGCCCCATGTTTGCTCTGACCCTTTTAACAGTTGAGGATTTTGCAGATTAAACTAAGAAAAATGGAGTCCAATCACTATATTAGTTACAGGCATACAGTTTCCACTGAAATCAACAGCAGTTGCACATGCAATTGACTGGATAACCAGGTTTGTGATTTTAACTGGCCAGAACCTGAATTCAGACTTCTGAGTTTTTTTCTGTAACAGCTGATCACTACAGCAGGGAGTTGCATTACATTTCCAAATCATTGGCTCCAAAATGTAACTGGATATAGGTTCTCGGAGAGTAATCTATATAAGGAGCCAGTTGGTAACTTTCAATTCTTGCTTGAGAGCTGTAGTAAGTGTGGCTGTACTGTATCATATGCAGGTGGGAAAGACCTACCTCACCTAATTGAAAGTAGTAACGGTGACTTTGCGTTTATACAGTTCCTTTCATGTCAATGTGCTTTACAATTAAGAGAGATCACTTTTATGAGAGGTGGCTGCTTTCCAGTGGTAGTGAAACCTCGTGTTAGTGTGTTACTTGGTGCTATTTATACCAACAGTTTAAGACATGAAGCATAGGTTATCTAATCCATAAGAAATTGTATGAGAAATTTAACTGGACAAAATGAAGTTTACTAGGACATCAGCATTAACTCCTCTATTGTTGACAATAAAATCCCACTGTATTAACTGCTATTTTGGAAACTAAAAAAAAAAGTCATCAAGATTATACAGAGATTAAATTTTAGACTAGAAATCTGTCAGTATAACCTGTTGATTTTTTGGATTACATCAGAAATTTCCTCTTTCCAGGAGGGAAAAAGGTGAGCCTCATGTGAGTGACCCCTTCATCACTTGGAACAAATGCAGGGTTGCAGCCCCATGTGCCCCCAAACTGCTCTACACTGAAGCACTGAACTGCCTCTGACTGGTGTCTCACAGCTTGCCCGCCCACTGGGGTCCTTAGTTTACTTCCCCTTTTTGGTTCAGAACAGTAAATTATTGCTGCCTTGTGCCGGCCTAATGCTGTTACCTGTTAGTCCATGTCAACAGGAGCAAACTAAAGCAGGCAACTGAACGCTTGCTGAGAGTTTCTACAGTGGCAGAAGTGCTGTGCAGAGGTCACATGTGAAAACTTCTGCGGCAGCGTTGAGAACAGCAAGCCTAGTTCATACTAGGTCTAGCTTTTTTTCTTTTAGCTTCTTCTCCCATAAGCATCTTTTTGGTGTAGAGAAGTCATTTAGCTAGCTAGGGAAAACAGCCAAGAATGTTTCCCTGCAGGTTACAACCATAGCACAAATTCTTAATTAAGTTAAAACTCATTGACAAAAGGCTCATTAGCATTGGTTAGGATGACTACATAAGATCAAACATTTGACTGGAAAGTGACCAGACTAAAATATCCATGGCAGATTTGCCTCTTCCACATTTTACTTTTTTTCCTTTTGTGAATTCTCTTCTTGTATAATAACGTTCTCACTGTGTCAAGCTTCAGTAGGAAGAGTCTACCCTGCAGAAGGTGAAATGTTTCATAGTTTTACCTATTTAATAGTGAGGGAAGTTTTTTTAACCTGTTGTGTGTCAGGGTGTTCTGGGCTCATACCAAAGGTTTTGCTGTCTAAAACAACACCTGATGGGTCCTGACTCCCTTAAACAGGCAGCAGCTCACCTGCAAAATGCTTGGGCAAAGACTTAAAAAATTAATTGTGTTCATCTAGCTGATCTGTCAAACCCCAGTTTCTTTTACAAGATTAACCCTTGAGTCTGGATGGTAAAGAGATTACACAGTCTTTCACCTTTAGATCACTGGTTTGAATTGTAGAACGTATTAGTAATCACTTAAATAAGCTTACGAAAAATGAACTCGTGAGTCTCAGTCCAATTGGTAGCGGACAGGTGAGCACATCAGAAAACAGACGTAAGCACCCTTTACCACAGTCTCGCAATGGCCAAGGACACAGCGGTATTGATACTCTATGCCCTTGCACCCTTTTTCAATAGGGGACTAAGACTTCAGAAGAAGTTTACTGACGCATCAGTGGTCAGGAGGAAGTTTTCCATAGTGAGAGAAGGGATCTACTCTACACCATCACTTCCTGTAATATCTAAGCTTTCATGTACAAGGTAATGAAGGCTTTAACTCTTACAACCATAGTGAAAGTTCTCTGAACGTGAGCTCAGGCAATGCTGCCTGCCCAAGTCTACAGAGAGCCCCAGGGCCTCTGCTGCTGCGGTTCATGTTTTCTCCAGCTACAGCTTAGTAACATTAATCACACTTGTTACCTTTCAATTTTACTATTCAGAACACTAGGGTTAGCAGGAAAACTGAAAAGAATCTGATCAGTTTCACTCTGCTGCTTTAGGAGCAGTCTGATCAACAAAAGTCAAGCGCTAGGGAAGAGGACCCACAACAGACTGGGAGGTTGCTATTCTACTTAAGACCCTTCCCTTTGTAGCACTCATATGGGCTTGGCTTTGAAGAGGTAAATGCTTCTCCCCAGGAATGACATCAGTTAAGAGCTCCAATTCAGGCATCTAATTTCTTACTGGTCACTGGCTAGACCAGGGGGCGGGGCAAACTTTTTGGCCTGAGGGCCACATCAGGTTTCCAAAATTGTGTGGACGGTGGGTTAGGGGAGACTGTGCCTCCCCAAATACCCAGGTGTGGCCCGGCCCCCAATCTGACCCCCCTGCTTCTCGCCCCCTGAGAGACTTCTACCCCATCCAAACCCCCCCATACCCTGTCCCCTGATGGCCCCACCGGGACTCCTGCCCCATCCACCACTCCCTGCTCCCTGTCCCCTGACTGCCCCCCACCACCCCATCCACCCCCCCTCCTTCCTGACTGCCCTCCTGGGACCCCTGCCCCCATTCAACCCCGGTTTCCTGCCCTCTGACCGCCCCGACCCCTATCCACATCCCTGGCCCCGACCATCACTCCCGAACTCCCCTGCCCGCTGTCCAACCCCCCCCCCCCCCCCGCTCCCTTACTGCGCTGCCTAGAGCATGGGTGGGTCAGGCCGGGGCTCTGCAGCTGTGCTGCCCCAGGCGCTCGCAGCCCCCCGTCCAGAGCATTGTGCTAGTGGCACTGCAGTGAGCTGAGGCTGCAGGGGAGGGGCTGGGGGCGAGCCTCCCAGGCCGGGAGCCGGGCAGGAGGGTCCCGTGGGCCGTAGTTTGCCCACCTCTGGGCTAGATGGAGCCCCTGAGCATGATAAAGGGACAACACAAGAATCACAGCACTTTCTCCTTCCCCGCAGCAGACAGGCGATGGGGTTTCTCACATGTATGCTGCCTATACATGACACACTGCCATTCCCTCCATTTTTTTGTACTGACCTTTGGAGAGTCGGTGTCTGGTACATTTTTCAAACCCTGTATGAGCCCAACAGATGTTACACAACACCTTGGGCTTTAATGCTACGCCTCTTGGGAGATGAATGTTTCCTCTCTCCAGGGCTAGACGAAGGAGAGATCTAACCATAGGTAGAAAACAGAACTTCTGGGGCAAACGAGCCAACTGCATTGTTCTTGAGTGACCCTCACCTCCAGCCAGCCTAGGGTGTTCTGCATCAGCCTGACTTCACAAGGGAGCTAAATGGAGCGAGTATATGGCCAGCCCTAGGGAGAGCAATGACGTACATGACACCTGCATGAAATCAGTTTAGTATGAATTGTATTGCAATGTTACACTAGAATAACTCTGCCTTCTACCAATAATTTAGATTTCAGTCTTAACTGAAACACTACCTTCCTGGACAGAGAGAAACAAGCAATTAGTGGTTAGCTACACTTTTCCTAGAGCAGCAGGTCTGGAGGCCCTCACTGGGCTATGGGGAGAGATCAGGCTGCCTGTATAAGGACAAATGCAGTGCACTGAAATGCTTTCCTTGCAGAAGTGGCTGAACAAGTCAGGCTTCCAGAGCACTGCAGCCCAGTCTGTTACATAACTGAGGAAGTGTTGTGTGCAGAGCTCAGTAACCAGGTTTATTCTGCCTCATTACCATCTCCTTCAATGCCCTCCCCCTTCTCTACTTTAACGGCTGTCAGCTGCCTTTGCAGCAGATTTCCGAAGGAGAACACCTGGGATTCCTGTTACCTACTATAGGAGAATGGGCTTGCAGGGAGAATACCTGGTGTGGTAAACATGTTAAAAATGGTTACACAACATTGGTATGCTGAATGGTCTATGTTTACACTGATTTTGCTTCAGCGTCAGCCCCTGCCTTTCTGCTCCTAATTACAGGGCTGATGGGGACTGATCTCTAAGGTCACAGTGCATACACCTCCACAACCAAATGAGATAAGGGATGTCTTTGTACAAGGACATTCTACAGATCGCTGTCCAAGTATCAGATCTGTATGCGTGAATGAATGTTTATTTTGATTTAGGCTTTGAGACAGAAGCAGCAAAACACAGAATACCTCTAATGAAGATGGAGCAGGAGCACTGACTTGTAGTCTTATCTCGTCTAGTGCCTACAATGATGTAGGAGATAGCGAATATAATTTTAAAGGACCAGAGTCACTAGTGCAGCTTTCTGCTATAAATAAGGCCTTCAGGGAGAAGGGGATTTTCTCCCATGTCAAGGTCTCCGGTCAACTGAGATGTGTGTTGGAGCAGGTGGAAACTGCCAACTTCCCAACCGTCAAACCTCTCTTTGCCATTGCAACATAGAATCATAGAATATCAGGGTTGGAAGGGACCTCAGGAGGTCATCTAGTCCAACCCCCTGCTCAAAGCAGGACCAATCCCCAATTTTTGCCCCAGATCCCTAAACGGCCCCCTCAAGGATTGAACTCACAACCCTGGGTTTAGCAGGCCAATGCTCAAACCACTGAGCTATCCCTCCCACTATTCCACTTCAGAGAAACTTTTCGGTATCTTTAATGTTAAGGAAGCCACGATCAGTCATTCATACTGCAGCACTGCATAGCTGAATGGAAGAACTAGGGTCGCAGCTGTTGAAGACTAGAGGCGGAGAAGAAAGGCCAGAAGCCCCCAAAAGGGACAAAAACAAATTGATCCATAATTTTAAGAGGGACTGCTGTTTGAACACAGTCAATGGTGCCAGCAACTGGTTCTTTTTACACGTTTGCCCTACGGTAATTCATTGTGTCTGTTATAAATGGACACTCTGGCAGGCTGTTAGAAGATCTATTCCCTAAAATAAACCCTTCTGATTTTCCTTAAGAAAAAGCAGAGTGATGGATATGGTACCTTCAGTCCTACAACTGTCTTGCAACAGTTATATGTGGCTAACATTTAGCTAGACAGTTGAATGATTTCTTTTAGGAGAGGTGATACTGCACTTTTGAGTGCATCCCTCATAGAATTAGAAAAGATTAGAAGTTTCCTTGGTTCAGCTTTCTTTTATTTCCATTCTAGAGCGGTAGTGCTCCCACCAAGATTTTGGTAGCCTAGATTTCTGAATGTCTTTATCCACAGCACAAACAACGGTCATACAAGATTCAGAGTAGCAGCCATGTTAGTCTGTAGTGGCAAAAAGAACAGGAGTACTAGTGGCACCTTAGAGGCCAACAAATTTATTTATGCTCAAATAAATTTGTTAGTCTCTAAGGTGCCACAAGTACTCCTGTTCTTTTTGTCATACAAGAGTTTCTCAACTCTAAATGAATTGATTAGCTACAGAAGTACTTTCTCCAATTCATCTAAGGTATTTATAATCCATCCGTGGTACTCACTCCAGGATTTATGTGCCACACAGAAGTTGAAGTGTGGGTCTACTTCAAAAATTTACTCTAAAAATGTCATTGAATGAATCAGTGAACCCAGATCAAAGTGTGTGCTTAGTTTTCTAAGAACGTTTTTTTCTGACTAGTAGCCCTGCAAAATGAACCTGGGATCTCTCTCCTTTTCATATATTACCAGTAATAAACATGTTGCAGAGTTACAGTTACATCTGTGCAACCATGTTGAAGATTCATGGTCATAACTGGAAGACAACAGGGCTATAGGTGTCAATGAGGGCACAATCTGGCAGTATGTCTACAGAGTAATTAAACACCTGCAGCTGGCCTGGGTCAGCTGATTTGGGATTGGGCCGTGGGGCTGTAAAATTCCTGTGAAGATGTTGGGCTCAGGCTGCAACCCAAGCTCTGGGACCCTACTCGGTATCCCATGGTCATTGTCCCACTGCTAGGCTCTATGATGGGATTTTTCTTGCAATGCACTGTGGGATACCTATCAGAAGCCACTGGAATTCCGGGACTTCAAACTAACAAATTCCCATGACTTGTCTTTCTTGTGAGCCAGCACCATTTTCAAGCTGCTGTCAGCCAGCATGGATGGAACAAAGCAGCATGCATTGACACTTAATAGAGAGACTGCTGCAGCTGCATTTGCAGTTGTGCAGCTGGATGACTTTGGGAGTCAGCTGCCTCACTGCTAAATCTATCTGGATAGAGAGGGATGAAATCTAGCACTTAATTGTGGATGATTTTTTCCTGGAGAAGTTTCATGCAGCGGAGAGCTGTTTCTGGACTTGGGGAAACTAGCACTGAACGGTGGGAAGGGAACGATGCAGATGTGGGATGGCTAGCAGGGGCAGCAGAATTTCAGGATGACAAAGGCCACTTTCGTAGAGATCTGTGCAGAACTCACCCAAGGCAGAACACCAACATCAGAGCTCCCCTCAGTGTGGAGAAGTGAGTGGCCATCACCATCTAGAAGCTTACCATGCCTGATCAGCTTGGTGCTGAGAGATCAACTGTCGGGGTTGTTGTCATACAGGTGCACGCTGCTATAGAGAATGGCGATGCCCTGTGTCAGAAAGCTTGGCAAAGCACAGGCAAGCAATGATTTGCATGGTTGCGGTTCCTAAATTGTAACAAGGCCCTTGATGGGACCCATATGTCTCTCCTTTATCCCCCACACCAAGCCTCAGAGTTCAACAGAAAAGGGGTATTGCCTCATGTCTCCAAGGCCTGGTCAATCCCTGTGGTATATTAATGTTTGGTGGCCTTGAAAGGGTCCATGGTGCCAAGACCTTTAGAAATTTAGGCGTGTTTTCCTCAGCGAGAAAGGGAATGTCTGCTCCCATGACCATTATGGACATTCCTTCCAGGAGACCCAGCTTACCCTGTTTTCCTGGCTTCTGAAGCCTTTTTACTGGATACTTGGATAAGAGAAAGGACTGTTCAACTTGTCCACGGAGTAGCTGCGGAATGACAGGGGAGTGTGCATTTGGAAGGCTGAAAGGGAGATGGAGATGCCAGAGGACAAGGCTGGAGGCTGTTTGTGTGAAAATTACTTGATGCATTTGGCACAAAATCTGTGAGAGCAAGGGACAGAGCTTCATCAATGGGTGGCAGATGGAGGTGCAGAGAATTCTGGAAGGTTATGAACAGCCAGAGAGGCTGCCTCTGCAAACAGCAGCAAGCAACGAGAGCCACAAGCTCAGGCATACCTTGTGCTTCTATTTAGAGGCTAGGAGCTAAAATACAGAAATGACATTTTATTGTGCATTACATAAGGATTTCATTAGTCTGTAAGGATTTTATGAAATGGAAATTTGATGCTTTGTGCAATGACTTTATGAATGAGCATTTTATTATGTTTATTGCAGGTCTAATTTTATGAAGCCATTGAACCCTTTTGTCAATAGCAGCCTTTACTGAACATCAAATAGTGCAAATAATAAAACTTTTATTGAACGCAGTGCAAACTTCAAAGCAATAGGACATAAAACACATAAAACAGTGAAAACTTTATGGAACATAATAGTACTGATGTGACACACATGCCTAAATGCTTAATACACATATCTGTGCTATTTTGGTCACAAACATGGGTTGGACCAGGGTTTAACTGCTGTCCTTGCCGTAAGATGTAGAATGGCAAGAAAATAATCCATCACTTGTAGCTGGGGTGAAGGTAGGGTTCCAGTATTCACTGATCTCCCTGACTTGGGGTGTGGAGAGAGGTGCCTGTGGCTGAAACTTCGGGAAGGATACCACTGTTCTCAGTATGCATTGCTCTCAGTGGGCTGCAGGACATGGCTGGGTTGGCGTGGAGGTGCAGATACTGGGCAGGAACAATTGTACTACAATGTTCTCTAGCAGGACTGCCTACTTCTGCATCAACTCCATCAGCTGTTTCTGCATCTCCCGACTGCCCTCAATACGGTCCATTGTCAATGCTTTCTCCTCTCTTTGCAAGGAGACCTTTCCTCCACTCCCTTGTTCTTCTCCCTCTTCCAGGAGGCACAAGCAAGATTCTCACATATATTATCTTCCTTTTCTTCTCCCAGAGATCTGTCAGACATTCCGAGGCTGGTAATAATCCTGTTCGTAAGGGCAACAGCACATCAGGCACAGAGCCGAGAAACAGAACAAATTATTGTATTAATTCCTGTCTCCAGGAAACGAATACTAAAATGTTACTTTTCCCCTCAATTTGAGAATTCCATTCCCACAGTCTCTTCCCAGTCTGGGGTGAGCCTGGAGATAGAAGTTTCCCTTTGCATAAGGCCCCCGTACCATTCTGGATCGGTGGTGGGCCGCAGGGGACTGGGTAGTAATTGCTTGTGTACTTCTGCAGGTTGTTCTTACTTCAGAGGACGTTACCCAGAGGCATATCAAGAGGCAGAGAAGGGTCTTGTTCAAAAAGGCAATGGGCAAACCAGCAAGATAAGCAGCAATGCTGTTCACCAGAATGCTTCCCCCCACTCCCTACCCCAAGATGCTGCAGGACTGGAAGGACAATGGTACCTATACGGCTGCAATGCACCTGCAGAGCAGGACAAAGTGCACTGCAAAATTAATAGACTTCTACAGAGACTGTTCTGAACCCAGAAGGTTAACAGAGCTGTGGGTGATTAAAACTAGCCGAGTACCTTATAACCAATGCATTTGTAAATGTCACACACTGGGAAATATACCTTAACATGCAACGGCAGCGAAAAGCTCAGGGCATTGCTCCAACTGTGAAGCAAAGTACTTTTTATATTGAGTTCTCTTTCTGTATCTGCCACTTCAATAAAACATGCCTGCATTACAAGAGGTTTGGGTTTTAGCCCTTGCAGCCCCACCAGCCTCGAATAGGGAGGGGAAAGGAGAGTAGGGGAACAGTGGTGGAGCAGGAGGGACTATTTCAGAGAAGTGAGTGCTGTGTAGTTCACATTCTAATGACAAGGACACTTGACCAGCATGGGTTGCAGTCGGTTGGGCGGGAGAGGGATGGTTACATGGAACGGGTAAAGGAGCCTAGGGTGCCATTATGGTCAATGGCTGTGGGACATGAAAGTTTTACAAAAATAGCTGCTGGAGAGCTTAAGCTGTCCAGTGCAGACATCATTTTAATCATGGCGGGAGTGGGAGGGGGCTATAAAAGCTGAGCAGGCTCGGAAAGGTTCCTAGTTCACATCTGCCCAAAATGGCAGTGGCCATTGGGTAGCCATAACAAAAGTTTTTAAGAAACCCGTCTAGGAGTTGTGCTGTAACACAGCACACAGTGCTCACGGAAAGACATTTGCCTGGTTTTGGGAACCATCTCTTCCTCAGGCTTTTGCATGGGAAGGAGATCTTGACTTTCCAGGGAAATCTCATCAGGAGTCCTGGTTGGGATCCGTGGCCTCTTGGCTGCAGTCCACAAAACCACAGGGTTTGGTGGTGCCTCACTGGCAGAAATCCATTTCAGCTTGTGATAGATGGGGCAGGTGCTAGGAGCTAGCTAGAGGGTCTTGTTGCTGTCCTCGAGTTTTTGCTTTAATATTCTGCTAGAGCATCTTTCCTTTGTTATACCCCCGGAACTTGTCACTCCCAGGAGATATACACTCATATCTTTGCATTCTGTGGGCTGCTGTTAAGACAGGACCCGACAATCTCCTCTCTACAGATAAAGGAAACCCATGATCTCTGCGTAGCTGCATGAGGCGTGGCTGCTGTAGGGTTGAGAAGAACATGCAACCCCAGGGATTCCTAATTGCAAATGGGGCCCATCTGATTGCATGTCAGCATTTAAACAGGCAAGTAGCATCAGTTCAACATGACCCCAGAGCAGCAGAGGGCATACAGGTCAATCCATGTGTTAAGCAATACAGTGTGGGATAACCGTGGAAGGTAGAGGCAGAAGAGTTAATTCATCATTCAAATTCACCCAAACTTTTTCCTGGGCCTAGCTCATCCTGAAATTGACTCAATCCTCTTTTCAGAGTGGCCAGATAACTTAAAAAAAAATAATTGCGTTGTGTGGACGCAATGCATTATAATCCAAATCCAAAAGTTAATGCCAAAAAACTGTTTAGACAAGCCTTAAGTCTCTGCTGAACACAGTATTCTAGACAGTTTGAATACGGAAAGGTGATCTCATGTAACCTGTTTCTCAACCACTGAGGTTCTTAAAGAGCAGAACCAGGACACCAATCAGAAAGTGAACTAGTAGCTAGCATATGAGCTGGCTATGTCCTTTGTGGTTATTCCCACTCCGATAGAAGTTTGAGTTTGGCCTCGACTGACAACATGAGACAGAATAATCCTGTCACCAATACTGACTTTTTACCTCAGGACAGCTTGTTTTCCAAATGTGGAATTGTGCCAGGAGTGCCAACATTAGAAACATCTGTTTTAACATATACGTTTACCATATTTGATATGGAGGTTATTAAGCAACTATAGATGATCAAGATGTGATTCCCCCGCCCCATAACTGCTTCTCTTTAATCAACCTTTGTAAGTATTAGGATACTGGATCTTTCAGGGGATGTGGAAAGTGATATGGATACCCATATTTATGGATTACTTGTTATGAGGCCAACAGGTAGTGACAGCGGTTATCAGGTGGGCAACAAGAAGCTCTTTTTAGGGCAGGGACCATAGCTTCCTATGTGTTCTTTGAGCTTAGTTCATTTTAGGCCAATGGAAAAAAAGAGTACACATCACCCAATATCATACAACCATCACTACTAACCCCAGGCTGTACACCAGGGGTGGGCAAACTTTTTGGCCTGAAGGCCACATCGGGTTTCCGAAACCTGTATGGAGGGCCGGTTATGGGAGGCTGTGCCTCCCCAAACAGCCAGGCGTGCCCCCCCCCCCCGCTTCTTGCCCCCTGCCCCATCCAACCCCTCCTTGTCCCCTGACAAACCCCGGACCCCCTGCCCCTGACTGCCCCCCGCCGCCCCATCCAACCCCTCTTCTCATTCCTGTCTGACCCCTGGGACTCCTGCCCCATCCAACCACCCTTTCTCCCTGACCGCTCCCGGAACCCCTGCCCCTGACTGCCCCCCATCCAACCCCCCCCACCCCCTGACCACCGCCCTGAACACCCCCTGCTCCCTTACCGTGCTGCCTGGAGCACAGTGGCTGGTGGCGCTACAACCGTGCCGCCCAGAGCACCAGGACAGGCAGCCGGGCCGGAGCCGGCCACAGCACCGTGCAGCACAGAGCACCGGGTCAGACCGCGGCTCTGCAGCTGCGCTGCCCGGCAAGAGCTCGCAGCCCTGCCCCCCAGAGCATTGGGCCAGTGGCACAGTTAGCTGAGGCTGCGGGGGAGGGAGGAACAACAGGGGAGGGGCCGGGGGCTAGCCTCCCGGGCCAGGAGCCAGGCAGGAGGGTCCTGCAGGCCGGATGTGGCCCGCGGGCCGTAGTTTGCCCACCTCTGCTGTAGACTCATTTGAGACATGATTACTGGAACAAAGTACCAAAGGGTGTGGTGGATTCTCCATCACTGTAATCTTTAAATCAGGATTGGATGATTTTCTAAAATACATGCTGTGACATTGGTAAATCAAGTCCCAGCTCTGGCCAAAGCCGTAGGCATTAGCTAAAAACTGACAAACTCATAGCTGGAAACCAAACCAAGCTAATGCCTACAGCCTGGCCAGAGCTGGCACTAGGTTTCCCAGCGCCATAGCATGTATTTTAGAAAATCATCCAATCTTGACTTCAAGATTGCAGTGACGGAGAATCCACCACACCCTTTGGTACGTTGTTCCAGTTACATCTCAAATGAGTCTTCAGGCTGGGGTTAGTAGTGATGGCTGTAGTGATGTGTTAGTTTTGTTCAAAACAGGTATTAGTCTTATAAAAAATGTATTGTGTTTAGACTCTCTGAAATGCTTGTTAGTTGCTGCATGCATTAATCTTACTTGTAATGTCTGTATTCCATGCTATATGCAAGTTTTACTTTACAACTTCAAAAATGTTTGCTCTGAACTTGCAAATCCAGGCATCATCCCTCCCTCCCCCACCAATCCAGGAGGACTATCAAAAATTAAGTGGGCCATTGTAAGACGGAAGCTTTGTTAATTGCCCCATCCACCCAGAAGGCCTCTCCCCATCCGTCTGAATGCTGGAAGTGGTGGTGGTGGGGGAAATCGCTGACATGAAGATTTTTCATCTCTTTGAACTCTCACAGTACCAGAGAAATTAAATTAAGGCAGAATTCACCAGGGATTACCCCTAGATCCGATCTGAAAGAAATTTTCAATTGACAGATTACCACATCACTGTCATCTTTAGGAACCGTAGATGGTAACTCATTTGTGTGTATATGTTTGCTTGCTTTAACCTGTAAATAACTTGTTTCTTTTTCCTAGTTAATAAACATTGAGACAGTTTATTACAGGATTGGCTACAGGTGTTGACTCTGGTGTAAAATCTAGGGTACCAATTGATTTGGAGTAAGTGACTGATCTCTTGGGACTGGAAGCAACTTGAATATTTTGTAATTTTTGGTGTAAGTGACCATTTATCCCTAAGTCCAACTTGCCTGGGTGGCAAGATAGACTGGAGAGTCTAAGGGGACGGTCTGTGACTCCATGGTAACACTGTTACAACTAATCCAGAAGTGCACTCTGTTACTGGGTTGTGAAATCTAACTGTAGAACATGCCACCAGGTTGGGGTGTCTGCCCTGTTTTTGACAGTATGCCGTAACATAGGCACTCATGGTTGTGAGCCACTGCAGACAGAGTGACACGCTCTAGTTCAAAACAGGAATTACTCCAGGAAAGTTCTCTGGCCTGTGTTCTACAGGAGGGCAGACTAGTTGATCACAATGGTCCCTTCTGGCCTTGGAATCTACAAATCTATGGTTGGCTTATGGGTAAGACACGAATAACAGAGGGCATGGTTACTTGCATTCCCATGCCCATTCTATTTGAGGACTGCAGTCTTATATTCCAACTACTATTATGTCAGGTATCAGAGGGGTAGGCGTATTAGTCTGGATCTGTAAAAGCGGCAAAGAGTCCTGTGGCACCTTATAGACTAAGGGACGTATTGGAGCATGAGCTTTCGTGGGTGAATACCCACTTCGTCGGACGCATGTCACTCATGTATCCGACAACGTGGGTATTCACCCACGAAAGCTCATGCTCCAATACGTCCCTTAGTCTATAAGATGCCACAGGACTCTTTGCCGCAACTACTATTAGGTTTTTCCTTAGAAAAGGAAACAAAAACTATTTTAAATTTAATATATTCCCTGCCTGGTGCAGAAGAGCTCATCCTGCATACACTGCAGCACAACTTTGGTCTCTGGACCACAGTGCAACTAACTCAAGCAGCAGAAAGAATGCAAAGATGAAAATGTCTGGCTGCACATCAGCTGTTACTAGAGCAGGAGCTGCTTTTACATCAAGGTACATTTGGCTTTAATTTAAGGAAAGGAAAGGAAATCAAAGGAAATTTAGGACTGGGAACATGAAAACAATTAAATATGAATCACCGTACAGCAAGCCTCACAACTCAGCTGTGTGTTTGTCAAAGTCTTGCCCTGTCTACAAGCAATTCTTTTTTCTATCTTGCTCAATCGTGTTTTTTTAAAGCCTGCCTGTAAAGCCACCAAAACTTCATGAAATAACTTTTCAAGTCAGAATCCACTTTAGCAAGGTCAGAGTACAGGAGGTGGCTGAGTGTTGCAGGTTTGAGATTACAGGGACAGTTTCCCCCAAAGACTCTGGAGACCGACTCTAATTTGGGAACTGATTGCACGCTGCTTTGCATGGCTAGTGAAGATTAGAAATGTTCTATACAAAAGTCATGTGGCCTCCAAAGGATGCTTGGAAATGGAGTTAAAGTTTCGTTTGGGAGCAGCCCTGATAGCGATTAGAAGACTGCTAAAGCGAAACCCAGTTGCTTTCTTGAAGTCTACAGGAAGAAAAAAAGATTCCAAAACTCAATTACCTCCTGAAAGTGCCCTCTGGGAACCACCAAATTCTATGAAAACATTTGAGTGTCTAGGAGTTAAGATATTTCTTAACTTACTGGGATTGGTGTGAATCCATTAATAAGAGACCTACCTGCATTAAGTCATCTAATTTATCCCCCTCCATGAACAATGCAGGATGCTTCCCCCGCTTCCTGAAGGACTATTTCACATGGCTAAAAAAAGTTTAATGCTTGGATGGAATGAAGACTAAGATGATTTTAGGAAGGACCAGTAATGAGGGCTATCTAACAGTGGACAGTAGTAGATGCTTCAATGGAAAAAAAAGTGTTTAAACCCATTAAGTGAATAACTCTAGCCTGCCCTTAGGGAAAAGTTGCTTACCAATCCCCATCAGGTAGTTGTATGTATGAGTGTAGTGGCTGACTCATCCCCTGAAGCATGAGGGCTTATATCCCTTATAGAAATAATTTTTAAACGCTATCTAACATGCATGTGGATGTTATTGTCCTTACACAAGTTTAATCAGTTTTGGAAGCCTACTAAGGCTTTAATGCTTGCCTGTTAAGACCTGGTGTCTAACCTCCATTTTGCAGAAAGGGACCAAGCTGATGGTGGTTATTCAAATCCAAGTGCATTTGGACAATGACTTCTTGGGAAAGTTTTAATCCAATAGGCTGGTTCTGACCTTTCCAAGAGGGCTGCTAGCTAATTCCTGACCAATGGGAGATTTAAAGACAAAAATCTCATCACAGCACCAGTCCCTGGAGCAATCCTGAAACACAAACATCTCTAACTGTGGTATCTTAAAATAAACTAATGTTTGTAAATAACTAAGTATGTTGCTAGGGCAGGATTAACTTTTCCTTGGGGCGGGACATCTGGGAATCTTCACTACTCAAGGGAAGTTGTCATGTTTTTGCTGGATTCCAAAAGAGTCAACAAGAAAAGTCTGTTCATTTAGTTTCTTTTCTGCCTGAGCTGGCTTGTCGACTTTTCCCCAAGGAAGGAGGCTCGGACTACTCTAGGGAGGCCACTGGGCTCCCATCCAGTTTGAGATACATTGGGATAGCACAATATCACTGGTCACCCTTAAAGACATGACACAGGCTAACGAAGCATTGAGTGTTCGAATGTGTATTCCTCCAGACAATCTAGGAAGTGAAGGAAAAGAAGTCTTACTAAATAGAAAAGATTTTCCACAAATGATTTTGTGATTCAGATCAGATCAAAAATTTAAAATAAATCACTTGAAAATAAAAGTCTGAATTCCTGATCTTGTTAGTATCGCTGCATATTTACTGGGCTGTCAAAGCTCTCTTCATCCATGGGAAGAAACCTTGTTTCCAGCAGAAACACACTAGAAAACATTAAATATAAATCTAAGTAGTATTCCGTGAATTTGCAATGCTGGTTGCCTATAGCAACGTGAGGGCAATGCTGTCTGGCTCTGCTTAATCAAAAGTGCAATTTTAATCAATATTAATAACAGAGCGTATCCAAATACAGAAACTCTTTGCTAACATACACCTGACACTTAAGTAAAAGAATCTGTTCAGGAGGTATTTTTAAAAATCAGACCTGGTTACTAGAGAACACTTAGAGAGACAATGTAATGTTCCCAATAGTGCTGCTCATAGACAAGTTGCTCAAGGTTCTCAACGCCATTCCCCCACACTAAAATGAGCCTTCCAAAAAAAAAAAAAAAAAAAGTTGTAAACTAGACAACTTGTCTGTCTCCTCTCTGCAAAGCAGTCGCAGCAGCTGCCTTCACAGGTTTTCCACGTGCCCAATAGTGAAGAACTACAGGATCCTCAGCGTCCTCCCAGAGAGGGATGGAAGGATTTTTCTGGTTGTTTCATTAAAATGGGACAACTTACATGATGGAGAGGTACATATCAGCCGAACAGCAAACACCCCTGGATCTTGCTCAAGTTCCCAGGCACGGGGAGGCAGAACAGAACCCCTCCTTGCCTGAAAATTCTCTTCAAATAGTACAATCCATAGAGCCATTAGGATTAGGGTGACCAGATGTCTGTTTTTAAAGTGACAGTCCCATATTTAAGCCCTCCTGTAGGTGTTCTGACTTTCTTAAAAACAGGCGAATTGTCCAGTATTTTCTGTCTCCTCCGCATCAGTACTTGTGGGTCCTACTGCTGGCCAGATCCCTGCTCACCAGCCACCCGTCCACTGACAGTGATTCCGATAGGGGGCGGGGGGGGGCACTAGTGGCAGACAATGGGGGTAGGTGTGCAAGGCAGGTGGTGGGGTGGCTCTCCCTGCTGGTCTGTCTGCATAGCCCCTGCTGCATGCGGGCTCTTGGCCAGCAGGGCCCTGCCCCCTGTCCCATTTCCGGACAGCACCGGCTGCGCACCGCGGTAGCTGGTGCGTGTGGGCAGGCGCCAGGTGGCAGCCAATTACATGTTGCCTCTGCTGCTCCCCCTCTTGCTGTCCTCTCTTGCTTTGCCCCTTCACTCCCGCACAGCCCCACTGCTTCTCCAGATCCCCCACGGTGGGGTGCGTTCCGCTTCCAGGGCTGTATGGAGAACCAGCCCCTGGCTGGAGCGCTCAGCTCACCAACAGCCTGGCTGGCAGGCTCCTTCCTTTCCCCACTGCCTCTGGCAGGGCCGGTGCCCCAGGAAAGCCCAAGACCCTCTGGCCTGGAACACTGGTCAGGAGGAGCCAAGCCCTGCATGTGCCAAAGCCCCGCACAACGCTGGCATGGGGCAGCCTCTGCGCCGCTCAGCTCAGCTCTGGAGTGATGGGGGGGGGGGGGGGGAAAGCGATTTCCAACCTGTTTGCGCCCTGACCCGGCAGGTTCCACGACAGCCCCATTATGCAGGGGTTTAGCATCCTCTTCACCTGCCGCCCACCACCCTGGGTCCTGCCCCCAAGGAGTGCGGGGCTGCTCCACCCCCTAGGCGCCTTCCTCTGCTGAGCCACCTCTCTGGCCAGGTTTGCTGAAGCCCCTGCAATCAGGTTCCCTAGACCCTGGTACACAATGCATCCTTAGGACTTAACCCCTTCCTGCCCGTGCTGTAGCCGGGGGACAGGAGGCAGCTGGGTTATGTCAGTCACCAGCAGCAAGCTGGAGGTGTTAGCTGTCTTTCGACACTGTGCGGGCAGGAAGGGGCAGGCTTCTTCCAGCCACAGGGGAGCAGGAGAGAGGGGAGGGGAAGATGAGTGCTGCAAAGACATAGGCCAAGTCATCTGTGTCCCCCCTCACCCCCGTGGCTGGAAACAGCTCCCGTCCCTTTCCTCCCGTAGAGTGCGGAAAGGCTGCTGCTAGCCACATTCCGGTGTGAACCCTGGCAGAAATCTGAGGGGGGTATGTGACCCTGCGTGCCCCCAGACGTGTTGCCTTGGGATGATGCAGCGCCAGGTATCCAGAGAGGCGGGTCCATCCCGGGGGCCTAGCCAAGCATAGAAGGCGGAGAGTGCCTGGCAGGGACGGTTGGGTTAGTTGGTCACCACCTTCTGTGAAAGAGGTGTACGGGAGTGTGTGTGTCACCCCTCCTCGTGTGTGCGCGCGGGGGTGGGCTGTGTGTGTCACCTCTCTCTGTGTAAATCCTAAATCCTTAAAGATAAGAAGATAAATAAAAAGAATCCAACTATTCAGTATTTCTTTTTAACAGGGGCTCAGTCAACTTGATGTTAATTAGAATATTTGTGCTGCACAGTTCTGATTGCCATTGAACTTGCATGAATATGAGTAATTTTACCAGGTGTCCCGTATTCAGCATAGGGAAATATGATCACTGTAATTAGGATAGTCTGGGTCTGCAGACTGCTTTGGGACGAAATTAGGCCTCCATGACGAGCAGAAAAGGAACACTCCTCCAATTTGAGAGCCCCCTCCCCAGCCATTGAGACATGATCCTCAGTCAGAATAAATTCACCGGACGTAGAAGGAAAAAAATAGTAGAGTGATTAAATCTAGAGTGATTAAAATCCTCACTTACTGCACAACAGGCTGACTGGCAACAGTTCTATCCTTTATCAGATCAGCAGAGAACCTTTCCCCAGGGGAGAAAGGATCTATGGACGCTTTTGACTTCATGAAAGAAAATGTGAGTAAGCATGGAGAAGCGTGTAAGGCTTAAAGCTCGTGACACTTGAGCAGGTCTGACATGCCCAGCAGAGCACTGCGGATTAGGCTTCTCCATGGTGAGTTTACCCCAATCTGTTCTGGCTAAATTCCTAGGGACAGATTTTTCATTTCAGCCAAAGACAGCAAACCTTTTTGCGGAGAGGAGAGAGGCATGCAGCCAGGGGCTCACACCTGGGTTCACATACTGAACCCCAAGGTGGACCAGCTCACTTGGTACATCTATTGTTAGTGCAACCATCAAATTTGTTAGTGCAAGGAAAAGCCTGTGGTGCTAAGTCTCAGAGCCTGAGTCAACTGACCAACCTTCAGGCTATTGTACTAAAAATAGCAGCAGGGAGGTTCGGGCTTGGGCTGGAGCTCCGGCTAGGAGACCCTGCCCCCCCCTTGCCGCGTTTCAGAGCCCAGGTGCCAGCCCAAATGTCTATATTGCCATGTTTAGCCCCACAGCCTCAGCCCCATGTACCCCAGTCGATTTACCCTTCTCCGAGACTTGGTGCCGCGGGTTTTTCTTTGTGCTGTAGATAGACCCTCACAGGTCAGCAGTTAACACATCCCCCTTGCTACAAAATGTTCTCCCAGATAGTTATCCAAATGGCACACCTGGAAGCGAGCAATACACAATGGTATATACTCCATTGCGCTGAACACTTTTATGCAGTTTAATTTCTCAAGTCTAAATATCAACTCCTGAAAGCTGACATTTTTCTCTCTCCAGAGGATATTAGGAGTCCAGAAGGGAGCTGTTTGCATAGGAAAATAGGATGTGTCAGATATTAAGCAACCAGTGCAGAAAAAGCTAGGGGAAAGCTTTTGACGCAAACACACAAACCAAATTGAATTTGCCTTTTTACTTCTATTAGCTGGCTTTTGCATAGGAGGGTCAGAGGGCATTCAAGTACATTGAAAGCTACCCTCTGGTAGAAATCAGTTCATGAGAATTGCTGATCCAGCAGTACATGCACGTTCGGCTACATCAAAAAAACCCTTCTGCCTCAGCCATCTGCAGGGGATGTGGACTTCAAAAGGCAGCTTCTCTGGAGATCAGAAAGAATCCTTACTAGTTGTTTCACTGGAAATTCTTAATGTAGGAATCTGCATTCGCTTTTGGAAAACTACTCGTATTTCACAGGGCTGATCTCCCACTCTGACACCTCAGTCTCCCTGTTTTCCCCATCTCTCCTGGTACGCAGCCACAACGACCCTGTTTCTTGCTAAAGAGTTCTTGGAGAAGGTTAGTTGACTTAGTGATTAAATTGTTTTGATTTTAGCAGAATCCATTTGTACTGTAATTTATTTTAGGTACTTCAGAGTAAACCTCACAGTTACATATTTATCCTCACTAGAAACACCCTTGTGAGGAAGGGAAGAACTGAGGCACATAGCGCCAGGGCAAAGATCACACAAGATCTCTGTGGCTGAGCAGAAACTCAAACCAACGTCACCCAAGCCCCAGGCTAGTGCCCTAACTACTGGACTATCTTTCCTCTCAAACAACGAGCAAAAGAAAGATTTTACTAGCAAGAGATAAGCAAATACGAGTACTAACTCCAACTAAAAGGGGCACAAGATTAAAATTCTCCTATGCTAACAACTGACCATAGTAGCTTTTAGCTAAGGATCCCTACCATTCCTCTCAAATTAGCAAGGGTGCAGCACTGATCTCAAGAAACACTGGCTGGGTGTCCCTCAAACCTATCAGCCGTGCCCTGCAAGAACACAGAAGATTCATGTTTGACTTTTTGTCTCAGTCTCTTGCTCTCCCCTGAAGACAGGGGAAGAAAGTGACCTGCATCACTCAACAGTGACCCCTCTAGCTAATCAGGGTGGTATCAACACCAAAGGGAGACCTGTCAGTCTTGCTCCTTAGGAAGCAGAGTAACTAAAATGGTTCCTTGGCGGGTGCAAGGGAGGATAAGTCTAAGGACTCCAAATATGATGACAAACACTCAAACAAGCAAGCAGAACCTTGCTGTGGTAACAAACCAGTCTAGAAGTCCCAAGAGATAGACAGATGTCCCAACCACACAGTTTTATGACCCCACACCTGAAACCATTTACTATTAATAGGAGGAAAGAGATGCCAAGTATTTTCAAGGTGATCACTACAATCTGGAGCAGTCAGGACAGGTTGTGATAATATCCTGCATTTCCATAGTGCCCTTCCCCCAGAAAGATCTCAAGGGACTTGAGATGCCATCTAACACAAAGCGACCATGCTCCTGATTGGGACCTCCGGTGCTGCAGCAACTACAAGCACACAACTATAGGTAGTAATTGTCACCCAGCAGGGAAGCGCAAATCACCTCTGGAGTGGAACACAGTAACTGGGAAAGCACTGCAGCACTACAGAGCAGTATAGGTATAACCAGACCTACAGTCAAAGTGGCGGTAACACACTGCTGTTTGGTCAAGAAACCAGGTTAACAATTTTTCTTGTGAAAAGCATCACGGGACCTTTAAAAACTGGGCTTTAGCCCATGAAAGCTTATGCTCAAATAAATGTATTAGTCTCTAAGGTGCCACAAGTACTCCTCGTTCTTTCTGCTGATACAGACTAACATGGCTGCCACTCTGAAATCTAAAAATTGTAAGACATCAACCATGGTTTGAGATCTTTGAGAACTCCTGGAAGACGGCAGAGGTCCCAGAGGACTGGAGAAAGGCAAAACATAGTACCTATCTTCAAAAAGGCGAACAAGGAGGACTCAGGGAATTATAGACCAGTCAGCCTAACTTCAATGCCTGGAGAGATATTGGGGCATATGATTAAACAATCCATTTGTAAGCACGTGGAGAATAGAGTTAAAAGGAATAGTCAGCACAGATTTGTTAAATTAAGTTGGTATGGCATGATTTGTTCTTCTTTCTTTGATAGCGTTCCTGACCTAGTGGATGCGGGGAAGCAGTAGGCATGATATTTGGTTTCAGGAAGGCTTTTGACACAATGTCCACATGACATTCTCATAAGCAAACTAGGGAAGTGTGATCCAGATTAAATTGTTATAAACTGGGTGCACAATTGTTTGGAAGACCATAATCAAAGGGTAGGTATCAATTGTTTGCTGTCAAATTGGGAGGGCATATCTAGTGAGGTCCCACAGGGCCAGTCCTGGGTCCAGTACTATTCAATATTTTCATTAATGACTTGGATAATGCAGTGGAGAGTATGCTTTTGCAGATGACACCAAGGTGGGAAGGATTGCAAACACTTTGGAGGGTATCTTAAAATTCAAGATGACCTTGACAAATTTAAGAATTGGTCTGAATTTGACAAGATGAAATTCAATAAAGACACGTGCAAAGTACTTCACTTAGAAAGGAAAATCAAATGCACAACTACAAAATGGGGACTAACTGTATAGTTGGTAGTACTGCTGAAAAGGAGCAAGGGGTTATAGTGGACCACAAACTGAATATGAATCAATAATATGATGCAGTTACAGAAATGGCTAATGATTCTGGAATGCAAAAAAAAAAAAAAAAAAAAGTGTTGTAACACAGACATAGGAGATAACTGTCCCTCTCTACTCAGCACTGTTGAGGCTACTGCTGAAATACTGTGTCCAAATCTGGACACCACGCTTAAGGAAAGAGGTGAACTGAAGAGTCTCCACAGGACAGCTGTAAAAATGATCAAAGATTTAGAAAACCTGACCTATGAAGAAAGGTTAAAAAAAAAACCCAACAACTGGGCATGTTTAGTCTTGAGAAAAGAGGACGGATGGGGAACCTGGTAACAGTCTTCCAATGCTGTTATACACAGGATAGTGATCAACTGTTCTCCATGTCCACTGAAGGTAGGACAAGAAGTAATTAGCTTAATCTGCAACAAGGGAGATTTGGGTTAGATACTAGGAAAAACTTTCTAAATATAAAGGTTGTTAAGCTCTGGAATAGGCTTCCAAGTGAGGTCATGGAGTCCCCATCATCACAAGCTTTTAGGAACAAGTTGGACAAATGCCTGTTAGGGATGGTCTAGGTTTACTTGGCGCTGTCACAGCGCAGAGGGTTGGACTTGACTTTTTGAGGTCCCTGCCAGTCCTACATTTCTATGATTCTATGGTTGTCACATCCAAAAGATGGAACCGGCAGCATCAGAACTAGGGGATTAGTTCAGTAGCGGTTCAGAATAAAGAATGTTACTCTGAATCTTAAACTGCAGCAACCGAACCCATCTCTACAGCAACTGGGTTTTCCCTGGTGACATCTTAGCCCAGTTTCACCCTGCTTAGCTAGAGAGATCTGACAAGGTAAGAGACCCAGATACATAAAGCTGCAGATTTATTTTAATTGCACAACCACTTTTATACTCCAGGCAGAGTCATAACAAGGCCACAATATTTTCAAATAAAGTCAGATTTAAATCCATCTCTGGGGATCTCAGAGTGAAACCTCAGCCTCTCCTCACCCCACTGCAGCAAAATAAATGATACCATAATACTTTACACTTATCCCACACTTCTCCTTCATAGATCTCAAAGCACTTTACAAAGCTTAGCATTTTAAGCAAGAAAGACTGCATCCTTGCTTCTTCCTCCTGCCCCCACAGATATTTGAATTTCTATTGAAAATGTTTTAATTTGCAAGGATTTCATCTTTTGAAAGGAAAGAATTTTGGGGCTAAGCAGCAATGAAATCAGAGAACTTGTTACCCAAGTTGGCCAAAATCAAAGCTAGACTTCAATACTACCTCTCCATGCTCATTTCAGCTAGCAGCTATATAAAGTGCCCAGGACAGAGTGTTGGCAGTAGTGTGGATCTCCTTTCAAAGCTCTGCAACAAAATTGAACAGGAAACTCAAGGACTGTGATGCCTCTCTTGATGAGGCCCAAATACCTGTCATGGTGTTTTGCAGATTCAAAACTGTTAATCCCCCTGCACTGACTCTTAATTATACTTAGCACTTAGAGGCAACACAGTCTACGATAGCGTGTGTGAGCACAGAGGTCTCTGGAGAGTACGTTGACAGAGTCCCTGAAGAAATTCTGCAACTACGTTAATTAAACCAGTGGTGACAAGTCAGGTGTGTATCCTAAACCAAGAGTCACGCTTCAGGTACACAATATTGCAAGAACTGCATCCACCTTTCCTTTCCAGTCTTTCTGATCAGATCTTCCTTCTCCCCCTCCCCGCTTTACTTTCCCAAATCTGCTTTAAGTTCAAATTCACCCTCCTCACCTTTAAAACTCTCTCCACACATCATCTGCTCTCCCTAGTCTCTTTCATTCCTTTTATGTCACCTGCTATTTGCCCAGAACAATTTCCCAGCTGAAGTGTTTGCCAAGCTCCTTCCTGTTCCTTTCAGGAAGGCGTCTAAAAACCCTCCTATCCCAAGAAGGATCACCACTATATGGACAACTTCGCTTATTCTTTGATTGGAAGCTCCTCAGTTCAGAGACATGCCTGTCTGTGACAGTTCACTTATTGTTCAGCACTGTTACGAGATCACAGCTAAACCTCTTATCTACAATGACCCAGAAGTATGGCCTTTTCCAGTGTGTGGTTCCTCCAGTCAGCGAGTACATACAGACAGCTCATACAAGTCTTCATCTGCCTGCAAAGGCAGAGTAGGGGGATCCTGATATAGGTTATTTGAAAACCATGATTATCTGCCTGGCCAGATATGGAGGTGTAACCCACAGATGTATAGTGCCAGCAAGCATTGCTGCATCTTGTTCCAAGTGGCCTCACTCCTCATGTCAAAGTAAGTCACTTGCATACTAGTCCACAGTGACCACACCTCTGTACAGAAAGAGAAGACTGTCTTGACTTAGAATTAGCACATTATGGTCCACAGTTGTCACTCAGCACCCTGGCACTAGATGAAGTTTCAGTCATTTCCAAGTCCACTCCCAAGGTGGGCTTCAACAAAGCAGAGATTCAAGTAAGGAGACGTTAAGCACAAGCATCCATTAGACACAGCTGGCAGACTTCATCTTGCTTGGTCAACCTGAAAAAAAACGACTTACAGAGCCACTTGCCACTCTTCAGCAGGCATTAAATAATTTTACTAGATCCCAGTTGTCTGTCAGTCCTTTTGCCATATTCCCTTTCCCATTAACCTGAAGCATTACCAAGATATCTGCACACAAACATTATCCTGAATCAGACAGGAGCCACAGACATACTTAGGCAGAATGGTTGAATGACCTGGTAAACATCAGCAACGAAAATTCTGTTTTTCAAGACAAAAAAACAGAATTAAGTTTCAAGTTATACAAAAAGCAGTTTTGCAAAAAAAGTCTGAAAACTTAAAAGGTGACCTGTACAGAAAAAAAACTGGGTTTGTGGCCTTTATATATAAAGGCAGCCTGAGTTGTTTATTCCTTACTTTTTTCTTCTTGCTTTGCACTAATAGTTCAGATCTTGCTTTACTAAGAGAACTCTGGACAAAAACAGACAACTGGAGAAACAATAAGGATGACATCGGATGTCAAGGAACTGAAACCTGAACAACCGAAAGAGGAGATTTTAAATCAGGGAGTTGAAATGCTCTTAACACCTACCCTACTTCAACTTCTGCCAAACATTTTGAAGGAGCGAGCAGAGAAAAGATTCAGTCACCCTTCCTATTAAGGGCTGAAAAAGTCCTCCAAGTTCTGCTCTCCGAGGAATGCTCCATTAACAAAGTCAAAAAAGTGCCAAAGTGTAAGTAAAACAAGTAATTTAAAACCTTTCAGTTCTTTACAAGATAAAATAGTGAATAAGGGCACAAACCTCATTTCTCCCCTATAAAACTGGCTTCTAACTTGAACAGGTTCTATCACTTAGTGCATCCATCATGACTGGATCTCTAGTCCATGGTCCAGCATGTTGCTTCATCTAGGGCCGAGCTAAGCTTTAAACAGTGTTTCCATACAACACACTGTAGCAGTGGCAGAAGCTCAGGGTGCTCTTTGAAGGCAGTGGGTGCTCAACAGCCAAAGACTTTATTTGCAAGCTAGCTAACAGCCAGCTTTGAAAAAAACTGAGACCGTGATCTTGACGAGCCAGCGGCACCATGCCATCTGCAGACGGACAATCTGGACAAACACTTCTGTACATACAGTACTAATCTTGAAGTTTGGGGGAATATTTGGGGGGGATTTCAATGCTAAATAGACTCCATAATTATATTCAATATCACCACAATGAAGTATGTGACATTACAATGTGCCACAGAAGCATCTGTATCACTGAGCAACAGGCCGAGATAGACAGTAAAAAGCCTCTATACCAGCGGTCCCCACACTTTTCAGGGTCATGCCTCCCTTATCCCTGTCCACTCCCCAACCACCTCCCCCAGGAGCCAGGGCCGGGAGCGGGGCCATGACTTCGGGGAAGTGGGGTGGGGCGCAGACAGGGGGGAGGGGACAGAGGCCGGGGCCGCAGCCAGAGGCCGAGGCTGGGAGCGGGGCCAGGAGCGGAGCCGCAGCTGGGGGAAGAGACTGGGGCTGGGTGCAGAGCCGCACCTGGGGGCTGAGGCTGGGGGTGGAAGCTGCGACCGGGCGGTAGTCGGGGGACAAGACCAAGGGCAAGGCTGCAGCCAGAGGCAGAGCTGGGTTGGGTGGCGCTCCTGTCCTGCTCCCTGTGGAGGCTGCCCAGGCCCTGCCGTGGCTCCACCCCCACCAAAAATTCCTCCGCACCCCCGTAGTGGGAGGCTCCCCAGAGTTTGGGGACCTCTGCTCTACACAGCCATAGCTTGCTAATCACTCAGCCATGAGAAAATGCAGGAAGGGGCTACTGCAGTTACTTTAAAATGAGATTTCTGATAAAACCCAGTACATTTGGTAAGATTTACCAGATGGGGCAATGGCTGTTTAAGATAATTACCAGTGACCAATCAACTGAATTAAAGAAAAGAACGGATGTCCCAGTAATGACCCAGGGAGAACAGCATTACTATGCTAGCATAATGAAAGCAATGCACCCTTTTAAGCCTTGAAAAATAAAAAGGATTCATTATATTTCAGTTAAAATTAGAGCCTGGAATGCAATTTCCATACCTACTAAGGGGAAATTCATCAGTGTCTGAAAAAACCAATACAAAGCAAGACAACCCCAAAAGCAAGGAAACAACACCCTGGAAAGGGTGTAACGCTTCAGAAGGTCATGCTTAGACGAGTGCTTAATAGGACTGTACAATCATGGCTGCCTAGCTTCTTTGCATGTCATCATGAAAGGCTTATCACCACTGGAACGAATTGCAACAGAACCTACTAGGGGACTTTATATATATTCAAAACCCATTAATATGACAGGGAATTACTGGCTGTTTCTATCAGACTAGTTACAAACAGGGAGTGCCAATGGCCTAAACCAGTCGTTCTCAACCGGAGGTGTAGGGCTCCTGGGGGGGGGGGGGCACGAGCAGGTTTCAGGGGGTCCGCCATGCAGGGCTGGCATCAGACTTGCTGAGACCCAGGGCAAAAAACCCAAGCCCCACCGCATGGGGCTGAAGCCGAAGCCTGAGCAACTTAGCTTCGCGATGCCCACTGTGGCATGAGGCCCCAGGCAACTGCCCTGCTCCCCCCTAACACTGGTCCTGGCTTTTATATGCAGAAAACCAGTTGTTGTGGCACAGGTAGACCAAGGAGTTTTTATAGCGGGGAGGATGGGGGGGGGGGGGGGGGAGAGAAGAGGAGAATCTTCAGAAAGAAGAAAGGTCGAGAACCCCTGACCTAAACCATCTAACTCTACCCTAAGTTATTCACAAGGGGGAAAAACCAGACCTAGGTAATCTGTGTCTGCTTACAAGTTCTTGTTTAAGAAAAAGTGACACTAAAAAGGCTTCAGATTAGGAATCAACAGAACAGAACTCAGTGTTTGTATAGCACTTTCAAAGACGTTGAAAAACACAATACTGCATATGCTTATAAAGACAAAATGAAGGGTGAAACACCTGGATTAAATACATAACACATGAACTGATTAAGGAGATGTGACAGGACCTTTGTGCTTTACAGGGAGCGTGACCCCATGATAAATCTTTTGCCAGATATTTGTTTGGATAATTTCAGAGGTTTGGGAATTTTAACAGTGAACACTTCTACTGAACGTAGGAGAATAACCTACAACCACTTGCATTATGCTAACAATAAAAGTTTCCTTCTAGATGAGAATTTAAAGATGACGACTCAATGTAACTGACATCCAGAGTTTGGGATTAGTAAAACTTGTTTTTACAAAAGACTATCCTGAGAAGAATTGATCATGTTTTTTAAAAAAAACTAATTCCAATGACATTTTTAAATCTAACCCTTTTCCTGCAATGTAGGCGACTCAGTTTACTTAGGGCCTAGATATCACACCGGTTGTGCTTGTTACAAAATTAAGGATTCTCGTTTACATTTAACCAAAGAGGATTGGGGTTTTAATAATGTAGTGCCTAGACACCTCAGTCAGGATTGGGGCCCCAGTATATGAGGCATTGTGAAACCCACAGCAGACAGTCACCTGCTCCAGAGAGTTTACAATATAGACGGTCGTGACTAGTCTAATGTGTTCATTACAGAGCTGGGAATAGAACCCACAGCTCCTGATTCTCTCTGGCTCTGCTGGCATTTTACTTCCATTTCACATCCAGACTGCTCAGCAGCTGACAAAAGCCATTTGCTTGCTAAAATGCATCGTTATATGCCTTCCTTTTGTCAATTTATGAACCCTACACAACCCCCATGCATTTATCAAGTCGTAAGTTCTACAGACTTAGCACTCCTGAAAAATCAGACAGAGCATTTGCAATTCCCATTGGCTTCAACTCGAGTTATAGGTGCTTAGCAAGTCTGGAAGAGGGAAAACAAAAAAAAAACAAAAAACAAACAAACAAACAAAAAATCAGACACTAATCCTTAGTTCACTGTTCTCTGAAACTTCCTTTTTTCAAACTTAGTTAAAAAGTCTCAGATTCTAGACACTCAATGTGAAATTCTTATAACAAGCTCATTCCCAGAAGCTCAATGTAATTCCCTTTGGAGTATGCAAAAACTCCCTTTCTTCTGCAGAAAGGGAGAAGTTCTGTGCCTATTCAAGTCACAGACAGACTGGTATTCCAAATCAAGCACTCTCCCATCCCCTAAGTAATTTCTTTAGACCAGAGGTTTACTTTCACAGCATGGACTGTCTCAGATTCTCAGAGGTCCCTTCATTGCCCTAATTTCTGTAATTCAAAGCAACTGCTTCCATGGAAAGCAACATGTGGAAAGTATTTTCACTGAAGAGTTCAGGTATCCATAGAAGCAGGTGAAAATGAGAAGTCACCCTGTGATCTTCCATCTCTCAGGACCACCAGCAAGAACTCTGCAAAGCACTAATGAGCCATAGACCACAGTTTGCTTTGAACTATAAATGCAAAAGCCTCAAGTTCAAGAGTTAACCCACGGTATGGGACTTCACAATACAGCAAGTTTTTCAGAAGTTCAGTGGAGTGTGACACTTTGCCACAACCAACCATTCTACTTGTTCTTGTAGTAGGATTTCAAGTTCCAATCTTGGTCAAGTTCTGAAGGATATTTGCAAAAAAATAATTCGTGATCAACCAGATCTTCTGGTGTCCTTTATAGACTTTTTAGCAGCTACAGGTCTTGCTCATTAGCATGCATTGGATGCAAATGAGTCTTCAGCTCTTCTAATGCATTGTGAAAGCTATCGAGACAGTCTAGCTGACCAAAATGCAAATGTGATCTCTAAACACGGATTCCAGAGAAATGCCTGTGGAAATGCACAAATTCCAAAAGCCCTGGTTCCTGTAATAACTGGCTTTAGAGGCAGAAGAAACAGTGAGGATAAAAAGCTAAACAAAAAGACGACAGATTAGACTAATTTAGCGGTGACAATGGGTGAATTTTGAGATGGATAAGTTTCCAGACCCCAGTGTTCCAGCCACATATGACAAAAAGGGTATTTCAGTCCTGGAAACCAATATAGCTGCAGTCATGGCAATTCATGACTGAGACCAGGTAGTAACGGCCCTGAAAACCACATCTGTAGGATACAAATTGCATTGAAGCAATGAGTAAAATGCACTTAGTTTGGAAAAGACTAAAGCATCCTGTGAACTCTTTTGTTGAGATAAGCTAGTGTCCAAGCAAAACACAGTCCGGGCTAATCTTGCAACTGAAGTGGTGGTGGCCTCGGGTGTTCCAAGGAATGAGATTTAACTAGACACTCAAGATATAGTAGAGAGAGAAAGGGAAAAGTGTGGCCAGAAGTGAGCAAGATGATGATCAGTGCTCAGAACTGCACAGAGGAAAGCTGTGGGAATATTACACATTTGACAAGGAGATGTAGATCACCAAAGCTTCAGAGGTGAAGGCTACTCAACCTCCTAAGACCCATAGAAATTGCACCTCACATGGACAAGAGCTCTAGTGTAAACAGTTCTACTTGCAAAAAATCCTTTTGCTGAGATAGTATTTCTATTCTGGGAGCTGGTTCAAGCTATAATGGCAAGCTATAATGGCTATATGATCTTTTGCCAGTATAAAGCTCCATTTCCACTAGGAGGTTTGCTGGTACAGCTCTACAGGCAAACCCTTTAAGTGTAGACAAGACCATAACATTTCACCAAGTACCAACATGCTTCTCATGACCCAGCTCATTTCATTCAGCTGGGAGAGGGGAAAATAAAATGGCACATAGGAAAGTTCACACTTTTTCACTCTGAGAAAATTAGCATGCACAGCAGGTGTGTGCAGGAATAAGTGCCCCTCTAAAGTGGCATTAAGAGTCCTGCAGATATGGAAGATGGAGAGCGCCATCATGACAATCATTTAATACACTTGCTGATGTCTTAGGGACAAGAAAGGGACCTAATTCACAAGCAGCTGACTGACAGTAAAAAAAAAAAATCACAATTTGTTAGGACACAAGGACTAGTAGAGGCCAACAGAAAAGTAACCATGTCCATCCCATAGGCTCTTCCAAAGTCTGCAGCAAGCTGTTAAGAAGCCAGTGATCAAGCTACTTGCTCTCACCATGACAATACAGTGCATGACATTACAGAAGTTTATACTGACCTGGGGCAGGAAACAATGATCATGTTCTCTGCTGGAACGTACAAATAAACCAGCCAGGATCTAACGAGTATGTAACTGTAACCCTAAGAACTCCGCAATGCCAGCTGGAAAACAGTAACTCACAGAATCACAGGGTTAGAAGGGACCACAAGGGTCATCTAGTCTAACCCGCTGCCAAGATGCAGGATTTGTTGTGTCTAAACCATCCAAAACAGATGGCTATCCAGTCTCCTTCTGAAAGCCTCCAGTGAAGAAGTTTCCACAACCTCCCTAGGCAGTCTGTTCCACTGTTCTTACAGTCAGGAAGTTTATCCTGAGATTTTAGATTAAATCTGCTATGCTGTAGTTTGAACCCATTCCCTCTTGTCCTGCCCTCTGTGGCAAGAGAGAACAACTTTTCTCCATCTTTTTTATAGCAGCCTTTCAAGTATTTGAAGACCGCTATCATGTCCTCCCTTAATTTTCTCTTTTCCGAACAAAACATGCTTAGTTCCTTCAGCCTTTGCTCATATGGCTTGCCTTCCACCCCTTTGATCATCTCTGTTGCTTGCCTCTGGATCCCTTCCAGTTTCCCTACCTCCTTTCTATATATTGGTGACCAAAACTGGACACAGTATGCTAGCTGAGGCCTAACCAGTGCTGAGTAGTGTGGTACTATCACCTCCCATGACTTGCATTCTATGCCTCTGTTAATACAACCTAAAATTGCATTTGGTTTTTTTGCAACAGCATCACATTACTGACTCATGTTGAGATTATGATCCACCACAACTCCCAGATCCTTTCTCAGCAGTGCTGCTGCCAAGCCAGTTATACCCCATTCTGTATTTGTTCATTTGTTTTTTCTGTATTTGTGCATTGGTTTTTCTTCCCTACATTTGTCTTTGTTGAATTTTATTTTGTCGGCTGTAGTCCAGTTCTTGAATTTTTCAAGATCCCTCTGAATTTTAGCTCTATCCTCCAAAGTACTGGCAACCCCCCGCCCCCACGTCATCTGCAAATTTGACTAGTCTGCTATCTATACCTACATCCAGGTCATTAATAAAGATGTTTAACATTAGACCCACGACAGATCCCTGTGAAGCCCCACTTGAGACCTCCTGCCAATCTGACATTCCACTAGTTGTTACTCTTTGCTTGCAGTTATTTAGCTAGTTATGTATCCATTTAATGGTAGTTCCGCCGAGCCCTCATTTCTCCAGCTAACTGATCAGAATGTCACGTGCGACTGCGTCAAAAGCCTTGCTGAAGGCCAGGCATGTTATGCCCACTGCATTCCCCCATCCACCAAGCTAGTTATCCTGTCAACGAAGGAAATCAAGCAGGTTTGGCATGATTTGCTCTTCGTAAATACATGCTGGCTGCTAGTGATTACCCCTTCAGCATCCAGGTGTTCGCAAGTTGAATGTTTTATGCATTGCTCTAGTAGCTTCCCAGGTATCAAAGTCAGGCTGACTGGTCTATAGCTCCCTGGCTCCTCCTTTTTACAGATGAGTCATACGTTAGCCCTTCTCCAGTTTTCCAGGACCTCTCCTGCTGTCCATGAGTTTGCAAATATTATTGCCAGTGGCTCTGAGATTTCTTCAGCTAATTCCTTCAGTACCCTTGGGGGAATAGCATCAGGCCCCACTGAGTTGAATTCATTCAAATTGGTCAGAAGATCTCTGATGTGTACTTAACTTATCCCAATCTGCATCCCTTCTCCTTTATCGTCTATGGTAACTTTGCCAGTCGTGTTATTTTTTGTAAGAAGACTGAAGCAAAGTAGGCATTGAGCAGCTCTGCCTTTCTATCATCTTCCATTACCAGCTCACCTCTCCATTCAGCAGTGGACCCACACCATCCCTGATCTTTTTTTCCCCGACGGGCCTGACCAACTCACTCCACCTAAAACACTGCTTTCATAGTATATGTCCAAAGAGGGTCACGTGAGGCTCTTATAAAATCTTATGTCACACTGATCCTCAAATCACTGAGAGATGTTTGAACGGATGCTATTTAAGGAGTAGTGTATATGTACTAAAATGTGTTTCAAAGTCCGCATCCAAGACAGGATTGATACACAGGTTTTGCAGGCAAATTCCCGTCTGTCTTGGTGCACGTATAAATTAAGCACGGTAAGCCAACACCAGGGAAGCTGTTTGCAATGAAGTGAACAGGAGGATGTGAAATCAACATAAAGTCAACATACCAGGGAATAAACCCTGGAGAAAGAGCGGGGGAGGGAGGGGAGTCATCTGGATTCTGGGGACCAACAATGAATTTGGGGGGGGGAAAATATAAGGTAGCGGCAAAATAACACTCATGTTGCACCTTCAGAAATAATCAGGCAGTATGATTACATTGTGATTACAAACAGGATGCCAACCTATTCCATCTGGAAGCTCTGGAAAGGACATTTGGGTGAGAAGAATGCTTTTGGACCAGAGGTTCTCAAACTGAAGTGGGCCATGACCCAGTCTTAATGGGGTCACCAGGGCTGGTGTTAGACTTACTGGGACCCGGCCCTGAAGCCAAAGCCCGAGCCCCACCACCATGGCTGGAAGCTGAAGCCCCAGGGCTTCAGCCCTGGGAAGTGGGACCCAGGCTTCAGCTTAAGCCCTGGGTGGCAGGGCTCAGGTTGCAGGCCCCCCCACCCTGCCCCAGGGTGGTGGGGCTTGAGCTTTGACTTTGCCCCCACCCCGCCCCCCCAACCTGGGGTGGAGGGACTCAGGCAGGCTCAGGCTTTGGTCCCCGTCCTGGGGTTGTGTAGTAATTTCTGTTGTCAGAAGGGGTTGCGGTGCAATGAAGTTTGAAGACTGCTGGTTTAGACAGATGGTTAGTCTATTAAGTATCATCTCTAGAAAGCATATTATACTTTGGTTTTATATGTAACCTTTTGTTCCTATTATCCTTACTCATCTCTAAAATCTTAATCTTCGATAATAAACCTATAATTATTTTCATTATAAATAAAGCTCAGTGCTGTGATGTCATATAGGAGCTGATCCTCACTTGAATGAAAGAAGCGGATGTGTGCACTGTTCCTTTGGGGACAGTTTACCTGATATGACTGAACAGCCAGTGACAGGATCAGGATTTTGCAGGGGAATGCTTCAAAGTGGGTTTGAGGACTGGGATGCACCTATTGTTAACCTGCAAAGCAAGACGAGGGCCCTGAAGAGATTGTTTGGGTGCCTAAATCGACTAGTGGTATCAGGGAGATGACACCTAACTAAGCACAAGCAAGTCTCTCTCTTCCTGGAGGCAGGGGAAAGAAGGTGACACCCACCCAGTCATGGGCACCATGAGAACCAGCACAGTAACTAATTTTAGTGTCAAAGTACATTGAAATGCACAAGCTGTGCTCCCATTTGCACCATGTACAGAATGCCAGGCACAAGACGAACTGCCACTCTGCTAGGATTCTCAGAAAAGACAAGACTCTACTGGATTTATTAGAATGAACCCTGGAGAGACAAAGGTTAATCTGTTCATATTAACCTAGACCATAGTTAGAGAGGGAAGCTACAGGAACGCAGAGCTAGACACTTGCAGACAAGTGCCCGGAACCCTGGATGACGACACCCTGCTCACACATCCAGGGCTTAGGGTTTCACCCATGAGGTGGGGGCAAACATGCTCAGTTTGGGGTAGGTATATTGAGGGAAGACAAAGAATTTAGGAATACAACTCCCATCCTGGCCTTTTTTTTATTATTATTTATTTATTTTTAAAGAAAATTGACAAGCAATGTTCCCTCTAACTTTTGACAGGCTGTGTGCGCAAAAAATTTCTTCTGTGCAAATTTTTGTACTTTTGTATAAATTTTTGTGCACGCGGTGTTTTGCCGTGTGCACGGGGTTTAGGATCTGCATGAGCACGCACACACGCACAGCTTAGAGGGAACAGTGTTGACAAGTAAAAGTTATTGACAAGTAGTGAGGACTGTTTTAAATGTCTCTGGGCCACAGCTTAAAGCACCAGGATGTTAGAGAAGAAGGAAAAAATAGAAGTGTACATCAACAGAACTTAGAAGCACACACTGCATGCATCTGGCCAAGCAACCTAAACCTTCCTTCGGAAAGGTCAAGGGAAAACTCAAACAGCTGATCCAAAGCCGTTTCAACTGCTTTAGCCCAGATTCTTTCGAATAGGTTGAGCACAGAACTGGGGGCCAACTGAAACTGGCAAGAGGTTTACTAGTTGCCAAATTAATATCTTAGTGGTCACTGTACGAGGTTAGTCAGAGAATACAGACTGGGTCACACATGGGCTTTATATATGAAGTGGCGGCAGGTTATATAAAGAACTCAGAAGTTAGGAAGTGTTAGCACACAGCACCCCTGCCTACCCTGCATGTTTTTATGTAGATTACCCTCACCACACAAAACTGTGAATTTTTAACTACCTAGATATTTATATTGTGCTAATCACTTTACAAGCAATATATTTAAGCCTTAAATGCCACACGAGACAGCCATGTGAACCCCATTTTAGAGGCAGAGAGACTGAAGTGATTTACCCAAGGTCCTAGAAAGCCTGTGGAAGAAGAAGAAAGTGCCAATTTCTACCCCCAGTCCTGTGCTTTAGCCACTCAGTTCCCGCAAACAAGGTTCGTAAATATTTTCCCTTGCATCTTCACCCCCTCACCTTCCAGATGGAAAATAATAACAGCATCTTCTTCTGTTCACAACCTACAACAGCTTCAATCCTCAAGATATTAATTAGACTTGAATAGAGTGAGGTCTTGAATTAATTCGTTTTGGAGGCAAGAAAGATGCATGTCTGGGGAAACCATACACAACCCCGACCAACTGGTTAAATAACTGAATTCCAACTCTGAATGTGAATTTCATTCAAAAGAAGTTTTTTCCCCAGGCTGATTGTACTCCAGTTGAGGCCTAGTGTCCAATTCTGGGTGCCACATTTCAGGAAAGATGTGGACAAATGGGAGACAGTCCAGAGAAGAGCAACAAAAATGATTAAAGGTCTAGAAAACCATAACCTTTTACGGAAGACTGAAAAAATTGGGTTTGTTTAGTCTGGAGAAGAGAAGACTGAGAGGGGACATGATACCAGTTTTTAAGTATATAAAAGATTGTTAACAGGAGGATGGTGAAAAAATTGTTTTGTTAGCCTCTGAGGACAGGACAAGAAGCAATGGGCTTAAATTGCAGCAAGGGAGGTTTAGGTTGGACATTAGGAAAAGCTTCCTGTCAGGGTGGTTAAGCACTGGAATAAATTGCCTCAGGAGGTTGTGGAATGGCCACCATTGGAGATTTTTAAGAGCAGGTTGGATAAACACCCGTCAGGGATGGTCTAGATCAGTGCTACTCAAAGTGGTGGTCCATGGACCGGTGCTGGTCCGCGAGCCATTGGCTGCCGGCCTGCGCGCACATTGGAAAAAAACTGCCGGTCCCACACATCAGATCGCTTGAGAAGTACTGGGCTAGATAATACTTAGTCCTGCCATGAGTGCAGGGGACTGGACTAGATGACCTCTAGAAGTCCCTTCCAGTCTTATGATTTCAACTCCTATTTCTCCACAGACACCTCTATCCTGGAGATGGGAGGCAAAAGGTACACCCACAAAAATCTATCCCCGCAACAAATATTTGTTCCTATAAATTTCTGAAAATGTTAGGATGATCTTCCTAATCAAAGACTTCCTACCTTTGGTTTATCTATAAGAACTAATAAACCAACATAAGTACTCATCTCACTGATTGCTCACCATCTGAAAATCTGCCAGTTACTATTTCTGTATCAAATTCATACTACATGAGAAGCAGAAAAGACAGACAGACATAGTAACATAGGATGGGAGCAAGTATTGCTAAATGCAGGAAGGGAGGACTTCTTTGTACTTCTAGCGTGTAAGGTGGTGTACAAAAGCCATGTGTAACAGGAGGTTTAGTGAAGGACAGAAAAATCCACTCACCCACAGGGAGCTTTCTCTGGAGAGCTGAGAGACCATATTCTAGTATAGCAGAATTTAGTCTTTCACTTCAAAAAAAAAAAAAAAAAAAAAAAAAAAATCAAGTTCCTACCCCATATGAATGCAAAGCCCACCTTCCCAATGAAAGTCAATGCAGTATTGTCCTCCTGAATCTAAAAATATTTCCAGTGCCTCTGCTGCAACACATCGTTTTGCCAAGAACTGAATCAGAAGAGCAAAAGACTCCTAGGGTTTTATTCTGCAACCTGTTAACACAGTATCTGAGCACGTTCCACACAAAAATCTATAGCAGTAGCAAGGTCCCCAGCGTATTTCGTGGAGTCTCTGGCACTTCTCCATTTCTGGTGTAAAAACTCTGCATGGGTAGGGTTTGAGTTCAGGGTTTGTTAATTAATGTACTTTCCCCTCATGTTAATTTGTTTCGGGGTAATTTTTTATTGGTTGGGGTTTTTTGGGGGGGACTCACGGAGAGAGAGAAGGGCAGGGAGTCAATGTTGCACGTATCATTGGTATACTGGAAAGGACTTTCTGAAGACTGGTCGGTTTCACAGCTACTAGTGAGAACCCCATCAGTAGTAGTGAAATCCATCAATCATGTCAGTTTCGAATTGCTGGTGGGGATCTCTGAATAGATCAGAAGAAAAGTACTGCACCTGAACCCAACTCCTTCCTCTCCCCTCCGTATAAATGGCAAAGATAAGTTAGGACTTGATTCAGAGCCCATTGACTTCAGGAGCAAAGGGCCTTAAAAAGCAACAACTGGCAGACATCCAAGAGTTCTGAAGGAAGTGAAGTGCTGAGCTAACAAAAAATATGAAGTCTCACTAAAATCAGCTATTCTACCAGAGGACCCCCACAAACCTCCCCAAAAGTGATAAACCTGTCTTAAAAGGAGCACTGGGCTGATCCTGGGAATCACAAACCAGTGAACTTTATTTCGTTACCAGGAAACTGCTGACCTTTTGCATTTGTCACTTCATAATTATACAAGCAAACAATTTGTACTGTAAACAATTGTTTTATACAACTCTGTTTTCAGTTATTAGCTTTTTATTGAACATTCATCTCAACACATCATAGGTGCAAACTAGTGCACCTTCTGTAGAGGAAGACCTCTCTCTAATCTACTGGAATTGTAAAGCATGCCCACAAAACAGTGGATAGAAGAGAACTGGCTGACAGCATATTTGGATTTTCAAAAAAAAAAAGAAGCTATTAGAAACAGTAATCCCAGGGCAAGATAAAGTACTGTCAAGGAATAGAAATTGGCTACGAAAATGAAGAGCAGGAACAATTGGTCAGTTTTCAACATGACAAGAGGTTAACCTCGGGGCACACCAAGGTTCTGTACTAGGATTAATGGATTATATACACATCTCAATGATCTGGAAAAGGGTTTACAGAAGTAGGGTGTCAGATGAGAAAGTTACGCTGGTTAGTCAAGATCACGAAAGACTGAGAAAAACTTCAGAGGGACCTAAACAAAGTTAAGCGAATGGGCAGTTTGATAGATGAAATTCAGAATTGACAAATGAGGTAACTCATATTGGAAGGAATAGACTGAACTATTGAGACACACTGCTGGATTCCACATTAATTGTAACCTCTCAGGAAAGGGACCTGGACATGACTGCGAACAGTGAACGAGACTTATCAGCATCGAGATGCTGAGGTAACCAGACAAGTCAGTATTCTGCAGAGGTTTGAACTGGGGACAGATTGTTTCTTTCAGTTGTGAGTGCATTAGAGTGGGGAAGGCATATTATAAAGATTGGTCGAGGTAAACAAGACTCCCAGGAGAACCATTTAAAATCTGACTCTTCATAGTGCCTTATCTACAAAGATCACAAGCTACAGTTGTGACATAAAAACAGTCATACTGGGTCAGATCAATGGTCCATCTAGCCCAGTATCCTGTCTTCCAACAGTGGCCAATGCCAGGTGCTTCAGAGGGAATGAACAGAACACGTAAAACATCAAGTGGTCCATCTCCTGTCACCGATTCCCAGCTTCTGGCAAATGAAATGCAGCCACCTCTGAAGTAGAGACCAAAAGCCTCCAAAGCACAACATTAAGAGGAAATTTTGTTAAGTGTATCAGAACAAATCCCCAGTTTTGGGAGAAGTACCAAGGGAGTGTTTATAACCACAGGTGGTCAGAAGTCTTCTCCTTCCTCCCCGACTATCCAACAGGAACAGACCCATATCATAGTATCAAAACCTACAGTAAGTTACTCTCTAAGTAGGACAGTCTGAAGAGACTGCTAGATATTTTGTAAGAACAGAGATATGGCAACAACAGGAAGGGAGAAAGGGGGCTGTTGAAGGGAAACAGGCTTGCTAGAATATTAGGGCCTCTCCTCTGCACCCCTACCTTAACATTTCCTTGTGTCTTTGCTTGACAATACTGAGAATGCTGCCACACAATCCCGTCTTGCACATCTGCTTATACTTAACAAAACTACTGGCCATTGTCCACCTCTCTTTCTCGGTCTCTTCCCTATTTTAATTGCTCCCCACTGTACCTAGCTTGAATTCTAAACTTAATTCTTTTTCTTGGTGTGCAACAGTATTCTGCAGTTCTCATCTTATAAATGCATATCTGTAGATAAGGTCAAACATGGTCAAGAGAGTCTGCAGAATTCACATGGCGCTCCTCCACACTAAACAGAGGAGAGGAGGATTCCCCATGATCTGATTGCATGGCAGTCTAAATGGGGATTCATTCTGGGATTCTATGACAGGGCTGGCCAGAGTACAGCCTGTGGGCCAAATTCTGTTGCTCTGCAACAAGTCCCGCAACTACCCTCATTGTTAATAAGCAACTGCCCATAGTGACTACAGATCCCAGCAGGCAATGCCCCACCTTGCTCACAGCAGACAGGGACTGCTGGAGCGGATTTCATTTTATATTAATTAGGTGCAGCCCTTGAGCTTCCGTCAAGTTGCCAACACAACCTGTGGTTGGGCAAGGTTTGGTCCTCTCAGCTATATGCTCAATAATTAGACAGATTATTTTTTTAAACCTTCAGTGTAAATGGAAGTTATTTCAGGAAAACAAAATGGACGTGTCGGTCCCTCAGTCCCTGCTCAACAGTTACAGTTCCAGCTATTGTCAAGCTCGACAGTCAGAGGGCAAGAGACAGCATACGACAGCCCCACAGACAGGTGATAATTAAGCTTCAGAATCAACTTCAGTTTTGGAGTGTGCACTGGCTGGAAAGGTTTCAGACAACTTTCTAAGAACAGCCATTTTTTTTAAAAGCCTTTAAATGCTACACCTGCCTCCTAATTTCACATCAGACTGGAGACGCAGGCCAATAAACTGTCAAGCTAAGTTGAATTAGTTTTTAGGTAGAACTGTGGCAGCCATTCTGTGGCTCAATCTGAAGAGATGGAGCTGCAAATACACTGTAACTGTCTTCTCTCAAAGGAGATGATTTTCAGAAGTCCAGAAATCAGCATGTTTGACAAAAACTCTACAGTAGAGAGGAACATTTTCAGTGGATTTCAAGAGGGAGCAGAAAGGCAGACAGCCCTCCTACCGTCAAGGTTCTCAATGCTCACATCAGGTATTGGTCACTGCCAGAGGCATGATACCCCCACTTGACTTGCTACCCATTTGATCCAGAAGGCAGTTTATGTACAGCAGATATTTTGCTTGGTCCATTTGTTTTTGTTTTTAATTTGGGGGAGGGGAGGAAAGGAGAGCTAGTGCAATAGGAGGAAGGGGCAGAGTTGTTCTCTTCTCACATTCAAGGTTTGCACAAAGAGCTTGAATTTGATGTGCAAACGAAGGGCAACATGATCTGGGCTGTGAGGGGAAAAATCTCTGCATCAGCTTGCGAATTGCTTGAAGGGAAGATACAAGGAGCAGGTTTCTAAGGTACCTTCCTGGTTTTAAAAGCGGTAATGCAGCCTTGCAGGTGGACCTCGGAGTCAGGAAGATAGTGTTCTATTCTCAGCTCTCCTACTGACTCACTGTATGAACTTGGGCAAGTCATTCCACATCTACGCCTTCATTCTCTCTTCTGGAAAGTGAGCATACCTCAAAGAAAGACCTTTGGAGAAAATACTTTACCTTGATGCAGACCCTACAAGTCAATTGTTTCAGCTAAAATACGCAACTTCAAGGTTCTGAAAAGCTTTCAGGATGTGAGCAATACTCCATGGCCATAAACATATAAAAGAACCAGGGTCAATAGCGTTAGAAAATATTTTAATGTTCACAATGAGCCAAAAACCAGGTCTTTCAGAATTGATCACTTCCTACTTAGAAAGCTTTTAAGCCCTGACTTGCCAGCCCTCCTCGTATCCAATTTAAAAACCCTGGGGAGCAGTTATCTGCCAGATCAAGAAAGGAAAACATCCTAGGAGTTCGGTGCGGTCATGAGTGTATAATAACTATCCACCAGTGCATAGGTATGAATTGGCTTAGAATCTACTGCTGTATGGGTCACAACCCATCCCTTGCTATTTCATTTTCACATGAAATTCTGCAACCAACCAACCAGGTGGCACCCCACCTATTTCTACATAACAGCCTGCAAAAATGTGAACAATTAGATGGTACAGGGAAGGTATTTCACTATAAAACGTTATTCTCTTTACTTGGATTTCATCCCCACTCCTGACAAGAGGAAGGAAAACTCTTCTAAAGGTCCTTCTCTTGGACTGAGTTGTTCCTAACGCTCATCTGATTCTTGTTTTATTTGTATGTTTTTCAAGAGATGAAAGTGAACAAACAAGGAACTAAGAAGTGGTGCTTTTTACCAATTTGGATTTGGTACAGGATACGGCCAAACGTTATTGCCATACAGTAGTTTGTGGCTTCCAGGTAAAGCAAGTGGGCAGTCTCAGTGCAGTTCCTACTGAACAGATATCCCCATGACAGAGCCACCGCAAGTGCTTCGCTCTTTAGCAGTTTCATCAGAGAAGCCATAGATGATATAGGCTAGGTGGACTTAAGTCACAGGTCAGGGCTGACACATTATCAGGGTGATGCATGGAGGAAGCTTGCAATGCTGCCACAGCTTCTGTGACTGAGCAGAACACTTCAGCCTGCTGGGCTGTTTAAGTAGGCCAGCACCTTCCACTGCCATGACACTGAATATTTCTGAAGAGTGTGGCAGCCATGTCAGTCCCAGAATATTAGACAGACACGGTGGGTGAGTAATATCTTTTATTGAATGAACTTCAGATCACCTGAAGAAGAGCTCTGTGTAGCTTGAAGGCTTGTCTCACCAACAGAAGTTCGCCCAGTAAAAGATATTACTTCATTCACCTGGTCTCTTCATTTCTGAAAGAGGCAATATAACCCAGGAATTACAAAACTAATGGCATGTACTGGGCGGAGACTGATTCAAATGCAGAAGGGAGCCCTTGCCCATCAGTGGTGTCCAAGGGTAATGCCATGGTGAGAAACCTAGTCTGTTCCTGAGCTGCTGGGATTCCAACCAAGGTGCAGTCTATGGCTCTCGCTCCCTCTCTCACATCAGGTCACTAGCTAGTAAGTGCAAAAGATATTAAGCCACCCCGAGCCTAGGAACAGCTCCATACTGGAACAGACCTGAGGTCCAAGTAGTCCAGTACCCTTTTTCTGACAGTGACGAGTAGCAGCTGCTTCAGAGGAAGGTGCACAAACCCTGCAGTAGGCAGATGTGGAGTAATTTGCCCCACATGCTAGACCTCATCCTGGCCTCTAACAGTTAGAGGTTGGCATAAGCCCTGAAGCATGCTGTTTAACATCCCTTCCAAAATGTATAATTATGATTACTTGGGATAGTCTTAATATTCATAAGTGTACAATCCATTTTTGAAACTTGCTAAATTCTTGGCCTCAAAGCTGGGTGCCGAAAGGGAGAAATTAGCTCTCGTTTATCCATTCCCCATCACTGTAAAACCTCTTAGCTACTGTGTGTGTAGTCTGCTTTTCTACCTTTATCCCAGCTTCTGCGTTTAGAGCCATGTTCCCACCCCACCTCGAGCCAGTTAAATTTTAGACCGTTTCTCTGGTACTGCCAATAGTTTTTACAAACTTGTTAATTTCGCTACTAAGCAAAAGGTGATGGGAGTGCAGGTGAACAGCCTTGTCAGTTTCACTCTGCCACTGATGATGCCCAAGCTGGTTCTTTCAAACACTGGTACAAGCGTCTTCATTTAAAAATAAATAAGTCCATCGGCAGTTATTTATGTTTTCTGAATCATCTTGTAACATACTGGGTGCAATAAGAAATTATTCAGAAGTAAGGTGGGGTGTCTTTAGCTCTAAACAAGAAGTCTGTCCCACTAAAAATTTTAGTATTGAACATCTTCAGTGCTAAAGTGAACCCTGTCAATAAGTCCACAACCAACTACTGTTAAGGAGACTTGTAGAAGTTATTTTCAGCTCTTCTCAAACATTTCAGACTGGGATCTCATGCAATTAGATACCAGAGATGGCTTTCACATACTGGGCCAGTGGGAATCAGAATTCTCAGTGAGTCAGTTAGTTAGCAAGTCTCCACTTTAATATCAACGTGAAATTTATTGCTGGATCCCTTGAGGTCCCGGGGGGGGGGGGGGGTCACCCATAACACACAGAAAGCACCCCTAAGCAAAGAAAACAAAAAGCCCTGTAAACATGAGACAGGCACAAATGAGAGGAAGATAGAGTGCTCGTGTCTGAGAGAACCAGTCTTTCCAGGTGCAGAGAAAACTGGGCAAACACATTCAAGTGTTTTGCACTGTGCAGCTGGAGAGCAAGGATCGCAAATGAGCCTTGCTTATCAAAACAACTGCAGTATGAGGCTGTATGATGGGCTCACAAAATGAAAGGCAGGTTTGGAATTGTTTTATGAGAGACCAGGCACTGTCACTGCAAGCTAAACACCTTTCCCTACCATTCTGAAACTCAAAGCCACTAGCAAGTTTTACTTTACACATTTAAGCAAACATCAAACCATGGTGGCCTGTATTCCTCAGTCTACAGAAACTCTTGTATCTCTTCCTATGCTGTAGCCATCATTTCAGTTGTCTTTGTTTACATAATCACACCTGAATTTTGGAGTTAAAGTGTCTTTTCCACTTCCAGTAGCTATAGAAATAAACCATGCAAACAGTAAAAATGCACTGTATGCAAACAAAGCAGTTTTTTGATAAAGAAGGTGTATTTGTACAGTACCTAGATTCTTCAGGCAAACAATTGCCTAAATGCAAATTTACCCAGAGAATGACCATTAAATTTAATATGGAGCATAATCTGCAGATTCATAGCATGAACTGTGTTGTATACAAATATCCTATTTAAGATACATTCCTGTCAGTCTCCAATATCATTCATTAGCTCATCTAACTCTAAAGGTTTCCAAGACAGACCATTGACCAATGGTCATCCAGAGAATGGGTTGTTCACCTCATACCAACACTTTGTTTCCAGCTTGTTGATCATATTAAAAGAAAGCTACAAATACAGTAAGTTATTTCTTTTTACTTTTCAACATATTTAACTGCGATACCTGCACAGGGATGTTATATGATCACAACTGGGAAGGAAGTTGGAGCATATATCTGATTTGAAGGGGAAGTATGCCACAAGGCCATCTGTCTAGTAAGATGTGGTCAATGCCATGAAAGTTTGAAGACATCCGCTCTAGTCCAGGCCTTCCCAAAGCTCCACTGCCAAGTTTTGCAGTTTTACAATCACATATTTCTGCTTTTAAGGTGTGTTTCTCTACCTGTTGCTGTACTGAAGATCCACAAAAGTATCAGGGGAACTGGCTGACTGAAGAAAGTGGCAAGACAGGCTATCCAAAGCACAAAATCCTGATCACCTTAATGGGATGCTTGTAGAATACGTAAACATTTAAAAAAGCAGTGACTTTAATCTGACCAGATCATTCCAAGTACTAAAGGATTTATTCTAGATGCGTATACAACTAAGTCAAAATAAAGAAGACAGACACTGCTAAACATAATTGTGCCTTTGCCCCAATATGTCAAACAGTAGTGAAATACTGCCAAATGTATGCCTGTACATAGTATTAGTTTCAGGATATCATAATCAGAGTCTCTTGAACAGGGGGAGGGTAAGAGGAGATGTACATGTAATAACTAGGATTTCTGGTTCCAGGGATGACACAGCAGCTGCTGTTAAACACATGCGGTGCTGGTAAATGCAAAGACGACACTCAAGCATGTTAAAAGTCCATTTTAATTTTTAAAAACTTAAGTCATTAAAGGAAAGAATCCTTATACCATGATATAGAAATATACGTAAATGAAGTCACACCTCTGAGTAAAATCTATGAGTCAGAACAATCACGTTAAGGCTCCTTACTGTGATTTAAGTGCTCAGAGGTAGAAATACACCTCCTCTACATTCGGTAAATATACAAGAGCACCCAGCAAGATCCATGCAAGATCCAGGCACCGGATTCAAGTTTTAAGAAATAATAAATCTTGTTTTGCCTTTAGCATATAAGCATAGGGATGTACGATCATTTAGGGGCAAGGAAAAGAAAACTATCCCCACTATTGTGTAAGAAACAGTCACTGAAGCAACCACAATTCCTGCTCAGAGAAAAGAAACATCTCCTCATGGAATAACATGGAAGTCACTCTGGGGTACACCGGAGCACTTAAGACTCGGACTTATCCTCAGAGCACAGTGACAGGGATGGACAGGTAACTTGAAAAGCAGCACCCTGGTGATCAATTATCTGCAGCTCACTAACAGGTGGGGCGGCAAGCAAGGAGCCCCCAGGCTTGCCACAGTCTAACAACGGCAAAATGTCAGTGTGTGTGTGTGGGGGGGGGGGTCCTGTCCTGAGCCAGCAGCTGCGGCCACAGCAGGCCCTGGGAGCGCCCACCCCAAGCGCACAGGTCCCACCACCACAGCGGTCCTGTCCCCCCCCACAAGACGTTACACAGCAGCCAGGTTTTTCTTACCTCCGCCCAAAGCCAGCCAGAAACCGGGGCAGGGAGAAAGGGGCAACCACAGCAAGCGGCCCATACTGGCCCCCCCGCCCCCTGTCGCGCCTGAGAGATCGGGGAGAGCTGAACGACGACACGCACACACACACGCACACACACACACGGGGGCACAACCAGGGGTCGTCGCCAGCGCGGCCCCCACCCTGCGGGCCCACAGGCAGCTGACAGAGCGGTGACATCATCGGCCAGGCGGGCATCGGGGACCCCCCAGTCCCGTTAGCAGCCCTGCCCCTGCGCCCCCCCCGGGGACAGGCGGAGCCCCCCAGCCCTGCCTCCCCCCCCCACCCCGAGGGGATAGGCGGGGGCCGGCGCTCAGAGCCCGGGGGCAGCTGCGGAGGGTGGTGGGGGGGACACACTCCGGGAGCCCCCTCCCACGGGAAGTGCAGCGGATGCCGATGGGTGGCCCCTCTGCCCCCATGGGTGGGGGCCAGGAAAAGCCACGCCCCCGGGGGGGGGAGACAGCCGCGCGCCCCCCCTGGCCTCACGCCTCCTCACGACAGGGGGACCCCCCCTTTCCCGCTGAGTTCCAGGGGCTCCCCCCGCCTGCAGGGCCCCCTCCCCCCGGGGTGACAGCGCTGCCCAGGGCGGGGTCCCCCCTCCCCAGGACAGGCGTGAGGCGGCGGCGGCGGCAGCCCCCGCCCGGCTCGCCCCGGCCCCGCCGCCCGCCCCTCACCAGCGGCTGCATCTCGGCGCGCACGGTGGGCACCTGGAACCGGTCTATCTCCTCCATCATGGTGCCGGCGGGGCGGGGGCGCGCCGGGGCCGGGGTCGGGCGCCTCAGTGTCGCAGGGACGCGCCCGCCGCTCGCTGCTGCTGCTGCGGCTGCTCCTGCGGCTGCCTCATCCCAGCCAGCCGCGCTGCCGGGGTGACTCAGCCGCTCCGCTTCCGGGTCCGGGACCCGCCGCCCCGCCCCGCTATGCGTTATTCATGAGGGGGCGGGGGAGGGGGGCAATTTTATGAATAATTCATGAGCCGGTCCGGGAGCCCGGATGGGAAGAACGCCCCGCCCCTCCCTCCGTTGGGGACTTCCCTTCCGGCGGGGTGGGACGTACCATTCTCTCCCCGCGGGGGGCGGGGAGCAGCCCAAATCCCATTCTGAATTTGCGAAAAGAAAAGGAGGACTTGTGGCACCTTAGAGACTAACCAATTTATTTGAGCGTAAGCTTTCCTGAGCTACAGCTCACTTCGTCGGATTTGGATTGGCAGAGAGGGACTTCCGGCCCGTTGCCATAGATACCAGCGTCAACTTCCGGCAGCTGGTTGCCCCCGGGGAAAGGAGCGAGCGAGGAGGAGTGGGAGACTTGGAGCCCGGGGGACTGTTGCCGCTGCCGCCATGCCGCCTAAGGTGCCCTACAAGAGCCAGAAGGTAAGGGCCAGTCCGCGGGGTAACGTGTCCCGGCATGACATCATCACCCCGTAGCATGACATCACTGCTTTGCCCCCTGACGTCACCTCACCATCACCCCGCAGCATGACATCATCACTCTGGCCCCTGACGTCACCTCACCATCCTGCCGCAGCAGGACATCACTGGTCTATGCCATGACATTGGTACACTGCATCACATGACATCCCTGTTCAGTCACACCACCATGACATGCCCTGCAATGAGAGAAGGATATCATGGTGTATCTGCATAATTATTCCTCACCATTAAATCTCAGAGCGACAGCCTAGTTCCTCAATTGTCATCAGACGAAGACTTTCTGCCTTCACACCATTAACGATATGTCTACACTACCACTTATGTCTCTCAGGGGTATGAATAAACCAGCTGAGCAACATAAATTACACCAACATAAGCGCCGGAGAGGTTCTCCCTCCAACATAGCAACTGCTGCTCGTTGTGGGTGGAGACAGGAGAACGCTCTCCCGTCAGCTTAGAGTGGTTACTGTTGCAACTGTGCTGCTGTATTCTCTAGTGTAGACATAGCCTAAGTCACTGTGCTGAAGCATGACATCCTGCTCCATACATTTACATCAGCGCACTGCATCATGAGCTCTGTGCCAGAGAATGACACCACCATTCCAGAGACAAGGCGGGTGAGATAATATCTTTTATTGGACCAACTTTTGTTGGTAGAAAAGACGAGCTTTCCAGCTTTGCAGATGTCTTCTTGAGGCCTGGGAAAGCTTGTCTTTTCTACCAACAGAAGTTGGTCCAATAAAAGATAGTACCTCACCCGCCTTGTCTCTCATATCATGGAATATATCATGGGGGAGGTTTAGATTGGATATTAGGAAAAACTTTTTCACTAAGAGGGTGGTGAAACACTGGAATGCATTACCTAGGGAGGTGGTAGAATCTCCTTCCTTACAGGTTTTTAAGGTCAGGCTTGACAAAGCCCTGGCTGGGATGATTTAACTGGGACTTGGTCCTGCTTTGAGCAGGGGGTTGGACTAGATGACCTTCTGGGGTCCCTTCCAACCCTGATATTCTATGATTCTATGATTCTATGAATCCTAGAATATCAGGGTTGGAAGGGACCCCAGAAGGTCATCTAGTCCAACCCCCTGCTCAAAGCAGGGCCGATCCCCAACTAAATCATCCCAGCCAGGGCTTTGTCAAGCCTGACCTTAAAAACTTCAAAGGAAGGAGATTCCACTACCTCCCTAGGTAACACATTCCAGTGTTTCACCACCCTCCTAGTGAAACAGTGTTTCCTAATATCCAACCTAAACCTCCCGCACTGCAGCTTGAGACCATTGCTCCCTCAGCCTCTCCTCATAAATCATGTGTTCCAGTCCCCTAATCATTTTTGTTGCCCTCCGCTGGATGTTTTCCAATTTTTCCACATCCTTCTTGTAGTGTGGGGCCCAAAACTGGACTACAGTACTCCAGATGAGGCCTCACCAATGTCGAATAGAGGGGAACGATCACATCCCTAGATCTGTTGGCGATGCCCCTACTTATACATCCCAAAATGCCATTGGCCTTCTTGGCAACAAGGGCACACTGTTGACTCATATCCAGCTTCTCGTCCACTGTAACCCCTAGGTCCTTTTCTGCAGAACTGCTGCCGAGCCATTCGGTCCCTAGTCTGTAGTCTGTAGCGGTGCATGGGATTCTTCCGTCCTAAGTACAGGACTCTGCACTTGTCCTTGTTGAACCTCATCCTCTAATTTGTCTAAGGCCCTCTGTATCCTATCCTTACCCTCCAGGGTATCTACCTCTCCTCCCAGTTTAGTGTCATCTGCAAACTTGCTGAGGGTGCAATCCACACCATCCTCCATATCATTAATGAAGATATTGAACAAAACCGTCCCGAGGACCGACCCTTGGGGCACTCCACTTGATACCGGCTGCCAACTAGACATGGAGCCATTGATCACTACCCATTGAGCCCGACAATCTAGCCAGCTTTCTATCCACCTTACAGTCCATTCATCCAGCCCATACTTCTTTAACTTACTGGCAAGAATACTGTGGGAGACAGCATCAAAAGCTTTGTTAAAGTCAAGGAACAACACGTCCACCGTTTTCCCCTCATCCACAGAGCCAGTTATCTCGTCATAGAAGGCAATTAGATTAGTCAGGCATGACTTGCCCTTGGTGAATCCACGCTGACTGTTCCTGATCACTTTCCTCTCCTCTAAGTGCTTCAGAATTGATTCCTTGAGGACCTGCTCCATGATTTTTCCAGGGACTGAGGTGAGGCTGACTGGCCTGTAGTTCCCCGGATCCTCCTCCTTCCCTTTTTTTAAAGATGGGCACTATATTAGCCTTTTTCCAGTCGTCCGGGACCTCCCCCGATCGCCATGAGTTTTCAAAGATAATGGCCAATGGCTCTGCAATCACATCCACCAACTCCTTTAGCACTCTCGGATGCAGCGCATCCGGCCCCATGGACTTGTGCTTGTCCAGCTTTTCTAAATAGTCCCAAACCACTTCTTTCTCCACAGAGGGCTGGTCACCTTCTCCCCATGCTGTGCTGCCCAGTATAGCAGTCTGGGAGCTGACCTTGTTCGTGAAGACAGAGGCAAAAAAAGCATTGAGTACATTAGCTTTTTCCACATCCTCTGTCATTAGGTTGCTTCCCTCACTCAGTAAGGGGCCCACACTTTCCTTGGCTTTCTTCTTGTTGCTAACATACCTGAAGAAACCCTTCTTGTTACTCTTAACATCTCTTGCTAGCTGCACCTTCAGGTGTGATTTGACCATCCTGATTTCACTCCTGTATGCCCGAGCAATATTTTTATACTCTTCCCTGGTCACTTGTCCAATCTTCCACTTCTTGTAAGCTTCTTTTTTTTGTTTAAGATCAGCAAGGATTTCACTGTTAAGCCAAGCTGGTCGCCTGCCATATTTACTATTCTTTCTGTACATCGGGATGGTTTGTCCCTGTAACCTCAATAAGGATTCTTTAAAATACAGCCAGGTCTCCTGGACTCCTTTCCCCCTCATGTTATTCTCCCAGGGGATCCTGCCCATCAGTTCCCTGAGGTTGTCAAAGGCTGCTTTTCTGAAGTGCAGGGCCTGCATTCTGCTGCTCTCCTTTCTTCCCTGTGTCAGGATCCTGAACTCGACCATCTCATGGTCACTGCCTCCCAGGTTCCCATCCACTTTAGCTTCCCCTACTAATTCTTCCTGGTTTGTGAGCAGCAGGTCAAGAAGAGCTCTGCCCCTAGTTGGTTTCTCCAGCACTTACACCAGGAAATTGTCACCTACACTTTCCAAAAACTTCCTGGATTGTCTGTGCACCGCTGTATTGTTTTTCCAGCAGATATCAGGGTGATTGAAGTCTCCCATGAGAACCAGGGCGTGCAATCTAGTAACTTCTGCGAGTTGCCGGAAGAAAGCCTCGTCCACCTCATCCCCCTGGTCCGGTGGTCTATAGTAGACTCCCACCACGACATCACCCTTGTTGCTCACACTTCTAAACTTAATCCAGAGACTCTCAGGTTTTTCTGCAGTTTCATACTTGAGCTCTGAGCAGTCATACTGATCTCTTACATACAGTGCAACTCCCCCACCTTTTCTGCCCTGCCTGTCCTTCCTGAACAGCTTATATCCATCCATGACAGTACTCCAGTCATGTGAGTTATCCCACCATGTCTCTGTTATTCCAATCACATCAAAATTCCTTGACTGTGCCAAGACTTCCAGTTCTCCCTGCTTGTTTCCCAGGCTTCGTGCATTTGTATATAGGCACTTGAAATAACTCGCTGATCGCCCCTCTTTCTCAGTATTAGGCAGGAGCCCTCCCCTCTCACGTGCTCCTGCTCGTGCTTCCTCCCGGTATCCCACTTCCCCGCTTACCTCAGGGCTTTGGTCTCCTTCCCGCGGTGAACCTAGTTTAAAGCTCTCCTCACTAGGTTAGCCAGCCTGCTTGCGAAGATGCTCTTCCCTCTCTTCGTTAGGTGGAGCCTGTCTCTGCCTAGCACGCACTCCTCCTTCTTGGAACACCATCCCATGGTCAAAGAATCCAAAGCCTTCTCTCCGACACCACCTGCGTAGCCATTCGTTGACTTCCACGATTCGACGGTCTCTACCCAGGCCTTTTCCTTCCACGGGGAGGATGGACGAGAACACCACTTGTGCCTCAAACTCCTTTATCCTTCTTCCCAAAGCCACGTAGTCCGCAGAGATCTGCTCAAGGTCATTCTTGGCAGTATCATTGGTGCCCACGTGGAGAAGCAGGAAGGGGTAGCGATCCGAGGGCTTGATGAGTCTCGGCAATCTGGGACTCGCATGGCTTTGTTCATTGCAGTCAGTCACATCGTGTTACTGTGCCATTACACTGCTGCACGGTTACAATGGTGCATTATTAGTGATGCATCGTAGCACCATTTCATTCTCTTGCCATGCTGTTTTATCACTGCACCATGCTGTTACAACGCAGTGACACATTACATTGCCATGTAATTACATAACAGCCCTGTATGTTAAAATTACCATGCCACAGCCTACCATGATCATGCTTTGCCATTATACCATTGAACAGTACAGCCTTACACTGCATTATTATATCACAGTGCCACAGCGTGACATCACCACACCTTGTTATGTCACTGCACCATTGCCTCATTGTGCAGCGCCATAACATCAAAGGGTAGCCCTGCAACATCACCAAGCTGTGCTATTGCATCGCTGTGCCTCTTCGTTACGTCATCACGTCACACTGTTACAGCCTTGTGCACAGCATTACGTAAGCATGCCTTTAAACATTCTTTTCAGCTCACCTTTAAAGTGCCCTTAAGGTACACCTAGTAATCGGAGTATTTTAGTGTAGTCAATTCAAGGGACATTCTATTGACAGGTTAAAGAATCTTTTTTTTTTTTTAAAGTTTCATTTCCTGCTACCACCACTATGTAATATTAAAACAGATGGATTTTTAAGATCATACTTAGCCATTATTATTTATGCCTTCATTTATTTGCCCTTCCCTCAGCTTAGACGTGAAATGAGGCTGGTCAGGGTTTTTTTGGTTTGTTTGTTTTTGTATTTTGCTTTAAGGCTCTGATCCTACCTTGTGATCCCTGGGAGTGGACTGCTGCACTGATATGGAGCCCCATGGGCATCAGTGGAGCTCTGCCTGGGTATGGCAGTTTGCCTGCATGGATCACAATGCAGGATAAAAGCCTTACTCAGGTTCACTTCCTGGCTATCAGACATTAGTACGGTGTTGCAATGTTTGTGTGGAAAACACTGTGGGTGAACGATCAGACCAAATAATTTTCATTGACATCACAACAATATTATATTTTGTAAGTTTTCTTTGTTTTAAAATATTTAAATTTTGGTCTCATCTCAACTTTCAGCAACTCACTCCTGGGAGTTGCTAAATAGGGAAGAGACAGATTTATTGGGATAAGCGTATCAGAACAAGGGCATGAAAACTTTATAAAAATGAGCTACAAGAACAATAGCAGCAGCCCAGTCAATGCAGATTTTGCAATCCTGCAAGTTGCTCAGCTCTTGCGTCTCCCATAGAAGTTATTGAGAGTTGAAGGCATTCTCTCCTCCCAGAGCTGGAAGGTTTAACTTAAAAGCCAGCTGAAGGTACTGAGAGGAGTTAATACTTCTGAGTGGCACAAACTGGTTGTTCTTGTCCATACAATGTTGGCTCCTCACCACAAGGAACACCCTGAATCAGCTTCTTTAAAAAAAACAAAAACAAAAAAAACAAACACAGGTGTTTTTTCTCTCAAGGGTAGAATAAAAATTGTTCTGGTCCTCACCTGAGCTGGAAGTGGATTTTAGCAAAACATTCCAAAACACAAAACACGGAAACCTTAAGTTACAATTCATGTTCCCCAGCCAGCAGTCCACCAAGGTTTTAGCCTCTGCATATGTAACTTAACTGCGAGTATTCAGTAATTTAGAGAGAGAAGGTGGATAAAGTAATATCTTTTATTGGATCAACTTCTGTTGGAGAGAGACAGAAGTTGGGCCAATAAAAATATTACTTTACCCACCTTGTCTCTCTAATATCTTAGGATCCACATGGCTACAACTACAAGGCATACAGTATTCAGGAATAGGCAATCAATAGCTTCCAACATTTGAACTTCCATTGTTGTATTCAGCGTTATTGTAGCCCTGTACGACTTTTTGTCCTATGACTACAGGTGTGTTAACAGGCCACTGCACTTCGAATGGTCCCTTAGAATACGGGCTAACTACTTATGCTAAACTATCTGTTCAACTTTGTATTTAGCTGTGACACTTTCCCTAGTACCTTTCCCAGACCTGATGAAGAACTCTGTGTAGTTCAAAAGTGTGTCTCTCTCACCAACAGAAGTCACTCTAATAAAAGATGTTACCTCACCCACCTTGTCTCTCTGACATTTTAACTGTCATCCTCCCAAATAGGGGAGAGCTGTTTTTGTCTGCTCCCTCTCTGGTATTGATTGGCCCCACACTCTGCTTTCTTCAGAGGCCAGGTGAGGCTTGTTGGGGATTAAACCTGGACAATGGAAATTAGGAGCCTAAATACCTTTGAGGATCTGGGCCTTAGCTCTTATCTTTTCTGGCCAATTAGTGGTAAGGCAACTCAACTGATTCCCAGGTGTCAAGAATCTCTAATGCTCCTCTGCTTCTCAAAACAGAGCGAGAAAGGAATTCAAACCAACCTTGCAGCACAGACAGACAAAGGAGAGATACTGTAATCACTATGCTCTCCAATGAACCTGCACAGAAAAATGATAAGACAAAAACATCATATCACCTGTGGGTGAACACTTTTCACAAGCTATAACCTCTATAGCTGACCTCTCTGTCCTGATTCTCAAAGGAAATCTGCAGGACACCTTCAAAAGATGAGTTTGGGAGCTTAAATTCATAACTTTGCTAACAAATTTATTAGAGCATAAGCTTTCGTGGGCTACAGCCCACTTCATCGGATGTATCGGATGCTGTAGCCCACGAAAGCTTATGCTCAAATAAATTGGTTAGTCTCTAAGGTGCCACAAGTACTCCTGTTCTTCTTGCGGATACAGACTAACATGGCTGCTACTCTGAAACCTGTCATAACTTTGCTAGATATTAAAAATCACAGACTGAATAGAAACACTAGATTTATGACAGGTTTCAGAGTAGCAGCCGTGTTAGTCTGTATCCGCAAGAAGAACAGGAGTACTTGTGGCACCTTAGAGACTAACCAATTTATTTGAGCATAAGCTTTCGTGAGCTACAGCTAACAATCTGTAACCAACTAACAATGCCCTCCGGCCAAGCTGCTCCCCTCTCCCTCTTCCTTTCCTCCCTATGACTGGAGAGTTGTTAATGGACCACTTCACCTTGAATGGATCCTTGAAATACCTATTAAGTGAACTACTTATGCCAGGTTTCAGAGTAACAGCCGTGTTAGTCTGTATTCGCAAAAAGAAAAGGAGTACTTGTGGCACCTTAGAGACTAACCAATTTATTTGAGCATGAGCTTTCGTGAGCTACAGCTCACTTCATCGGATGCATCCGATGAAGTGAGCTGTAGCTCACGAAAGCTCATGCTCAAATAAATTGGTTAGTCTCTAAAGTGCCACAAGTACTCCTTTTCTTTTTACTTATGCCAAACAACCTGCTCCGCCTTGTATTTAGCTGTGACACTGAGTAACTTTCCCAGACCTGAAGAAGAGCTCTGTGCAAGCTCAAAAGCTTTTGTCTCTCACCAATAAAGTTGGTTCAAAAAGATTTTACCTTACCCACCTTGTGGGTGTCACAATATTGTAATTGTTTTAAATGTTTTGAAATGTACAGTTTTAGATTCATATTGTATTTGAAAAGCCTAGGAAATGTGCTGAAGTGAAATTAATTTTATCTTGGGGTTCTTGGATATCATAAACGGCTTAAGCTCTTCTGGTTTTTATGTCTCAAGCAACCTCCAGGAGCATCTTGATTAGTCTGTCCTATAGAGGCCGCATGCTTATGAATTTTGATGGCCATTGCACATGCTTCTGCCAGGAATATCCTTATTGTGAGGGAGCTGGATGGCTCAGATGACTGTTTCTGGAATAAAGAGATCTTCTAGTCTGATGGCTCAAATCCAGCTCATGTCAGTAGTGACTAGGGCCATGGTTCTGGAGTGAGCTCCATGTGGGTGAACACCTGTGCCTGTGCAGAACTCACCACAGTAACAGGCCCAGATTAATTACTAGCTGAAGACTGGTGGCCTATGTGAAATGAGGTTGTGGGTCAAGGTCTAATTCCCAGTTCGTGTCAATTAATTTCTATTGAATACAAATGGGCAAGCTCCTGAGCCTCCAAATCCTCTCATGTCCCCTTAACCAGAAAGCAAGGCTGCCTGCTAACCTGTATTCCTGCCTCCTGATGCTGTGTCTTCATTCCATCTGCTGCCTCCATGTGGACCACTTCTCCTGAAAACTCACTGCTGTCCCTTCATCTCAGAAGTTCCATCTTCTCCCTATCACCTTAACCAGCCTAACCCCTCTGATTTTTCATCGTTGACTACGCTGTCCTTGTTACACTTTCCTTTTGGGCCCATTCCCTCAGCTCAGATAAACCCCTTCATTGTCAGGTTCTTCCTCTTCCCCTCATGCCATTTCGAGACCCTCCTTCACTCTCCCATATCTGCTCTACCTTACAAAAGGCACATGATCAACTTTTCTCTCCCTGCAGGTGGCAGTTAGCTACCATTCCTCTGGCCCCATCCTCGCTCTGCCTTCTTTTCTGACTTTTGTGCCTGGCTCTTCCTCTCCCTTTATCTCCTCATCCTGATGACTCCAACGTTTCTTCTGTCACCTTCTCCTTGAGTCTCTGGCTCTGGACGGATTGGATTGGATACTCTCTTGAATTGGATTGTGATTCCAATGGCCAGTTTGTCATCAGGCATACAAGCAACGGGCTTCAATGTGAACCATTTGACTTGGTCTTAGTCCAAATTAAAAATGCCTTTAGGCCATTCTCTTTGTATGTGTTTTCTTTAATAGGGGTGTGTACGTGAGTGTGTTCCAAATTTGTTAGAAATCATTGTGAATGGGTAGAGTGTTGTGCTCTTAATGCACTTTTGTTAATAATAATAAAATATACTATATACGTCTATAACCTCCTCAGGGGATCCCAAAGTGCCCTACAAACTGTTACATCTCACAACACCCCTGTCTTGTGAGCTACAGTAGGTAATATTGAACCCATTTTACAGATGGGGACAGAGAGTCATAAAAAGGTTAATGCCAACTTCACCCACAACCCTAACTGAAGTCAGCAGAAGTGTCAGGCACCCAGCATCTGAAAATCAGGCCCTAAGCTTCTCAAGTGAGACCCAAAATTAGAGCACACTTTTGAAAATGTTGACCTATGTGACACATAACAAGTCGACCTATGTGACATATAACAACAAATCAATCTATGTGACACATAACAAGTGGCAGAACTAGGATTAGAACCAAGTGGTCTCTAATACCAATCCTTTGCAGAGTCCATTTTAAAAAGTGGCCCAAATTTCTCAGATTCATAAAAGTTTATTTAAAAAATGGAAATCAGATAATTAAAAGAAAGATGGAAAATAGGTCTAGATTGCTCATTCATAGAATCGTAGGACTGGAAGAGACCTTGAGAGGTCATCTGGTCCTGTCCTCTGCACTCAAGGCAGGACTAAGTATTATCTAGATGATCCCTGACAGGTGATAGTTAAACAACAAAGAAAAAGAAGCAGTGAGAGGCAAAAAAGCATCCTTTAAAAAGTGGAAGTTACATCCTATTGAGGAAAATAGAAAGGAGTATAAACTCTGGCAAGTGAAGTGTAAAAATAGAATTAGGAAGGCCAAAAAAGAATTTGAAGAATAGCCAGCCAAAGACTCAAAAAGTAATAAAAATTTTTTTAAGTACATCAGAAGCAGGAAGACTGCTAAACAACCAGTGGGGTCACCGGACGATAGAGATGCTAAAGGACCACCTGCAGGGCTGCGTGGTGGTGAGAAATCTCTAATGCTACCCAGGAAGTCGGGTAGGAGTGCACATCCCCATGGACGCACTGTAAGTGAATTCGGGATCCTGCTGGTTCGAGATCCAGGATCAGTTCGCTCCAGATGAGGGTCTGACTACATCCAGAGTCAATAAGGGCCACAGGGCACAAGGACTCCACGCTTCCCAGGTGCTTTCTTCCGGGCTCGAGGGCTAGCTACCCACAGTTGTCCATAGTTACAATCCATTTAGGGGCAATCTCGTCATCAGTGCCCCTCTTGATTGCACTCATAACAGCATTTGTGCGCCTCGCCAGCCAGCAAATCTTCCTTCATTAGCCTGGTTCCTGCCCGAGGATCTTCTTCCCGTTGGGGTGAAACTAGGTGGTCATCATCCTCAGAGTCGGGCCTGGGAGGTGGTTCAGGGTCTCGGACCGGCGTAGAGAACCTCATGGCTAGGTAAATCGTAGTGGGAGGCTGCGAGGTAGGGCGCTGCCATTGGACCCCGTTGGGTTGGTGGCCGGACTGCCCCCTGGTCGTAATAAAGCCATCTGTTGCCCAAGCCTCTCCTGCTGGTCTTGCTGCTGGGTGACCAGTTCACGCATCATCTGCTGTTGTTTATTGGCGATTTGCTGTTGCTGGCGTTCCAGGAGCCACTTCAAAACCTTGTCTGATTCCATCTTGTGGTCTGATAATTTATTGGGCAGTGAAGTACCACTACCTGTCGAGGGAAAACCCATTCCCTCCTACCGGGGATTTAGGTATGGGCCTCTCGACAAGTCCTGATCACTACCCACATTCTCCACCATGTGTGACGGGGTGGGGAAAACCCCATCCAGTGCGGGATGAGTTCACCCCATCCTTCAAGTTGCCCTCAGTCTCCAGGCCATGAGACGTAAGGGCAGGAGTCCATACAGATGCACTGATCCGCAGGGCTTTAAGGCCCACTAGCCAAAGTCTATGGAATCGCCTTGCTCCACAGGGCAATACGGTCATGTGACCCAAGTCCGGTGGGTAGCCCTTCTCTGCCAGGCAGTAAGGCTTAGCGGCCAGAGTCCATAGAGGTACCCTGGGGTTTGCAAGGCAGTAAGGCCCAATGGGCAAAGTCAATGGAGATACCCTGGGTCTGCAGGGCAGTAAGGCCTAGCGGCCAGAGTCATTAATGATCCACTGGGTTCATCAGCAGTCAGGTATAGTGGCCCGAGTTGATGGAGATACCCCTGCAGGCGTGGCTGTATGGCCTAGTGGCCGGAGCCAGCAGAGTCACCTTCTGCGCGCGGCTGTGTGTCCTAGTGGCCAGAATTAATAGGGTAGCCCTCTGGGTGGGACTGCATGGTCTAGCAGCCGGAGCCAATAGGGTCACCGTCTGGGCGGGACTGCATGGGCTAGCGGCCGGAGCCAATACAGTTGCCCTCTGGGCGGGACTGTATGGTCAGGCGGCTGCTTGGAAGGGCGGAGTTTGGGCCGTCACCTGGGGGCAGCAGCCAGGTAGGGGGACCCGGGCCCTCCCTGCTCCACCGGGTCCCAGCCCAGGACCCTTGCAGTGGCAAGTGAGTCTGCCACTGGGTCAGTGGGGATCTGTCTGCAACATGCTGACCAGCCTCGGGACAATGGCTTTGTCCCCCGCCCAGGCTACTTGCTACCTTGTCACTCCAGTGTGATCTGTGCTTCTTTGGGGTCTCTGGGTTCTTCGGCCAGTGCAACTCCATGTAGCTTGGAGCTCACTGTGGTGTCCACAGGTAGCTGGGTGTCCGTGCGGGTCTCGGCGCCTCTGGCTTCTGAGGTCTAGGGCTCTAGTGATTCCTGGGCAGGAGCCAGCAAGGAGTGTCCTTCCTCTCCAGCAGTCAGCTCAGACTGAGCCGGGACGCTCCCTCTTATACTGCTGCTTGTTAGGGGGCTTATTCCTTCCCTGGTCCTTCTCGCATGACCAGAGAGCAACAATACCTGAAGTCCAAAGGTGCAAACAATTCGATGTTTATTGGGGTGAACTTCCAGCAAGCATGATTCCAGTTTCCTTCCTTAGTGTCCCCCTTTCCAGCTCTGACACCACAGAGCCTTACCTGTGTCCCTGTTCCCATTCCCCCCCTTAGCAAAACATGATTCCAATTTCCCCACCCCCTTTCCCTGTTCCCATTCCCCCCCGTTACTTCCTGATTGACTGCAGACTATATAGTAAAACTTGAATTCTGCTTAGCTATACCTTAACCAATTATTTTCCTGAAATTTAACTAACCAATCCTAACATATTGTAACATGATTATTTAACCAATTATATCCCACCACCTTAATTAGTTTACACCTAGCAAAATTAATTATACAGCAGACAGAAACAATCACAGAACCAGACAGAGATTATACAGACAAACAATAGGGAAATGGGGACTACAATGATAGAACAACACAGAAATGAGGATTTCACATCCCAGCTATTGATAAATGAGTTCTTGCCAGACAGGATGCTATCAAACTAAGTTTCCTTTTACATCTTCTAGGCGCATCCTTTTCTCTGGAGGCGATAGGATACAATCCTGTCCTGATAATGCCTAACAGCCCAATAGCAGTTTATTTCAATGAGACTAGGTTGGAATGCGAGGAGGTGACCGGTCGCTTCCCAGCTTATGGCTGCCTCTGTTGCTTAGCCAAAGGCCTTAGCCTAAGCACAGGGCCTCAGACTGTCACAGTGAGAGAAGGCCCTTACACCGGCAGAGAGTGATTTTGATTCTCTCTTTTATACCTCTAGAACTAGCCAAGTGATAAGAATACACCTAAATTCTTAGAGTATAGGCCTTTACAGACAGGCCTGAATATCTATATCCTAACATTGCTACACCTGGAGCATGCCCAGTAGGAATGTGGGGGTGACGCTTTCTCTACCCACAGTGAGGAGTTAACCCTTCCCTGTCAAGTGCGGAGTGAGTTCACCCCGTCACAGGCCATCTTACTTTTTCGTTTACACTTTCATGCCCCATTTGTTCCTTAGTTTGCACATTCCCTCATACGATTGATGGACAGATTTTATTTTTTAATTGTTTTTATTTTTTTATAGCGGACCTGGGAATGTTAGGCCTGGGACCATGACTGAGGCATGAGGTGTCGAGTTGTGCTTTGCTAACCTGAGGGTGGTGTGAGTTTAGTACCATCGCGGTTGTATTTCCCTAGTTTGTTTATGAGAAGGTTATGTGAGACAACATCAAAAGCCTTACAGAAGTCAAGATATCCAACATCTACCGCTTCTCCCCTATCCACAACACTTGTTACCTTGTTAAAGAAAGCTATCAGGTTGGTTTGAGATGATTTGTTCTTGACAAATTCACGTTGACTGTTATATATCGCCTTATTATCTTCAGGGTGTTTGCAAATTGATTGTTTATTTGCTCCATTATCTTTCTGGGTACCGAAGTTAAGATGACTGGTCTATAATTCCTTGGGTTATCCCTATTCCCCTTTTTATAGATTGGCACTATATTTGCCCTTTTTCAGTCCTCTGGAATCTCTCCCGTCTTCCATGACTTTTCAAAGATAATCACTAATGGCTCAGATATCTCCTCAGTCAGCAACTTGAGTTTTCTAGGATGTTTTTCATCAGGCCCTGTCAATTTGAAGACATCTAACTTGTCTCATTGACAGGATATTAACAGGCACTCTGGTGTGACCTTTGCCAGATCCAGAAACCTCTCAGCTTTGTGATTCTAGCATCCTATAGCCTTGTCTTTTATTGTGAAATGCACCCATTGCTGACAAATATACATGTTGATGATCTGGCCCTGATTAAAAGCAAGATTTAACCAGTTTCTTAACTGGTGCTGGAGACAGTTTTTCTTTGTCTGCACTTACAGCTAAACTGAATTCTGAACCAGTTCAGCTGCACTTTTTGTCAACATCTGATGTCAGTAATGGGTAATATTCCCAATGTAGGCAAGGCTTATGAGTTTGGACAGAAAGACGTTTCTCATTACCCTAGAGGCACAGGCTTGTGCCCATTGATGTGTAAGTGTTTTTTTTTTTTTCTATCCAAGTAAATTGTCAATGAGAAACTAAAAGAGTTTTTCCACAAAACACAAGCAACACTCAAACATGTTTTCTTTTGTTCCCTGCAGAAGTGCCTCTTGGCTCGAAAGGTGCACTCAGCCATTCTTGTTATGTAAAATGAACTCTCAGGTTAGCGTTTCTCAAAGAGCAGATTAAAAAAAACTAGTTTGCAAATAGCTGTTAAATTGGCATCCATATCGTGTGTAAATTGATGTCTGCTGCAGAGAAAACCAGAAGTGGCCTTGCCTCCCTTTGCTTTATTTCAGTGCTCCTTGTATCACACAGTCCTTCATTATGGAGGCTGCTGACATTCAAAACAAGAATAAGATGCTAGTAGGAAATTACTAGATGGCTTTGCTGAAACATCAACCTCAGCTCCCATTAACTGCCTCCTTGCCGAAAGCTGCCAATGATTTGTTCATCTGTTATGTCAGATTACATGCTAACCTGTGTGCTCTGCTGCAGGGAAAGCAGGAATGATAGTGTCTGTGCTCTGGAAGAGAAAGTAAATTTAGCAGGAGTCATATTTGGATTGCTGAATTGTGACATCTGATCACCTAGTGCTTGAGAATGAGTGTGTGTGTGTGTGGGGGCGGGGGGGGTGCAGGCATATCTTATAATGATCTTAAAGAAAGGCTGGGTCTGGCATTACCCTCTGATGGCTGTTTCATTAGTTCATGAGCAATTTCCAGCACCTGCAAAGCTTGTTTAGAGTAGCTGGCAACACGACCAACCTGCCTAAGCCTCACTCCAACTACTCTGGTATTTTAGGCTGGCTCTGCAACCCAGCCCACTTTAGGCCTTGGGCACAGCACAGGGAGGAACTTTACCCTGCTCAAGGGTTAGCAATGCTCCCGAGGCGATGTGATCAACAGATTAGGGGTGTGTCTAGTGTCTATGCTGTGGTCAGCAGCAAGAGCTACCCTGTGTCAAGAAATATTTTGCTCAGGGTAACTGTCAGGTGCACCCCCCAGCATAGGCTACTGTAGGCAGTCTTGCCCTGGCTGATGGGATGGGACCTTCTAGGACATCACTGCACCCTCTCACTTGGACAGTCAGGGCAAGATTTTGTCCTGAATGTCAAGGATGGACACTTTTCTTTTTGAAAAGTCTGTGCAGCTGCCTCCTTTCCTGTGAGCCACGAGTCAGTGTTGGGTTTGAGCGAATGCTATCCCTGTGAGCAGATCTCTGCTTTTTAGGACACAGCAAAGGATCTACCCACTACCACCATCACCAGTAATAACCAATAAGAGGTGATCTGCAGGTGGGGATAAACAGTTTACAAGCAAAAAACAGGAACATAAAAAAGCCAGTATTGTCAGTTGTTGGCTGCTCGATCTGTGTTCTCCCTGCATGCAGTGCATGCCGCACTGGCTCTGGCCAGATAGCCTCTACAGCAGGTTCCAGTCATATTGCCCAAGAAGACCACAGGCTCCGGTCAGTAGCGAAGGCCCTTGGCCAGGTTTATTGCTGACAAAGCATAGTACTAGCTCCCCGGCTCAATGTCTACAGGGGCTGGAGCACTCACAGGGAAAAATTAGTGGGTGCTCTGAAACCACTGGCAGCCAAGCTCCCCACCCCCTAGCTTCACCTCACCTTCGCCTCTACCTCCTCCCCTGAGCGCACTGCATCCCCGCTTCTCCCCCTAGTTCCCAGCACTTGCCTCTGTGAAACAGCTGTTTTGTGGCGTAACAGGCTCTGGGAGGGAGTGGGGAGGAGCAGGAACACCCTCGCTCAGGGGAGGAGGTGGGGAAGAGGCGGGGCTGGGGCGGGGATTTGGGGAAGGAGACCAATGGGGCAGGGAGGGGGTGGAGTTGGGGCGGGGACTTTGGGGAAGGGGTTGGAATGGGGCAGGGCTGGGGTGGAGTCGGGCTGGGGCGAGAGGCAGGTCGAGCGCCCACCGGCACCAGTGGCAGTTGGCGCCTGTGCCTACAGGTACGCTAGCACATGTATGCCCGTGACAATTGACCAGCTCAGTGAACGCTGGTACTTTGCATTCCCCCCTCAGCTGGACAGAGGCACCCCCTTTGCGACCCCTCTTTTATACACTGATACAAACAAGCTATGTATCTCCCCTCTGATGTGGTTTGTTACCATCCTTTACCTTGTACCTGTTGGTTCGATCAACACATCTCTATCCATCACCCTGTCATCCTGACCTTATCCTTAGGAGGGGTCACTGTGTTCCTGTATCATCTTTGGGAAGTGTGTTTATACCATAAACTTGTATTGGGCTGTTCTGGCATTACCTTTGTGGAATGTGTTTACATGAATACTTAGTGCCTAGGCGTGCTTGTGTTTTTGCAACAGCAGCCCTGTTCTTGCCACGTTCATGTATTTGAGAGTAAGCCTGCAAGCAGGCATGGGCTTTTGTAACTGGCTTTTGCTCACAGCTTGACTCGTGCTAACTTTGCTTTATCTCAGCAGGGCCTGACTTTAGGTCAGGCCTCAGGCCTCATACCAGGCCCCATATACCAGGTCTCATGTCTCCGGCTCTCTCTTTCTACTACAGGCAGTACTGGGTCAGACCAATGGTCCATCAAGCTCAGTATCCTGTCTTCCAACAGTGGCTAGTGCCAGATACTTCAGAGGGAATGAACAGAAGAGGGAGGTAACAGCGATTAAAAAAAATAAATCAGTTTAGACCAGTGATGGGCAACCTGTGGCATGCGGCCCATCAGGATAATTTGATTGCAGGCCGTGAGACATTTTGCCGACTTTGACTGTCCGCAGGCATGGTCCCCCACAGCTCCCAGTGGCCGCAATTTGCCGTTCCTGGCCAATGGGAGCTGCGGGAAGAGGTGGCCAGCACGTCCCTGCAGCCGGTTGCTTCCTGCAGCTCCCATTAGCCAGGAACGGCACACCATGGCCACTGGGAGCTTAGATATATTGATTTAGATACATACCAAATCTTGATTTTAGTAAGGCTTTCGATACTGTCTTGCATGACCATCTCATAAATTAGGGAAATCTAGCCTAGATGAAGCTTCTATAAGTTTTGGGGGGACAACTGGTTGGAAAACTGTTCCTAGAGAGTAGTTATCAGTGGTTTACAGTCAAGCTGGAAGGGCATATTGAGTGGGGTCCCGCAGGTATTGGTCCTGAGTCTGGTTCTGTTCAATATCTTCATAAATGATTTAGATCAGGGATTGGCAACCTTTGGCATGCGGCCTGCCTGGGAAAGCCCCTGGTGGGCCAGGCTGGTTTGTTTACCTGCCACGTCTGCAGGTTCGGCCGATCACAGTTTCCACTGGCCGTGGTTCACTGCTCCAGGCCAATGGGGGCTGCGGGAAGGGTGGCCAGCACATTCCTTGGCCTGCGCCACTTCCCGCAGCCCCCATTGGTCTGGAGCGGCAAACCGCGGCCAGTGGAAGCTGCGATCGGCTGAACCTGCGGACACGGCAGGTAAACAAACCGGCCCGGCCCGCCATGGGCTTTCCCTAGTGGGCTGCATGCCAAAGGTTGCCGATCCCTGATCTAGATAATGGCATAGAGAGTACACTTTTAAAGTTTGAGGATGATACCAAGCTGGGAGGGGTTGCAAGGGCTTTGGAGGACAGGATTAAAATGCAAAATGATCTGGACAAACTGGAGAAATGGTCTGAAGTAAATAGGATGAAATTCAATGAAGACAAATGCAAAGTACTCCACTTAGGAAGGAACAATCAGTTGCACACACACAAACTGGGAAATGACTGCCTAGGAAGCAGGGTAACTGCACCTGTATTCCCCCTTCGTGATTGCTTGACGGCACGAGCTTCAGGGTTTTCTGCTCCCAGCTGTCTCACCAGGGCAGAGACCCACATTTTACTCCCTTCTGACCAGGAGTTTTAAGGCTGTACACTTACCTGATCTACACTGTGATTTCCTCAGCAAGCCAATCTGCTGTGTTTTGTTGTCTCTCCAAGGGCTATGACCAGTGTGCTGCCAGCAGTTACAAGTTACCACCGAGCTCCTTCTAAACAAGCCCATTTGTTCTTAAGGTAAAAGCGTTACAGAGAAAGCATCTAAAACAATAAAAGAACCTATATGCATGCTAAAAAGCTTAGAGATCAGTCCCCCAACTCCAACATAGGGCTCTGGTAGCTGTCAGTCCTTCAAACCCCACAACTGGGTTTTCCCTGTGGTTACAAGTTCATATCAGCCTTTCGATCAGGAATCAGCATGAAGGCCCTGAATCACTTTAAACTTGGGCTATTTATCCAAAAGTCATTTCTTTGTCTGTTCCTGGCCCACAATGATACATAAACCATTCAGAAAAGGAGTACTTGTGGCACCTTAGAGACTAACAAATTTATTTGAGCATAAGCTTTCGTGAGCTACTGCTCACTTCATCGGATGCATTCTGTGGAAAATACAGTGGGAAGATTTATATACATAGAGAACATGAAACAATGGGTATTACTATACACACTGTAATGAGAGCGATCACTTAAGGTGAGCAATTACCAGCAGGAGAGCTGGGGGGCAGGGGGGGGGGGAGGGCGGAAGAAAACCTTTTGTAGTGATAATCAAGGTGGGCCATTTCCAGCAGTTGACAAGAACATCTGAGGAACAGTGGGGGGCGGAGGGGGTGGGGAAATAAACATGGGGAAATAAACATGGGGAAATAGTTTTACTTTGCGTAATGACCCATCCACTCCCAGTCTTTATTCAAGCCTAAGTTAATTGTATCCAGTTTGCAAATTAATTCCAATTCAGCAGTCTCTCGTTCTTTTACGTAGAGAATCAGCCACACTATCAGAGGCTCGTTCACCTGCACATCTACCAATGTGATATATGCCATCATGTGCTAGCAATGCCCCTCTGCCATGTACATTGGTCAAACTGGACAGTTTCTATGTAACAGAATAAATGGACACAAATCAAACGTCAAGAATTATAACATTCAAAAACCAGTCGGAGAACACTTTAGTCTCTTTGGTCACTCGATTACAGACCTAAAAGTGGCAATTCTTCAACAAAAATACTTCAAAAACAGACCCCAACAAGAGACTTCTGAACTGGAATTAATTTGCAAACTGGATACAATTAACTTAGGCTTGAATAAAGACTGGGAGTGGATGTGTCATTACACAAAGTAAAACTATTTCCCCATGTTTATTCCCACTGCCACCACCAAATGTTTATCTGGGTTTATTTCTTAGGGAAGCGTTGTTTAGAAACTTCTTTCCCCCCCAAATCCTCCCAACCCTTGCACCCCACTTCCTGGGGAAGGTTTGGTAAAAATCCTCACCAATTTGCATAGGTGACCACAGACCCAAACCCTTGGATCTTAAGAACAATGAAAAAGCATTCAGTTTCTGAAAAGAAGGATTTCAGTAGAAGTAAAAAGTAAAAAAGAATCACCTCTGTAAAATCAGGATGGTAAATACCTTACAGGATAATTAGATTCAAAACATAGAGAATCCCTCTAGGCAAAACCTTAAGTTACAAAAAGACACACAGACAAGAATATCCATTCTATTCAGCACAGCTTAATTTCTCAGCCATTTAAAGAAATCATAATCTAATGCATATCTAGCTAGATTACTTACTAAGTTCTAAGACTCCATTCCTGTTCTGTCCCCAGCAAAAGCATCACACAGACAGACACAGACCCTTTGTTTTTCTCCCTCCTCCCAGCTTTTGAAAGTATCTTGTCTCCTCATTGGTCATTTTGGTCAGGTGCCAGCGAGGTTATCCTAGCTTCTTAACCCTTTACAGGTGAAAGGATTTTTCCTCTGGCCAGGAGGGATTTTAAAGGTGTTTACCCTTCCCTTTATATTTATGACAGGGGTTTTATTTTTTCTCATGCTTCTTTGGGCCAAATTCCACTACCCTCACTCATAATAGTACTGTACCTTATTCTGTGAATAGTCTACGTGGCTTCAGTGGCACTACTCATGAGTAAGGCTATCAGAATCTGGTTCCTTGTGAGAGTTTATAAATTTCCTGGAGCTTAAGGACAGACCACATGGAGGAGAAGCCATAAGCACAGCAGACTAGGTCAGGAAGAGAATTCCAGGTGTAGGGAACCTCATAGAAAATAGCTTGGAGGTGAGAATGGGAGAATAACATGAAGGGGCTAATTATGGTATTTTTAAAAAAGTTAAAGGTTGACATATGCATAGTGCAATTAGCAGAAGGTCATGGGTTTCAAAGGGAGTTTGTGCTGCTATATCGTCCCTAATTCCCCCCCACCCCCACCCCCCGTGACATGTAGGATTACCCACTGTCCTGCAATCCCTTCATTACCTGGGGAATCATGACTGGGAGGGTGCAGGGAGGGGACAGTGTTTGCTCCAGTTTCTTTTTGCTTCTGATGAAGTCAGGTTCTTGCTTTTCTTCAGCCTCGCTTTTCATTTTTAATATAGTTACAGATTTTTTTCACTGATTGCTCTTTATGCTGTGTTAATTGAAATATGCCCAACTGCCAGAAACAATTACCTTCAGATTGCCTTGTCAATGCCTTTACTGCCAGATAAATGTATTTACAGACTCATTTACAGGGGGGATAGTAGGTAGGGTTGGTTTCCTATTTAAAGCGAGGAGTTTGATTTTGAATTGGGTCTAAATTAAATTGTGCTCCGGAAATCTGTTTTAAATTTTGTTGCTTAAGTCACATTAAATTAACGTTCAGCGTGTTCCTTTTAAAATAGAATGTCTACATCAGCTACTGCTGCTGGATTGAAACACTATAGAAGAGTAGTATTGTCTAATGGTTTGAGTAGAGACCTGGGAGCCAGGATTCCTGGGTCCTTTTCTCTGCTCAGCTACTGACTTCAGTGTGTGACCTTTGGGAAATCTTTTAACCTTTCTGTGTTCTCTCCATATGTGAAGTGGATAATAACAATTCCTATCTCACGGGGTATAGTGAGACCCAGTTAATATTTCATGAAACGCTGTGGGATTGGCAGGTGTAAGGTGCTATGTGCCATGTTATTATTATTTTATTATTATTATTCATTTGTTTTATTAGAATGTTAGTTGGGTTTTCTGAGGACACTTGCAAAGTTCTTTTATATCTGTAGTTATTTGAATCCTATCAGCGTTTGGCAGGCATGCTAAAAAGTAAAGTCAGACAATGGTACTTTGGGATTTTTAAAAGAACAGTATCCCAGTAATTTAAAATTAAATGTAAAATATGCTGTTAGGTGACATATTGTGGTTGAGATCTTAATCATGCCAAAGCCAGGAAACCGAAAGTTAAGGTGTCACATCAATCATAGCTTGGCCCCTTCGCACGTAATGGAGTCAAAACAATTATTTTTTTGGAATATGATTAAATTTAAAGTTGTTGAATTGTCACTGATTAAACAAGGGTGTAAATGCCTGTGACACTTTCTCGAGGTGTCCAGAACTGTAAATCAACGTATTTGCCTCTGCCTCAGCATAAAAGAGATCCGCTGATGCTAAACTGAATGGCAACTCCCAGTCACTCCAGTTTGTTTGCCAGCCCCACAGATTCCTCATGATTCTACTAGTTCTAACAGTGCCTTGAAGGTTAACCCTTGATGTATTTCAGTTCCCAACTCTCTAGAAGTGTCTCCCTGCACCATCCAGCCGTTGACACTGGACACCCACAGAAATGACCAAGTCTGCTGTCTCTAAAGAGACAATGTGCACAGCAGCTTGCTTGATTTAGTCAGGAATTCACACTCTGCTTAGTATAATAGTGCCATGATAGTCTTATGATAAAAGAAAGAGAAGTTTATTAACCAAGATCTAAGTGATACTAAGCAAGAATAATAGAGACAGAAATGGTTCCAAATAAAATGAAAGTAGAACACACTTTTAAGTGACTAAAACTTACCGGGCTACAATCCTTGATGACGATGAGTTTCTTACGTAAAGCAACCTTTCATAGATATTAAGGTCAGAAGGGACCATTATGATCATCTAGTCTGACTTCCTGCACAATGCAGGCCACAGAATCTCACCCACCCACTCCTGCGATGAACCTCTCACCTACGTCTGAGCTATTGAAGTCCTCAAACAATGGCATCACAGAAGTAAAGAGATGGAAGAAACCTATTGCAATAGTTCCTGTCCAGCCCATTTTCTCTTGGTCAAGACAGACTTCTTTCCTACAGCATGTTTCAAAAGGCGCAAGCAACGGAACTGCCAACACTTCTGTAGAGACTATTCCACAGCCCTATACATCTCCCAGTCAATTCTTCCTCATATACAGCCTAAGGTTACCTAATTTGATCCCAACATTCTTAGCTGAACTCTGGACCACACAAAATTCCATACCCTCAGTGTTTAGACCATTCAGATATTTGCAGATTTATGTCCGCTTCCCCAAGGCACTGCTTAACCAAGCTACACATATTTAGCTCTTTTAATCTTCCCTCAAATCAAGATCTCCAGCTGTCTGATCATTTTGTTGCCACTCTAAACTCCATGTGATAGATAAATAATTTCTGGAAATGAGGAGCTGGGAGCTGAATGCAATATTCTGGATATGGTCACACAGCAGCAGCAAAGAGAGGGTCTTACTTCCCTGCTCATGAGTCCTGCAAACACAACCCAAGACTACAACGGCCCCTCTTGCTTATAAGAAAACTTGAATCTAGACTGCTGCCTATTCACCCCAGTCTCTCTCAGGCTTTGCTGCTCCCTGGGTTTTGGATTGTTTTCCCTCAGTGGTCTAGCTGCATTTTCCTCTCTGGAATCTTAGTTTGTTATGTTCAGCCCATGTTTCAATTCTCTCTAGGTCTCTTGGGATTATTTCTGTACTTACTGATATTTGCAACTCCTCCCTCTTAATTTAGTATCAACTGCAAATTTTGGAATGTCCTGTTTACCTCTTCTTCCAACTAATTAAGACTATAATTAAAATCTGTTCTAAAACAGATTCCTGCTGCACCCTACTAGACAACTCCTCCCAGCACATATGGTTTATCATTACTCATTATTTACAGTCCTTCAGTGAGTTTTCAATCAATGTCATATCCAATCCAGTCAGAACTCTTTTTCCACGTATGATTGTGTGATAGCAAAATCCTTTACTAAAATACAGATTTCCATCTCCTTTCCCTTCATCCAATTTTGTAATACTACTAAAAAGCACCAAGTTTCTCTGCCAAGATCTGTTCTTCATAACCCTTAAAACTGCAGGCTGTTCGTGGTTCTATTACCCTCTAACTGTTCAGCACTTCTGGCGAGCCCTCCATTCCATTGCTTTACTAGGGATATAAGTTAGACTTATTAATTGCCATAATCAGTGCTCTTTCCTTTAGTTAAATTCAGTACCACTTTCCTTTCCACAGGTCACAAGCACCTCATTGGATCACAATAACCGTCGCCCAAACAATTCTATGATCTTGATTTGAGCCCTCTATTCTCATGTCCAGAGCAATTGCCTCAGGAAGGAAGCCACATTTTCATCATCCAACCAACCATACCTAAAGCATCACCCACCCACATGGCAGGGGATCCACCTTTCAAAGTTAGAAAGAGCGCTGACCTCTTTGTCCCCTAAGTGAGGGAAAACCAACATGTCTTTTTGTTGTTCCATGTATTCCTGAAAGTTTATTGTCTTTGTCACGAGAGTCAGGATGAACTCCTGGGAATCAGACTCCAGTATCTTCCCATGCTGATTTCACATTTTCTTGCTAATTTGTTCCTCCTATTTACCTCGGATGAAAATGAACTGCCCATTGTCTCTGGAATCACAATGCTCAATTTACGTTAGAGACAGGGAGCTAACTATCCTCCCTCTTGTCTGGAAGAAAACTTGCTTCTCCCTTTGCTTGGTTACAGACTTCAAAGCATAATGTCAGTGAGTATCCACAATTCCTCATATAGTGTTAATACATATATTTCACAATGATAATAATTATTGATTAGTGTGTCACCAGCTTGCATTTTATATCGCACACAGTATTCTTGACAGAGAAATACTGTGACAGTAATGTGTTAGGTAAAGTGAGTTTTTCCAGCCCGCCAAGAGTTGCTGATACAGAGTAGTGAGCCGCCAGTGGGACTCTGTGTCATGACTCCCCATTTTCTGAACAGAAGGAATGTATAGATCGGCCCCTACGTTATAGTTCTGAGATGCCCTTTTCCAGAATAAACTTCCCTGAGACCTTTCTAGTGTTGGTAGCATCTTATCCTGTGGGAAGGGCAAACAACACTGAAAGTTTCAGGAGAAAACCTTGGTCTGGTATAATCTGTGCTACCACATGTGTCATCATGTAAAATGATTTGTCTGCAGAATTCCTACTCTAGAGGCCTAACAAATAACGGAATTATAGATATAAGAGATGAGAAAGTCGTATTAGAGTCATGTCCATCTTCCTGCCAAACAGGATGTATTCTGTTCCCTAGATACATTCAGTATACTTTTTAAAATGGCATTTTTTGGCCATTATGGATCCTATGGCATATTTTTTGAAAGAGCAGGAATAACAGCACTGATGACCTGGCTAAATTTCATAATTACGTTCTCCAGGCTTAAATTTGTCCTTTGGTTTCAATTTCATATGGAATTGTTCAGTTTCTGTTCTGAACTGTCACGTCGTCTTCCTGCATGCTATTAAATTTCTGGTTTGTTATAGTCCAGAAGTGAATGCTTTTCAGTGGGGGGGTGAAATGATTCATATATAGAGTTCTGAATCAGTTTGTAGAATGTACTGGGATCTTTGGATGAAGATGCTATAGAAACATTAGTCATTATTGTAACAAACCTTGGTGGGCTTGTCTCGGTTCTTATTTCTGCTTGGGTTATATCAGGAAAGTGGTTATAAACTTCTACATTGGTTTTACATTTTGTGTGTATTTGTTTTAGAGCCAAGGGGGACAAATAGGACCAGCAGTTAAGCCGGTACAATCAAGGACTGCCAAAAGCATCTCAAAAAAACGGGTAAGAGTCACAACTTGTCACTAAATGCCAAACTTTCTGAGTGACTGCATTTCTCGACATCCATGAGTAGCAAAGTAGATTCCATTTCAATAATGGCCAACTTGATATAACTGGTGACATTTAAATTTATTTAGCAATAGAGGGTTGTTCTAGACTCTCATTAAGAAGGGAATTACATCAGCAAATTAGAGTATAAAATGGAAATTAAAACTAAAGCACATTTAAGACCCTCCACCCAGTCTGCCCTATTTCATTTCCCTTTCCTTTCAAGAAAACTAGAATGTGCAAACAGTGAATTTCCTTGGTACATGGAATGTAGCCAACATAGCATTACCTGGCCATGCTCATTGGGCCCCACAGTTATCATCAGTCATCGCTAGGTACATGTAGATATTGTACAGTGCTTTGTACTCTTATGGTGTTGTCCAAATAACAATCTTGTACTGAGGCAGCAACTCCCAGAAACCGTAACACTGCATCATGAGGATTTTACACTGTGATTATATTTTGGCTAGCAGTGTCAAACGGAACTGGGGAGTTTGTGTGAGTGTTCCCTTCTCACTGAAGCATTGTCATGGCTGTTTGGAGGGATGGGGCAGGATCCAAGGGTCTTTGTTTAGTTTGCTGAGCATTCCCCTTACTGCCTTGTGTGGCAGGCAGCATTCGTATGATCATTATTGCAGTCAATCTGCTGGAGACCTGGCATGCATGAGAAGTTTAGACTCTGTACATTGCTTTAAGGCCACAGGTTGCACATCTCTGGACTAAGAGATGTAAAGTTTAATAGAACTGAGGCAACTATATTTAAAAGAAAGATGGATTTATTTTAAATTCAACTCATTAGACATTCCAATTTAAGGGGGAAAAACTGCTCCGAACTGTTATACCCTTTAATCAGTGACTTGGTGCTCTGCAAGTATAATGGTAATGAAAAGGAATGTAAATTAATCCCTACAGTGATCAGTTTTCTATTAGTGATGTAACATAATGACACCATCAAGCACCACACCCCAGTGAAAGCATCTCTCTGTGCTATGGCCGTGCAGCTAGGATGTTTGCTTGTACTGTGGTGTAACGCCTGCTGACCTTTACAAGAAAACGGTTAACATTGCTCTGCCTAAAATATGATCCCTAAATCTTTATATCTGAAATAATTTCTAGGTGTAGCTTATGTAACAACATTTTAGAAATAACTGCTGGTCCTTTACTGAGCCATTGAGCAGTCTCAGTTTAGAGCATCAATGTAATATGTTCTGCATTATGGCTCTCTTAGAGATTGGGTGTAATATGAGCAAGAGAACTAGAGTCGTCATCTTTTAAATTGTGAAGATTAAATGAAAAAACTGCTGCTCTTGTTTTGAAAAGGGAAAGAAATGATCTTCAGACATGATGGGCAATTTTGACAATAACCAAGGGCCTGATCATGGTTCAAAAAAGAACTAGATAAGTTCATGGAGGATAGGTCCATCAATGGCTATTAGCCATGATGGGCAGGGATGGTGTCCCTAGCCTCTGTTTGTCAGAAGCTGGGAATGAGTGACAGGGGATGGGTCACTTGATGATGACCTGTTCTGTTCATTCCCTCTGCGGTACCTTGTTACCCAGGGTTATCAGAACCCCCAATAGGGGCAATTTCAGTCCAGGTGGTGTAAGGAATAAATCAACAGGAACTCAGCGATTCTGTCAGATCAAGGAGAAATGCAAGTAAGCATGCTTTTGTCTAACACTTATTAGTTATTAGATTTAAGCACACACAGACATAAGCACTAGATTTAGAACATCCCAGATATTTACCTATATTCTGAGATGGTATTGAGTAATCAACGACAGGTCAGTGCTGGCCAAACGCCTTCCTGCCAGGGAGTACATATGTCAGGAAAGCGCTGATTAGCAAAACTGCCAGTAGTTATGACCTTGCTTCTGAAAGTCTGTCTCCAAATTAACCCTCAACTATGTGGTGTTCTCTTTCATTAATTCACAGTGACCGTGTGCACATAATATAATTGCAATTAGCTTGATCACATTCTGGGGTATATACACCCCTCAAATCCAGGGCAACAACCTGGCATTGGCCACTTTTGGAAGACAGGATACTGGGCTAGATGGACATTTGGTCTGATCCAGTATGGCTGTTCTTATGTTCTTAATGATCCTGAGCACCTTGTAGGTTCATTCAGTGGCAGCTATGGCAACTCAGCACCTTTTGAGGCCCACAAGGTCTGTGTTAGCTAAGTCTGGCCAAAGCTTCATTTAGAGAGGTCAGACTGAGATCAGCTGCTTCCCTACTTTCATCCCCTCACACCTCTGGAACCGTCCCCATCTCAGTGCATTAATGGGTTTGTTGCTCCTGTGCTAGGATGAAGATGCATCCACTGAAGTGGGAGAGGGGGCAGATGAATGGACACAGTCAAAAACTCTACTCAAACCCCCGGACCAACTGGAGTTGACCGAAGCTGTGAGTAAAAGCGTATTTGGGGTTTTCATGAGTTTTTTACACAAAAGCAGAATCCCTGCTTTTGATAGAGTTTCTGTTATAGCAAACACTTCACTGAGTTTTTAGTGCACTGCTTCTGCTGTTTAAAACAAAATTGCCTTCAGCAGTACAAGCTGGAGAGCATTACCTGAAGGAACCTTCTGGGGCCAATGGGCTAGAAGAGAGAAAATGTCCTTGAGGAGAAGATTTCTCCCCTGTTCTTCCATTGGGGTGGTGGAACAGGGTTTCCCCTGGTGGAACAGCCCATAAGGTCCACCAACAAGCTCTGAGCATCCCAGGGACCAGCAGGATTCTGCGGCCTTTTGTGTTGAGGGTCCTAGAGCTCTGGCCTTGCTCCTTGGCAGCATGGCTCCAATGGAACCACAGAGCCAGGGACATCCCTGTCCACAGCTGCCTCCAGATTCTCCGCTCAAAGGGGGATCCCCGCTGCAAATGGTAGGCCATATAAAAGTGACACAGCCTTAGGCTATTCATACTTTGTACTTGTGATCTCCGTAGGGTCAACAGAGGAAAGATGTGTGTCCTCCCCAAGTCCTCCTACTCTATATAAATGGTGCTGTTATTAACCAAGGGGCCAATGCTGCAAACACTTGCTACTGAGCTTAGTGCTTACAACTTGTTTTGGATTGCACGCTCTTCAAGGCAGAGTCTGTGTATGGAAAGCGCCTACCACTTTGTGGGTGCTACTACTGTCTAAATATCTCATAATACTAAAGAATCTATGGGTATGCCTACACTTTGAGATGGAGGGCTAATTTCGCGCTTGAGGAGACACATCCCCACTAGCTCTGATTATGTTAGCATGTTAAAAGCGGTGGTGGTACGGGCAGCAGAAGTGGCTAGCTGCCCTGAATAAGTATACATCCGAGACGCTAGGCATGTAGTCAGGCGGTTAGCCTGTCCCACCACCATAGCTACTGCAGCTATGCTCTATTATTAGCATGCAAGCTTGATCAGAGCTAGCGCAGGTTTGTCTCCTCAAGCTGGAATTGAAACCTCCAGCTTGAAGGGTAGACTTGCTCTCAGTAATCCCTTTGAAGTGAATGGAGCTACCCATGATAGTAAGCATTATGCCCAGTAGTGGTTGCAAGATGGGGCCCTAACGTGACACATTCTGAACTAACTTTGCCACAGCCATTGTTCCCCCTGGAAGCAAAAGCTTTTGCTGAGATGTCCATTGCAGTTTGAACACAAGGGAAATGAGCTTGAGGAACCTTTTTATACTATATGCTCCATTCTATGCGTCCGATGAAGTAGGCTTTATACTATATGTTACAGTTCCAGCTTTAAGAGCGGGCTTGTATTTATGGCTCTGTTTTTCCATTCCAAAGGAATTAAAAGAGGAAGTTACACGCATCCTGACAGCCAATAATCCACATGCTCCCCAGAATATCGTCCGATACAGCTTTAGGGTAAGTGCCGAATGGTCTGTAAATCCAGGTTCTGGTGGCAGACATTTGCTGATTTGTGCTTAACTCAATTTATAACAAGGTAACATGTATTTTAGTGTGGATTTACTTTATTTACCATATACTACTAGCAGTTCCTCAAGGGCTTTTGCAGAGGATAAAAGTCTATAAACATTAATATAATTGAGATGGCAGTTACTCAACAAGTTCTGAAAGTGAATGTAATTCGTGCAGCTAATCTCATCTGATAAATTATTCCATCCAGTAGTGGTGAGAGGAGAGAAAGGATTCTTTACAGTCAGTAGTACATTTATAACTCAGTATCTTCATAGCATGTTCCAGTCTCATGAAAATATATGAGAGTTCAAAAATATGTTTTGTGCAATCAATGCCAATTCAGGGCCAAAGTGGGGAAATTAGTCACCAGCCTGAGTTGCAGAGACCCATGGGGAAGCTCCAGGAAGGATTGTGCCTTATGAAGTCCAATTCCTCCTCTCAGCTTTCCAGTGCAGAAGGTGCATGCACAACTCTTCATCCATGTGGAGCTTCCTACTCCCCCAGCATGTTCAACTAGCTCTGTGGGTTCTAGAAGGGGAGGGAGGAGCCATGGCTGTGCCTCCTCTTCTCCCTCCTTGGGTGGTTTGCACCCCCTGGGGCATGTGGAGGGAGCAGTCCCCACAGTGTCCCAGCTGCAGTACTTCGATTGTCCCTAGCCCTTGAGTAGGGAGCTCAAAGGCTTGGGAAGGCACTTTGTTCTCTGGCCTCATTCCTGTGCGCCTGCGCAAGGGCCAGGGATAATTTGGCCATGTATTTACTCTATCTAAGAAAAGAAATTTAACTAGTGAGAGGAGAATCTGGCCCACAGGGAGCAGATATGGGGCCACATCTTCCTCTCCATTACATTGGCATGATTTCACTGACTCCAGTTTTGTGGCTGTGTGTACCAGAGAGGAGAATGTGACCCAGGGGAATGAGTTATTCATGCCTTCAGGACCTTCTCAATGACTGCAATGGGCTCGATGTGGGGCTGTGAGACTTCCCTTGAAGCTGTAGTCCAATTAGCTCAGAATAAAGCAGTGTTTGTTTTAAGGAGCATTGTTACATTAGCACTTTGAGTCTGCAATGTCTTCCTGTTGCTTTTGGGTGCCACTGAAGGTGTTGATATTGATCTACAGAGCCCTATATGGTTTGAGTCTTAGGGTATGTTATGAAGGTGCAATTGTCGCCAGCGGAGACATAGCCGTGCTAGCTTTAATCTAGCTATCCTGGGTAACAACAGTAGAGTAGACACGGCAGCATGGGCTTAAGCACAGGTTAGCGATATGTTACACCCCCCACATTAATAGGTATTATGTGCATTGTATTAATATTGTATATATTGTATTAAATATGAACAGTTATCCTAAGTGAGACGTATTATGCTCTTCCCACAATTCTGTTAACTTATGTCAAGATATCTATGTCTATATCTATGTCTATATCCCTCAATACTCTGCAAAGCTAAACATAGCTTTTGGCATGAGCAAATATGAAACCTGTTAAAAGCTAGATTCATGAAGGATGTGTCCTAGTACAGGTTGGGTTGTGCTTTCATGGCTCTTAGCACTTGAAATGTGGGATCCAAACCTAAAGAGAAGAAATATATGTCATGGGATAAGAAGAACATGGTAAAAAGTTGATGGGTGAATTTGAGTCTTGGGTGATGTATAGAGAGTGCTTTTAGCTCGTAAAGAACCATGCTATAAATACGGCTGGGTTTGAATGCATATTTGGGAGCACACCTGCTGTGTAAGGTGAACTGCACACTTCAAGAAAACTGCTTCCCGGAAGGAGTGGTACGTATGTCTCCTTTCTGCATTGTACTACTTTGTCTTTAGACAATAAATGGGCTAAGTTTGGTTATTTGGTGTTGAACATTTTTACTAATAAACTGCAAGTGTAGTCAAGCAATTGGGTGTATTTTAGACAACAAGACTATGTACGCAGGCTCCCTAGCAGGCTTGCACTCTGGTTGCTAGCTTGTGCTGATGCCCATGCCACCACATCTTCACTACTATTGTTACCTGTGCTAGCTAGATTAAAGCTAGAGTGGGTACGCCTACCTGTGCTACAATCAGACCTTCACTTGCAGTGTAGATGTACCCCGAGACTTTGCATCATTGCAACAGCTGAAGTTAGCTGGTGTGCTGCTCTTGCTGACAGCCACAGATTTGGCCATCTGGTAGAGGGCCCTGTCATGGGGGAAACCATCCCTTTAAGAAGGAAGAGGCCAATGCACCTGTGACTTATTAGCTGCCTCCCAGTTGGGGTGAAAAGAAAACACTTGAGCCATATAAATGGGGGAGAGATTGAGACAGTGGAAGGTTTAGTCAGGAAAAGGGCAAGTGAGAGCTGCATGGGAGTGAAAGACTGGCCGGTGAAAGCTGCCAGAGACCAGGAGACTGGAGATTCCTGAAGGAAGCTGTAGTTGGTTGCCCGGGGAAGGCTAACAGCAGGAGAGCAGCAGAGAGATCTGGCTGACCTCCTCAAGCCAGAGAGCCAGTCCTGGTAGAAGGAAAGGAGAGAGCCCAGGTGTGGTGGAAGATGCCAGTGTGTGGTATGTGCTACGTCTGTGGACTAGATGTTGTTGTATTTTAAGGACGATCTGCACAGTGGGTGATAAATGGACTATGGTTTTGGACTTCTGTTATATATAAAAGCACTATGTTTTCGTATAAACAAGCCCGAAGGAGAGGTATTATTGAGGCAGGTTAACAGGCCAGAGGGAGTGAGGGATGCCCCCCTGGTGGGGGTGAACTTCCAGCAGAGAGGCTGTTAGGGTCCCCACTGGGAAGTGTGAGGTTGCACTCCACCTGGAAGGGCTGAGGTGACTGTCCCGGTAAAAGGACAGGAGAAGACACAGTCGAAGCGCCCAGGTGTGGTGGAAGATGCTGGCGTGTGGTATGGGCTATCTTGGTGTGGACTAGAGGATGTGGGATTTTAAGGACTGTATACACTGGGTGTGAGAAATGGACTATGTTTGGACTCTTATTATGGAGTATTTGAACATATTTTGGTAACAAACTGGCCCAAAGAGGAGCATTACTGAGGCAAGAAAGTTAGTGTGGAGTTCCTGTGAGTCTGAGGGAGGGAAACTGAGGCAGGTGCACCTGTTCTGCTGCAGCCTGCTGCTGAAGGGTGCTCCACATGGGTCTGCCTTATTACAAGCCTTTACTTGGGAACATGCTCCACCATAGGTCAGACAAGTTGCCTTTCAGAGCACGAATTTTACACCAGTGTAAGTCACAGGAGAATCAGGCCCCGGGTGTGTTTTCCACACGTCCTAGCCGTTTTGTGTGCTGGTGACAGTGATGGTGTTGGGGAAGGTGTTACCATTGCCAGCACCATCTAATCCAACGTTGTGATGGAAGACTGATTTGTTCCCAACAAAGAATGCGTCTTGCGTTGTTGGGGGTTTTTTTGGTTCCATATTGTTACTGACTATGAAGCAGCAGAGAATTTGGCATAATCTTCAGATATTAATTTGAGCCTGTTGTACTGGCAGTTGGAAGATCTTGTTCTAGCCTATAAACTGAGCATGAGGGATGTGAAAGCCACTGACAGTGTTTGCATTAGGGAAAAAAGGTGACAGGATGCACCCTGAAAGGGACAGCATCCCCCAACTTTTACTCCACAGGTTTCAATTGGCAACACTGATTAACTGGCATAACTGGCCCAGGGATTTGATCCAAAACTCACTGAAGTCAGTGGAATCAGACCTAAATCCCTCCAATTTGAACATGGATGAACTTCCTTGAAATGTCCCTGATTTTTCCCTCTCCCGCTTGCCTACCCCAACCTGGCCCCTCATATTGTTTATTTGTGGTCCTGTATACCTTGAGGCTGTCATAAATACAAAGGGAAGGGTAAACACCTTTAAATCCCTCCTGGCCAGAGGCAAAACCCTTTCACCTGTAAAGGGTTAAGAAGCTAAGATAACCTCGCTGGCACCTTACCAAAATGACCAATGAGGAGACAAGATACTTTCAAAGCTGGAGCGGGGGGGGAAGGGTTCTCTCTGTCTGTCTGATGCTTTTGCCGGGACCAGAACAGGAATGCAGGTCAGAACTCCTGTAAAGAGTTAATAAGCAATCTAGTTAGACGTGCATTAGATTCTGTTTTGTTTAAATGGCTGATAAAATAAGCTGTGCTGAATGGAATGTATATTCCTGTTTTTGTGTCTTTTTGTAACTTAAGGTTTTGCCTAGAGGGCTTCTCTCTGTTTTGAATCTGATTACCCTGTAAGGTATTTACCATCCTGATTTTAGAGAGGTGATTCTTTTACTTTTTCTTTAATTAAAATTCTTCTTTTAAGAATCTGATAGCTTTTTCATTGTTCTTAAGATCCAAGGGTTTGGGTCTGTGTTCACCTATGCAAATTGGTGAGGATTTTTATGAAGCCTTCCCCAGGAAAGGGGGTGTGTAGGGCTTGGGGGGATTTGGGCGGGAAAGACGTTTCCTAGCGGGCTCTTTCCCTGTTATTTTTGTTAAATGCTTGGTGGTGGCAGCAATAAGGTCCAGCGACAAAAGGTAAAATAATTTGTACCTTGGGGAAGTTTTAACCTAAGCTGGTAAAAATAAGCTTATGGGGTTTTTCATGCAGGTCCCCACATCTGTACCCTAGAGTTCGGAGCGGGGAAGGAACCTTGACAGAGGCATAAACAGCAGTCTCAGGTTCCTGTTGGCTTGGAACCTGCAGTGAAAACAAATGTGAATAACAAATGCACCCGTTTTATCAATATACAATCTGGTCAGCTTTACTGTCTACAGGCAAAGATTGTTCCCGATAAAATCATTAGTCTGTCCAGATTTGATTTTTTTGTCTTCCTCCTCTGTAGGAACGAGCATACAAGCCAATAAGCTATGTGGACCAACTGGCTATTCACTTCTCCTTAGATGGGAACCTGTTACTCAGAGACTCAGATGAAGGCAGACGGCAGAGTGCCAGAGTATGCTTGGAACCAGGTAGGTTTATGGGACACTGATTCAGTAAGCGCTGGTGTAGCTTATTCTGTGTGTGACAGTGAGCACGCTGCAATCTGAGGCCTGGGAATGGAGCAGCACTTATTTCTGCTAGCAGTCTTCTTTGCAGAAAAATACTGTTTAAAACACAAACTGTGTATTTGCCACTTCTGACAGTCTGCAAGCCAGGTCTGCGCTAATACAAGGAGCTAAGATTTTCAAAGCACTCTAGAGGATTTAGACAATCTTCCACCCAAATTAATGGGAGATACGTGTCTAAACGCTTAGGCCTTGTCTACACTACACAGTTTTGTTAGCAAAAGCTGCCTTTTGCTGACAAAACAGTGGAGGTGAGCACATGACAAAGCTGCTTTTGGTGGCAAAACTCTGCTGTTTTGCCTACAAAATAAAACCACCTCAGCAAGAGGCATAAAGCTTTTCTGTGGCAATATTAAAGCGACAAAGCCGTCAGTGTAGATGCAGCTGTTCATTATGTCGACATAACTGGCCTCCCCCAGTATCCCACAATGCCTGCCGTCACCGCTCTGCTCGCTATTTTGAACTCTGCTGCCCTGCATCTAGCTACACAGGCATGTGCCACTCCCCTTTTAAAGCTCCGGGAAGCTTTGACATATCTCAGCGTGAAGAACTCACAGCTGAGGAGGCTGTGGGAGAACTCGGGAGGGAATCACAGAACCATTAATGTGGAATGTTGCTCTCCCCTGGCAGGCAGGCAGAGTGGCTGCTGCTGGGGGGCAGGGGTGCGGGTGGAGAGACTGCTCAAGCTACTGTCTGAACTTAAAGAGACAGCATGCTGACACACTCTTCCCCCAACACACACGTCCCCAACACACGCTGTGTTTCTGTCTCTTCCCCTCCCCACACACACACTCTCCCCACCACACACACTTCAGTTGAGAAGTGGTTGGCAATCTAGTAGGATGCCCGTGGAATGATGAGATAGAGAAACCTATGATGCTGTACCTGCCCCATGAGGCATTGCAAACCCTTCCCAAAGCCCCCTGCGGCCAGTTGCACAGTGGGATAGCTACCCACAGTGCACTGCTCTCTGTGTTGATGCAAGAGCTGCTAGTGTGGACGTGCTCTGCCAACACAAGGAACATAGTGTGTACCTGCAACAGCAGTTTAATTACAGCGCTTTAAGCATAACTTTTGTCGACAAAACTCTGTAGTGTAGACATAGCCTTACATTCCTTTGAAAATCTCATTCACAAAGTTGGAGTGGTACCGTAATTCAGGGTCTCAAAAAGTATGCCACCAAGTAGTTCTGCATTCATGTTCCATGCTGGGCAATGGAATCTTTTAGGGAGACCCTAGCATTCCTGCTGCCTCTTAAAATTGTCTGATCAGTGGAATAGAGGACTGCTGATGGTGAGAATTAACTGAAAGACTGGAACTGGCCATGGATTTGTGCCCTTCTAATGTGGCAGCTGCTAGGCCCAAGGGCACCATCTTACAAGCTCCTGAGAATTTTAGTTACCTATGGGTCTCTGGGGTTTATGCTCCTTTCTTTGCACCAGTGTTGAAATCTCTACCAGGATTTAAAGTAAATCTGTATGTAAACGGAATCGTCAATGCATTGAGTGTGTTCATCCCCTCAGTTGATAGCAGCACATTCGGGATGTCAGATAAGGCTCTAAGAGTCTGTTTGGAAGAGGAATAGGTTGTTGGATGGATAGTCTTATTAGATATGGAAACCATGGTCTCCACAACCAGTGAGAGTTCAGATGGATAGAGCTAGATACCTGGACTAAGACATGCTTCTCTAACATGCTTATTACATTTTTTTTTCCTGTCCACACGTGACCCTTATTAACATAATTTGGCCACAGCCATTCTTCAGAGCCATGTTTAAACATAGTCATTTTTGTGGGGTAGACAAAGTGTTTCCTAAAAAGGATGCAGCCCAAATCAGAATGTTGAGTGAGATGTGATCTGAATTCAGCCAGGGAATTGGAACCGCTGCAACCTCTTTCTAGCGTGGCCCTGACTCTCTCTGTGGCTTTGAACAAGCCGAGTCGCCTCATTAGGTCAGTCCTCTGTAAACTGGGGACAGTAATACTGACTGACTTGGCTGGCAGGGTACTGTGACGACTAATAAGCTAGGGTTTGTAAAGTGTTTTGGAGATAAAAGGATGCAGTATCTTTGTATTCATGTTGTGGAAGATGGAAAGTGTCTGCAACACATAAAGGTGTGTATTAGCCAGAGATGATTAACATACTTGTGTTGTTGTCAGAACTGGCTCCTGTTGAGTCCACAGTGATAGAAGTTGAAGAGGCAGAGGTTAAAGAAGAAGGAAGCAAAGAAGATATTCCGGTAATGCTTCACAGCTAACTGCGAGCTGTCAATATGATTTTTAAATATTAGATTCTGAGATCAGTTTGTATGTGTCTTTTGGCATAAGCAGCATCACCAGAGGAAACTCCATGCTTGCTTACTTTATCTCTGCTTAATACATGTAGGTCGCATCAAGGTGGTCTGCAGCCAACCTATTCTTTAATATGGAGGTGCTGCTCGTGGAGATGACAGATGCCCACATACCATGCTTTATGTTGAGCCAGATGCGCCATCCAGATGAAGCATGGTTTGCTGGGACACGTCTCTGTGGACAGCACTTCTGTATTCAAGCTGGAAAGCAGTTGTAATCAGTTCCATTTTGTACACATGAAGTGTGGCCCCTGGGTTACTAGCCAACTGCTGATGTGAATCAGAGCTGAGCAAAGTTTGGAGATCATTGGTTTCTACTACCACAATACTTTTTTGTTTCATCCATTTATAAGGTGCCTATTATAAGGTATATAAGTGCTGTGCAATGAAAAATAATACAAATTCATACAAATAAAATGACATAAGAACCAGACAGCCATATAAAATAGAGGCCAAATCCTGTAAACCAGGTAAACCACCTGCAACAGGATCATTTTCTAGCTTCATGAGAGAAACAGAAACAGTGTAACTGAGGCAAAAACAAAGCATGAAGATGTGAAAGGATCAAACATAAGACAGCTGAAATAACTGAGATTGGGGCGTGACCTCAAAAGGCAGCCAATGAGGAAGGGACAATACAGTAGGAAGTTCACTCCTTCCCCAGTAAGTATTGAACCTAGGAACCAAGAGAGGACTAATTTCAGGTGACTTTAAATGCCTGAGAGGGGGATACAGGCAATTATGGAAGTACTAGGAAGCTAGGATTATAAAGAGCTAAATATATGAGATCAAAGGCCTTTGAACTATGTCACTGGGTGTCCAATAGCCAGTGCAGATCACAAGGAGTGGATGTAACTAACTCACTATTCTATTCAAAAGAGCAGGCGAGTAGTCACTTTCTGCAACTGTTAAAACCTCTAGATCAGATTCAGATGGATCCTAATTAGGAGAGCATTACAGTAGCCCACCTAAGATTTGACAAATCCATGATGATCATGGAGATGGCCATAGGTAGGAGAGTTGTGTGGACTTTTCCAAATGAGTTAGTGGTGATAACAACCACACTCAACCGTTCTTGCATCTTGGATCTCTGTGTTTAGAGAGTGGCTGAGGGTGATCTCCAAATCCCATACCCATGTCACCAATGGTGGCCTAGACCCTGAGTAACAGGTTTCTTCTGCTAAGTACCAGAAGTCCAGCAGTCCAAGGGATAGGCATTTTGAAGTTGAAGAAAGATCTCTGATCCACTTCAGTTCTCAATTAAGCATTGCTTTATTCTTCTCTAGGCTGTATCAACAGAAGAAGCAGCTGAAGGGGAAGAACCTCCTCCCCCTTTGATGAAGGAACAGAAGCTCACCAACCAGTTCAACTTTTGTGAGAGAGCTTCACAGACTTTAAACAATCCCGTGCGGGTATGCTGCCAATCCTGTCTCTTTCGATGATACACAAGCATGTGTTAGTAAAATCCTTCCTTTGTGACTGGAGTCCAGATTATTTGTCTGTATGTCTTCTCCTGCAATCACTGCCAATATTAGCGGGGAAAAGAACCTTAACTAGTCGTACCTAAAACATTTGGGATGGGGAAGATGGTGACACAGAGTAATGTTCACAAGATGGATTCTCTTATGTTCTGTCAGAGGGGTCTGGGGCCTTTGCAAATCTAGGTAGTAAAATTTCAGCCTCACACACATGCTTGGGTGTAACATTTTTGTACTTGTTTCCCTAATACCAGAAAAGGAAGGATGGTCCAGTAGTTTTGGCACTAGCCTAGGCCTTGGGAGATCTGGGTTCAAGTCCCCTTTACCCCACAGACTTCCTGTGTGACCTTGTGCCTTGATTTTTCATCTGTAAACTAGGGACAAAAAAGCACTTCCCTCCTCTCTGGTGTGTTGGGGGAGCTAAATACATTAAAGTTGGTGAGGTGCTCAGATACTTTGCTAATGTGAGCTATTTAAGAATGACAGATGTTCTCTGCTGCTGCTTTACATAAGCTCTCCCCCTATCCCCACAGTGCATGTGTTTGCTCTTGCCATGACAGAAGATCAATACAGATTTGAGTCCTAAGGTTCTGAAATGCCTTTTGTGCTGAGGCCACAGTCTTTCCCAATGGGTGTGTCTCTAAGGGTATGTCCAGCTCAGATCGACGTATGCATGCAAACTTTGACTAGTAGCACACTAAAGTAGAAGTGTAGCTGCAAAAAAACCCAAACAAACAAAAAAACGTAGCCATGGTGGGCAGGCAGAATGGACTAGATGCGTGAGTAGATGTTCAGGTGGACTGTGCTCAGGGTGGTTAGCCCATCCCACCACCTGTGCTGTTGCGGCTACACTTCTCTTTTTAGCACACTAACTCAATCACAGCTAGCATGTGTATGTCTACCTGAGCTGGAATTACACCTCCAGCTTGCGTGTAAATGTGCCCACAGAACCCTCCCTAGCTGATCACCATGCATGTGGTGCTGGACCCAGTGAGGAGGTCAAACCAAACCTTCCCCTGAGTCCAAGATATTTGTTGCAGGGAGAAAATTCCCTCGCTTTCCCTGCAGTCACATAGCCAAGTATCCATCACTTCTTCAAAGAGCCAGAGTTCCTGCAGCCTTTCCAGCTAAGGTGTGTTCCCTTTAGATCTCATTGGTCTCCCAACCTGGCCTAGCTAATGAGAAAAATCAAGGTGCTGCAGCAATTAGTGCTGATGATTTGGGTCATGCTCTTTCCTCGGAGCCAGTACTGAACTGATGCTCTAGGACAGTGCTAAGGGGTCTTGCGATGCTGGACATGCTGCCTTTCAAAAGCAATGTCAACCCAAGTTCCTGACCACTTGTGGTTATTGAAGATCTCATGACATGTTTTAAAAGAGGAGGGGTGTTAACTCTTGTGTCTTGGCTCACTTGAGTAATTGTATTCTCCCGAACTAAAATGCCCCGTAGTTTTACATGAACACAGAATTCTTTACGTTTTGTTTTAGAACCAAATTCTGTTCTCAGCTATGTATGTGGAGTTCGACTGATAATAATGGGATTTGCTTGGGTGTATTTAAAAGCAACACATGGCTCTTAAACCATTGTGTAGTGTTGCTGTTAAAGATGTGCAGCATTCCATCCCAGAGACTGCTGCACCTCAGAGGTCAGTGAAGTGATACGTATATGGAGTTGTTCAAACATTTTCCGACTGAACGGTTTTCCGCCAGAGAATGTTGATTTGATGAAATTGAAATGTTTTGTGGGAATGTACCAATTTCATTGAAATGTTTGATGGGGGAATGATCACAACATTTTGTTTGGACTTTGACTTTATATTTTGTCATTTATAATATTAAAATACAAAGGTTGAAACACTTCAACTTTTATAAAATATAATAGTCAAAAAGAGAAAGTTGGAATGAAATACTTTGACCTTAACAAAATATTTGTAAGGTCAAAATGAAAAATTTCAGACTATTTAATTTTGTGAAAAATTCCAAGATTTCATCCCAATTTGGGACAAAACCAAACTTCAAAATCTTGGAATCTCCCACAGAATGGGAAGTCCGTGTTCTACCGAGCTCTCTCTCTATTGTTGGAATCATCATTTAGTAGTATTTATATAGCACTTTGGGATCCATTTGGATGACAGTTGCTATAAAAATGCAACACCAGGATCACTCCCTCTGCTTGGTAAATGAAAAACTCTAGGCTGCTTCCACAGCTGGACTCTTCTAGGGAACCATGCTTCTGCTAAAGGAGATGGGGATTTTCACCACTGTCGTCACTTACAGATTCACTTTCATTTATATTATTTTTTAGGAAAGGGAATGTCAAATGGAGCCTCCACCTAGAGCAACCTTTTCTGCCACTGCTAACCAGGTAAACCTTTTTCCTTTTGTTGTATGCTGCGTAGCAGTAGCTGTGTCAGTCCCAGGCTATCAAGTTGGTCCAATAAAAGATAGTACCTCCCCCACCTTATCCCTTTTCCTTTTTGTAAGTTTTTGCTGTATCTTTAAGGGGAGTGGGATAAGGGTCTGGAGAGGAAAACATGGTGATGTAAGTAATCCTGTATATGTTTTTAACAGTGGAAGGCACTCAGATACTACAGTGGTGGCTCCAGGTCTGGAACGAAGACCTAACAGAATAGAATTATTAATATACCCGAGAGTGGCACTGTAATAGGAAACAAAATGAGGTTGTGAGGGGCCTAATGCGGGTTGTCTCCAACTGAAGACAAATTGAGAGAGGTTAGGCTGGTATTGATATGTCCACTGGAGATCTGAAAACTGCATTGGGAGGATGGCCCTTGCAATGATCTCAGGTGGAAGATGACCAAGGGGGAGGCCAAAGACATGGTACCTGGACTAGATATCAGCAGATCTTAAAGAGTCCAATTTGCACAACAGCCAGGCATATGATTATGAGTTTTGGAAGAAGGCTATAGAAGTTGCTGATACCAAATAGGGAAGTGGCAAAAAAAAAGAAGTGTGGCACTGTTAACCCAAAAAGAAAAGGAGTACTTGTGGCACCTTAGAGACTAACCACCACAAGTACTCCTTTTCTTTTTACGAATACAGACTAACACGGCTGTTACTCTGAAAACTGTTAACCCAGGCTCTTGTCTCCTGAATTACTCCTAAAGAGTGAAGGTCTATTCTCCCGAAGAGCAAGTCTCAGAGGTTCTATGTCCAACTAGTTATCACCCCACTTATCAACTATGAGCCAGCCTCTCCTCCAGTAAGTCTTAAAGGAACATCTAGTGTATGGAACCGCCAAAGATTTGCTTCCTATTCCGGGGAGTTTTCCATGGAGTTTACAAATATTTGCAAAGTGCAAGATTGTGGGTGTTTTCCATCCATTGTCTAAACCATCTAGGAGAGGAAGCAACAATTTTTTGTAATGCCTGGAGCCAAATGCAGTAAGAAATGTAGTAAAAAACACCTCTGTCTCTTTAAAAAACTTTTTGAAAAAATAAATATTAAGCTAACACTTTTTACACCTGAAATTCACCAATGCTTTGGCTGAGTATGGAATCCAGCCAGTTTCGCTGATTGTTTCATAGAAGCTTAATGGTCTATTTGTGATTGTTACTGATATCTGACAGTTAGCCCAGTTTGTGCTGATTTGTCCATTGTACTGGAGACACAACAGTGCACAGGAAAAAGTATTAATTTGACTACATTAACTGAAAAAACCTCTAATGTAGCAATGTGATATGGGAAAGGGAAAATGTACCTTTATTATGCTGAAAAACATTGCCCCAGATTATTCCTTAACTGGAGATCAGAGCATATAATTAGCGTGATGTACAAAGTTCTCGTCTGTTACAGGCTGGAGGAGTTCTCTTCTGACCATTTTCTGATAATACGACTGCTTGGGAGATTGAGAGAACAGAACTGTCAAATTAATCAAACCACAGCTGAGATTTTAGATTAAGATGCTGAAAATTAGGGGGAGAAGTTTCTGCTTAATTTTTCTAACCTCTTGTGAAATGAAATGGATTTGAACTACTCACTTTCTCAGTTCTTCTTTCTTCCTTTTGCTCTCTATCCTCTCTTAACTATTCCTTTCTTTCCCCTCTCCTGCTCTTGCCTTCACATGACTTTCTATACAGCCCCAAAGATTTGGAATATCCTCCAACTTCTTCCCCTCCCTTCCCCCACACCCTCTCTTCCTTCCAACCCCTGACTAATATACATTCTGCTGCCCATCTTCATTCCGATGTTGTCTCCTCCATTTTGTGTTTGAAGTATTATCCATCTATCCATTTGGTCTGTCTGAATTAGATTGTAAGCATATCAGGGCAGGAATCTTGCCTTTCAAATGATCATAAAGTCACATATCTTCTATACAGCACTCCATGAATAGACCCAAGCAGAAAAAAGTGTCCTCCTGGGTCCATTTGGAGAAGACATTCTGTGCTTGTGGGGCAGCAGGGCATGGCAGAAGGTGTGAAGCCATTTGCATGTTTTACCTGGCTATTGCCTGCAGGGTCAGGCTCCAAGTTGCAGGGTGCTAAGCGGTTACAATTGAGTTTTTTAATGCAACACTATAAATTACCTCAGAAGTAGCAGCTTAATGTGCTTGTTCCATCTATTAAACACTGGTGAGTTATCCCAAACTGGGGTGACAGAGGAAATCCTGGGGAAGCAGGGCTTTAAAGATCCTGGGGCTCAATCCTGCAGTCTGAATACAGGCAAAATGCCCATTGACTTCAAACTGATTTCGGTGGGAGTGTTTCTGGTGTAAAGACTGGTATCTTTGTGAACGTATTGATGTCCGGCATACTTGTCTATGTTTGTTTGCTGGAGTGTAATGAAGTCACCTATTAGATTAGTCCGGAAGTCCTGACTCTTGTTCTTCCTCTCTCAGTGGGAGATCTATGATGCCTATGTGGAGGAGCTTCAGAAACTGGAAAAGTCAAAGGAGAAAGAGAAGCAAAAACCCCAAGTTGCAAAGAAAGAAGACAAGCAGAGGGGAAGAAAGTTAACCTCTCTAGAGTCTCAGGTACATGCCATATGTGTAATTTATGATTCTGGGCAGAATCAAGGGTGCATATAAAACTCCAACCTGGCTGAATGTTAGCAGCTCAAACTTGCCGGGGGGTTAGCCATCTCTGAGAGCAAATAGTGACGCAATGAGAAATTCAGAAATTGTTTTTTGCATATGCACAGTGTGAAATTTCCATTTTCAGGTTGCTGTACTCTTTATGGGAATGTAAAAAATGCCAAACCAGAACACTGATGTGAATTCTGTTCTGTGAGTGAGGTTTCTGCCTCCGTGTTACAGTGCAGTTCTGTCACTGTGTAAGTTGTTAGACAATGCAAATATGGAAGAACAGGATGAAATCAGTAGAAATATTGGTTGAGATTTGCAAAACATGTTAAAGGGATTTGGGGTAAAAATTTCAAAATTGAATTCAGGCTGCAAGTCACTCAGGTGCTTTTGAAAATGTTACCAGTTGTCCATTAAAGTTACATTACATCCTTGACAGGTTTCAGAGTAGCAGTCGTGTTAGTCTGTATCCGCAAAAAGAAAAGGAGTAGTTGTGGCACCTTGGAGACTAAGGGTATGTCTACACTACAAAATTAGGTCGAATTTATTGAAGTCAGTTTTTTAGAAATCGTTTTTATATAGTTGATTGTGTGTGTCCCCACACAAAATGCTCTAAGTGCATTAACTCGGCAGAGTGCTTCCAGAATACTGAGGCTAGCATCGACTTCCGGAGCGTTGCACTGTGGGTAGCTATCTCACAGTTCCAGCAGTCTCCACCGCCCATTGGAATTCTGGGTTGAGATTCCAATGCCGAATGGGGCAAAAACATTGTCATGGGTGGTTCTGGGTACATGTCGTCAGGCCCTCCCTCCCTCCATGAGGGCAAAAGCAGACAATCGTTTCACGCCTTATTTCCTGAGTTACCTGTGCAGACACCATACCACGGCAAGCATGGAGCCCGCTCAGCTCACTGTCACCGTATATCTCCTGGGTGCTGGCAGACGCAGTACTGCATTGCTACACAGCAGCAGCTCATTGCCTTATGGCAGCAGACGGTGCAATAGGCCTGATAACCATCCTTATCATGTCCGAGGTGCTCCTGGCCACCTCGGTAAGGTTGGTCAGGAGCGCCTGGGCAGACATGGGCGCAGGGACTGAAATAGGAGTGACTCGACCAGGTCATTCTCTTTAGTCCTGCTGGCAGTCCTACTGCACTGTCTTCTGTCAAGCAGCCAGGAGATGAGGATGGCTAGCAGTCCTACTGCACCATCTGCTGCCAGCCAAAGATGTAAAAGATGGATGGAGTGGATCAAAACAAGAAATAGACCAGATTTGTTTTGTATTCATTTGCTCCCCCTCCCTCCCTCTGTGAAATCAACGTCTGATAGTCGTTTCGATGATGTCTGTCAGGGGCACCTTGAAAAGTTTAATGGAGATTCAGTCCTGCCTGAAATACCTGGGGGAGGGATAGCTCAGTGGGTTGAGCATTGGGTTGTGCATTAGCCTGCTAAACCCAGGGTTTTGAGTTCAATCCTTGAGGGGGACATTCTGTGTGACAGTTGTTTTTGTTTCTCCTTGATGTAAAGCCACCCCCTTTGTTGATTTTAATTCCCTGTAAGCGAACCCTGTAAGCCATGTCATCGGTCACCCCTCCCTCCGTCAGAGCAACGGCAGACAATCGTTCCACACCTTCTTTCTGTGAAGACGCCATACCACGGCAAGCATGGAGCCCGCTCAAATCACTTTGGCAATTAGGAGCACATTAAACACCACACACATCATCCAGCAGTATATGTAGCACCAGAACCTGGCAAAGCGAAACCGGGCGAGTAGGCGACGTCAGCATGGTGACAAGAGTGATGAGGACATGGACACAGAGCACAGGCCCTGGCAATGTGGGCATCATGGTGCTAATGGGGCAGGTTCATGCCATGGAATGCCGATTCTGGGCCTGGGAAACAAGCACAGACTAGTGGGACCGCATAGTGTTGCAGGTCTGGGATGATTCCCAGTGGCATAAGGGCACTTTCATGGAACTTTGTGACTTGCTTTCCCCTGCCCTGAGGCGCAAGAATACCAGGATGAGAGCAGTCCTCACAGTTGAGAAGTGAGTGGCAATAGCCCTGTGGAAGCTTGCAAAGCCAGACAGCTACCGGTCAGTCAGGAATCAATTTGGAGTGGGCAAATCTACTGTGGGCGCTGCTGTGATGCAAGTAGCCAATGCAATCAAAGATCTGCTGATATCAAGGGTAGTGACCCTGGGAAATGTGCAGGTCATAGTGGATTGCTTTGCTGCAATGGGATTCCCTAACTGTGGTGGGGCGATAGATGGAACCCATATCCCTATCTTGGCACTGGAGCACCAAGCCGGCGAGTACATAAACTGCAAAGGGTACTTTTCAATAGTGCTGCAAGCACTGGTGGATCACAAGGGACATTTCACCAACATCAACGTGGGATGGCCGGGAAAGGTACATGACGCTCGCATCTTCAGGAACTCTGGTCTGTTTCAAAAGCTGCAGGCAGGGACTTTATTCCCAGACCAGAAAATAACCGTTGGGGATGTTGAAATGCCTATAGTTATCCTTGGGGACCCAGTCTACCCCTTAATGCCATGGCTCATGAAGCCATACACAGGCAGCCTGGACAGTAGTCAGGAGCTGTTCAACTACAGGCTGAGCAAGTGCAGAATGGTGGTAGAATGTGCATTTGGACATTTAAAAGCGCGCTGGTGCAGTTTACTGACTTGGTTAGACCTCAGCGAAACCAATATTCCCACTGTTATTACTGCTTGCTGTGCGCTCCACAATATCTGTGAGAGTAAGGGGGAGACGTTTATGGCAGGGTGGGAGGTTGAGGCAAATTGTCTGACTGCTGGTTACGCGCAGCCAGACACCAGGGCGGTGAGTAGAGCACAGGAGCATGCAGTGCGCATCAGAGAAGCTTTGAAAACCAGTTTCATGACTGGCCAGGCTACGGTATGAAAGTTCTGTTTGTTTCTCCTTGATGAAAGGCCCCCATTCCCCCCCGGTTCACTCTACTTCCCTGTAAGCTAACCACCCTCCCCTCTCCCCTTCGATCACCGCTTGCAGAGGCAATAAAGTCATTGTTGCTTCACATTCATGCATTCTTTATTAATTCATCACACAAATAGGGGGATAACTGCCAAGGTAGCCCGGAAGGGGTGGTGGAGAAGGGAAGCACCAGGAGGGGTGGTGGAGGAGGGAAGGACAAGGCCACAAAGCACTTAAAAGTTTAAAACTTTAAAACTTATTGAATGCCAGCCTTGTTGCTTGGGCAATCCTCTGGGGTGGAGTGGCTGGGTGGCCGGAGGCCCCCCCACCGCGTTCTTGGGAGTCTGGGTGAGGAGGCTATGGAACTTGGGGAGGAGGGCAGTTGGTTACACAGGGGCTGTAGCAGTGGTCTGTGCTCCAGCTGCCTTTCCTGCAGCTCAGCCATATGCTGGAGCATATTAGTTTGATCCTCCAGCAGCCTCAGCATTGAATCCTGCCTCCTCTCATCATGCTGCCGCCACCTTTCAGCTTCAGCCCTCTCTTCAGCCCACCACTTACTCTCTTCAGCCTGCCACCTCTCCTCCCGGTCATTTTGTGCTTTTCTGCGCTCTGACATTTTCTGCCTCCACACATTCATCTGTGCTCTGTCAGTGTGGGAGGACAGCATGACGTCAGAAAACATTTCATTGTGAGTGCATTTTTTCGCCTTCTAATCTTTGCTAGCCTCTTGGAAAGAGAAGATCCTGTGATCCTTGAAACACATGTAGCTGGTGGAGGAAAAAAAAAGGGACTGGTATTTAAAAAGACACGATTTATAGAACAATGGGTACACTCTTTCGCGGTAAATCTTGCTGTTAACATTACATACATAGCACATGTGCTTTCATTACAAGGTCGCATTTTGCCTTCCCCCACCGCGTGGCTAATCCCTCACCACTCCCCGCTCCCCGTAGCTAACAGCAGGGAACATTTTTGTTCAGCCATAGGCAAACAGCCCAGCAGGAACGGGCACCTCTGAATGTCCCCTTAAGAAAAGCACCCTATTTTAGCCAGGTGACCATGAATGATATCACTCTCCTGAGGATAACACAGAGAGATAAAGAACTGATGTTGTTTGAATGCCAGCAAACATACACTGCAATGCTTTGTTCTGCAATGATTCCCGACTACGTGCTACTGGCCTGGCGTAGTAAAGTGTCCTACCATGGTGGATGGAATAAGGCTGCCCTCCCCAGAAGCCTTTTGCAAAGGCTTTGGGAGTACATCCAGGAGCGCTTTATGGAGATGTCCCTGGAGGATTTCCGCTCCATCCCCAGACACGTTAACAGACTTTTCCAGTAGCTGTACTGGCCGCGAATGCCAGGGCAAATTAATCATTAAACACGCTTGCTTTTAAACCATATATACTATTTAAAAAGGTACACTCACCAGAGGTCCCTTTTCCGCCTGGCGGGTCTGGGAGGCAGCTTTGGGTGGGTTCCGGGGGGTACTGGCTCCAGGTCCAGGGCGAGAAACAGTTCCTGGCTGTCAGGAAAACCGGTTTCTCCGCTTGCTTGCTGTGAGTTATCTACAACCTCATCATCATCATCTTCCTCGTTCCCCAAACCTACTTCCGTGTTGCCTCCCTCTCCATTGAAGGAGTCAAAGCACATGGTTAGGGTAGTGGTGGCTGAACCCCCTAAAATGGCATAGAAACGGCATGTTTGGGACTCTGACCCGGAGCGGCAGTTTGCCTCTCTGGTTTTCTGGTAGGCTTGCCTCAGCTCCTTAAGTTTCACGCGGCACTGCTTTGGGTTCCTGTTACGGCCTCTGTCCTTCATGCCCTGGGAGATTTTGACAAATGTTTTGGCATTTCGAAAACTGGAACGGAGTTCTGATAGCACGGATTCCTCTCCCCATACAGCGATCAGATCCCATACCTCCCGTTCGGTCCATGCTGGAGCTCTTTTGCGATTCTGGGACTCCATCATGGTCACCTCTGCTGATGAGCTCTGCATGGTCATCTCTGCTGATGAGCTCTGCACTCACCTGCAGCTTGCCATGCTGCCAAAGAGGAAATGAAATTCAAAAGTTTGCGGGCCTTTTCCTGTCTACCTGGTCAGTGCATCTGAGTTGAGAGTGCTGTCCAGAGCGGTCACAATGGAGCACTCTGGGATAGCTCCCGAAGGCCAATACCGTCGAATTGTGTCCACAGTACCCCAAATTCGACCCGGCAAGGCCGATTTCAGTGCTAATCCCCTTGTCGGGGGTGGAGTAAAGAAATCGATTTTAAGAGCCCTTTAAGTCGAAAAAAAGGGCTTCATAGTGTGGACGGGTACAGGGTTAAATCGATTTAATGCTGCTAAATTCGACCTCAACTCCTAGTGTAGACCAGGGCTAACAAATTTATTTGAGCATAAGCTTTCGTGAGCTACAGCTGTAGCTCACGAAAGCTTATGCTCAAATAAGTTTGTTAGTCTCTAAGGTGCCACAAGTCCTCCTTTACTTATTACATCCTTGGGGTTTTTTAATTTAATATTTTTGTATTGTTAAAAATATACACCTACATTTTCAAGCCTGACTTCTGATTTGGATTGCCTCAGTTTGGGCGTATTGAATTTGAGCTCCATTATTTATTTAAATGTAGAATTATAGAAGAGAGACCTACCCACAGGCTTGTCTAAACTCTACAGTGCCACTGTAGCACTTCCGTGTAGACACTACCTACGCCAACGGAAGGGATTCTTCTGTTGTCATAGGTAATCCACCTCCCCAAGAAGCAGTAGCTAAATCTACACGGAGATTTAGGTCAGTTTACCTACACCGCTCAGGGGTGTGGATTTTTCACACCCCTGACTGACATAGTTAAACCAACCTAATTTTCTAGCACACTCACTAATTATACAATAGATTAAAATCCCAGCAGCAGCAAAATGATCATTCCAATGGGAGCGCAGCCAGAGCCAGACAGCTAACTATAAAGGGTCCATTATACCCGTTGTCATTAGGGAAGCATAATCTCAGCCCTCTCTGAAACCTGGTCAGACAGATGTATTTTGCAGCATCCCCAGAGAGTCGCCACATTTGGGCTGTTTCAGACCTCAGGGAGCAAGTTCCAGTATCCCAGAGCCCTCGCAGAGAATGCCCTGCCAGCCACCCCTTCTCTTTTATAACAAAGGAAATCCAGCTCAAGCAACTCTGTTGATAGCTGTGCCATTATGGCCTGGGGAGAGTGGGAGGCCCCTCAAGTACGCTAGTCCATAGGTGCTGAGTTTTCTTTTCCCCCGGGGGTGCTCTACCCCCACTCTGCCCCAAGGCCCTGTCCCAACTCCAGCCCCTCTCCCAAGGCCCCGCCCTCGCTCCGCCTCTTCCGGCCCCCCTCCAACCCTTTCCCCAAGGCCCTGCGTACCTGCCGTCCCCAAGCATCTCCCCCAGCTGCCAAACAGCTGATCAGCAGCTGCTGCCAAACAGTGGTGGCAGGTGGGTGCTAAGTACCCCCCTTTTTTTTCCCATGGGTGCTCCAGCCCTGGAGCACCCATGGAGTTGGCACCTATCCACTAGTCCCAGGACACTTAGGGCTTTATAGGTCATTACCAACACCTAAACTCCACCTGTAGATCAATAAGCAGCCAGTGCTGGGGTCATGTGCTCCCTGTGAGATGTCCTGTTCAATAAGTGAGCTGCTACATTCTGCACCAGCTTCAGTATCTGAGGCCAGGTCTACCCTACAGACTTATATTGGTGTAACTCTGTCACTCAGGGGTATGAAAAATCCACCACCCTGAGTGACATAGTTATATCGACCAAACCCCCGGTGTACACAGCGCTGTGTCGGTGGGAAACTTCTCCCGTCGGCATAACTACCGCCTCTAGAGGATTAACTACACTGACGAGAGACACTCTCCTGTTGGGGAAGGAGCATCTTCACTTAAGTGCTACAGCAACGTAGCTGCATCGATGCACCTGCACTGATGCAGTGTTTTAAGTGTAGACCTGCCCTGAGTGGTTTAAAGTGTTGTCCCTTGTAGAGCACATTGCAATAGGCTGACCTTGAGGTGACAAAAGCGTGGATAACAGTGGCAAGGTTTGCATCTGAAAGAAAAGGTTGCAACCTCCAGGCCACACGCAGATGGTGAAAAGCTGACTGAGTTACGGTTATAATATGATTGTCAAGCAGGATCTGGGATCTAAAATCACCCCTAAATTGTGAGCTCTAGCAACTAATGGCAGACATAATCCCTAAGGTGAAGGGGCTTGTATTACCTCAACCGTCTCCTCCAGCTGCTTCTCCTGACCCATCATCATCTCATTCGTCTCTGGGTTAAGCGTCTGTCAGCCTGCTCTCAGCCATGCCCTAATGAGAAGGACCTGATTTTACAAAGTACTGAGCGTCCATCCTTTGTAAAATCAGGTCTCTTCCACCTGTCTTAGGTTGGGCACCCAAAAATTGAAGCATCTGTAAATGATGAAAAGGTATAACGAAAGAAAATGATCTGGGTTGATCCACTATTTGTAGGCTTTGCGGTAGAAGTGACTTACAAAGGAGAAAAAATTGGGGTTCCACCCATATTTGCTCCGTTATGATGCATAAAGAAAGCCTGACAGATTTGTGTCAAAAAGACAGGAGGCAAGCGGGGATTTTCTGCTTGGTTTGTACATTAGCGATTCAGGTCCCATCTTGGCTGAAAGACTCTGGTGGCTAGAATACAAATGAAGTGATGACATCACATGAGTCAGGAGAGTGAAAATCAAGCATTTGAGAGAATACACTGTACCCCTGGGTGGGCTGTCAGCAGTGGGGATTGAACCTGGTACTTCAATACACATGAGCTACTACTGCCCGAGCTAGAAGACCAATCTCTGTTAGCTAAGGCTATAGCAGGCTCATCAACCTGTATGTGTGACCCAGTCAGCCCCGAGTGTGTTACAAGAGCAGTAGGGATTTTTAATCAGACTGTTTAAAACTTAGGGTCGGGGGTTGTGAATTCCTATTTAATGTCAATGTTTCATGAACCCTTGGGAAAGAGGAAGTCTGTACACCAGTGATCTCCAACCTTTTTACGCACAAGATCACTTTTTGAATTTAAGTGCAACCCAGGATCTACCCTGCCACTTCTCTGAGGTCCCGCCCCTTTCCCAAAGCTCTGCCCCGCTCCCTCCAGTCCCCCCTCCCTCCATTGCTTACTCTCCCCCACCCTCACTCATTTTCACCAGGTGGGGGCAGGAGGTTGGGGTTCGGGAGGGGGTGTGGGCTCTGGGCTGGGGCCAAGGGGTTCAGAGTGTGGGAGGGGGCTCTGGGCTGACCCTGGGACAGGGTGGTGGAGGGGGTGAGGGGTGCAGGCTCTGGGAGGGAGTTTGGGTGCAGGAGGGGTCTCTGGGCTGGGGAAGAATGTTGGGGTGCAGGAGGGGGTACAAGGTGCTGGCTCCAGGAGGGGGGTCAGGGATGGGGCAGGAGGTTCGGAATGTGGGAAGGGGGTTGGGGTGCAGGAGAGGGTATGAGGTGCTGGCTCCGGAAGGGGGCTCAGGTCTGGGGGTTGGGGTGTGGGCTCCCACTGGGCGACACTTACCTTTGGTGGCTCCCAATTGGTGGTGCAGCAAGAGTAAGGCAGGCTCCCTGCCTGCCCTGGCCCCGCACCACTCCCGGAAGTGGCCAGCATGCCCCTGTGGCCCCGGGGGCAGGCACGTGGCTCCATTCACTGCTCCTTCCTGCAAGCACGACCCTCGCAGCTCCCATAGGCCGCAGCTCCCCATTCCCAGCCAATGGGAGCTGCAGCGGCAGGGCTTGCAGGCAGGAGCAGTGTGCGGAGACTCCTGCCTCTCCCAGGGGCTGAGCGGGAGTACTGGCCATTTCTGGGACCAGCGTGGGGCTGGGGCAGGCAGGGAGCCTGCCTTAGCCCTGCTGTGCCACCAGACTTCTTGCGGCCAGAGATCACGATTGACTGGCAGAGGGTCCAAGATCGACCAGTCGATTGCGATCTACGGGTTGATGACCACTGCTATACACAAACGTGCACCAGTTTAACTAAAGGTGTATTTTAAAACTCATTTAGTTAAACTGGAGCAATCCCTGTGTAGACATTCTTATTTTGGTTTAAAAGTGACTTCTTTGGTTTAGATTTCTCCCCCCACCCCCGAATTAAGCTAATTGAAAGTAAGACACTCAGAGCAAAATAAGAGCATCTACACAGGGTTTTGCATCAGGTTTACTAAATGGGTTTAGACACTGATTTAACTTAAACTGGTGCAACTTCTGTGTGTAGGCAAGGCCTTTGTTAAAGATGTGATACCTTCACGTTTTGAGTTAAGGTGTGAGACCTGTCAGTCAAAATCCTTTGAGACCACCAATCAGTCCTCCAGTAAACTAGATCAGACATGTCTGATATTTCGAAGGTATCATTATTATTTATTACTGGTGTAGCATCACCACTGTTGATGACGCTTTAAATAAACACATACACACCAATCCTGCAGGATCAAAGATTGATGACACACAGAAAGCTAGCAGGATTGGGCTGTTGGTTTAGCCATGTACCTGTCTCATATGGTGCACCGTGTAAGGGGCTGGTTCTGCAATGCTTATGTACGTGAGTTGTCCCATTGAAATCCATGGGATTTTTAGTTTGAGTAAGGACTACTTGCATGAGTAAATGGGGCAGAATCAGGCCTAAAGTCAACAATATCATTATTTGCTTGGAACTATGGGACTGCCAAAAGCAGATCATTAAACTGAAATAGAAATGAAGTTACATTACACCAAACTGCTGCATGCTTCATTGACGACAGTGGGAAGTTTTAAATTGACACTTTGATGATCCCCTTGGCCTTTTCCTTTTCACTATTAGCTCTTTCCAGAGGTGACTCCCGGAAAACTAAAAGGGCAGTATGTTCTGAGCAAGTGAAAGGAAATGCTGCTTCCTGCAAAACAGTCAGCCTGCAGAATTCAGAGCCACGGGGGGACATTGAGTCACATTCTTGGGTGTCAAATAAAGCATAGAGAATTTCCTGATTGCTAACTCTGGCGCTGTGCAAACTGAAATGGTCAACTGAAATAATTCAGGACTAGAATCTTTTATGTTTACTCCTGGTGAGCAGTATCATACTCCATGAGTGAGCCCACTGAAGTTAAAGTATCAAGGGTATCAGAATCTGGAACTTGGGGTGTATAGTATTGTGCCCTTGGCTAAATGCATCCTGAATAGGTTTTTTCAGACTCCTCAAAAGCAGAGCTGGTCAAACACTTAAAGAAAAACAACAACAACAAGGATTAGGGAATATTTGTATACATAAAAGTGCTGATTTCAGTTCACTGTAATTAATGGGGCTATAGCTGTAATCTGGAAGCACCTGGATGACTGCTGGGTATTTGTGAAAATGTTTGCAAATCCTGAATGTTAGCAAATGGTTCAGCTGAAAATTCAACCCAGAAAGTGTGTGGTTTGTTAATCACTCGCTATTCTCAGTTCTGCTGTTTTAAAATGAATCCATTATCCAGCCCAGTGACAGTAACTGTCCCATGTTCATTAGGTGACCAAGGACACCGCACAAACAGCTAAACCCTGGTCTACACTACGAGTTTAGGTCAAATTTAGCCGCGTTAGGTCAATTTAACCCTGCACCCGTCCACACAACGAAGCCATTTTTGTCGACTTAAAGGGCTCTTAACATCAATTTTTGTACTCCTCCCCGACGAGGGGATTAGCGCTAAAATCGACATCGCTGGGTAAAATTTAGGGTAGTGTGGACGCAATTTGACAGCATTGGCCTCTGGAAGCTATCCCAGAGTGCTCCATTGTAGCCGCTCTGGATAGCACTTTCAACTCAGATGCACTAGTCAGGTACACACGAAACGCCCCGGGAGCTTTTGAATTTCATTTCCTGTTTGGCCAGCGTGGCAAACTCATCAGCACAGGTGACCATGCAGTCCCAGAATCACAAAAGAGCTCCAGCATGGACCGAATGGGAGGAACTGGATCTGATTGCTGTATGGGGAGACGAATCCGTGCTATCAGAACTCTGTTCCAAAAGACGTAATGCCAATGTATATGCCAAAATCTCCAAGGGCAAATGCGAGGTGTTTACAATGCTCACAACTGCAGTGGTGATCAGAGCGGGCTCCCGCTTGCAGTGCTATGGCGTACGTGTGGGCAATCCAGGAAAAAGGGCGAGAAATGATTATCTGCTGTTGCTTTCACGGAGGGAGGGAGGGAATGGTCACCGATGACATGTACCCAAAATCACCTGTGGCTACCTTGTCCGTTATCTCAATTTTTTTTAATTAATAAAGAAAGAATGCATGGTTTCAAAACAATAGTTACTTTATTTCAAAGGGGGGAGGGCGGTTGGCTTACAGGGAATTAAAATCAACAAAGCGGGCAGGTTTGCATCAAGGAGAAACACACACAACTGTCACACCATAGCCTGGCCAGTCATGAAACTGGTTTTCAAAGTCTCTGTGATGCGCAGCGCACCTTGCTGTGCTCTTCTAATCAGTGTCTGGCTGCTCAAAATCGGACGCCAGGCGATTTGCCTCAAACCCCACTCCCCCCTCCCCTGCCATAAACGTCTTCCCCTTACTCTCACAGATATTATGGAGCACACAGCAAGGAGCAATAACAATGGGAATGTTGGTTGCACTGAGGTCTGACCTAGTCAGCAAATAGTGCCAGCGAGCTTTTAAACGTCCAAAGGCACATTCTACCACCATTCTGCACTTGCTCAGCCTGTAGTTGAACTGCTCCTTACTACTGTCCAGGCTTCATGAGCCATGGGAGCAAGGGGTAGGCTGGGGTGGGCGCGACCGCGCGGTGCTGCCGGCTGGGAGAGCAGCCTGAGGCAGAAGCCTCCAGCTCGCAGGAGATCAGGATAGCAGAGTTGCAACGGAAGCAGTGGAGTGAGCAAAACACCGTTGATGAGGACGGCTCGCAGTCCTACTGCACCGTCTGCTGCAGAGTTGCCGCAGATCAGGATAGCAGAGTTGCAGCGGAATCGGTGGAGCCGTTCACCCTTGATGCGAAGGCACCCAGGAGCTCCTGCTGTGTGGCCCAGGCAAAAGAGCAAGAGCCCTGGAGCTGTTACATGTGGAATGTGCGGCTGCAAGGGCAGAAATATGATGCACCTAAAATCTAAAAAGGCCCGCACATTTCCCAGAGTCGCTACCCTTGATAACAGAACGTCAATGATTGCATTGGCTACTTGGATCACAGCAGCCCCCACGGTAGACTTGCCCACAACAGCAGTGGTGACGGTGAGCTGAGCGGGCTCCCGCTTGCAGTGCTGTGGTGTCTGTGCGGTTAACCCAGGAAAAAAGCCACGAAACAATTGTCTGCCGTTGCTTTCGTGGAGGGAGGAAGGAAGGGAGGGAGAGAGGAGCGACATGTACATGTACCCAAAACCACCCACGACAATGTTTTTGCCCCTTCAGGCATTGGGAGCTCAACCCAGAATTCCAATGGGCAGCGGAGACTGCGGGAACTGTGGGATAGCCACCCACAGTGCACTGCTCTGAAAGTCGATGCTAGCTACGGTACTGTGGACGTACTCCGCCGACTTACTGCGCTGAGTGGGGACGCACGCAATGGACTGTATAAAACCGCTTCCGAAAAATCGACTTCTGTAAAATCGACCTAATTTCATAGTGTAGACATACCCTAAGAGTGAAAACGAACAGTTCATGGACAATCTGTCATCTGAAATGATTTACCCTTTGTGACTGTCTTTAGCACTTTGCTTGTTTGGGATGGCGTGTTTGCAGGAAACTGGGCTGGCATGAGGGCCTTGGCTGTCTTAAACCCTATTGTGGAGCTAGTGCCAATATTTCCTTCCTATGTGTTCAAAGTTCCTTTGAAAGCAGGGAAGACGTGTAGCTCTAATGTGTTATTTGGTGGTGGTGCAGAAGTTACAGGTTTGGCATCAGGGGGATTTATGTGTTCTGGATATTTTATTACACATCAGCAGAACCCTTGTTTCTAAGGAAGTAGCGGAGTTTTACATTGTGACTGGCCTGCTGCTGAAATGTAAACACGAAGCATTTATCAAAAAGGGATATCAATGACAGGTCAAGCCATTTATTTTCAAATCCCTAGTCCATTATCCAGTCCTAACATGATTCCATTCACCTTATTGCTGTTCTGTAAAATAGTATACTTCAAAAAACCAAACAAAATATTTAGTTAGCTGGTGAGCTTGTGTTTAGAGTCAGAGCCAGGCCAGGAGTGGCTTACAGAGGAAAAATCAATTTCAAATGGACCTTTAAAAAAAATTTGGCCTATCAAGTCCATTGAAGATTAATTTTAATAAGATACAGAATTAATCAAACCTGAAAGAGAAAGTAACCCAATTAGAAAATAGCTTACTTTGATTTATATTCATGCCATATGGGGGTTTATTCATGGTTACATTACTGAAGAGTTACAGCCTAATGGGCTAATAAGAAAACTGACATATGACTTTTCCACTTCTTCTAGACAGAATTTAATTGGCGCACACTCAGTTCCTGTAAACAAAGACTTTTTAAAAAGTCAGTCTATTTCATACTCACCAAATTAAAACAGACGATCATCTTTAAGGCAGGGTCTAGCATTCATAGAATCATAGAATATCAGGGTTGGAAGGGACCTCAGGAGGTCATCTAGTCCAACCCCCTGCTCAAAGCAGGACCAATCACCAACTAAATCATCCCAGCCAGGGCTTTGTCAAGCCTGACCTTAAAAACCTCTAAGGAAGGAAATTCCACTACCTCCATAGGTAACGCATTTCACCCTCCTAGTGAAAAAGTTTTTCCTAATATCCAACCTACACCTCCCCCACTGCAACTTGAGACCATTACTCCTTGTTCTGTCATCTGCTACCACTGAGAACAGTCTAGAGCCATCCTCTTTGGAACCCCCTTTCAGGTAGTTGAAAGCAGCTATCAAATCCCCCCTCATTCTTCTCTTCCGCAGACTAAACAATCCCAGTTCCCTCAGCCTCTCCTCATAAGTCATGTGTTCCAGTCCCCTAATCATTTTTGTTGCCCTCCGCTGGACGTTTTCCAATTTTTCCACATCTTTCTTGTAGTGTGGGGCCCAAAACTGGACACAGTACTCCAGATGAGGCCTCACCAATGTCGAATAGAGGGGAACAATCATGTCCCTCGATCTGCTGGCAATGCCCCTACTTATACATCCCAAAATGCTATTGGCCTTCTTGGCAACAAGGGCATACTGTTGTCTCATATCCAGCGTCTCGTCCACTGTAACCCCTAGGTCCTTTTCTGCGGAACTGCTGCCGAGCCATTCGGTCCCTAGTCTGTAGCGGTGCCTGGGATTCTTCCGTCCTAAGTGCAGGACTCTGCACTTGTCCTTCTTGAACCTCATCAGATTTCTTTTGGCCCAATCCTCTAATTTGTCTAAGGCCCTCTGTATCCTATCCCTACCCTCCAGCGTATCTACCTCTCCTCCCAGTTTAGTGTCATCTGCAAACTTGCTGAGGGTGCAATCCACTCCATCCTCCAGATCATTTATGAAGATATTGAAGAAAACCGGACCAAGGACTGACCCTTGGGGCACTCCACTTGATACTGGCTGCCAACTAGACATGGAGCCATTGATCACTACCCGTTGAGCCTGACAATCTCGCCAACTTTCTACCCACCTTATAGTCCATCTTTGAGAGTGTAACTCTCCTGGGTGCTGCTTTGGTACAATAGAGTAAGTATTCTCTGCTGATCTTCACTTCAAGGTGCAATCTCAGACATGAAGTTGAGAAGCCTAGGGGTGAGAGTGAGAGGAACACGGGCCATATTCCTGCTGATCTCTGTGGGGATCAGCAGGGACATTGCTCCTTATCCTGGTACAGCAGTACTTACGTGGTAAGGGGCATTACAGGGAGAAGAATTGAATTCTTTTGAAGCAGTGAATACTGGCCTCTGCTGAAGGCTGAGTTTAACAGAGTTGGCGGACCAATGAAGATCCAATATGGCCTATCTTATGTTTGTCACACACTGGTGGCATATGAATTTGTTTAATTGCTCACTTCTTTCAAACATATCTTCATCTTGCCAGCATTTTAACCACTGTATCCATTAGACTTCTTCTGTGCAAGATGCCGATGGCAGCCAAGGACAGGTCTAAACTTGGGTTCCCAATGTTGGTAATGCTGTTGGAGCTGAACAAGAGGTAGCAAAGGTGGGGAATTGTGAGGAAATGTCTCTAGTGTCGACAGAGAAAAAGACATTGCAGGAGCTGAGAAAAGGAAATTGGTGCAATTGAGGGGGGAGTGATTTTTATTCAGACCTTTTACATTTTTGTTAACACCCATTTAATTCCAATTGCTAATGCGTGTTTTGGAGAAAGGCAGTCTTCGTTAGAAATCCATCACCATCACCCTGCTTTGCCACCACCTCTAATAAATTGTGAGACTACCAATATACATACTGTGAAATTTCCAAGCAGACTTCTAGCAAAATCTAAGGAAGAGCACAGTTGGTATTGCTAAGGTACAAGCAGGAAAATCCCAGCAAGAAAAAAGGGTTCATTTTTAATGTATCATAAAGAGATAAGTAAAGGGGATATGCTAAAAAAAGGAAGGATAGAATGTGGAGCTGACAGGCCCCAAGCCCCCAGTCACCCAACATCTTTGTCCCTCCTGTCTCTGGCCGAGGCCCTGAAACCCCTCTCTCCTCCTCTCTGTCCCCTACCTTACCACTCATCTCCATCTCTCTCCCTTCCCCTATCTCCCCCTACTCCTCTGTCCCCCAGTCCGCCCCTTCCACCATCCCAACCCCCACATTCCCTGCACTGCTCTAACCCCTCACCACCTTCCCCGTTGCTCCATATTTCCTAGCTCTGCACCAAAAAAATTATAAGAATCTGACAATATTATGAGCAGTTCATGTTAGGAATCCCTTATCCAGTTGAACTAGTTTTCCTTTCATCACACTCAGATCCATTGTTCAGGAAAGGGGATTTACATTAACCTTCCTGCTTATTCGAATCTTTCGTCTTCCCTCTGTTTGTTTAATGCTAGCTTCCTTTGACAATACTTCGAAAGTAAAATCTCAGTTGGCAGATGGATTTTAGGGCACTTTATCCCTCTTCAACCAGAAATTATGGTGTCGGGACAACATTTCCAAAAGGAGCCCCTGCAAAATGCAAGGAATATGCAAAAGACACATCCTCTGCAAACTGCTAAGGGTGGAACTCAAACTCTCAGGGGATGGATGCAGCTCAGGTTCAATGACCTCCGCATGTCACCTTGAACCTCATAGTTACTGTGAGAACAGATTGCATGGAAACCCGCTTGCTTCCTCAGAACCCTGAGCCAGAAGAAAACATAAAATCATCACTGATAAAGTTTGCAGATGACATAAAAATTTGGGGAAGGGGTAAATAATGAAGATGACAGGTCACTGATACCGAGCAATCTGGATTGCTAAGTAAGCTGGCTGCAAGCAACTAATATGTGTTTTAATACAGTTAAATGTAAATGAATACATCTAGGAACAAAGAATGTAGGCCATGCTTACAGGAGGGTGGACTCTATCCTGGAAAGCAGTGACTCTGAAAAAGATTTAAGGGATAATTAGCTGAACATGAGGTCCCAGTGGCCAAAGGGGCTAATTCAAAATAGGTGAATCTAGTGTAGGAGTAAAAAGCTTATTTTATCTCTGTATTTGTGCGACCACTGCTGAAATCCTGGGTCCAGGTCTGGTGCCCACAAGTCAAGACAGATGTTGATAAATTGGAGAAGGTTCAGAGAAGAGCCATGAGAATGAATAAAGGATTAGAAAACTTGCCTTACAATGATAGACTCAAAGAGCTACATCTATTTAGTTTAACAAAGAGAAGATTAAGGGGTGACGTTATTACAGTCTTAGTATCTACATGGGGAACTAATATGTAATAATGGGCTCTTCGATCAAGCAGAGAAAGGTCTAACATGATCCAATGGCTGAAAGTTGAAGCTAGACAAATTCAGACTGGAAATAAGGCATACATTTTTAACAGTGAGGGTAATTAACCATTGGAACAATTTACCGAGGGTCATCTGGATTCTCCATCCCTGGCAATTTTAAATCAAGGTTAGATGTTTTTCTAAAAGCTCTGCTCTAGGAATTGTTTGGAGGAAGTTCTTTGGCCTGTGCTCTACAGGAAATCAGATTCGATAATCACAATGGTCCCTGCTGGCCTTGGAATCTATCAGTCGAGTCTTGCTGCACATGTGCATGTCACTCTGAGGAATGTCAGTTTGGCATGTGCCGATCTGTAGCTATGAACTGTACCCTTAACTAGGTGACCATATTTCCCAAAGGGAAAACGGGATACTGCATGCCTGGGGCTAGCCCGACCCTTCCTCCCTCCCCCCCCGCCCCCGGCCGCGCAGCTGGCATTGCTGCTTGACTAGCCCTACCTCCCCTGTCACGAGGCTGGGGCTGGCGTCACTGCTCACTTGAGCCCTGCCTGCCCCCTGCCGGAGCCCTGACTCCCCCCCTGCATGAGGCTGGCATCACCACGCACTCCCCCCCCCCGCACGTTCCTCTGCACCCCACTTTTGTCAAAAATGTGGGCATTTATCCCATTTGCTCTTGCCAACTTGATCAGACAAATGCCCACTTTTGCCAAAAAAGTCGGGATGGCTGGGACAGGGCTTAAAAAAGGGGATTGCCCTGGCCAAAATGGGACGTACGGTCATCCTACCTTTAACAACTTGTTCTCTGTTACTTCCCTAAAGTGGCAGTGGGTGCTGTGTATTAGCTGAGATCAATCCCAAGTGACTGAGAGCAGTTTGGGGAGGACCAGAGGCATAGTGTGAGCCCAACAAGTTGAAAGATGTAGATGATTTTGTAAAATGCTAGTGTTTTTGTGGGGGAGGGGCTAGGGAATCCCTTGCTCAAATGGCCCCAAATTTGGATCACTAATCCTACTCTGCATCCCCATAAGGCACAGCAAATTTCAACACAACCAAAGTCGTCATGTGGATTTTAGAGCACTTAGAATAGTCCACCTTTAAACAGACGGTGATGCTCAACTTGAACTGGAGAGTTAGTGCCCCGTTATAATACAAGATTTTGAAAAGTGGGTGTCCAAAATGAGTCTCCTAAGTCGCTATTTAGGCACCTAAACAAATGGCCTGACTGACAGTTGCACTGAAGGCAATGTAACAGACTGGCAGCGTTTGCCTTAAGTGTCCCACCCTGTTAGCAGGGCCTGATCCTGCTGGGAAAGCGTAAAGTGGGTTCCACTGAAACACTGTGACACCTGCCTCCCTGGATAGAAGGGAGGTTGGAGTGGTTGTCTGAGAGAGAGGATTTGGGCTGAGTCTTAAGGGTAAAACTCTTGGAACAGCCAAGCCTGGGGAGAAGGTTGGAACTGAATGTTGGTTAGTCCAAGATTTCTTTGTTAATAGAACCAAACCTTTGGAAAGGGGTGAGTTTGGACTCCACCTAGCCTGTGGATTGTGCATAGGGAATATGCCTGCTCACAGGAATCACTCTTGGATCACCTGGATTAAATGTGGAATGTAAAGCCCGGATAGCAGGAAAAACCACATCCCGTGTGACTTTAGATGATGTTTTTCAAGGCGCTTTGGAGATGCCAGCTGATCAGCAATGTGGAGGACATTTACTGCAGTGGCAGTGAAGGAGGAGGAGAAGTCAGGGTAACTTCTTCTCCTGCCTTCTTCCCCTGTGATTTGCAGAAAGAGCTGGTGCCAGTTTCACACAGTGCCTGTCATTCAGAGTGGGGGGAGATGGGGGCTGAGCTGGGCTGCAGTGCGCTCAACTCAGCACCCTCCTTTCCTCGAACGGAAAAGGGAGAGATCTCCATTCCCCCTCTTTTATATGGGAAAGAAAACGGTAAATCAGGTAAACATCTTACATGAAACAAACTGTACCATCGAATCTCTCCGGATAGGAATTCCATGCTTGAATAATAAGAATATAGCAGTCAGAATATCCTACTGACCACCTGACCAGGATGGTGACAGTGACTGTGAAATGCTAAGGGAGGTTAAAGAGGCAACAAAAGCAGAAAGCGCAACGTTTAAGGGTGTTTTCAGCTATACTTGTATTGTCTGGGTACATGTCACCACAGGACATTATGCAGAGATAAAATTTCTAGACACCATCAGTGACTGCTTCTTGGAGCAGCTAGGCCTATCCCTCAAGGGGAGAGGCAATTCTTGATTTGGTTCTAAGTGGAGCACAGGATTTGGTCCAAGAGGTGAATAGAGCTAAATTGCTTGGTAATAGTGACCACGATGTAATTAAATGTAACATTCCTGTAGGGGGGATAATACTAAAAAAGCCCACCATGGTAAGATTTAACTTTAAAAAGGGGAACTGTATGAAAATGAGGATGCTTGTTAGAGGGAAGTTAAAAGCAGCTGTCATAAGGGTTAAATACCTGAAAGCAGCATGGCAACTATTTAAAAACACCATAATAGAGGCTCAGACTAAATATATACCCCAAATTAGAAAAGAAAGTAAGAGCACCAAAGGAATGCCGCCATGGATAGCCAGCAGATTAACAGAGGCCATTATAGGCAAAAGGCATCCTTTAAAATTGGGAAGTCAAATCCTAAGTGCACAAACTCTGGCAGATTAAGTGTAAAAGTATCATAAGACAGGCCAAGAAAGAATGTAAGAAGCAACTTGCTAAAGATGCACGAACTAACAGTAAGAATTTTTTTAAGTACTTCAGAAGCAGCAAGCCTGAGAAGCAGACAGTGGGGTCTACACTGCAATAAAAAACCCGCAGCATGAGGCTCAGGGCCTGAGTCAATAGACTTGGGCTGCGGGGCTGAAAATTGCAGTATAGATGTTCCGGCTCAGGCTGGAGCCCAAGCTCTGAGACCCTCTCCCCTGGTGGGGTCTCAGAGTCCAGCCTCCAGCCCGAGGTCAAATGTCTACACTTCAGTTCTTATCTCCACAGCCTGAGCCCTTTGAGCCTGCATCAGCTGACCCAGGCCAGCCATGACTATGCCGCAGGTCTTTTATTGCAGTGACCAAGCTGCTAAAGGAGCACTCAATGAAGATAAGGCCATTGCCCAAATAAATTTGTTAGTCTCTAAGGTGCCGCAAGGACTCCTCGTTGTTATTGCAGAGAAGCTAAATGATAAACACTAATAAGTCACCAGGTCCAATGGGTTTCAGAGTAGCAGCCGTGTTAGTCTGTATTCGCAAAAAGAAAAGGAGTACTTGTGGCACCTTAGAGACTAACCAATTTATTTGAGCATAAGCTTTCGTGAGCTACAGCTCACTTCATCGGATGCATACTGTGGAAAGTATAGAAGATCTTTTTATACACACAAAGCATGAAAAAATACCTCCCCCCACCCCACTCTCCTGCTGGTAATAGCTTATCTAAAGTGATCACTCTCCTTACAATGTGTATGATAATCAAGTTGGGCCATTTCCAGCACAAATCCAGGTTTTCACCCCCCCCCACACACAAACCCACTCTCCTGCTGGTAATAGCTTATCTAAAGTGACCACTCTCCTTACAATGTGTATGATAATCAAGGTGGGCCATTTCCAGCACAAATCCAGGGTTTAACAAGAACGTCTGGGGGGGGGAGGGTAGGAAAAAACAAGGGGAAATAGGTTACCTTGCATAATGACTTAGCCACTCCCAGTCTCTATTCAAGCCTAGGTTAATTGTATCCAATTTGCAAATGAATTCCAATTCAACAGTTTCTCGCTGGAGTCTGGATTTGAAGTTTTTTTGTTGTAATATCGCAACTTTCATGCCTGTAATCGCGTGACCAGAGAGATTGAAGTGTTCTCCGACTGGTTTATGAATGTTATAATTCTCAAGAGCATATATCTATATTGAGCATATATCTAATCTATTGAGCATATATCTAATCTATATATAATTCTCAAGAATTATAACATTCATAAACCAGTCGGAGAACACTTCAATCTCTCTGGTCACGCGATTACAGGCATGAAAGTTGCGATATTACAACAAAAAAACTTCAAATCCAGACTCCAGCGAGAAACTGTTGAATTGGAATTCATTTGCAAATTGGATACAATTAACCTAGGCTTGAATAGAGACTGGGAGTGGCTAAGTCATTATGCAAGGTAACCTATTTCCCCTTGTTTTTTCCTACCCTCCCCCCCCCCCAGACGTTCTTGTTAAACCCTGGATTTGTGCTGGAAATGGCCAACCTTGATTATCATACACATTGTAAGGAGAGTGGTCAGTTTAGATAAGCTATTACCAGCAGGAGAGTGGGTTTGTGTGTGGGGGGGGGGGGCGGGGTGAGAAAACCTGGATTTGTGCTGGAAATGGCCCAACTTGATTATCATACACATTGTAAGGAGAGTGATCACTTTAGATAAGCTATTACCAGCAGGAGAGTGGGGTGGGGGGAGGTATTTTTTCATGCTTTGTGTGTATAAAAAGATCTTCTACACTTTCCACAGTATGCATCCGATGAAGTGAACTGTAGCTCACGAAAGCTTATGCTCAAATAAATTGGTTAGTCTCTAAGGTGCCACAAGTCCTCCTTTTCTTTTTGCAGGTCCAGATGGTATCACCCAAGAGTTCTGAAGGAACTCAAATATGAAATGGCAGAACTACTAACTGTGGTATGTGCCTTGGCATGTAGGAGAATGGCCAGGCGTATCTGTGATCTAGCAGAGGTGGAAGGTTAGGAACATTGGTGTGCACTGTCGGGGGAGTCAAAGCGTCGACCATTCATAGGATACCTGACATTAGATATATGCTCAATATGAAGGCAGTGTAGACTGAAGGAAGGAGCACTGGTTTGGGAGCCAGGCATTCCTGTGTTGTATTCCTGGCTCTGCCACTGACTCTCTGTGTGGCCTTTGGCAAGTTATGCCACCTTTCTGTCTGTTTCTCCATCTGTAAAAGGGGGGTGATGATACTTGCCAGGGGTGCTGTGAGGATTAATTAGTGTCTTTACATGAAATAAAGCCCTATATAAATGCCAGGTCTTAGTATGCCTATGAAATGGAGTGAAGTCAGGGTAAGGCTAGTGGCCGAGCATGCGTATGCCCTGATGTTGGCCTTCAAAGCCTAGCAGTGTTTTGATGATGGAAGTCTTTGAGGTGTTGACAGGGCTTTGATGGGGTATGGTCATACAAATAATAAAGATAATAATGGCGGTTCACTTAGGATGTGTGGATGCAGGACTTTGAAACAGCAAAATATGAAAGCTCAGTGCCCCTGGCTTTGAGTTCTCCACACATGGGGAGAACCCTCTGACTCCCTAGCATGGGTATAAACAGCAGTGTAGACAGTGAGGCACTGCTTAGGTGAGTAGAGTACAGACACAGTGAAAGACTCCGGCAGGGGAAGGCAGTGGGGAAAGGCTCCGACTCCCCCTGCCGGAGCCTTTCCCTGCTGCCACCCTCTGCCAGAGCCTTTCGCTGCTGGATGTAGCTGCACACCACAGTATGGGTGCAGCCTGCTTTTCACTGCCATGTGTGGCTACACATACCCCACATGCTGCTACCAGAGATGTGCAGTGTAGACATACCTCGAGGTATTTCAGTGTAACCCTGGAATGCCTGGGAGGGACCTGGAGGCAGACCTGAACTGCAGGGTTTGGACTTCCCCAGAGTTCAGAGGAGGAAGGTGTTTGGATTTGTGCCCATCACTGGAATTCCCATTAGGACACAGAGACAAAGAGGGGCACATCCCTCCTCAGGCTACCCAGGGTTGAATGTTGTGCAGGGCTCTATCAGTGTTCGTCAATGCATAGTAGACCCAGGAGTGACGGAAGGTCCCTAAACGTGGGGGGCCACCAGTGTCCGAACTGTGGCCCCGCCCCCCCCGTGCCACCCCTCCCCCCTGAGGCCCTGCTCCCTCAGCGCCCCTCCCCCACTAGCTCCCGGCCTGTGCCGCCCATTCCCCCAACACCCCACCCTCATGCTACCCCTTTTCCCCGAGACCCAGCTCCTGTGCCGCCTCTTCCCCCCAGACCCTACCCTCTTCCCCATTGCTCACCCTTGTGGCCAGTAAAAAGTGGGAGGGAATAGCCTCCCGCTTTTAAAAGTATGTGGGGGGGGGCATGGCCCTCTGGCCCCCCCCGTTCCGATGCCACTGGTAGCACCACACTGGCAAGATGGAATTTTCCACTGTGCTAAGCCAGCAAGGAGCCTAATTCTCAGGCGAAGGGCAACAAAAATGATCAGGGGTCTGGAACACATGACTTATGAGGAGAGGCTGAGGGAACTGGGATTGTTTAGTCTGCAGAAGAGAAGAATGAGGGGGGATTTGATAGCTGCTTTCAACTACCTGAGAGGTGGTTCCAGAGAGGATGGTTCTAGACTATTCTCAGTGGTAGAAGAGGACAGGACAAGGAGTAATGGTCTCAAGTTGCAGTGGGGGAGGTTTAGGTTGGATATTAGGAAAAACTTTTTCACTAAGAGGGTGGTGAAACACTGGAATGCGTTACCTAGGGAGGTGGTAGAATCTCCTTCCTTGGAAGTTTTTAAGGTCAGGCTTGACAAAGCCTTGGCTGGGATGATTTAATTGGGGATTGGTCCTGCTTTGAGCAGGGGGTTGGACTAGATGACCTCCTGAGGTCCCTTCCAACCCTGATATTCTATGATTCTATGATTCATTGACTTTCATAGGCAAGTGGACACAAAGCTGCTTTGGGTGCCTTTGAAAATCTCCCCCACGGTGTGACTGATTCCGTTAGCTATGTGCTGTATGATACTGTTGATCTGCATACAACTTAAAGTCGAGTTCCCAGAGATTTATTGAAACCCTCTGAACTTTGCTTGTCCATGTGAGACCCTGAAACCCCTTAGTCCAGAGGTCCAACAGGAGAGGCGGGCTCTTTGCTAATTTTCAGGGAACCACGGCACAGGAAGTAATTTCCCTTTCTTTCAACATGTTGGTTGTAAAATTTCTCCTCATTGTTTTACTCTTTGGCAGAGTGATGATGTAACCAAGGTGACCAAGGCAGCTAAAATAGTGGAGCGGATGGTCAATCAGAATACCTTTGATGACATTGCACAAGGTACGGGACTTTCATTCACACTCAGATGTCAGTTCTGCGGAAGAGACCGGCACACCGTTGTGATGAGGGTGGTGAAAGCTCCTTTGAGAATGCAGGCTGTGGGTTTTCAAAGCAGCCTAGGAAAGTTCTATTCAGTGGTATTTGAGTGCCTAACACTCTGACTCCATGGGAAAGCCCAGCCGTAATCAATTACAATTGACCAGTCTGTGCATCAAGTCCTTGATCAGTACCATGTTGCTGATCACTTCCTTAGAGAAGTCAGAGGCTACTCACCGTTATCAACTCTGTGGCCACACCTGACATAATGACTCCCATGGAATCATCACCTGTGCATGGAGAGGAAGAGGATTGGTGAGATATGTAACTGAGAAGAATCCCTGTTTGCTCTTCAGGATGGCTGTGCAATGTGGATCCTTTCCAGGGTCACCATGACAAAGTGCAATAGTTCATGGAATGTTACTTCAAGCCATGTCAGTCCATGTAACAGAGAAATCTGCATGAAAGGCCACCTCTGATAGGCTGCCCTTTTGCCCTAAGTGACCACTTTAAGTGGCCCAAAGGTTGCCAATACTGTACCGTTTTGGTCGCTCCTTATTTAAAATCCACAAGCTAGATTCAGCCCAAGATGAGACAGACCCCCTTCAGCTGACAGAAGCCAGGACACAGCCCTCCCAGTAATGGAAAATCTGCGTCGGGGAGTATGAGGGCAGCATAAGACACCCACAGTATTACTTCCACAGGCGTGGGCACAGCCAGCCCACATAGTCCCCAGCATAGCACTGCCCTGGGAAGGTTTATGGCCAGGACACGTGGAGAATTTACTGGTTCTATATATACCCCATGTAGCCTCTCCTTTGGAGCCCTGAGGTCAATTTAAAGCTTCCCCTCCCTAGCAGAGACCCCAAGTGAGGGCATTTTATTCTAATGCCTAATGGTTAGGCAGGGAGATGTGAGTCCGGACTCCTGGGTTTTATTTCTAGCTCTGCCGGTGAACAATTTGGTGACCTTGGGCAAATTGCTTACCTGTCCAGAGCCTCAATTCCACCATCAGGAAAGTGAGGCTAATCATATTTCTCTGCCTCCCAGGGATACTGTGAGGACAGATTTATTAGTGAGAGTTTGTAAAAGGCTCTGTGATCCTCAGTGCGAAAGCACCTCAGAAGTGCCAAGGATTATTATGTATTCGTACCGCAAGTAAAACATTGCAATATGCAGGTGTTACATCTTCATAACCCTAGAAAGATTACAACAGGGAATCTGGGGAAGCATTTTCTGGTGGAGTTAAATTTTGTCTTGATTCAAAGAGGAGACCTGCTGCTAACAGGAGGGTGATATCGATATAGTGGGCCAGATTCTCAGCTGGTGTAACTCACCAGAGCTTCATTGACTTCTATGGAGGCACAGCTGAGGATCCCGCCCATTGCCTTGCTGATCACTGTAGGCTCTCCTACATGTCCCTGTGGCGTGGGGAGTTCTGTGCATGTAGGTATTGGGAGAGCACTCCACAATTTACTGTTGCTGTCTACCCACCTCCAAAGTGACCTGCATATAGTAATGATACCTAGCTTTTATACAGTGCTTGTTATCAGCAGATCTCAAAGTGCTTTTACAAAGGAGGTCAGTATAATTATCCTCATTTTACAGATGGGTAAACTGAGGCACAGAGGTGCAATGACTTGCCCAAGGTCAGCCAATGGTAGAGCCAGGAGCAGAACCCAGGGCTCCCGAGTCCCAGGTTGACACTAACCAGGGGGCATGCACGGTGCTTCACAAGATGCAGGAAGGCAAGATCACAGCCCAAAGATGCTTGCTATGTAAGGGCCCAGTTCTGTGTGTTCAGTGGGAGATGAGAATACTTAGCAGCTCACAGAATTGGGCCCTAAGTTAGACAGAGTCAGCACAGTGTTTAAGGACCAGGCTGAGGAAGGCAGCAGAGTGCCAGAATAGAGGTGGAAAGCTAGGTGAAAGAACTGAGGTGTTTGGTACTGTGGTCATGGGCCTGTATAAAAGAAGGTGGCAGAGAGAGGCTCCAGACATAAATGTGCCATGAAAAAAGGCACAAAGTCCCAACAGAGAGTACGGGATCTTTAAGGAGCGAGAAGTGGGCCGAGTGCAGGCCGCAGAAGAAGGATGTCAGATCAGAGAAATGAGATGTAGGCAGGAGCAGATCTGGGAACTTGCAGAAAGGAAACAGCCCAGCCAAGTCTATTCATTTATAGGGCACGCGCTGCTCCAAGCAGGCTGGGACTTAGGCAGCCATTCAGCAGGCACTGGGTTGTTTGACCCGCACTGGAATATGTCCCATGCTTTGCGTCGAGTTCCCTGAACAGGTGAGTTTCCTTTCATGGTGCAGGCACTGACAGTCTGAGCTGCCTGTACAAAGCAGCTGTACAAGCCCATCCACTATGCCTACTTACAACAGGGAACAGAGGCCACTGGGACAGATTCCACACCTTGTCCATTCTAACAGTGCCCCTCTCTCTTCCCACTCAAATCACTCCTCAAACCGCCCATCTGTAGGGTGACACTCACAAGAATGGTGTTGGCGGATGTGGGATGGCGTTAATAGAACTTGCATTATCAGGACATGGCTGATCAGCACCTGCGCACCTTATTTGGTGGTGGTTCTCCTTTTCCACAAATAAATAACAAAATATTAGTCTGTGTCGCCAAATTCCCGATGAGATCATCGATGGCTCTACAGTTTCCAAAAGAAAATGAGCCAGTGTGACCCAGGGCCTGAGCCACTGTACTTGCAACTTAGGAGACCAGGCTCTATTCCCAGCTCTGCCACTGACCTGCTATGGGACCTTGAGCAAACCATTTCCCCTCCCACCCTTTATTAGGGTTGCCAACTTTCTAATCACACAAAACTGAACAGCCTTGCCCTGCCTCTTCCCCATGGCCCCGCCCCTACCCCACCCCTTATCTGAGGCCTCGCCCACACTCACTCCATCCTTCCTCCCTCCATCGTTTGCTCTCCCCCACCCTCACTTACGTTCACCGGGCTGGGGCAGGGGGTTGGGGTGTGGGGTGTATGTCTGTAGAGTGCGGGCTCTGAGAGGGAGTTTGGGTGTGGCAGGGGGCTCAGGGTTGGGGCAGGGGGTTGGGATGCAGGAGGGGGTGCAGGCTTTGGGAGGGAGTTAGGGTGTGGGAGGAGGTTCCGACCTGGGGCAGGGCGTTCAGAGTTTACCTCAGGTGGCTCCCGACAGTGGCCAGCATGTCTGGCTCCTAGCTGGAGGGGGCAGGGGGCTCTGTGCGCTGCCTGCACCCGCAGACACCACGCCCGCGGCTCCCATTGGCCGGGAATTGCAGCCAATGGGAGCTGTGGAGCTGGCAGTCAGGGCGGGGGCAGTGTGCAGAGTCCCCGTGGCCACCCCTGTGCCTAGGAGCTGGACATACTGGCTGCTTCCAGGAGCCACATAGAGCTAGGGCAGGCAGGGAGCCTGCATTAGCCCTACTGCACCGCTGACCGCACTTTTAGCGGCTTGGTCAGCAGTGCTGACCAGAGCCCCCAGGATCCCTTTTCGACCGGGCAGGGACCATCTCTTGCTCTGTGTGCGTATAGCGTCTAGCACTGTGTGGCCCTGACCTCACTTAGGGACTCTAGGCACGACGGGGATACAAATAATAAATCTCGGGCATGAGCAGTGCCTTTGGCACAAGCTCTGAACATGGCGGTGCCTACCCTTTAGCTAGGGGAGAGGAATGATCTTATACTCCACCCGCAGGCACTGGTTACAGGCAGACCCCTTTTGAATGCGCTGGTATTCGTTTCCTCTCCTTTTAGATTTTAAATATTTTGAGGATCCCGCGGATGAATACAGAGACCAGGAGGGGACTCTCCTTCCACTGTGGAAGTTTCAGTATGACAAAGCCAAGAGGCTTGCAGTTACTGCCATCTGCTGGTGAGTTTATTTGTTGCAGATTTTATCTCCTAAATCCCTGGGCAAGAATGGAATGAAATGACATGCGATCTTGCAAGCCAGCGTCCCTGTGAATTGTCATAACGTGGAAGTGTAGCTCCGTTATTATGGCAAGAAGCCCAACATTTTGTATAAAAACATTCTGAATGCTTTCTGTGGGAACACTGTTTGTTTGGAATAATTCAATTCAACGATTATTCGTTGGTGGTAGATAACCATGCCAGGTGCTTATGGGCAGCTGGCACCTGCTGTGGTACTGAATGTGCCAGACACATGCTCGGATTCCATTGCCCTTCAGTGGAAGATGAGTACACTGCTGACTTAGTGTGGAGCACCAGGGCAAAGAGGTTAAATAAATGGAACAAATAAGAGTCCCTTCCCCTGAGAATCATAAAACCAGATTGGACAGATCTCTGGAGAATGTACAGGAAGAGTCAGTCCTGCACTGGCCTAGGGAGAGGTAGGAAAAGAACTATATGAAGGCAGAGGCTTTGGTCTGTGCACAGAAAAAAAAGAGCAGGATGAAGTGCCGATGCAATTGCATGTTCCAGTTAGGTAACTGCATGTGCAAAAGGATAAGTGAGACACTTAGGATATGTCTACACTGCAGTTAAAAACCCACAGTTGGCCTGTGCAGATGACTTGGGTTTGCAGAACTCAGGCTAAGGAGCTGTTCAATCGCAGTGTAGACAGTCAGGCTCGGGCTGGAGCCCAGACTCTAGGACCCTGCAAGGTGGGAGGGTCCCAGAGCTCAGGCTGCAGCCTGAGCCTAAACATCTACTCTGCAGTTAAACAGCCCCTTAGCCTGAGCGCTCCCCCTCCCCAACGCCCCGAGCCTGAGTCAGTGGGCATGTGCCTAATTGCAGGATAGACCAACCCTCTGTCTCTGTTCCAGGCCAGCACTTTTAAGCAGATATTGTACATTAAGCATGTATTTTAAGCACGGTCCTGAGTAGAGATGCTTTCCTGAATCGGAGCCCTAAGTAGCTATTTGTATAGGTAATGGTTGTAGTTGTACATCGCAGAGGGCCTGACCCAATCTAGCATTGGGCCCTGTTGCTGTCTCAGTTTACCTTCTTCCTTGTCAGTCCAAAACATCACCACTGATAGTTTCAGATCTTTCCCTTTCTGGGGTCTCATTTATTGACATACAATAATATTCAGCTTCTCTTCCCCAGGCCTAATTCATCTTTTTAATTGATAACAGGTGTCAGCCTACACATAGCCTCCCTCTGTGCTCAAAAGTCTTTAGAATCCTTTACCAGGGCTTCACCTTCAGTAAATACTAAGTAAGAGAGAACAATAGACTTGTAAGATATGTCCCAGGTATGGATTTGTGTTTTTCAAATCTTTTGTAGTGACAGTGGATCTAATGGTTAGAGCAGGGAAGTCTGGATCCTGGGTTTTATTCCTAAAGAGTGCAAATTATCATTTACTGTCATTATTATGAGTCAAAATGGAGAGATAAAGAAAGAAGCATTAAAAGGCAACTAATACTAAAAGGATAAGAAAACGTGATTTAACTGTATATAAAATTAACCTGTGGAATTCACTGCCACATGACATAATTGAGGCAAATAGCTTAGTAAATTGCAAAGAAGGATTAGTTATTAAAGCTTTCTATATCAAAAAGTATAGTATTGGCAGGTCAGTCCTCATGCTTCAGGGAATAAACTGATCACTAACTGGGACAGGAAGGAACTTCCCTCTCTGGTCTGTGTGTATGATCTTTGTGGACTTGAAGAAGGCATATGATCGTGTTCCAAGAGAATTTGTTTGGTGGAGTTTGTGACAGAGAGGTGTGCTGGAAGGATAGGTCTATCTTATGCAGGTATATATCATGGAATGTCTACTGTAGTTAAAACCAAATGGGGCTACAGCAGAGGATTTCTAGTAAACATTGCCTTGCACCCGGGGTCAGCATTGAGCTCTTTTTTGTTTGCAGCTGGCTTGGATGTGATTAGGGAGAATATACGAAGGGAGCTGCCTTGGAATATGCTGCTCCGTGATGCCATAGTGATATGTGCAAAGATTATGAGACCCTGCAAGCCAACTCTGAAGAGTGGCAAGACAGTTTTGCGCACCTGGGACTCAAGAGTGAATGTTGGTAAGCCTGAGGCTTTGATAACTGAAGGAGCAGGACCCACTATAAAGGATATTACAGGCAGAGAGCTTAGAATGGTGAAAAAATGTAAATACCTAGGCTCAGTGGTTGGTGACAATGGTGCCCTTCTGAGTGATGCCTGACAGCATACCAAAGCTGCTTGGTGCAAATGGTGGGAGCTGATCTCAGTTTTCTATGATTAAAAAGGTGCCAATAAAGTTAAAAGGGAGAATGTATCAAACTGTAATTTGACCCATCCTAATGTACAGAACAGAGACTTGGCCAGCCACGAGACGAGAAACCAGTGTGCTCTCCACCATGGAAATGAAGATATTGAACTGGTCAAATGGTTGGACACTCTGTGACAGGAAACAAAATGAGGTTGTGTGGAGCGTAATGCGGGTTGCCCCAATTGGAGACAAGTTGATGGAGGCTAGGCTACATGGCCAGGGGCAAGTCCAGCAGAGATATGAGAGCTATTTTGGAAGGATGGCTCTTGCAATGATCGTGGATGGAAAACAAGCAAGGGGGAGGCCAAAGACTCGGTACATGGACCAGATATCAACGGTCCGCACACAGACCAATTTGCATGACAGCCTGGCATACAATCATGAGTTTTGGAAGAAGGCTGTAAAAGTCACTGAGCCCGAATAGGCAAGTGGCAAAGAAGACAAAATCTGTGTGAATGATCTTACGTTATGGAACTTATGTGCCTTCCTCTGAATCACCCATCATTGGCCAATGCCGGACAAGATAAGTGAGTGGGTGGACCCTTGTTCTGATATGGTTTGGCAGTTCCTATGCTCCTGTATCCACAATGGTGGAAACTGAGACTTCTTCTCTCTTCCTCTAAGATATAGGGTTTTTTAAAAAGTATATTTTCAGTGACTGTGAAATGTACAAGGCAGGGAGCCCTGGAGACTGAAATCTTATTGTTGTCATCTTTGACGTAGCCCTTCCTTATCCACTCCATGTGTTGCCATCATCCTCTGTTGTCTGAGTCCACGCATAGGTCTTGATCCTGTGAAAAATTAGGCACATGCAAAGCTTTAGTCACATGCGTAAGTGTTTGCAGGATCAAGCCATAGACTGTCGGCTCTTTTGGGCGGTAATCTGGCTTTATTCTGTGAAGCCCATGCACATCTGTTGAGTTAGATAATTAATAATTCATACTCTGTTACATTTACTTTCTTGTTACAGGAATCCGAAGTACAAGGATCTGTTTGCAGTGGGACATGGCTCTTGTAAGTTACAAATTAAACAATATAATTCAGCGACCTAAAAGGGACATTTCCAGGTTAAATAAGAAGATATAATTTAAAAATATTGCACTACTATAGATGTGTTTACCACGATTGCCCACACCATCATGATGGTTAGAAATCTGGAATGCTGGCCCCAATTTTCTCATTCCTGTGTTACTAGCCTCACTTTAGATCATAAAAAGAAAAGGAGTACTTGTGGCACCTTAGAGACTAACAAAGAATACAGACTAACACAGCTGCTAGTCTGAAACCTGACTTTAGATCATGCAAATCTAATTTTTTTTTAAAAATCAAACAAGTTCAAGCCATTTTGCTGCTCTTTTATTGTTTGCATTTCATTCAATTTGTACAACAAAAGTAGGCTGGTCAGTTTCCCTTTTGTTTTAGCAGACTTTTTAGTCAGTTTCACAAATTGGTTTTCATGCACTAGCACACTCATGCCCCAGTCTGCACTGTTCGTGTTGCAAACACCCTAGAGAATGCCAGAAACCAAACAGAAGTCTGTTTTAATTGAAATGGCTGCGGTGCAGTTGTTATCTACAATAGGGTAGCAGCTTAAAACAAAGCTATTGTGAACAAATGTTGCCCTCTAAACAGTTCCCTGAGGGTGCCATGCTGTTATCTTTGAATAACCCCACTATCTGTATCAGTAGCCTTGCATGATGATTAGGTTTTCCTCCTTCATGTTAACTCTCTGTCATTGAAAAAGAAACAACCCCCTCTCTGCTGTGTTTTGAAATTCTATTGACTTGTACTCTGCTTCTCTCGGGTAGTAAATAGGCGGACAGGGGGCCAAATCCAGATCGCCAGATGCTTTTGAATGGACCCCAAAATCTTTTTATTTACTTATTATTATTATCATCATCATTATTTATTATTATTTTCTCTGGAATCTAGACCATAACTAGACCTTGCCCAAGAAATTTGGGTCTTGCCAAAAAATAATTGACTGCCCTGTCTGGGCTGGGTGATGCTGCTGCTGAAGAGTCTCTATAGAAATATCCTCTTCCACCCTGCCACCCACCCACTCCTCCAGCTTGAACTTGAATTCTTACTATAGCAAACAGCTCTTTCATTCTGCATGGAATTCTCACAGGCCAGGGTCAGGTCTTTCCATAGAAATACTGGCCAAAAGGAGTTCCTGGGTGTAGCAGGAGCCCTACACTAGTTTTCCTGGGATCATTCTGTGAGGCATGAATCTGTGACTCACGAGACACCTGATTCTGGGAAATGGCTCTGGGAGGTTCCTCTAATGCAGAATGGTCAGCAGTGTAACCCAGAACCCTGCAAGTGCTGGCTTTGAAGTCCTCTGTGGGTCTGCTTCTTTCCCTTGCAGCATGGTTTCAGTATAGCCATGGTGCCACAGCTCCTGCCCTGGCTTGTCAGGGAGGGATAGCTCAGTGGTTTGAGCATTGGCCTGCTAAACCCAGGGTTGTGAGTTCAATCCTTGAGGGGGCCATTTAGAGATCTGGGGCCAAAATTGGGGATTGGTCCTGCTTTCAGCAGGGGGTTGGACAAGATGATCTCCTGAGGTCCCTTCCAACCCTGATATTCTATGATTCTAAGAGAAGAGTGGTGCCCACAGCAGGAGGGGAAGTCAGAAGATCCAGTGCATTTCCGAACTAGTTGTTTTTGTTTTTCCAGAGAGCTGGGGGGAGGGTGTGCCAGACAACACAAGAATGTCCCTCTAGCCCCACTCCTGGCATCCCTCCTGCCCTTGGTCTGCTCCTTCCCTATCCACTGATCTCTGACTCTGCAGAGGGGCTGGGATAAGGAGAACAAAGCCCATCCCCTCACTGCAGGAAGAGGGAAGTTTGCATCATGGGACCCTTCACACTGATACTGTGGATGAGGTGATCTGGTTCAGTTTGTATCCTGCTGGAGCTGCCAAAAGATTCCTCCCATCTCCTCTCGATCTAGATATTTTTTCTCTCCTTTCTCACTATTTTTATTTATATATTTGTTTGTTTTTAAATTTAAAAAGCTGATTGTACAGTAGGGCATTACCAGCTCTCCATTCGGCTTTGGAAACAAACAAACAAAAAATTAAACTAAAAGTGGCAGCTGCTACTGAAGTTAAACACTATCTGGAAATTACAGATGGCAGGGATAGTAATTGCAGGTTTTGGAAAGTGAAACAGAATTCACAGGTGTAGTGACCTAGCTACAAATACCACGTCTGTGACTGCCTGCCACTTCATTTGCTAAATACGGCCTTGTAAATTTAAGCCGTATCTGTAAATGTTGACAGTGTAATTCAGGCTGATGAAGTTAGAATCCATTGTGAACATTCTTTGCTGATGAAACAGGGTTTGTTTCAGTTGGACAGACACAAATCAGTTAAGAATCATATTGTGACGCTCTGTACCTTCGGGGAACACCCCCATTTTCATCTTTATAAAATGATTGTGTGATATCCAATGCAAGGTTTGTCATGTTGGGTGTCTTCGGAAGGCTCATGATGCACTGAGCATGGTTGTTATAGTGAAGTTATAATAATTGTTACAGTAATGTTATAGGCTATAACTTCATGTATATAATTATGAGGCTGAAAATGTATCCTCGTGGCTTAAAGCAAGCCCATGCAAAAATTCTCCAAGAACAGAGAGGCAGTTCACACCTCGTCAGGGCACGGATGGGACAAACCCAGCCCAGCCTCACAGGAACAAAAGACGCTGGCCTAGGTGGCAACAAAAGAATCTGTTAGGCTCTCGAGTGAGACACCCCCTTCCTTTGGGCAGTCTGGGACTGTGATGAGGTAATGCTCACCTGACTCTGAAGGGTGGGGGGCAAAGCCAAGAGGGAAGAAAGGACATGTTAAAAGGGAGAGATGTTTGCCATGCTCTTCCTCTCTCTTCCACCTCCATCTTCAGACACCACACCAAACGACTGAAGCGCTGATCAAAGGGGAGAGCCTGGCAAAAAGCAACCAGCCAGCCTGTGGTGAGAAGCATCTAAGTTTGTAAGATCAGCTTAGAATGCGTTTTGCTTTTATTTCATTTCGCCAAATCTGACTTGTTAGGGTTTGACTTATAATCACTTAAAATTTATCTTTATAGTTAATAAATCTGTTTGTTTATTCTACCTGAAGCAGTGCGTTTGGTTTGAAGCCTGTCAGAGACTCTCCTTGGGATAATGAGCCTGGTACATATCAATTTCTTTGTTAAATTGAGGAACTCATATAAGTTTGCAGCGTCCAGTGGGCATAACTGGACACTGCAAGACGGAGGTTCCTAGAGTTGTGTCTGGGACGGCAGATATTGGCTAGTGTCATTTGGTTGCAAGTAGCTGGGAGCATTGCATTCCAAAACCTGTGCGTGAACAGTGGGGTTCTCACAGCAGAGCAGGGTAAGGCTGGCTCCCAGAGTCAAGGATTGGAGAGACCTAGCAGATCACCGGTCCAGATAACACCAGAGGGGAATGTCACACATATATTAAATTTAAGGCTCCCTTATCTTATTAATACTACATTGGATTAATAAAACTGAAAGAATCTGACAGTCTGATTTACTTTATGCTACTTCTTCTCTTAGTTTTAATCCTGTACTTCCCACAGGTCTGACAACAGACCAGTCAGTTTCTCTGAATTTCACATTCTGTTTCTCCTGTGCTAGCAGGGCAGTGCCAACACAGCAGGGGAATATTTTTCCTTTAAAAAGAAGCTCTGTCTATTAAAAGCCATGGAAATGATCCTCTTGCCGTTGGTTTGCGCAGAAGCCCAAAGAGACCTGACAAGATCTCTTTAATTCAGCAAGTACCAGCTCACATGTTAAAGGTCAGATGGGGACCAGCCTTTGCAAAAAGGTGGGTGGGTAGGAGTGGATAAAGAGACTGCTCCCCTTGCACGACCAGCACAAGAGCCTGTCATGATCATAGTCCCTGTGCTCAGAGGAGTGCAGGGACTCACAGCTACCAAGGTACGCTCCCAGCCATAGGCGCCGCCTTTCTAATGTGCTGGGGGTACTTTCCCTGGCTCCACCCCATGCCCTGCCCCCACTCCACCCCTTCCCTCAAGGCAGATCACTTATACGGAGGACAGATCACTGATAGAGAGCGTTAGGGATTGCTTGGTAAGCTGGCCATGAGCCGACAATGTGCATTTGGATATGGACAAGTGTAAAAGTATACATCTAGGAACAAAGTATGTTGGCTATGCTTTTAGGAGACGGAACCCTGACATGGGAAGAAGTAATTCTCAAAAAGGATTTAGTGGTCAGAAGGGACAAGCAAGTGAACCTGAGCTCCCAGAGCGATCCTGTGGCAAAAAGGGCTATTGTGATACTTGGATGTATAAACAGGAATGTTGAGTAGGAGTAGAGAGATTTACCTCTTTATTTGGCACTGGTGCAACTGCTGCTGGAATACTGTGTCCAGTTCTGGTGCCCACACTTCAAGAAGAGCATTGAAAATTGGAGAGGGTTCAGAGAAGAGCCACAAGAATGAATAAAGGATTAGGAAACATCTCTTACAGTGTGAGACTCATGGAGCTTAAACTATTCAGTTTATTGCAGAGAAGGTTAATGGGTGACTTGATCATAGTGTCTAAGTACTCACATGGGAAACAGAAATTTAATAGCATAATAGAAATGTAGGGCTGGAAGGGACCTTGAGAGGTCATCTAGTCCAGCCTCTGTGCTGAGACAGGATCAAGTATATCTAGACCATCCATGAAGATGTTTTGTCTAACTTGTTCTAAAGATGATGGGAATTCCACAACCTCCCTTGGAAGCGTATTCGAGAGCTTAACTACCCTTAGAGTTAAATAGTTTTTCCTAATATCTAACCTAATTCTCCCTTTTTGCAGATTAAGCCCATTACTTGCCCTGCCTTCAGAGGATACATACAACAATGGAACTCTGACCTCTTTTATAACATCCCTTAACATATTTGAAGAGTGTTATCAGGTCCCCCTTCAGTCTTCTTTTCTCAAGACTAAACACGACCAGTTTTTTTTAAACCTTTCCTCAGAGGTCCGGTTTTCTAAATCTTTGATCATTTGTGTTGCTCTCCTCTGGACTCTGTTCAGTTTATCCACATCTTTCTTAAAGTGCGGCACCCAGAACTGGACACAGTGCTCCAGCTGAGGCCTCACCATTGCCAAATAGAGAGGAATAATTACCTCCCATGTGTAACTGCATCACATTGTTGACTCATTTTCAGTTTGTGATCCACTCTAACCCCCAGATCCTCTATTCCCCATCTTGTAGTTGTGCATTTGATTTTTTCTTCCTAAGTGTAGTTCTTTACACTTGTCTTTATTAAATTTCATCTTGTTGATTTCAGTCCAGTTCTTCAATTTGTCAAGGTAGTTTGAATTCTAATTCTGTCCTCCAAAGTGCTTTCAGCCCCTCCCAGCTAGGGCATCATTCAAATTTTATAAGCATACACTCCACTCCATTATACAAGCAATTAATGAAACTGGACCTAGAATAGACCCCTGTGGGACCTCACTAGATACGCCCTCCCAGTTTTCCAGAAAACCCTTGATAACTACCCTTTGAGTATGGTCTTTCAACCAGTTGTGCACCCACATTATAGTAAATTCATCGAGATCACATTTCCCTTGTTCGCTTATGAGAATGTCATGTGGGTCTATGTCAAAAGCCTTGCAACAATCAAGATATATCACATCTGCAGCTTCCCCCCCTCAGTGAAGCCAGTAACCCTGTATGATAATAGAGTGCTCTACATTCTAACAAAGGTAACACAAGATCCAGTTGCTGGACATGGAATCTAGGCAAATTCAGACTAAAAATAAGGTGCAAATTTTTAACAGTGAGGGCAGTTAACCATTGCAGCAACTTACCAAGGGTTGTAATGGATTCTTCATCTCTGGAATTTCTTAAATCAAGATCAAATGTTTTTCTAAAAGATCTGGTATAGTTTAACCTCAGTGACTGACGTAGGAATTAATACAGGGAAATCCTATGGTTTGTGTTATACAGAAGCTCAGATTAGATCATCACAATGGTCCCTTCTGGCCTTAAAAGTCTATGAATTAATTTCTCTCATGCAGCTTTCAGAACCTTGTTGGGAAGAATGCTGATGGGAACCTCTGTCCTGACCATCTCAGGTGGAAGGATGGGCAAGGTGGCACCTTCCAGGGGGAGAAATGTAGGGGATTTTGCAAGATGTGTCTCTTCCTTCCCCAAGTTAATTCATGCAGTTGGAGGATCTTATGGGTAGAGCTGAGCAAACAATTTTGCATGCATTGTTGTAGCTGTGTTGGTTCCAGCGTATTAAAGAGACAAGTGGGTGAGGTAATATCTTTTATTGGACCAACTTGTTTTGGTGAGAGAGGCAAGCTTTTGAGCTTGCACAGAGCTCTTCTTCAGATCTGGAAAATGTACTCAGGGCTTGTCTACCCTTAAAACTCTGCAGCGGCACAGATGCACCAGCACTTCAATGAGGATGCTACCTACACTGATCGGAGAGCCTCTCCCACTGGCGCAAGAATTCCATCTTCCCAAGAGCCAGTAGTCAGGTCGATGGGAGTGTTTTTCCAGTGACCTAGTGCTGTCTACATTGGGGGTTAGGTCTGTTTAAATGCGTCGCTCAAGGGGATGGATTTTTCATATCCCCGAGTGATGCAGTTGTACCAACTTAATTTCCTGGTGTAGAGCAGTCGTCAGAGTGTCACAGCTAAACACAAGGTGGAACAGATTTAACAAATATTTCAAGGGACCAGTCCAGGTGAAGTGGCCAGTCTGATCAGAGTTCACCTTGACTGATCCCTTGAAATGTGTGGTAACTACTTAAGCTAAACAATCTGTTCCACCGTGTATTTAGCTGTGACGCTCTGAGTACATTTCCCAGACCTGAAGAAGAGCTTTGTGTAAGCCCAAAAGTTTGTCTCTCTCACAAATAATTTTAAGCAAATAATTTATTTATTTCCTCTAGCTTCTTTATGGCTGGTGGGTGCCCACTCTAGTGGAAGAAGCCTGGAGACTCACTCGCAGCGCCTGTAGATCCACTGATTTCAATGGGAGTTAAGTGCCTACCAGTGAGGATCTGGGCCAAAGTGCTCCCCTAGGAAATAGCAAGCCTATTGGAAAGTTTTCTCAGCTAGGTACTGCTGCAGCAATGATAGCAAACAGTGGAAGACAACTAGAAGCATTATTAGAATAAACAATACAAAATGATGACAAAGAGGCAAAGGAAAGTTGAAGGAAATCTGTCTTGTGTATCAAGGCAGTACTAGGAATATTGCAAGACAAGCAGAAACTAAATGAGCACTGAGATTTCAAAGATTTCAATCATGTCAGAACACCAGATTAAAGACAGAGCTTGCTGATGTGTTCTGATGGTGGCAGAGCTGTCATTTTGAAAGGATTAAGTTTCCCATTGTTTTCCTGATGGTATTTGGTCACTGTGTAAAACATACCAAAAGCAGCTCCCAGCGGAGATGATGGCTCCTGCTAACTCAGCTGGGGAAAGGTTCCCCTTTCACTCATCTAGTTGAGTGCCTCCTGTGGGCCATTAAGATTTGCCGTTGGTTGTGATATAGATCATACCCCTGAGTTCAGCCATGTGGATGGTAAACTCAGCCGACTGGTTAAGTCAGATCTACTGTCTACCTTGCTGTTTGAAGTGATTAATCAGCCCAATACCTACTGAAATTTAAGAGCTTTAAAATCCTTGATTACAATGTAGAGTTGTGGTTAATTTCTCATTGCTATAGAACTGTGGCTGCTGTGGGGGAGTTTGTTCTCACAAACCTCTTGATCATTGTACCAAAGTCATCTGTCCTGGATTCTGCTATGGATTTCTTCACTGATAACAATTGCATGCTTAGATATGAACACGTGATCTGCATCTTTCATTTACAGTCTCAATCTTTGGAGCTACAGGAACTACTTTAAATGTGAATCCTTTTGTGAAACCCACAATTTGGTAAGCAGTAATTCCCTGGAAAGAAAGGACTATTTTTTGCTATGGAAAGCATTTGTATTTCAATCCTGAGATATGGAGTGTGCTGCAGGAATTCTTAATGAGCCCATTGCAGAGGCTCGATAGATGTATCAGTTTGAAATGAAATGTGGTATCTTTCAGCCCTAATGCTTTAGCACTCAAAAACTTGCTGTCCCAATCAGTTTGCTTGTGTTCGATTACTCTCTGTTGTGACAATACTTTCTTATCTTTGCTCTAAGAGTAAATCATCTGCCTGGGGTCTGATTCTATTGGAGGAAAAGATATCACAAAACATAAAGGGCTAAGGGCCTGATCCAAAGCCCACTGAAATAAATGGGCTGATTTCCTTTTATTCAAATGGACTTTGGATCAGGTGTGTGTTCAGGGATAATATAAACAGTGGTGCAAACATAGAAGGCATTGTGGCCAATGGCCTAGGTCTTGGCTGTGGACTTCAGAGACCTGGGTTTCAGTTTTGGGTCTGGCACTTAATTTGCTATGGATTTAGGTGCTCTGATACCAAGGTGATGGGTGCAGTATAAGCACCTAGGGAGTGTAAACTACATACCAATAAATTGGCATAAATCAGCATGGACTGGTGTGAGTCATGTACACATTCTAGGGTGGGGCTCTGGCATGAAAAACAACCCACGGGCATGTGTGAGATAAAATATGGGGTCAGTGTTTCTGTATCTTCTGCGAGATGCTTCTTCTGATTGCACCTCAGCTGCACATGGTGACTACTCTCAAATGCAAGCCCACATTCTATACTAGAAATCAGCACTGTTATGCATTCCTTCTGTGAAACAGAATCTACAGTATTTTTCTCAGGAAACAGCAGTTACAAGCACTTTACCCAAAAAAGTAATTCTGTTGATTGACAAATGTATTAACTGATAGCATTTTCCTTTTAACAGCATCCCTTCAAGGAAAATATTTAGATTAAAAAACCAAATTTGGGGTCAGAATTAAGATGGTTGCACTGTGATGAAATCTACATGATAGGAAGAATGTATTAACGTTTGTTTTGTGGCCAGTGTAAAGATTTCTGATGTGCTTAGGCATGAATATGGAGAACAAGAACACACACTTAGAATAGTTAATGCTAAAAGAGTATTGGAAGGGATAATAAATCTCATGTTTCAGGGCGTAAGGCAACCTCTGGCTACTGGGGGTTAGGAGGAAACTTTTCCTGGGGCTGCCAATGCATGCAAGAGCTCAAAAATCACAAGGCAGGCTCCCATAATCATGAGATTTTTTTTTTTAATGATGGGTTTTGGCTAATTTTTATTTGTCTTCTGTGCCTTTCGGGCACAGTTGCTTCATGTTTTCAGGCTTTTCCTCACAACCACAAGGGCTAGGGGCTTTAAGAAAACCTGCACATAGTGTGAGACTCGTGATAGAACTGCAAGGCTTGGCAACGTTGTCACAGGTGCCTTTCTTGTACCTTCCTCTGAAGCAGCTGGTGCTGCCCATTATCAGAGTCAGGCCACTAAGCTATATGGACCATGGGTCTGAATCCAGTTCGGTCATTCCTGTGTTCCTAACTATTCATTCCTTTGCTTTAAAGTTCTTCAGTACAGTGAAGATATTTCATAGATTCATAGCACAGATCAGCCACATGACAGGCAGGAACCCAGGAACCCCTTACAGGCTCGAGTGCCTTTACACCTTGTCACAGACATATAGAATATGCCTTTAAAACTCATCAACTAGATTGGACCAAAATCCCCCTCCTAGGGAAAAAGAGCCTCAGGGGAAAACCCTGCTAGGAAGATGCTTTTTGAGTGTCCACTGCCACTCAACCCGCTGCCGGTCTGGGGTTCGTCTGCCGGCTCCTGCCAGCCAGGGTCCTGGCTGCCGCTCACTCAGCCTGCTGCTGGTCTGGGATCCCGGCCCTGCCCACACAGAGTGGGTACCTACCTTCTCCCTGGCTCTAGCCCATTCTCTTCCTCTCTCTCTCTCTCTCTGCACTGAGATGAGGGTGGGAGTGTGCTGAGAACAGGGCTGGGGGTGAAGGAGCAGGCGGGGGTGCAGGGTCTGGCCAGGAAACAGAATGAGGGAGGGGGCACAGGGTTGGGGCAGGAGGTTTGGGTGTGGAGCGCTTACCTGGGCAGCTCCCATTTGGTGCGAGGGGTGCAGGTGGGAATGTGGGGTGTGTGTGGAAGAGCTCCCGTTTGGTGCGCAGGGTGGGGGTTGGAATGTGGGGGGTGCAAGAGTCAGGGTAGGGGGCTGGAGGTGTTTGAGGGGGGTGCAGGAGTCAGGGGATGGGGTGTGGGGGGCTGGGTATGTGTGGGGGTGCTGGAGTCAGGGCTGGGGTCGTGGGGGGGTGCAGGGGTCAGGGCAGAGGGCTGGGTGTGTGTGAGGGGGGTGCAGGGATCAGGGCACAGGGCTGGGAGTGTGTGGGGGGGTGCAGGGGTCAGGGCAGAGGGCTGGGGTGTGGGTAGTAAGGGTCAGGGCAGAGGGCTGGAGGTGTGGGCTGGGGTCGTGGGGGTGCTCCCAGCCCCCTGCCCAGAGTGGCTCGCGGCAGGGGGCTGGAAGGGATATGCCCTGATTCCACCCCCCTTCCCCAAGGCCCTGTCCCCACCTCTTCTCTACCTCCTCCCCAGAGCACTGAGCGTGCTGCGGCTGGGCTCCGCTTCTCCCCCTCCTCTCAAGGGCCATCAGCTGATGGGCGGCACCGAGGGAGAGGAGGAGGGGCAGGAACCCAGCACGCTGGGGGAAGAGGCGGGGGTGGGGGGACCTTGCCTGCCCTGCAGCAGCAGCCGGCAGGACCAAGCTTCTTCACCCTGCCCCTGCGTGGGGGGGAGGCGGGGGCCGAGAAGAGCGGGCAGGATTTTTAATGGCATGGGTTCGGCCGTGGGCTGAGCAGGGCCGGCAGCTGGGACCCAGCAGGCCGCAGCATGCCATTAAAAATCGGCTCGCGTGCCGTCTTTGGCACGCCTGCCATAGGTTGCTGACCCCTGCTGTAGCAACTGAGTGTGTCACCAAGTTTTGTATATCTTCACATCATGCCCATGAGGAAGGGAATTTTTATCATCCCCATTTTACAGGTGGGGAACTGAGGCATGGAGAGACTAGGTGGCCTGCTCATGGTCACCCAGGAAGTCTGTGATGGAGTTCATAGTACTCCTTACTCATGGCCAAGGGGCCTTTGCGGGACCTCTTCTTTCCAGAGCTACTTTTGCAATGGATTCTGCAGAGGTATAGATGTGAGGAAGGCTCCTGTGGAACTCAGCCGGTATCCTTCTGGCTCTGCCATTACTAGGACTCATTTTCCATAGTGGTTGCTCAATGTGGAGTTCTACTTTTCCAGGCCAGTCTCCTCCTTTTGGATATTGTTCCCTTGGGAGGTTTGGCTTATCATCCCCCTGTGGAGAACAGGAAACCTGACTGCTTTTGCAGCTGGGATCTGATCTAAGTGCTTTGGTTGTGTTGGCAGCCTCCTGAAGGACTGATTTGGTAGGAAGGCCTACTCTTCTGCAGTTCTTATTTAAGAACTACTAATTACAAGGACTTATGAGTTGCTGCTCCCTCCTTACTAAGGTAGTCCCCTGATTCTAGCATACTTTGAGGGAAAGAAGAGATTTCTTGAGACCATTAGGGGAGGACAGGAGGTTGCAAGGTACTCTTGAAGGGCCTCTAATATGATATATAAGATGTATTGACTAACTGCAGAATAGTGGGCAGGAGAAGGGAGGGAATACTGCAATTTTACAGAGCACTGGTGAGACCACTACTGGAATACTGTGTCCAGCTCTGGTGTCCACACTTCGAGAAGATTGTCGAAAGATGGAGAGTGTTCAGAGAAGAGCCAGGAGAATGATTCAAGGTCTGGAAAACCTGGCTTACAGTGAGAGACTTATGGCTTGTCTACACTGGCAAGTTTCTGCACAGTAAAGCAGCTTTTTGCACTCAAACTGCAGACGTGTACACACTGCCAAGCCCCTTCGGGTGCAGAAACTCCTCAGTTGCAGTGCTGCAAAGAAACCACCTCGACGAGAGTCGAAAGGCTATTTGCATAGAGACTCCAGCTCTCTATTGCCAGTGTAGACACTTGATTGCTTTCTGTGCTGTAATTGGCCTCCGGAGCTGTCCCATAATGCCTCAAGTGACCGCTCTGCTCATTGTTTTGAACTCGGCTGCCCTGGAGACATGCGCCCCCCCACTTTCACAGCACTGTTTCTGACAGCTGTTGTGTGCTGTGCTGATCTGCTCTGGGACACAAAGCAAACCATTAATGTGAAATGCTTGTGCTGTTGAACACAGAGGCACCGGTGCGATGGAGAGGGAGAGCTGTGCAGAGAGCCCAGGGAGGGAGATGGGGACTGATGTCAGGGTTTCCTCCTCCCCCAGGACTGGTTGCTTCCTCCCACTGTCTAAACTTACAAGACAGCATGCTGACACGGTCCCCCAAAACACACTGTCTCTCTCCCCCCCTCCCCACACACACACACACTCCCTGTCACACATCTCCCCCCCCCCTTCTGTTGAAAAGCAGCTGGCAATGTAGTAGGATGCCCATGGAACAATGGGATTGGGAAACCTGCATCACGTTACGTTGTGCCTGCCCCATGAAGCATTGCAAACCCTTCCCAAAGCACCCTTGGCCAGTTGCACAGTGGGATAGCTACCACAATGCACTGCTCTCTTTGCCGTTACAAGAGCTGCTAATGCAGATGTGCTCCAGCGTCTCAAGGAGTACCGGGTGGACACTCAACAGCGGTTTAATTCCAGCGTTTTAATAAAAGTGGTATCACTTGTGGCGCAGAAACTTGCCAGTGTAGACAAACCCTTAAAGAGCTCAATCCAGTTAAGTTTATAACAGAAAAAAAAAAAAGAGATGCAATTTGATCATTGTCTATAGATATCTATGCAGGGAGGAGATATCTAGCACTAGGGGGCTCTTCAGCGTAGCAGACAAAGGCAAAACAACAAAATCCAATGGCTGGAAGTGGAAGTTAGCAAAGTTCAGAGTGGAAACAAGTTGCAAGTTTTTAACACAGTAATATCGATCACTGGAACAGCTCACCAGTCCTGATGATCATAGTGATCCCCTGTGGCCTTGAACTCTATGAATCTGTGTTGGATTTCAGTCTGTTATTACTTGTAGTATTTTCTTGCATGAGTAAACTGGATTGTAAACGCTGGGGGGGAGGGGATTTTGTCATTATCTCTAGGGCATTTTAGGAAGGAATTATACAGAGAAAATGTACAAAAAACATTAAACAATCTTTTCCCTAAAGACTTTCCTCCCCTTCCTTCACCTCTGGAAGTGAGTAAGGATCATCTTTGAACAGAGAGCATTTGTAAACCTCTAAAGAAAATCTGTGCAATATATTGTTTTCAGCAGAGCTGAAGCTCATGGTATCTTCAAGCCCTGTTTTGCTCTGACCTTCGTCCGTCATCACAGCTCAACAGAAACATAACATTTTCTCTGTAGATCCCCACTTTGAGAGCTCAATGTCTCAGCCTGCCACTGGCCATTCCAGGTTTGGGAGGAGACTCCCTAATCTGTTGACCCATCAGAATATGCCCAAAGGAGTGTCTTGCTTTCACCCTTTGCTAACTGTTATAATATGAACAGTCTAGGTTGGGGACCCCCTCTGAGATACTTCAAGACTTCCGGTCTTTGGAAAGTAGAAAGAACCTAGAATATTAGTCTCCAGAAGCTTTAGAAATCCTGGAGAAATAAAAGCATTAGGATGCTTGCAGGTCACTGTCCATTATAAAGGCAATGGCTTATCATTACTATTTATTGTGCCCGAAGGAAATGAGCCATCACTGATTGGCAGAAATTGACTACAGTTTAAATCAGGCTGGAGCACCATGCTTCATGAGTTGAATCTGGTGGAAGATGTAATGAACATATGTATTTAATATGCAATGACAAAGATGCAGATGGCTGAAAATGCAGTTACCAAATTGTTAGAATCTTGTCCTGTCGCTTCTGCATTGTGGGAACCTGTAGAAAGACAATCAGAAGAATTGCCAAAGCAGAGAATAACTTACCCTGTGGAGTTTAGTGAGTGTGATGCACAGATGTGTGTGCATCTGCAAAGATGGCGGAAGTGGAAGAATTTGTGGGAACTGTAAAGTCCTTATAAACCCCAGGTTGGAGACGGATCAATATCCAACCTCAGACCTTCAGATTTATTTGCTAAACTGGCAAGAGAGTTCAAGTTCACAGACCTTGACCTGTCCCAAGCACATTATCAGGTAACGAGGGAAATTTCTTACTATGAACACACACAGGGCTGCTTAGGTATGGAAGTTACCATAGGGCATAGCCAATGCACAAGTGTTATTTCAACAAAAATGGATTGGGTGCTTTGGGGTTAAGTTGCGCCATCTGTTACTTACATGATAGGTAGATAACTGGGCAAGATACAGAGCAACATATATGATACCCCAAAGAAGTCAAACATTTTAAAAATCTCTCCAAAGAATGTTGTGGGGGCTGATATATGGGGAGAAACTTCCTTCCACATCCCATGGGAATGTCAGAAGTTAGACAAAATTGAGGTGTGTATCCTGGATGTAATCTCTGATAAGAATGGATCCAGATTGCCCATGGGCCCTTTAGTGATACTTCTGGAAATAGTACAGTGTTTCAGTGTAGATCCATAGCTCCTTAAATATCATCCATCCATCTCGCAATGACCAAGACAACCAGTGCATTACATGCCACCATTTGACGCACACTATTATGTAGATAGACCCAGAGAAGGAGGTCACACTCAGACTTTAAGGTCAGAAGGGACCATTGTGATCATTAGCCTGTCCTGCACATCACAGGCCACAGAACCTCACCCACTCCTGAAATAGACCCCTAACCTCTGGCTGAGTTACTGAAATCCTCAAATCATGATTTAAAGACTTTGAGTTACAAAGAATTCACCATTTACACTACTTTAAATCTGCAAGTGACCCATGCCCTATACTGCAGAGGAAGGCGAGCCCCCGTCTCTGCCAATCTGACTTGTAATTTCATGTGCAAGTTCCTTTAATATTCATGGATGCAGATTATCCAGGCCCCCCGATGTAATCGTATTAAGTTGTTTGACTTTTACTGTTAGGGGGGCTTATTCCTTCACCCACTTACTTCCCTGGTCCTTCTCGCATGACCAGAGAGCAACAATACCCGAAGTCCAAAGGTGCAAACAATTCGATGTTTATTGGGGTGAACTTCCAGCAAGCATGATTCCAGTTTCCTTCCTTAGTATCTCCCTTCCCAGCTCTGACACCACAGTGCCTTACACCTGTGTCCCTGTTCCCATTCCTGCCCTTAGCCAAACATGATTCCAGTTTCCCCACCCCCATTCCCTGTTCCCATTCCCTCCTTTAGCAAAACATGATTCCAATTGCCCACCCCTATTCCCTGTTTCCATTTCCCCTCCACACACCCACCCACTTCCTGATTGACTGCAGACTATATAGTAAAACTTGAGTTCGGCTTAGCTATACCTTAACCAATCATTTTCCTGAAATTTAACTAACCAATCCTAACATATCGTAAATGATTATGTAACCAATTATATCCCACCACCTTAATTAGTTTACACCCAGCAAAATTAATTTTACAGCAGACAGGAACAATCACAGAACCAGACAGAGATTATACAGACAAACAATGGGGAAATGGGGACTACAGTGATAGAACAAACACAGAAATGAGGATTTCACATCCCAGCTATTGATAAGTGAGTTCTTGCCAGACAGGATGCTATCAAACTAAGTTTCCTTTTACATCTTCTAGGTGCATCGTTTTCTCTGGAGGCGATAGGCATTATCAGGACAGGATTGTATCCTAACAGCCCAATAGCACCTTCTTTCAATGTGACTAGTTTGAAATGTGAGGATGTGACCGGTCGCTTCCCAGTTTATGGCTGCCTCTGTTGCTTAGCCAAAGGCCTTAGCCTAAGAACAGGGCCTCAGACTGTCACAGTGAGAGAAGGCCCTTACACCGGCAGAGAGTGATTTTGATTCTCTCTTTTATACCTCTATAACTAGCCAAGTGATAAGAATACACCTAAATTCTTAGAGTATAGGCCTTTACAGACAGGCCTGAATATATATATCCTAACTTTTACTTCCACCTTGGATGTGGTTATTTCTACCTCCATATTCTCATTGCCATTGGCCATGCTGCCACTACCCCCAAAGTCTTCATTAGCTTCATTAAAAACTGAGGCAAAGTATTTGTTTAGGTGTTGGTCCATGTCTAGATAATCTTTAATCTTCACCCCATCCTCAGTGTTTAGTAGTCCCACTTCTTTCCTTGTTTTCTTCTTATTTATATGGCTAGAGAACCTTTTACTATTGGTTTTAATTCCCTTTGCAAGGTCCAACTCTGCTTGGCTTTTGGCAGTTCTCACTTTATCCCAGCACTTTCTGATCTCCAAGAGCTAGCTTTCCTTGCTGATCCCTCCCATCTTCCAGTCCTTGTAGGCTCTCTCTTAATCACCTGTTTGAGATGCTTGCTCATCCAGCTTGGTCTGGAACTCTTTCCTTTGAATTGTTTCCCCTTGTTTGGGATGCAGGCTTCAGATAACATCTGCAACTTTGACTTAAAGTAATTCCAAGCCTCCTCCACATTCAGATCCTTGAGTTCTTCAATCCAGTCCACTTCTCTAATTAATTCCCTTCATTTTTTAAGGTTAACTCTTTTGAAATCAAGGACACTTGTTGCAGATCTATTTTTGTTTATCCTTCCGTTTAGTTTAAATGGAATTAACTCATGATCATTCAAACCAAGGTTGTTTTCTACAACCAGTTCTTCCAAGGTCATCCACTACTCACCAATATCAAAGTCTAAAATGGCATCACCTCTTGTTAGTTCAGCAACTATTTGGAGAAGAAATCTGTCAGCTATCGCATCCAGGAAAATCTGGGCCCCACTATTATTAATAGCAGTTGTCCTCCAATCTATATCTGGGAAGTTAAAGTCTCCCATAATCACCCAATTCCTAGTAGTATTTATTTCATTAAAAATATTAAAAAGGTCTCTATCCATATCCAAATCGGATCCTGGTGGTCTGTAGCACACCCCAAGCATTATATCAGGAGAACCTCTAGTAGCTTTCTTCCCCAAAGTGATTTTGGCCAAAAGAGACTCTTATCCATTCCATCACTAATAATTTATTTACAGTCCACCTTATAATTAATATATAATGCTACTCTACCACCTTTGTCTTTATTTCAATCTTTCCTGAACAGCACATACTCTTCAATACCTGTACTCCAGTCATGACTTCTGTTCCACCATGTTTCTGTTATCACTATAATATCTGGTTTCACTTCCTGCACCAGAAGTTCCAGTTGCTCCATTTTGTTACCCAGGCTCCTTGCATTGGTGTACGAACGTCTTAACTGTTGCTGCTTGGCTCTGCCCACATTCCTTGCCTGATTGGATACAGTCATTCTACTACCAGTATCACCTATTTGACTGGGCATTAAGAGGAAGGATAGTGCTGATACCATTCTCCTACCCACTGCTGTTCCTTTCTCCATTGCTGTACTTGATTTTCCTCCCTCTCAATGTTAAAATCAGGCATGGAGAATACATGAGCATCTCCCAAGGGTCTCCCCTGAGTTCCTAGTTTAAAGCTCTTTTAATTAGTTGTGCCAACCTTCATCCCAGAAGTCTATTCCCCTCCCTACTCAGGTGGAATCCATTCTACAAGAACCCTCCTCTGTCTGTGAATGCCTCCCAATCGGGAAACATCCCAAAGCCCTCCCAATAGCACCCCTGCCAGAGCTATCTGTTGATCATCATACTCTTATCTCACCTTCATTCTCCTCCTCTAGAGACAGGCAGAATCCCACTGAAGATAACCTGAGCCTCTGTTTCCTTAAGCATCTTCCCCAACCTGGCATAGTCTCCTTTGATATGTTCCAGGAGAATCTAGTTGTGTCATTTATTCCCACGTGATGGATAGTCAGTGGATTCTTTCCTGCTCCCATTAGGATCCTCTTCAACCTCAGGTCCACAGCCCATATCTTAGCTCCTGGCAGACAGAAGACCCTTCTGTTCTCTGGATCAGCTCTGGTGACAGGCCTCTCTGTCCTTATACACAAAACAGAAAAAAACACAAAACAAACAGAAGAAACCTCACTCACCATCCCTAAGGACCAGGGGCTTGCCTCCTCCCTTCTCCTCCAGCAGAACTCTCACTCAAACTCCCCTGTTCACAGCTCTGTTTGCTGGCTGTTGTGGGTTATTGTTGTTTGGCATTCAGCTCTTCCCCACCCTTTGCCAAATCTTCACTCTTACCCCAAGGCTTATCTAAGTTCAGGCCCAGCAGCCAGCCAGGAGCTCTTCCTCACTGCCCTGGTCCTCACCGGTCCTGAGCTGTCCATGGTGCAGTTTCCTTTGGTCAGCCAGGAGCACCATCTGCACTCCTCTGACACCAAAGAGAAATGGATTATTTCTAGGTTTGCAGCTCCTTTTATATGGCTCTCCTGGGCCCCGACTGGCTGCTTTCTGCAGCCTCTGTGATTGGTTGCTTCCCCTGTAGCCACTCTAGGCTGCTTGGAGGACTCTTCTACTGCTCCTTTTCTGGGATGGGTGTGGTAAGACTCTGAGGCCTCCATCAAAGGGTCTCTGGCCCTAGTCCACCCCATCTCACACATACACAAAGTCTGCCCTCCCTTCTCCCCCCCACCCCACCCAGAAGTGCTGTGTCACCAGGCATCCATCTGCTTCCAAGAGGCCACAAAGTCAAATTAAAAACACTAAAAATTCGTGAACTTTGGAAAGCATCAGCTCACTGCTCATTCAGGGTTCCTTGAACACATCAGAAATCTTAAAACGTAGGCAGCACGGATTTATCTGCAATAATAGCATGCAGATATGGTTATACAAGATAGGCACTTTTATAGATATCCAGTATCTACCACCACCAGACTGATACCTGGAATTGTAGAATGAAGCTTGCATGCTAGAAAACAATCTGGAGCTAACAAACACTTGACCACTTGATGGCACTGTTAAATATTTTGTCGGCCAAGAACGCAAAGCAAATGTGCCAGATTCTCGGCACAGTGACTGAGGACAGAAACCCACAAGTCCAGCAGGTATTGAATACTACTATCAAGAGTCTAACTTAAGCTGAGTAAAATAAGGGGAGGCAGGAGCAAGAGTGCAGTTTTAATGCCTCTCATTGTGCCTAGTTGCTGGTTTTGAATGTGTAATAATAATACTTGGCATTTGTCTAATTATTCATTTCTCCAGAGTGTTCTGCAAATATTATTTAGTCCTCACCTGGCCTGTGTGGTAGATGAGAAGGGTATTTTTTAATGTAAGTGGGGGAAAAATAGAATCAAAAGCTGCAAAAGAATTCTACCTAAACTGGTTCCGTGGTGGTAGATTGGCTTGCAATGCTGCTGTGATAATCTGGGGGCCAGGGCGTAGGGCTAGAATGGGGTTCTCTGGACAAATTCTTTGGTGGCCTCAGACTGCAGCCATCAGCTCTTGCTGCACTCTCATACTTTTTCCTAAAATACTTAATTAGTTTTGGGGAAACAAATAAATATGCACATATACATATTCAGATCATTATAATTTTATTTATTGCTAGCTAGTAAGTCTGTTGTGAAAAGTGGTATTAACAAACATAAAAGTATCACTATTCACAGCAGACTTACTCAGCCCCAGAAAACCTGGGGACAAATTAAACCCTGGATGAGGCGGGGCGGGGATTGGGGAAGGCAGCAGGGGGACAGAGCCCGAAGCCACGTGGTCGCAGCCTGGGGCCCACCACACTAGGGCTGAAGCCTAAAGCCTCAGTGAGCCCCACCATCCCTGGGAAGGTGGGGAACTCACCAGCTGCCTGCTCTTCCAGCATTGTGCCCCAGGTGTCTCCGGAGCGGGGTAGGGCCCAACCCCTGCTGGCAGCCCCAGCAATCAACACCAAGACAGTGCATCCAGGAGCATGAGGGAGGAGGAAGGGCTGCTTTGCCCCCTCTCTCCTCCAATCATAGCCCAGGAGGCTGTGGCTAAGAAAAGCCCTAGGTGGCCGCATTTGAGAAATGCTGGGCTAGATGCTGCACCCATTGTAGTCAATGGCAAAAGTCTAACTTTGGTGGTGCGGGATGTCCCTTAATAGGGTCTGATACTGCCTGAGTGTGCAGTGGGGTCAGGGGTACAGGTTCCAGGCGTGGCTTACCTCAAGTAGCTCCCAGAAGCAGCGGCATGTTCCCCCTCCCACTCCTACGCGGAGGAGTGGCCAGGCAGCTCTGCGTGCTGCCCCATCCACAGGTGCCGCCCCTGTAGCAGAGCGAGGAGCCTCCCTGCAGCCCGGTATTAGGCACCTGTCTCTGAGAGAAGGGCAGGGCATAGCACACAGCCCTGTTGTCGTCATTGCCCATTGGCTGGCTTAGGCGGCTCCCGTTGGCTAGCGTGCTGGCTTTTGTGGTTCGCATTTTTAGTCACCTGTCTCTCCCCATTCATTGTATGAACAGCCCAGGTGCCTAACTCAGCTTTGTGGATTGCAGTGTTGTTCCTGGCTTTTAGGTGCCTAAAAGTTAGGCACTGTCACACTCAGCATTGCAAAGCCGAAGCCCTTTCATGGAGCCCGCCCTTGGTGTTTGTTGGCCCTCTATGAATGATAATACCTCACAGGAGTGTTAGTGATTAGTTAATCCGTGTGTGCAGTGCTTTATTCTTAATCATTTCTTGAGTGCTTACACCGTGCTCTGCACTGTACAGAACATGCAGTGAGATGCAGTCCCTGCCCTATAAAAGTCACATGGAAGAATGCATAGAGGGCAGGGTGAGGTGAGTCTAAAAGAGGTGTGGCCAGGCACAAGGTATTGGCACTATGAGGTGAACAGAGAGTGAAGTATAAGAGAGGAGGTCAAAGATGCAGGAGGAATGGAGCCTTGAATCAGGACAAGGTGATGGGGAAGTCTGTAAAGGGATTCAGGGAGGCAAGTGACATGGACAAAGTGGGGGCTAGGAAGATGAACTTAAGAGCAGGATTTTGGAAAGGCTTCAGAGAAGAGATGCAGCAGTGAGGGTGGCCAGAGAGGAGAAGGTTGAAGCAGCTGGGATGAGAGAGTTTCACCACTTGGAAAAGGATTTTAATGAAAGAAACAGAAAGGAAGGCATGGAGTTTTTAGAAGTGTTGGACAGCAGAAAGCAACAGGATTTGGCCACAACTTGTATGGGGGTGGGCAGAGAGGTTGAAAAGTACACCAAGGTCATAGCAGAAGAGATAAGGAACACAAGAACATAAAAATGGCCATATTGGGTCAGACCAAAGGTCCATCTAGCCCAGTATCCTGTCTTCCGACAGTGGCCGGTGCCAGGGCAATAGCCCAGAGGGAATGAACAGAATAGCCTGATGGCAGTAGTAGTGTAGCCATGTTGGTCCCAGGATATGAGACAGACCAGGTGAGTAAGGTAATATCTTTTATTGGACCAATTTCTGTAGGTGAAAGAGACACGCTTTCAAGCTCCACAGGACTCTTCTTCACGTCTGGGAAAGGTAATCCCAGAGTTGAAGAAGACCTCTGTGAAGCTCAAAAGTTTGTCTTTCACCAACAGAAGTTGGTCCAATAAAAGATATTACCTCACCCACCTGGTCTGTAAAAGATATAATTGCACTGAGCTCATTGGTATGAGCACAAAATGTTTCTCAAGGAATCCAGGAGAGTTTTGACTGCTTGTTTGAATTCCATACAGGTGTTTGACTCTAAGGTTGTAGATTTACTTCTCATTGTTCCAGGTAATCATCAAATGATCCATCCCCTGCCACCCATACCTAGCTTCTGGCAAACAGAGATAGTAGAGTTGTCAGTGATGACCAAGAAAGGAGGGAGAAGAGAGGAGATGTTTTGGGGGAAGGTAACTCACAACGTGCCATATCCAGTTTGTGTTGGCTTTGCTAAGTATTATCTGAGTCCACAATGGGAGGTCATTTGGTCACGGTTTCTCTGACAGCTGGTAGTGTTCATAATGGCATGTCCATGGTTGTGTGCACATATCATAATGGTGGTGGAACTACTACCATTGTTATTGTCAAGTAACAGTTTTTAAAAATAGCTTTTTAAAAAAGCAGATCAAAAAAGGGGCTTTCCATTCCCTCCGCCGTCCCGTCCCATCCCCCCCCAAAGAAAAGCCTGTTCAGTTTAAGAAAAAGGCCAGTTCTGACATACAGCCTAGCAGACTCAGCCCTGTAACATATTCCTTCTCCCTTTCTGGTTTTCAGCCTTGATTCCTAATTAGACATAGATCTCATTTTTATGTCCTGGGAGTGTAACTCCAGAACAAGACAGGCATTCCCACGGAGCAGTCACTGTTTTCAGGAGTGTACTTTTTTAGCCCTTTTTGCCTCTGTCCTTCTCTACCTCTGAACCTCTCCTCTTGAATACAATGACAAATGTTTGCCGTTCCAAACATTACCTAGCTCTCTCATTTCCCTTGCCCCTGCTGGATCGATGTCTCCTATGTTCATTTGCCAGCCAACATTTAGAGTATGAAGCATGGTTCCTTGACAGGTTGTTTCTTTAAAAGTAGGTTTTATATATCGATCCACATGATTTAGGTGGGTGGCCTCTGATGTGTGGCAGAGCCCATGGCAGAATTATTAGGTCTATTGGAGAACTCAGGAGATGCATAAATTACATCCTGACATGTGAGCTGTCAGTTTTTTCTCTTTTGAAATGTCCAAAGCACTAACAAATTCCTGTTTCCCCCTCTCCTGCATCACAACTACAGGTTCTGTGCTTTCTAAACAGAGTCACTGACAATAACCTTCATTTGATGAGAAAGACCAGGAATTAAAGCCCAGGCGGAGTGTTAAATTATGATATTCAAACATCTGAATTAGCATAATATAAAACAACCCAGAGTTTGTCTACAGCAAATTGATTTGATGCATCAGAGTTTGCGGTTCTTTCAATGCCACATTTTACTGACTAGAATGCACGAGCATTTTCTGATAATGGGAAGTATTCATGCTCTGTGAATTCCACTCATAGTCAGAGGGCCCTAACCGTGAGATGTAATGGCTAAACCCTTTCCAAACTAGCAGATTTCAAAAAGTAGTCAACAACAAGGAATTGCCATTGAAGGAGGGAGTTTCTAGTAATGTTCCATGAAGATCGGTACTAGACCCAATGCTATTCAATATTTGTATCAGTCATCTGGAAGTATGTAAAAAAATCACTGCTTATAAAATTTGCAGATGACACAGAGATTGGCAGAGTGGTAAATAAGGATGCCAGGCTGGTCATAGAGAGTGATCGGAATCTCTTGGTAAACTTGGCCTATTCAAATAAAATAAGTTTTAATTCCACCAAATGCAAATGTATACACCTAGGAAGAGGAGTGAAGCTCATGCCTACAGAATTGGGGACTGTATCCTAGAAAGCAGTGACTCTGAAAAGGACATAGGAATCATTATGGACAAGCATCTTAACATGAGCTCCCAGTGTGATGCTGTGACAAAAAGAGCCACTGCAATAGTTGGATGTATGAACAAAGGAGTAGAGAGTAGGAGTAGGAAAGGGATTTTACCTCTGTGTTTGCTATTAGTGAGACCAGTACTGGAATAGTGCATCCAGTTCTGGTGTGCACATTTTCTAGGATATTGAAAAATTGGAGTGGGGCAGAAAAGAGCCATACAAGTGATTCCAGGGCTCGAAAAAAATGCCTTACAGTGGGAGATTTAGAGAGCTCAATCTGTTTAGACGGCGAGGTGATGTGATTATGGTGCGTAAGGACCTTCCCAGGGAGAAAATACTAGGTACTAAAGGTTCTTTAACTTAGCAGAGAAAGGCGTAACCAGAACCAATGCCTGGAAGCTGAAGCCAGGCAAATTAGAAGTTAGACACAAATTTTTAGCAGTGAATTTGATTAACAACTAGAACAACCAACCCAAGGAAGTGGTTGATTCTCCATCTCTTGACATCTTCAAATGAAGGCTGCATGCCTTTCTGAAAGGTATGCTTACATCAAACACAAGTTATTGGACTCAGTACAGGGAAATTCTCTGGCCTGCACTATACAGGAAGTCAGACTAGATGATCTCATGGTATCTTCTGGCCGTAAACCCTGACTTTATGAATTACCAAGTATGGAGTTTTTTTGAAAATTCTGGCATTAGTTTTGCTTGGCTATGGTACGTACTGCATGTACACAGATCCAGGAACCACAATTATCCATTAAGGCTTGTGTCACCTTGGCATAGTGCTTCTGTTCTGGTCGGTGGGACAGAAGCACACAGTGGGCATGTGAGTTCTAACAGTGGCTCCTGTTTAAATCTCTCTCTCTCTCTCTCCTGGGACACTGGCCATCTTGTTCACATATCACTGGGATGCTCTGTTAGGCAGAGCATAGTGGAGGAATGAGCGTTCAGGAGAGCTGAGCTTTCTTCATTTAACTCCCTGTGTGGTCTTGTGCAAGTCACTTCACGTTTCCTTTCTCGGTTTCATCATCTGTAAGAACATGATAATACTCAACCTACCGTCCTTCAGGGGGTGCTGTGAGGATTAACTAGTTTAGAGTCTGTGCATGCTCAAAGTACTGTAAAACATTATAAAACTGCTGATTATTATTATTTCAGCAACCCTTGAAAATGAGCTCAGCACACTGCCAAACTTCCTGCACTCCTCGGAAAGAGTCATTCTTTTCCAAATCTTTTGGGGCAATTGGACTACAGCAAACTCCATAATGCTGGCCAGTTCCTTTCTTAGGTGCTTCTGCACTCACAATGCTTCTAGCACTAGGTGATGTTTTGTTCATTTGGGGGAAATGTGTAGGCATTCACCTAACTTCTATTGTCAAAGTAGTTTTAAGGCAAGTATAAATCTCAATCACTCATAGGGGCACCATAAACTTCTGACTTTTGAACTGATCCTGCTGGTAAGTAACCTGGGTTGCCCTTGCCGTACCTCTCAAGCACATACAATAGCTTAATCCTTTGGCTTTTGAAGAAACAAAGCTTACAGGACTAAACACCAGCAAACAGAGTCATCAAAGAGTGAACACATCTAAGGCAAAAAGAAAGGGCGTACTTGTGGCACCTTAGAGATTAACCAATTTATTTAAGCATAAGCTTTCGTGAGCTACAGCATCCGATGAAGTGAGCTGTAGCTCACAAAAGCTTATGCTCAAATAAATTGGTTAGTCTCTAAGGTGCCACAAGTACTCCTTTTCTTTTTGCGAATACAGACTAACACAGCTGCTACTCTGAAACACATCTAAGGCAGACAACATAAGTAAAATATTCATGGGCAGCTGAGAGCTCAGACACAAGCAGCTGTTTACAAATGTGCTTCCCTGTGTTGGTTTTCTTTTTAGATTGGATTTGGGGGGGCTGGAAAGGGCAGATTTTCAGCAATAGCCAGGATGTTTTGAAGTAGCTTGGAGATTTGTTGTGCCATGTTGACGGGAAAGCTTTTTCTCTTGCTTTCATATGATTGGTGCATGGTGTGTCTTGGATCAGAGTAGGCAGAGTGTGAGATGTAAGGGTATAATATTCTGGATTATTGAGCCCTAGAAAGAGAGGATGATGGATGGACTTATCACACTAGGAACCATACAACTGGGTTATTAATTCAGGAATCTCTTCCTTGCCTCAGGGACAATAGAGACCATTCTTTGAAAATCTCTGCTTTGATGCAAGATTCATCCCCAAGCACCATTATTTCTGTCTAAAAGATATACTGTTGGCAGTGGTAGTGTAGCCATGTTGGTCCCAGGATATGAGACAGACCAGGTGGGTGAGGTAATATCTTTTATTGGACCAATTTCTGTAGGTGAAAGAGACATGCTTTCAAGCTCCACAGGACTCTTCTTCACGTCTGGGAAAGGTAATCCCAGAGTTGAAGAAGACCTCTGTGAAGCTCAAAAGTTTGTCTTTCACCAACAGAAGTTGGTCCAATAAAAGATATTCCCTCACCCACCTGGTCTGTGAAAGATATAATTGCACTGAGCTCATTGGTATGAGCACAAAATGTTTCTCAAGGAATCCAGGAGAGTTTTGACTGCTTGTTTGAATTCCATACAGGTGTTTGACTCTAAGGTTGTAGATTTACTTCTCATTTTTGGAAAAACTCAGATTCTCGTGAGAACTCTTAGCATTTATAAGGACGCCTTTATGCAGTGGCAATGAATGCGTTAGAAATGCCTGTATGTCATATGCAGGGTTGTTGTACTAGCCTTGGTCCCAGGCTATTAGAAAGACAGGCTGGGTGAGGTTATCTTCTATTGGACTAACTACTGTTGGTGAGAGGGACAAGCTTTGGAGCTTACACAGAGCTCTTCTTCAGGTCGCAGAGTACATTTCCCAGACCTGAAGAAGACCTCTGTGTAAGCTGGAAAGCTTGTCTCTCTCCCCAACAAAAGTTGGTCCAATAAAGATGTTACCTCCCATCTTGTCATTTTAGAAATACCTACACAGACAAATGTTTCAGACAGCAGCAGCAGTTGTTTCTGAAAGCTAGTTCTGATTGTAATGTTATGGGTTCACAGGAGAACTTTGGGTTTAGATAGACCCTTTAAAAGTGAAACAAGATAAACATTACTCAGACCCTGATCACTCTTCTTTTCCTTCTGTCCATTCTCTTAAATGATTCAGTGGCTTTCATTACGCCTTTGGTTTTCTATGTAGGATCTTGTGGCTTCCATCACCATTATTTCTGGGTGCCTTGTAATGAAGGCTACCTCACAAACTGAAGCAGTGTAGTGCCACTCTAGCTTGTTCCAGGGGATGGGCTCTGGGTTTGTTGTTCTGACTGTGAAGTAATTGAGACATATAATATCATTGGTTGCTGTCAAGTTATTATTTTTTGAGCCACCAGAATGTGCCACTGTGTATTGAGTTGGATTTCAAAGCATCAAGAGCTTCAGTCTTCATATTGGGCACTGACACCTGCATATGACTGCTTCCAGACTCTTAGCTGTCAAGTCCCCATATCTACTCTAGTCTTTAAGGTGCCACCGGACTCCTCGTTGTTTTTGTGGATACAGACTAACACAGCTACCACTCTGATACAAAGCCCATTTGCATACCATTCCCTGAGGTACAGCACCATTGAAAGGAATGTTGCATGTTTAGTAGATTAATATATATTTGCAATACTAGTACTTATTTGTAATAGTTTTATCAATGAATGGGTGGCTTCACTTATTCTTCAGATGTGTAGAGAAATCTATACAACATAATCTCAGAACTTTGCCCCCTCCCTCAATGTGGAGGAAGATATGCACAACTTGCCCCCCCCCCCCCCAGTTAGAAATTGCATGAACTGGGCTTAATAATAAACAAAACAAGTTTATTAACTGTAAAAGGCAGATTTTAAGTGATTATGAGGGATAGCAAACAGAACAAAGCAGATTACCAAGCAAATAAAACAAAACACACATACTAAGCTTAAGATCTTAAAGAGACTGGTTGCAAGAAATAATTTCTCACCCTAAATGTTGTTTTAGGCAAGTTACAGAGTTTCTGTAGTTTAGAGTTCCAGTTATGTCTCTTTACAGACTAGACGCCTGTCTTAGTCTGGACTCAGCCCTTGCCTTTCCCACCACCACTCAGTTCCTTTGTCTCTTCAGGTACTTTCAGCAGTCTTTGTTCTTGGGCAGGAAGGCAATGGAGAAGAGTCCTGTTTGCCTTACTCCCCAGCCTTAAATAAGATTTTCATAAGGTGGGAATCTTTTGTTTCCCAGTGTTGACCTCCCCCTCCTTTTAGTGGAAAATTACTAGAAGTTCAAGATGGTGTTTAGTACCAGGTGACAGGACCACCTGCCCTAGTAGTGTCACAGCTACGTCCCAGGACACCTCTCAGGAAGGAGAGAGATTAGTATCTTCAAAGTCTTATTGTTTCTTCCTAATGGCCCATCAAGGCTGGTGACCTGTTGTCTGGTGGGTGTCTCCCAAATACACACACAGTTGTAACTGTGACATAGTCAATATTCCTAACTGTAGATACAGAAATGATACATGCCTACAAATTGGATAATCATATTCAGTAAAATATAACCTTTCTGATGATACCTTGCAAGACCCATCTTGCATAAAATAGATCTCAGTTATGCTATATCCATATCATAAGCATATTTCCATAAAGAATATGGGGTGTAATGTCACACTCACATCATGGTGTGGATCTTCCTTTCTCTAGATGACTTCATGAAGCAGAGCCGGGGCATGCTCCTTCTGTACACCATGAAGAACCCCACCTTCCCTGAGTACATCTTCAGCAGTGAGAGTGGCATCATGTGCCTCGACATCCACAGTGACCATCCCTATCTTCTTGTCGTGGGCTTCTACGATGGCAACGTGGCCATCTACAACCTGAAAAAGTCGCACTCGCAGCCAGGCTACAAGAGCTCTGCCAAGTCAGGGAAGCACACAGACCCCGTGTGGCAGGTGGGTGCCCCAGCGGGGGTCGTTCATTTCCTTTTACCTGCTGCGATGTTCCGTTAGATCAAGTTCAAACAGCACAGTGGCAAGCCTGGGATGGAGGGACAGATGCTTTGGCCCTGTATGCGTGGTAATATTAGCTACTGATTGGTAACTTTCGGGGAGCATCATAAATCCTATTGCAATGTACAGAAGTCCGTAGGAATTGGAGGAAATAATGAGCCAGAATAGCACCAAAACTTTGATTAAATAATTAGTTTTCTTTCACTTTATTTGAGATTAGGGACCAACTTCTCTTACTAGGAGCAGCCAATCTCCTTTGTATATCATCAATGTCATGCTGACATCCTGCATGTAAGGCTATTTATCTTCTAAAGGTAAAGGCAGAGGACCGGATTCTGGCAGGCACCAGGAAGTGGGCAGGATGTACAGAGTGATTAATCAACAGTGAGTGACAGCTGTATTCTGGCAAGATCAGCCCAGTGACAGCCCGTTGTGCAACTGACTCTCACTGAGACCAGCAATACACTGCATTGGGGCTGAACATAAAGGTTTTTGCTGGGTCATTGATCACGACAAGCGGGCCATGCCCTCTCACTTTAGGCAGTGCCCCATAACAACCCTCCATGGCAAAGGGTCTGCACAGTGGGTGATGTTTTATTGGGGCCAAGATGGGTGCGGTTGATCCTGTGTTAGAATTCTGGCATGTACCAGACAGAATTTAACCCACAAGTAATGGTTCCATGTTATTACTGCTTCCATTGAATAAAGTCCAAGAAGCGAGGGATCTAACTGCAGGGTATTCCCAAAGAGCATGCTTTTCTGTACAGCAAGTCACATTTATGTATTATTATTGTGTATTATTTCAGTTAATGCATCATACAGAAAGTATGGAATTTTAAAGTCACTTAAAAATGTTCCTGTAGCAAATGTATTTAGTGATCTCTGGACCGGTTTATGTGGGGGCCCTTTGCCATTAACCCTTGGCACCGCATTGCACCTACTCCACAGACAGAGTGGGAGAACGTTCCCCATCACCATCTCCTTCCTGCTGCTATTGGAACTCGCCGTTACCACAACAACAACTGAGCCAAAGTAAAATAATACTCTTCTCAGAATGATTGACAGGCTCCCTCCCGGTGAAGGCTTCCTATAAAGGGCTGAGAGAGCTCAGTTGGAGGAGAGCTACAGGAAGCAAGCTGGCTCTTGTGGTGGGTCCTGGAGCAGTGGGGAAGAAGCAAGGGAGAAAGGCATCTGGGCCCCCGCTGCCTGCTTTGATCAGAGGACTAACTTTGTGTTACACCACGAGTTTTGTATTTGAAGACTAAAAGTGTGCTCTGAATCGGGTGACCAGATGTCCCAATTTTATAGGGACTGTCCCAACTTTTGGGTCTTTTTCTTATATAGGCTCCTATTACCCCCCACCCTTGTCCCGATTTTTCACATTTGCTGTCTGGTCACCCTAGCTCTGAAGGAAGGGTCTGTACAGACTTTTGGGCCTGGACTAACCTTCCTGGGCTGGGGAGACACGCCAGCAGCCTGCTTTCTTGTTACTGTGTTTCCAAAGTGCAAAGGGCCATTTCAGTATGTCCCCCTCTGCTGAAGAGTATCTGTATTCTTGGAGTAGGACTTGGCAGAGTGAGTAACTGCATTATAAAGACAAGTGAGGTGCTAGCTTATTGCACAGCCATCAGGAGAATGGATTGTGTGCACACTGGAGACAGGAGACTCTGAACTGCAGACATGTATCAGTGGCAATGTTATCTCCTCATTGGAGAGAAAGGGAGCCATTAAGTCCCCTTTGATCTGAGTGAAGCACTTGTTGCTTAATCCTCCTTCAGCACTAAAAGGTATTATCATTTCGCCAGTGTAATTTAAGGACACCCGTGTTCCTCTAAAAAGCCTTTAGCTAGGTTGGGCACCATTTCTCTGTTTGGCCCAAATCCTGCAGTCCTTACTGAGGCATTACTCTTGGCAGGGACTGCAGAGTTTGGCCCATGACTTTTAAATAAGCATTAGAAAGGCAATGGGGAATTCTGCCAAAAAATTAAGATGCGCTGTTCTGATCCTCTGCTCTGAGCTGACTGGCTCTTTCTTTTTGAAACAATGCCTGTATTTAGCAATAGAGGGAGAAAGTGGAAAGTGAATGTTCTTTGGAGTAGAATACAAAGTCTGACAGTTCTCTCATTTTTATCACTTAGTCTTCAGGGAATTAGTATCATCGTAGGAATCACAAGCATTTTCATAAAACAAAGCTAGTGTTAACATATCACATTATTACATGCAAAAATCTATGGCTAAAATTTTCTGACTCTGTTGCTTAAGATGACAAAATACAGACTCGCTTGCTTAACATCAGGTCCCTACGCTTCTGGTGTGTACAGTAATGGCTTCCTTTATATTGAGAAAGACTCTTCCATGTATTGAGCTCTATCTACGCCAATATAAATGAGAAAGTTCTGGTTTATGTCAATGCGATGTTCAGGTTACACGTTCAGTCACAAAGGCCAGTAACATATTAGGCCACTGATTTATCACCATAAACAGGGATTGAAAACACATATACCTATAGACATACAGAATATCTATGCAGTGCAGCCAAATTAACATAGCTGTTGGAACCTTGGCTCTTATATGTCCTGACTCATTGTGATTCTAACTTTGCAATGTTGCAGTAACTTCTGCTATCCTGACAGGTGTCAGAGTAGCAGCCGTGTTAGTCTGTATTCGCAAAAAGAAAAGGAGTACTTGTGGCACCTTAGAGACTAACCAGTTTATTTGAGCATAAGCTTTCGTGAGCTACAGCTCACTTCATCGAAAGCTTATGCTCAAATAAATTGGTTAGTCTCTAAGGTGCCACGAGTACTCCTTTTCTTTCTGCTATCCTAAGACACAAGGCAAAAATCGCCCATTCATAGGAGGTTAATATAGTTCTTTGTGTTTAACTTGCTAGTCTCTTCCTTAAAAAGGGAGAGAAGAAGATTGCCTATGTTTGATAATGGTATTTAATGTTAATTAGACCTTGAGGCTCACATCTTATGTGAGGTGAATGGGTTGGGTGGGTGAGGGACAAGGCCACTAATTACCCATCTTTATTGGTGTTATTGTTTGGCTTGAGAGAGTATGCAGGAGTCGTGACTGGAGGGCAGACGCCTAAAGAGAAAATGCACCTTGGAGCAGGATTAGGGGCAAAAAACCCATTTAAATGGCAATAATGATCCAAGAGGTCAACACCCTTGTGTGTATCCAGTTCAGGGCTAGTTCCGGGGGGCTTGTCTTTGCCTGAGCTCTCTAAGGAGTATGCATCCCCCTTTACTCAAGCCTGTGGGTAAGTGCCACAGTCTGGTCCCTAAATGCACAATCTGTGATGCAGAAGTGGTGTAGGTTCTATAGGCTGAGCTAACCATCTCTGCAGATGCCCTCTGAGCACCCTCCCCAAGCAGTACTGTCACCCCACCAAGAGGATGTTCTCCTTGGCAAGGACTCTCTCTCCTCATGCAGTTTCAGACTTCAGCCGTTTTTACTTTGGCCCTGGCTTTTTAAAAAGATGATGGCTATACTTTTTTATAGTGGGTAAAAAGTGTGGTTTTGTCACTTTCCCGTCCCTGCAAAGCAGTTAAATGGACTTTGCTCAAACCTTCCAGAAAAATTCACCTTTAGGCGCACATCACTCATGGACATGTTCAGCTCCAAAGGTTTGGAAAGTTTGGAATCTTGAGCGTGCGAAAAAGGGGTTGATCTTAGAAGCTGTTTGCAACTGCAAAGTGTATTTCTACTGTGCAAAATGGCTTGTAATACAGCTTCACACTCAGCAGAGCTGCCACCTGTGTATGGCTCTAATCATACGTTAGCATCAGAACCAAGGTTTTAGTACTACTCCTGGTAACAATGCAGAGCCAGCACCGTTGTGGCAGCTGGTCTCTGACTCTGCTTTGCTCGTCAACACAATTGTTAACCAAGTTCCAGTTGCGGAATGTTGACCCCACGCTGCAGAAAGGTGGACACTTCAATCAACTGTGTTTATGGTACGTCTCAATGGGGGCTCACTAGGTCGACAGAGCACAGCTGAATTTTTGGACCCAGTTTGAGTTTCCAGAGCTGCCAGTTAAAAAAACCACTTCACATATTAAATCTGATGAGGGCTCAGTGAGGCAGCCTAAACACAGGAGCCCAGCCACTCTTCAGGGGAAAGATATGTACTTTAACTACTGCAGGTGTGATGCCGGCTTTATAATATGTCACACATACCATTCCATTTAAACTAGATACTAATACTTAGGAGGGGAAAGGACAAGGCAAACTCTTAACTGCATGAAATCTGCCAAAGGAAAATGTGGGCAGAGTATCAGGGAAAATGGCCTAACTCTCAGGTGTAGGAGCTTGTGCAGTAGTGTCTCCAGAGGAATTGTGGAAGCCCCATCTTTTAGGACTCTGAAATAAAACACACTTGAGATTATTATAGGGAAAAGTTCAGATCCTCAGTGATATTTAGGCATCAACTCTCTTTGAAATCAATAGGAAGTAGGTGCCTAAATACCTTTGACGTTCTGGGCCAAAGTTCCTACAGTGACAATGACAAAGACAAGAAGATCTAAAAGGGCTTTTGCATCTCTAGTTTCTATGCTCTGTCTTGGTTCTTGCATGATTCTATAATGAATCTTGTGTCTCACCAAGCCATTCCCAGTCCCGTTTAAAAAGATGTTCACTCTTATTTCACTGATGTCAATACATTGGTTCAGTTACAAAACAGGATCACAATCAGCATGTGCCATTGTTCCCCTTTCCTCTCCCCCTGCCTCCCACTGAGCACAGCTGCACAATAACAACCTTCCTTAGAGCCGGTTGTGTTAACTGTGCTTAAGAGTAGGATAGGTGCTTCATCAATAACCCACTGTCGCACCAAGTAACCGTTACCCTTCTGATGACTGGCAATTTCCTTCTAAATCTGTCACATTAAAACCCAGTCAGACAAATGGCCGCTGTGGCTGGTTTCTGTTTATGAGGTAGGATCCGAAGCAGCAGAGTAATTTGCTCCTTCAGCTTCAGGCTCAGGAGGAGTTTGGTGGGAAAACAGAAGGAAAGAAGGAAAGGTTAGAAGGTTGGCAGCACGGTGAATAGATAAAGGTTAGCATTCTGGGAACGGTCTCAGCTCTCCCCCAGGTGCACTTGCAGTTAATAGAGCTGTTTATAGGTTCTCCATGGTTACTTTGCAGACATATCGAGCCACAGTAACCTTTGTATATATTTAACTGCCACCTTCAAAGCTTAGTGTTACTAGGGGGTCTTTACTGAATAGGGCGAGACCTGTGCAGACAGTAATTTGGAGAGGAGGGGAGAGTATGAGAGATCTGAAATCAGTAAAGCCGGAAAGAACAGTAAGCTGGAGTTCAAGCAGACAGGACTTCTTGGGTGGGCTTTAAAGCTGGCAGATAGGTGGATGTAAACAGGTGGGATGAGGGAGCAGGGCCAGCAGCAGGCGGTAAGGACTGTTCAGCGGGAGAGAGTCCGCATAAACAAATCAGAGTAAGATATGCAAAAAGAACATCAGACTAGGATTTATCTCAGAGCTCCCACTGGGAGTCCTGCTTTCCCCTTCCTCTCTCTTCAGCAGCTTTTCTTACAGCCCTAGCCTTGAACACCTGGTCAAAGAAGGGGGAAAGAGAAGCTGGAGTTAACCCCTTGTGTACTGGGGACCAGGTAGTGCCCCTGTATCGTGTCACAGAGATTTTGCTGGCATGTGCATAAAACTGCTGAAGAATGAGGAGAGCATTCACATGCTAAAGGAGGGTGGTCTTGGGGCTAAGGCACTAGGGGCTAAGGGTGTCAGGAAATCAGTGTTCAAGTCCTGGCTCTCCTGTTGACTGGCTGTGCACTAAAGCCATTCACAGCAGCACTGCTCATAACAGTAAGTGCTACCTCCAGTACTAATTAGCTATTCTATTCTATACAGGTTTGTATACTGCCCCATAGAATCTGGGTGCCCTCCAGTAGTGCATTAAGCAACATGGCTGAGAGAGAAGTGTGCACAGGGGAGCGTTTTGGTTTTGAAGGTACACACACACACATGCGCACAGCTGTATGTCTGTGTTAGAAAAGGCAGGTCTTGGAGCATAAGGTGGGGAAGATTGGAATGAACCTCAGAGAGCTCATGCCACAGTCTCGGAGCAGCCCCTGAGAAAGTTCCATCTCCCACACAGATGAGCTTTACCTTGTTGTAGAGTGTTCCGCTGGGCCAGAGGAGTGAAGTTGTTGACCATCCCAGCGCTTCAGTCTATCTTTTAAATACCCTGGGCCTAGGACGTAGAGCACTTTAAAGATAAGGACTGAGACCTTGAACTTGATTCAATGTTCTATGGGAAGCCAGTGTAGAGAGCAGAGGACAGGTCTGATGTGTTCACAGGAGCCTGGGTTGCTGAGGAGATGCGCTGCAACATCCCGTACCAGCTGGAGTTCCCTAAGGCTTCGTGGCCAGGTATCTCATTGTTACAGCCCAGCCGAGAGGTGACAAAGGAATATGAGGTAATCATTCACCATGTTGGGATGAAGTGTCCTAGCCAACCAGAGATGACAGAAAAAGCTGGACATGAATAGATAGAACCTTTCGAGAAAAACTTTGCGGCATTTTGATTTAAAAATTTTCTTCCCTTTAAGCACTTTTGGACCCATTTCACTCGAAGGTTAAATGAGGTAAAGTGCCAGAATTTTTCTCCTAAGTGTCTTTGCTGTTAATGAACAGGATCCCTGAGCTTTAGCTCGGATGTTGTATTTTCTCAAGGCAGTGTGAGGCCGTAGCTCCTGGAGATTTAGATTTTGTACTTGGTACAGTAGCTTTTTTTTAAACCACAACTTGGATACACATTCTGTCAAGTGTGAATTCTCTTGTAAAGCACCATAACTCTTCCTGGAACATGATGTAACATTTATCTGAAAAGGGAGTTCTGTTCTGATGGGTTTTTTCCCTCTCTACTTGCATACAAATGCTGGGCTTTCTGTCCTTCTTCTAGTCTGGCTACTGCTGGATCAATAGATTTTTGTTTTGTGCTGCTTTGTCTCCCTGTCCATTCTGACTTAAGACCTAAAGTACAGATAATTATCAGATTGTGGCTTTTTCAAGCTTGGGTTTCTTTATGAATGTTCATGTTCTAGGTGTAAGATTTTTCCCTTCACTTAGTAGTTGTAGTAACATTTCTGGAGGCTCTGATTTTCAAAGCCCCTTCAGGGATTGAGATGCTGGAAAATCTCACCCTGAAAGTTTAAGGTGACAGGGGAAGAGGTGACTCATTCATTTGATTATAAGGAAGGATGTTTGGAATCCTGAATTTAGGACCGCTCCTATCTAAAACTCTGGAAGTGGATACCGGGGGGTCAGATTCTAGGAGCTTGCATAGAGATTCTCCTGAGTCATGCTGGCAGTCAGACCAGGTGGGTCTTAATAGCACCAACCTAGGATGCAAAAAGTTTTGCATGTTTCTCTGAGAGAGGGAAGTCAAGGCAGGGACAGAGGAATCCTGTAGGGAACCCAGCTAAGTGCAAGCTTTGGCAGAAACTTTGTTATATAAAATTAACAATAAAAGAACCCTCAGGAAGGGATTAAGTTTGAACTTTACCCAGAGCACGCATGTGTGTCTTTTACAAATAAGATGGGAGTGTGACCTGCTTGCAGTGCTTTCTAGATACAATAACAAAACAGGACAGCCAAACTGGCTGGGCCAGATCCTCAGCTGGTGTGAAACTCCACGCAGTCTGTGGATGCTAGTGCAGCTGCACCCCCCAACCTCTCTCGAACCGCAAGACAACCTTTGCCCTGCCAGAATCCTGTGAGGTGCTGAAGAGCCTCCACTTGGTGCTGTGCCGGTGGCACAACGCGGCACCTGGCAGGCCAGCCACCTGCCTCCCCCGGCTGGTGATGCAAATCTGGAGGGTTCTGCTACGGTCGGGGCTTTCTGTCAAACCCATTAAAGACCCCGCCTCTGATTTCCATAGCACCAGCCATCCCCAGGATTTGGATGCAAGCCTTCCCCGCTGTGCGCCGTGTGCAATCCCTACACACGGAGGGTGAAACTTAATATTTGGCCTGTAAATTGGAACTCCTGTTTGTTGAGCAGAGCCAGAACAGGGCGTGCGAGCCAGGAATTGCAATTGGTTAAATACATAAGAGCAGTGCTGGCCTCTGTTGTACAGGATGTCAGCTGCATATCATATCTAGGATGCCATAAGTGCCCCAACCACTGATAAGGGCAAATAAGTGAGAACATAGTTTCCAGTTTCCTTGCTGTTCCTGCTCCTTGGCTACTAATAAGCCAAGCCAGTACAATAGGAAGTGCGGTGTGCTAGGAGGGGATAAGCAAATAGGCTCTTAATAATATACTGTGCACTCACAAACCAGAACATCCAAATCCCAGCAGGAAGAAAACAAACTGAAAGTGGGGTCCACCTTATCTCGCTCTGTTTGTAGCTGAGCCACTGCTTCCCTTAGATAAATCACAGTTTTGCAAGCTTAAGGGTTGCCTGGGCCCTGAGCTTGCTGTTTGCAGAGGGGTGAATGTCACCCTCTCAAGAACACCCTGATTCTCTCTATTCAATTCAGTGCCACTTCCCTGTGTGTTAGTCCAATATCACTGGCCTGAAAGCTACGTTCTCTGTCAGAGAGGGAACACTATTTCATTGCTGTCATGGGTGGCAGGTATAATAGGCTGGAGCTGCTGCAAGGGGATGCCGGGTTGCTGGTTTTTGCTTATTATTATGTGCTATGCAGATTCCAGGGCAGCTGAGGTGGAAGTATCTGCTATGCAGCTTCCAGGGTTCTTCAGTATCTCCCTGAACTCCAGAGAGATTACTGATGAACCCAGGAAGCTGAGTAGCAAATACTACCTCCTCAGCTGCCCCAGAACCTGCATGGCATATATAAAAAGATCAGTGTTCTTCTGCTGGTAGAGGGAGGCAGGGGCGCAGTGTTTCCCGTTCTCCAGCCCGGGGCTGGGGTCAGCGGGCTGGCCGGCGCGGCTGGGGTTGGCCGGCGGCTGGAGCTGGGGTTGACCAGCGGGGGCTGCTTGGGCAGGCCCTGGGCTGGGATCAGCCGGCCAGCTGGTGTGGCTGCGACTGCTTGGGCAGGCCCTGGGCTGGAGTCGGCCGGCTGGCTGGAGTTGCTAGGGCTGCTCAGCCAGGGCTCGGGTCGGTCAGCTGTCTGGGGCCAGCCTGGGGCTCCTCTGGCAGCGGTGGGGGGCAACTTGGGGTTGCGTCCGGCCTGGGGCTTCTCCGGCCATGGGGGAACAGCAGTACAGGAGGGATCAGAGCTCCTGCCATGGGGGGTGGGGTCTTGTGCGAAAGGGGTGGGGCTGCAGGGCTAGCTTCCCCGAAGTGGAGGTCCACCCGCCACCCTTAATTCTTGTCCTTTTCCCATCAAAAATGTATGTGCTGCATGTGAATATACCCATGCTGTGGGGCTGATTCTGCCCTAGCTTCTGCGGGTCTTATACCATCATTACTTGGTGTGATGGGGAGTACAAACATCACACAGGGCAACAAGGGGTTATGGGATTATTTGGGGCTCAGCCAACCTTGCCCTGCCACACCTGCAACAAATGCTCCATCTACTGGAGGAATTAAAAGGTTGGTAATTGCTCATGTGGGTGGCAGAGCTGGAGGTGAGCAAACTAGCAGCCCACAGCTCCAGCAGCGGGAAGTCTAAAGGCTCTGACATAGCTGCCCCGAAGAAGCGGGCCTCCCTGAGGAAAGGGAGGACCCACCCGAGTGATAACCAGAGTGGGAAGTATCCTGTGGACCTTGGACATTGGTAACTCTTATTTCTTTTGGTTTGGATTTCCCCACCAGGTGGACTAAGCGGGGGCAGGATGAGAGGAAGAGGCCCAGGGAGGACAGCCTTAAGCAGCCTTGGTTGCCAGACTACTGGTAGCCCAAAGGGTCCTGGGTTGGAGCCTGATGGAGTGGGAGGGCCTGGGCTCCCCTCCCCACAACAACCTTGGCAGTCAGGGCTTGCTCCCCAACCAGACCCTGAGTGAGGACCATTAATCTTGGTTTCAGGTTACTCCTGGGGTGCGAGAGACGAGGATCAGTCTCTGTGACTCTCAGAACGATGCAGCCAGTGAAGAATCCACTGGTGCTACCACTGAGAGAGAAGTATTCTTTGAAGAAACGTTCTCCTCAAGCTAACGGTGACAATGGCATTCACTCCACCCTGAGTCCTCAAAATAACCCCCTGGAACAATCTCAGTACTGGTGTCCTCTTTTAAGCACCCCGCCTTGGCCACGGCTGAGCTGGCAGAGCAGAGGTCTGTGCTACCTTTCTTGCTGGCTGGCAGAGAGCTTGCAAGAGCTGCAGAGAAGCAAACAGCTGAAAGGCTTGTAGCAGAGCCTTTCTGCTGCCTGATACTGAAACCAGCGGCGGCATTTGTAATTTAGTGTCCGTGCGAGGGGCTGCTGCCCTCTGACACCAGCTGAGCTTGAGAAAGGAGAAAACACTGGCTGCCTCTACGTGAGACTAAACCCATCGAAGAACGCCATGCTCAGCAACCAAACAGCTGACAGCCTCAGTAAGACAGCTGGTGACAGATCTCCCACTGGGACACAGTGGTTCCTCTTCATTCTCAGCTCCTGCTCCTTTTCTGCTTCTCCATAGCTTAGTGCTGGTACCTCAGGCTATTGAAGCAGCATGCTGAAAATCTCCCCCTCCTGGTTCTAGGGTTGCCAACTTTCTAATCACACAACACTGAACACCCCTGCCCATGCCCCACCCCTCCTCCGAGGCCCCATCCCCCGCTCGTTCCAGTTCCCCCTCCCTCCATTGCTCACTCTACCCCACCCTGACTCACTTTCACCGGGGTGTGGGAGGGGGTATGGACTCTGGGCTGGGGGTGCAGGCTCTGGGGTGGGACCGGTGATGAGGGGTTTGGGATGTAGGAGAGGGCTCTGGCAGGCATTTGGGGTGAGGGCTCCATCTGGGAGTGGGGCTGGGGATGAGGGGTTTGGGGTGCAGGAGGGGACTCCGGGCTGGGCCAGGGGGGCGAGTATGTGTATGTGCGGGTTCCCAGTGGCGATTACTGCGGCTCCGAGGAAACGGCCACCAGGTCTCTGTGGCCACTAGGCGCATGGGCGGCCAGGTGACTCTGCGCAGTGCATGCTGCCTTTGTGCTCACAGGCACTGCCCCCCACATGTCCCATTGGTCGCGGTTCCTGGCCAATGGGAGCTGCAGAGCCGGAACTCGGGGCGAGGGCAGTGCGTGGAGCTTCCCTGGCCACTGCAGTGCGTAGGGGCCACAGGGACCTGGTGGCCACTTCTGGGAGCCACACAGAGCTAGGGCAGATAGGGAGCCTGCCTTAGCCCTAGGCCCCTGCTCCACCACCAACCGGACTTTTAATGGGCCGGGCACCGGTGCCAAGCGGAGCCACCAGGGTCCCTTTTCAACCGGGCATTCCGGTCGAAAACTGGATGCCTAGCAAACCTACCTGGCTCCCTGCTTTGCTGGCTGGACTCCTAGCACGCTCTGCCCAGCCTCCTTTTGAGCTTCATTCATCTTAGTGCCCACCCTTACAGTGGAGTAGAGCATAAATTCACCAAGCCAGAGAAATTCAAAGATAACGGCTGAAACCATGTCCTTACTGTGTCCTCCACATTGCGTAGGTATTGCACAACCCTGAGAGGGCAGTTGGTTCCGACTTCAGCCTTTTGAATTCCATATAGTCATCCAATTTTACCACCCTATTCCACCACTGCAGCTTAGGGTTGCCAGGTGTCCAGTGTTCACCGGGAAGTCCGGTCAAAAGTGGACCTGTGCAGTGTCCAGTCAGTACTGCTGACTGGACACCAAAAATCCGGTCACCACAGTAACTGGCCTCCACCGGCAGGAGGGCAGGAAGAGCAGCAGCTGCTGGAGGAGCTCGGCTGCTGGAGAGAAGATTAATGTGAGGAACTGGCTCCTGGCTCCGGTGGTGAGGCAGGTACCGGTGCCACCAGGGGGAGGGATTCTGACAGTGTGCAACGTTTGAGGAGCAGAGCCGGTGGCTGGACTCGCTGCCCGTGATGGCCTGGTGGGGTTTCTCAGCCTCCCGGGGCCCTGTCTCTCTACGGCCCCTTGCTCCAGGGATCAACCCCCACCCTCTGCTCTCTGTGCCACGACTGGGCAGGCAGGCTCTGTGTCAGCTCCTCCCAGCCTGGCTCTGTAGGCAGCAGCTGAGTCCTGGGGGATCGCCGGGGGGGGGGGGGGCAAGGTGAGGGAGCAACAATGGAAAGGGGGAATGAGTGGCAGGGTGGCATGTAGTATCTGTTTTTGAAAAATTGGAAAGGTCGCAACCCCACATGCCCACTGCACCAATTCACCACTCTCTCCAAAGGCCAGGTGCTCTTGTGTCCCTTTACCAAACCCATGAGCCACCCTGGCCCTCTTTATCTGGGATGTTTATGACAAGGAAAGCCATGGATGCAAAGGACATCTGTTAAGGACAAGACATTTGAATGAGTTCCTAAACGTACTTTAGATAGCATTGGACCTTTGGATCTCAAAGGGGTGTATTAAACCTGCTAGACAGATGAAGAAAGCACAAGTTGACTGGGAGATAATAAGACCTTTGGATGTTTGTGCATTCATCAAGAAGTAGAGAGGAAAGATAAGTAAATTCTGGAGTCTAAAGCTGGTTCATATAGTGGAAGAGGCATTCACAGCAGACAGCCTCTGTTGAATGGTTACTAAAGTGGGGGAATGTTTACTTTATAAACACACTGAGTGGATCCATTCTGTCATGTCTCTTAATTTTACAGTAAACCATTAATGTGTGCTTCGATAAACGACGGCAGCGCATCCGAGAATTCTGCTCTGCCAATCTGTTCTCTCATCTGCGGATTAATGTCATAGCTGAAAACATTTGCATTTAAAAGGGTATCTAGATTTTCACTGTAGGATTATTTTCCATTGCATATGTTTTTGGAGTTATGTAAATCAGATTAATTATTTATATATGCATCGCTCCATCAGTCTCCATTCAGAGTCATAAGACCTATTTACTGTACAAAGAAGTCTATTGAAGTCTAGTCTAGTGAATGAACAAAGCAGTCACAATGTGGTTAAACATGATACGAGGCAATTCATGCTAGGTTAAACCAAATTTTACATTGGATAAAACATCCATTTCTGAAGCTAGGAAACTTTATTTTCTGAGGCCCAAAGGTAGGGACAAAGAATGAGGTAGCTTAAAAATATCAGACTTCCATTAGGGACACTTGTGAACAAATTCAAGTCAGTTTTATTTGCAGAGGTTTCATGGCCAATACCTGGTTGTGGCTACATTAGCCATTATATTTCATCTGCTTTTGTTCATACTGCCTATACCATGACCTGACAGGGTTCCTACCTCCAAAACCACATGTAGTAGTGGGGATGATACTCTGAGTAATGATGTGACCCAGCCATCTCTCTGAGACTTAATGACCTAATGTTGTGGGATTAGAAATCTTCAATAAACTATCACAGCATTTTAAAGTCTTTCCTTAGGTTCAGAGTCAAAATGAGACAGTTGGTCTCATCACAGCCTTTTCCTTTATCCCAAACCCACTGTGTAACGTGTCTCATAGCGAGGCATGTCCCTCATTTTAGCCCCAAACTTAACCTAAATTTGGTACCCTCTCACTTCTACTGTTGAAAATTTACAGCAGAAATAAAGACTTATGAAGCTGAGCATATAGAGAAGGAATGAGCATAGGAAGGAATGGCACAGCATTTTAGATTTCCTGCATGAATAATCTTTGTTTTCCTCAGTGTGTTCCCGTCACGCATTGTCCTACAGTTAGGGCCTTGGCAGGTCAAGAGGCATGCCACACAGATTGTAATGATCGCAAAGTTCTGCGAGAGAGGTTCATGTCTGTAACAGGTGTTCTCCTAGAGACTGAGGGGCATTGGCAGAACTGTGGAGGGGAAGTATCACAGTGGCTGCCTGCAAAGGATTGAAGTCAGACATACCAGGGAAAAATGTGGCCAATTATGTTTTAATGAAGCTAGCAGCAAACATCCTTAAATTTAACAAATGCTAAACTTGCTCACCATTCCTTGTAAAGGGACACTGTCAGGATGATAGGAATTTTCATACCGGTTCAGACAAGTGGTCTACCTAGTCTGGTATCCTGTCTCCAGAAGTAGCCAATAGCAGCTTCTTCAGAGGAAGGTGCTAGTATCCTTCTAATAGATTAGAGAATAATCTGTTTATAGGGGAAGTGACTTGCTAACCTTGGTGAGGATGAAGGTTTATACCCTCTATTTTCCTTTTATCCTATCAAATGTAACTTTTGATATTCTCATTATCTGTATAAATATTCAGTCCTTTTGGAATTCTGGTAAGCTCTTGCCTCAACTGCAGCTTGTGGCAATAAGTTCCACAGACTATTTATGCATTGCTCAAAAATAGGTTGAAGAGCACGTTAAAAAGAAAAAACAAACACGTTTCCTTGCTTCTGTTACTAATAACATCTTACTCAGTAATGCTGAATAATTTTAAAAATCTCATCAACTCTTGTGCATTTATTCTAGTGGTTTACTCAACACTTTGCATTTCTTTGAGCTGCCTGTTCAGTTTTGGTTTTGTTTACGGTCAGGTTTTAGGCAATTTCACGCTCAAGTTCTCCTGAACAGTCTGGGTTGAAAACAAGGGGAAGTTTTAAAAGATACAAAAGTGAACCCCAAAATCATTTTAAAGGGTGAAAGATTTGGAGAGGTCACAGTACAAATGTCTCCATTTCTTCTCTCTGCCCCAAACCAGACATTGTTTTTATTATGAATTACTTTAAAAATACTTCGCAAAAAGAAAAGGAGTACTTGTGGCACCTTAGAGACTAACTAATTTATTTGAGCATAAGCTTTTGTGAGCTACAGCTCACTGTATCCATTTACATAAATAAGGAAAAAAAGCAATAAATCCTTGATGAAATTTGTACAAAATGGATGTGTTTTTTACAGCGCCCAGCACAGTGAGGGGCTGGTGCACAACAAGGGCTCCCAGGTGCTACCATAATGCAAATTATCGTGATTTTTATCTCAGGAGGCAAATTTTTTTGCATGTGGTAGCAAAGAATTCTGCAAACACTTCAGATGTGGTTCTTCCTTGTTACCTATGTCGTAAGTGAACCTTTGTGTATATTATCATGCTGCCAAAATCCTGGATCGTTATCACATGCTTATATAAGGAATTAACTTCTCGGCACATACCTAGACACCTTGTGTGCTAGTAAAATGATTGCTATGACACACCCAGCAGGGATGCAGCTAATGAAAGGAAGTTTATCTCATATTCACAAACCCCCGGCAAAAGAGGGGACAGACAGGCAATTTTGTTCGAGAATCATGAAGGCTGTAAATGAAACTGGCAAAAGTTTGTGGGATTCCGGGAGCAGCAATACCTCCTCCCCCTGCCAAAACCAGTGAAGGTTGTGACAAGATGGCCGATGGTCCTGCGCTTTTCTTGGGGAGTGGGCTAAGATGCCACCCCTTGCTCCTGCTCTTGGGTGCCAAGGGCCCCGCTAGTGGCCCGGGAAGGTGGTAGAGGAGGGAAGTGGGGGAGGAGTCTGGGTTTGCTTCTCTCTCTGAATCCCAGCCCCTCTCAACCCCTGTGGGTTTCTTACCCTCATCCCCCTTAGGTGGGGTTACCCTCAGTCTTTAGACGCTCCCTGTCCTGCTGGGGCAGGGTCTCTCTTACTTTAGTTCTCAGGTCTTCCAAATCTCACAACTCACTTCCAAGCTCCAGTTCGTTCGTTCGTTCGTTCGTTCGTTCGTTCGTTCGTTCGTTTTTTCTTTTTCTTTTTCTTTTTCTTTTTCTTTTTCTTTTTCTCCTTCTCCTTCTCCTTCTCCTTCTCCCTCCTCTGACTGCCTGAAGCAGGTGGTTTTATTAGGTTCCTGATAGGGATTAATTGATTACAGGTGCTCCAATTAACCTGTAGCAACCCTCCCTAGTCTACAGGGAAGCACGCCTTAATTAGCCTAGGGTTTATATAGTTCACCTCTACCACTGATCTCTGGCCCTCCTGTATCAAAAGGTGTTGAAGGGATTGAGTGATGAAGGAAGATTAAAAGAGCTAAGTGCCAAATTCTGCTTTCCAAAATTCTGACGAGCTTCAGTGGGAGGTGCTGGTGCTCATCTGAGGACAGAATTTGGCCCTCCATATGCAGACTTTGGCCCAACAGTATTCAAAGTGTGCAAACACTAGGGCCGGTGCAATGTTGTATAGGTTGGGGCAAGGGGTTACAGCTTGAAATAATGGAAGGAAATTGAACTGTTGGTCAGCTCCAGATTGGACTATGTACAGTGCACAAATAGCTAGGGCTGTGGCTGGAGACTCCATGAAACTTCAGCTAGTGCGTAATGTAGCTGCTCCCTTGCTCGGGCCATGTCTACACTTAAAACACTACAGCAGCTGCGCTGCTGTAGCACTTCATTGTCGATACTCACTGTGGTATGGGAGGGGTTTTCCTCTCACTGTAGTTAATCCATCTCCCCTAGAGGCAGTAGTTAGGTTAACGGAAGAATTCTTCCATTGAACTAGTGCTGCCTCAACTGGGAGTTAGGGTAGCTTAGCTACATTAAGCCAATGTAGCTGGGTCAACCTAACTTTTCAGTGTAGACCAGCTTGTCTACACAGGGATACTTCGAAAAGTCAATCTGAATTAACTAAAGCTGCGAATTTAAAGTGGATTCATTAAACCCCTATCTGGGTGCTCTTTTTCAGAATTAAAGTGGCCTTAATTTGGTTTAACTAATCCACTTGAAAAGTTAATTCAGGTTAACTTTTCTGAGCAACCCCCTATAGACAAGTCGTTAGTGCTGATTCTTGTAAGGAGCACAACACATCTGTGATCTGCACTTTACTTCCAGATACAATTCAAGTTGTTTTTGATCTACAAATTCTAACTGTTTTTCATCTTGGCTACCTTAGAAACCATTCTCTCCCAGTGTGATCCTGCACCGAGGCTCTGGAGCGAACGACCCCCTTGTTTAGGCCGTAGTACTTTGGTGGCAGGTATTTTTGATGAGGAGATCTCGACTCAGGATGTTGCTTCCCCTACTTTGATCCGAGTCAATTGGCCTTAAAGGCTTATTTGTTTTCCCAGGCCTTTGAGGAGGAGATGGGTTGAAGAAGGTGTACATGAGTTAAGGGGGAAGGGGGATTACCCCAATGGGTTGGACAAATGAAGAAGAGCTTGTTATATGATGATAAGTTAAAGCTTAGGCTCCATTTTCAAAAGCAGCCTTTAATTTGGGATACCTCCATTTTAGGTGCCCAACTTTAGATACCTTGGACCTGATTCTTTTTTTTAAGGCTGTCAGCAACCAGCTTGCCTTGCCACCCCTTCACTAATTCAGAGAACAGCTTAGCTGCTTACATAGACGAAGCCACCATGACAGAGAGCGTGACAGAGACCAGGTAGAACGTACTCTCAATCACACTTCCTGTAACAGTGTTGACAATGGAGCTGGCTCATCTTCCTTAGCATCAGATGAAGGGGTCTAACAAAGGGAGTATCCAACGCTGACAACCATTGTCATCCAAGGGTGCTGCCCTAGGCAGATGGATCTGAAATGGATGCTCTCAGCAATTTTTATGCCTTGCAAAACAGCACGGTCGGTACATGCCACTGAAAAGAAGTGACGCTAACGTAATTAGCACTTTTATTTTTGGGTACATCACAGTGTGCCATTCCATTGATGCAAGCTAGAACAGAGCAGCGCTGGCACGTACTGCCTGTGGCCTGTAATAATTGCTGCTCATACGATAGCCCTTCTGGTCCAAGGGAGTTATAAGCCTGCTACTCAGTTTTCAATCACATCTCATGGCCATACAGGGAGCATATCAAAATATGCTCAAACGGATTTCCTCAACTTTCATTTTCAGTTCCTCAGAACAGAGTGTTTTTCACTTGAGGATTAATTTCTCTTCAGTGAGTCTCTTGCTTAGTTTTCTTGCTCTATAGGGCTTCATAATACAAACAACTTTTTTTTTTCCACAGGATCAACACTTTTTCCCCCAAGGGAGCAATACCAAAAAACCAAGTACCCATAATTACAAGATTGAGAATACAGCTTCCTTTTTGGAAATAGATGCCACGTACATAGATTGTCATAGAAAGTATTTGGTATGCTCTGCGATAAGCAGATTAATTTTTAATGCATGATGTTTAGAGAAATAGATCGACTGTGGTACTTGGACAGAGACAAATACACCATTGAAATCACAGGAGCAATCTTTGTCAGTTATGGTGCCCTTGCTCTGCTGATAGATGCCCACAGAACTGTATGCGGGCAGATATTGTGACAGGTCATCCTTTACTCTTCAGTCTTATTGGATTTCAGGATCAGAAAATTGGATCAATCTTGGTGCTTTTGGTCTTACTGAAATGTCTCTTATAAATCTCAAAACATTTATCCTTGTTCTAATCTCTGTCACTGAGCAGTCACATTCAAAAGGCAAATCTTCTTAAGAGGCAGATAAATGCTCTGAAGTAGTGGAGGGAATTTACCCTTTTTTTGAAGGGTGAAATTTCCTCTAGCGCAAGGCTTAGGCACCACTTATGCCCCATGGGTCCCCCTGCTGGCCCTCTGCACAGGGCTGACTCCCATTCCATGAATACAAATGTCCCAGTAGACACCACACAGGGCCCCATCCTGTTTTCATTGACATCTATTGCAATGCTCCTATTGACTTCAACAGGAGCTGCAGCCAGCCCATCAACAGCAATACACTGTTACCAGTACCAATAATTTGAACCTCCTGCCATACACTGAAAGATGTCTTGATTCTTACATGTATTTCTTGAACTTGAACTTAATGCTTGCAAAGCGGCCCAGGCACTGAAGTCCTCCCACCCAGGTACAGGTAGAGCAAGGGCAGTAACGCAAGGAAAAGCTCCAGATAAATCAGCCGTGGTGTTTGTGCATCGTGGGACATTTGAATAGTGAGCAGGGGCTGGTGAGGATGCTAATCCTTGGGCTACAAGTGATGAGGGAGCTCCTCCCCCTCCAGCTGTTTTCGGTGAGCTCTTGTGCAGGACCCGGTCTGGTAAGCTGGTTTAGCGCACGCCTACTGGCCCAGGCCCCGCAGGTGAGCTGAGCAGAGGAATGCCTGTGTTCCCCTGGACTGGGCATCACTCTGAGGTTTAGGTGCCCGGGTGACTGGCGGGGGGTTTCAGTGTACATGCACAGAAGCAGAAACTTGGGCACCTGCAGAACCTTTACTGCAAAAATTCAGGCACTAAGGCAGTTTAGACACCTCCAGCATCTGGGGGCAGCTGAGCGGGGGTTTTGTGGGGACTGATTCTGCGATTTAGGCACCTGAAGTGGCAATTAGGTGCCTAACTCCTTTTGTGACTCTAGCCCTAGAATTTTTCCATAATTTTATGAAATTGTGGCTGTGTCCAAAACCTGCTGCTGATAGGTTCTGTAGAGATGTAGACAGCACAGGCCATATCCTGGTGGGCTTATAAGCAAAGCGCCTGATTGTTCAAGCAGATCTAAAACACCAGCGCTTTCTTAACAATCCCTTAGGCCCCCGCCCTGCAGTTTAAGCTGTACAGGCGGACGCCTGCATCCCATTGACTTCAGCTGGATTCTGTGGGGGTGTAAAAGGTTGTCCACATGGAGTCCCATTGAAATCAACAGAGCCTCACATGGGCGCAGGGCTCTGTCTGCATGGATTGGATCGCAGGGTTGGGACCGTGCTCTGCAACGCACTGCAGAGGGGAAGAGTGGCAGAGGGTTTCAGTGTGCAGAAGAACCTCTTCTGTATCACTTCTGTGGCAAGTCTGATCTAGATGACTAGAGTCTTCCTCTGATGTCACAGCTGAAAGAACTAGCCGCAAGAGTGACAGAGAGAGAGAGGGGCTGCTAAAAAGTTTGAAATACTGTATGATGTTGGCTGCTCATAAACTTGTCTAGGAAAAACAGGTGAGTGTAAATAGAGCCAAAGTCCACACCATCAGGCTCCCTTTAACCTCTTCATCCCCAAGTCATCTGCAGGAGGGGTGCCAGTGGGGGTAGTGCTAAATGTGGAGTGCTTCAACTGAAAGGAAACGCATTCATTTGAAACGTCTATTTTACCAAGTGCTCTGTAGTTATCCCCTGCTGAGTGCTTCCATGCCAACCATAGGTGTTGTGTTTGGGCTTTTTTAGGTCAAATGGCAGAAGGATGACCTGGACAATAATTTGAACTTCTTCTCCATCTCTTCAGATGGGCGGATTGTATCATGGACTTTAGTTAAGGTAAATGTTATGCTGTGATATTTTCTCCCTTGCCGAATTGAAGCAAATTATTTGTAAAGTTCAATAGTGCACTTGATATATTGTTGCTTATGACCTCAGCCACCTTGTCTCTCTCATTATTATATCTTTTATTGGACCAACTTCTGTTGGGAAGACCCAGACATGAAGAAGAGCTCTGCATAGGTTGAAAACTTCTCTCTCACCAACAGAAGTTGGTCCAAGGAAAGATATTACCTCCCCCACCTTGTCTCTTTCATGTTCTGAGACCAACACGGCTGCATCAACACTGCAAACAACAGTGTTATAATAATGAGTTAGGCATAAAAAGAAGAGGTTGTTAATGATCAACAGTGTAATAGTTCCAGTGTGAGCTTTTAACTTGTCATTGGGTTTTAGTATTAAACTACTTGAAGTGAACAGGGACAGCCCACACCTCTCTGAGCACCAAACCCTGGGTCCTGCATGCAGCATTGGTAAGCAGGCTGTGTGCAGATCAGTGGTCTCTTAGGGGGAGGGGTTGTCTTCCACCAGGTTGCTTTGAAGCTGCCAGAATCTAGTGTGATTCTTTGCACAGAACACCCACTGTTAATGAGAGAGCTCACTGTAAAATGGACCTAGCCCGTCTCTTTCAATTTTTCCCTCCACTACAAAAAAAAATCACCCTTTCAGGAAATGATCAGCTAAAGAGTTCAGATTTGTGAAATCCAGGAAGTGATTGGGAAGGGTCTCAACTTGCTCAGCAACTCAACTAATTTTTCCTTTGAGGGTGCAATTTAGGAAAAGAGGTTTGGCAGTTTGTCCCAAAACCTCAATACTTCTCTTCGCGTTGGCACAAAATAAAAAATGGCTTCTTGCTTGAGGATTTCAGTGTCTTTCATTTCACAGTCAACTGGATAGCCTTAAGGTACATAGAAGCTTAAAGCTTTAGAGCTACATCCTCAGGGAAGGAAAGAAATTTCTTTATAAGGGTCCTCCTGAGTCTCATCTGTAAAATGGGGATAATGGTACTTCCCTCCTTTAAGGGAAGCATTTGAGGCTTACTTCACTAATGATTGTGAAGTGCTCTAAGATTATTAAATTAACATACTACTGTTGTTGGGTATTCCTGGAAGTGCATTGGACAGAGACTGTCAACAGTTTCTTTTCCCTGTGGAATTTCTGAATGGCTTATGCAATGAACAAGCTCCAGGAATATATTGTCAGGGACCGCAGGTCTCAAACCTCAATCCACAGGGTGCTTAAGAGCTTGTAAATTCCAACCTGCCACCCCATGATGGGCTATTAATCACCAAAACTAGAAGCTTGACTCCAACCTAGGACTTCAGTCCTGGGATCTGATTGGTGGAGCTCTGAGGGTTCTGATGGGTTCCTTGCTTCTATTTAAAGCAAGCATAGGAACAGGAAGTTGCCCATGCAACTAGGTTTACCCTGCTTAGGACTGCTTCCCTTGCGCTACATGCTGCTACTGCCTGTTTCTGATATCCTGGTAACCTGACCCTTCCTGACACCTGCCTCAGTCTGCCCTCTGGTCTGTCTTGAACTCTGATCTCCTAGTATCTGACCCAGCCTGTCTCCCGACCCCTGCTCCAACCACTAGGTCAGACTGCCAACAATCTGGCCATGACCATTTGCATGGACCACTTAGCTCACAGGAGTGAGCCTGGAGCTGGTCACAGCAGAATGGACCTGGCTAACCCTTCAGGAGCACTGGGCCCACTTGAGTGGTCCGCCCGCCTTCAGGTGGACAACCAAGCCCTGCAGGCCCAGGTCATCCGGCTGACCTCGCATAACCAGCTATTGCAGGAGCAAGTCAGACAGTTGCATGCTGAAAAAGCTGCACTCAAGACATGGCTCACGCAGCCCTGTTACACGATGCATCTGCCAGAAAAGTTTGGTGATAATTACCAGCGACGCCGGAGTTTTACAAACCAGTGCCGCCTCCTGTCCATGATGCCTGTCTCAGTTCCACACTACTGGTTATAGAAAGGTGATTCTGGTTATCAGCCTGCCGTCCGGCCAAGCATTAGACTGGGCCCTTGGACACTCCTTCTCAATCTTGTGCAGCACTTTACCGGAGAATTACCGGAATCCAACAAATTTACAACAGTCTTGACAGTAGAGGGCTACTTTACCAAAATGGCCCACTTCATCCCCTGCACAGGCTTCCTTTCTGTTGAAGAGACAGCCCAGCTACGGATTAGCGATCCCGTCTGCCTCCACGGCCTTTCAGAGCGCATCACCTCCAACCAAGGGTGTCAGTTCACGGCCTGGTTCTGGCGCAAGGCCTTGTGCCTGCTGGGGGTCCGCACATGTCTTTTCTGCACTTACCATCCCCAGTCAAATCCTCAAGCAGTATCCGTGACATTACATCACTCATTGCCAGTATAATTGGTCCTCACGTCTCCCTTACCCAGAGGTTGCATAGCCACATGGTCTGCATTGTTGTAGGGTCAAAGCTCCATTTTTTACCAACTATGGGTATCACTGCCGATTCCACCTGCAATTACCCCCATCCTCTCCCAACCCAGTTGTCTCAGCCCTAGTACAGTGGATTTCTCGGGCTCAGAAACAAGTGAAAGAACAGCTGGTCAAAGCAAGAGCAGACTGTATGCAGACCAGTATTGATACCAAGGGCCCATCTGATCAGTGGGACAAAAGGTATGGTTCTCCACAGAGCATATCTACACAGACAGATATGCTCTCAAGCTGGACTTTTGGTTCCTTGGCCCTTTTAGGATCCTGTGACATGTTAATCCAGTCACGTTTGTATTTCAATTACCTCACTCTCTGAAGATTCACCCTGTGTTTCATGTATTGCTTTTGAAACTTACACGGAAAACCCTTTCCCTCACAGGACACAGCCACCTCTTCCACCAGTACAGGGTCAGGGCCGTGAGGAAGATGCCCCAGTGGGAAATCTAAACATTGCATGAAAACATCCAACCTCAGGCCTTGGTGCTCACTAATTTAAACTTTAATTCCTTGTTCTTTTTATCACACCCCCCCCCACTCCCACCCCAATGTATTCTCATTCATTACGAGCTCTCATTATGCAGAAATATTTGAATTCCTGAATAGACTCTAACAGATTGTTGCACTATCTCATTGTTTCATTATTATTTTTTCTTTCCTTGTATTCCCCCCGTCTGTCTGTCTGTCTCATGTGTTGTCTCTTCTCTTATACCCAGATAGTTCCTACCCTAAAGAGTTTACAGTTCTTTTGTTCTGTGTTTGTACAGAACACAGTGTGGTCCTGATCTGAATAGAGCTCCTAGACACTATGATAATACAAACAAAAATATATGTAGCATTTATTTCGGAGGGGGAAACACCTACCTGTGTGTTGCTGACACTTGGTTCTCAAACTGTGAATGTTAAGCTGCATGTTACCTTGATGATAACAGGGAAATTTTAAAGCACAGCCAAGGTGCTAACAGGGCCGGATTAACCTTTTGTGGGCCCGGCACCAAACATATTTGTGGGCCCCCCTGGGGGCAGTGGAGCATGGCGCTGGGAGATCAGTCCCCTGAGCGAAGGGCCAGCCAGGGCAATGGGGCATGGCATGGTGGGGGCGGCCCTGTTCTGCACAGCCCAGCGCGAGGGCACTGTTTACAAACTGGCAGTCACCAGATGCAGGGGCGGCGAGTTATATGGGCCCGTGGTCCCCGTGCTCCAGGAATATTCAGGGTCCGGAGGCCTGGCTCCACCAATGTTCGGGGCCAGGTGTCTCTCCTGGCCCCGCCTGTTTCCCCTGCGCACCTCCCCATGAACATCTCCTGGCCCCGGCTGCTGCCCCAGGGTGAATTAAAAGGGCCCAGGGGCCCCGGCCGCAGCCACCACCACCGGTAGTGCGGTGGAGCTAAGGCAGCTTCCTGCCAGCCCTTGCTCCACACCGCTCCTGGAAGCGGCTGGCACATCCCTGTGGCCCTGGGTGGGGTGTCTCCGTGCGCTGCCCCCACCGTGAGCACCAACTCCATAGCTCCCATTGGCCGGGAATTGCAGCCAATGGGTGCTGCGGGGGTGGTACCTGTGGGCAGCAGCACGGAGACCCCCCACTGCCCCCCACCTAGGAGCCACTGCAAGAGGGGTGTGCAGGTCGCTTTTGGGAGCTGCCCGAGGTAAGCACCGCACTCCTCACCCTCTCCTGCATCCCAACTCCATGCCCCAACCCAGAGCTTTAACCCAGCACCCAAACTCCCTCCCAGAGCCTTAAGCAGGTGAGTGTGGTGGGGGCGGGACTTGGACCTGTTCTGGGCACCACCAAAATTATACAAACCTGCTGCCCCAGGGCAGATGCACACTGGCCTGCCTGGCCTTATGCTGCCAGAGGGCCCCTTCCCCTCAGGGGCAGGACCATGCCACACCATGCAACCCCCCACCCAACTCCCCCGACTCTGTATGCCCAGTGCCCCACAGATTGCCTCACCACAAATGCACAGCGCCCTGCACACCACCATCCCTGACTACCACCCCTGCCCAAATCCCACCACAACTTCCCAGCATCAGACCCAGAACTCCCCCCGCAGTGCCCCAACACACACAAACCTCCCCCACTGCCCAGCTCCTCCCACCCCCTCACAGACCCACTCCCCCACACCCTGCCCCCCAGCCACACTCACTGGCACTGCTGAGCCAGCACAGAGCAGGGATCCCCGCTCCCAGCACAGTGCTAGGAGGCAGGACAGCTGAAGCCCAGAAGCACAGAGCAGCCCCATCTGCCACGGCCCCACCCAGCCCTCCCTGCCTGGCACTGGCGGTGCCCGCAGTGGAGGGAGCATTTCCTTGCAGGGTCGGGGAGGGACGACAGCCACCAACTTTCCCAGCCTGCCACTTCCACAGAGCGGCCGTCGAGGCAGGCCCCACTCCTGGGGAGCCCAAAGCAGACCGGCCGGAGGGCAGAGGCTGAGGGCTCCCCTCCACCCCAATCACTGGCACTGCCTGCCAGTCAGCAGCCTGCCAGTGACAGGGGTGGAGAGGAGCCCTCGGCCAGCCGGCCGCCGGCCGAGAGGAGTGAGCAGTGGGTGGGGGAGAGGGACCAGGGGGTGGAGAGAAGCCCTGGGCCAGCAGGCCAGCTGAGAGGAGCTAGCAGTGGGGAGGGAGGGGTCAGGGGGTGGAGAGGAGCCAGTGGCTCAGAGTGCAGCCCAAGTGGAGCGGGCTTGGTGGGGGCCCCTTTTGAACGTGGGCCCGGCACCGGTGCCCTTTTAAACCCGGTACTGGGTGCTAATTCATAGGCTTTAACAATCACAGCATTAATATGGTGTTATACAAACAATGGCCCAAGTTCTACTCCCCACTACACTGGTGTGACACAAAGCAGAAGTTGATCTTGCCAAGTACAGTAGAATCTCAGAGTTACGAACACCAGCGTTACAAACTGACCAGGCAGCAACACACCTCACCTTGAACCAGAAGTGGGCAATCAGGCAGCAGCAGAGACAAAAGGGGGGAGAAAAAGCAAATCCAGTGCAGTACTGTGTTAAATGTAAACTACTAAAAAAATAAAGGGAAAGCAGCATTTTCCTTCGGCATAGTTAAGTTTCAAAGCTGCGTTAAGTCAATGTTCAGTTGTAAACATTTGAAAGAACAACCATCACGTTTTGTTCAGGGTTACGAACATTTCAGAGTTACGAACAACCTCCATTCCCAAGGTGGTCGTAACTCTGAGGTTCTACTGTAAATATTAGTATTATCCTCATGTTACTGATGGAGAAACTGATGCAGACTTTAATGGCTAGATAGATTACAGCTTTCATTTCGTAAACCTTTTGCTCACACTGAGTGCCTCTCTTCTTGAACTGGGGGGTGAGAAGGAACGTGCCCAACCTGAAATACCATCAGTCTGTTTTTGAGAGATACTGAAGTCAACAAGAGCTACAGGTGATCAGGATTTCTGCAAAAAATCAGGCCACTTAATAGGTGCCTAAATGATGTAGTTGCCTAGCCCAAGTTTGAAAATTTTGACCCAAGAAACCAGGGTGTGTGTGTAACCTGGGTGTGTGCACATGGGTGTCCTGCTGTGATAAGGTCCCAATACAGTCCATGAGTGGTAGAGGCTCTCTATCCTGGGGAAGGGAAGCAAAGCTCACAGTAAGTAAAACACAGCTTTCACAAGCTGCCGGCTGCTGGCACGAAATGACAAATACTTTTATGTTCAGCTTTTTAAAATTCTTCAAGAAAATGTGCCATTTCCAAGCAATGACAGTCTCTGTATTGTCACCACAAAGACACTTATTAATCTGAAGTCTCCTCTGCCTGCAGAATGAGCTGGTTCATTCAGATGTCATCAAGCTGTCAGTAGAGGGAACAACGATGGAAGGGCCAGAGGGACTGCAGCTGCAAACAATTGGTATGAGCCCAAGTTCTCACCATCCTGATAATTAGTGACATCAAACCTCTAATCACTCATGCATAGAAATTAAAGCAGAGAGCTCTCCAGGTGTGAGGTGATGGCGAGAGAGACTCTTAAAGAATCCTAGGACCTAATCACATCAGCCACACTATCAGAGGCTCGTTCACCTGCGCATCTACCAATGTGATATATGCCATCATGTGCCAGCAATGCCCTTCTGCCATGTACATTGGCCAAACCGGACAGTCTCTGTGTAAAAGAATAAATGGACAAGTCAAGGTTCCTTCCCCACTCTGAACTCTAGAGTACAGATGTGGGGACCTGCATGAAAGACCCCCTAAGCGTATTCTTACCAGCTTAGGTTAAAAACTTTCCCAAGGTACAAACTTTGCCTTGTCCTTGAAGAGTATGCTGCCACCATCACACGTTTTAAACAAAGAACAGAGAAAGATCCCATTTGGAGACGTCTTCCCCCAAAATATGCCCCCAAGCTCCCTTTCCTGGGGAAGGCTTGATAAGAATCCTCACCAATTGGTACAGGTGAACACAGATCCAAACCCTTGGATCTTAAGAACAATGAAAAATCAAGCAGGTTCTTAAAAGAAGAATTTTAATTAAAGAAAAGGTAAAAGAATCACCTTTGTAAAATCAGGATGGTAAATACTTTACAGGGTAATCAGATTCAAAACACAGAGAATCCCTCTAGGCAAAATCTTAAGTTACAAAAAGACACAAAAACAGGAATATACATGCCCTCCAGCACAGCTTATTTTACAAGCCATTAAACAAAAGAAAATGTAACACATTTCTAGCTAGATTACTTACTAACTTTACACGAGTTGTAAGGCTGCATTCCTGATCTGTTCCTGGCAAAAGCATCACACAGACAGACAAACCCTTTGTTTCCCCCCCCACTCCAGATCTGAAAGAATCTTGTCTCCTCATTGGCCATTTGGGGTCAGGTGCCAGCGGGGTTACCTTAGCTTCTTAACCCTTTACATGTGAAAGAATTTTGCCTCTGGCCAGGAGGGATTTTAGAGCACTGTATACAGAAAGGTGGTTACCCTTCCCTTTATATTTATGACAGGACACAAATCAGATGTCAAGAATTATAACATTCAAAAACCAGTTGGAGAACACTTCAATCTCCCCAGTCACTCAATTGCAGACCTAAGAGTCACAATATTACAACAAAAAAAACTTCAAAAACAGACTCCAACGAGAGACTGCTGAATTGGAATTAATTTGCACACTGGACACCATTAAATTAGGCTTGAATAAAGACTGGGAGTGGATGGATCATTACACAAAGTAAAATATTTCCCCATGTTTATTTCCACCCCCCCCCCCACTGTTACTCTCACCTTCTTGTCAACTATTGGAAATGGGCCATCCTGATTATCACTACAAAAGGTTTTTTTCTCCTGCTGCTAATAGCTCATCTTAATTGATCACTCTCGTTATAGTGTGTATGGCAACACACATTTTTTCATGTTTTCTGTGTATATATGTATCTTCTTACTGTATTTTCCACTGCATGCATCCGATGAAGTGGGTTTTAGCCCACGAAAGCTTATGCTCAAATAAATTTGTTAGTCTCTAAGGTGCCACGAGTACTCCTTGTTCTTAAAGAAAGGTTACTCCTCTTGGCTGTTAGCAGATCTAAGTCAGAGTCTCTGTGGAGATGATGGTCGCTAACCTGGGAGAAGGTTTGACTCTCAGGCTACGTCTTTACTGCATGTGAAGCTGTGATTGTAGGGTACGCATGCCCACTCTAGCTTAAATCTAGCTAGCTCATGGGAACATAAGAGTTGCCACCCTGGGTCAGACCAATGGTCCATCTTGCCCAGTATCCTGTCTTCCGACAGTGGCCCGTACCAGAGCTTCAGGTGGAGTGTTCAGAACAGGGCGTTTTTTGAGTGATTCTCTGTCTTTTCTCCTGGCTTCCGGCAATCAGAAATTTAGGGTTGTCCTGAGCTTGGGGTTGCATCCCGTCCAACTTGATTAATTTCCGTTGATGGATCTGACCTCCAATAACTTAACTTGGTTTTTTTCAACCTAGACATGATTTTAGCCTTCACTACAGCCAAAGGCAATGAGTTTCACAGGTTAGCTATGTGTTGTGTGAAAAAGTACTTCCTAATGTTTGTATTAAACCTGATGTCCATTAATTTCATCAGGTGACCCCTCATTTTTGTATTGTGGGAAGGGGTAAATAACAATTCTCTAGTCACTTTTTCCACACATTTCTTGACTTTATAGACCTCTATGATATCTCCCTTTCTCTAAGATGCACAGTCCTAATTTTTTTGTTCTCCCCTCGTATGAAAGCCATTCCATGCTCTTGATCATCTTTGTTGCCCTTCTCTGAACATTTTCCAGTTCCATTGTATTTTTTTTGAGTTGGGGTGATCAGAACAGGACACAAAGTATTCAGGATGTGGGTGCACCAGGGATTTATATAGAGGCATTCTGATATTTTCTGTTTTATTATCTATCCCTTTCCTAATTGTTTCTCACATTCTATTAGTGGTTTTGACCTATTCTGTGCATTGAGCTAAAGTTTTCAGAGAAGTGACCATGGCAACTCCATAATCTCTTTCTTGAGTGGTAACAGCTAATTTAGAACTCACCATTACATATGTAGAGTTGGGATTATGTTGTCCAATGTGCATTATTTTGCACTTATCAATATTGAATTTCACCTGCCATTTTGTTGCCCAGTCACCTAGTTTTGTGAGATCCCTTTGTTGCACTTAACAATCAAATATGGATTTAATGATTTTGAAGAATTTTTTTATCATCTGCAGATTTTGACACTTCACTGTTCACTCTCTTTTCCAGATCATTAAAGAATATGTTAAACAGTACAGGTCCCAATGCAGATCCATGGGTGGGATCCCGCTGTTTACCTCTCTCCATTGTGAAAACTGACCATTTATTCCTACCCTTTGTTTCCTGTCTTTCAGTTACTGATCCATGACAGGACCTTCCCTCTTATCCCATGACTACTTAGAGTTTAAGAACCTTTGGTGAGGAACCTTTTCAAAGGCTTTCTGAAAATCCAAGTGCAATATATCTAGTGGCTCACCCTTATCCACATTTGTTGACCACCTCAAAGGCATGATTTCCCTTTACAAAAGCTTTGTTGACTCTTCCCCAATAAATCGTGTTCATCTGTGTGTCTGATAATTCTCTGATACTACAGTTAGACTCACTAGCCTGTAATTGCCAGAATTGCCTCTGGAGCCCTTTTTAAAAATTGGTGTTACATTAGCTATCCTCCAGTCATCTGGTGCAGAGGTTGATTTCAGGGATAGGTTACAAACTATAGTTAGTAGTTCTGCAATTTCCTATCTGAGTTCCTTCAGGCTAGCTGCCTAAGTACTTACCCAGGGTCCCAGGCAGGCTTGTGTAGCCCATGCTGAAGCCCATGTTGTTGTGACTTCATTGCTCTTGGTACCTGAACTATCTAGATTAAAGCTAGCATGGATATGCCTACATGTGCTGCAATCACATCTCCGATTGCAGTCAAAGCAATGGTCGTTTCTATCTAGATGTAGCTAGTCAAGATCAACAATGTTATCCATCTCCCTCTCACCTAAGGTTAACCTCAACTAGCTACAACAAGGTATAAACTATCAGTTCCTTGCCTCCGTCACACCAAAAGAGAACATAACAATCGCCATATTGGGTCAAACCAAAGGTCCATCTAGCCCAGCACCCTGTCTTCCGACAGTGGCCAATGCCAGGTGCCTCAGAGGGAATGAACAGAACAGATAATCATCAAGTGATCCATCCCCTGTCGCCCATTTCCAGCTTCTGGCAAACAGAGGCTAGGGACACTATCCCTGCCCATCCTGGCTAATAGCTATTGATAGACCTATTCTCCATGAACTTATCTAGTTCTTTTTTGAACCCTGTTATAGTCTTAGCCTTCACAACATCCCCTGGAAGGAGTTCCACAGGTTGTCTGTGCGCTGAGTGAAGAAATACTTCATTTTGTTTGTTTTAAACCTGCTGCCTATTAGTTTCATTTGGTGACCCCTAGTTCTTCTGTTATGAGAAGGAGTAAATAACACTTCCTTATCTACTTTCTGAGTCATGACTTTATAAACCTCTATCATATCCTGCCTTAGTCATCTCGTTTCCAAGCTGAAAAGTCCCAGTCTTATTAATCTTTCCTCATAAGAGCTAAGCCGGGTTAGCTGTCTTGCTGTAAAAACATGCCTATTTTGGGAGAGAAGATATAGCCTTACAGAGCTTGCAGAAGGAAATTCCCTTTGCATAGAAGAATGTTTCAGAGTTAGCAATTTGTAGAGAGTGTAATATATTTGTGAGAGGGAATTACTTTGATACATGCTGATGGTGAGTCACAATATAGGATCTCCAAGGAATGAGGGAGGGAACTGGGACTGGCTGAGTAAGGAGATTGGGAGTCGGGATGTAGGGGGACTGGGAGTGTGGAGGGAGGAGACTTCGCCTTTTGGGGCAATGGGACTGGGATAGAAACCTAAGGAGTGGAGACTGGGACTAGCAAAGTGAGCAGAATGGACTGGGGTAAGGAACCAGTGGTGGGGCAGGGGTTTGGGGGGGGACAGACAGAACAGGGACCGATTGTATGGGGTTGGGTAGAGAAGTCTGTGCCTAGAGCACACTCCCATTCAGATCCTGGACTGGGACCCTAGATTCCTGACTCGCCTTCCTCTGCTGTCAGCAAATATTTGTGAAACCCAATGGTAAAGTGTCTCGTCCCTTTCTAGGGTTGGGCCACATAGACGATAACAACCTACTACTGCTATCAGTTACTTTGTTAACTCAAGTGACAGGGGTCTGTGTGGTGGATCTAAAGGTTCCAACCCTTCTGATATACCATGTAGGTGTCAATATGATGCTTACATGATGGAATTTCATGGGTCGGGGGAAGGAATTCCAAATGTTTAAAAAAACTCTAGGAACTTACACACAAACTATATTAAAAGAACGTTATTAAAGTTGCAAAGTCGAGCACTCAAGAGTTAGGAAATGCCAGAATTAAGGTTGCAGTGCAATTTGGATTCACCCTGCAATGTGTGTACGAATTATGAATGGAGCCCTACCAAATTCATGGTCCATTTTCATCAATTTCATGGTACTAGGATTTTTAAAATAGTAAGGTTTCAGAGTAACAGCCGTGTTAGTCTGTATTCGTAAAAAGAAAAGGAGTACTTGTGGCACCTTAGAGACTAACCAGTTTATTTGAGCATGAGCTTTCGTGAGCTCAGATGTTTACATCTGAAGTTTCATGGTGTTATAACTGTGAGGGTCCCGACCCAAAAGAGTGTTGTGGGAGGTTGCAAAGCTATTGTAGGGGGGGTCATCACTTTTGGGGGGGTGCAAGGCTGGCCTTACAGGTGGGTGATTGTCCAGGGCCCCATGGTTAGAAGGGTGCTGTGGTCCATCCCTCCCCCCATAGCCAGCCCAAGGCCACTTTAACTCCTGAGCACTGGGCCCAGAGTTGGGGAGGGGCAGGGCTGGGAGCACCCCAGCTGGGGGTTCCTATTGTGCGCTGGGCTCCAGCTGCTAGTCCCGGTAGGGCTGGGGAAGGACAGGACTCCCTCTTCCCTGGGGTGGGTCATACCCATCTCTGGGAACCTCCCCTGGCTGCAGGAAGCTCCATGGCTGTGCTGCCTTTGGAGCTGGAGCTTTCTGCAGCCAGGAGAGGTTCCCGAAGGTGGGTCGGATCTCCCCCGTGCTGCTGGGGGCACCACAGCTGGGGGCTCCTACTGTGCGCCAGGCTCCAGCTGCTAGTCCCAGTCAGGCTGGTGAGGGACAGGACTTTCTCTTCTCTTATAGGAGCCACTCCTCAGACTGGGCCAGACCCACCTCTGGGAACCTCCCCAAGCTGAACTGGGACAGGGTCAGGCAGCAGCTATTCAATATTTTGTTGTCTCCACATTGTTCAATGTGTGGCTCCAGGCCTTATTTACTGCCCACTAGTCAAACCCTGCCCTGAAGACATAATTATTAATTTCCTCCACAGGCTTTTCTGTGGGCCCCATCACTATAATATCTGAGAGCTTCACAGACATTAACAAAGGACACAACATCCTTGGATCCAGAGATGCCAAGGTGGGGCTGGAGAGAGAGGACTTATTCTCTTTCCTTCTTTAAGGTCATCCTGGGGAAGGATCTGTTCTTGAAACAGTGCAGGTCTGGTCCATTTAGGTTCTGATACTATGCCCATTGCCATGCTGAGTGCCTTCCAGAAATAAGAACTGAGATTTGGCAAATTTGATGAGATGTTCTGTGGGAACATAGCGGAGTGCAGGGAAAGAACATCTTTGATATACTGTGCTGCTGAGGAGGGGAGAGGCCACCATCTAATGCTGCCCTGAATCAGAGGCTCCGAATTAGCAGGTGCTTAGCACCCACCGGCAGCCAATATGAAAAAATATTTTTTCAAAACCTTCATTGATGGAATTTGTGCAATAACAAAGAAACCTATGCTTGATATCATGGCCGTCTTTCTGACTGACAGCTCTCCCTCTCTCTCTCTCAAATAGGTTGTGGAACTTCCTTTGATTTTCACAAGAAGATAGATTATTTATTTCTCGTTGGCACTGAAGAAGGGAAAATCTACAAGGTAAAAACCATTTCAGGGAAACCTCTTTTACCTCTCATCACTGCTGTCTATTTTATAGAGTTGTCATCTTAGTCATTTCCCGAGAATATGTAATAAAATGCAACTTCGGTCCTTCAATCAGATCTCCATGGGTGGACTCCGATGCCCATGGGAAGCCCTGGTAGGTTGCTGGAATATGCCTGAGCAGAGCCAATTGCCACTGGGGTCTAAAAGAACCTCTATAGAATAGAATCTTGTATAAAGATTTTTTTGTACAAACTGCATCCCAGAATACAGAATGCAACTGCAGAACTAAATAAGAAGGGAGTGAGAGAAATGAAGAGGGATACAGCCCGTGCCTCTGAGCCCATGCCCTCATGACTATGAAATGGCAGGAATAATTTAATCTGCTTTTTATTAAATCACAGGACTTTCTAGCCCTCTCTTTTGTAGAGAGTCTTGAAAATGCAAACTGTAACCAGTGGTAGCTCGAGAGGGAAGTCTGTTCCCTGTCCCGCTCCCATTGCACGCAGCGTTCCCCTGGCCCTTCTTTTGGGGTCTATTAAAATTATAGCCACAGGGCCTTCAGTTTGGGTGAGGACCTTTAGCCTGTATATGGCTGGTGGGGCAGAGCTGCCCAGAACACAGCTATGGCCGCCGCAAGCTCCTTCACAGCCGACTGCCTTCAGCAGACTCCTCTGCTGAGCTGGAGGATATTCTGATGTGGCTCTCCCTCACTCCCCTGCTGAAGTTGCTCCACTCTGAGCCTGCCTACTGGAGCAGACCCCGCATGCAAATAGGTCCATGGATCACTCTAGGGCTTAGACCAGAGATAAGAGCCTGGACACCAAGAGTGGGGCAACAGTGCGCATGCTCAGACGCAGAAATTTGGGACCCTAGGGAACTTTTGCTGCAAAAATTTAGGTGCTGAGTGAGGTTAGGCTGCAGCTGAGTGGGGGGCTTGTGGGTGTCAGTGGAGCCCAAAACGGACTTTGGCACCTAGGTACCTATGTGGGTCTGGGCCCTCATGTTTCCACATTGTAAAATGAAGACATTGATCCCAGCCTCACTGGGAAGGTATGGTGATAAAGGCCTTGATCTAGCAAAGCACTTGAAACCTGTGCTTTCATGCTTTGCTGGATTTGGGGAGGAAGTCTTTAAAGTCTGTACAATGCTAATCTCTGCCAGAGCACGTACACAGCCTTGGGGCAGATGGGGACATAGCAGCCCACGACCTCCAGCTTATCTAGGCAGTTAGTTCTTGCAGAACTCTCAGAAATGTTGGCAAGTGTCCAGAAGTGCTCATTCCCTTTGCCACCATAGTGTTAATTAGAAAGACGGGTCTAACTTCAAATATTCGAGAAGAATGAAGAATCAAGGGTAAACTCCTATCTGGCTGGACATGCCTATAGACTATTTGTTAAACTGTTTTAAAAAGTGAGTTTCTGAAAGCTTTTATTTTTCCAAGGGGTGAAAACTTCCTAACAATCAGCAGGATAATATGTTAATTTTTTAGCTGCAGAACAATTACAGAGAATTTCAGAAAATAGTGTGATTAATAGCATTTCTGAAGCCAAGAAATCATTATCTTAATTACACACTGGTCTATCTACTGCCCTTTTACATAGAGGACAAACTGTTTCTGCATTAATATGAACATATAATGGAAAACAGCCTCTTTACATATTATCCACTGGTTTGTAACTTGTTCAGACCTGTGTATTGAAAGGAAAGTTGCAGTTACACGAACCCTGCAAATTCAGATCACGTCTTTTAAAGTGATATTAATTATGAGATCGAGTCTTGGGATAGAATCAGTGCTCAGCCACTGTGCGTGTGTCCAGAGACACTGCAGTGACACCGTTAGACTATGTCGGAGAAAGAGAGAGATCTAGCCAAAGTCTTTGCTTGGGTTCTACTTAGCCCTTTCTGAAAGAGTTGGCCTGAGAAAGGACTAAAAAAAAGCTAACTTAGCACCTCAGGATCTGGCTCATAATAAGTAACAGCAACAACTTTAAACCCTTTTTGATTTTTTTCAGTGGTTTCTAACGAGATCTGAATTTTCTCAGTCCTAATCTGCCTGAGGCTGTCAAGATGGTTGCTGCCTATTTGATTTGTACTTTTTGTTCCCCATTATAAGCCCCCTTTGAAAAAATTGTTTCTTATATTACCTTGATACATAGCGTTTCTGTAAGTAAACTAAAGAAACCCAACAGGATTCTGAAGACGCCCCTAACTGTCCACGTGTGTAGGGAGAAATTGAAGAGTTCTGTGTCAGGCCAAGGTGTTTAGTGCAAGCTGCAATGCTGCTAGCTAACGTTACAAACAAATGCTGTAACCTCTATGAATTCGTTTTCCTTCTCCATATTCTACAGCAATGTCTTGTAACCCTATGGCCAGCTGTTTTATCACAATATTCCTTTACTGGTGTTAACAGATTCTTTGTTTTACCATCACAACTTAATAATAGTACTAACTTCCTGAGAACACACCTATCATCAGCTACATAGGAGAAAAACTTACTAAGCAAATCTGGGACAACAGTCTGGAAGATGAAACAGATTCTGCACATTCTTGGTTTGGGTCTAATCATCCTTTTCCTCGTCTTCAAAACTTTCACGCTGAAGGTCAGACTTCACATTTTTCAGTAGTGTTTGATTCTGAAATGTGTCATAAGCAGCCTCAGCGAACAGGAGAGTGAGGGGAAATATTTGCCGACTTCTTTCAGTTCCAGACAGCTTAGAAGTTCTTTGTAACTTCAGTAGGTAACAATTTCAGACAGAAATCTCATTTGTTTTTCAAATTGGAAATAAGGCACACATTTTTAACATTGAGGGTGATTGACGATAGGAACAAAAATTCACTGAAGAGATGCTTTAGTCAGATACAAGTTACTGGGCTCAATACAGGGGTAGCTGGGTGAAAGTTAACAGCCTGTGATATACAGCAGGTAAGATTAGATGATTTAATGGCCTCTTCTGACCTTAAACTCGAAGCAGCTCTGGAAATGATTCCTTACCTGACCCCACACCCCATTTATATCTGAACTTTCAAGATACCAAGCACCTCTCAAGATACCAAGCACCATAACTCCCTTGGAATCAGTGGGAGCTGAGAGCGTACAGTGCCTTTCACAGTCAGGCCATGTTTCCTATCCTTGCAAGGAGAGTGGGTCTTTTCCGTCTCTAAGTTCTATGAGCCTGTCATCTTAGTTAAGAGTAAAACTGGCAAGCATTGTAATGAATGTCCGACAGAAGCAGCCAGATCAGAGGGGGTAGACATACCACACACTAGAGCACGGAGGTAGGTGCTTATTTTCTGCAGAAGTCTGGCAGGGTTCTGCCCTGCCCCGGCCTGTTTTGGCTGCCAGTTGGAGAAAGAGTTTTTCCACGTGGCCTCAGCCAGGCATGTGTGGAGAAGGGTCTCTGAAAGGGAAGGAGAATGGCCCAGGGAGCAGTAGAGGCAGAGCCTGCTAGAGCCAGCCTGGCTGAGATGCCAGGAGAGCCTGGGGAATGAGCTGCTCCATCTCTGCCTGACCTCTGCACTCTGTGATGGCCAGGGCCAGTGCTACAAGACTGCTTGGTTTCTTGTTTACAAGAACTGGAAGGAGCCTGCCAGGGGTATGGCCATGGACTCCTTCCAACAACCCAAATCTGAGGGAAACAGGAGTTTCTTAAAGAGGCGGATTTATAATTAGAGGCTGAAGCCTTAATGAGACAGCCTTTTCTTTGGGCATTTTGCCTTTCTCATATGAGCCTGATGCTACAGGCCTAGACCAGTCTCGCATACCCCATCAAACAACCTGGTAGGCCAAGACACCACTGACTCCCAAAACCGCCTCCCAAAGCGATGACTATGTTGTTCCTTTGATCAAAACTGTATCAGCTTCTGTCTAGACAGAATCTCCAAAAATATTCCCCTGAATATTAATTTTCCATGGGATTCAGACAGCCCTAGGTCAAGACTCTTGTTGATTAAAAGTCTGAGACATTAAGGGTCTTTCAAATCAATAACATGTGGTGAGAGTTGAATAAAGTAACTTCCCTCACCTTTCATAGAATCATAGAATATTGGGGTTGGAAGGGACCTCACGAGGTCATCTAGTCCAACCCCCTGCTCAAAGCAGGACCAATCCCCAACTAAATCATCCCAGCCAGGGCTTTGTCAAGCCTGACCTTAAAAATATCTAAGGAAGGAGATTCCACCACCTCCCTAGGTAACCCATTCCAGTGTTTCACAACCCTCCGAGTGAAAAACTTTTTCCTAATATCCAACCTAAACCTCCCCCTTTCAAATTATCCAGGTCCTATTTGTCTCTTCACAGCAGAGTAACTTTCAAAAACAAACCAAATACAAATCCCCCTTATGAGTGAATGTAAAAAAGCATGAAGCATTGATACTGCATGTACCATTAAAGCAAATTCCAGCAATATAACAAAATGCAGAACTAGCAGCTCAGTGACAGAGTATCTGTACACCATCATATTAGCAAACTTCGGATGACACTGACTGATAAACTGAGGTAACCCAATGATGATCATGCTCCTGAATTTAGGAATATCTCTCTGGGGCAAGTGCTGTGTTTTTGGGTGGCCAGCGTCTAACACAATGGGACCTCAGTCAGGGTTTGAGCCTTAGGAGCTACTGCAATACGAATATTTAATAAGAATTAGTCTTGTCCCTTTTCTGATATGTGAAGATGCTGGAAGTGCAGAAAAGTTTGAGTATCCAAACGGTGAATGTGACTTTGTAAGAAACTGAGTTAAGCCTTGTAATTTTGATTAATTGGAGTCTTTGGAGTGCAAGAATTATATTCCCATAACACTTTAGCAAGCCTCCTGTTCTAATCTGAATGCATTCAGCATTTGTTATGGTAGTGATGTGCATTATGAGCCTTATTGGTGGCATACTGGGCCGTATTTGCAAACATGGGATCCTAAATTGAACCTAGAAAATATGCACACTTGTTACAAATACAGTTAAGTGTTTTGCACATGCAGACAAGAATGATGATGATTTTAGTTTCCATAGAAAGATCTCAGGTGTTAATGAAATAAGCCTTCCGGGGTGTGTGTGTGTGTGTGTGTGTGTGTGTGTGTGTGTGTGTGTGTGTGTGTGTGTGTGTGTGTGTGTGTGTGTGTGTGTGTACACACTATTATCTCAATTTTTCAGATGAGGAAACTGGTACTCGGAAGTCCGCTGAGTGACTATTCCAAGGATCTCACAGAAAGACCAAGGCAGTGTTGGGAGTGGAACCTAGTCCACTGTGCTAAGCGATGCTGCCCTTTACCACATGCAGTTGGAGGCTTAGTGTGTGCAACACTTGGGCAAATGTTGCTTGCACAATGGCACATACACTTGACAATGGCTGTTATCATAACTGAAGGTTCTAAATAAATTCAGCAATAGTCAACAGATGAAACATTGCATGGATTTAGTTACACTTCCTCATGAAAACAAATATATTTGCAGCTTTGCATCAGCGGAACAGAAATGGCCCCTGGCCCCTCTTTTTGAATGTCAGCTTAAAAACCAGGACGTTAGCTGGTGTAATTCCAGTGGGCATTAGTTGTTTCGATAAGACGACGGAATATGAACGAATCTTTGGCCAGGGTTGTAACTTCAGGCACCCCCTGGGTACTAGGCAGAGCTCAGGGCTGAGCGGCTCAGGGCCCACTGAGGGAGCGCGTGCAGCAGCCGTGTCGCAGCTGCTTCGGAAAGGTGCAGCGTGTGCTCACCAGCACTGGTTCTGAGATGCCAGCAGGGTGGAGGGGGGCTGGCCATCCTTACTGGCCATCTTCCTTGCAGCCACGTCATGCTGTTAGCCATGCTGGCTAGTGCTTGGGAGAGTGCTAGACTTGTCCTGTGTCCAGCTCCTGCACTGGTGCAATAGGGAGGAGGCACCCAGCAGCCTTTCGTTCACCCAGTGCAGGGGCTGGCAGAATTTGGCCCTTTGTCTCAGAGTACGTGGAAATGACCAGACAGTGGGGAACATTAACTTTGAAAGCCATAGGCGCTGACTCCGTGGGTGCCCCGAGGCTGGAGCACTCATGGTAAAAAAAAAGGGGGTGCTCAGCACTCACCAGCCACAGCTGTTTGGTGGCGCCCCCGATTAGCCGATTGGAGGTGCCGCCAAACAGCTGTTTGATGGCTGGGGGAGGGGCTTGGGGGAGAGCGGAGAGCAGCCTGTGAGCAGGGGCCTCAGGGAGGAGTGGAGCAGGGCCTCGGGGGAAGAGGGTGGAGCAAGGGCAGTGATTTGTGGGAGGGGGCAGAGCAGGGGCAGGGTGAGGCAGAGTGAGGGCGGGGCCTTGGGTAGGGGGTGGAGTGGAGGCGGGGCATCGGGGCAGAGGCGGGGTGGAGTGCCCCTGGGGAAAAAAAAAATCTCAGTGCCTATATTGGAAGCCAAAGCTCAGCCTGTCTGTTTAGGGGCTTGTCTACACTTGAAATGCTACAGTAACACAGCGGCTCCACTGTAGTGCTTCAGTTAGACATTACCTACACTGATGTGAGGGGTTCTCCCGTCAGAGTAGGTAATCCACCTCTTTCGTCAACCTAGTGCTGCCTACACTGGGGGTGAGGTCGGCTTAACTCCACCGCCCAAGGGGTGTGGGTTTTCACACCCCTGAGCAACATAGTGAAGCCGACAATTTTCTAGTGTAGACTAGGCCTAGAAAAGTAGCAGCATAGAACTTCTGCACTTTGCAGCCTGTCGTTCACAAGATAACTGCTGACCTGGAGTTGTTTGGCATTTATGGTCCATCTAACCGTGAAGTAGAATAGCTGATGAGAATGCCTGTGGGTAAACAGCCTCCCACGCAGATATCACTCAACTTGTGTTCAAAGGCTCTACCATGCCTGTCCTCAACGAGGACCTTGCCAGCAGGAACTGGCTGGCTGGCTCACTCATTCTTGCAGTGTCTAGCTTGTGTACATGCCAACATTGTGCAATAGGTCTGCACGTTGCATTACAACCATGCGGGTACCTATGGATTCTTGGGCTGCTGATGCCCATGGTGGGAACAAGGGCTTTGGGGGAAAATGTCCAGATGTGAAGCTCTGCCATGTGAAATGTGGTTGGGAGGGACCATCCAACCAGTGGTTTCTTGCAATGCTTTTTGTTTCGTGCAGACAGGCCCAAAGATCGACCACCTCTGAGGAAGGGCTATTTGTGAAGGACTTTCTTTTTGCTTTAAGTGATTCTTCTTCTTTACGACCCTCATATATTGGTGCCTTTGAACCGGTGCCCACAGCAGCAGTCACTGAAAGCTAAAGTCCACCTCTGCCAGTGGCTCTCCTTTACCTGGGGTGGTAATCTCGCATTGCCGCTGCAGACCTCAGAGTGATCCCTTCATGTACTAAGCAGCTGGCAGTTCTATGTAATAATTCATCATTTTGTGCTTTTGGCATCAGAGATCTAGTCACTGAGTCTGCGGTATGTGAATGTGTGTCAGCTCAAGGCGGCTAGAGCAATTTGCAAATGTGTCCTCGCTGGTCCTGCCGTAGCGTTAAGGAGCTGGTGCTCTTGTTCAAATGATTCCTCCCTGTTTTAGCTTTTCGAATCCATGGACGTTTGGAAAGACAGCTTCTTTCTCCCGTGATATCCAGACCTATCCCTAGCAGTAAAAGGATAACTAATTAGCAATATATCACATTTCTATAGCACGTTACAAACTGTACCTAATCTATCCCCACAATCCCCTGTAAGATGGGGCAGGGTGATTGTTCCTGTGGGTTTAGAGCCAACATCTTCAAACTTGTGGCCTTAAAGTTTACCCTAAATCCATATTTTGGAAACAAAATCACCTCCGCTGATCTTAGAGGTGCTGACTGCCAACAGCTGCCATTGACTTAACTGCAGTCACCTGTGTTTGAATATTTAGGCTTAGGTGAGTTAAGTAGTTCCCCCAAGACCACCCAGTGTACACAGCACAGCAGGGACTAAGACTTGTCCTTCAAACTTCCAATCCAGGGCTTGATCCTCTTGTTTAATAAATGATGAACCTGTCACTACCTGACCATAATAAAACGTGGGAGCTGCCACACTCTGTTTAAAGGCACATTGATGGGGCAGGGAAGGGTTTCTGTACTAGTCAGTAGGAGCAAAGTAGATACCAAAGTGTCGGCCAGCCAGGAATGCCCCAAAGCGCAGGAGAGTCTGAGTGCTGATCAATGGCAGGCTTGCTAGACCCAGATGTTTACAAATCAGAGGACAAGCCATAAGCTTTATTCCACCCAGAACTACTCCCAAACCCTGTTCCCAAGGCAAACAAGCCCATCTCTCCATGTGCATTATGGCACCATAGCTTACCTTACCTGATCACTCTTGTTACATGTGTATGGTAACACCCATTGTTTCATGTTCTCTGTGTATATAAATCTCCCCACTGTATTTTCGACTGCATGCATCCGATGAAGTCAGCTGTAGCTCATGAAAGCTTATGCTCAAATAAATTTGTTAGTCTCTAAGGTGCCACAAGTACTCCTTTTCTTTTTGCGGATACAGACTAACACGGCTGCTACTCTGAAACCATAGCTCCTGTCACTAAAAGAGCCGGGATTGGATGGTTATGACCCTGCTCTCACACACACACTCAGATAATAACACTGACTTGGATGGATTTGTCGCAGTGTATCCAGCAAGGCAGAAATTTCAAGTCTGAGCTAAAATGCGTGGCTGCTCAAACCACCTTTTAAAAATACCAGCGCATTCCCATTCGGGTTAACTTCGCTGACGGAGCTAGAATCATGGTAGAGAGTTGGAAATTGTGACACTCAGAAGGGCTCAGTGTTCCATGCCAAAGGAGAGAAACATGTTTTAAATGAAGCTTAGATCCGATAGAAAAGGTCACAACTCCTGCCCCCCTAGAGAAGCTGCTCGGGGGTACCTCCAGGGTGGAGAACCACCCTTCTAGAGCAGCCAAATGATTCTTATTGCCGATCCCTGGTTCCTTTGCAGTGTTCAAAATCCTATTCAAGCCAGTTTCTGGACATCTTTGATGCTCACCACATGGCTGTTGACGCAGTGAGCTGGAATCCCTACCACATGAAAGTCTTCATTTCCTGCAGCTCTGACTGGACTGTCAAGATCTGGGACCACACCATAAAGTAAGTCTTGCTGTGTCCTGGCCTTGGCAGCTGGAGAGTGTGATTTATGCTCTCACAGTATAAACATGCAGCGTGCAGCTAGCTTTGTCTGCCAAAATCTGTGGTTACAGTTTCACCATTAAGTGGATTTATTGCTTATTATTCTCTCTTATCCTCCTCGTTTGCTTTTTCCTGAGCGTAGCCGTTCCTTCAGTAATAAGAGCAGGTACAGCCCAGGATTGCTGCCTGTGTAAGTGTATCTAGGACGAGGGTGAGATGCCCTGCAGTCCATGATTTAAAAACTTTAACAGAGCTACACCAGGTACCAGCCCTCTGGCTTGGATCCAGGCCACACAGGTCAAAACAGGGCACTGCAGTTCAAGGTGGCTGCCCTGATGTTTCAAAGCCCTGCATGGCATTGGACCCGGCTACCTGAGAGATCCGCTCTCCCTCTGCAACCTGGACTTCTCATCACAGCTGTGTCCCACTGGAGGAATGATACTGTTAGCCAACCTTCATGGGAGCCAAACAGAGACTAGCAAACTCGCTGTAGGCAGAGATGACTGACCACTAATCTCACCTCGTTCAAACATTCACTCAAACTTTCCCATAATAGCTCCCTCATTCTCTCAAACAGAAAATCCCCTAACCCTGCTTCTTGGCAGCACGGGAGAGAGAAGGAGGGCACTGTCAGCTGTGAACTCCTGCGGGGTTGTCATCTGTGACAATCCAGTGCAACATGGATGAGGGCTCAGCTGCTCTGACCAGCACAGGCTGCCTGGGGTATAGCATCAGAGTGTTTCATCTTGAAAGTCTTCTTCAGGAGTGACATGTAATTGGACAAGATCTTCTTCACCCTGGGCCTTTCTTTCCAGGACCCCGATGTTCGTCTTTGACCTGAATTCTGCTGTGGGGGACGTTGCCTGGGCCCCTTACTCCTCCACTGTCTTTGCTGCAGTCACCACGGACGGGAAGGTAAGAGGCTTTAGTTTAACGGGGAGGGGATTAAGGAATCTAATGTCCTGGACAGAGACGTGGCAGCACAGCTGACAGCAGCTGGCCAGCTGCTGGTGGGGTGAGCTGCGCGGCTTCCTTTGGGATTCTGAGGAGTCAGAATCTGGCCTGCGAGTTAGTCTGGGGGCTGGGGGCCTGGCATGGAAGGGGGCTGTGTCCAGGGAGAGGAGGAACATTTTGGTGGATATTGGCCCTGTGCAGCCTTAATCTGTCCCTTCCCACCCCCGACTCCATAGCACACTGGTGTCTTAAAGCAACAGTGCTGTAGAAGGCGGGGGCAGCGACCTTCCCATCCTTTCCCAAGCACCTCAACTCCCTTTCCATAGCACGCTCACTCGGGCCAGAAATCTTTAGCAGACATCCAAGGTTTCTGCCCAGCAGTGCAAACTCCTTAGCTGGTCTTAAACGGAAGCCAAGAGCCCTTTGGGGACATTAAGGATCAGCTGCATAACTCGATGTGGCCACGCCAAACTCATTGGGATAAAACCGGCATGTGAGTGTCTCTCTCTGTATACAACGTGTACGGACTGACATGGACAGGAGGGGAGTTCCCTCGCCATTGCGTGGCATTCCTAGCCCTCTCTGCGGGGTATTCAGTGGATGTGCAAGATCAGCATGGTGTATACTTCTTAGGGGACCAAACCCAGCCCCTGGCGTAAGCAATCGCAGCTCTATTGAAGCCAAGGACATTACGCCCTCTTAATCCAGGGATGAATGGAGCCCTTTGAGCACTGGGGATAATGCAGTGCAAGGTAAACCAGAGGGGTGAGCAGACTGCTTTCTTGTACACTGTCCTCTCAGTTACTTTTCCTGCTTTCTCTTACAGCCACTGGGCATGTAATTCACTCACTTTGAATCCTACTGAACGCCACATTGATACCAGTACACTGCCTCTTACGTCCTCTTCCTGACCAATTTCTAACCACCTCACACCCAGTTCTGTTCCCACTGAATTGAGCCCAGTGGCTTCCATGGGAGCCACACTTACTTACACTAGATCTGAAACTGGCTCATTAACTAATCCTCACAGCAGTCCTGTGGGTAGATGCTATTATGCCCATTCTACAGATGGGAAAACCTCATACAGCTGTCATCAGATCATTATTGATCAGAGCTTCCAGGACACAGGGAAGCAATACAGTAAAGTTAACAACAACAAAAATCAATTATAGTCACGTGCCCAGAGCTGGCCAATGCAGCTTTGCTATAATGAAATGGTATGAAATTAGTATTTTTCCACATCCTGCTCAGGAGTGGATGTCTCCAAGAATAATGACTTGATAACAAAGTACTTAGAACAATCCTAATGTTGAGTTGATGGGAGATATATTTTTGCCCCAACCATCCATCTAGTCTCTTACAGTTAATTCAGTCCTGGCAGACTGCCTGCAACACTTAGCTAGCCATCATTCATTAGTGCTTCTATATTACTTTAAGACCCCATTGCTTTAAAGCTGTGGGCCAGATTCTCTGCTGGTGTCAGTTGGCAGAGTACTATAGAAAGTCAGTTGGGCTCCATCAGATTGCACCAGCAGAGAACTTGGCTCTATGATTTCTCGGCTGCTATCATCAAGTCGGCATTAGCAGTGATTTCATTGCAATTTAACCTTTCAATTGTAGAAGAAAAATCAATATCACTGATATATTGGTGAAGCCTAGAAGCCCTGCCACTGTACCAGCTGAGGCTGAGGACTTGTACATCTCACAGGCTAGGCAATGTCAAATATAGTCCATACTGAAGCAGCTGCCAAGGAAAACCCAAGATGCTGTAGCCTTCAGGAAATGGTGCTGTTACTAAAGACCCCCTGGCCTTTTCCCTGAGAGGTGTGTGAGCCCCAGAGGCCTGGCCGCATTCCAGTCTGGGTACCTACTTCAGCCTGAATGCTGGCACAAACTGAATACACAGTGGATGCCTGTGAGGACAAAGCAGCGCTGTTTTGCCACGTGACCTTTAGCGACGAGATGTAGATGTCTCCGGATGACTGAAGCTGAGTGACAGAGATACGCCAAGGGCAGTGTTCTAATAGGAAGAGAGTGCAACACCAGATCTTGGCTCTCTTCAGCTTCTTGTTCATGCTATCTCCAGAGGGGTTTAATCCTCACAGATTGTGTCAGATTCTCTGTCAGAGCCCTACCAGTTGTTCCTTATATTTAGCTACATGTTGGTGCCACAAGATCTTTCCATCAAACTTTCCCCTGCTGCCTGCTCATCCCCTGACCTGATGGATTCATTTCCCAGATCTCTGCAAATGTGACGATTTGAGTTATGCTGCTCAACTTCATGGCCGCGGGCTCGTTCCTGCCAGCACTTAGTCACCCAGACCATCCCACTGCAGTCAGTCAACTACTCATGCGATGGAGGGCTGCGGCATCAGGTTCCCAGGCAGGCAGGGCACAAACTACTGTCAGCTTTGTATTACTGCAATAAGCAATTTGAAAAACCCTGATCTCTGGAGCCTGCAGCTCTCGGGCACTGCAGTCTGCAGATTGTCCTCGTCTGAAACGGAATAAACGGCCAAGTGATTCGATCACAGATAGAATTAGAAATTGTCTGTGGGGGAACAACACAGACTGGGTCAAGGTGGCTGGGTCACAGGCCAAGATGCTGTGGTACAAGCGTAGGTAATGCTACGTTAACGCAAGCCGCCCCTCTGCAGAGCTCTTCCCCAACCAGTTACCTTGTGTAGGCCACCGTGCCAGCCCCCTCCCCCACCTATCACTTACTTCCTCTGTGTGGATCCCTGCCCCAGAAGTCAGGCACCTATAGTCAGCCACCTGCCTCTCCACTGCACTCAGACACCTACTTTAAATGCTGACCTGATCCTTGGTGACGCACGGTGCTGGTGGTAGGTGGAGGAGGAACCAGCCAGCCCAGCAGCCTTCTCTGTGAGGGGGAAGGAGAGGCCTTTCAGGTTAAGAGCCTTGTGCCAGGGTGCAGGGTCCCCAGTATACAAAGGGTTAACTACAGTTCCCTTTGCCCCCCCCCCCAGGCACAGATGTTAGGGGATAGGCAATGAGCAGGAAGGGGGAGAATGCCTAGGGCCTGGCTCTCTACCAGCCTCAGGGAGAGGACTTGCAGCGGCCCAGTCTCCAGGCAGCTTAGGACTCTGAGCACAGCTGAGCCACAGTAGGGCTGCTTGATTGACCACTCCACCTGACAGGCCAAGGAAGTCAGCAGTGACTGACCTCAGACTGCTCAATGCACATGCCTGCAGCTTCAATTCCCAGCCTTCTTGCCCTGCTCCAGTCTGCTCCAGCCCTGCTTGGTTCCTGACTCTTGACCCTGGGTCTGAATCCTGCTTCTGGCTCTCACTCCTTGGGCATAGATACTGGCTTCCTGGCTCCCGCCCTGACCAGTAGGCCTGACTGCTCACACCCTGATTTGTGACAAATGAGACTCTGGGTTGATCCATAGCCTCCTACTCTCTTTGCTTGTCTTACCCTGTGTGGTTTGCGTCTGTTCAGAATCTCCTGCTGGAGTGACCTCCCTGCTTGCTGCTGGGGTCGGATTGAGCTCAGTCAGCCAGCCAGCCAGCTTAAACCTACATTCATACCTAGTCTGTACAGACCATTTATTAGAGAAGCCGGATGCTCTTATTCCCCCCAGCACGCTGGGCCAGTCTTCCGCTGACACAGTACTGTATTTTGAAACATGCAGTAGGCAAAAATTACAGCAGACACTTGGGGGATCCTTCTGTACCCGATGTAGAATGGGATTGTTATGTTATATTAGCAAATTTTGAGGTACTGTATTAGCATATAACATTGGTAGTAGATCACTGTACCATGATCCTGTATAGAAGCAAATAGTTACATTTGCAAATTATTAGTGTTAATATTTATTATCATCAAGCAAGTGCTAGGATGAGAGCGTGGCTGCCACATCCACCAACGCTTCACTGCCGGGGGCACGGGGACAGCCACTCTCCGCTTTCGGGGCAACGTGCCTCACGTGCTGCTTCTCCATCCACCGTGAGCTATCTTGGCCTGCAGTGTTAGGATGGCTTCGGGAACATACGGACATCCACAGCCTCTCCACACACATCTCTTCCCTGATACCCCATCCTCTTCCCTCCCCTGCCCGCCCCGATACCTCACTTGGTTCCCAACTGCCAAGAGCAGGATTTTGCTCTGAGGAAATGGTCTGTTCATGCCACGTGTACAGACTCCATCCCCAGCCAAATGATCGCCAGCTCTGAGCCTAACGCTGCACTCTGTCCAACTGGCGCTTGTGGTTCTCAGCTGCATCTCAAGCTCTCAGCTTTGACCAGCTAATCAGGAAATTATATGCCTCCCTTATTAGCCAGGGCTGGTCTTGGTTTTGTGAGCCTCTAGTAGATTTCTGTAATCCAGGTAGCACATCTGAGGGTTGGATTGGCAGCTAGGGGGCCAGGGGTACATCTGGCTGGAGGAGCTAGTGATGAAGGAGACATAGGAGGTTGCTGGCAGGTGGGGGCAAGGGTACAGTCGTGTGTGTTTCTCGGTGCTTTCATGGCGGGTAGGATTTCAAAGGGAAGGTGCAGCACTTGGGGACCAGCATAAAGGCAGGAACCTAATTAATCTTACAAGGTGTATGTAGGTCGTGGCTGTGGGTGGGGGAGGCATTGGGTGCATGCAGTGAAGGGGATCTAACAGAGTGACACCCCCAAAAGTGCAGCCACGTTTGTGGGGCTGGGTATCTTTACTGCTTAGGTTGCAATCCAGCGTTGACTATTGCTGATATAAGTTAGCTTTACCGTAGCTCATTAATTACTGAATGGTCCAGGGCCCATTGCAAAATCCAATTACAGGGGCTTATTGCTTTATTGCAGTTCAAGGTAGTGATCTACACAGAGACCAGGCTCTGCCTCAAATGATCACTCCTGATTGGTGTAGTTAGTGTGTATCTACTGTGAAAAAGATGTATTCAACCATACCAAAACAAGTAATGACAGATTTGAAATATATTCCATGAATCACTCTTTGATCCTGTGGGCCCGATTTACCATTGCTCTGTGCCTGATCTTGCCATTTACATCAGAGCAAAGGGGAGGAAAATACTGCTCAGCCAGAATGTAGCATTTTCCAGAAGCTGGGACTGCCCAGCAGGAGATGGATCCCTCAGTGAATTGCCCTGTTCTGTTCATTCCCTCGGAAACACCTGGCACTGGCCACTGTCAGAAGACAGGATATTGGTGTGACCCAATATGGCCGTTTTTATGTACTCTCTCTGATGTAAATGGTGACTCAACAAAGGTGGATCTGACCTTCTCTGTTCATGCCATGCTCATCAGGGTGGTGTGGCATCGGAGTCTCTCTTAATGCCAGTCAGTTTGGCACCTATGGCCAAAATGTATTTTACAAAACGTGGCCTGTGGATCTTGTCATTCCGATTTGTCTTTGATGCGGTGACAAAGCAGAATTTCTGACCTGATGTGGGCCCTGAGGTTGTTCCACAGCCTAAAGTCGAAAGTTGCTCTGCAGGCAGGGGAGCTGCAGGCTGAGGCCTTGTTAAATTAAGCAGCATTTTGAACTCCGTAACCTAAGTGAACCTTTGAGCGAATACAGCCTGGCCCTCTGGCACCACACTGAGGTGCTGCTTTTGAGGTGACTTCTGAAGTCAGCACCCTCCTGGGTTGTAAGGCCTGAAAGAACTTTTATTATCATCTACTGTGACTTCCTGTACAAAAGGCCAGAGAATGCCACCAGGGATTGTCACATCAAGCCCAGTTGTCTAGTTAAACTAGGGCTTTGGTCTGTTTGTATCCATCTTTAGTCTCTTGTTTTATCCTTACATCGTAAGCTCCCTGGGGCAGGGACTGTCTCTTTGCTCTGTTTGTACAGCGCCTAGCACAGTGGGGACCTGGTACATGACTGGGGCTGCCAGGTGCTACGGTGATACAAATCATAAATACTAATACATTTAGAGAGACATCTGGTCTTGATGTAAAGACTCCAAATGATGGAGAATCTACCACATCCCTTGGTAGATTCAGTGTTTAATTGCTTCCAGACATTGGATCTCATTCTTCTTCTTCTTTGAGTAGCATCCCTATGGGTGGTCCACTCTAGGTGTATTTGCTTCCCTGTATCCTGTATCTTGGAAATTTTAGGTAGCAGTGTCTGGTTGGTCCACACATGCACTCTCCCCATCTTGTGCCCTGCCTCAGGGCTATATAATGATGTGTATGCAAACCGCCCTCGGTTTCTTCTCAGTCGCCTTTGGCCTGAGATGGAGTCTCAGCAGCGTTCAATTTGAGAATTCCTCATCCATATCTTACTTTCTGTTTTGAGTTAATAGTGCTAGTTCATAGAGTTTCCGTTAGTTAGTATTTATACTTGCTTTCTTTTCCTTTTTCCCCCTCAAATTTTTCCCTTTATTTTGTTTTTAGAATAGTCAACTCCCTGTCCTTAGTTAGTTCTTCCTTGTTCATTCCGGTATTGCAGGCATTTCATTTTTCTAAAGACTTACTTGTCTCAGAGACATCTGATCCTCCCCTACTCGACACTGACACGATCTCGTTACCTGCCACATCTCAGTCCCCTGACATACATGCAGTCCCTCAGCATCCCTGACTGCTCCATCTTTGTCAAGCGATGATGAAGATGATGATGACGATTTATCTTCAGTCTCTGTGGAAGGTTGCCCGTTCCAATACCAAGGAGCAAGTCATCCCAAAACCTCTACAGAACCAGTTTACCACCACGAGAGATGCAGCCCACCCAGTTGGCATAGACACCTTCGGTGTCCCCACCCATGCTTTTTGCACCACCTCAGTGGCCATACTGGGACCCATGAGCAGCCTATAGGCACCAATTCTCGAGGCCCCCTAGTGTCGCTCATTGGGATAGGGGAAGGCAATCTCCTTCAGCTTCTCTATCCAGACCTGCTGACCCACAAGAGGAGATGTTTTGGGGAACAGGAAGCAAGACTAGATAAAGAGATTACTCCAACAACTAACATCTCTTCATCCTCTTCTGATGAACCATTATGCCTCCCCTACCAATCCTGGCAGACAACGTCAAACAGTTTCAAGATCTCATTAAGAGAGTAGTAGAATCGCTACATATTCTGCTTGGAGAAGTGAAGGAGTCCCAATACAAGCTGCTTGACATCCTACATACTTCATCATCAGCTCACATTGTTCTCCCTATCAGACGTCAGCCACAATACCTCCCACGTGCAAGAGAATGGACAAAAATATTATGTTCCCTCTAAGGACCTGGACTTTTTATTTTCCTACCCATCCTCAAAGGCCCTTGTCAACACTGTAAATGAATATGGCAGACAGCACCATGCTAAATTGACACCCTATGACAAGGACTGGAAATCACTGGATTTATTTGGCTTGGGGAACAAGAAGCGAGACTAGACAAAGAGATTACTCCAACAAGACGTCACCGAGATCCCAGCCTTCTCAATGGCCTTCTCCCCACTGGCATTATGAATCCGAACGGAAGAGACAATGACTACAGAATCGGAGAACAGCTTCCCCATAGTCATCAACATCACAGCTGTCTGCATCTAAACACCAGTTCTGATGTGTTGGTCGAGGGCTAGAGTTACCACCCCCATTTTTATTTGCTGCAACAATCCAAACATCTCCACCCATTCAGCGACCACCTTACTCTTTTTTGTCAAAACTGGGAATGTATAACCACAAACAAGTGGGTATTGGAGATCATCTCCACAGGATATTCAATCCTTTTTACCTCCCTCCCCCTGCCCACCCTCCTTTCCTCTCCCTCTGCAGGGACCCTTCTCACAAGCACCTTTTACATCAGGAAACAAACTATGTTCTGAACCTAGGTGCTATAGAACCAGTTCCCACTCCACACAGAGGAAAGGGCTTCTATTCCAAATATTTCCTGATATTGAAAAAGAACAGCGGTCTTAGACCCATTCTGGATCATTCAATAGATTCGCAAAGTTACAACGCTTCAAAATGGTTATTCTGGCAGCAATAATCCCATCTCTGGACCCGGGGGACTGGTTCTTGGCCCTCGATGGTTACTGTCATATCACAATCCACCCATCCCAAAGGAGGTTTCTGAGTTTCACTCTAGATCAAGATCACTGTCAATATAAGGTGCTCCCATTCGGAGTATTGTCAGCACCTAGAGTGTTCTGGAAGGTCCTTTCTGTGGTAGCACTGCACCGTCATAAACAAGAAATTTTGATATTCCTGTATCTAGAAAATTTTCTGCTCAAAGCACATTCTTTTGATGCCTTGAGAGCCACACAAAAGACTATGGACCTGGTCTTACAGCTGGGACTACAACTAAATGTCCAAAAGTCCACTTTAACTCCAGGACAACATTGGAATTTGTAGGGGCCTTCCTAGATGCAGTCTTCCTCCCCCCGCACAGCTTCAACACCTTAGACAACTTAATCTCGACAGTCCAGACCTCGACCAGAAACTGTCTTCAACTACCAGGATACATGGCAGCAGGCACCTTTGTAATAAGTCACGCGAGACTCCACAGGCGCTGCCATCAAGGGTGGCTGAGAACAGTATATGTACCAAGCAGCCGCAGCTTAAATAAACTTCTAATCATGCCTTCGACGGTCAAAACCCCCTCGACTGGTGGAAAGATCCTCACAATGTCTGTGCAGGGGTTCCCATCACTCAACCACCCCCAGTGTTAATATTGATGACAGACACATCTGTATTGGGATGGGGAGCCCACTTGGACACCCACACTGTTCAAGGCAAATGGTCCCCTTTCGAATCCACACTGCATATCAACTTACTAGCGCTCAGAGCAGTCAGGAATACCACTGATCAGAGACAAGCATATAGAGATTATGATAGACAACATCTCTTGTATGTTTTACATACATCTCCAGGGAGGAGCAAGATCACCTTCCCTTTGTGCCGAGGCAGCAAACTCTGGAATTGGGGCATTCACCACCACATCAGCGTCTCAGCAGCCTACCTCCGGGGCATACAGAACACTACGGCGGACACTCTCAGCAGAAACTTTTCCCAGGATCACAAATGGAAATAGAAATATGCTGTGGAGAATGGAGAGGCCTATGTTGGGGATTCCCAAAGATAGATTTATTTGCCACTGCCAGAAACAAGAAATGCTCCCAGTTCTGCTCCTGCGTGGGCCTGGTTCATTACTGTGTAGGAGACACCTTTCTCCTATACTGGAACACGCACCTCTATGCCTTTCCTCCAATTCCTCTAATATCAAAGGTCCTGCTCAAGATAAGAAAAGAAAGAGCCAGGGTTATTCTTATAGTTTCCACGTGACCAAGACAATGTGATTTCCGTTATTTACTCAACTGGTGATTTGTCTGCTAATCACTCTTCAGCCCACTCTTCATCTTCTCTCTCAGGATGCTGGCCAGATCCGTCACCCCGATCTACCGGTTCTCCAACTCAAGGAGTGACTCCTCGATGGTTCCAAAGCTTAGAAATGACCCGCTCTGAAGATGTAAAGGCGATGCTGCTACATAGCAGGAAACAAACTACTTGTCATGTGTATATTCAAAAGTGGAAGAGATTCCAGCTCTAGTGTGACTCAAGACCTATTACACCTACATCCTCTCCAGTACTGCTTCTGTTAGACTACATCCTAGAACTAAAAACATCAGGATTATCTCTAAGCTTCGTAAAGGTGCATCCTGCAGCCATCACTGCCTTCCATCATAAGATAGATGGTTACTCTTGTCAAGGTTCCTTCCCCACTCTGAACTCTAGGGTACAGATGTGGGGACCTGCATGAAAGACCCCCTGAGCTTATTCTTACCAGCTTAGGTTAAAAACTTCCCCAAGGTACAAACTTTGCCTTGGCCTTGAACAGTATGCTGCCACCACCAAGCGATTTAAACAAAGAACAGGGAAAGAGCCCACTTGGAGACGTCTTCCCCCAAAGTATCCCCCCAAGCCTTACACCCCCTTTGTTGGGGAAGGCTTGATAATAATATCCTCACCAATTGGTACAGGTAAACACAGACCCAAACCCTTGGATCTTAAGAACAATGAAAAATCAATCAGGTTCTTAAAAGAAGAATTTTATTGGAAGAAAAGGTAAAAGAATCACCTCTGTAAAATCAGGATGGTAAATACTTTACAGGGTAATCAGATTCAAAACATAGAGAATCCCTTTAGGCAAAACCTTAAGTTACAAAAAGACACAAAACAGGAATACACATTCCTTCCAGCACAGCAAATTTTACAAGCCATTAAACAAAAGAAAATCTAATGGATTTTCTAGCTAGATTACTTACTAATTTTACAGGAGTTGGAAGGCTTGCATCCTTGATCTGTTCCCGGCAAAGGTCTCACACAGACAGACAAAACCCTTTGTCCCCCCATTCCAGATTTGAAAGAATCTTGTCCCCTCATTGGCCATTTGGGGTCAGGTGCCAGCGGGGTTACCTTAGCTTCTTAACCCTTTACATGTGAAAGGATTTTGCCTCTGGTCAGGAGGGATTTTATAGCACTGTATACAGAAAGGTGGTTACCCTTCCCTTTATATTTATAACAACTCTGTTTTCACTTATCCTACAACAAGAAGTTTTCTCAAGGGTGTGGGTAACCTCTTCCCACAAATCAGATGCCCTACACAGGCATGGGACCTCAATCTTGTCCTCAAGTGCCTTACAAGGCCTCCCTTCAAACCCATTGGCCACCTGTTCTCTTCTACACCTCTCTATGAAAACCACATTCCTAGTGGCCATTACCTCTGCTTGGAGAGTAGGAGAGAGAAGGGCTCTAATGGTGTACCCTCCCCCCACTTTACAATCTTTTTAAAAGACAGGGTTACATTACAACCACACCCCAAATTCCTATCAAGAATATCTTCAGAATTCCACATAAATTAGCTTATCCACCTCCCTGCTTTCTTTCCCAAACTGCACTAGGACAAACAGGAGGCAACATTACTCACGATGTCAGGAGAGCACTAGCCTTCTATTTGGCTAGGACTCCTCAGCCTTTCAGAAAATCTCCCAGACTATTTCTCTCCATTGCAGACAGATCTAAGGGATCCCCAGTCTCTAAACAAAGAGGGCTGGAGGATTGTAGTCTAGTCATCCTAACTTCAATACCTGGAGACATACTGGAAAAACTATTAACAATCAATTTGTAAGCACTTAGAGGATAATAGGGTGATAAGGAATAGCCAGCATGGATTTACCAAGAACAAACCATGCAGGACCAACCTAATTTCCTTCTTTGACAGGGTTGCTGGGTTAGTGGATTATGGAACAGCTGTAGACATGATGTATCTTCATTTTAGTAAGGCTTTTGACACAGTTCTACAGGACATAAGCAAACTAGGGAAATGAAGTCTAGCTGAAATTATCTAAAAGGTAGGTGCATAACTCTATGAAAGACCATTCTCAAAGAGAACAGGAGTACTTGTGGCACCTTAGAGACTAACAAATTTATTAGAGCATAAGCTTTCATGGGCTACAGCCCACTTCATCGGATGCATAGAATGGAACATATAGTAAGATTATATATATATACACATACAGATAAGTTGGAAGTTACCATACAAACTGTGAAAGGCTAATTAGTTAAGATGAGCTATTATCAGCAGGAGAAAAAAACTTTTGTAGTGATAATCAAGATGGCCCATTTAGACAGTTGACATTCTCAAAGAGTAATTACCAATGGTTCACTGTCATACTAGGGGGCCATATCTTGTGGGCCCCTCAGGGTCTGTCCTGGTTCCAGTACTAGTTATTATTTTCATTAAAGTCTTGGAAAATGGAGGGGCAAGTATGTGTGTAAAATTTTCAGATGACACCAAGCTGGGAAGGGCTACAAGCATTTTGGAGACCAGGATATGAATTCAAAACAACCTTGACAAATTGGAGAATCTTTCTGAAAGCAACAAGATTACATTCAATAAAGACAAGAGGAAAGTACTACACTCAGGAAGGAAAAATCAAAAACACAGCTACACAGTGGGGAATAACTGGCTGGGTGGTAGTACTGCTGAAAAGACTTGGAGGGTTACAGTGGGTTACAGTGGATCACAAATTAAGCTCTGGGCCAATAATTTGATGCAGTTGCAGAAAAGGCTAATATCATTCTGGGGCGTATTAACGGGAGCGTAGTATCGGGAAGTAATTGTCCCGCTCTACTTGGCACTGGTGAGCCCTCAGCTGGAGTACACTTTAGGAAAGATGCGGAGAAACTGGAGAGAGTCCCCAGAAGAGCAACAAAAATGACAAAAGATTTAGAGAAACTGACCTATGAGGAAAGGTTAAAAAAACTGGTGGTGTAGTCTTGAGAAAAGACTGAGTGGGGTCCTGATAACAGTCTTCAAATATGGTAAGTGCTGTTATGAAGAGGACAGTGATCAATTGTTCTCTGTGTCCCCTGAAGGCAGGACAAGAAGGAATGGGCTTAATCTGCAGCAGGGAAGATTTTAATTAGATATTAGGAATAACCTTCTAACTCTAAGGGTAGTTAAGCTCTGGAATGGGCTTCCAAGGGAGGCTGTGGAATCCCCACCATTGGAGGTTTTTAAGAACAGGTTTCACAAACACCTGTGTCAGGGATGATCTAGGTTTACTTGGTCCTGCCTCAGCTCAGAGGCTAGGCTGGATGACTTCTCAAGGCCCCTTTCAGCCCTATATTTCTATGGTTAACTCCCTCAGAATCTCCTTTGAAGCTGCTCGTGCTGCCAATACTGAAGCGTAGCCTTCCATATGGATGACTCCTGGCTCCACAAATCTATGGGGCCCCTTCCCCATGTCCCCATTGATTTTCCAGGATATGTGCAATTAGAAGGCCCCATCTCCTGCCTTTACTATGAAGCACACTGCCTTGATAGAGCACAGTGTGTTTTAGGCATTGCTAAATCATGGCTTGCTTTTTCTTTTAACCTTTTGTATTTCACATCAGTGTAGTAGAGCTTTTACAGGTCATGTTTTCAAGGTTTACTTTGCAACAATGAGCACCAGACTCTATTTTTAAAATAAAAGCTGAGATTTTGCTCTAATCACATGACTCCTGGACCTTTAAGAAAAACAAAATATTGTGAGATTTGTGATAGATCAGGAGAGTTGGCAACCCAGCTGTGTCATAGACAGCACCTCAGTTAATTAAAACGGAAAGAACTTTAAAAAAGCAAGTTTGCATTTTCTGTGGTTTGGACTGTGAAAATAGACTACTCAAGTGTTTCCCTTTTGTTTGTAGTCAGTTTCTAGGTCATGAGACTTAGAAAATTACCTATCTTCGGCGCAGCGGGTCAGAAATAGTGGAAGGGAAGGCTTGTGTTGAAAAACAAACAAGATTGTTTGCAGTGGAATTCAAATAAAATAAAAATTATCCCAGAGAGAGACACATTCAGGCCAACATTGTGTTAACTCTAGCTCCTAAATCAGTACTTCGGTGTCTAAATAAATGACCCGACTTTCAAAAGTGCTGAGCAGCCAGCAACTCTTATTGATGTTAGTTTCTGTCGAATTGTCTCACAAGTTGAGTGAACTCAGTTCCTTTTGTTTTTCCTCATCAGTTTTCTAGGTGTGATGATTTGGGGGCTCTGTCTATGTACAACTTGCGAGTTCTGGTTGACTCTATAAATTATTGTCTTTGAATACCTCAGCAGGAGGTGGAGTCAGATGTCTGCTCTTAGACTGGTGTCCTGATCCTCCCACACCAGGGACAATGGAAAATCTTTAACATGAACTGCTCCCATTAACATGGAAGTACCGTCAGACAATGGGCTTCAGATGAAGTCTAGGGAAGCCGGTATGACCACATCTGTCTGCAGGGGTGGGAGGCTGGAAAAAGGCAAATATAGTGCCCATCTTTAAGAAAGGGAAGAAGGAGAATCTGGGGAACCACAGACCGGTCAGCCTCACCTCAGTCCCTGGAAAAATCATGGAGCAGGTCCTCAAGGAATCAATTTTGAAGCACTTGGAAGAGAGGAAGGTGACCAGGAACAGTCAACATGGATTCACCACCCAGGGCAAGTCATGCCTGACCATGATTGCCTTCTATGATGAGATAACTGGCTCTGTGGATATGGGGAAAGTGGTGGACGTGACATACCTTCACTTTAGGAAAGCTTTTGGTATGGTCTCCCACAGTATTCTTGCCAGCAAGTTAAAAAAGTATGGATTAGATTAATGGACTATAAGGTGAATAGAAAGCTATCTAGATTGTCAGGCTAAATGGATAGTGATCAATGGCTTGATGTCTAGTTGGCAGCCAGTATCAGGCGGAGTGCCCCAGGGGTCTGTCCCTGGGCTGGTTTTGTTAACATCTTAATTAATGATCTGGTTGATGGGATGGATTGCACCCTCAGCAAGTTAGCAGATGACACTAAACTGGGAGGAGTGTAGATATGCTGGAGGGTAGGGATAGGGTCCATAGTGACCTAGACAAATTGGAGGATTGGGCCAAAAGAAATCTGATGAGGTTCAACAAGGACAAGTGCAGAGTCCTGCACTTAGGACGGAAGAATCCCATGCACCACAACAGGCTGGGGACCAACTGGCTAAGCGGCAGTTCTGCAGAAAAGGACCTGGGGATTACAGTGGACGAGAAGCTGGATATGAGTCAACAGTGTGCCCTTGTTGCCAAGAAGGCTGACGGCATATAGGGCTGCATTAGTAGGAGCATTGCCAGCAGATCGAGGGAAGTGATTATTCCCCTCTATTTGGCACTAGTGAGGCCACATCTGGATTATTGCATCCAGTTTTGGGCCCCCATTACAGAAGGGATGTGGACAAATTGGAGAGAGTCCAGCGGAGGGCAACGAAAATGATTAGGGGGCTGGGGCACATGACTTACGAGGAGAGGCTGAGGGAACTGAGCTTATTTAGTCTGCAGAAAAGAAGAGTGAGGGGGATTTGATAGCAGCTTTCAAATCCCCCCTCAGCAACTACCTGAATGGGTGTTCCAAAGAGGATGGCGCTCGGCTGTTCTCAGTGGTGGCAGATGACCGAACAAGGAGCAATAGTCTCAAGTTGCAGTGGGGGAGGTCTAGGTTGGATATTAGGAAACACTATTTCACTAGGAGGGTGGTGAAACACTGGAATGGGTTACCTTGGGAAGTGGTGGAATCTCCATCCTTAGAGGTTTTTAAGGCCCGGCTTGACAAAGCCCTGGCTGGGATGATTTAGTTGGTGTTGGTTCTGCTTTGAGCAGGGGGTTGGACTAGATGACCTCCTGAGGTCCTTTCCAACCCTGATATTCTATGATTAAGGTCTGGGAAAGGTACTCACAGTGTCATAGCTAAGCACAAGGTCAAACAGCTAGTTTAGCATAAGTAGTTAGCACGTATTTCAAGGGACCATTCAAGGTAAAGTGGCCCGTTAACACCTCATTTCTGTATCAAAGCAGGTTCTCTCTGGGTATTTGGGTGGCAGAACATGCTTCACTACAGAAATAAAAACCCCTCCAACTGCACACCCCTAGTTGTCACCTGTCACCCCACACTAGTACCCATGTGAGGTATCATCAAACAACTACAACCCGTATTCAATGGGGATCCCATCCTGAAAAATCTCTCCTGAGCCCCCTCTTCTAGCCTGCAACCAAGCCCCCCCAACCTCTCCGAGCTTACTGCCAGAAGCAAGCTCCCTACAGACCAACTCAAAGCGGTGCCAGACCCTGCCAAAACAACAGATGCAGACATAGCTCCACTACTACAGTGATCATCACCCCCCACAACACGCCTTTCAAGAACCATGGGTCCTACGCATGCATCACAACATATGGTGCACCTCGTCTAGTGCACTAAATGACCAAATAACAGCTGTGGGTGAAACCAGACAATCACTACACTCTTGAATGAACTCACACAGGAAAACAAGACAAAAACAACTTATCGCATGTGGGTGAGCACTTTTCACAAAGCGATCTCTCTGCATCTGACCTCTCAGTCCCCATCCTCAAAGGAAACCTGCACACCACCTTCAAAAGATGAGCCTGGAAGCTTTAAATTCATAACTTGGCTAAAAAATCATGGTTTTAATAAAAACATTGGATTTATGGCTTATTACAACAATCCGTAATCCACTTAAACTCCCTTTTTGTCCTGTATTTAGCTGTGACACTGAGTACCTTTCCCAGATCTGAAGAAGAGCTCTGCAGCTCGCAAGCTTGTCTCTCTCACCAATGGAAGTTGGTCCAGTAAAATATATTACCTCTCCCACCTTGTCTCTCCAATATCCTGGGACCACCACAGCAACAGCAACACTGCACACACTAGTTGTGTTGCATTTCTTTTGCAAGGTAACTGCATTTCAGTTTGTGCTTATTTTCTATGAAGAGCCCACAATGGTTCCTTTTAAACAGACATGTGGACTAACATTTTTATTTTAAATCTGAATTCTCCAACTCACTTGTATTTCCAGATCTTCAGCTCAGTTGTGCCCATGCTATGTCACACTGCAGATGAACATTGGGGTGGAGATACTAATGTGATTAGCACTTGAAATACAGCTAGCTAGAGGTCATTTGCAGCTTTAGGTTACAGATAATAGAACCCTGGCCGAGGAAATCTGAGGGCTTGTCTAGATGACAAAATAGTGCACAGCAAGCTGGGGTGTAAATCTACCCTGCACTAACCTGCTGTGCCCTGTGTGTCTGTGTGGACACGGCTGCTGCACACTATCGGTTCCCAAGTGCACTTTGATCTACTCCTGTTTCAAAGCAGGAGCTTTTAGTGCACGGCAGCAGTGTTCACAGGGACAGTTAGTGTGCGGCAGGTGAGCGTAGAGTAGGTTTACACCCTAGCTTGCTGTGCACTATTTGACTAGAAACACTCCTAGGTTGCATGAGAGATGTGCTTACGGTGCAGAATGTGGTTCTGGATTTCAGTTTAGAAGACACTGACGTTCAGGAAAGCCTGGATCTGGGGGTTTGGCTCAGATCATTGCAAGGATAGTGGCCAGTTGCAAAGTTCAAAGCTTTACTGGGTTTGGATTTCAATCTCCCCAGTGTTCAGCAGTGTTTGGATCTGGGGTTTTGCTGCAGGCCCATCTTGAACTTTTACTTTAAAAAAAAATACCTGAAATTTCCCATTTTGAGAATTATTTGTGGAGGGTCCAGCAGAACATAAATATCTCACCCACTAACTGGGAGCTCACCGGCAGGCTCACAGAGCTCAAGAGGTGGCCTGGTTTTGATGTAGTTCAAGGAAAACCATTTTAAAATCCAATTTTGACTTGCAATAAATTAGCCTAAATCTGCCAAAATAAACCACAAACCCTGAGTCTAGACAAGCAAGAAACACCCATAAGAATCCATTTCTCAAGCTGGATAAAATTTCAGTATTTGAGAATTCCATTAGGAGCAGCAGAACAGATGGAAACATATTGCAAAAAGTCATCTAGAGATCTCTTCCAACCTTGCTGAAGGTTTAATTGCAAAAGAAGATTAAGATGCACCTGTCACTCTCACAACTTAACATTAGAAAGAAAACTAAATGGAAAATAATGATGTAACCTTTAAGAGGTTAGTCTGTTAGCATCCCATGCACTCTAGATAATCTCCAAGAGAAGAAAGCAAAGCAATTCCCTGGTCGCATTGAAAGAAGTGGAGAAATCTCATTTAAAAAAAATAAATAATTAATTAAGCCCCAACAACCCATAACCTGGATCTTGGAACAAGTGAAGCAATGTAGTTCATTAAGGACAAGGATATTTGCTTTCATGTTTTTGTGGCTTAGCTACTTCCTGATGCTAATGCAGTGAAGGCACAGTGGTATTACACCTGTCTCCTGTAAATAATGATGGCCTCAAGATAAATGGCATCCTACTGCATATGCTTTGCAAAGAACACTTCTTATGCTGATGCTCCCAGGGCATTTTTCCCCATTACTAAAGGTATTGACCTTTCAAGATATGAAATATTTTAAACGACACAATCTTCTGAAAATCAACTAATACTTCCTGACACTTTACAAGCGAGTTTGCCCTTTTCTGCCTTTGTAAACATACTTTACTGAACAATTATTTTGTGTAACAAATCTCAAAGATCAGGTTCCTTGTGTATCTTACAGTGAAGCATTCCCTGAGATGCTGATAGGCAGGGTTTATAATCCATTATGGTGCCTGTCCTTTCCTGGGCCTGGTGATGAATACTGGCTTTAGCTGGCATGTGTATTTATTTTGGAAACCATTTTAAGGCAGCTGTTACCCACTTAAGATTAATCAGAGGCAAACACTGGTGTCTGTGATTAAAGGTATGAAGGGTTTATCAGGTTAAGGTTTCAGAGGCTTTCTAGCTTTGCAAACATTTACTGGGTGTGTTAGACCCAATCCTGCAACTGCTATTCATGCAAGTATCACATTGGGCTTGATTCTGAAAGGTAACAAGCAAGCTCAACTCTCATTCACTTCAGCAGATGTTGGTGCTCAGCACTGCTTGTGGGAGAGAATGTGGCAGGCTGGGATGCTCTATGCTCTAGGACTTATTTGGGGGCAGTTCTCTGGCCTGTGTTATACAGGAGGTCAGACTAGATAATCACAGTGATCCCTTCTGGCCTTGGGATCTATGACTCTGTATGTATGTCTTGTACACATCTTCCTGCATGGTGCTGAATGTTTACACTGGAAAGAGCAAAGTCAGTCCAAAATGCTGCTGCCAAAAATTATCCTTCCCTTTACACATCCTGCATTCTGAATCCATTGATTGGCTCCCCATCACCCTACGTGCCAAGTTCAAAGCCCTGCACCTTTCGTCTTTGGCCTATAGCTTTGATCTTGAACTCTGGAAATGTCTTGATGTCCTCATTCGTTTTGATCTCCCCTTCTGCCTTAGTGCTTTTTCTGTACTGCCTATCACAGTGGGTATGTCCTCCCCATTCTGCTCAACCCACCACCACACTCTCTTCAGTCAAATCATTCAGTCAAGCTTAACTTCAGTACCTGGAATGATAAGGGAGCAAATAATCAAGCAATCAATTTGCAAACACCTAGGAGATAATAAGGTGATAAGTAACAGTCAGAATGGATTTGTCAAGAACAAATTATGCCAACCCACTCTAATAGCTTTTTTCGACAGGTAACAAGCCTTGTGGATGGGGGGAAGCAGTAGATGTGGTATATCTTGACTTCAGTAAAGTTTTTGATGCTGTCTCGTATGACCTTCTCATAAACAAACTAGGGAAATGCAACCTAGATGGAGCTACTATAAGCTGGGTGCATAACTGGTTGGAAAACTGTGCCCAGAGCGTCGTTATCAGTGGTTCACAGTCAAGCTGGACAGGCCTATCGAGTGGGGTCCCGCAGGGCCTGGTCCTGGGTCTAGTTCTGTTCAATATAGGGCCCAGCACATTTTTGGGGTGTGAAAATAGTAACAAATAAAGGGCTCTGTCCTCCTGCTGCACCTGCCCCCGGCACGTTTGGCCCCTGTCCCTGGCAGCCAGGCCTGGGCGGGGAGAGGGATGAAGCTTGCTGAGCGTGGCCACTCTGGTTCGCTGCTCTGTGCATGGTGGCTGCCTGTCAGAGCCCGGCTGGGGAGGTGATGGCGGAACGCCCCCACTGCCCCCTGCCAGGGCCCGGTTGCCAGGAACAGGGGCCGAGGAAGCTGGACCCCCCATCTTTCTCCCCCGGCACATTTTCTGGAGCGGCCACCCTCAGCTGGCATGAGAAGCAGCTCCATCCTGCTCCCTGCCCGTGCCCGGCTGCCATGGAGAGTGGCCGAGCGAGCCGGAAATGTGCCAGGGGAGGCATAGCGGGAGAGGGACAGAGCCCCCCTTCAGGCTGAGGCGGGGAGAGCATGCCGGCCCCAGGTTGGGTGCAGGCTGGGGGGTTGCTGGGGAAGATGCCAGGAGCAGGTTCCCTGGCCTCTGTTAAGCTGGAGGTAGGGGCATTGCCCACATCCTCTGCCTTCCCTGCTGAGGTGTTTGCGAGCTCCAGGGAGACACTGGTGCTGTGAGTCTCCCTGGGTCCCCAGGCAGGCCCAGAGGCACGTGCTCCCCACTCCTGTGGCCCCAGCCGCCCAGGAGCTGGTGGGATTGGTGGCCCTGGCCCAGGGAGGTGGGGCTGGAAGTTCCTCCCAGAGGCGACATGTTGTACGGTCACGTCCCCCCCTTTACATTGTGCCCCCCTCTCCCCGAATATCAGGAAGAACAAGTCATCTATGCCTGAGTCAGAAGGTCTGCTTAGTGCAGCGTGGCGGTGAGACCTGGGTCCAGCAGTTCTAAACCCAGTTTACCGCACATGGGCTTGGAAACACCGGGTCCGCAAGCGTGGGTCCCACAGACCCGGGTTTACAATGCGGTGAAGACAAACCCTCTGAGACTAGCTTGGACTCCCTTGGCCAATACGCTTTTGGAGCAGAAGCCTGTTTTTAAACTAGGGGCTGTGGCTCGTGATAACTCAAGGCCATGCTTGCTGGACAGAACGAAGAGACAGAGCAGAGTATTATGAGTTCAGGATTAGGGTATGGCAGCTGGAGTATTAAGGTCAAGGCTCCATCCCTTGGGTTAATGCTGCCCTGGGTTATACCCACACAGCTCTCTGCGTCCAGTGCACTCGCTTTTATCATAGCACCTGCTCCGGACTCCACAAGCTTTGGGCCCCCTCCCAGTGGTCAGACACTGAAATTCTCTCCCCCTCAGCAGATGGCTCCTTGGGGAGGAGGCTGGGAAGACTCTAGTTCTTTAGGCAGAGTCCAGACCTAACATCTGTGGCTCTGCCTGTCTACACCTGACATGCTCTGATGAATCTTGCTGCAGACATCATCAAAGCAGTGCCCCATCCCTGCTCCAGAAAGGGGCGGTGAAACCGGTGATACTACTTTAAGATAGGTCAGAATGCTGTAAATCAATGAAAAGTTAGGGGGTTAGCGAGCAGCAGGAAAATGTTACATGCTAGGTCCTCAGCTGAGTCATTGAGCTCTGACTTCTGTGGCATTACAAGGGTTTACCACAGCTCAGAATCTGCCTCCAGAAGTCTACAATGCTGCACCGGGGCTGAGAAAAGCCACCCTTTGCTTTATACTAATGGTATGTCTACACTGCATTGTATTCCACGTCTGGAGACCTGGGCTTATGGATTCAGTGTTTCCAAGCCTGTGTTTGAGTGTCCACACTGCAGTTTAAACCTGGGTTTACTGTTGCTGGACCCAAGTCTCACAGCCACACTAGCAGATCCATACTGCACTACACCCACTTTCTGATTCTGGTCTGTGCCTTGAGCTGCGTCCACACTGCAAAGTGACAGGGCTTGGACCCAAGTCACAGTCAGACTTGGGCTCTGACCCACCCTCCCCACAGCAGAGTCCAAGGACTTGGGTCCTGAGTGCTCGCTGACCCAAGTCAGACTGATTTGTGTGTGGATAGAAGGGGGACTTGGGCTCAAACCTGAGTCAGAACCCAGGCTTAGTGGGCAGTGTAGACATAGCCAGTCAGAGCTCTGTTTAGATACTAGCAGGAGCTGCTTGGAAACCTCATTTTTCATGAAGGAGCCTTCCTCTGATGAGCTGTTTTTAATGATGAATGGCACAAGTCACGTCAAAACGATTTTGCACTGATGTAGGTTTTGAAGTGGTGGTTCAACAATGTACTTAGATTTACTTTCAGTCCTACCCGTTCTTCCATTTTCCTTCCCTGAATCCTTGCTTCATTGCATATCCCATCTGACAGTCTAATGGAACAAAATTATGTCCTTAACAAAAATGTAGGGACACCATGTATATTTCTGAGACTACTTTTAAATATATATATATTTAGACTGATTCATACATATATATATATATATGAGAAATCAGTTTGCCTTCCACATCCTCTGGGGGCTGACAGGCAACGAACTCAATTTAGTACTGAACTGTAAGGCAAGCAGGAATCTGTTAGTGAAGAGATGTGTGAAAAATATGAACTTACCATTAATGGTAACACATCTTATTCCAAAGCATGTTGCAAATGTAACAAACTGTTTTACAGATAACCTGTAAGAATCAGTCTAACCTGTAAGAATCAATTTAGCAAACTGGACTCTAGCCATCTCTGGGGTGGAAAACAGCAGCTATTTTAACAGCACACAACAACACGACAGGTTAGGACCGTGAAGTGAAGGGGAATCCCATACGGATTTGAAATGTCAGGGAGAAATCAGATTGGCAGAAATTAGTTACTCAAGCTGGAAATTGGCCAAAATAAACAACCATATTCTTGAGGGGAAAAAAAACATATCTGGGATCTTTAAAGAATACAAGCAATCAGGATCTCAGTTCCTCATCCTGTCCGAATGAGACTGCTGAGACAGCATCTCCGCTGGGGTATTGGCTTGGTACTGACTCACTGGGTCTGATTCTAATCTCACTTGCACAGGTGTAAAGCAGGGGAATTCAATGGAGTTACACTGGGGTGCCATGTGAGATCAGAATCCAGCCTAGAGAGAAGCACGGCTTACTGAGCCACCATCATCACCTGCTGCAGCACTCAGGGGTGGCAAGTTATATGGGCCCGTGATGCCCGTGCTCCAAGAATATTCACGGCCTGGGGGCCCAGCTCCACCAATGTACGGGCCCGGGTCTCTCCCCCGGCCCCACCTGCCGCCCCCGCGCACTTCTCCCAGAGCGATTCCTGGCCCCGCCTGCCATGCCCGGGTGATTTAAAAGGGCCAGGGGGCCCCTGGCTGCCACTGCCACCACCGGCAGCGCAGCGGGGCTAAGGCAGCTTCCTGCCTGCCCTCGCTCTGTGCCACTCCTGGAAGCGGCCGGCACATCCCTGCAGCCTGGGTCGGAGGGTGTCTCTGTGCGCCGTCCCTGCTCACTGCCCCCACCCTGAGTGCAGACTCCGCAGCTCCCATTGGCCGGGAACTATGGCCAATGGGAGCTGTGGGGGCGGTGCCTGCGGGCAGCGGCACACAGAGATCCCTCGGCCCCCCCGCTTAGGAGCCGCTGCCAGAGGGGCATGCGGGTCGCTTTCGGGAGCTGCCCGATGTAAGTGCAGCACCCCTCACCCTTTCCCGCACCCCAACCTGCTGCCCTAGCCCAGAGCCTGCACCCCACACCCAAACTTCCTCCCAGAGCTCGCACCCCTCCTTCACCCCAACCCCCTGCCCCAGCCCAGAGCCCACACCCCGTACCCAAAGTCACTTCCAGAGCCCGCACCCCTCCCACACCCAAACTCACTTCCAGAGCCCAACCCCTCACCCACTCCCACACCCAAACTCCCTCTCAGAGCCCAACCCCTCACCCCCTCACCCCCTCCTGCACCCAAACCCCCTTCCCCAGACCAGAGCCTGCACCCAGCACCCAAACTCCCTCCAAGATCCTGCACCCCCCCACCCAAACTCCCTCCCAGAGCCCGCCCTCCCCACATCCCAACCCCCTGCCCCAGCCCATAGCCTGCACGCAGCACCCAAACTCCCTCCAGGAGCCCGCACCCTTCCCGCACCCAAACTCCCTCTCAGAGCCTTAGGCAGTTATAAAAAGAACAGGAGTACTTGTGGCATCTTAGAGACTAACAAATTTATTTGAGCATAAGCTTTCGTGGGCAGGTGTGTGTGTTTGAGTGTGTGTGGGGGGGGCGGACTTGGACTAAAAATTATACAAATATTTGGCCAAGGCGAGTGACATTCAGAAGGGGAACTGGCTGAAAAGCCCATTTGAGTTTTAAAATGCACAGACAGCGTCTAGCGGTTACATGCACAGTCAGTTGCTAAATTTATTGCATCTCTGATCTGTCGCCTGTGCTGATTTGAAATCCTCCTTGGATTTGTCAGAGTTCTGGTTCAGTGTAGGAGATGTAAAAAAAAATATCCATCACAGGGTGGTGGCAGCTGGGCAGTAAGAGATATGTCGAGACATAAAGGGCAGCTCGGCATTAAATCAGTCTTCACCTTTCATTTCTGTACCGATTTCATTCTTTGTTGCCGAGTTACCAGCTAGCTGCTTTGTTCCTGTAGCTTATCTCCCTGCTTATCCTTGACCCTTATTGAGCTGACAGAAGAGCTGACAGCACAAGTATTGCGTAAACCATGGTTAGAGATCTTAGGTTCTCAAGTCCTGAAGAAAACCAGCTTTTCTCAAAGCTGCACTTCAGGACAGCAGAGGCTGCATGCGTTGCAGATCATGGGCCAAGCCCTTTTCTCAGTTACACCTTGCTGCCTCATTGGTGTCCATAGGGATGCATAGGTATAAGTGAGAGCAAACCTTGGCCCCATTGCTCTGCAATGGAGGGACTGGGGAAAGTCTGCCACCTTTTTAAAGCATGACCTTCCACCTCTTAAAGAAGATGAGTTCACTTTGCAGTTCCAGGGCCTTAAGATGCAGTAGAAAATGCCAGCCACTTCAAGGGAGGGTGAGAAGGTTGAAAATAGAACAGAAGATGTTTGATATAAAAGAGAGTGATTTCTGAAGATATATTGGAATTGGAAAAGGTGCAGAGAAAGGCAACAAAATGATTAAGGGTATAGAACAGCTTCCATGTGAGGAGAGATTAAAAGGACTGGAATTTTCCGCTTGGAAAAGAGATGACTAAGGGGGGATATGATAGAGGTCTATAAAATCATGACCAGTGTGGAGAAAGTAAATAAGGAAGTGTTATTTACTCTTTCAAATAACACAAGATCTAGGGGTCACCAAATGAAATTAACAGGCAGCAGGTTTAACACAAACAAAAGGAAGTATTTCTTCACATAATGCACAGTGAACCTGTGGAACTCCTTGCCAGAGGATGTTAGACTCATAGACTTCAAGGACAAAAGGGACCAACATGATCATCTAGTCTGACCTCCTCATATCGCAGGCCACAGAACTCACCCACCTACTCCTGTAATTGACCCCTAACTTCTGGCTGAGTTACTGACATCCTCAAATCATGATTTAAAGACTTGAAGCTACAGAGAATCCACCATTTACACTACTTTAAACCTGCAAGTGACCCGTGCCTTATGCTGCAGAAGAAGGCAAACCCCACTCCCAGGTCTCGGCCTATCCTACCCAGGGGGAAATTCCTTCCTGACCCCAAATATGGCAATCAGTTAGACCCTAAGCATGTGAGCAAGACTGAACAGCCAGACATCTGGAAAGAATTCTCTGTAGTAACTCAGAGCTCTCCCCATCTAGTTTTCCATCACCAGCCGTTGGAGATATTTGCTTCTAGCAGTTGCAGATCAGCTACATGCCATTGTAGGCAATCTTGTCATACCATACCATCCCCTCCATAAACTTATCAAGCTCAGTCTTGAAACAAGTTAGGTTTTTCTCCCACTGCTCCCCTTGGAAGGCTGTTCCAGAACTTCAGTTCTCTGATAATTAGAAACCTTTGTCTAATTTCAAGCCTAAACTTGTTGAGGGACAGTTTATATCCATTTGTTCTTGTGTCCATATTGACATTTAACTTGAATAACTCCTCTCCCTCCCTGGTAGTTATCCCTCTGATGTGAGGATGAAAACTATAACAGGGTTCAAAAAGGAATTTGATAAGTTCATGGAGGATAGGTCCATCAATGGCTATTAGCTAGGATGGTCAAGGATGCAACCCTATCCTCTGGGTGTCCCTAGCCTCTGACTGTCAGAATCTGGAAACTGACAGCAGGGGATGGATCACTCAATGATTCCCTGTTCTGTTTGTTCCCTCTGAAGCAAATGGCACTGGCCACTGTCAGAAGACAGGATACTGGGCTAGATGGACCATTGGTCTGATCCAGTATGGCCATTCTGATGTTCTTATGACCTACTCCAGCTATTTGTGTTTCTGGACACGAAATCATGTCTGAAATAATTTCCCTTTAAAGCTATTTACTGGATCCCAGTCTCTCACAGGGCTAGATGAATTTGTTAGTTTATGCTGATGCCAGCTTGAGAATAGAATGTATTTCAGTTTCCATGTTCTCCACAGCTCAGTTTTAGGTAGTGACTAGGCAAAACCGGCACCTTCTTACTTAGCAGTTCTACTTCCTGTGCATATCAGAGTCAGATCTGCTGATTTGAGTGACAAAAATGACTTCTCTTTCTTCCTGAGAGCCCTGCAGAGCCAGCATAGCTCTGGGAGAGTGAGCTGCTGTCTATTATTTCTTGTACATCAGTAACAGAATTGTTTACTAAGTTCCAAGGGGTTAGATTCGTGCAACTCTGGTAAAAGCAGTGGGATTGCACAGACGTCACTGAAGACAGATTTGGAAGACAGTGGGTTCTCATAGGGTCTACAGAATCTTTATTGCCAACGATGATCGTTGATAAGGCAAGAACCACCCTTGACTCCCAAATGCCAGGGTAAGTCTGCAGAGCTGGCTGGCAGTGAGAACAAAATATCTTAAGTGCTGAGTTAATATGCCTAACTTCAGAAACAGCAATGATACATGCATACAGATAGGATAATCATATTCAGTAAATCAGAACCTTTCCCATGATACCTCCCATCTTGCATAAACCACATCTTAGTTATGCCAAAATCATATTAAAACAATATTTCTATGAAGAATATGGGGTGTAGTGTCACAATTGTCACTTGTCCCATAGTGTTAATTCAAGATGGGCCTGAACTCCCTGTTTCCCCCCATGTGCTGAGCATTCATAGACTCATAGAATTTAAAGTCAGAAGGGACCATTCTGATCATCTTGTCCGACCTCCTGCACAACGCAGGCCACAGAATCTCACCCACCCACTCCTGTAACAGACTCCTGACCTATGTCCTCAAATTGTGGTTTAAAGACTTCAAGGTGCAGAGAATCCTCCAGCAAGTGACCCATGCCCCATGCTGCAGAGGAAGGTGAAAACCCCCTGGGCCTCTTCCAATCTGCCCTGGAGGAAAATTCCTTCCCGACCCCAAATATGGCGATCAGCTGAACCCTGAGCATATGAACAAGACTCACCAGCCAGAAACGCAGGAAAGAATTCTCTGTAGTAACTCAGATCCCACCCCATCAAACATCCCATCCCAGGCCATTGGGCATATTTACCGCTAACAGTCAAAGATCAATTAATTGCCAAAATTCCTGCTGGGGCTCATGGTTCAGCCTGTTATAGTGATTGGTAAGGCTACGTTTTAGTCACGGGTATTTTGAGTAAAAGTCATGGACAGGTCACGGGCCAAAACCAAAAATTCATGACCCATGACCTCTCCATGACTTTTACTAAAAATACCCGTTGTGACTAAAACTTGGGCGGGGGTGCTGCAGGTGCTGGGGGAGGTGGCCCGGGACCCCCGCTAATGCTGGGGGAGAGGGGGAAACCTGGGACCCCCGCTGATGCTGGGGGAGAGGGCTGGCAGGGGCTTCCTACCCAGCTCCATGTCCCTGCAGCTCCTAGGCAGTGGAGGCAGGGACTCCGCTGCTCCTGCCACAAGCACTGTCTGCCGTAGTTCCCATTGGCCGGGAACCACAGCCAATGGGAGCTGTGGGGGCGGGGCCTGCAGAGGAGGGCAATTCGCAGTGTGGAGTCCTCCCTGCCCCTCCGCTGCCTAGGAGCTGCAGGGGGGCCATGCCAGTAGGAGCCAGGGAGCCCCCCACCACAGGTAAGCGCCCCCCCCACTCCCCAATCTCCTGCCCTTAATCCTGAGCCCCCGCCCACACACGCAAACTGCTGCTGCTGGCCCAGGGCAGCCCCTGAGCCAGCACCAGCCGCTGCAGAAGTCATGGAGGTCACACAAAGTCACAGAATCCGTGACTTCTGTGACCTCCATGACAGACTTGCAGCCTTAGAGGTCGGAGAGTGTGTCCTTTCTGGCTGGTCCCACCATTAAGATCCTGCTCCTGTCCCTGATTATCTTTTGCCTCACCTTCTCCGTGGAGTCCTGCCCTCTTAGCCCCCGCCCCAAATCTGTCTATCCAAAATTCTCTTGCTAAAATCCTGTCTCACCTGCCACTTCATCTGCTCTTCAGACCCCTCCACTTTCTGCCTTTCACTTCCTGTATCAAATCCAAGTGCCTTGTTCTCACCTTCAAACCTAGCCCCTGCCAGCCTGTCTGCTGGCCTTCTCACTTCTGCCTCACCCCCTCCACTCCACTCCACCTGCACTGCGTGATTTATCCCTCCCTGCTCCTGAGTCATGCCTATGGCCCCTCAAGTGAGGTCCTGTAATTTTGACTGTTCTCATTTCCAACCCTATTAAAGCAGCCAAGGGAGGTGTGGGCAGGGGGGATCCCTTGTGTTTCTGCTTCAAACCCTCCTGCTTTCATCTGCCACGTTTAGCATGTGACCAGTTGCTTTAGCAGTGCATTCAGTAACTGGTCTTGGAGAATAACTATTTCCCCTGCTGTTATTGTTAACATGAAGGGTTGAATTCTGCTGTCACACCAGTGTAAATCCAGAGTAACTTCATTATTAAGGTTATTCCAGATTTGCACTGGTGTGATCGGGAGAAGAATGGTACTTGCTTGTTATCTTGAGCCAAATTAATCTGGTGTAACTCCATAGATGTCATTGGTGTTTCATCCTTAGACTGCAAATACATCTCGCTTGAGAATATTGCTATGTTTTTTATTAGACCCCCATTATTCAATGCTGGCTTTTTGAACTGCAGGCCTTAATTCATTAATTGGGTATTATATGGTTCCAATCCCCAAGAGGCAGTGTGGGATATTAGACTGAGTATGGCACACTGCCTCTTGGGGATTGGAACCAGATAATACCCAATTAATGAATTAATGAAAGGGATCTAAGGACGTCCTGAGTTCTAATTAAGGCTGTGCCTCTGATTTACTTTGTAACCTTGGGCAAGTCACTTAAACTCCCTGTATGTAGGTTTTCCTATTAGTAAGATGGGAATAGTGCGAGTTATCTGTTTTCCAGGAGAGTTATGAGGGTTAACTTAATTGTTAGGTGCTGCGTGAGTAATAAATATAATTTTATTAAACTGTTGCTGGATATCACGCTCCATGGTAATGAGTGAGGAATTAATGCCTACATAGATAGAAGCAGGCCTGGATTTTGACTAGTGGGAACACAGGAAGGTGTAACTCATTCTATGATGGCAAGTGTATTAATGAAGAGCAATGCTGCCACACAGAATGAAATGTTACACCGAACATCAGTTCTCGGCTGCAAAACGATACAGCGACAGCTGTCTGACAAAATGTCCGGGTAGCTTTTATCACCTCATTGATAGATTGTAGCTTTTGGCAGACCTCATTGTGCAGTAAGTGGGCATCAATTTTAATATTAAATGACAATGAAATTCCTCTGTCAGTCGTCCGGACAGCCACATTTAGAGTCAGTGCGTACATACTGGTTAAGGATACCACAGTGGGTACTTGAGCAATTTATAGAAGCCACTGGACGCAGAGTTTTATCATTGCTGGCAAAGAGAAAGTAGCACATATTTTTGTGATGGGTTACACTGTAGCAGTCAAACTTTGCCTGGTTAAGGGCCATGTTGGCAACTTGTCATGAGTTCAAACATCAGACCTACTTTGCATAAAATAGTCAATTGCAGTCACCCTACCCCTTACCAGAGAGGAGCAGGCTGTTGAGCATACATTCAGCAAAGTGTTGGTTGGGATAGTCACTGCAGCCTGCTGGTCTGCTTCAAAGAGGAACATGGCTATTGACTGCTTTGGGGTACGCCGTGGCTGTTCTGGGACACCCTTTTGGACTGAACCAAAGATTCTAACAACAGAACAAACTATTTCAGCCATTGTGGGTTTATGGAGATAGAAGGCCAGAGTCTGATCACACACAACTATGTGACTCCATTGAAGTCAGTGGAGTTACTCCTGATTTACACCAGGGTGAGAGCAGAAGGAGGCCTAGAGTTTCTGGGTTCAGGCCTAAGAGAGAATGATGTGCTACATCCACTATTTGAGCAACAAACTGCTGGCTGGTATGATCAGGAACAGCTGCCTTTGTGTTAGAGAGAATAGCTGAGTGCTAATGCAGAGTATCTCTATGTTCATGAAATAAATTTGTAGCCTGCTCATGTAACCCGCATCAATATGCAAACAGAACTACTGATACAATAAATGGAACTAGTTGCATAGTTGTAGGGCCAAACTCTTAAATTCCTTGGGTAAAGGGACCTGCCTAAACCATGCGGCCAAGTGCTCAGCTGGTGTAAAAATTCTTATCTCCATTAACTTGTGGCGCTATACTGATTTGTACCAGCTGAGGATCTGATCTCATGTGTTTTGTAAGGCACTGTGTAGCTTTAAGAAGCTGTAGAAGTATCTGTGACAGTACTCTGTGGTTGCCCTGGGAATGCTTGGGGACTTCTGTGCTGATACTGTTAAAAATAAAATCGTTTTAATAAAAATGCTTTCTGCCCACTCAGACCACACACTGCAGAATGACTGCCAGCTGCATGTGCGATTGACATTTATAGCAGAAGAACTGAAATAGCTCTTTCTTTTCCACAGCCGCACTGACAAATGAAAACTAGCCCTGTGTTTGGGAGCTCGCATAAGTTGGTCTTTATAGTTGGAAAGTTCATAGCCTTGTTTACATTCGACCTGCTTCACATGTCCAACATTCTTCAGTGCTTGTCCCAGGCATTTTGCTCGTGCATTTGCAACATTCTGCTTGGGGTAACCAGAATTGTGAGCTCCTGCGTTACCCCTCTCAGCCTCAGCAAGAGAGAGTTTTGTGGCTGTTGTGCTGTGTCAGCTCCTGACACATAGCTTGTCTGCCTTGCCAGCAAACTCTTCGGGACTCTGTTACCCCAAACCTTGCCTTGTAGGTAACAATCAGGGACCCCCAATTCCTGAGTTCCCTAGCGATGTCTTCCTGCTGTGTCCAATCCCTCTCACTGGGCACTCACAGAAGTTATTAAGTTTGCTGCTCCAGAAGGAGAGAACATGTGCGAAAGCCTTTGGGTCGTGGAGGACTGACCCCCACCCCCCCCCCCCCCAGTTTAATACACTGCACTGAGATAGTTTTGTAACAAAACAAGAATGAGTTTATTTACAAAGAACAGAGATGTAAGTGATAGTAAGTATGAAGGGAAGACAGGTGTGGTTACAAACTAAACACTCTTTCTAGAGACTAAACCTTAATTTCAGCAAGTTACAATCTCTGTCTAAACAGATTTCTCACTTACATTAAGTCTCCACAAACTCTTGTCTTTCAGGGAAAGAAGATCCAGCTTTCATAGGCTCAATGGTGCTGTCCCCTTATTAAAAGGTCTTTTTTCTCTTCTATATTACTCAAAATCCATTGTCTCTGCCTCAAGAGTCAGGAAGCCTTCCTAGGGTGAAGATTCTGTCCCCTGGCATGACTCTTAAACGGTCTTCTCTCCCTCTCATTTAGCTTGATGGCTGTGTTTACCTTATATGTAAATGTACTTCTATTGTCTTCTGCCTGCAACTAAGCTGCTCAGACAGGTAAATACACATTCCTTTGTCTAGGGCAGGCTGGGTTCATGCTCTGCCTCCCAAGCATATTTTAAGAACATATTTCCAGCGCACATTTATAACCCTTTGTACACAGTGATTTTTTAGGACCAGTGTGTCACCAGTTTACATATGATACCTTACATGGCACCTTTAAGACACATATTGTGACAGTGGAGTGTTGGGACAATGACTGTGTCAGGCCTGATGTTTGCTACAGTATGGTGGGCCCTCTGCCAGTCGGCACTGATTAAAAAGTTTGTAAGCACCTGGAGGAAAATAGGGTTATAAAGAATAGTCAGCATGTATTTGTCAAGAACAATTCATGCCAAACCAACCTAATTTCCTTCATTGACAGGATTACTAGTAGATGGGGGGAAGCAATAAATTTGATATATCTTGTTTTTTGTAAGGCTTTTGACAGTCCCACATGGCATTCTGATAAGCAAACCAGGAAAATGTGTTGTAGATTAAATTATTGTAAGGTGGGTGCACAACTGGTTGAAAGACCAGACTCAGTATCAATGGGTCACTATGAAACTAGGAGGGTGTAACTAGTTGGGTCCGCAGGGATCAGTCCTGGGTCTGGTACTCGTTAATATTTTCATGAATGACTTGGATAATGGAATAGAGAGAGTGGTTTTCAAACTTGCAGATGACACCAAGTTGGGAGGGGTTGTGAGCACTTTGGAGGACAGGATTAGAATCCAGAACAACTTTGACAAATTGGAGAATTGGTTTGAATGCAGCAAGATGAAATTCAATAAAGACAAATGCAAACTACTTCACTTAGGAAGGAAAAATCAAATGCACAACTACAAAATGGAGACTAACTGTCTAGTTGGTAGAACTGCTGAAAAGGATCTGGGGATTATAGTGGATCAGAAACTGAATGAGTCAACAATATGATGCAGCTGCGAAAAAGGCGAATATACTGGGTGTATGAACAAGTGTGTTGTATGTAAGACTCGGGAGGTCATTGTCCCACCCTCCTCAGCACTGGTGAGGCCTCAGCTGGGGCACTGTGACCAATTCTGGCTGCCAGACTTTGGGAGAGCTGTGGACAAATTGGAGAGAGTCCAGAGGAAAGCAACAAAATGGATCAAAGGTTTAGAAAACCTGACCTATGAGAAAAGATTAAAAAAAAAGTGGGCATGCTTAGTCTTGAGAAGAGCAGACTGATTGCGGGGATCTGATAACAGTCTTCAAATATGTTAAGGGCTGTTATGAAAAGGACAGTGATCAATTGTTCTCCATGTCCACAGAAGGAAGGACAAGAAGGAATGGGCTTAATCTGCAGCAAGGGAGATTTAGGTTAGATATTAGGAAAAGCTTTCTACCTATAAGAGGAGTTAAATTCTGGAATAGGCTTCCAAGGGAGGTAGTGGAATCCCTGCCATTGGCGGCTTTTAATAACACGTTGGACAAACACCTGTCACGGATGGTCTAGGTTTACTTGGTCCTGAGACAGCGCAGTGGGCTGCCGGACGTGATAAGTTCTCAAGGTCCCATCCAGCCCTACTTTTCTATGATTCTATGAGTGACGATGAGTGGCTGTGAAGAACATTAGACCACCTCAGATATAAAATGTAGGGAAGCTATCTATCACAGGCATAGATAGAACGCAGCCCATCTTTTGTGTATGTAGGTGATGAACACATACTGCAAGTTAATACAAAGCTTTCCAGACCATTTAGAATAATTATTTATATTCTACTGCAGTCTAACTTTAGGCAATTTAATTCTTAGATTCAGATTCTGCCCATGAACGTGACACAATGCTGAAATAATATATGGATCACGCACACAGCTTCTATAGTTTGGTCACAGTTTCCCCCTATATTCCCTCTGTGTTCATTAGCTTCAAATGTTCCATTTTTTATTTTGCTTAAGGCAAAAAAATAAAAAGCACAGGTTGAGTCTTGCGGTCGTGGATTATGGCCAAGAATCCTGCCTATGGTGAGACCACTCATAACCTCTACAAACAGTGAGGATGAGAGTTAATTGCCATTATTGGGAGATAATGTCGAGTTAACACCAGGTCTTGAGTAACGGCCATTGTTCCCACTGGAGTTACTGTGAAATAGACATTATCTTGCAATTAACTATGCAATGAACGTGTGTCACAACTTGATTAACATCATACATTTCTGGCCCAATCCCGAGGCTTTTAGTCCTTGCTCAGGCAGCATTCCTAATGCCGCCAATGGGAGTCGTTACGTGAGTAAGGTCTGTAGGATCTGGTCTTTCCTGTGTTCTCTTCCTCCCTGTCTAGGAGAGTTCACTTCGTCTTTGTACAGGTGCACCACTGAGAGGAGAGTCCAAGCAGCCTTCTCCATCCCTTGCTCCCAATATTTAGGAGTCAGACACCTTTGTAGTCCCTGCGCTCACCTGAATATGGACTGCTCCCTCCTAGCAGGGAGGGAAGGAAGAGGGGCTAGGACCTCCTCCCCCACACCATCCAACAGCTGGCCAGCTGCAGAGGAGAGCACCCACTGTTCCCCGCCAGGAGAGTGGCAGTGGGTTCACTCACACACAGTGGTACTATCCCTGCAATAGTGTGGCTCTGCTCAACCCGCACACAGCCTACGCCTTCGTGGTACAATCCATCCCTCTGGTAGAACAGACTGTCTTGTGTTTTCCAGGGGTCAGCCACTCCTGTTCTTTGCTCAGCAGGTAGCTCCCTCCCTGTTGCTGCTCTGTCCAACTTTTTTTAGTAATCACCCATTCCCCAAATTGGTTTGGTTTGGCCCTCTGTGATATCCAGCTTCTCCTTCAGATGGTTATGGCAGAGGTGGTGGAGAAATGAAGCTAATGATGTGCTGAAATAACATAGCTAAGGATTCTTCTAGATAAGGAAGAGAGGATGGAGTTAGCTAACACATGAGAGCTAATCCTCATACACTGAGAGCTAATCCTGACCTAACCATGATCTTTGATCCAGATGCAGGTTAACACCTTTTACCTGGAGTTAGCTGGTTGTGGTTTTCATTGTGGTGTTTGGGATTGGTTCCCAGCTCTGCCAGGCTCCCCGTGTGACATTGGCAAATCACTTTCTCTCTGTCTCTTAACATCCCACGCTGTGGCCCGAAGGCTTAATGTGATCCTGGGATGCGTCAACAGGGGAATCTCAAGTAGGAACAGAGACGTTATTTTACCTCTGTACTTGGCACTGGTGTTACTGCTGCTGGAATCCTGCGTCCAGTTCTGGTGCACGTTGATAAATGGGAGGGTTCAAAGAACAGCCACGGGAATGATTAAAGGATTTGAAAACAAGCCTGATAGTGGCAGTCTCAAGGAACTCAATCTGTTTAGCTTAACAAAGAGAAAGTTAAGGGGTAATTTGTTGACAGTCTGTGATACTTACATGAGGAACAAATATTTAATAATGGGCTCTTCCATCTAGCAGAGAAAGGCTAGAAGTTGCAGCTAGATAAATTCAGCCTGAAAATAAGGTGTACGTTTAACAGTGAGGGGAATTAACCACTGGAACAATTTACCAAGGATCGTGGTGGATTCTCCATCACTGACCATTTTTAAATCAAGATGGGATGTTTTTCTAAAGGATCTGCTCTAGGAATTATTGTAGGGCGGTTCTATGACCTGTGTTCTACAGGAGGTCAGACTAGATCGGGGTAGCCAAATGTACTGACCCTCTGAGCTGCATAGAATTATCTTCAGAAGTTCGAGAGCCAGGTGTGCCAGCTGGGACTTGGGGCTTCTGCCCCACATGGGAGGCACCTGCCCCACTACTGCTGAAGCCCCCAGCCCCAGCAGGTACTCCCTGCTGGCTGAAGCCTGGAGAACCCCTCCCTGCTGGGCAGAAGCCTCTAGCCCCACCACCCCACTGCAGGGCAGAAGCCCTGAGCTTCCCACCCCCCACCAGTCTGGTAGGCGGAGAATGGGAGGGGACCGGGGGGGACTCCACGAGCTGCACTTTAACCGTAAAAGAGCTGCATGTGGCTCGCGAGCTGTGGTTTGGCCACCCCTGGACTAGATGATCACAATGGTCCCTTGCCTTGGAATCTGTGGATCTGTAAAGTGGGCGAATAGTCCATTCTTCCTCCCACCCTTTGTCTCTCCGGTCTATTTTGATTGTAAGCTCTTTGGGGCAGCGGCTGTCTATCACTGGGTACGCCTCCACGATGGAGTTGAGTTACTACACAAGAGTGTCTCCACTGGAGCCAAGGCTAGCTCAAGTGAGAGTCTCCACACAGCACAGGATCACTCAAACCAGACTTGAGTTACTGCATGCACAGGGGCTCTAGGCTTTCCGCGGTCACATCCCTTGGTTCTGAGCGCTGCACTAGTGGGAGCTGCTCTGTGAAATCCTTCACAGGTTATTGTCTGTCCTTTCTCAGCATGAGGGCAGGAGTGGCGTTAGCCTGGCAGCTCCTTACTCTGCACCACAGGGTAATGTCTGTGTTCTGGCATAAAGGCATGGATCTCACGCACAACAATGACCTGTACGAAACCTCGATATTTGTGGAGTTCTCATTTTGGGAACAGGAGGGAGCTATAGGGTCTGAGATGTGGTGGAGGGCCTTTGGGGCAGCAATTTGCTTTGCTAAGGAGATCACGGCGGCTGCATCGTGATGGGGGAGTGGAGACAGCTCATGCAGATTTTCGTGGCTGAGGAATCTCCTATCCTGGCTGGCAGTTCTGGAGCAGGGCCATTAGCACTCAGTGGTGGGACTGCATTGCCACATAGACGAGGAAGGACAAGCAGTGGGTCCAGAACTTTTGCCTGAGTAAGGCCAACTTCCTGGAACTGTCAGAGGAGCTGGCCCCAGCCCTTCAATGCCAGGATATGCAGATAAGACAGGCCATATCAGTCCAGAAGCAGGTTCCTATTGCTATCTGGAAGCTGGCCACCCCAGGCTGTGACAGGTTGGCGGCTATTCAGTTTGGCATTAGGAAGTCAACTGTTGGTGCTGTGGTGATGGAGGTTGTCATAAACATAGAGGGAAGGGTAACAGCCTTTATGTATGCAGAAGCATAAAATCCCTCCTTGGCAGCTATATTAAATCACCTTACCTGGAAGGCAGTAGTTCTCAAACTTTTGTACTGGTGACCCCTTTCACATAGCAAACATCTGAGTGTGACCCCCCTTATAAATTAAAAACACTTTTTTATATATTTAACACCATTATAAATGCTGGATGAAAAGCAGGGTTTAGGGTAGAGGCTGACAGCTCGCGACCCCCCATGTAATAACCTCATGACCCCCTGAGGGGTCCCAACCCCCAGTTTGAGAACCCCTGCAGAAAGGGGTTAATCAGCTCAAATAACCTAATTGGCACCTGACCAGAAGGACCAGTGAGAAATGAAGATACTTTCAAATCTGCCGGGGGGAGGATTTGTTTGTGGCTCTCTTTATTTGTTCCCTCTCTGGATGGAGAGAGAGACCACTCAGGTACAACATCTCCTGAAAATATACCTGGAATGGATTCATCTAAAATTACAAAAATTGTAAGTAGGGCAAAGAAATGCATTAGATTATCTTTTGTTTGGGCTTGTGAATTTTCCTATGCTACCAAGGTAGTTTTATTCCTGTTTTTGTAACTGTGAAGCTGAGCCCAAAGGGGAATCCTCTGTGGTTTAAATCTTTTTATTACCCTGTAAAGTTACCTTCCATCCTGATTTTGCAGGTGTGATTCTTTTATTTTGTTCTTTCTAAATAAAGTTCTTCTTTTAAGAACCCCTAATTGATTTTCAATGTCCTAAAGACAAAGGGTCTGGTCTGTGCTCACATTGTTAACCAATTGGTTGGTATATTATTCTCAAGCCTCCCCAGGAAAGGGGGTGAAGAGTCTTGGGGGGATATTTTGTGGGGATAGGGATTCCAAGTGACCCGTCCCTGAATTTTTGTGTAAATCACTTGGTGGTGGCAGCAATACCATCCAAGGACAACAAAAGGAATTTGTGCATTGGGGACATTTTAACCTAAGCTGGTAGAATATAAACATAGGGGGTCTTTCATGTGGGTCCCCACATCTGTACCCCAGAGTTCAGAGTGGGGGGGGGGACACCCTGACAGAGGTTTCTGAGCAATTAAAGTTTTGCTTCACACACAGATGGTTAAGATTGGAACTGTCCATAAGAACGGCCATACTGGGTCAGACCAATGGTTTATCTAGCCCAGTATCCTGTCTTCCAACAGTGATCGTTGCCAGATACTTCAGAGGCAGTTTCCCTGTCCGGTGGGCGTACCATGGATTTATACAGAAGCATTATGATTTTTTCTTTTTATCTATCCCTTTCCTAATGGTTCCTAACATTCTGTTACCTTTTTTCACTGCCACTGAACACTGAACAGATGTTTTCAGAGAAATATCCACAGTGATGCCAAGATCTTTCTTGAGTGGTAACGGCTAATTTAAACCCCTTCATTTTGTATGTATAGTCATATATATGTGTGTATTACTTCGCATTTATCAACATTGAATTTAATATGCCATTTTGTTGCCCAATCACTCAGTTTTGTGAGATTCCTTTGTAACTCTTCTCAGTCTGATTTGGACTTAACTATCTTGAATAATTTTGTATTATCTGCAAACTTTGCCACTTCTCTGTTTATCCCCTTTTTGCCAGATCATTTATGAATATGTTGAACAGCACTGGTCCCAGTACAGATCCTTTGGGGCACCCAGCTATTTACCTCTCAATTTTGTGAAAACTGACCATTTATTCCTACCCTTTTACTATCTTTTAACCGATTACTGATCCATAAGAGGACCTTCCCTCTTATACCAAAACTCCTTATTTTGCTTAAGAGCCTTTGGTGAGGGACCTTGTCAAAATCATTCTGAAAGTCCAAGTGCATTATATCCACTGGGTCACCCTTCTCTGCATGTTTGTTAACTCCTCAAATAATTCTAATAGACTAGTGAGGCATGATTTCCCTTTACAAAAACCGTGTTGACTCTTCCCCAACACATTGTGTTCTTCTCTGTGTCTGACAATTCTGTTCTTTACTATAGTTTCAACTAGTTTGCCCGGTACTGAAGGTAAGTTTACCAGTCTGTAGTTGTCAAGATCACCTTTGGAGCCTTTTGTAAAAATCAGCATTGTATTAGCTATCTGCCAGTCGTTTGGTACAGAGTCTGATTTCAGCAATGGGTTATATACCATAGTTATTAGTTCTGCCATTTCACATTTGAGTTCCTTCAGAACTCTTGGGTGAATCCCATCTGGTCCTGGTGACTTATTGCTATTTAATTTATCGAATTGTTACAAAACCTCCTCTATTGACAGCTCAATCTGGGACAGTTCCTCAGATGTGTCACCTAAAATAATGGCTCAGGTGTGGGAATCTCCCTCACATCCTCAGCTGTGAAGATCGATGCAAAGAATTCATTTAGCTTCTCCACAATAGTCTTGTCTTCCTTGAGTGCTTCTTTAGCACCTTGACCGTCCAGTGGCCCCACTGATTCTTTGGCAGGCTTCCTGCTTCTGCTTCCTTAAAAATTGCTGTTGTTGTCTAGTTGCTCTTCAAATTCTTTTTTGGCCTACCTAATTATACTTTTACACTTGACTTGCTAGAGTTTCTGCTTCTTTCGATTTTCCTCAGTAGGATTTGACCTTCAATTTTTAAAGGATGCCTTGTTGTCTCCAGCAGCTTCTTTTATTCAGCTGTGTAAGCCATGATGGCATTTTTTGGGTCCTCTTACTGTTTTTTTTATTTGGGGTATACATTTAGTTTGACCCTGCATTATGTTGTTTTTAAAAAGTTTCCATGCAGCTTGCAGGTATTTCACTGTTGTAACTGTTCCTTTTAATTTCCTTTTAACTAGCTTCCTCATTTTTGTGTAGTTCACCTCTTTGAATCTGTGGTGGATTTCTTTGGTATTTTCCCCTGTACAAGGATACTTAATTTAATTATATTATGGTCGCTGTTACCGAGCGATTCAGTTACATTCATCCGTTGAACCACTTAGAACTAACTCTGAAATTGGTCGCCCCTTGTGGATTCCAGGACTAGCTGCTCCAAGAAGCAGACACTAACTGTATCTAGAAATTCTATCTCTGCATCCCGTCCTGAGGTGACATGTACCCAGTCAATATGAGGATAGTTGAAATCCCCCATTATTATTGCGTTTTCTGTTTTTGTAGCCTCTCTAATCTGCCTGAGCATTTCACAGTCCCCGTCGCCATCCTGGTCAGATGGTCAGTATCATATTCCTACTGCTATACTTTTATTAATCAAGACTGGAATTTCTAGCCATAATGATTCTGATACAGGGTGAATCATTTTAAGATTTTTACTATATTTGATTCTATGCTTTCTTTCACATATAGTGCCACTCCCCCGCCAGCACAACCTACTCTGTCATTCCTGGTATTACCGTGTCCCACTGATTATCATTGTTCCCCCAAGTTTCTGTGATGCCTGTCATATCAATATCCTCATTTAATACCAGGTACTCAAGTTCATCCATCTTAGTATTTAGACATCTAGCATTTGTATACAAGCATTTATAAAATTTGTCAGTATTTAGCTGTCTGTCTTCATGTGATGTATTTGAATATGACTTTTTCATCTGATTGTTTCTCTTCAGTTTCTACCTCTACCTTATCAACGTCTATCCTCTCCTCTTTACTCGGAGATAGAGAATCCCCATTAATAGACCCTCCTCCAAGGGATGTGTCTGTCTGAAGCATGTGCTGCTCTGCGCTTGTTGGCTTCACCCCAGTCCTTAGTTTAAAAACTCCTCTGTGACCTTTTTAATTTGACATGCCAGCAATCTGGTTCTGTTTTGGTTTAGGTGGAGCCCATCCTTCCTGTATAGGCTCCTCCTTTCCCAAAAAGTTCCCTAGTTTCTAAATCCCTCCTCTGAACACCATCATCTCAGCCACACATTGAGACCCTGCCATTCTGCCTGCCAAACTGGCCCTGCACGTGGAACTGGGAGCATGTCAGAGAATGCTCCCATGGAGGTCCTGGACTTTAATCTCTTACCCAGCAGCCTAAATTTGGCCTCCAGAACCTCTATCCTACCTCTCCCTATCTCACTGGTACCTACACGTACCACGACCACGGGCTTCTCCCCAGCACTGCACATAAGACTATCTAGATATCTTGAGAGGTCCGCAACCTTCGTACCCAGCAAACAATTAACCAGGCAGTTCTCTCGATCATCACAAACCCAACTATAGATATTCTAATAATCAAATGCCCCATTACTATTTCCTGTCTCTTCCTAGTAACAGAGGAGTATCCTCAGTGCAAGAGGATATCATGACATTATCTGGAAGGAGGGTCCCAACTATGGGATCAATTCACTCCGCTCCAGCTTTATGCTTTCCTTCCCTGAGACTTCCATCTTCCTCAAGCAGCACAGAAGCTGTCAGACTGGGAGTGCGGGGGAGGTTTATTGGCCTAAGGTTAGAGAATATTTGTTAGGTGTGTCTGTCTGTCTCTCTTCCTCTCTAAACTCCCTTGCAAAACTCCGCCGTTTGCTAGCTCCCTGGGAGTGCTCAACCCCCACGCCCTGCCCCAGGCTCCGCCCCTACCAGCCCCAAGCCCCCAAACCCCCATCCCTTCCCCGCCTCTTCCCGCCCCCACTCCGCACCAGGCCCTGCCCCCACTCCACCCCTTCCCCCAAGCCCCCATACCTGCCACACCTCTTCCTGCCCAGTTCTGACCCCTCCCCTGAGCGCGCCCCATTCCCGCTCCTCCTCTTCCACACTAGAGCCTCCCGCACGCCATGGAACAGCTGATTGTGACAGGAGGGAGGTGCTGGGAGCGAGGGGGAGGAGTTGATCAGCGGGGCCACAGGCAGGCGAGAGGCACTGGTGGGGGAGGGGGGCAGCTGGCTGCTGGTGGGTGCTAAGCACCCACTAATTATTTTCTTCTGTGTTGGTTCAGCGCCAAGCACAATGGGACCTGATCTATGACTGGGGCAGCTAGGCCCTACTGCAATCCAAATAATACATAAGAATGGTGCAGGTTTGGTGACGTCTAAAGCAACAGGGTTCCTGCTAGGGGTTTGGGTTTAAACAGTTTTATAATGTGTATTTCAGTTTCAGTTCCAATGAAATATTCATTAGTATACTGTGCTTGTTCACATAATTTTCCTATTAATTAGTGTTTCATCTCTTTTTTATTGTGTTATTAAGGCCCTAAATATTGGAAAGCACTGCAGTAAAAGATAATCAGCATATTGGAAAACATTCCGGGGCTTGTGCATTACTCTGAGTACTAATCTGGGTTAGAATCTGATTGCCTTGTTACTTCAAATGTTTGAGCTGGGGATTAAAGGCCTATGAGGCTGGTAACAAAAGGTCCAGGCTGTTCAAGTCAATTGGAGCTTTGCCATGGACTCCAGGGAAGGACCCCATCCGTGGTCTGTCTGCCAGAGAAAGTGATCAGAGCCCCTACACGCGTTATTTTCCAGGGCCTTGCCCTGTTTTAAATGGACTGTAGGAAGCAATCTTACCCTTGGCCCCAGCAGATGGATTTAGATGGGACCTAATAGATCCTTTGTCTTTCTGTGATTCTCTGATTCTTGTTTTTTGCAGAACGGATGTATTCGCTTGATTAATCCCTTTTGTGTTTTCTGCCTTTGTTTCCCCAGGCCCATGTGTTTGATCTGAGCATTAATAAATACGAAGCTATCTGCAACCAGCCTGTTGTGGCCAAGAAGAAAAACAAAATCACCCATATCCAGTTTAACCCTATCTACCCCATTATCATTATCGGAGACGACCGAGGCCACGTCACCTGCCTGAAACTCTCCCCCAACCTGCGCAAGATGCCTAAGGTAAGCAAGTGGTTAATTCCTCTAAATTTAAAGCACCGCATCGCAGTTCATAGGACACAGGAGACATAGGGTCTAGTCCTAGATCTGACGCTGCCTTGTTGTGTGGCCATACGCAGTACGATAAATCTCTGATAAATGGAGATTACTCACTTCTCAGTTGTGGAGTATGACATTTAGAGTAGGTTAGTTTACCCACTTATTTTTTCCCCACTGCACCACTGTCCTTATGCAGGTCACTTCCTCTCTCTGTACCTCAACTTCCCCATCTGTAAAATGGGGATAATGTTACTGAGCCTTTTTTGTAGAACACATTGAGATCTACAGATGGGAAATTCTATATATGTGCTAAGTATTAACTAATGACGGTTGGGGAGTCGAGTCCCTGCTCTCTGTTACTGTAGGAGGAAGAGAGTTCAAATCCCTTTATGACAGTTGGAAGGATGCTTCATTTTACAAGGCAATAATCTCATGTGAGCAGGTGATTTCCTCACTCTGCTCCAAACACAGGCTACATACACCCGTAGCACTTCAAAACCAACCTGCTTCCTGAGGTTTTGGTTTTATTCACAAATACTCAAACTGAGACAAAATAAAATCTGGTCTAAGCATGGCTGCTCCCAGGGATCCTCCCAGAGGATTGCACAGCCCAAACCCTATGTCCTCTCTCTCTAGAGAGCCATTCCACCTCACTTATATCCAGATGAGGCAACAAAGTACCTGCCCTCCATGAATCAGTAAAACCCACGTAACCCTTTCTCAGCAGGATCAATACCAGCTAATAGTGCAGGGTCCAGCAGGCAAACACTGCCAACTCTTATTAGAATAAATCCCTGAGTTTCAGGTGTGTAATCCGTCCAGTCAGGTCCTGGGCTGCCTTATACAGCACAGTCCTTCTCTGTCAACCCCCTACAATAATAGAACCCTATTGTCTGTCTTTTAATGGAGAGTTTTTTCCTTAGTCTCAGGTTTAGCAAAACAGACTCAAGAAAGCAATTTTGTTTACTAATGATGGTTTTACATTTATAAAGCACCTTTCTTCCATATGGATCCCAAAAGGCTTTACATATTTTACTAACTGATTGTACTAATGACAGTCTGTGGCACATCCTGATGTCACGAGAGTAAATGCAGAGTAATCTGATTGACTTTACTGGACTTCCCTGGACACTGGTGTAAATTAGATCAGAATCTCTTCCTACACTAACATAACATCAAGAAAAATAGCAAAGTAGCAGTTCTTCTGGTGGCAAACATTATCAGGCGTCTGTGTGTCTAATATATGTGATGCTACCACAGAGAGAGACAAACCACAACCCCAGAACATAACATCTGAGAGCTGCAATTCGGCTGGGCCCAGGTCCTCAAAGGTATTTAGACACCTAACTCCCACAGCTTTCTCCAGGAGTTAGGCATCTAAATATCTTTGAGACTTTGGGCCCTCGTTCACAGCAAGTTTTTTACCTCCGGCTCCTCCTTTGCTGATTTGTTAGTTCTTCATTTGTAAACCATTGTTTCTATTGCTGACGGGGTCTCCAAGATTGTTGTAAAATTCCACCATACCATCAGCAGTGTGGGCTAGTGGAAATACCTCAAGCAGAGGCCACGCCGCAAAGAGCACGTGCACGCACACGCGCAAATTAATCGTTTAATTGCTTTGCGTACCACTGAAATGCAGCCAACTCTGGGGTTAAATGTGGCAGCCATTTAGCAGCGCACAGCAACACTATGGCGCAATTTGGAATGGAATCAAATGCCTGATTGTTCTAGCAACCAGCAGCATCCTTGTGTGCAGGTATTAATATTGAAAATGGCCTTTTTAAATCCTCCTTCTTTCTTGCTTTTCTTGTTCCAAATCAGCTTTCACAAAATCTGATTGTATGTCTCTTGCTAAATCTGATTTGTGGCATTTCATGGCCAGTTACTGCTGACTGAGGAATGAAAAGCACCATTTTTCAGGCAGTCTGGGGTAGGACATAAGCAATGGACTCCTTTTTATAAGCTGTGATGTTATTAAGCTAGCCGTCTGCCACTTTACTTGCCTTGTTATATTTGAAGGGACATATAACACTGAATGAAATGTTTCTCCAAATATGAAGAGGAAAGAGTTTTATCAGGCATGATTTACAGGCAAGTACAATAGTTGATTTATTCACGTCCTCTGTCTAAAGCCAGCTCTTAATTTAAAAGGATGAAATCCCGAATAACTAATGACACTCAGATTGAAATTCCTAATAACTAATGGCTACTGCAGATTAGGGTTGCCAATTTTCTAATCGCACAAAACCGAACACTTGTCCTGCCCCTTCCCTTAGGCCCCACCGCCCGCTCACTTCTTCCCCCTCCCTCTGTTGCTCGCCCTTCTGCACCCTCACTCCCTTGCTCATTTTCACTGGGCTGGGGCAGGGGTTTGGGGTGGAGGAGGAGGTGAGGGCTCTGGCTGGGGAGTGCAAGTTCCGGGGTAGTCCAGAACTGAGGGGTTCAGAGTGCAGGAGGGGACTCCGAGCTGGGGCAGGGGATTGATGGACCTCTCCTCCAGGAACTTATCTAATTCTTTTTTGAACCAAATTATAGTTTTGACCTTCACAGCATCCCCTGGCAAGGAGTTCCACAGGTTGACTGTGCGTTGTGTGAATAAGTACTTCTTTTTCTTTGTTTTAAACCTGCTGCCTAATTAATTTCATTGGGGCACCCCTATTGCTTGTGTTATGTTGTGTCCAATGGGAAACACACCATTAAAGATCTTTTTAATCTTTTATTAAAAATACAGAAAAAAGGAAAAACAGCTGAAGCATTTGAAATGTAAAATATCAAGTCAGGCTTTTATTTTAACAACATCTCTTATTCCCTTTTCCTTTAACTATAGAGTTTTTATGAGGAAAACTTCCTGTCTGATCGTCTCATTGATTGTATTGAAGATGGTAATAGCTGTCCTATTTAGGGAAATGCTTAGTTGAAAAGAGTCTGGAGCCCATGTTATTGTTGTTTTGCTGCTGTTGTAGTCTGATCCCATTTCCTAGAAGACAAAACACGTTCTTTGTTTACCAGACGTGATCTTAACATGCTCCTTGAGTTATATCAGTAGGTCTTTTTGTCCATTCAGTCCTTCTGTCTCCCATTTGTCCTTTTTGCTATTTACAGTCATTGTTACAGATTATTGTGACATTTTATGAACCTTTACACACATTTCAGCAATTGAGCTTACAACTGAGGGAGATCTCGGCTATCACAATAGGTCTTTTAAGAGTGCTAAGAACCATAAAATGAACTGAGGAATCCTGACCCTCAAACATCTGCTGTAGCCTCTAGTCCATCTTCTTGCCAGTCCAGTGCCTTGCTCTGTGCTTGGTTTCTGGTCCTGCTGCTGAAGTCATCAGTTTATTCTCCTAATTCAGACACTCCCTGTGCATGACTACCTCAAAACCCTATTGAAAAAACTCCTTGAAACTTATTTTGAAAAGGACATTACAAATAAGGCCCGCATCTCGTGTAGTAGCTGCATTCTGAAAGCATCCTGTAGTTTCTGCATTGACATGTCTGCCTCACTGGCCTTCCATCCGTTCACCTAGAAATCAGAGCATGCATTTTGATGGTGTTCCTTGTCTTTCTGTTCTGTTCTGTTCTGTTCTGTTCTGTCAGAAACAACTGACTTCGGCTCTCCTGTGTATATGTTGGTGTCCCTCTCCCTCTTGCTGGTCTTTGTGTGCACATGCAAGGTGGCAAAAGGGGGTTTGCGCTGACGTTTCTATTTAGAAGAGCAACAAAAATGATTAAAGGTCTAGAAAACATGACCTCTGAGGGAAGTCTGAAAAATCTGGATTTGTTTAGTCTGGAGAAGAGAAGAGAAGACTGAGAGGGCACATGATAGCAGTTTTCAACTACATAAAAGGTTGTTACAAGGAGGAAGGAGAAAAATTGTTCTCCTTAACCTCTGAGGACAGGACAAGAAGTAATGGGCTTAAATTGCAGCAAGGGCAGTTTAGGTTGAACATGAGGGAAAACTTCCTAACTGTCAGGGTGGTGAAGCACTGGAATAAATTGCCCAGGGAGGTTGTGGAATCTCCATCATTGGAGATTTTTAAGAGCAGGTTAGACAAACACCTGTCAGGGACGGTCTAGATAATACTTAGTCCTGCCATGAGTGCAGGGGACTGGACTAGATGACCCCTCGAGGTCCCTTCCAGTCCTATGATTCCCACACAGCTGGGACGTGTGCTCTTGATAGATAAGATTGGCAGCCTAACCATTTCTTTTTACAGATAATTCTTAATAGCCACAAGTCATTCCAAAACCTCTATTTTTCTCTAAAAATAGTCTCATCACTATCTGTTCCCCAGGCAGGGCTTGTATGATTTGGGAGGTTTTTTAGCCGTGTAGTATAGTTGGATTTCCAGGATGGAGACAACGGGGAGACACTGAGCAAAATTTAGCCCAGCTCCATTGAAGTCAAGGTTGAATTTAATCCAGTTTGTCTAATAATTAAAGCTAGAGCAGGGGACAGGAAGTCAGGACTCCTGGGTTCTTCTCCCAGCTCTGCAATTGTCTCCCTGTGTGTCCTTGAGCTCATGTTGCCAGCTTCCCTATCTGTAATCTAAAATACAGGAGCGGTGTGCAGCTTAATTCATGTTTGAAAAACACTTTGAGATCCTCCGGGGAGAAATATTATTTATTGCTCCAGATTTTGCTCTCAGTAACATTAGCGCAGGTCCATTTATTAGCACTTTGCAGAACAAATAAGCAATGGGGTGAAATTTTCAAAAGCTCCTAAACCCCATTTTTAAAAGTGACTTTCATGAGACTTGGGGTACAATTTTAAAAAATATCCAAGTGACTTAGGAGCCCAAGTCTCATTGATTTTCAATTAGACCTAGGCTCCTAAATCACTTGGGTGTATTTGAAAATTTTGCCCAGGCTTCTATAACATGAAGCATTTAATGTACCATCTGGTGTAAATGAAGCATGCCATGGATGGAAAGGGCCCTGCACGGCCACTGGTATCCAGTGTGCTAGAAAAATCACTGAGCCAATTCACCCAGTGTCTGTAGTAAGAGGCACTGGAAAGTATTTCGTGCATGGAAAATCCCTCTAGAACTGAATAGGGATGAAACCAAGAGAGTTTGATAGAAATATAGTGGAGTCCTGTAGGAGATATGTTCAAAACTGATGGAATTTAATAAAAATTATATTCTTCATATAGACAGGTTTCAGAGTAGCAGCCGTGTTAGTCTGTATTCGCAAAAAGAAAAGGAGTACTTGTGGCACCTTAGAGACTAACAAATTTATTTGAGCATAAGCTTTCGTGAGCTACAGCTCACTTCATCAGATGCATTCAGTGGAAAAAAAAACCACTGAATGCATCCGATGAAGTGAGCTGTAGCTCACGAAAGCTTATGCTCAAATAAATTTGTTAGTCTCTAAGGTGCCACAAGTACTCCTATTCTTCATATAGGATTTTTGAGCCATATATAGCAGGATATAATTGTCCAGTCCATTCCGCAGGATGGTTAAATGATAAGGTTTACCATTTTCTGTTAAAATCTGTAGGATGTGTCCATATGGCTTAGCTCTGATTATCTTATCCATTTATTTTCTGTGTATTGCACCGTAATTTGCTAAGGATTGTACTGTCTGCAGGGGCACAGGGCTGGCTTTACCATGAGGCGAACTGAGGCGGCCGCCTAAGGTGCCAGACTGTGGAGGGATGCCACTAGGACCCAGAGTGTAGAAAATTGTGTCTGCTGCTGGTGCATATGTATTCTCTCTGCTCGAGATGCACCGAGATGGTGGAGTGCTGCGCTGGAGGAAGGAGGGCACAAGAGACATAAGAGGCAGGCAGGAGAAAAGGTGAGAGGGAATAACAGAAAGCAGCAGGAGCTGCAGGGAGAGAGAGGAGGAGGAGCATCTTATGTACCTCTCTAACACCCTCAGGAGCCTGGACTTATTAACACCAGCTTCTCAGGGAGCTTCCTGTTTCCTGTTGCTTCCCTGCACCCACTTGAGGAGAACAGGCAGTCAACTGAAGTAGTACGAGCCAGTTAGGCCCTTAAGATGCTGATATCTTCTCTCACTCAGGCCCTGCTACCAGCCTGCTTGTTGGTCCCCTTTCACTGAGTGTTGAGAGCCACTATAGCTGGCACAGAACAGCAGTCATGAGTGAAAGAAGAAAACGCCCCTCTGGGACAGCATTCAGAAAAAGAAAGCAAGCAAAGGAAGCTTTTCTATTTAAGCAGGAAGGAGCTCTCCTGAGATACAAAGACACAAATGTTCGCAGTGAGCCTTCCGGCCCCAGTAAGGATGTGAATGGTGAGGAGATGCCTGATCTTCCAGTTAGTCAGCGTGCAGGTGACCTGGCAGCTACTGCAGCATCCACATCTCCATCTCAGATGGATGTAACCATGCACATTCCTGAAGAAAAGGGTAGATCAGAGAAGGGTGTGGTGGAGGTGCAAGAAACAGCTGCTGCTGAGTTTAGTTCCTTAAGACTAGATGATCCAGGATTGTGGACCCACTTGAGCAGTAGCCTGAGGGACTTCCTTGTACTGCATGGGCCACAGCAAGTGAAAAACTTCATGTTCCCCAAAGACAATGAAAATAGAAGTTTCCATCCAACACATTACTGGCATGAAATCCCCAATGGTGACAAAGTGGAGAGGCCATGGCTTATGGCAATTAATTGATCTTTAAATATTCATGGTAAATAGGCCCAATGGCCTGTGATGGGATGTTAGATGGGGTGGGATCTGAGTTACTACAGAGAATTCTTTCCTGGGTATCTGGCTGGTGAATTTTGCCCATATGCTCAGGGTTCAGCTGATTGCCATATTTGGGGTCGGGAAGGAATTTTCCTCCAGGGCAGTTTGGAAGAGGCCCTGGAGGTTTTTCGCCTTCCTCTGTAGCATGGGGCACGGGTCACTTGCTGGAGGATTCTCTGCTCCTTGAAGTCTTTAAACCATGATTTGAGGACTTCAGTAGCTCAGACATAGGTGAGAGGTTTATCGCAGGAGTGGGTGGGTGAGATTCTGTGGCCTGCATTGTGCAGGAGGTCAGACTAGATGATCATAGTGGTCCCTTCTGACCTTGATATCTATGAATTTATTAATCTTATGTACTCAAAAACCCAGAATGCTGCATACTGTTTTTGTTGCAAACTCTTCCAGTCTAATGTTCCAGACACATAGGGTTCTATAGGAACAAAGGACTGGAAAAATCTGGCTAGAAATCCGGCATGCCATGAGAAGGTAGCAAATCATGAGAGAGCATTACACAGGTGGAAAGAGCTTGAGATGAGACTAAGGTTAAAGGCCACCATAGATGATCAGCATCAAGAGAAGATTGCATCAGAGTCTCTTTACTGGCAAAATGTTCTGAAAAGGCTCATTGCCATTGTGAGAATGCTTGCTACCCAAAACCATAGCACTGCGCGGCACTTCAGCTGTCTGTGCCAAACAATGGAAACTTCCTTAAAATTCAGAGGGGTAGCCGTGTTAGTCTGGATCTGTAAAAGTGGCAAAGAGTCCTGTGGCACCTTATAGATTAACAGATGTATTGGAGCATGAGCTTTCGGGGGGTATTATTCACCCATGAAAGCTTATGCTCCAATACGTCTGTTAGTCTATAAAGTGCCACAGGACTCTTTGCTGCTTTTCCTTAAAATTGTGGAGCTGATGGCTGAGTTTGATGCTGTTCTCCAGGAGCATCTAAGAAGAGTCACCACCCAAGAAATGTACACACACCACTACCTTGGAAAAAAATTCAAAATGTGATCATGCAGTTACTGGCAACAAAAGTCAAACAGAAGATTGTGGCAGATCTGAAGTCAGCAAGATATTACTCTGTTATTCTGGACTGCACACCTGACATCAGCCATACGGAACAAATTACTTTAATGGTGCGTTTTGTAACAACAGCAGAACCTAGTGAAAATGTCCCTGCAATGGTGACTGTCAGAGCATCTTCTAGAATTTATTGACATTGATGATACTACAGGAGCTGGTATGACAAATGTGCTTCTTAAAAAGCTGGAAGATACGGGAATTGTGATAGCTGATATGAGAGGTCAGGGCTACGATAATGGTGCCAACATGAGAGGAAAGAACAGAGGAGTGCAGACACGGATCCGAGAGTTAAACCCTCAAGCTTTTTTTGTCCCATGCAGTTCTCATTCATTGAACTTGGTGGTTAGTGATGCAGCATCAGCTTCTAGTGAGGCTGCTGAATTTTTTAATGTAATTCAAAGCATCGATGTATTTTTCTCTGCATCGACTCATCGATGGCAAATTTTGAAGCAACATCTGGGAACATCCTCTCTGACACTGAAACCACGGGGTGCCATATGATGGGAAAGTCGAGTGGAGGCGATAAAGCCTATCAAACACCAAACTGGGAAGATAGATGATGCCATAGTTGCCATTATGGAGGCTATGACAGGAACTGTTCGTGGGAGAACAGTGGCAGAGGGAAATGGAATCATCAGAAACTTCAAATTTCTGTGTGGCTTAGTGTTGTGGCATGACATACTGTTTGAAATAAATGTTGTAAGCAAGAAACTCCAAGGTGTTGACCTTGATATATCTGGAGCAATGGAACAACTGGACAAAGCAAAGTCATACCTACAGTCTTACCGGTCAGATGAGGGATTTCAAAACATTCTGTAGAGTGCACAGAAGTTGGCAGAGGAACTTCACACTGAAGCTATTTTCCCACTCATTCAAGAATACAAGAGTCACCGAAGAAGAAGACATTTTGATTACGAGGCACAGGATAATCCCATAAGAGACCCCAAACAACATTTCAAAGTTGAATTCTTTAACCAGGTGCTAGATTGTGCAATACAGTCAGTTGAAGAACGTTTCATGCAGCTCAGGGAACACAGCAGTATATTTGGGATGTTGTCTGATATTCCAAAACTCCTCACTATACCTGAAGAAGACCTACACCAGCAATGCAGGGCACTAGAGACAGTGTTGACTCATGATGACATGCGCGATATTGATGCGGGTGATTTAGGTGATGAACTGAAAGCCCTTTCAAGATATATTTAATCAGGATCAACTCCAAAGGCTGTTCTGGAATATATGTGCACAAAGAAGGTGACCACCCTCTTTCCAAATGCTTTTGTTGCTCTGCGTATACTTCTAACACCTCCTGTAACAGTTGCCAGTGGCGAACGCAGCTTCTCCAAGCTGAAGTTAATAAAAACACATCTACGCTCCACAATGACACAGGAGAGGCTGGTTGGCCTTGCAACCATCTCAGTAGAGCATGAGCTTGCCCAGACTGTGGACCTTCAGCAGGAAGCAGTTCAAATCTTTGCAACCAAGAAGGCATGGAAAGCACCACTTTGAGTATTCAAACAGATAAAAATGCCAGTGTTTACTATGCAGACAGGAAAAGTTACATTTGCTGTTCAGGCATCTGAAAGTTAAGTGTTACTTAAAATTTGTGAACAAGGCATTTTAAGTTGTTCGTTCTCCTTTATTGGGGTAGGTAGCAGAGCAGTACCATGAGAGGAGTAGAACAGGAAGAAGGCAGAATTGAGACCTTTCAAAGTTTTGGCCCAAGCGAGGGGGCATGAGGGTGTCATTTGAGCTCCCCGCCTCAGGTGCCAAAATGTTGTGGGCCGGCCGAGCAGGGGCAGGAAGCCATTTTGCATTCAGTGCAGACTCCTTCCAGAGGATACACATGCTGCATGCTCTGCCGTGGAGACCACTCTGGCTTACCTAGATAATCATCTTTGATCTGAAAATCTAAAAAGAATCCTACATTAAAAAAGGAAACTAAGTCAAATTATGAACAATGAATATAAAAACACAAGCATTTAGGGATAAAATAAGAAAGGCAAAGGCACAAAATGAGATTAAATTAGCTATAGAAATAAAGGGTACATAAGAACATAAGAACAGCCAAACTGGGTCAAACCAAAGGTCCATCTAGCACAGTATCCTGTCTTCTGACATTGGCCAATACCATGTGCCCCAGAGGAAATGATCAAAACAGGTAATCATCAAGTGATCCATCCCCTGTTGCCCATTTCCAGCTTCTGGCAAACAGAGGCTAAAGACACCATCCCTGCCCATCCTGGCTAATAGCCATTGATGGACCTATCCTCCATGAACTTATCTAGTTCTTTTTTGAACCCTGTTATAGTCTTGGCCTTCACAACATCCTCTGGCAAGGAGTTCCACAGGTTGACTGTGCGTTGTGTGAAAAAATACTTCGTTTTGTTTGTTTGTTTTTGTTGGGTAACAAGAAAACAGTCTACAAATACATTAGAAGCAAGAGGAAGACCAAGGAGAAGGTAGGCCTATTACTCAATGAGAGGTGAAAGACAATAACAGAAAATGTGGAAATGGCAGAAGTGCTAAATGCCTTTTTTTTTCAGTTTTCACCAGAAAGGTTGGTAGCAATTGGACATCTAACATAGTGAACACCAGTGAAAATGAGGTAGGATCTGAGGCTAAAATAGGGACGGAACAAGTTAAAATTACTTAGATAAAAGTTAGAGGTCTTCAAGTCGCCCGGGCCTGATGAACTACAGCCTAGAATCCTCAGGGAGCTGACTGAGGAGATATCTGAGCTATTAGCGATTATTTTATCAAACTCATGGAAGACGGGAGAGATCCCAGAAGACTGGAAGAGGGCAAATGTAGTACCCGTCTATAAAAGGGGAATAAGGACAACCAGGGAATTACAGACCAGTTGGTTTAACTTCAATACCCAGAAAGATAATGCAGCAAATAATCACACAATCAGTTTGCAAATGTCTTGAACATAAGATGATAAGTAACAGTCAACATGGATTTGTGAAAAAAAATCGTGTCAAACAACATAATAGCTTTCTTTGACAGAGTAACAAGCCTAGTGGATAGGGAGAAGGAATATATTTGGTGTATCTTGACTTTAGTAAGGCTTTTTATACTGTTTTGCATGACTATCTCATAAACAAACTAGGGAAATACAACCTAGATGGAGCTACTATAAGGTGGGTGAATAACTGGTTGGAAAACAGTTCCCAGAGAGTCGTTATCAGTGGTTCACAGTCAAGCTGGAAGGGCATATTGAGCGGAGTCCTGCAGGGACTGGTCCTGTTTCCGGTTCTGTTCAATATCTTTATAAATGATTTAGATACTGGCATAGAGAGTATACTTATAAAGTTTGCAGATGATACCTAGCTTGGGGCTGGGGGAGGATTGCAAGTGCTTTGGAGGATAGGATTAAAATTCAAAATAATCTGGACAAACTAAGGACAAATGCAAAATACTCCACTTAGGAAGAAACTATCAATTGCATCCATACACAATGGGAAATGACTGCCTAGGGAGGAGTACTGCGGAAAGGGATCACAAGCTAAATATGAGTCAGCAGTGTAACTCTGAGATGTATTAGCTGGAGTGTTGTGAGCAAGACACGAGAAGTAATTCTTCCGCTCTACTCCACGCTGATTAGGCCTCAACTAGAGTACTGTGTCCAGTTCTGGGCCCCACGTTTCATGAAAGATGTGGACAAATTGGAGAAAGTCCAGAGAAGAACAAGAAAAATGATGGAAGGTCTAGAAAACATGACCTGTGAGGGAAGATTGAAAAACTTGGGTTTGTTTAGTGTGCCAAAGAGAAGACTGAGAGGGCACATGATACCAGCTTTCAAGATTAAGGAGGAGGGAGAAAAATTGTTCTGTCTAACCTCTGAGGCTAGGACAAGAAGCAATGGGCTTAAATTGCAGCAAGGGTAGTTTAGGTTGGACATTAGGAAAAATTTCCTATCTGTCAGGGTGGCTAAGCACTGGAATGAATTGCCTAGGGAGGTTGTGGAATCTCCATCACTGGAGATTTTTAAAAGCAGGTTAGACAGACACCTGTCAGGAATGGTTTTGTCGTGTCTTGAGAGCAGAGGACTAGACTAGAAGACCTGTCGAGCTCCCTTCCAGTCCTACACGTCTATGATTCTACTATTGTTCTCTGCATTTATTCTCCTAACCTAAATTGTAGGTACGTCAGACCGAAAGGAGCTTTTTGCTCCTTGCCTCTGGAAAAGCATATCCAGCCAGTAGGCCACCAGTGCAGCCACAAAGTGGGTAGCGCTGGCCAAGGAGCGAGCATGCTTACAGAGGCTGTGGGATGTACTGAAACCCCTGGGGTACCACCACCTGCCGTTCCTCGGTTGAATTCCCCCCTGGAGAGTAGCCAACCATGCTGACTGGGGGAGGTTTAATGTACATGTCTCTGCACTATCAGGAATGATCTTGCTTTAGAGTCACTCACATCACTTATATATTTGAGTCTTCCTGGATGACCAGGTTTAAGTATGTTGAGACCTTCCCACTTGAGCTCAGATTCATTCTTATAAGGCCTGATCTGAGGCCCATTGACATTATCGGGAGTCTTTCACTTCAGTGGGCTTTGGATCAGGCCAATAGTTAGTGGATTTTTAGCACACCAGATCTTCTGGCGAAATGTTTTGCATCTTCTCCCATTGAAGACAAGGGCAACTTTGCCATTGACACCAGTGGAAGTCTAATATTAGCATAACAGTGTTAAAAGAGAATTGCTGTGGAAAATGAAAGTTCAGCCTTTTCGAGGATCTTCCATTAGACTAGCTGCCCCACTGCAAACTAGAGGAGTTGTTCTTCATTGTGTGAACCATGTACTATATGTTATTTCTATTAGAGTAGCTCCTAAAATGCGCTTGGTGCTGTACAAATACATGGGTGGGCACAGGCCTTTACAGATAATACAACCCAATGCCCTGATCCTGCAAAGAGCTCCGTGGAAGTGGGCCCATTCTCCCGTGAAGACTCCCATTGAATCTTCTTGGGCTCAGGAGGCCACTGACGTGGAGCTCAGTGAAGTATTGAGGAAGTGTAAAGAGCTCTTTGTTGTCATGGACACACTGGGCTTTTGGGCTGTGAGCCACACTTACATATTTACTGGTACTTCGAAAGGAATCACTTCACCAGGAGTATAGGGTTCTGAATCTGAACTAAACTCAGGTTGATTTTGCTTGGGGGAAATGCTGAAAGGAATCTGGTTTCAGTCGGGTGAACATTTCTGACTTCTTTTCCTATCTAGTGGATGAAGAAATTAAAGAATTTTGTCACCATAAGCACAAGAATGTAGGTGTTTAAAAAATAAACACAGCTCCTAAAATGGCCCTTTGCCTGACACTTCAGACAAATTGGAGAAAATAAAAGAAGCGGAAAGAACATTTTAAAATGAAATCAAGTGGGAAGTAAGAAAGGAAAGCGCGTTTGCTGTCCTCTAGAGGAATTGCATTCTCTGGGCCAGGCCTTGAGGGATGACAGAGGAGAAAGGGCAGCTATACTGCTAATATGTCTAGCGTTGAGGTCTCATGGCGGACACCCGTTCCCGGCGCTGGCGTTCTTTACACTGTAACATACAAAAAGTCATTCTTCCCTCCAGAGGAAGAGACAGAAACAAGCTAATCAACTGGCTAATGAATGCCTGTGTTAACAGCACCATTATTGGGCCAGGCTAGCAGGGCCGGCTGAGCTGTGTTTGGTATAGGAACGGGTGAGGGTGCCAAAGAGGCAAAACCATCCCCTCAGACACTAGGCTGCTGGTGTGCTGAAAAAGCTGTTTATCATGCTGGTCAGTATTGTCTCATTATTTTCCTATGCTCCTCCGTCTGTTTGTTGCATTGACCTGTTGTCTCTTGTCTTAGGCCAGTCCTACACTAAAAAGTTAGGTTGACCCAGCTATGTTGCTCAGGGGTGTAAAATCCACATCCCTGAGATGTGTAGTTAAGCCCGGGTGCAGACAGTGGCTAGGTCGACCTAGCTGCCACCATTCAGGGAGGTGGATGAACTGCAGCGACGATTGCTACTCTTGTCGCTGTAGGGTCTTCACTGAAGCGCTCCAGCGGCTTAGCTATAGTGGTTTAAGTGTGGAGAGAGCCTTATACTTAGATTGTCAGCTGTTTGGAGCAGGGACCATCTCTTTATTCTGTGTGGGTCCAGCACCTAGCACAATGGGGGCCTAGTCCATGACTGGCTCCTTGATGCCATGATAATACAAATAATTTACAATAATAATAATTTGTTCTGTGTTTGTACATAGCACAGGGATGCTCTGAGCCTAGAGTGAGGCCCTTAGGGGTACCACAACGCAGATAATACAGACCAATGGGGAAACGTTGCACATGCAGCTTGGGTAGTTGAGTACCTCTGCTCAGCTGCAGATTCAATTATCCAATTTGCAAATGTCGTCCCGAAGGTAACTGTTTTTCATGCCACTGACCTTAGATGCACATACATTTTGCAGTGATCTAGGGTCATCCGAGTTGAACCTATACCTGCCAGAGTTATGAACCAATAGATTGTTTCTATTCTTTTCCCCTTTCTTCAGTCACATGAGGTCTGTGGGAAGCTGCTAAAGCTGCACGGAGCTGCAGCAAGAAAACCTGCTCTCTGTTTCCTGAGATACAATCCATTATTGTCTGTGGCTGACTGCACGCACAAAAGGAAGTGGAGTAGATTCAATAGATGCTCCAGCATCATAGGATCTCTGTTTGGCAATCAGTGTAGAACTGGGTGAAAATGTATTTTGTGTACATTGACTTTTAAACATCAATCAAGCTATGTTGCTCTCATTGTTTTCCTCCAGCATGTTTCACTCAAGCTGTTTTTTCTGGATTGCTCAAGAGTCCTGTATTTGCTAGTTTTACCCAGGACTCTTATTTGTATCAAGAGTTCCATACAGTAATTTCTCTCTAGCATGACCATGGCTGAGCTGAGTTTTATGTCTCCTCAGCACTGACTGATTGCTTGGTGACCCAAATGCACAGAACTCTATAGCAGCTGACTTGAGGAATTCCAGCAGCAGAGGCCAGTGGTACATCATGTTCCTTTCAAATGTCAAGTATTCTTTCAATCATGCATTGTCTTTCCCAGAAGATGCCCAGGCCTGTAATAAGTAGTGACACAAATTGGTTTGGATCAAATATAAACTGACCTAAAATGTGAACTCAGCACTTTGAGGTTTGAAAACGTTTGGCTGACTTCCATGACTATCACCCAGTCCCACCCCCATAAGGTTTTTTATTTTTGTTGTCTCTCTCCTATTAGAGAAGAAGCGTGGTCTAATGTTTAAGGGGCTAGACTGAGACTCAGGAGACCCAGGTTCCATTCCCTGCTCTGCTATAGACTTCCTTGTGACCTTGGGCAAGTCACTTAGTCTCTCTGTACCTCCATTCCCTGTCCATGAAATGGGGATAATAGCATAGCCCTACCTCACAGGGCTGTTGTAAGGATAAATACATTACAGGTTGTGAGGTGCTCAGATACAGTGGTAATGGGGGGAATTGTAAGTACCAACAACAGAGAGATTTGGAGTTCCAGCTGGCCTGGAATGAAGAAATGCCAGAAATTTCCCAAGAGATCAGGTTCCCAGTCCACTTTTTCAGATTCCATGAGGTTTTGGTAGTCTGGATCATCCTCTGGGCTTTTAGGTATTTATCTGAACTGAATCCCCATCCTGGTGAGGTTTGTATGTCGCAGGACAGAGCTGTAATTTACAAGTCATAGATGTCAACTGCCATATTCTGGAAGCCGGCAATCTGCAGTTTAAGGACTAGGCTATGCTGGAAACGTGCAGCTTGGAGACCCACAGGAGGCCCTGCAGAGAAGGATGTGCAAATGCTAGTTCCAGCAATGATGCTGGTGCCTTCTTTGGGGATGAAGAAAGTGCCCAAATCATGATTTCTATCTTCTCCTCCCAAAGCTGACCATACTCTGTACAGATTGCTCCTCTGTGAGGAGCCTGGACATCTTTATAAAAGCTGTCACAAGGCTGCTGAGTGGTTCCACTTCATTGTCATTCTCTCACCACTGTGCTTCCTATGCTCGGTGACACATACGCCTCTCTGTCTATAACCATTGTTCTCCATGTGAAAGTAGCATATGGCCAATCTGGTATCCCTGGCTGGCTGTTAGGTTCTGGGTCCTGCTCCTCTGGTTTTCATTCTCTGCTGTTTCAGCACGACTTAAGCTCATATCAGAAGGAGAGGAATGCCACCAGTCTCTGTTTTTTGCCTCTGCTAATTCTAGTATGAATGGAAGGCATTAGCAGCAGGGCATGCAGGTCCGGATTGGGTACAACTCGTCAGTGTGTAAGGAACATCATACATCTCCTTCAACCTTTTTGGTAGGAAGAGTTGTTGAATCGTAAGTAGTCAGTGACTTTGGTTGGAAGGAGGATCAAGATGTATTGAAGCAAAAGGTAAATACTGACCCTGGCAAAAATGACTCCCCTACCTCTCCCCCAGTGCTCCCTACTCCTCCCCTCCCACCGGCTACCCTGGAACCCCTCCCCCTCCCCCGCGGACCAGGCAATCCCATGCAAACCCTCACAGTTAACCTCCCCGCTCCCTGCCCGAGCTCCCACTGAAGCCTTCCCCACCATGAATATTCTGAAAAAAAAATTGAAAGTGAAGTGCTAACAGTCATAGAAGGTGTCTAGAGGAGACGCCAGATCGAAAGTTTGCCGTGTGACAGATGCCAGCAGAGAGCTAACATTTCATGCAGTAGAAAGGCAAAACCGCTAAAAGCATGACAAAAATAGATATAAAAGGTCTGATTCTTCTCTCATTTACACCAGCTTTGCCATAATTGGAATGAAGTTACCCCTGATTTGCACCAATAGAAGTTAGAGGAGAAGCAGGCCTCCAGGTTGGTGCAGTGGGCAATATCCATGCTCTTACGGAGGTAGAAAACTTCTTTTTTTCTTTACTTTTCTTCTCCCTTGGCCTCACATCACCTCAAACCTTATTTCTGTTGTCTAATATCAGTTTCGTTGACCTTTTTTTTTTTTTGGTCAGTCAGCAAAGAGACACAGCATCAGTTGTATTTGTGGGTTATTTTAAGCTGAAGTAGATTCCCAGTGGTCTGGACAAAGTGCATTAGTATGTGAAATAGAAACACCGGTGGTTTGAGCAGGGAAAGGTTCCATTTCCCCTGGATTTTAAGAGAATTCAGTAGTTCTTATAAATTATTTCCAAAGCATGCGCCCGATCTTGTGACATGCCGCTATTTGGAGACACTGAGTTCCTTCAATGCCCATTGGAGTCAATAGAATTATGTTAGGGCTGAATTTGACTTGTTAATTTCGTCCTTATTGCTGAATTAGAGATATATGAAATAAAGCACCATTTCACCTTAAAATGCAATCAATACGTGCCAGGAGTTTAGGGGATTTGGAGAAGAGACTTGGGGAGAAAAAGATTTCTGCGTTTATTTATATGAACAAAAAATCAGTTACTGAACTCTGCTGTCATATATACTGCTACAAATCCACAGCACGTCCATTGACCTTGGTGGTGTTCTGCTTTTACAGTGGTGTATCTGAGGGCAGAATGTGGCCATTGGAATGTGTTGATTAGGAGATATGGGTGAAAGCTTGATCCCACTACAGTAAATGGCCAAACTCCCATTGACTTCAGAGGGGCCAGGATTTGGCTTTGGATCATCTGATTCATTTTCACGTCTTTCTCCTGGACTAACAGCTTGAGCTGGGAAAGCAATTGGCAAGTTTAAGCAGCCCCGCAGCATCATGGGCATTTCGGCTGGTGCTATAAGGCATCCAGGGCAGTTCCTTGTGGGTAGTCTGCGTACACACCTTTTGACCAATATTTGGCATCCATGACCCTTTTTAGGAGCCCTGGGTGAACTGATCCAGGGAAATACCCACAAACCACTTGTAGTTTTGCCTCCGGAATGGCCTTTCTCTGTTTGTTTTGCCTGCAGACAGCAGAACTGGACATGCAGCCTCTTTTCACAATCTGCCCCCTCTCCGCCCACCAACCCATCTGTGTCCTCAAGGCCTGTTCTTATACAAGCGCAATATGAGACAGTAAGAGGTCCTGCTGGATTTCTTCAAACTGCTTTTTTTCAGATAGATCTGAGATCTGGCTTACAAAAGTCAGAGTCTCTTTCCTTTCTCCAGACACTCAGTAGGAAGCTAGTCAACAGTTGAGAAATGGGCACTGCTGGAGAATGACTAGCATTTTGAAAGAGAGGAATAGTACAGGATAAGCATTGTGCCTTCCCATCCTTTGATTTTCCTGCTTATAATCACTGCCCTCTGTGGATTCATTCGTATCCACATGACTGAAACTCTTCCCCGAAAAATTTAAGAACCTTACAAATCTTTGCTCTTTGAGCAACGAACAGCAGGGGGAAAAAAAGCCTGCAAAATGTATATCAAACTAAAATCTGTGTGAGTGGGATAGCTTTAAAATCATTGTACCTGTGACTAAAGGCTGCAAGGAATCTGGAATAGTTGGGAGATGGACTGGGGATTTTAACTCATGAGGATTTCTGCATCATTCTTCTCCAGCAAAAATGATCTAATAAAGTCTAGATTGGCTTATCCGTTCCATACGTGGCATATGAGAGGTTCCAGGACAGGTGTTTGTACCGTTATGCATGTGCACAGACACCCTGCTCTTGCACTAACCAGGATGGGATGTATTGAAATTCACAATGCATGAGTTGAGCATCCCTTGGGTAGAGTATGGATTTGAGAGAGGCTGCACGGTGGCTCAAAAAGGGTTTGATTGATGGCGTAGATTTCCTGTCTCTATAAAAACATGTTTTTCAGCTGACAGCTTCTTTCTGCGAGACTGCCACTCTCCAGATAGTTTATGGTTATATTTACACTGCAGTCAAAAAAACCCCAACCCTGCCAGTCTGCGTCAAACCTGTTCTGGAGGGGCTATTCAGTCCTGGGCCTCTGTGCTGAAACTGACGATCACCTGTTAGTGACAGTGGTAATGTGGAGACCTGTCCACAGGGAACTGCACTGGGACTGCCCATTCTTTCTGCATAGCCGCTGAACAGCTGCCAGGAGCCAGTGACTCTTGGCCTTTACTGACCGGGGGGAGAAAAGCATTGCAGCTTATTTCCCTCAGTCCATACATTTTATTTAATTGAGGGGTGAGATTACTTTTAATTCCAAAAACTCTGAGCATGGTCATGGGGAGACAGTGTGGCCCAGTGAGAATGAGATTGGGACTCAGGAGACCTGGGTTGTATTCCCACCGCTGCCCTGTTAGGTGACTTTAGGCAAGTCATTCCACCTCTCTCTGCCTCAGTTTCTCCATCTGCAACAACCTAGAACCACGCCCCTCTAATTCTGAGCCTTTTTCAGTTCTGTTGTGGATATTTCCCACTCCTCTGCTTTTGACGTTTATCTGTCATTGCTAATTACCTATCACGTGACTGTTGAGCTAATTGTCATTGAGGCTATTTAAATCCCATTTTATCATTAATTTCCTCACAGTAATAGTCTTATCAAACAGGTAACAGCCATGGCCAGCTTTAAATTGTTCCACTCTGCTGAATGCTTAGATTCCCGGCTGGAATGTCAGCATGAAGTGACACTGGATCATTGATAGTAGTGAGCAGAACGGCAGTGGTCTCTGACTGGAAATACAGTAGCAGAGTTCAGATCAACACATGCTGAACACACATGTGTAGGCTTCTAACAGAATGGAAATGACTGCACCTTGGAGTTGTCGCTGCTTGGTGGGATTGGTTTTTGTTTTTCTTCTGAAGTGTGTTTTAATGATGGACTCTGGCTGAATAGGGATGGTGCTGAGATGTGGTTTGGGCTGATTGAACACTCACTTCAATGGCACTTCCCTATATGTCTGTAACACAATCCCTTTTTTTAGGCCACTTTTCGGCTCCTCAGTTCTTAGCCTGACTTTTCCCAAGGCAGCGTACTCGCCATTCCCAATTAACTCAATAATTGTGCGAGGTCCCGAGCTCCCTCAACTCTGTGTGACTTCTCTATGACCTGAGGGTGCTCAGCTCCTGCAGGATCAGGCCCTAAATAGGGAGGATGTGAGGAAGGGAATCCTATGGAACCAAAGCATCCAGGGCCTGACAATTCCCCTTCTGTCCTTCGGGTGAAGGAGAGCACAGGCTGAGGTAATGGGGGTGGGGGGATTGCTTGGGTCAGAAGTGGATGTGCTGGGCTGATAGGTCAGGTGGCCACTCACGCATTCCCGGAACACCGGCCATTCGGGTACTTCTGGGAATGGCGTGGGACTGCCCCTACCTGTGTGACCCTGCCCCCGCCTACATGACCTTGCACGCACCATGCGGGTGAGGTCACGACACACAAAGGATGCCGTTTTGAAGAGCGCACTGCTCAGCCCCCTCTGGCATGACATCGCACCACGCATGTGAGGTCATGCTAGTGGGGGCAGAGCAGGGTGCTCTTCAAAATGGCATTCCCCGTTCGATACTGGACAGAACCACGCCCGGTTTTATCTCACTACCGGACAGGAGACAAACTTTAGAACAGCAGGCCAGGCCTGTTGACAGGGGTGGAGCCAGTGGACGAGCCACTCTCCCGGGCATGCTCCCCTGCTTGATGGAGACCCGGTGGTTAGTCATGCGGGACTGAGTGCTGTTAACCCCTGCTGAGTGCCTGCCCTCTGCAAGAGCTGTGTGCTGCCAGGGTAGAGGGGGAGTCAGGGGAACACCATAATGGGGGCTCGCCCCATACACAGAGGCTCAGAAATCCATAGGACATGCCCCATGGCCAGCCAGGCCCATGGGTTTTAGAGATCTCTTTCTCTGCATCCTGCACAGGGCCTCACTGCTCCAGTGGGCAGCATGCGCCATAAACCCTGGGAGTCTGGCATGTCCTGCAGGCTATTTCCACATGCGGGCAGGATTTGGCCTCATTTTCCATTGTTTACGTGCCTCAGCTAGAAAAATGTAACTAATTCTGGTCAGGCTGTGATTATTCTGTACGCCGGAGGCGCTTTCTCCAGAGACATTGTTCAGGCAGGGAAGATAAACGATTGGTTGGTCTTTTAATTTGCAAGGACCTTCAATGTCACATGTTTGCTGTTCCTCACTAAGCTGTTAGCAAGCTGCAATGATTCCTGGAGCGAGGGTAGAGTCAGCAAAGTTATTTCTGCACGGCAGCCGGCACCTCTTCAGGCCTCTCTGCTTTTCCTTGCCTGGAACTTTTGCATAACTAATCCCTGTGCACATCTTACTTTCTCTGGGGTAGATTCACCCCAGAGTCTGCTTAGGCCCCTGTTGGTGCAGACCTTGGTGGAGGGCCCCTGGCAATGGAACCCTGTTGTAGCGCAGAGGCAGTGGCAACAGGAAGGAGAAAGACATCCCCAAAGTGGGCACGGCTAGCTGGGGAGGGGGTGTGCCTAGAACAGACAGAGGGGGATGCTTGGAATTGGCACGCCCCTTTGACTCCTATTTAACTGCTACAGGAGATTACAGCAGCCTTCCCTGCTGGGTCCTCTCTGGAGTACAAGGGACCAGGCTGGCTTAAGGAGATGCAATTTGTAACTCCCTTTCCCAGTGGCGGTGTGTCTGTCGGCAGAGGACAGTTATCCCAGACGCCCCTGGTATGTTTTCTGTATCCTGTGGTCATCTAAATTTGCAGACATCCCTGACCCTGAACATCTTAGAATCACAGAAATGTAGGCCTGGGAGAGACCTCATGAGGTCATCTGATCCGTCCCCTGTGCTGAGGCAGGACCAAGTAAACCTAGAGATAGGTGCTGACTCGGTGGGTGCTCCAGGGCTGGAAAAGAATAGTGGGTGCTCAGCACCCATCAGCCACCCGCCAAACAGCTGTTCGGCGGGCCCTGCTGATCAGCACCGCCCCCTCCCTCCCAGTACTTTCTGCCCACCACCAATCAGGTGTTCGGCAGCGGGCGGGAGGCACTGGGGGAGACGGGAAGGAGCAGGGGTGAGAAGAGGCGGAGCGAGGGCGGGGCATGCTCAGGGGAGGGGTTAGAGTGGGGGCAGCAAGGGGTGGGGCGGAGCCTTGTGGGAGCAGGTGGCACAGGGGCAGGAAGAAGCGGGGTGAGGGTGGGGCCTTGGGGTAAGGGACAGAGTGGGGGCGGAGCCTCCCCGGAGACAGCTGAAAGTCAGCACCTGTGAACCTAGACCATCCCTGACAGGTGTCTATCCCAAAGCTTCATTTCATACTGTCATTTTAAACACACACTGTGTGTGTGTGTGTGTGTGTGAGTGTGAGAGAGAGAGAGAGAGAGAGAGAGATACACCAGTCTCCTCTCAAAGAAAAACCAGTTAAAGACACCTGTGCTGGCAGGCTGTCCACATAAATGTCTTTTGCTCAAATTAGTTTGATGGGCTCAATGGGGAATTGTTCAAATGAGACAAGGGAAGGAATCACAGATGAATAAAATGGCTTGCTGATCACAGTGATGGAACTGACGCAAAAGGATTATTTTTACCCTCCAGAGCAGACTAGAGGTGGGTCTGTGAAGTTGCTGCCCATTGAGTTAGGAGTTCTACAGCAGCCTGCCAGATCGATGCGTCTCAGCAATACGAAGCATTTCCTGGTACACTCCGTTTTGCTAAGAAAGCAGCATTTGTCTCAGTGGGACTGGCTGCTGTCCTGCAGCACCTGCTGAGACTCCAAAACGCTCTTCTTTAGCTCCTATTTCTGATCTTAGAGCAATGAATGTTATCCCCACGGCTTCACATCCAGCTTGGGCCACATTCACAGGGGCCGGTCCAGTGAATTGCCAAGGTCCCTCTACTCCCATTAAAATCCATCGCAGATCCTAGGCCCTGGTTCCAGTCCCCACTGTGCTGCTCTGGCAATGCAAAGAACTGAGAGAACTGCCCTAATAGTGCAGCCATAAAGTCCTCCTACTGTAGGGGGAATTCCCAGGTGTAGCCAGCTGTATGCCACCCACTCCCTTCCTGCATGTGTAGGGGCCTTTTGAGGTGGACTGATGACACGTGGGGGTAGAGCTGGAGTGCAGTGCACTGCAGCAATCCCAGCAAGTGGAATGGTTCCTAGGGGGCTGCCCTAACTGGCATAACTTAGAGCAGGCCAGAGTCTGCTCTGAGTTTAGCTGTGGAAAGGGTCAAGAGTCAGGGAAGGGGGAAAAGGTAGCTTAGAGCTTAGCTAGACCCAGGGATCTTCAGTGGGAGATGTGGATGCTCAGCACCTCTGAAAATCTGGCCATATTTAGTTGCCTGAATCTGGATTTCAGGGCCTAATTTCAGGCACCTAATTTGGAACATTTTTGCTTAAGTGTCCAAAGTTGGGCACCCCGAAATGGAATCACTGGAAACCCCCTTTGAAAAGCTAGCCCCTGCGGTGTAAGGGTGCTCAGCATCTGCCCTGTACCGGTCCGGAACCCTCAGCCCCCATCAAAGAGCCCATGTGTTGGGGTTTTAAAGAAACTTGTTGAGTAGGGACAAGCTGCCACAATCTCCTTTTGTGTGGCACAGGCAGATGCGAGATCCTCCCACAGGAGAGGATTAATAATTCAGACTCGTTGCCTCATTAAATAACAGCCTGGGTGGCTGAGTAGTTACAGTTCATAACCGAGGAGAACCTGGGCCCGAAAGGCAGTGCTGACTAACGCTTTTCAATTAAACCGGCTTGCTGAAGGAGAAAAGCTGCACTGTTAAAGCACTGCAACTGAGAGCTCCCACAGCTTGAGGGAGATTGGGATACTTGAGCTGAAAATTACAACATACGCTCAGCCTTGAAAGCGTGCCCGCTTATCCTTCAGTCAGAGCCGCACCTGGATCAGGAGCTGGATGGGGGGCGATGTTTGTTGGGTCACTGCAAAGGGGCAAACGGGAAAGGATTTAGCAGATCTGCACGCACACCCAAGACTTTTGGTCTATGTCCAGAGCTCAGCAGGGGTGATATCAAGGGGAACTTGGGAGGGTGTTGGTGCTACCACTCCCAACCAAGAGAAGCTCAGAGAGGCAGCCAAAGTCTGAAGCTTATATGTAAGACAAATCGGAGTGAAATCTCAGGAGATCCAGCTTTCTGGTGGGATCTCTGGTACTTCCTGCTTTCAGTCTATTTATAGCATGCCCATCACTGTGACATCTGGGCTTGAACAGAAATGAAGGGGAGCAAAGCCACCCGAAGGGCTGTATTCTCCACTCCCATGTATAATATACTGCTTGAGTGTGCACAGAAAGGTTTGTTTTTAAACCTATTTTCTTCCTGATTATCTCCAGGGAAGCGTGACCTGGCTATATTTCTGAGGATGCTATTGCAGGAAGGCTTGTGTAAGCAAATGCATCTTAATTTTCACTTCAGAAGCCATGAGGTCAGGTTGGGTTGTAAATATCGAGACAGGAGGGTTCTGACTGATAGTACTGAAGTGGATCTGCCTGCCAGATCAAATGTGGGTAATGCAGACCTTAGGAATAGATTAGAGATGGGACAGATTCAAGTCCTATATACGCGGAAGGGGAATAATGAGATTCATGGTGGCTAAAGTCAGGGAGGGTGCAGTAAGTGAGGCTGGGGTTACCTGAAGCACAAATAAGTGTCTACCCTGCAGGCCAGATTTGTTTAGCTGTTGCGGAGAAAGAGCAGGCAGTGTTTGGGAATAGCATGGATGTGTGCGGAGGAGAGCGAGGGGTCAAAAGCGAGATGAAGGTTGTCAGCTGGCTGCCAGGATCGGCAAAAGACGATCAGACTTGTGGGGAAAAGGTGTTGTTGGGCTTTTGCCATGTTGAGCTTGAGATGGTGGCAGGGCTCCCAGGGGGAGAGGCCCAAAATACAGACAGGAGGGGAAAGGTCAAAGGCGGAGAGGTGAGCTGGAGAATCATGGGCACAGGAGTGACAGCAGAAACCACGTGGGCAGACCACCAGATGAGGTTGCCCAGGGAGGAGGTGTAGAGAGAAGTGGGGACGAAGAACATGCATTGTGTAGGCTCCACCAATCCTGCCTCTCCAGGGCAGTGTGACGGCAGCAGCTCTGTTGTGGCTGTGGATGGTCAAGGAGGAGGGAGAAGGATTACCCGCTAGTGTAGTTTTGGACCAGAAAGGAAATGGGGAGGCTGCCTCATGATTAGCGCAGGGAATTGGGTTCTATTCCCAACTCTGATACTGAAGCACCGTGCAACGCCTTGGTTGAGTCACATAACCACTCCGTGCCTCAGTTTCCTCTTCTGTAAAACAAATATAACAATCTCTACCTCGTGGGGACCTGTTGTTTCCCAAAACTAGGTGAGACAATACACTAGTGTCGCCCTTCCTGAGCAACCCTGGGGTTGGAATTCTGCTGCTGACATTTGTAGGAAGTGCACTATGGTTATCTGCATTGTAAACCCTGGTGGTTATCTGCATTGTAACCCCGGGTTTATACTTTTAAAAACATACGGAAGAGTATGCTCTGGTGGAAGCCAACCAACATAACTAATCTATGGCTCCACTTGAATTAAAACAGTTTGTAAAGGGCTTTGACAACCTTGGCTGGAAGATGTTATATAAGTGAAACCATTTGTATTATGTGATTAGGGGAATTATAGGAAACCTAAACACTCATCCATCCTAGCCCTCTTTCTTGCTTTGGAATGAATTATTTATCTACATGAGGCCCCTTTAACACCATTCCATTCACTCCTGTCCTCTTGCTCTCTTCACAGACCTTCAGCCTGAGTTTACAACTGATGCTTAAATCAGTCCCATAATAATACATGGCAAGACATAGTCTAGAAAAACGGTTCCATCAGGGCATTGTATGGGTGAGGTTCTAATCATAGAATCATAGAATCATAGAATATCAGGGTTGGAAGGGACCCCAGAAGGTCATCTAGTCCAACCCCCTGCTCGAAGCAGGACCAAGTCCCAGTTAAATCATCCCAGCCAGGGCTTTGTCAAGCCTGACCTTAAAAACCTCTAAGGAAGGAGATTCTACCACCTCCCTAGGTAACGCATTCCAGTGTTTCACCACCCTCTTAGTGAAAAAGTTTTTCCTAATATCCAATCTAAACCTCCTCCATTGCAACTTGAGACCATTACTCCTCGTTCTGTCATCTGCTACCATTGAGACTTATTTAAAAAATAAGTATGTATTAAAAACGTTAGCACTATACGTAATCAATCTAGCTCCTATTAAATGGATTAAACACTGCTTAGCTGATAGATCTCAAAAAGTAATTGCAAATGGGGAATCCTCATCTAGTGATGGAGTTTCTTGTGGAGTCCTACGGAGACCTGTTCTAGGTGGGCCCAATGCTATTCAATGTCTCTAGCAATGATCTGGAAGAAAATACAGGATCGTTGCTGGTAAAATTTGCAGATGACCCAAAAACTGGTGGAGTGGTAGGTACATAATGATGGGGACAAGTCAGTTATACTGGCTGACCCAGCTTGCTTGGTAAGACTGGTCTCATTTGAACAACATCTGTTTTAACACAGCCAAATGCAAGATTATCCGGGAACAAAGAATACAGGTCATGCTTACTGTCCCCATGGAATGCAATGATCTTGAAAAGGATTAAGGGTAACAGTGGTCAAGCAATTCAACATGAGATTCCAGTGAAATGCTGTAGCTATAAGGATAACATGAACCTTGGATACATTTTCAGGGCAACATCAAGTAGGAGGAAGGAGATGGTATTACCTCTGTATATGGCATTAGTGCAATCGTTACTGGAATTCTGTGCACAGTTCTGGTGTCCACACTTCAAAAAGGAAGTTGACAAATTGGAAAGAGTTCAAAAAAGAGCTTCAGGAATGATTGGAAGCTTGGATGACCTGCCTTATAGTGAGAGACTTAGGTCATGTCTACATTACAAACTTGCCAATGCAAGTTGCATCAGCATAAAGCTGCCACAGTTAGTATATTCCTTGTGCAGATACATCTGTGATGCATGGCTAGAAAGGGTTAAACATCCTGCAAAATAAATAACCCTCATAAGACATGTGGGGAGATAATGTTTGGGTTTTTGTGTATTTACATATGTATGAGTAGGGTGGACAATGTAATCAATAGTCCCTGTCTATGTTGTATTCTGATCATTCAGAGGACAAAAGAACATCCTATCTCAAAAAGAAAAGGAGTACTTGTGGCACCTTAGAGACTAACCAATTTATTTGAGCATAAGCTTTCGTGAGCTACAGCTCACTGCATCCGATGAAGTGAGCTGTAGCTCAGGAAAGCTTATGCTCAAATAAATTGGTTAGTCTCTAAGGTGCCACAAGTACTCCTTTTCTTTTTGCGAATACAGACTAACACGGCTGTTACTCTGAATCCTATCTCAAGTTATCTCAAGTGCCTATACACAAATGCAAGACCTGCTGCTCACAAACTGGGAAGAATTAGTAGGGGAAGCAAAAGTGGACGGGAACCTGGGAGCAGTGACCATGAGATAGTCGAGTTCAGGATCCTGACACAAGGAAGAAAGGGGAGCAGCAGAATACGGACCCTGGACATCAGAAAAGCAGACTTTGACTCCCTCAGGGAACTGATGGGCAGGATCCCCTGGGAGAATAACATGAGGGGGAAAGGAGTCCAGGAGAGCTGGCTGTATTTTAAAGAATCCTTATTGAGGTTACAGGGACAAACCATCCCGATGTATAAAAAGATTAGTAAATATGGCAGGTGACCAGCTTGGCTTAACAGTGAAATCCTTGCTGATCTTAAACACAAAAAAGAAGCTTACAAGAAGTGGAAGATTGGACAAATGACCAGGGAAGAGAATAAAAATATTGCACAGGCATGCAGGAGTGAAATCAGGAAGGCCAAATCACACCTGGAGGTGCAGCTAGCAAGAGATGTTAAGAGTAACAAGAAGGGTTTCTTCAGGTATGTTAGCAACAAGAAGAAAGTCAAGAAAAGTATGGGTCCCTTACTGAATGAGGGAGGCAACCTAGTGACAGAGGGTGTGGAAAAAGCTAATGTACTCAATGCTTTTATTGCTTCTGTCTTCACGAACCAGGTCAGCTCTCAGACTACTGCACTGGGCAGCACAGCATGGGGTGGAGGTGACCAGCCCTCTGTGGAGAAAGAAGTGGTTCGGGACTACTTAGAAAAGCTGGACAAGCACAAGTCCATGGGGCTGGATGCCCTGCATTCGAGAGTGCTAAAGGAGTTGGTGGATGTGATTGCAGGGCCATTGGCCATTATCTTTGAAAACTCATGGCGATCGGGGGAGGTCCCGGATGACTGGAAAAAGGCTAATGTAGTGCCCATCTTTAAAAAAGGGAAGAAGGAGGATCTGGGGAACTACAGGCCAGTCAGCCTCACCTCAGTCCCTGGAAAAATCATGGAGCAGGTCCTCAAGGAATCAATTCTGAAGCACTTAGAGGAGAGGAAAGTGACAAGGAACAGTCAGCATGGATTCACCAAGGGCAAGTCATGCTTGACTAATCTAATTACCTTCTATGACGAGATAACTGGCTCTGTGGATGAGGGGAAAGCAGTGGACATGTTATTCCTTGACTTTAGCAAAGCTTTTGACAAGGTCTCCCACAGTATTCTTGCCAGTAAGTTAAAGAAGTGTGGGCTGGATGAATGGACGATAAGGTGGATAGAAAGCTGGCTAGATTGTTGGGCTCAATGGGTAGTGATCAATGGCTCCATGTCTAGTTGGCATCCGGTATCAATTGGAGTGCCCCAAGGGTCGGTCCTGGGGCCGGTTTTGTTCAATGTCTTCATTAATGATCTGGCGGATGGCGTGGACTGCACCCTCAGCAAGTTTGCAGATGACACTAAACTGGGAGGAGAGGTAGATATGTTGGAGGGTAGGGATAGGATATAGAGGGCCCTAGACAAATTAGAGGATTGGGCCGAAAGAAATCTGATGAGGTTCAACAAGGACTGAGCTGATGGCTTTATGTAATCAGCGTTTGGGAAGGCAAGTTTAGTGGAACGTGAGTATCCCTACACCTTACCTGTTACCAGTGTGGAGAATTTTGACAGTGAAGGAAATGTTCCTGTATCTGTTAGGGGTAAGGACCCCAATCTCCAAGCAATTGTCCATGAACAGCCATGTGTGCTGGGACAAAGGAAAGGATATCCCAAGCTGTCTGTTAAAGGGGAATGTTTCTCCAGCTCTTTTCTGTCTGTAAAGCAGACAGAAGAAGCCTGTCAGCCTGTGATGGTTGACAATGTATCAGTTGACTCCGAGTTCATTCTGGATACAACTAAAGCCCAGGAAGGAAGTGGTCCTGAATTTGTGTCTGCTATGGATGATGACATTGCAACTAGGTTGCATCCAGTTAATGTCATAAATAGCTACCAGAGACCAAGCGATTCTGGTGCTTCTATTTTGCCTGTTACTAGCATGTTGCTGGGTAAAGATATGACAGCGTTGTCTGATCAGGGTGATATCATAGCCAGGGCACAAGTAAAGCATGAAGCTGATTTGACTGTTACCCACAGACAGTGTGGAAACTTGTAACAAGGAAAAGAATGCTTCTAATCTTTTAACTATGAAGTCTAGCAGTTTACCTGAAAAGGGGTTTTGTGAAAATCCTCCTGATGGGACAGAGGTGATTCTGGATTTAAGTGAACCCCAGAAAGAGTCTGTTGTTGCTCAGGAAAATATTCCTTTAGAGCAGTGGTTCTTAACCTTTATTGCATCTTGCACACCTTTGGTTCTCAAAATATGTTCTCGCACGCCTTATCAAAAATCAAAATATGTTCTCGCATCCCTTATTGTTGGATCCAAAAATTGTTGAAGTAGGTCAGTTCTTTAAACCTAGATATATTTTTGTTTGTATATTACAGTAATCAGTACGTGCCTGTGCTTAATTTGTTTTTTCGATGATTTACCTTCTAAAAAAATCTGGCATGTCTCGCACCCGCAGAAAGGGCATCTTGCCCCCCCCCCCCCGAAGGTGCGTGCGCCCCAGGTTAAGAACCACTGGTTTAGAGCAAGCCCTAGGTGAAAAGGGTACGGGCAGAATTTCTGTGAAAAATGGGTTGTTGCTTAGAAAGATTCCTGAAGAGAAAAATCTTCAGGGTAGTTTTTGCAAGCAGGTCGCTGCAACTGATGGGTGTGGAAGTGATTTAATTGAGTTAACTCAGGGTGAATCACTGTATAGAGAAAACAGCAGTTTGTTTGGGAAACTTGCTTCAGTTCCTAACTGCCAGAGTCTTTCTGAGATGTATAGGTCCACTGATTTTGCTTTAGAAAGACCCAGTGTGGATAGGTTTGAAAAGGTTTCAAATGAAAGAAAAATTGTTAGGGAACTTAACAGCCCTACAAGCTTAACCAGCTTGTTGGGGAGACAATGTTGTTGGAACATGAATGTCTCCATGTTGGTTCTTTAAGTAAGCAGTATGTGATTCAGGAACTGAGGAAAGATCGGGTTACTGGGTTACAAGGGTGCAGGGGAGAGCAGGCAAACTCTCATCTTTAGATATTTTGGATATGACTTGTAGTCTCTTAGTGGACTTGACATCTGATTCCAGGTGGAAGCAGAGCTTGGTAAGGGAAGGAGAAAAGAACCTTGAGTCTAACATGCTAGTGAAAATGGATGGTGTCTCTTTAAGACAGAGTCCAGCCTTGGAATTGGTAAAGCTTGAGGGATTTGAAACCTAGTAAACAGGCTAGTGTCTGTGTTGATGCAAATTACCTGACTGACTGGGGGAAGAAAGACTTGCCTGTAGCTGTTAGCAAAAAGGACACACCCAGCCAGCCAATGGATTCTGTTAATCAAAAGAGTTCAGATTTTGACCCACTGGATAGGGAGGAAGGGAAGGATTAAACCTTGCAAAAAAAGCCACAGGTTAACCCTAAAATACCAAAACCCAAAGGAAGTGGTTAAACTCAAAGCTTATGTTAAGGAAGACCCTGAGGTCAAGAAAAAGCTACAAAGATTCAAAGGGATATTGAACAATCTGACCCAAAGAATGATTTGTCTAAACCAAAGGCTTGGCATGACAAAAATAAGTGTAAATGTACACTTGTGCTAAAACTGATGTTATTGCTAATGACTTCTGAGTAACCAGTAAGGTAATAAAGAAGCTGTTTTAAGCTGGCTTGGTGATTCTAAGTATTGGAATATCCACCAGCTTTCTGGGGATTGTCTGCCCCATTCTTTGCAGTTCAGCCTAATTGAGTGACAACAGCTGGCTCCCCACTAGGACCCCGGTCACAACATCCTTGGCTCTTTGTATCAGCACTACACCTATTCACCAGGAGTGTTTGTTTTGATGCATAGTGTGGTGCACCGTTGGTAGATATCCCAGTGTACAGCTCACCACCATCCAACACACTGTATTTTGGGAAGTTCTGGCAATGGATAGTGGGGCAGAAACAAGTCACGCAAGGGGTGACAGGCATCGTGGGGTCAAGTTCCCATCATGCAGTTTTTTCATCCCCATAATGGAATCTCTATCCCATAATTTTCACGCCTATCTTGAAAATCCCATGAACCCGCACGGGACTTGCCTCTGACCACCATCTCTGACCGAAGCCGGGAGCGATTTCCTGGAGGGCAGATTGCTGAGGGACATAGTGAGAACCAGTTCAAAGTTGTTGGTAATGTTCATGGAGCAGCTGCAGAAGGTGGAGTGCCACTTCTGGGCCTAAGAAACAAGCACTGAGTGGTGGGATTGCATGGTAAAGCAGGCTTGGGATGACAAACGGTGGCTGCAGAACTTTCAGATGTGCAAGGCCACATTCCTGGATCTGTGTGCCGAGCTTGCCCCAACCCTTCAGCACGGGGACTCCAGAAGGAGAGTTGCCCTGACAGTGGAGAAACAAGTGGTGATCGCACTGTGGAAACTTGCAGTGACGGATTGCTACTGTGACCAGGGCCCCGGGGTGGGGTGCGGGGCGCCACACTGAGATAGCTCAATCAGGACAGACCCCAAAGAATGGGGCAGACAATCCCCAAAACTGGTAATTATTCTAACACTTAGAGTCACCAAGCCAGCAACAAAACAGCTTCTACAAGACCTTACTAGTTACCCAGAAGCCAAAACCACAGCTCCCTTAAAGCAACTCAGTCTTGGGCTCCCCCCCAGACCGCCAAGTCAGATATGAGGAGGATTACTAAAAATCTTGTTCATCATATAAAAAGTCCTACCAATCCCAAAGGATCGGACACATTACCCATCAAGTTAATAAATATCTCAGATCTTTCCCGAATACACACTTACAGCAAATTCTTATTAACTAAACTAAAAATTATTTAAAAAGAAAAGAAAGAGAATATTGGTTAAAAGATCATTATACATACAGATATCAATAGAGTTCTTAGGTCAGTTTCATAGTAGAGATGGTGAGCTTTAGAGTTGCAAAGAGTTCTTTCAAGATTAGTTCCATAGGTCATAGTCCAATGTCTGGGTGACCCAGTCTGGAACTGGGGACCTTAGTCTTGCAACTCAGACTTCCCCAATGAAGCTTAAGCAGATCTGAGATACAGGATCAGGGCCCTAGAGTTCTTTTCTAGATCACTGGCAGGCTATGATAGCCTCTTGACAGCAGCTATTCCTTGGGTGAAGAATAGTGGCTTTGAAGTAGAATGACCTAATTCTTATGTATACACAGGTAGCTAGTTGCATTCATCAGCATAAGGTAATTATCTATTAAGCTGTTCATAGATAGTTTACTACAAACTTCAAAGAGAAATGTAGACAATGACATTATTAGACCCAAATTTCATCTAATCGTTAATATGCCCTTTTGATTTCTGAATCAATAGATAATACAACAGTTAGGAACAGTATGTTTACATGGTTAACATCTAACAAGATATACGTAAACACATACAATTAGTATTGCCTCTAATTCTCTAACAATACAGGTTTGCATTTCAAAGCTGTAGTCTATTTAACATGGCTATGTTAGCTATTTATAAGGAATAGCCCTAATTACCATTTATATACTTTTCTAATATGCCTTTAAAGGTTGCATTTGGGTCATTAAGCCTGCTAGTTGCTTAACCCTTTCTGGCTCAACGTCACAGCTACCAATCAGTGGGAAATCATTTTGGAGTTGGAAAATCCACTGCGGGGACCAGTGTCATGCAAGTGCGCAGGGCCATTAATTGTCTCCTGCTACGCAAGACTGTGACTCTCAGCAATGTGCAGGACATAGTGGATGGATTTGCAGCAATGTGGTTCCTGAACTGCAGTGGAGCAATAGGTGGCATGCAGCTCACCTTGCCACAGACCACATCAACAGAAAGGGCTATTTTTCTATGGTTATGCAAGCGTTGGTGGATCACTAGGGATGCTTCACCGACATCAGTGTTGGCTGGTCAGGGAAAATGCAAGACACTCACATCTTTAAGAACAGAGAACGGCTCAGAAAGCTACAAGCAGGGATTTCTTTCCTGACTGGTGGATTACCACTGGCGATGTTGAAATGCCAATAATGATCCTGAAGGACCCAGTCTACCCCTGACTCCCCTGGCTCGTGAAGCTGTACACTGGCCACCTTGACAGCACCAAGAAAAGATTCAGCTGACAGCTCAGCAGGTGCAGAATGACAGTTGAATGCGTTTTTAGTAGATTGAAAGGGTGCCGGCATCGTTCACTCACAAGATTGGATCTCAGTGAGAAAAAGATCCCAGTGGTTATCGCTGCCTGCTGTGTCCTGCATAATATCTGTGAAGCAGAGCGGGGAAAGTTGCCACCACAGTGGAGGGTGGAGGTGGAGTGGCTGTTTGTTGAGTTTGAACAGACAAACACAAGCACTTTCAGAACGGCTACACACAGAGCTGTCAAGCTCAGGGAGCCTTTGGAAGGTCACTTTAGCAGCGAGCCACAGTAATGCATTATGGTGTATTGTGTGCTCTACCTGGCCCTGAAGTTTGGGGGCCTGTTAGGAATGGTGTGAATATATGAATATAAATATTACACTGGCAAAGCACCTATTAATTTTGTGCTGCTCGTTGTACATTTATGATTATTACACTGTGTTTGTCACTGATCCTATGAGTTGTGCCACAGTGTACGACAGCAAGTGGGTGCTTTAAATACTGCCAGGCATTCGGCAACATATGTTGGGAACTATTAAAGATGAATTATTTTCCAAACTGTACAGTTTATTGAGTAACAAAATCACTTAAAAATTCTGTTCAAGTTAAAAGTAAATATATTAAAAACTTAAATGTATGGAACAGAGCTTAAAGAAGGGGAAGGAACATTTATGTCCATTTTAGCTACACATATGTCAGCTCTGGCTCACACAGGTCAATGTATGGGAAGCTGTGGTTGTCCTTAATGTCCCCTCAGGAGGCGTGGTAGGGGTAGGGATGGAGCCCCTGAAACCACATGGAATGTTCCGGGGTGTGTAGGGAGGTGCTTTCCTGGGGCTCTCCATGGACTGCAAAGAGAGGCGAGCCTGTGTTTGTTGAACCTCAAGGACCACAAGAGTCTGCAGCATCTGTGTTTGCTGCTGGAGAAGCCCCATTATGTCCTGGTGTATCTCCCTCTCCTTTTCCTGCACCTTTGTCCTGTCTGCTCTTTCCTTCTCTGCACAGTCTGCAGTATTCATCCTCCAGGCCCTCTGTTCATGGTCTGATGCAGCACTGGCTTGCAGGATCTCATGGAACATGTCTTCTTTCTCCTCCTTATCTGGCTCAGATGTTCTGTGGGTGTGGATGGGGAACTCCTCCAGGACGAAACAGCAGCAGCTACGGATAAAACACACAGAGGTACTGTTGTCAGTCTAGTCACAATGGAAAGTGAAAGTTAAGTTTCATAACTTCCTTCCCGTGCTCTTCTAAAGTTTCAAACAAGACATGCTTATAGACACTTCTGCTTCGGAGAGCTTGTGCATAGCCCCAGTCACAAGCACCAGCCAGGGTGAGTGTGGCCCACAAGGACTGAGGGAAATGAGGAGGGAGTTTGCTCAGTTGCAAGAAACTATGAGCATAGGGCAGTGGCTAAATACTAGCACCCTTTTCCACAGGTGGTGGCGGTTTTAGCTGGTATCTCACTCCTGAGGGTAACAAAGGCACAGAGAGCACAGCTGCTTCTGGTGTCCCGAAGCTGCTAAGCTCCGTATGCTGCTAGCTTGTATGCTACAATGGTGCTGGCTTGAGTTATCACTGAGTGGGGTGGGAAAGTGTCCTACGACGGAGGAAGAAATAAGGCTGCCATCCCTAGAAGCCCTCGGCAGAGGATTGCAGAGTACCTCCATGAGAGATCTCGATGAAACTTTCATGGAGGATTCAAGGGACATCCCTGTGCGTATGAACAAACAGCTCTGCCTGGGCCCCGCTGCCTGCCGCTTTTTGTTGTACCACTTCATGTACAACACATGTTTGAGATACAAGTACCCAGCCAATCATCCTAACTCCCGGTACCAAGAGGATACGTGCATATAAACAGGATAATCATACTTAGCAAGTCGTAACTTTTCCATCGATACCTTACATGACATACTTTGCACAAGACTTAGAGAAATTGAATAACAGTGATATAAATGGTCACATTTCTTATACACAGCACCAGAATAGGGGCAGGGGAACTTCCAGTCTCCGTGGCCCCTGGGCAGTAGAGTTCACAATAGTGACCAGAGTGGTCAGTGTCGGGCATTGTGAGACAACTGCTGGAGGACTATTAGGGTTGACATAGGAAATGCAGTGTCTATATTTATGATGCATAGACTTCTGTACATCAACCATGACACAATGCCACTCGGGGAGGTGATGTTACTATGTCAACATAATGGATACCTAACCTCGGTCAGAGACAAATATAAAAGTAGACATACGCACAAGGCGGCTCATGTCGATCTAACTTTGTAGTAAAAAGAACAGGAGTACTTGTGGCACCTTAGAGACTAACAAATTTATTTGAGCATACTTCCACTGCCACCACCAAACGTTTATCTGGGTTTATTTTTATTAGGAAAGCGTTGTTTGGAAACATCTTTCCCCCCAAAATCCTCCCAACCCTTGCACCCCACTTCCTGGGGAAGGTTTGGTAAAAATCCTCACCAATTTGCATAGGTGACCACAGACCCAAACCCTTGGATCTTAAGAACAATGAAAAAAAGCATTCAGTTCCTGAAAAGAAGAATTTTAATAGAAGTAACAGTAAAAAAGAAGTAACAATAAAAAGAATCACCTCTGTGAAATCAGGATGGTAAATACCTTACAGGGTAATTAGATTCAAAACATAGAGAATCCCTCTAGGTAAAACCTTAAGTTACAAAAAGACACAAAAACAGGAATATACATTCCATTCAGCACAGCTTAATTTCTCAGCCATTTAAATAAATCATAATCTAACGCATATCTAGCTAGATTACTTACTAAGTTCTAAGACTCCATTCCTGTTCTGTCCCCAGCAAAAGCATCACTACTCTGAAACCTAACTTTGTAGTGTAGACCAGGCCGTAATCTCATTCTATTTAGTTTTTCTAAGACAAGGTTAAGAGGTGACTTGATCACTGTCTATAAGTGCCTACATGGGGAGCAGATAGCCCTTTAAAATAGCAAAAAAAGGCAGAACAAGATCCAGTGGGTGGAAGCTGAAGCTAGACAAATTCACACTCGAAATAAGACACACTTTTGCCTGTGAGGATAATTAGCCATTGGAACAACTTCCTTAGGAATGTGGTGGATTCATCATCACTTGAAGTCTTTAAATCTAGACTGAATGGTTTTCTAAAAGATACGCTGGAGTGCAAACAGAAATTATGGGCTTGATGCGTTTTCCAAGTGGGAGGCTCTGGCCTGTATTACGCAGAAGGTCACAATGGATGAGCGTAATGGTCCCTTTGGCCTTAAAATTTATGAATCTATTTCTGCCTTGGGAAATCCTTGAAAGGACATCGAAGAGGAGATCAGGCAGCTGTATATGTACCTTCTGCAGTTTGCCTCTCCAGCTTTGTTGCCAGAAATGTTCTCAACACAGTACACACACACAATGAGTTATTGTCCAAACACCCCCTGTCCATTTCCTGGGGAAGTTTCCTTTATTCTTAACTTGTATCAACTCTAGCCTGTTCTCTTTAAATGGCTGTTCCTATGGTTTCTCCTTACAGGATCTTCTTCTCTGCCTCATATAGAGTCACAATCTTTTAAACTCATTAATTGGATCTAATGAGATCTTCCTGGTCAGGCTGCCAGAGGGGGTCAGCAGAATAGCTCTGTACCTCCACACATAGTCCTAGAGTTTGGCACCTGGTCACAGTTACTTTGGTTCCCTTGCACTTGAGCAAATCTCACAGTTACTGCCGTAGGCTAATTGTGACTCAAAGTGTCTACACTGAGGCTGTGAGGGGGTGGGCATAGGAGCCAGCTGAGAACTCCCTCACACTGGGTTGATTTTCACCAGGTCTGACCAGGTTCCAGAAGCACAAAGGAGTCAGAATAGAGGTGGGAATCTGCCTCGTAGTATGGACCTCACCCTAACATTGAGGCACCAGATAATCATATATGGGAACATTGCATTTGCTGACAGTTTGGTCAGGGGAGTTCAGACTAAACCAGCAATGTTTCAGGCTCTGCATAGGCGCTGATTCCGTGGGTGCTCTGGGACTGGAGCACCCATGGGGAAAAAAAGGGTGCTCAGCACCCACCAGCCACAGCTGTTCTGAGGCAGTGGTAATCAGCTGTTTGGCGGCACCCCTGATTAGCTAATTTGGGGCACCACCAAATAGCTGATCGGCAGCTGCTGCCAAATGGCTGTTTGGCATCTCGGGGAGGGGCTTGGGGGAGGGTGGAGAGCAGCGAATGGTGGGTGGGTGGGGGCCTCGGGGAGGGGGTGGAGCAGAGACTGGAAGAGGACCGAGTGAGAGCAGGACCTTGGGGAGGGTGTGGAGTGAGGGCATGGCTTCGGGGGTGGGGGTGGAGTGGGGGCAGGAAGAGATGGAGCGAGGGCGGAGCCTTGAGGAAGGAACAGAGTATGGGTGGGGCCTCGGGGCAGAGCGGGGATGGAGCACCCCTGGGGAAAACTAAAAGTCGGCACCTGTGAGGCTCTGTATATCATCTGCTAGATCTCCAGCTGCTCAGCTCACTCCAAGGGCTTAGTGTTGAAAATAAAATAGGAAGCAATAACTATGCCAGTGAGCCAGCCGCCAAAGGATTTTATAGTCTGGAAAAATATCCAGCAGCATTTCCCAAATTAGCTTCCTTTGCACAGTCTAAACGATTGTAATTTTCATGTGGAGATTTTAATACTCAATCATGCATCTTTGATGCAAATAGGATGTTACCGTAACTTATCTGGAGGAGTCGAATGAATGTATAATTGCAGGCTTTAAATTGGGGTTAAAGTTCCTCAGGGGTAAAATTCCTCCTCTCTGACTGTCTTTTCTTTCTCTACTCAGTGTCCAGATACAAAAATGTCTCTTTGGAGCCCCATTTTCACCGTAAAAAGCTCCTGCATTGCAGGACACAGTTCCAACAAGCTAGGGCGATTAAACACGCTGCGTTTCCTGTAGCGTAGACGTGACTGAACTAGGTTTTAAATCATGTCGAGGCCTCAAGTACCCTGCACAACAATGAGAGAGGCGGGGGAATGTTCACTGACATGTTCGGGGAAGGTGCTGTGTCTTCCTATGTGTTTTTTACAGAGCCTAGCTCAGTGGGGGCCCGATCCAACCTGGGTCCTTTGGCGGTTACTTTAATAACACATATCAGATAATAAGCATTCCATTACAATAATGATGCACTTTCATTGTAGAGGTTGTGATTTTTCTGTCTGTTTCCTCGATTGGCATTTTCCATTGCAGAGTTACGATAGACGACAGCTGTTTTAGTCCCATCAGTTGCTTAAATGCCTTTGTCTGTATCCAGCATGTGCTTCCACTGTTCACTGCGTCTGTTCTGCATTGACAGAAAAGAACAATATATTGCTGAGACCTCTTAAAACATCCCCTGCTTCTCAGTTATGCTTTCTTGCTTCCTTCATTGACTTTCAGACTTAGCTAACAGTTTGGGATTTCAGACAAGTATTACGCATTATGGAAGAGCCCTAAAGAATTTAATAGAAATGGAGTCATTAGGGTCCTGTGGAACTTAATAGAGGATGATCTCCTTCCTATTGGTTTTGTGACCCACCCTATAGAACACTATAGCCGGGATAGAAACCCATATTTAGAACGGTGCTCAAGCCTATCCCTAGCTTTAAACAAAAGAGCACTGGCATTCACATTAAACAGGGAGGGTGATTGGCCATTGGAACAGACTACCAAGGGAAGGGGTAGATTTGCCAGCTCTCAATCTTCAGAGGATGACTAGCTGGCTTTTTGGAAGGTCACTTTTGTCAAACACACATTACTGGGGCCAATATAGAAATAACTGGATGAAATTCTTTGGCTGGACACACAGGAGGGCAGAGTAGATAATCTAATGGTGCTTTCTGGCTTTAAAATCTATGAAACTGAAATCAATGGACTAATTAATGAGACTAAAGATAGGCACATACTTAAGTACCTCGCAGAAACAGGGCCCTACTTGCTAAATTACATAGGATGGATCACAAATCTTGTAGAAAGGAGATAACTTCCCACTTTGATCCTATGGAACTTCTCCACAAGGGGAAGTTTAGTTTACAAAGTTTTGGGGAAGGTGTTATAAATGAGCTGTAGTATTTCCACATGGATTCTCCTCCCCCAGTTGAAGTGTTTAGCCTGTATCCTCCTCCTCCCTCTTAACACTTCCATAGCGCTGTCCATCCAAAGATCTCAGGGGGGGATAGAAATGTTCAGTCATTTAGCCTCACAACTTTCCTGTGGATATCATTATCTCCATTTTACAGCTAGAGGTTAAAGCCAATATTCTCAAATTTGGGTGCCTGGACTTAGGCCCTTAAATACATATTTAGGCACCCAAATAAGTAGCCTGATTTTCACAGAAACTGAGCACTTGGTACTGCTACTGAAGCCTGTACAACCTTAATTCTGCCCATTTGTGCGTGTGCATTACAATGCATTCTGATTTTTCTGCAGGGCCTCTGCTTCTTTCAATGTACAGGGTGGATGGCGAATGAGACTGGGTTGTGTAATCATAGAATCGTAGAACTGGAAAGGACCTCGAGAGGTCATCTGGTCCAGGGGCTCTCAACCTTTCCCGGCTACTGTATCCCTTTAAGGAGTCTGATTTGTCTTGTTACCCCCAAAGTTTCACCTCACGTAAAAACCACTCGTTTACAAAATCAGACATAAAAATACAAAAGTGTCACAGCACATTATTACTGAAAAATTACTTATGTTCTCATTTTTACCATGTATTTATAAAATAAATCAATTGGAATATAAATATTGTACTTACATTTCAGTGTATAGTGTATAGAGCAGTATAAACAAGTCATTGTCTGTATGAAACTATAGCTTGTACTAACTTCGCTAGTGCTTTTTATGTAGCCTTTTGGAAAACCAGGCAAATATCTAGATGAGTTGCTGTGCCCCCTGGAAGACCTCTGCGTACCCCCAGGGTTACGTATACACCTGGTTGAGAACCACTGATCTAGTCCAGTCCTCTGCACTCATGGCAGGACTATTTCTAGACCATCCCTGACAGGTGTTTGTCCAACCTGCTCTTAAAAATCTCCAATAATGGAGATTCCACAATCTCCCTAGGCAATTTATTCCAGGGCTTAACTACCCTGACAGTTAGGAAGTTTTTCCTAATGTCCAATCTAAACTGCTCTTGCTGAAATTTAAGTCCTCAGAAGTTAAGGAGAAAATTTTTTCTCCTTCCTTCTTGTAACAACCTGTTATGTAGTTGAAAACTGTTATAATGTCCCCGCTCAGTCTTCTCTTCTCCAGACTAAACAAACCCAGTTTTTTTCAATCTTCCCTCATAGGTCATGTTTTCTAGACCTTTAATCATTTTTGTTGCTCTTCTCTGGACTTTCTCCAATTTGTCCACATCTTTCATGAAATGTGGCACCCAGAACTGGACACAATATTCCAGCTGAGACCATATCAGCACGGAGTAGAGCGGAAGAATTACTTCCCGTGTCTTGCTTACAACTCTCCGCTAATACAGCCCAGCATGATGTTTGCTTTTTTTGCACGAGTGTTACACTGTTGACTAATATTTAGCTTGTGATCCACTATGACCCCCAGATCCTTCTGCAGTACTCCTTCCTAGGCAGTCATTTCCCATTTTCTGTGTTTGCAATTGATTGTTCCTTCCTAAGTGGAGTGCTTTGCATTTGTCCTTGTTGAATATCATCCTATTTACTTTAGACCGTTGGTCCAGTTTTCGACTGAATCGGTCTGGGTTCCTGAGCACCCTGTCTCATTCACTACACGAGTGGGATGTGTGTCATGGGTGAGGTTGTTGATTTCTCCAGCATCCTCCCCTCATTCACTGCCCATAGTTATATATTTACCAAGCGAGTTATATTGCTGAAAAAGTAAGGATGGTTATGCGGTTAAGGCAGTGGCCGGTGGCCCAGGACACCTGGGTTCTGTTCCTTTCTATGCTTCAGATTTCGTGTGTGATCTTGGGCAAGTTGCTTAATCTCTGTGGGCCACAGTTCTCCATCTGCACCACGGGGATAATGCCACATCCTGACCTCCCAGGGAGTTGGAGGATACATTCCTCAAGGCGTGTGAGGTGCAGAGATAGTTCAGTGTGATTGCCATCGAAGAGTTTAGAAAGAGAGAACAATGCCTTTCTCAGAGTGGGGCTGGCCTGGTGTGTGGCAAATGAGACAGAGCCACAGTGAACAAGCGGAAACAAAGATTGGCCAGGTGCCTCCTTCACTGAGCCCTCTCCTTCCTGGGCCAGGAATGAGGCTGGGGCTCTGCAGAAGACTAGCTTGTGATCATGTCATAAAAGACTACGGGCTAGATGCTGAGCTGCAGCTGTCAATTGGCACAGCTCAGGTGGAGCAGGCTGCAAAGGAGCCATTTGGGCCCTCCTCTTTCTGCTGTGTGCCAATTCCGCTCTTTGTGTTGGCTCCCAAAGGCCTCCAGGGGCCAGTGTGGCAGCTGGGGGACAGGGCTGCCCTGACTATGCCCCCTTTCCCAAGCACACTGGAGACAGGAGTGATGCAAAGCTCCGCAGTCCGGCTAAGGATCTGGCCTGGGATGATAATGCACCAAGGGGCAGCTATTAAGGGTGCAAGTCCACCTTAACTATTGCCTGATTTGGGAGTGCTTTGCTTGACATCACTAATGTTCTTTTGTCTGGCTTTTATTATGTACATGCACCAGCTTCTATTAACCTCTGCTAATAGCTTCTCTCTTGTACATGAATGTAACAGTTAGCTAATTGTCAGATATCTGCTCCATGTAGCTTGCCCTCTGTCTTATTGGAACTGAAATAAAGTGTTGCTGGTTTCTGCTAGCTCCATGGGTGGAAATGGTGGAGCACAGAGATGAAGAGATTAACTTGGGAAAGCACTTGCCTTTAGAAGCTTAATGAGTTCCACACTGGTTTCTTTGCAGCCAGTCTTTATTTTGAAATACTCGATTGAAAAGAAGCTCCATTAATTTTAACCGCCAGCCACGCAGATGGATTTAACTGGTCTTTGACACTAAAGTAATTATGTTTCAGTACAACAGAGAGACGGCAATAAACACAGAGAATTAATTCAGGTGCAACAGTCTGGTCAGCAATTCAAAGCTAAGCCAGAACGGTACAGCAAAGCCGTTCTCAGATGTGTCATCACCACTTTCTGTTGTCACTCCAGATGGTTAATGAGAATATGTCTCGTTGGTTTCATACAGTGGTGTTGGATGGGCCTTTTTAAGTTCCTAATGCCCGATTCCTTCCTCCGATATACATCATTACCAGAGAGATTGATTATTAGCCACACACTCTCAGCTGCTTCTGTTCAAATTAAAAATGCAATATAAGCACGGACCAATTAGATTTTAATAATGCATTTCTAAACAGGATGTCAAGGAGCTTAGTACAAAGATTTGGGATGGAGCCAGATTGGCAACCTACGACCGGATTGTTTTAAAAATTACTGCATCCCAGCTGAACTGCTTAGTTAGAATGTAAAGTTTAAATCTGCTTTTCAGCAGCACTGTGTCTCAACTTCCTCTATAGACAGTTCCCATCATACCTCCACACTCCTGCATCTCGTAAGAGTTTGAAATTTGCAAACCCTTGCCAACTGGACAAGAGATGTCAGATGCCATCTGGAAGCACATGTTCAGAGTTGTCAGATGCCATTTCTTGCTGAGGTTTTCATTGATAGTGACCTATGAAATCTGGGACTCCTAGCCAACCAAACAGGAATTTCTCCAGGCACTGGGTCCACTTCTTCAGTCCACTATAGTACAGTTGCCCTTTGACCCCAGTGGTTAGCCAATATTTGGGGCCCTGCTGAGCTGTTTCCATTAGGAGGGGAAATTGATGATCTGAGTCAGGTATTTCTTTAGTGTTAGTTTTAAAAGAATATTCACAAAGTCCCATTTCCCTGAACACAGCAGGAACAAACAACAGGAGGCAGTTTCCTCACTCACAAATCCAAGCCTGCTTTCCTGCCATCCATCTCTCTCTTGTCTTCCTCCCAGGGCCACACTCACCAGTGCTTCTCAGGTTTCTTCTCCTGTCTGCTTCTGTCACGTGCAGCTCTACCTGTGAGTGCCCCAGCCTCAGCATTTGTAATCAGTCCCAGGGAAACTCCTCTTATTCTCCCTGGTTCTTGTGCAGGCCTTGCCATGCAATCTGGTGCCTTGGACTGTGGCTTCTATTGTTTCAGCTCTCACTAAACAAAGTGGCATTTAACGGCTCCCTTGCTTAACCTGAATGAAAGGTGGATAGCATGCCCATCAGCTTCAGTGAGGGCTGTGATGGCCTACAGATCAAAGACACATTTGTGGCAGCTACCAACACCCTCCAGCATAACAGCATCCTCACAAAGCGACTGTAAAACTAGCTTCACCATTGACCGGGAATGGCGAACTGCTGCCACTGGGAGCTGCGGGGGACCAGGCCTGCAGACGGTCAATGTCAGCCAAATGTCTCACGGCCCGCAATCAGATTACCCTGATGGGCTGCATGCAGCCTGCGACCACAGGTTGCCCACCACTGGTCTAGATTTACCTAGTTCTGCCTCAGAGCAGAGGGCTGAACTAGATGACCTCTCAAGGTCCCTTCCAGCCCTACATTTCTATTATTCTATGAAGTGCAGTCTTAGAGACCAATAAAGTAATATTTAGCATCTGGGAGCACACGTTCATTTTTATGTCTGTTTATAGCACAGCTCAGTTTCCAATACGCCCGTATTTGTCCAGTTCGGAGTATACCAATCACTTTCACATCAATAGCAAACAAGGATAAAATCGACACACAAATTCTTCCATTCATTATATTTTATAAAAGCAGTTTTTAAAAGTATTTACAAAGTACTTCCAGTATGCAGAGGAACGTAATAGTTGAACTTTATTAAGACAATTAAAGGATAAATCACAAGAAAGATTCATACTGGCAACTCGCAAAATATTACTTTTAAAAAACATACTGTTCATGCAACACTAAGGGTATTTCCCTATGAAATGGCTGGTGAGATACGTGGTTGTTGGAGGTGTATCTCTCCAAGTCAAACCAAAAGTAACATGGTAAATTTGACAACAGTGATTTATTATGCATTTATTACAATATAATTAGTAAAGATACACTGGGTCATGGAAATAGTGAAAATATGAAAGAATACAAAAATTAAAATATACTACACATGGTTAGCAAAAATAAATACTTTCGGATGCCACACTGTACTATGAGTAAGGTTAAGATTTTGTCACAGTTATTTTTGGTAAAAGTCAGGGAGAGGTCACAGGCAATAAATAAAAATTCATTGAAGCCCATGACCTGCCCCTGACTTTTACTAAAAATAACCGTGACAAAATGGGGCTGACGGGGTGATAAGAGCCTGAACCCTGCTGTGGGAGGGGAAGGGGGGGTCCAGCACCTGCTGGTGCTGCAGCTGACAGCTCCAGGGTCCCCCCAGCCCCGCTGCCTGCGGCAGCTGAGAACTCCAGGGCCAGCAGCTCTGAGCTCTTGGTCCCCCCTTGTGGCATCTGCACCAGCTGAGAACTGTGGGGACCCCACCGCCCCAGGCAGCTCAGAGCTCTGGGGCCAGTAGCTCGGAGCTTTGGGTCCCCTGCCACCTGCAGTGGCAGATCAGTGCAGGCAGAGGCTACTTTTATTCTCAGCAGTCGCCTAATGAAGAGTTCGTTAGAGACATCTTGAGACTCATTTATCACTATTTCTGGAGAGCATTTGAATGTCTTTGGTGCTTTCTGTAGCTCATCTGTCATTGATACTTATGAGAAATTATCAGTGGGTTAAAATAGTATCAATCTGTTTTAGGGTTTTAGGCTTGCACCTTTCACTGTAGTGTCTGATCTGAAAAAGAGAGAGGCACAACCTAGTGATCTGAACACACAGTTAACACTCCTGAGTTCTAATCCCAAACTCTGACATTTACTTCACCTGTGTCCTTGGTCTAGTCACTTTGTTCACTAAACTGGTGATCTGAGTGTGAAAGGTTCTGACGTTTGCTTTGAAGTCAATAGGAGCAGCAAGAATACAGCACGTCTGGAAGTCAAGCCACTTGTTTAGGTGCCTACATATAGATCTAAGGGCCTAACACTGGGCACCCTTTAGAACTTTAGAAAATGTTGGCCACTCTGTCTGTTTCCCCTCTGCAGAATGGAGATGATCTGTCCTATTTGCACAATGTTAACGTGAGGTTAATTAGTTAATGTTTGATGAAGAGAGGTGTTAAGTGTGCAGTATTATTGGTATATTTATATTACCCTTAGTAAGGAAATCCTGTGCAATTCTGCAAAGAGTTCTTGTCAGTTTCAGGTGATCAGAATCACAACACAACACATCTGTACAGCGATCCCCCCCACCCCCAATTCTCCTCATTTTATTACCTCTTGCAACTATTTCCTTTAGAAAGATTTTGCAGCTGTTGATAGACCAGGAAGTCCTGATAGCACAATTTGCCACAGCAATGTTCAGATGCTCACTGCTCAATGCATCCTGGGCTTATTAATCAGGTTCTATACATATCCAGTCGCTGCCCAACTGCCGTTCACACACTGGGTTTCTGTTTAGTGTCGAGGAGCGGGACACAAGCAAGACGTGCTAAATCAGACTGAGCCAAACTCCTCCCCGGTGTAACCCTGCTGGAAACAATGGAGACGCACCGGTGAAGACATTGGCTCACTGTGTGGGTGAATCTACACTGTAGCCGGGAGTGAGCGTCCCAGCCTGGGTAGACAGACTCCCATTAGCCAGGCTTGAGCTAGCAGGCTAAAAATAGCAGAATATACATTGTGTCTCAGGCTGAAGCTTGGGCTGTCAAGCCTAGAGGGTCAGATGGGCTTGAGAGCTGGCGCTCCAGCACGAATCTGTCTATGCAGCTGCAGTATAGACCTACCCTGTCTGTACACTGTGTAGACACTGGGGCGGTTAACTGTCCCTTGGGTAGACGTATGGAGAGCTTGGGTGTGGTTACGGTGCTTTCACCCCTGTCCTCTCTGCAGGATGGTACAGAGTAAGCTAATGCCCCTTACTCCCACATAGCCACTGGCCATGATTTAGCACCTTGTTAGTATGCAGTGCAGGGGTGAAAGTAATTTAAGGGACTTACCGGTATGCAGGGCCACGGTCCTGAGCAAGGGGGGGGCTCAACTGGAAGGGGTGGGGCCTCAGGTGGAAGGAGCAGGGCCTTTAAATCCCCGGGCCCTTTAAATCGCCGCTGCTACCCCGGGACTCCGGCAGCAATTTAAAGGGCCCAGGGCTCCGGCAGCGGCAGCCAGGAGCCCTGGGCCCTTAAAATCACTGCCGGAGCCCCATAGTAGCAACAGTGGCAGCTCGGAGCCCCGGTGCGCTGGCGATGATTTAAAGGGCCAGGGTCTCTGGCCGCTGCCAGGAACCCCGGGCCCTTTAAATTGCTGCCAGAGCCCCGGGTCTCCCAGCCACCCCCAGGGCTCGGCCACCCCCCAGGGCTCCAGCAGCGGGGCTCTGGCGGCGATTTAAAGGGCCCGGGGCTCCAGCTGCAGTAGCGGTGGCCAGGAGCCCCGGGCACTTTTAAATAGCAGCCTGGGGAAGCTGCCGCCTGCCGGTATGGTAGGCTGTGTACCGGCTCTTACCGGTCCGCCGGACTGGACCGGACCGGCTTACTTTCACCTCTGATGCAGTGTAGTTGTAGCTGTGTCAGTCCCAGGAGGTTAGAGACGTAGTAGTCAGTTATTACTGCTGTTGCCATTGCAAGTAGGCCTTTCTGTCTCGTCTGGGCATTTCTCGGGCACCCATCACCACCGTACTCTCCAACCTGGGATCTGTAGCGCAGAGTCTGGAGAAAGCGTGTCCAGGTCTCCAAACCCTTGCACTGAGGAATGCTCATCTGGGTTATGCACTTCCCAGTCACCAGATCCCCCTTTCCCTTTGAGGACTGGATACGGAGAAAGAAGCTTCTCCTTTTCTGTGCAGTGCCAAAGCCTCTGATAATGTTTTACATTGCTCTCGCCCAGCCAGTGGTCGGTGGAGCACTTGCTGGTGGTCCACTGACAGCTGGCTGCTCTGGTGGTGGTTTCTCTCCTTGTTTTCAGCTGCTTCACCCAGCTCTTCTTAGCAACAAAGCGTCTGCAAGCCTGTGAAATCAGCTCTCGGAACTGCTAAGATTCATGCAGCTCCATGCCTGATATTTCTCAACCATGAGGCATAGAGCAAGGTCACACACAGAGTCCGTGTTAGAGCTGGGAACGGAACCCAGGAGTCCTGAATTTCAGCCCTGTGCCTTGACCTCTAGGTAACGTTTCCTCACGTAAGCCACTTAACCTCTCAGCATCAGTAGCCCTATCTGTAACAGCGGGCAAATACTGTTTACTCTGCTCAAGATGTGGTGACTTTTGGTCAGCTAGTGGGACTAAAAGTGCTAAGGTCATCAGTACCATCTTTCCCACAGTGCACCATGGGTGGCTCTTCTGGTGTGAGATACTGTGTGCGGTCCCTAGGATGTCTAAAGGGCGAAAGTATCCATCAGCCCTTTGGGGTTTTCTGCAGATATAATTCCACAGTAGTAAAATGTCTCCTGCATCATTTATTTCCAAATAGTGGCAAAATTAATCTAACTATAGTAAAAGCCGTGTTATCCTGCACTTTATCAATCGGGAAGCTCTATTATCCGGCATTTCTGGTATCTCCCAATACAAATCTAGTAACCGGGACTCTAGTTTTATGCAAAAGAGGCAGAAGACAAGTAAGCAAGCTGATAGCAAGGGTTTATTCAAAAAAGCAGCTTCCAGGGTGTGTCAGAGGGTCATTACAGATTCAGCTCAATCTCCTACACCATCTACATCTACAATGATAACTGATGTTGATAATGATGACTCTGAGGCACTGCAAGATCCTGAAGTGCCTTCTGAATCATCAAAGAAAAATTAAATTGTGTTCAGTATAGTTTAGTGTTACATGTGTTTTTCGTGATCGGGGTGGACGCCATGCACTGCCCATAGTGACATGTAGTGTCATAAGATAACCTATTGTATAGAAAACTTTACCTGTATACACCTAAGTGCTTCAAGAAACCAACCACTCTGCAGTGCAGCACTACTGCGGGATTGGTGAGTGCCTGTATACTCTGCTACTGTGCTTTGTACTTTATTCATTTGATAGTATTCTAATTCTTTGAAAATTGGTATTCCATTGGTAAGTCTGACTCTGAGTTAACCGGAATATTTGATTAACTGATTAACTAATCCATTGTTCCCCCAGCCTGTCAGATAACGAATCACCCTTCCATTGGCTATCTTCCTGTGGGCCAGAAACAGAGCTGTCAAATACCACTGCTAGTTTGACTCTAGGCTTTCTCCTTTTTCGATAAGCACATCGGAGCTGCGTGTAATTCAGGTTCTTTAAAGTCTCACGAACATTCCTGAATACAAACGTAGTTTCAGAGTTGGTGGTGGCCCAGCCTTGTTTTCTTTGCTGGGTATCACATACTGTAGAGTACGTTAGCACCAGGTTTGCCGGAAGTATAGCCGCATAAACTGCATGTGAAACTTGGCTGTGTGAGTCTGGGACTGTATCAAAGATCCAGAGTGCGCTGCTTCTGTTTGAGTTCTACTTGGTCAGTTTCCCATGGCGCGTAAGAGAAAATCTTGCTTTATACCTAGACAAGCAGGATTGCTGCCCCCTGGAGCTCACCATAGCAATGGGCTCGTCTCTCCAGAGGATATCCAGAAAACCATCTTCTTTCTCTTAATTTGTCTAACCTTTGATGCCCGATGTTGCCATGTGCTGATGCCTGGGTATGCAGCAACCGTGGGGGCTCTGGGTCCTGGATCCTGAGCACTGCATAGCAGGGAGCAGGGGAGAGGTGTCCCAGGGCAGGAGTGAGCAGAGACTGCTCATGGGGGCAAGCAAAGGGAAGCACCCAAGTGACTTCAGAGCTCAAGTCCTATTTTCAAAAGTGATTTAGGTCAGGATTACAAAGAGATTTAGGTGCCTTAAAATGCGCCTAGGGGATTTTCAAAAACATCTAAGCAGTGCTTCACTCCCACTGCAAGTTAATGGGAGGCACCTAGGCACTTTATAAAACCCCACTAGGCACCTACCTGCATCTTTTGGCTCCTAAATCCCATTGTAAATCTGGCCCTAAGTGCTGATATCTCTTTTGTAAATGCCACCCTACGTCTCACCCTCTGCGGTCAGCCACCCTGCATGTCTCTAAATTACTTTCAGGCATTCCAGAAGGGTTCAGTGGGGTCTACTTCCCATTCCCCCTCGTGCACAGCCCTTTGCCCAGGAATGAAGTGAATAGACAGTCTCATAGTTTAAGTCCAAATCCAACACCCAGCCACGTCGACGGGGATCTTTCCACTGACTTCAGTGCAAGCTGGAGCAGGCCCTTAATGCTTTAACACATCACCACACTTTGTTTTGCTTAATCCAGAGCTTGCATCAGATGTGTTATGATTGTTTCACCAAGGAAAAGAGGGGGCTGCTGCAGAATGTCATTGTCTTCATATCACGAGAAAGCTCATTTACTTTGTGTTTCACTGTTCCCAGGGAGCGACTATATCAGCAATAAAAGCACCGAGCCTGGGGAAAGGAAGTTCCTCATCTGGCCACTAAATTCATTACGTTTCAGTTTGTGGGATGGTGTGGTGGGAGGCTCGGTGCCAAGCAAGAGGTTTAAAGATAAAGAAGCTGGCTTCTTCTAACCATACCCCCATCATCTGTCCCAACCTTTGACCCTTTGACCCCCACAATCATGCCAAACTCCCCCTCCCCATTACACACAACCTCACCCTGTGTTCGCTAAGAGTCCCAAAGCTTGTGAGCAACCCCTGGGCCCCTTTGTACGTTTCATATTATAACCAGATGAAATGAGGTGGTTTTGACTAAGCTTCCCTTGAGCGTTGGGTTTGTTTGCAACACCAAGCGAAGCTCAGTGATCTGACCTGTGCTGCCCAGAACCAAAGAAAATGTCAGTACAAGACCCTTGGCACCTCTTGCTAGAGGAGACGTGTCAGTCCTGCTCTCTGGCCAGTCTGGAACTTAGTTCATTACATTCTGCCTAGGAAGATTCCACTGGAGTCTGAATCGGATGCAGTATTCTTCGCATCCTGTCCTACACTGGTGTGCAGTGGTGCCATCCGCTGTTAGAACACCTGCTGGGCTTTGCTCCAGCAGTGGCTGTGTTTCGGCGACGGTTGAAGTGCACTGACAGTGCATTGTTTGTACATAGGGTGACCAGACAGCAAGTGTGAAAAATCGGGACGGGGGTGGGGGGTCATAGGAGCCTATATAAGAAAAAGACCCCAAAATCAGGACTGTTCCTATAAAATCGGGACATCTGGTCACCCTATTTGTGTAGCAATCAGCAGAGCACTTGGGGATCTTTTGGGATGAAAGACGCATGCTGCCTTCTGCTGCACAGTGCAGCAGGGAGCAAAATATAGCAAACTAGAGACCTGGCTATGGAGGGTTTGAGGGCACAGAAGCAGCTTGGCTGTATGATCATCCTGGCATCCACACACACTTCCCCAGGGCAGGGCTCTGCCAGGAGCCAGGGAACAGCCACTCTCTGTGCCTTGTCCCTTTGGGTCTGGGTGGGTTTCCAAGTGGATACTTGCCCCCCTCCCTGTTCCAATGTGAGGTTTCATGTAGGAAGCCTGTGGCCTTGTTACTGTGGGCCAGATTCAGTTGTTCTTTTCCCCACTGAGTAATACTCCACTCCGAGTGTAACTCCACTGAAGTCAATGTGAGCAAAAGTGGCAGACTCTGAGTCTGTATAGAGATGTTATTGCTTCCACTTTTCCTTCCCAAGGGCTTTTCCTTGCACTCTCCTCCGTATAATTTCAGCTTGAAGCATGTCACACTGCTAAGGACACTGTTAAAAGAAAATCAATATTAATAAACTGTTTACCCAGTCTGATGAGATCTGCTGCATTAATTTAGATGGAATGTATGGGCCCAAAGGATTGAAAGTGTTGACATGACCCTAAACTGTGCAACACTAAACAGAGTCAAACAAGATTTGGGATTTTGTAGACAGAGACCTCAGCCTGCTTAGCATCACAGCAAACACACCATTAAACATTCTTTTAACCCTTTGTTAGAGATACATAAGAGAAGGAAAAATCATTAAAGCACTAGAAGTGTCAAGTATTAAGTCAGGCTTTCATTTTAAGAGCATCCGTGGTTCCCTTTCCCTTTAGCTGGAGAGTTTTTGGAAGGAGAAAACCCCCTTGTCTGACAGTTTCTGAGATGGTACCAAAGATGGTTATAACTCTCCTGGGGAAGAGCAAAGAAGATAGGGGAGATGGGCTGGTGCTGGCATTGTTGCTGCTGCTAAGTTCCAACCCGTTTCCTAGAGGACAAAACAAGACAAACACACCGGCCTGGGGACAGAAAAGAACAGCAAAGAGAGAAAATGCAGCTTCTGTCATTGGTGCTGATGTTTACTCGCACTCTGCATGCTGGGCAAACACAGGCACAGCACCCGGCCTTATCAGCCGTTCTGAGACCTGGCAAACTTGTACCAGCATTGGGCTGCTTAGGGCGTTGCTTCTAGTGGCCTGTTTTGGGTCACAGGCTTACAGCACTGTTGCAAAATATACAGTCTTGATCAGCTGAGCCAGAATCTCATTAGACAGAAGGAAAAACAGGAGAGGAAAGAGAAGAAATAAGGCAGGGAAGGAAAAGGACACACGAAGGGGTAACGTCTTACATCCCAACTGCTGGTCAGGATTTAGCCAGAGCCAGTAGAGGTGGCAATGTCATCTGGGTCCCTCTCTGTGGCCTGGTCAGGATATATCTCAGGGTTAGGGTGAAGAAGGCCTGGGATCCTGGGAAACCGGAGGGGTTGGCACTCACTCCTTCCCCTTCTCCTGTTGTTCAGTCAGCCAGCATCCTGGTAGCCAGCTTTTCCCCTCTCTTAATTTTCACACCCCCTGCAAAGTCTTTCTGTCTGATTTTTTTTGTACTTTTGTTATTATCGGTTATTGTGACACTTTATAAACTTTCATTCACTTTTTACAGCTGAACTCACAATTAGGGTAAATTTGGAGGCCCAATTATCAAAACCAAACCTTTTGGAGGTTCTTCCTGTGTATGCTCAGACCTATTGCTGAGACAAGGCAGGAGAGGTAATATCTTTTATTGGACCAACTTCAGCTATTACCTCACCGCCCCTTGTCTCTCCAGTATCCTGGGACCAACACAGCTACAACACTGCATATCGACCTCCTGTCAGTGACATGGATGGGAAAGGATGCCAGTGCAAATGCCTCTTGGATTCGTTTGCACCATTGTGAACATTGTTTGAAAGCTGCAGGAGCAGAGATGTCTCGTTTGATGCCTGGGCAACGAAACCCAGCCATTTCAACCAGCACTGATCCCTCTGGTAACTTACCCCTGGCATACATACCCATGAGTCAGGAGAGTGTCAAAAGCCAGTGCCCTGTTGCGTGTTCAGTGGGCAGCCCTAATTTCCAGAATAGTTCCTGACACCAAAACCCGATCAGCATCCCCAAAGCCAGCTGCTTCTTTTGTCTGCAAGGCTGTTGCACTTCGGCCTCCCATGGCGGCCCATTCAAATGATCAAGGAATGGTGTGGGCGCAGGGGGCGCCACCCGCCGTGTTGCAAACAAAGTCAGCAGCTGGTGCTGATGCTGGAAGGTGACGGAGCCCGTTATTAAAGCAAGGAGAAAGCAGGTGGAGGGAGTAGAGGCACTTGCTCCGGTAATTTTCGTGATGAGGAAATAGTGGTTCATTCACTGAACTCAAGAGAGCTGAATGATTGCTGTAGCATTCAAGGAAATCACAAATGACTCTGCTTCACTCGGAGACGTTCCGCCTTCTCAAAGGCCAAATGAAATTGAATCTCATTGAGTTTTATTGAGCCGATACATCCACTGAAATGGAGAACCCACGGTGTTACGTGCTCAGTTACTACAAACCAACATGCATCAGCCTCATTGCATTTACCGTCAGGGAGCAACCTCTGCTTTTAAATGTGGATATGGATGGGAAGCAAAGATTTCTTCCTGTGTAATGAGTGCTCCTGCGAAGGAAATTGTAGTTTTCATTTTCAGTGCTTGCAGCCCCTCTGGTTATTCGGCATTAAATTGCAGGCTCTGGTTCAGTATAACTCATTATTGGTTGCCTTATTACAGTGCATCAAGGGTGATAAAACGCAGCCGAGAACAAATTGTAAATAAAACAGGTTATTTGAAATGAGTTGGTGGGTCTTAGCCCGATTCCTTGCTTCTGCGTGGTAAAACCAGCAACGCTCAGATACCAGGGTGACAGGCACTAGATAAAAACCCAGATACATAGACTGTTGGTGGCACCCCATTGAAATTCTCCACTGAATGGCCAATGAAAACAAACCACTCTCTCACCATAGAGGTAGTTTCACCGTGTCAGGATTCAGGAACACTTGTGTAGGTGGCCTGGGGGCTCACTGGACCAGAGTTTACCTTTTGTTCTCTACCAATTTTGGACTGCTGAATGAAGGAGTTGCTATTGCTTTTACCAGGGAGGGCAAAATTAACCGTTGAATGCTTGAGTTTAAGATAATATGCTCTTCTGTCACCTAGAAATTTCCAGCTATACCAGGAGAACATTACGGTTCCATTTCAGACCGAGCTGTAGCTGGGTTAGAGAAACCATTACATTCCCATAAGAGTCTGGATCAAGTCTTTATCTGAATGGTGTTGCTTATAGAGATGCCTTGACTGTGTCTCGGGCAATAAACATCAGTTTTTCCTGACACATCCTAACCTAGTAGTGCCCATGCGGTGTTCTTCAGTCAAATGAATTAGCTAGCCACAAAACAAAGCTACTTAGATGGTTATAATTGAGTCCATCCAACTGCATGAACAATACTTCATGTAGAGGGAGGCAGTTGATAGGAATTCTCTGCAGCAGGAATGTGCTAAGTAAACTAAGGAGCAAAGTGTAGAAGATCATAATTAGGCCAACCATGGTGTCTGAGTCAGAGTGCTGGCCAGCGAGGAAGAGAGAACAACTCCTTTGCACTGCCGAAAGCTCAGCTGGATGCTGGGTAAGATGAGAGCCGATAGGCTACACAGTGCAATGGCATGAGCCATGATGCAGGTAGTCCTCATAAAAAGCTGAGGGAGTATTGACTGAGGTGGCTGGGTCATGTGAGATGATGAGTTGTGGGATATGTTGTCCAGAAGGTACAAGAGTGAGTAGTCACGTGACAAAGACCACAAGGAAGACCTGGAAAAAGGTGGTTTGAGATGCTGAAGGCAGGCATGAAGAAGGTTGGTGTCAGCTTGGAAGATGAACTTGGCAAGAAGGCTTGGAGCTGAAGGACAAGCGCTGCTGACCCTTATTGATGGGACAAGGCAAAAGTGAAGAAATTAATTCCATCAATAAATAAAAATTGTCCCTGCATCTCTCCAGAGCTTAACTTGCATCTGGAGGAAGCACTGAAAGAATCGTACAATTTGATTTCTTCAAATGTCAAGTGTTTTCAAACTTCATGTTTCAAACAGGGCCTTCTTTCATTTGCAGATTGATGTATTTGTCGATTGTGGCAAAAGCCCTGAATTCTCAACACTCATGAAAAGGACTGTGTATGTGAGAAAGAGAGACAGAGAGATTCTCATGTACATAACTAGAATCCAGTAATCACATCGCCCATGACTTTCTATCATATGCTTCATCTTTTGGAGAATAGCTTCAAAAGGCTTGTTAATCCGTAGATTTAATGAACATGATAACCTTTGTATTCATGCAGCTCTGCTTTTCCGCCTGTGCCTCTGAGCCATCTCATGTACAAACGGCAAAGAGTCCTGTTGCACCTCATAGACTAACAGACGTATTGGAGCATAAGCTTTCATGGGTGAATACTCACTTCGTCGGATGCATGTAGTGGAAATTTCCAGAGGCAGGTATAAATATGTAAGCCAGAATCAGGGTAGGGATAACGAGGTTAGTTCAATCAGGGAGAATGAGGCCCTCTTCTAGCAGTTGAGGTGTGAACCCCAAGGGAGGAGAAACTGCTTTTGGAGTTGGCGAGCCATTCACAGTCTGTGTTTAATCCTGAGCTGACGGTGTCAAATTTGCAAATGAACTGAAGCTTAGCAGTTTCCCTTTGAAGTCTGGTCCTGAAGTCTTTTTGCTGCAGGATGGCCACATTTAAATCTGCTAGTGTGTGTCCAGGGAGGTTGAAGTGTTCTCCTACAGGTTTTTGTATATTGCCGTTCCTAATATCTGATTTGTGTCCATTTATCCTTTTACGTGGGGACTGTCCAGTTTGGCCGATGTACATAGCAGAGGGGCATTGCTGGCACATGATGGCGTATATTACATTGGTGGACGTGCAGGTGAATGAACTGGTGATGGTGTGGCTGATCTGTGGTCCTGTGATGGTGTCGCTGGTGTAGATATGTGGGCAGAGTTGGCATCGAGGTTTGCTACATGGATTGGTTCCTGAGTTAGAGTTACTATGGTGCGGTGTTTAGTTGCTGGTAACAATATGCTTCAGGTTGGCAGGTTGTCTGTGGGGGAGGACTGGTCTGCCTCCCAAGGCCTGTGAAAGTGAGGGATTGTTGTCCAGGAGGGTTGTAGATCACTGATGATGCGTTGGAGAGGTTTTAGCTGAGGACTGTATGTGATGGCCAGTGGAGTTCTGTTGGTTTCTTTCTTGGGCTTGTCTCGCAGCAGGAGGCTTCTGGGTATACGTCTGGCTCTGTTGATCTGTTTCCTTATTTCCTCGTGCGGGTATCGTAGTTTTGAAAATGCTTAGTGAAGATCTTGTAGGTGTCGGTCTCTGTCTGAGGGGTTGGAACAAATGCGGTTGTACCTCAGTGCTTGGCTGTAGACAATGGATCGTTTGGTGTGTCAGGGATGGAAGCTGGAGGCATGAAGGTAGGCATAGCAGTCGGTGGGTTTTCGGTATAGGGTGGTGTTAACATGACCGTCACTTATTTGCACCGTGGTGTCTAGGAAGTGGACCTCCCGTGTAGATTGGTCCAGGCTGAGGTTGATGGTGGGGTGGAAGCTGTTGAAATCATGGTGGAATTCTTCCAGGGTTTCCTTCCCATGGGTCCAGATGATGAAGATGTCATCAATGTAGCGTAGGTAGAGAAGGGGCGTGAGTGGATGAGAGCTGAAGAAGTGTTGTTCCAGGTCAGCCATAAAGATGTTGGCATATTGTGGGGCCATGCAGGTGCCCATAGCAGTGCCACTGGTCTGGAGGTACATATTGTCACCAAATTTGAAATAATTGTGCCTGAGGATAAAGTCATAGAGCTCAGCAACCAGTTGTGCTGTGGCATCATCAGGGATACTGTTTCTGACAGCTTGTATTCCATCTGTGTGTGGGATGTTTGTGTAGAGAGCCTCTACATCCATGGTGGCTAGGATGGTGTTTTCTGGAAGATCACCAATGCATTGCAGTTTTCTCAGGAAGTCAGTGGTGTCACGGAGATAGCTGGGAGTGCTGGTGTCGTAGGGTCTGAGTAGAGAGTCCACATATCCAGACAGTCCTTCAGTGAGAGTGCCAATGCCTGAGATGATGGGGCGTCCAGGGTTTCCGGGTTTATGGATCTTGGGTAGTAGATAGAATAACCGTGGTCGGGGCTCGAAGGGTATTTTGATTTGTTCCTGTGTTAGTGTAGGGAGTGTCCTGAGTAGATGGTGCAGTACAAAGGCTTCTTCCAGCCTGTCTGCTTCCAGATTCATTCTGAGCACTTTGTTCTTCACTACCACATCACTCTTGGGAAGGGGAGGTATACGCACGTATGCGCATGCAAGTGAATACACGAGTGGACGCATGCACACATGAATAATCCTCTGCACTGTGATGCTGAAAATATTTGAAAGGGGAGCAGCAGTCCATTCCACGGCAGAACTCCCATTGACTTCACTGGAACAAGGATTCGGGCAGGCAGATCTTCTGATTGGGTAACATGCCACTTCCATTGTAAGCATCCTTCTCAGACACCTTTTCTTTTGCTTTGCCAAAGGGAGAAAGAAACTATGTTTACACCTCGGATCGAGTCCCTTCTTTGCCTGCAGAGCTCTTAGACAAGCAGATCTCAATTAGAGGAGAATTGATTTTTGTCCCAGCAGGAGAGTAAAAGGGTATTAAGCTTCTTCTACCTGTTTATAGATCATTTCTTCTTGCACTTCACATCAGACCCCCCTAGTGAATCAGTCATGAGGAGAACGCACTTCAGGGTGATCCACTGATGCAGCAGATTGCCACGAAGCCGGGATTCAAGGAGCAGGCAGAGTGGCTCTCAGCCAGCTGCATCAAAGCTTTAACAAAGTCCATTCGCGACTTATTTGGCTGAGTTTTCCTGAGCGACCCTGGGACACAGCAAGCCTCCATGGCAGTCTGCTGTAACCCCAGGCTCAGGAGCTGCTTTGTTAAACTTCACAGTTACCAGAGGTGCATAGAAACTTCAGCTGGCCTGCTGCAAAGCAGCTGCTTTTCTGAAATGACCATGGCAGATCAGGGACCAGCCAAAGAGGATCTTTCATTTGAAATTTCACATTTCCTGAGCAGGGTCCCTGTCCTGCCCCTCCCCATGCCCATCCGCACACACTATCCCAGGCACAGCCATCCAGCAGAAGGCACTGCACTGAACAGGGGACAGTCAGGCTAGTAAGATCTGCATGCCCTGCACAACACACAGCTGTGCAGTACAGGGGCTCCTCCTGCAGCCTGTGTATGTAGATCCATTGGCCAAGCCACTCTCTCTGCCTAAAGGAGGCTAGGAGCAGCCAGTGGGCCTGTAGCCCATGGGCCGTACTAGTGAGTGTAGAGTGGAGGAAGGATGCTGTCCCACACCCAAACTCACTGCGAACCCCTGTGCAAAACTTGGGGCCAACTGGCCTCTAAATTCCTGTGCCCAACTTGAGACACCCGGGGCCTGATTTTCAGAGGTGCTGAGCAATTGAAGTCAGTGGGAGCAGTGAGTGCTCGGCCGCTCTGAAAACCAGGTGCATGGTGTCTCGAGTTAGGGTCCCCAAACCAGAAACCACCAAAAGCAGTAGCTGCTCTGCGCAGCAGAGCTGCTTGGGCTCGGCTGCAGGTACGGCCTTTCACTCCTGCACACTGGAGCTGGCCTCATGGTGGCTTCACCCCTCTGACAGTTTGCAGCATCTCATGCCATTTTATTCCTGTCTGTTCCCCTGTTTTGAATGCACTTCTGTGGGGTTTTCCTTTCCCTTCTTCATCTGATTTCTCCAGGCGAGGTTCTCTATTAGTTCCCTTTTTGTTACTTCTGTGCATAACTTCTGGGGCTATCAGTGTGCTCAGCTCTCCAGCTCACCACTCATACGCCCATGCCCTGGGCTTGGGTCGCTGGAAAGCTACCTGGGGATGAACTTAACAGTAGTATTATGCCATTGCATTAGCAGATGATGACACTGGATAATGCTAAATTGGCAAATTCTCTGCCAGGGAAGGCCTATTATGGTTCACTTTAAAGGCATATTCTGCTAGAAGGAGGCTGCTAATGGAAGTGAGAACCATTTTATACAGTGTTAAAGTGTTGGTGCTTTATGAACAGAGTAGCTGAATATTTAATGGTGGTTCCTCTCCACACCCTGTTTTCTTGCTAAAACGATCCATTTCCAGCCAGCACGGACTACAAGAGCACTTGTCCGGAAAGTAACAGCTGGTGCCGTTCACCTCTGTCCATGTAGACTAGCACATTCTGCTTCATTCTGCCGCTGTAATGAGAAAGCACTCTTGCTGGCCCAGTGAGGATTAGATCTGTGAGATTGCTCTGCTGTGGCTTACCCACATTTGTTAATTTCTTTGTGGTTGCTCCTCGGACCAGATATGTGCAGGATCTAAGCAGCATTTCATTATTATTTTTTTTACATGACTAACCTGCTCACAAACAGCATAGCACCATTGGGGAAGGAATAGAAGCATCTAATTAAAGAAAAAATGCACAGCGTTTGAAATTCATCGGATCTGACAGCATCTGAGCCACAACCTGCACTGAGATGAAGTCTTCCAGACATTTCAAGAAATCCTGTTCTATAAACCAGAGATAGAAGTGTTTGTGTTACCTAAACACACAGGACTTGAATTGCAGAAGTGAAGAAAAGTATTATTTATGTAGAGCTAAATTTTCAAAAGTAGCTACATGACTTAGGGAGACAAAGTCCCCTTGGCTTTTGTGATGGGGTTTGACTCACCACCGTGGCGCCTCCTGCTGGCTGACCTGGGAATTAGCTCTCATTTCGCCTTCCGGGGAACCCGACAGTCCTCAGTCCAGCCACTTGCCTCAGTGGCAAACTGCAGTGTCTGGTCTAGCCACTCACCTCAGTGGCAAACTGCAGTCCATGCACTGGCCACTCCCCTTGGTGGCGGGGGGGAGATAAAGGGAGGGCACCCAGGCCTGCCTGCAACTCCAGGTCCCGGCCCAGGGACCCTATCGCCGGCAGCCACATACTACCCCTCCTTCTACTCCACATCTGTTTCCCTAGGCCACTTCCCCGCAGCCCTAGCACCTCCTCCTTTGTATCAGGGCCTCAGTCTGGTAGCCCTCAGGTAGCCCAGCACTGCTCTGTCCGTGGTGCTGTCTCTCTCAACTCTCCTACAGGGCAGCCAGTGATCCTCCCTTGGCCTCCAGGGAGAGATTCCTTCTGTTCTGCTCAGCAGCCCTTCTTATATAGGTCAGCCTGGTCCTGATTGACTTTCAATGGGATTGAATTTCCTAATCATTTAGGCACTATTGAAAATGCTACCCCTAGATTCAGACTCCAAGGCCAGAAGGGACCACTATCATAATGTAATCTGACCTCCTGCATATAACACAGGCCATAGAACGTTCCCAAAATAATCCCTAGAGCAGAGCTTTTAGAAAAACATCCAATCTTGATTTAAAAATTGTCAGTAATAGAGAATCTACCATGACTCTTGGTAAGTTGTTCCAATGATTAATTACTCTCACCATTAAAAATGTATGCCTTATTTCCAATCTGCATTTGTCTTTCATTAGATCATTCTAATCTTTTAATAATTCTCGTGGCACTTGCCTGATCCCTCTCCAATTTATCAACATCCTTCCTGAATTGTGGGCATCAGAACTGGACCCAGGATTCCAGCAGCGGTCACCCTAGTGCCAACTACAGAGGTAAAATCACCTCTCTGCTCCTACTCGAGATTCCCCTGTTGAGGCATCCCAGCATCGCATTAGCCCTTTTGGCTACTGCATCACACTGGGAACTCATGTTCAGCTGCTTATCCACTGTGACCCCCAAATCTTTTCCAGAGTCACTGCTTCCCAGGAGAGCGTCCCCATGACCTACATTCTTTGTTCCTAGATGTATACATTTGCATGTAGTAATATTAAAGAGCACATTGTTTGCTTGTGCCCTGCTTAGCAAGCAATCCAGATTGTTCTGTTTCAGTGACCTGCCCTCTTCATTATTTACTACTCCCAGAGTTTTTGTGTCAACTGCAAACTTTATCAGTGATGATTTTATGTTTTCTTCCAGGTCATTAATAAAAATTTTAAATAGGGAAGGGCCAAGAACTGATCCCTGCGGGACTCCGCTAGAAACACACCCATTTGATGATGATTCCCCGTTTATAATTATATATTGAGACCCCTCAGTTAGCCAGATTTTAATTAATTTAAAGTGTGCCATGTTAATGTTATATCTTTCTAGTGTTTTAATCAAAATGTCCTTTGGTACCAAGTTCAATGCCTTAGAAAAGTCTGAGTCTGTTCCATCAACACTGTTACCTTTTCAGCCAAACTTGTAATCTCAAAAAAAAAAAAAAGATATCAAGTTAATTTCACAGCATCTATTTTCCATAAACACATGTTGATTGACATTAGTTACATTATCCTTCTTTAATTATCAGCTGCTCCATTATCTTGCCTGGAATTAGTATCAGACTGATGTGCCTATAATGACCTGGGTCATCCTGTTTTCCCTTTTTTAAATATTGGCACAACATGAGCTTTCTTCTAGAACTTTCCCAGTGTTCCAAGACTTATTGAAAATCAACATTAACAAGCCAGCGAGCTCTCAGCCAGCTCTTTTAAACTCTTGGATGAAAGTTATCCAGACCTACCGATTTAAAAATGCCCCTAGTGCACTTTACAAGTGGATACAGACGAGGGGCCAGATCCTCAAAGGTAGTTAGGCACCTAAATACCTTTGAGGATCTGGGCTAAGGTCCCTCCCTTGAGCTTACAGTCTTAGGGCCGAAATCTGCAAGGTGGTGAGTGCCCTGAATTCCTAGAGAAGTCTCTCAGTGATGAGAGCACTTGGCATCATGCAGGATTAAGTCAATAATACAACGAAAATACCACAAGATCTTAGCGCGTAGAAGGGAAAGTGGGAAAGGACATTTTCAAACACAGTACAGAGATTGCCCTTGTACTGCATTGCAGCCACTAGTGATTCACGAAGCTCCAATGAACTTTATTTAAAAATGTCCCACTGCACTTAATTACTAAAGTTCACGGGTGCTGCTGAGATTTGTGTTATACATTACACTACAATATTGTCCCAACCAGTAAACTCGCTGGGACAAACACCATTCTGGAATAAATTAGCTCACTATGGGGACCAAAGAACAGACGAGAGGGGATCAAGAAGTGGGCATGAGTCTCTGCCAGAGAAGGATTTTTCCCTCTGTCTTGGGCCTACAAGGTGTACAGATCTCTGGTCTAAGTACTTTTACTGGTCATCTTGGAAAAGCAATGGCAGTTTTCACTAGTGAAAAACCAGCCTTCACCACAGATAACAATCAGTTGCAAACATCCATTTTTTTCAAAACTCTAGCTAAGATGTGATTATTTTTCTCCCTGCCGGTTTCCCACTGGGGCTATCTCCCACCCTCTAACTGTTATATTCTTTACTATGGGACAGGGTTTATACTTGAGTGAGATTTGCCTTAGGACTCAGCTACCATACAGCGAGAACCATGTTATAAATTGGTTAGTCGCTAAGGTGCCACAAGTACTCCTTTCCTTTTTTCTTTTTGCGAATACAGACTAACACAGCTGCTACTCTGAAACCATGTTATAGGTAACCAAGCTCTGACTCACTCGTTACATCTGTACAGCCACTCAGCAGCACCTTTCCCAGCACAACTCTGTGTCCACTGCATTGACCTGGCCCTACCATGTGACCCAGCTGCGTTGGTGTAGTGCACTCTGGGAAAATCTGGGCTGCCTCAATTGCAGGTGCCAATGGAGTGGCCTGTGGGTGTCTCTCACGTGGTGCAATGAATTGTGTGAGGACAGCCTACAAAGAGGCATGGGATGCAGGAAGACTGATTGACCCAGTTGCACAGAGGTGATCAGGGTGTCCCAGTGCCACATCCAGAACCATGCTAAAACCCAGTCTGACAAGCATGTTGCAACCCTGTCCGTGTACACGTGATTGGGGGTGATGTTTTAGCGATGTGCGTATGGTCACAGACTGTGCAGAGTCAACCTGATTACAAAGGGTCAAATTCTGACAGGTGCTGAGCATCTGAACGGAGTCAGTGCATGTTGCAGATGCACCAGCACCTCTCAGGAGTCATCCCGGACGTGGTTACATTCTGTGGGACCGACAGCCCCGTACTCTGTTTCACTGGATTATTTGCTGGGATGGTGGTGACTGCTGCGCGTCTTGGACACGATACTCCAGCTTCTGCATGTGAGGAACTCCCATTGAAGTTGGCCAGAGCTCTGCCCAGGGTTTAAATGAGACTTCAGTGATTCATAGAGTGTAAAGCCAGAGGGAACCATTAGATCATCTATTCTGACTTCCTGTATATTATAGGCCAGCAAATTTTGCCCAGTTACCCCTGTATTGAGCCCAATTATTTGTTTTTGATGAACGCATCTTCTAGAAATGCATCCAGTTGGATCTGAAGACTTCAGGAGACAGAGACTCTGCCACTTCCCTTAGGAGTATGCTCCAATAGTCACCTTTGCTGTTAAAAAATTGTGCTTTATTTCCTGTTAGAATTTGTCTGGCTTCAGCATCCAGCCACTGGTTCTTGTTATTCCTTTCTTCACAAGACTGAAGAGTCATTTATTGCCTGACATTCTCTCCTCCTGAAGGTACATACACGCTGTAATCAAGGCACCTCTCAGTCTTCTTTCTGATCAAATAAACAGATTGAGCTCTTTAGGTCTCTCAATGTAAGGCCTTTTCTCCAGCCCTTAAATTGCTTTTGTGGCTCTTCTCTGCACCCTCTGCAAGTTTTCATCATCCTTTCTGAAATTGCACCAGACCTGGACAAAGTATTGCAGTGGTGCATTGGCCTTTTGCTGGCGCCCAGCACAGGGGTGAATGTCATTTGTGGAGGGACTTTAGAATCTGCTCCCTCTTTGTGTCAATAAGGCACAGGACAGCTTCCCAGTTTGAGATGTGCAGTCCTACGGTGCATATCAGAGAATCAGTGCTTGTGTGCAATGGGAAAGGAATTAGGGCCAGATCTGTAAAGTTATTTAGGTGCCTAACTCCCATAGACCTTTAAAGATATGCCCCTTAATAACTAGGGGAAACGCCCATTTGGCTCTTGGGTGGGCAGGGGGAGTGTGATACGATGCACAGGCTTGGGAACTGGGCCAGCTAGAAGGAATTCTGCAGAAGTAAGACATCCCTCCTCGGAGTGAAGAAAATTCAGTTCATTCCCATTCAGCTCAGACCCAGCTCCGTCTGTTATCAGATTAAGCTAGAACACCAAGAATTTCACAAGCCAAGCATTCCTTCCCCAAGATTGAGTATTGCTTTTAAAAAACTCTCCTCCTCAGCACCTGTTCCGGTTGTTTTAATTTGTTCTCCATGACACTCATTGGTTTCATCAGGGCAGAGCACCGGTTTGCCCAAAGGACCCCAAAGCATTTTGCACTTTCCAGTGCAGTCCCTTTGTACTACTGGAGAGCTGGTGTAGTTGGCCCTGGGGGGAATCACCCCAGTGCAAGGGAGGTCTTCCAGGAAAGGAGAGTTAGCGTAGAGGCTCCAATTAGCATCTTCAGCTCCCGCAGGAGGTGTGGCCAGAGGAAGGTGGTGCGGTTGAAGGCCTCTGCAGTGCACCAGTCCTGAGCTGTGGTTTCAGCCCCTTGGTGCTGTTAGTAGGCAGCATAAATTAGAGCAGTCTGGGGGCTTCTCTACTTATACTTCCCACCGTGGCAGAAGGATAGGGAGAACAGAGGTGAGCTTTACACCACCTTGGCACCCCCTGCCCCCACACAGCAGTGTGTGCTCCTCAGCTGCAGCCAAGTATCTGATCCTGTGTGTAGAGCAGTGACCTCATCACTGAAATGCAGCCATTTCTGGGGTGGAGGATAGCACCCAGGTTGCAAATCAGTGAGAGAAGGGGATGTTTTTGGCTAGACACTGCTACAAATCAAAACATGCGGTGAAACATTTAAGGTGAAATGTGCAGTTGCTAGAGGTCTTGGTGTGTGTGAAAAAATGTCTGTGCAATTGCATGGCTGCAGCTGTGCACAGTTACCGCATTTGTGTGTGCAATTTCCTAACGGTCTCTGGAAAGCCCAGACCCAGTCTCCCCCCTTCACAGTAACCACAGTGCACTAAACTGACCAGGTATTCAAACACAGGCAGGGCACTTCTCCCAAGCCGTTATTGTGGGGCTGAATCAGCTAGGCTCATCCTCAGCCCCTCTGCCCGGCGGCTGTGCTCAGTCGCTCCGGTCAGAGCCTACTCGGGAGACTGCAGCAGCCCAGGTCTCCCACTCTGCCCCTGTTGCTAGCAGCATTTCTGATTGGCACCGTTCAGGATGTCTGTGCTGCCCCCAGCCTCCCCAGACAGAAAACCTGACCATTGCCCAGGCTGCACTTCTCCTGGCCAAGGAGCCTTTCCCCAGCTGGCTATGTAACACCGACAGACCCCCCCCCCCCCCCACCATTTTGGCAGGCGGGATCGAACCTGGGGCCTCTGGAGCTTAGTGCATGAGCTTCTACTGCATGAGCTGAAAGCCAACTGCGTGTAGAGCAGACTCATTCATCTCTCTCTCAGTGGTCTCGGTGCCACTAAATGGACAGAGCACCACGCCCAGGAGGTGTGTGGATTACAGGCATTCTTATCTGGTTTTAGTGCATCAATTGCTGTGTCCATTGGAAGGAAGCTGAATGCACTGTCTCCTTTTGCTCTTCATTTCATGGCCCCGTCGGATCTGTTCCGCTCCTTATCCCTGCTCCCCTGAATGTGCTCTCCTGACTTCAGCTTCCCTTCTCCTTTATCCATGATTCCCAGCCAGCTGGCCGCCATCTCCCACAGAACTGGCCGTTCCAAATCACAGAATGAATGGCTGTCATTTATAAACCTCAGCACTGAAGACCTGTGACACTGCCCCCGTGATCTGCCAGCTGTTTGTGCAGTTCACAGAGGAGCAGATTTGGAAGGACAAATAACGGGATGCTCTGACTTGCCCCCCTCCAAAAAAGACCCGTTGGACAGTTTCATTCCTTCACTGTTACTGGGGAGCTGTCACTTCTCATACTGAGGAAACCCCTGAGGTGCCCACCCTTGGGTTTGCTCTAGTGGCTGCAGAGAGCTGTAATGACCGGTCATCAGTTCCCCTCTGTTTGCATTTTGGAGCGATGAAGGTGTAGGCACGGGGACCTGTCCATGCGGCCTGAGCAGCAGCAGCCTTGGCCCTTGCGTAATGAGGAGGGAGCGGGGATCTTTGCCGTGAGTCTCAGAATGCATCACGGTTCGCCCCGTGCTAGTGTCAGGCGTCAGGCTGTGAAAGCTGAACCTCCACCTGAGCTCAGCTTCAGCAACACACTCACTTATCACCTCTGAGCACAGAAGGGAAACAAACACCTGCATTGCCAGCTTAGATCTCGCCTGCCATTGCTAGGAAAGGTCAATTTCCTTTCTCAGTTTGCCCCATAGGATGATGTCCCTTCCTGCGGCTCTCACATCCAGCACTGCTGAGCTGATTAAAGCATGGGCATGTGCATGCATGCCACTGCCATCTAGATGGAATCAGATTAGTTCAGCTACGTGTTATAGGCCCAATACTGCTATTAATGAAGTGCCATGTGCCATGACGCTGGGCTATTCCCTAGGCAGTTTTTCCAGAGAAGGAGAGAAAGAATCCTTCCCTATGGAAAGACCTCAGAACAGCAGAGCAGGAGTTGTCTTCATGCCTTACCCCCCATGTGGACACTACGGCAGATGAGCTCTGTCTTTTCCATGCATGCGTTCCCTGGCCATACCCCCCCACCACTAGCTAACAACCCAGAGGCAGTCATGGGAGCCAGAGGGAGGGAAGTCCCTGGTACTTTGCCGACATTTGCTGTAGAATCATTCTTGACGCTGGGACTTGCTGCCCTTAATAAACAGGTCATAAAGTCCATCTTGACAAAGATAACACATTGTGGCTACTCCCATCATAAGCTAACTTCCATCAATTGTTGTAACGTCTAGGCACCCAGGACAGGAGATGGTAAGCTTCATTGTGGGCCTAGTTAGGTCTATGTTCACTGTCCCATCTTCAGAGTGGGGACTGTAGTCACAGGGCCTGATTCACCACTACATTTCTCCATCTCCATCTTGGTCTATCGCTGTTGGAATCAGTGGCGTTATGGAAACAAAACTGCAGTGACAAAGTGGTGATCAGGCCTGGACTTTTGTGGCTACGGCTGCCACCTCTACTGAGCGACAGCAGGTGCAAACAGATGCCTCTTGCCTTGCGGCCTAATGGATCTCTTGAGTCTAATGGTGCGTGTGACCCGTGGGCTGGTGTACCAGCCAGCATGGCCTGAAAGCGGAATTTCAGTTTCTGTCTCCTGGGTCTTTTGTATTTGAGAAACACTACAGTGTCAACTGAACCCAAATTTTCACACACTGTGTAGTTCCGTCCTGAAACCCAGGACCTGCTGCCTGGCCTTTCTCAGTTGAGGTTTGCACCCCTATTCCCCGCAGCTGTGTCCTATCCGACCTTCCACCTGGCCCTGACTTTGGGTCTCTCACTGAGCAGGCTCCCTCTTACAGGAAACGCTGCCTCTGAGCTGTCACGTGATCCTTGGTCACCTGACTCAGGTGGTCAGCCAGAGCCTTGAAATAGGGTACTGGACGGCATGCATCTGTCCTAGGACCAAGGCTCAGTACAGTTCTATAGCTGGGTTCTCTTCCCCAATAATAGCTTGTCCTCAGCTCCATCGAGCTTTGTTCTGGGTCCCAACAGCTGCATTGTTCCTGTGTGATCAGTGTTCTGGGGCTGATGGAGAGAGTGAGATGGCCTAACGTGTAATTGGGCCCTAGCTCACTGACAGCTTTGAAGATGGGGACCAGAACCATGAACTGTATCTGGCATGGAATGGGGAGCCAGTGTGGGGAATGGTGTACTGCTTTCACGCCTACCTGTTCTGCTTGACCTGGTTGTTCTTGACCGGCTGCATTTTCTCTGTCTGCCACCATTAGTGGAGGGCACAACATGACTCAAGATTTGCAGTAAAAAGGGTGTGATCTTTATGGGTAGGAAAGAGGGGGCAGGGTTCTTGGCAGCTGCAGGTGGAAAAAGGTATTTCTGGCTACTGCAGCAGCTTGGGTAGCCAGGTGTAGCACAGAGTCTGGTGCGACTCTGACAGTCAGTGCATGGATGTCACCAAAACACGGAGCCATCCTGGATTCTGCAACCCTTTCATCTCAGCCCTGCAACTCGTGTTGAGTTTGAGCCAGCTGCTGGTCACGCAGCTGCTTACTTCTTCTGCAAGGTGAGCTAGCCGGGCAAAGGTGTTATCTGTCTCAGATGAGAACTATATGGATATCTGCATCTCGTTAGTACATGGCTGGCTGTTGAGGTGGAAACATCTCAGTGTCTCCTAATGGTATAGACCATGCCTTAGCCATACTACGTCTGACCACACCAATGTAAATAATAAAAAGAGGACTTGTGGCACCTTAGAGACTAAGCAATTTATTAGAGCATAAGCTTTCGTGAGCTACAGCTCACTTCATCGGATGCATTCAGTGGAAAATGTAGTAAATAATGCGAGCAACCTGGATGGGAGGCTGTGATGGTATTTCCCCTGTACTCTCTGTATGCGGGTTATTCTCCGTTCGGTACACGCTGCCACTGACACTTAATCCTGAGGCAGCATGCAGGCGTCTTTGGAGTCTAATCTAGCAGTAACTACAGAAAATCCCATCAGTACAAACAAAATCTGCACTCGGGGGAATTTATTTATTCCTCACACACAAAAAAGAGATAATAGAGTTTGACATTTAGTGCTGAGCCATCTCTCCTCCTCTGCCACCCTCCCTCTCCCGACGTTTATCTTTTTGTCAAAACCGGGGAAATGACAGAGGCATCTGCTCGTTTGCTCAAATTACATCCCAGGCGCCCGTTAAATTGCTGTTCCGGGGAATCACTCCTGACAGTGTGTAATCCATGCCACAGAGTAAATTTGCTCCGTGAGTCAGCTGAAATCTGTGACATCCAATTGGGCGGGAGGATTATGGAAGAGGACGGCGCTAGGCCCATCACGTGTCGTTTCCCTGGGTCAGCCATGCTCTCGTCAGCGTATGACGTGCAGGCAAATAGAGCCGTTTTTAAAAGGTAATCGCTCCCTTTTCTTCCCACTGATGTTAACTTGCTTTGAACTGGCAAACGGCCCTGTCTGAGCGTTTTATTTTTAACAGGAGAGGAGAGCTGGCAGCTGGCTCCTGCTCCTTCCTAATTGCCGCTGTGTCTAGACTCGAGAAGACTGTGACAGCTCCGGCACTTGGTGCAGGGGGGCGCCTTTTCTTAGACTCCATTAGACAGAGCACATGCTACCACCACTGTCCTCGGAACCGTGCATGGGAGAGAGTGCCTGGGTATTGTTTATCCCTGCTGGGCCAGCAGCGAGCTGGCTGGTGAAACGAACCATCACTGCTGAGCTAGGAGGTCCAAAGGAGCCAGCCCCAGCGTAGAGCCAAGTTTTGTCGTGCAGCTCCAGCCCCCGCATGCTGCAAGCCCCATCGATCTCTTATGCTAAGCAGTGTGCGGGTGTATTGGTTGGTAGCTGGAAGGGAGACCCGCAAGGAAATCCCGATCGCAGGAAGTTGCTTTGGTGCATTAGCCGTGAACAACACCCCGGCGGCGTGGGGCTCAGGGGCACTGTGTGGGGGTGGTATCGTCTTTCAGATGAGCTGACATCCCAACGGGTAAAGATTCCAAAGCGCGTCTTGCAAGAGAATAGTTATTAATAATTTTTAGCATCCAAAAGTTTGCCTGGCACGTTCCACATACACAGACTCTGCCTTGCAGAGATTCAAATATAGATTTTAGACCTCACACCGCTAGTGAGGTCAATATACATAAGCTGGGGAGGAGTAGGGTTAAGACAAGAGGCTAATAATAAGCTCACCTGGTCACTCAATTTTGACAAGGGACGTGCGTTTCAGTCTAACGGTCTTTAATGAGTGTGTATGATCACTCGTGGCTCGTCGGCAACATGGCGGCAGTGCGCCGGAGGGTTTCGAATGAGGAAGGCGACTGGGAAGGTATTCCTTACCTACACTAGTAGGTGGTGCGGAAGGAGGCACGTAGGTGGGAATGGGTGAAGAAAACAAGGGGTCTGTGTGGCTGCAAAACGTTAGCCATGATCCCAGCCCGGTGCTCGCACTTGGTTGAACAGTGCCCCCTTCCCCAACCTGACCCCCACCTATCCCCCTTCCCCCATTGCTAGTTTGATGCGCTATTTTTTGACTTCCTTCCCTAAACTGTTGTGCGGCACTCAGGTGAGCTGCACGTCCCAGCTGGGGAAGCGAGTCCCCGGGTGTAGTTTTGGAAGGTGGCTCTTGGAGCCGTTGGGGTGGAATGTGCCATAGGAATAGCCAGCCATTGCCCGGTTCTGTCTGCTGGATGCACCCTTCACATCCCTGGACGGAGAGCACCAGGGAGATGGGCTGTGCAGACAGCATTTGTCGCCCATGTCACTGTGTGCAGCCACAGAGATGGATTTGGTGGCAGGGCCCCGGGAGAGGCAGGTTGGGGCCACTGGATTTACTGTCCTTGGCTTACTCCCCACGCACTAGCTAAGCAGTGGGTGAGAATGCAATAACCCTACTGAATAGCCTGATTCAGCACCCCCACTTAGCCCTGCAGGGCCCCACCCACCCAAAGCCTGGCTGTTTGGGCTTGATGTGGGGGATGAAGGAGGGGGGATCAGCCTCAATGGACCTCCCGCTGTCGCATTCTCTGCGATCAACTTCCTGGCTCAGCAAGGCCAAGAGGCCCTGCTCCCTCACTGGCCCCGCTGGCCAGCCTGTTCTCGGTGAGTCAGTGGGGTCCTTTCCACTAACAGCTGGGACTTGTTTTCTCTCTAGGAAAAGAAAGGCCAAGAGATTCAGAAGGGCCCTGAGGTGGAGATTGCGAAGCTAGACAAGCTGCTAAACCTGGTGAGGGAACCGGCCAACAAGCCCGCGAAGTGAGAGAGAGGAAGGAAGCCCAGCCCGCTCCCAGCTGCACATTGGCTCCTCTCCGTCCACGTGCCAGGAAGCACCAGGCTCTGCAAACAGGTTCTCCTTTGACAGGCTCCTGTTAACCGTGCAAGTAGCATCCCTCTGAGCCTCCTGTCTCATACGCAGCAGGAACACTTGGCTTCTGCATCCAAATAAACGCGTTGAAAGGAGGTTAGTCTGCAGAGCTGTCACTCGGGCTGCGCTGGCTTCTTCCTACCTGTAGGCTGTAGGGAGGAGATGGCCACCCTCTGAGACCATGGCGTATCACACAGCCAAGGCCCCATCCTGCAGTCCTTAGGCAAAGTTGCCCGTGACTCCACTAAGAGCTGTGTCTGCTTGGGGACTGCAGGATCAGGCCCCGACCTGAGTGCTGTGCCACCATCTCACACCTGTGTCCTGGTGGGCTGCTGCATTGCTGAGCGGTGCCCCCCACTGGAGTCAGTGTTCCCAGATCGGGTCTGGGGTACCAGAACAAAGGGGTCGGCATTGTGCAGCCGCTCCCCCCTTCTCTTACATGAGAGCACTTACATGAGCACTTACATGAGAGGAAAGTGATCAGGAACAGTCAGCATGGATTCACCAAGGGAAGGTCATGCCTGACTAATCTAATAGCCTTTTATGATGAGATTACTGGTTCTGTGGATGAAGGGAAAGCCGTGGATGTATTGTTTCTTGACTTTAGCAAAGCTTTTGACACGGTCTCCCACAGTATTCTTGTCAGCAAGTTAAGGAAGTATGGGCTGGATGAATGCACTATAAGGTGGGTAGAAAGCTGGCTAGATTGTCGGGCTCAACGGGTAGTGATCAATGGCTCCATGTCTAGTTGGCAGCCGGTGTCAAGTGGAGTGCCCCAGGGGTCGGTCCTGGGGCCGGTTTTGTTCAATATCTTCATAAATGATCTGGAGGATGGTGTGGATTGCACTCTCAGCAAATTTGCGGATGATACTAAACTGGGAGGAGTGGTAGATACGCTGGAGGGGAGGGATAGGATACAGAAGGACCTAGACAAATTGGAGGTTTGGGCCAAAAGAAATCTGATGAGGTTCAATAAGGATAAGTGCAGGGTCCTGCACTTAGGATGGAAGAATCCAATGCACCGCTACAGACTAGGGACCGAATGGCTAGGCAGCAGTTCTGCGGAAAAGGACCTAGGGGTGACAGTGGACGAGAAGCTGGATATGAGTCAGCAGTGTGCCCTTGTTGCCAAGAAGGCCAATGGCATTTTGGGATGTATAAGTAGGGGCATAGCGAGCAGATCGAGGGACGTGATCGTTCCCCTCTATTCGACACTGGTGAGGCCTCATCTGGAGTACTGTGTCCAGTTTTGGGCCCCACACTACAAGAAGGATGTGGATAAATTGGAGAGAGTCCAGCGAAGGGCAACAAAAATGATTAGGGGTCTAGAGCACATGACTTATGAGGAGAGGCTGAGGGAGCTGGGATTGTTTAGTCTGCAGAAGAGAAGAATGAGGGGGGATTTGATAGCTGCTTTCAACTACCTGAAAGGGGGTTCCAAAGAGGATGGCTCTAGACTGTTCTCAATGGTAGCAGATGACAGAACGAGGAGTAATGGTCTCAAGTTGCAGTGGGGGAGGTTTAGATTGGATATTAGGAAAAACTTTTTCACTAAGAGGGTGGTGAAACACTGGAATGCGTTACCTAGGGAGGTGGTAGAATCTCCTTCCTTAGAGGTTTTTAAGGTCAGGCTTGACAAAGCCCTGGCTGGGATGATTTAACTGGGACTTGGTCCTGCTTCGAGCAGGGGGTTGGACTAGATGACTTTCTGGGGTCCCTTCCAACCCTGATATTCTATGATTCTATGATTCTATGATTCTCCACCCCGTGTCCTGCACACACCCTTCCTCATTGGCAGAAACGCCACCATCTTCCACATGCACTGGTACAGACCTGGTGGGCGATGGCATCTGTCTCCGGTCAGGGAAGCGGTACAGGGAGCAAGGGCCACCTGCCGTTCCTTCCATCCATGCCTGATTCCGCGCGGCTTTTGCAATCCTCGGCCTCGTGTGCTAAAAAGGAAACTGCTCTGTAGCTGCTCCTGGGCGGGTGGGAAGGAGGGTTGGACCCTCTGGGTGTCCGGTGACAGGTTGGGGCTGACTGGGAGGTGTTGGCTGCCTAGCCTCCAGCATATCATTCTCAGCCGGCAAGGTGAAGGGCTTGGAATTCATGGGGAGGGAGGTGCTGACTGCACAAGCTAGGGAGTATCTCAGCCCTGGGGTTCATGGAGAGAAAGGGGGCTGCCTCGCTGTGTGGCTGACCAACTGATGGACGTAACGGGCTTGCTCTTCGTCAGTGGAGAGGAGGCTGGAGGGCAGCACAGCCTCTGCTGGTGGAAGAAAGGGGAGTAGTAGTACCCTATAGGGGCATCCACACTGGGAAACACCCCCATAATCCCCCATCACTGCACACGACAAAAGCTTCTGCTCCCTTTCTACACTAAGAGCTTCCACGAGTGGAGACTGAACATACCCAGTGCGGATGTGTCCCCAGGGGCTGGGGAAAGAAGGAACAAATCCCCAGATGCCCGTGTAACCCATACACCTCCTGGGTGTGGGGTTCTGTCCCATCTAGTGGCACCGAGACCACTTAGAGAGAGAGATTAATGAGTCTGCTCTACAGCCTTAGCTAACACCCATATGGCTTTCAGCTCGTGCAGTAGAGGCTCATGCACTAAACTCCAGAGGTCCCAGGTTCGATCCCACCTGACGACGACCAGGGCCTGTCGGTGTTACACCTGGACATGTGCCCTCATGGAGTAATGTCATGGGGTGAGGCTGGGGGGGTGGGTCTATGGAACCAACAAAGAGCTGTGCTTGCTTCACTAAGTGCTGGTCTCTTCCTGGAAAGGGGCAGACACCCGGGCTTGGAGCCCAGCTCTTTCCTGAACATCCTGCTACGAACTGGGGGAGAGAGGGAGCAGAGAGGGGGAGGAGCAGACACGGCCTCTGATGTGGCTGGTACGGTCCTAGCCCAGCACCAGCTCAATAAAGAATAAAAAAGGGCCACAAAAATGATTCGAGGGCTAGAAAAAATTCCACATGGTGAGAGACTTAAAGAGCTCAAGCTGCGTAGTGCAAAAAGAAGATCAAAAGGCGACTTGCTTGAGATATCTAAGTACCTTTATGGGGAGAAAATCCCAAATACCAACGTGCTTTTTAATCTAGTGCCAAAAGGCAGAACCAGAACCAACGGCTCAAAGTTAAAGCCAGACAAATCCAAATGAGCAATAAGGCGAAGATTTTTAACAAGTGTGGGCGGTTGACCATTGGAACAAGCTCCCAAGAGCAGTGGTGAATTCTCCATCTCTGCAAGTCTTTAAATCCAACCTGGCCACATTTCTGGAGGATGCGTTAGACAAACACAAGTTATTAGGCTCAAGGCAGCTGGTCAGACTAGGTGATCTAATGGGTCCTTTTAGCCTTAAAATCCCAAATCTAAATCTGACCATCAGTAGCTGACTGTAGCAAGGCTTGGTGCAGTCTTGGCCCAGACATGACTCAGGTAGGTTCTTTCCTTTATTTCTTGGCTTGTGCCTGTTTCTCCTCTCTCTAGCTGAAATAAAATGTCTGGAGTAAATGCAACGAGACGTCAGCTGTGATTGTTAATACTGATCCTGGGAGGCAAGGAGGGGGCTCTGTGCTTCAAGGAGAAAGAGCAAAGAGATGGGGACTTAGGCCCAGACCTTCACATTGTGGTTTGCAGTGTTCTGGTAGCTGTGTTGGTTCCAGGACATGAGAGAGACAAGGGAGGAGAGGTAATTTGCTTTATTGGACCAACTTCTGTTGGTGGAAGGGACAAGCTTTGGCACTCCTCAGTTCTGTGTAGCTTGGAAGCTTGTGCCTCCCACCAACAGAATTTGATCCAATAAAAAATATCACCTCCCCACCTTGTCTTTCTCAGATCTTCAAAGGTATTTAGGCTCCCAGCTTCCAGTGAAGTCAAGGAGAGTTAGGAGCCTAAGTACCTTTTATGGGGTGCTGGAACATGGGGGTCCAAGGGGCCTGGCCCATCCACTTTTTGCCCGGCCTCCTGTCCCTCCTCTTCCCCCTGAGGCCCCGCCCCCGGCCAGGCCGGAAGCTGGAGTCTGGCCCAGGTAAGAACAGCCCAGGGAGCCTGGGCAGCTGTGGGGAGCTGCAGACCCTCCACCTGCCCTGGTTGGGGAGTCCGGGGGACGGGGACATGGGTCAGGGGCTGCTCTTGGGGCCCCCCTACCCCAGCCAGGTGGAGGGTCCATGGCTCCCTGACCAGACTGCGCCTTCCAGCTTGGCCAGGGAGCATGGCCTTGGGGAGAAGAGGGGGGGCCATGGAGGGGGTGGGGCTTCATGCCCCCCCACTTTTAGGAAGACTCCGTTGCCCCTGACCGGGGCTCAGTGACTGTCAGGTCCCCACGGCCATACAGATGAGGAGCTGAGTGCCCCAGTCACAGATGACAGAGCAGGGTTCAGGTTGGGACAGAGGCTCTGGGGGCCGACAGCTTGGCTGTTACAGTTGCACACACAAAGGAAAACCGAGTCATGTTTGACACGAGTGAAACGCCACTGACTCAAGAACTACCCCAGCGATGGATTTGGCCCAGTTCATCCAAAAGGCTGTTGGGACCATAGTGTGTTCCCAGAGCTGGGAGAGGGGGGAGCCGGCAGCACCCACGCATCCTGCTTTGTCTCCGATTCCCCACTGCCAGCACGGCTGCAGCAAGGAGCAGGGTCAGCTTACGCCAGGGGCACAGGCTCACTCTTCGATTCCACTGGTGTGGCACTTGGAAACGGCGGCGAGCTGCAAGGCTGCCTCCACTGCCAAGTTCAGCTCAGGACCCACGCCCTGAATACCCCAAGGTCTAGGGGCGATTCAGGCCCATCTCTGGACTGGGCAGAGTCCCCAGTCATTAGGGGACCAGAGACCTAACGGGTGGAAATAATCTTCCAACAAGGCTGCTTGGCAATACACAGAGCAAGGAAATCCCGACCCACAAGAGCACAGGGCGCTGATGGCAAATATGGATGTCCTCCTCGCAATCCCTGGGGTCCCTGCAGGTCCTCAGCCATTCATACACAGACCAGCACATTGAACCAGCCCAGGTTTCACACATTCATTCTCTCCTGTGGATCACAACCCCTGGCTAGAGAGGGAGGCGCCCCTCAAACAGGCCTTACTCATGTCACTCCACCCACCGGCGCTGATTCACTCAGGGCTTTATTTAGCCCAGCTTAATAGTATGTCTCTGAGAGGTCTGAGTAATGCCTGGCCTTGTCATTCCTGCACGCTTCAGGGCATCACCGAAGCACAGCAGGCTGCTCCTCCAGCCCTCTGGAGAACGCTGCCCTAAACAAATGCGTTTTAAAGCCTTCCACTGGGCCAGTCTTTCAAACAGCAGCCTAGAGGAGCAGACTCATCCGCGGTGATGGAGGGTCCCTTCTGTGTAAGGAGGGGTTTTCAAAGGCACAAAGTGGAATTAGATCCCGTTGGCTTTCCGTGGGAGTGAGGGGCCTAGAGCTGCCTCTTAGCCTCTGGAAAATCACCCCCTTAACCAGGACTTGTTCCCTCCTCGTACAGTCCAGAATTGCCCCGTGGCTTTGGCCCAGCCCAACAGCACCTGCGTCCCTCAGCGCTCATCCTCATGTCCTCTGCTAGCTGGCCTCTGGGCTGCTCTCTGGCCTTTCCTGCTGAGTCTCTTCTCTGGAGGGCTCGAGCACGTCGTCACGGCATGCTCTTTCTACCGATGTTCACCCCCTGGCTGTCTCCCAAGGGTGTCCTGAAAAGACAGGACCCGTGTCACTGAGCAGTGAGACTTTCTGCCTGTATTTAACCACGGCACCTCCAGTCTCTCCTCCATCCTCTGTGCTCTAGCAGGGCCCCACTGCAAACAGGGCAGCACCCAGAGCCACGCAGGGGGTGGCTCTCCCAGCACTGGCCAAACTACGGCTGGGCTGGGCTGGGCACGCCAGCCGTACTGGGCATCAGACAGCGGGCAAATAGAAACAGAGAATCATAGAACTGGAAGGGACCTCGAGAGGTCATCTAGTCCAGTCCCCTGTACTCATGGCAGGACTAAGTATTATCTAGACCGGGGTGGGGAAAATATGGCTCACGGGCCGAATCTGGCCCACCTCACATTTCTGTCTGGCCCGCCAGGCTCTTTGGCTGCCCCCTTGCAATCTCCTGGCCGCTAAAAGTCCCACGGTGCAGCGGGGCACTCAGGCCAATGGGAGCTGTGCGGGGAGGGGGTTTGGGGGTGCGGGCAGCGTACAGAGACCCGCTGTCCCCCTCCCCCCAAGGGGCATGCAGAAACGTGCTACAGTGCCAGCAGCCGGCTGCTTCTGGGAGCGGCATGCGACCACGGCATGCAGGCAGCCTGCTTGAGCCCTGCTGTGACGCCAGCTGGGAGCTGCCTGTGGTAAGTACTTCCCGGCCGGAGCCTGCACCTTGCACCCCGGTCTGCACCCCAACCCCCTGCCCCAGGTCAGAACCCACTCCTGCACCCAAACTCCCTCCCAGACCCCGCCCCCACCCCCCCCCGCACTCCAAATCCCTTCCCCTGCCTGGCGCCCCCTCCTGCACCCAAACTCCCTCCCAGACCCCGCCCCCGCCCCCCCGGCCCCAAACTCCCTCCCAGACCCCGCCCCCCGCGCACTCCAATCCCCTGCCCCAGCCTGGCGCCCCCTCCTGCACCCAAACTCCCTCCCAGACCCCGACCCCGCCCCCCCGCACCCAAACTCCCTCCCAGACCCCGCCCCCGCCCCCCCCCGCACTCCAATCCCCTGCCCCAGCCTGGCGCCCCCTCCTGCACCCAAACTCCCTCCCAGACCCCGACCCCGCCCCCCCGCACCCAAACTCCCTCCCAGACCCCGCCCCCGCCCCCCCCGCACTCCAATCCCCTGCCCCAGCCTGGCGCCCCCTCCTGCACCCAAACTCCCTCCCAGACCCCGACCCCGCCCCCCCGCACCCAAACTCCCTCCCAGACCCCGCCCCCGCCCCCCCCCGCACTCCAATCCCCTGCCCCAGCCTGGCGCCCCCTCCTGCACCCAAACTCCCTCCCAGACCCCGACCCCGCCCCCCCCGCACCCAAACTCCCTCCCAGACCCCGACCCCGCCCCCCCCGCACTCCAATCCCCTGCCCCAGCCTGGCGCCCCCTCCTGCACCCAAACTCCCTCCCAGACCCCGACCCCGCACCCCCGCACCCAAACTCCCTCCCAGACCCCGCCCCCGCCCCCCCCGCACTCCAATCCCCTGCCCAGCCTGGCGCCCCCTCCTGCACCCAAACTCCCTCCCAGACCCCGACCCCGCACCCAAACTCCCTCCCAGACCCCGCCCCCGCCCCCCCCCCGCACTCCAATCCCCTGCCCCAGCCTGGCGCCCCCTCCTGCACCCAAACTCCCTCCCAGACCCCGACCCCGCACCCCCGCACCCAAACTCCCTCCCAGACCCCGACCCCGCCCCCCCCCGCACTCCAATCCCCTGCCCCAGCCTGGCGCCCCCTCCTGCAACCAAACTCCCTCCCAGACCCCGACCCCGCACCCCCGCACCCAAACTCCCTCCCAGACCCCGCCCCCGCCCCCCCCCGCACTCCAATCCCCTGCCCAGCCTGGCGCCCCCTCCTGCACCCAAACTCCCTCCCAGACCCCGACCCCGCACCCCCGCACCCAAACTCCCTCCCAGACCCCGACCCCGCCCCCCACCGCACTCCAATCCCCTGCCCCAGCCTGGCGCCCCCTCCTGCACCCAAACTCCCTCCCAGACCCCGATCCCGCCCCCCACCGCACTCCAATCCCCTGCCCCAGCCTGGCACCCCCTCCTGCACCCAAACTCCCTCCCAGACCCCGATCCCGCCCCCCCACCCCACTCCAATCCCCTGCCCCAGCCTGGCGCCCCCTCCTGCACCCAAACTCCCTCCCGGACCCCGCCTCTGCCCCCCCGCCCTCCAAATCCCTTCCCCTGCCTGGCGCCCCCTCCTGCACCCAAACTCCCTCCCAGACCCCGACCCCCCCCCCCCCGCACTCCAATCCCCTTCCCCAGCCTGGTGCCCCCCTCCTGCACCCAAACTGCCTCCCAGACCCCGACCCCCACCGCACTCCAATCCCCTGCCCCAGCCTTGTGCCCCCTCCTGCACCCAAACTCCCTCCCAGACCCCGCACCCCCTCCATTTATATAGTAGAAATGTGCAGCCTGTGACGACTTACCAAAATTTGTGGAGTGGCCCCTCTGCGAAAATTATTGCCCACCCCGAGCTAGACCATCCCTGACAGGTGGCAGTCTAACCTGCTCTTAAAAATCAACAATAACGGAGATTTCACAACTTCCCGAGGCAATTTATTCCAGTGCTTCACCACCCTGGCAGTTAGGAAGTTTTTCCTAATGTCCAACCTAAACCACCCTTGCTGCAATTTAAGCCCATTGCTTCTTCCCCCTCCTCAGAGGTTAAGGAGAACATTTTACTCCCTCCTCCTTGTAACAGCCTTTTATGTACTTGAAAACTGGTATCATGTCCCCTCTCCGTCTTCTCTTCTCCAGACTAAACAAACCCAGTTTTTTCAATCTTCCCTCCTAGGTCATGTTTTCTAGACCTTTATAAACATTTTTGTTGTGCTTCTCTGGACTTTCTCCAATTTGTCCACATCTTTCCTGAAATGTGACACCCAGTACTGGACACAACACTCCAGCTGTGGCCTTATCAGCGTGGAGGAGAGCGGAAGAATTACTTCTCATGTCTTGCTTTCAACACTCCTGCTAATACAGCCCCGAAGGATGTTTGCTTTTTTTGCAACAGTGTTACACAGTGACTCATATTTAGCTTGTGATCCACTGTGACCCCCAGATTCCTTTCTGCAGGACTCCTTCCTAGGCAGTCATTTCCCAGTTTGTGTGTGTGCAACTGATTGCTCCTTCCTAAGTGGAGTGCTTTGCATTTGTCCTTATTGAAGTTCATCCTATTTACTTCCAACCATTGCTCCAAATAAAGCAGAAAATCAGCCAATGACAAGCCCCCAATCAGAGGCTGGACTTCCAGTCCACTGAAAAGACTTGGAGAGTTCACAGTGTCAATCCCTCTCCCTGTCCCCTGCCCCATACATGCTGTCATTTCCACTCACATGCCTGTGAGCCTTGCCAATGTGTCAATGGGCCCCAGGTGTGTCTGAACCAGGTACACTCAGGCTTTGCTCACCAGCGTCCATATGTCATCACAGTCCAGGCCCGATCCAGCCGAGGGCTGGGCTGTAGTATGAGGCCACGTATGCCGTCTCCCTCCTTTCGCCCAGGGGCAGTGTGGCCTCGTTGTTTGCTGAAAGGTCTGCGCACATCTGAGAAGCTGATGCAATCCTTTTCTTGCCCTCCCTCCTCTATGTGGAACACTGGAGTGAGCAGGTCTCCAGCCTTTGGGCACATTGTCTGCATAAAGCCCCTCTCTGGGTTTGGCCCGCCTTGTGCCACTCAGTGTCCCACGTCCAGTTTGTGGTCACTGCTTGTCTTTGGGGAGTGTCTGCCGTGACTGGGGCACAGTACTTGCTGGCACGATCCTTGCTGCTTGGAAGGTTTTGTTGGCTTTTTGTGTTCATTTGTTTTTGCTACTGAGCAAAGATTTGTATGCTGGGATGGGGCTTTCATTTGCATATCCTTTTAGCTGCTTCCCTGCTTTGGGGCAGAGGGATTATTATTTGCTGCTTTGGTTGAGCTAGCACCAGAAGCGGAATATTCCTGTCTGCATGTTGATTAGCGGGGGGAACAAGGCCCGGTCTGCTCTGCAGCTGTGACTGCCAGCATCCTGTGGGCCTTTGGGGGGGAGCGGTGCTTTTGGGGGTGGGTGGGGCGGGGGTTGCTGAACGTCCGCCGTGAAGGGGTCCATTGGGGTTTTGTTTTAACAAATGTAACTGACTATTAAAGTTGGGTCCCAAATTTCCCTCCCGTTTCCGAGAATGGGCTGACCGGTACGGCTGAATTGCTTTAGTACTAATTCTATTGGGGCACTGTCTGGTCGTTCCTGTAGAGCTTGGGAGGCCCACAGAGCTTGGTCTTTAACTCTTATAGCCCGTCGGAAACTCCCCGAGCATTTATTATGAGGCCCAGAGATGTTGCAGTCAGGCTGCGTTCAAATCTCCACAGCCCACTGACAACATTGTCATCGGTTAGGTGTTTGTTTCTGAACTACCAGAACTGGTTTTCTCCAGGTTGGCATGTCAGCTCCATGTCGGGTCCCTGTACTCATGCCAGGCCCATGTCAGCCCCATGTATCCTGTCAGCCCCATGCTCACACACACCCTGACTGCATGCCCACAACCACATCTGCACCCACATCCCTGCACAGGAGCATGTGCCCGCACACCCTCTCGTCTGTGCCCCATGAATGGCACGGCGGCTGCCAGCCAGCCCTGCCGATCTGGGCTGCTGCTCCCCGAGGAGCTGAACGCCCCGGCGCGCCGGCTCCGTGCTCATGCCTGACTCAGCTCGACTCCGCGCAGGAGCTGCACGCAAAGCTCTTACCACTGCAGCCTCTCTTAGAGCTGCTGCCTTCTCAGCCTTGGCTGACTCCAGGGCTTAGCCTGTCCGTTTTCCCCTCCTTAGCCTGGCCTTGACCCAGCAGGGTGCTGATTGCCACCTGAGCACCGTCAGCTCCCCCTGCGTTCAGTGAGTGCTCAGCACCAGAGTGGATCGGACCCTCTACATGACTGGTACTTGGCCTTCCCGGCTGCCACTCGCATGCATTTACCTGGCTGAGGACAGCCCACAGGCTGGGCCTCAGCAAGGGGCCGTAGCTGGTCACAGCACAGACCCATTGGACCCCACATTCCCTGCCAGCCCCACTCACACAACCCTGGCCTGCTTGCTAAGAGCCAGATTTAGGACAGGGGTGAAGCAGCGGTATTCCAGCGTCTCTGAGCCACCCAGCACCCCCAGTCCTAGAGCAGCAGCGTCCTGTCTTAAAGACCCTGAGAGCCCACCCTCCTTGGGGCCGCAGCATGGGATGGAAGGTAGGGAGATGAGCCAGCTCTAATAGACCTTGCTCCATCACTGTGGTAACTACAATCACATTCCTCCTGAAGGCCAGACCCTGTAACTGTAATATGTGAGCCTGTAACTGCGAGCGATGCCTACCCCATGCATCCAAAAACCCAGCCCCAGCTCTCACGGCTAGATGACCCTTCCTCGCCCTGTACCCTCTGCCTGCAGAGCTCGGGAGCACGGTCCCCTGGAAATCTTGCCCTAGATTTCCTCTGGCTCAGTGACAAAATCAAAGCAGAGCACAAAGCAGCTTCCTATTTACTATGATAGTTTTATTAGTCTAGTAAAAACACAACCGCAAAGGGACGTTACACCTGACGGCGCGTCATTACCATGAGAAGCCAAAAGGAAACATAGTCACGCTGCCTCTTAGCAAGTGAAAGAACAAAAGCCACCTGGGTGAGGAGCACAGATCCTGCCCCAGGGGACCCTGCTGGCAACCCAGCTGTGTTGGGCATACAACCCAGACCCCCCCCCACACACACATACAAGCGTGCTTATTGCAACAGCTGTGCTGACTCGGGGGAAGGGGGAGAAGAGTTGATGACTGCACCAAAGACCCCTGCGAAGGCCTTTGTCTGATGAGCATCGACCTATTGCTTGGCTGTAAACTAGGCTGCAGGTGATTTACTGAGGCTCTGATAATGCAGAGTGCTAAGTGAGGGCAGGGGATGGATGGGGGTGGGCACTGGGGGCTGTGCGGGCCTGTGAACGCTGATGCTCTCAGGGGCAAGTGCCTGTAATCAGCAACATGGTGATGTGCCGGACCACAGGGACTGGTTTGCTGTGAAGTCCGTTCATCACCCCTTAGCATCAGTACTGGCTGCTGCCTGAATTGCATTGGGTTGGAAGATCCTTTCATTTATTCTCCTAGGTATCTCAGGACTCCTGGCCCAGGACCTGCAGCGACTGCGTGTTCCCCGTGCCCACCCCAGTAGAAAGCAGAGCGGCACCTCTAGCTGGCATGGCTGAAGCTGGCAGCGGCCGGGTGGGAAGCTCTGATGACAGGCCCATGATGATCTGCGGGGTTGATTCCTGTCCAACATTTCAGGGCTGCCCAGGGAGCCCCCAGCTGCCAAGCGTGCCAGAGACAACGTGATTGCGGGGACACACAGGTACAGGGCCAGGCACAAAGCGCCTGGCACACGTTCCAGGTGCAGCCAGGCAGCCCAGGGGCAGGGACACGCTCCCCTTTCAGAAGTTTACACTTGATGGTGAATTGCCGTAACCCTAACGCCTGCGTGTGACATCACAAAGGGCTGGCAAGGCGACACGTGTGACGTCACAGCGCCTGGCGCCTGACCTGGAGCCCAGCGCGTGCGGATGCAACGCCAGGCTCCCAGGCTGCAGCAGACCTCCCTAGGACCGAGGAACCCAGTGGGTGGGATTGGCTGGAAGCAGGAGGAGAGCCTGCCATGGGGCTGAGGGTACAACCCTCAGGAGGGGGCGGAAGGGCCGAGACAGGGGAAAAAGGAGCCGCGTGCTCCTAAAAGGTCACTTACAGGAACAGCCTCAGGCCTCCCAGCAGGAATGCCCTGGCAGCCAGCAGGTCTGCTCCCAGCAAGGCTGGGCCTTTACACAAAGGAAGGGGGCAGAGGGACCCCAGGACAGGGGGGCACCAGCACCACTAAGGCTCCCAGCTATCCCCGTGGCAGAAATCCTCATCGCCTTTGACCGACCGCACAGCCGCTGCAGCTACTCTGGGCGCTCGCGGGGCTCTGAGCAGGCCTGGCCCTCCGGCACAGGGAAACAAAGACACACTGACTACAGAGGGGGCACCCTTCTCCTCCCAGCCAGCTGGCCAGCTTTCCCCACTCCCTCCTGGACTGTCTCTACCCCAAGGGACCAGCCGGGAACAGCCAAGTCACGCAGGTCCCTCAGCGGGGCAGGGGCTAAGTTCATGGCGTTCAGTGCAAATGACAGGACTGTAACAAGGAGAGATGGGGGATGCAGGCTGGGCTTGCCCAACCCCCAGACTGCGCAGAGCCCAGGGGTGCTTGGTAGCCAGTGCGAGCGCGTTGGGCTGGAAGCACCCCTGCTGCGGCTGGTAACTGGGTGTGCCTGGCTCCGGGGGCCGAGAGAAGGGGTGGGATGGACACAGCTGAGCCAGGCTACTCCGAGACCCTGGGGCTGCCTCCGACCCCGAGGAGAGTTCTGAGGGGAATAGCGGGGCGTGGGAAGGGGCCAGCAGCTCTCCCCAGCTACAGCATCTCATTGATTTCAGTGGGAATTAGGCACCTAAATAGCTTTGGGGATCGTGCCCAAACCATCTGACTCCAGAGCGCTCTCAAGCCAGGCAAAGCCCCAAACGAACCCATCCAGCCCCCTCGTCTATATTTAACAATCACAAGCTGCCTGCTCCCGGCTGGCCGGCCACACAGGGTTTGTCAGCACACAGACTCTAGCGGCTGTTTATCGTGACGTTCACACTGGCGACGGCATCCGGCTCACCGTGCCCCACGGGCTGGGGAAGCCAAGCCTTACGGGTGGTCCCTGCAGCTGCTAGCGCCTCAGAGGACACCACCCCAAGCAAACAGAACGGCCTGAAGGCAGCTCTCCCTGCCAGCTAGATGAGGCTTTGGAGAGAACTTGCTTGCCAGGGAGCACGTCCTGCCCTGGAGGCTCGCCTGCCCGTGCCCCCGCTCATCGGGGGTTTGTTTGCAACCCAGGCAGTGCAATGGGAGAGGGGCTGGACGACCCCCGAGAATGAGAGTTCCTTTATGCAGCCTCACTAGCCCTTTGCGAGGGGCTCAGCCAGCCACAACCAGGACCGAGTCCAGCACAGGTGGCCCCGCGGCAGAGGGGTCCAGCGAGCGCGAGTCCTTTGGTGAAAGGCCCAGCCTGCCTCCCACACTCCCCCCCGAGTCCCGCTCAGTCTCCTCTTCATTTTGAGTCACTTCCCCCTGAGCGTCCGTTCTGCAGAGCCCCCTCATCAGGGCAGCCCCCACCCGGACACACGCTCCCTTCTCCCTCGGGTGACTGTGAGGGAACTGATGCCGGCCGGCCTGGCCGCTCAAACTCCTCAGTCAGGTCCAAGGCAGGACAAGCTGCTTCCTGAACGCAGGCCTGGGGGTCTCTGTGTGGTCTGGCTTACAAGCTAGTTGGTGGGAAGAGCCCATGAGACAAGCTATCAATCCTTCCTTCAAACCCTCAGCACCCCAGCTGTCCTGGGACGTGGAGCGACTCAAGGCTGGAGCAGATATTTCTCCTCATTCTTCGTCTCATCCACGTCCGGGCTCTTCTTGGGGCAGGACGGGGTCCTGCAGGCCTTGCACAGGATCAGGAAGAGGATGAGGATCAGCAAAGCGATGACGCAGTTAAAGGAAATCGCAACTACTGCTCCGGTGGACAGCCCTGACCCCATCGCCGCTCCCCAGGGAGGCAGTCAAGGGCGAGGCCGCTCACTCCCCTGGGAAAGACAGGCCTCCCCTCTGCCCATCGACCCTGGGGCCTCTGCCTGCTCTGGGAGAGACGCCTGGCTCAAAGACGGAGACGGCTGTGCCCACCCCAAATGCATTGGCAGGGGAGGAGGTGAACGGCTGGGTCTAGAAGTGGTCTTGAAGCCCCAGCTCCAGGCAAGCCCCAGACGTTTTCTGCCCTAAGTCCCAAGAATCTCTCATTCCAGAGGAGGTTAGCAGGGGGGTCGCCTGCGGAGGGGCTTTCCCCTGGTGGGGGGATGAGGCGGGTGTTGGCAATCTCTGTCTCCTCCCAGTGGGGGGCTGCTTTAGATCCCAACCACCCTCTCCTTCACCATGAAACGTGTGATACGGCACTGCCCCCTCCAGCGATCCGCTCGCCCTGGGGCCGCAGGCGGTGGCAGCGGCCGGATCTCCGCTACGCTCTTGCGTCAGGGGGGGGCCGGAGTCCCAGAGAGCTGGGAGCGGAGAAGAGCGGCCCAGATCAGGAGACGCGGCAGCCACGGAGCAGCTGGGCGGGACGTCGGCTGCTGTTACTCCTCAGCTGCTCCCTGAGCTGGAGGACAGTCAAGGCCGGCTCCCCTAGGACTTCCACCATCCCGTCGCCAGCAGCTTCGGTCCCGGCTGTGACAGGCTGTGTCCCCGATGTCTCACCCACGCGCCTGGGACGGTAAAGACAAGGGCAGTGTCATTAACTGGGCAAGTGGACGCCTGGCTCACTGGATGACCAGCATTGGCGGGTGTCAGGCTGGCTCCCTGCAGACTGAGCCCCATGGCGACAGCACCCACAGCCACAGCCGGCCCTGCTGTTGGGACCGACAGCAGCCCCAACTCCCTGCTGGCCCTTGAATGCGCCTGGCTCTGGGGGTGAACGGGATTCATTGGCTAGAGCTGCCTGCCTGGCACCCGGCACCAGCATTCATTGACAAGGGGAGGCAGGCCCTGGAGACCATCTCTCCAGCTCGCCCTCATTCCCCCCAGGACAGCCGGGGCAATGCCCCGGTGGCTCATAGCCCTGCATCACCACGGCGGTGTGCCCCCTGTCAATCAGGTGCATCAGCACCCTGAAGCCAGTCAGGTCACTGGGGCTCCTCCCAGGTCTCACCTCTCAGACTGATCCCCCCACGCTGCGGCCATCCGTTCCTCGTCCTGCCGTGTGCCCTGGCGGGGCGAGCAGAGGTCGCGCTCTCCCTGTGGACCTGAGCCAGCCCACGCAGCAGGAGGCAAACGCAATTTTTATTACTTCCAAGGCAGGTCAGTGAGCATGGTGTACTTGGAGGGGCAGGGAAGGAGGACAGGGTGAGATATTGCCAAACAGGGTAAAGCAGGGGTGGGCAAACTACAGCCCGTGGGTGGGCTCGCAAGCTGCACCACGCAGCTCTGCCCCACTCTAGTGCTCCGGCCGGGGCACTGGGTTGGGGCCACACCGCACAGGGGTGGTGCCTGCGGACAGGGCAGGGTGGAGAGCCGCCTGGCTGCGCCTCCACATAGGAGCCGGAGAGGAGACATGCCACTGCTTCTGGGAGCCGCTTGAGGTAAGTGCTGCTTGGAGCCTGCACCCTCTGAGCCTCTCCCCACGCCCCAACTCCCTGCCCCAGCCCGGAGCACCCTCCTGCACCTCAAACCTCTCACCACAACCCCATGCTAGAGCCCGCACCCCCAGCCGGAACTTACACCCCTTTCCCAGCCCTGATCCCCCTCCTGCCCTCTGAACCCCTCGGTCCCAGCCCAGAGCACCCTCCTACACCCCAAACTCCTCATCCCCAGCCCCACCCCAGAGCCCTCACCCCCGCGCACCTCACCCCTAATTTTGTGAGCATTCATGGCCCGCCATACAATTTCTTTCCCCAATGTGGCCCTCGGGCCAAAAAGTTTATCCCAGAGGTGAGCAAAGTCATCTCCCCAAACACGGCCGGCCAAAGACGTGGGCTAAGCCACAGGGACGGTTACATGCACCCAGCAGAATGGGGAGAAAGGCATATTCCAGGGGCCTCCACCCTGCTCTGCCGAGACCCTGTACCGAACGTGTCTCCACTGGAACACTTCCCCCTGCTCCCCACGCTCTGCCCTCCCCTGTCTTGGCTGCGTGGGATTAACCACGGGGCTGGAAACGGGGCATTGGGCCATCCTAGTCACAGGGACCCAGAAGCAGTCACCACCTTCTGGCTGTTTGGTAGCCCTTGTTTAAACTGATTTGGGTGGGTATCCTTTGAATTCCCATGGACAGGTCCCTACAAAACCTGCCGCCACAGCTAGCCCTAACCAGCCCCTGTGTTGATGCAGGAAGGAGGCCACATGGAGGTAGGAGACTGAACTGAAGTGGGAAATCTGTAATTCAGGGGTGAAGCACACTGGTGGGAGAGCGCATGGAAGGGGGGCTTGCGCTGTCTCTGCCTGAGTGATCCCTGTTGACACAAAACATTCTGGAAGGGAGATTAAACCTGGCACTTCAGGAAGGTGGCCGATCGCGAACGATGAAAGACCAAGGTGAGACCTGTAAGGGGCAGATGATCTCACATCTGTAGGGACCCTACCAAATTCAAGGCTGTGAAAAACGCACCATGGACCATGACATCTGATCTCCCCTGTGAAATGTGGCTATTGTAGGGGAGGGTCAGGGCTGGGGGCGCCCCAGCCGGGGTCTCCTCCTGTGCACCAGGCTCCTGCTGCTAGTCCCGCCCCGGGCTGGGGAGGGACAGGATCCCTCTTCCCCTGCAGGGGCCTGGAGCTGGGTCAGACCCACCTCCGGGAACCTCGCCCGGCTACGGGAAGCTCTTCAGCTGCTGGCTGGGAGCCCAGCTCTGAAGGCAGCACAGAAGCGATGGTGGCCGTCAGCCCCCGACCCGGGTGGGAGGCTGTGGCCCCAGCTGTCAGCCCCAGACCCAGGCAGGAGGCTGCTGGAAAAACCCGGACGGACGGTAACTCACCCTCCCGTACCCTATGGCCCTCACTTCTGCACTGCTGCTGGCGGTGGTGCTGGTTTTAGAACCGGGCGTCCGGCCAGCAGCCGCTGCTCTCCGGCCGCCCAGCTCTGAAGACAGGGCCCCTGCTAGCAGCGGTGCAGAAATAAGGGTGATAATCCCACAACCCTCCCCCGAAAACTCCCTTTTGGCTCGCGACCCCCACGGCTGCAATACCATGAATTTTCAGATGTAAACACCTGAAACTGTGAAACCATTTTAAAAATCCTATAACCGTGAAATTGACAAAAATCAGCCGTGAATTTGGTAGGGCCCTACACATCTGCTACTGTGGGGTTCTCACACCTTCCTCTCAAGCACCTGCTGCTGCTGGACCAGGGGTCTGAGCCAGTCTGGCAGTTCCTGTGCTCTATCTCCAATCCAACAGCCTTTGCCCAGCACTAAGTCCACCTGAAACAGACTGTCTGATGTTTAAACCCATTCCCATGAGCTAGGACAGGCAGGAGTCATTCGCTTAGCTGCTGAATGCCTCAGCCGGAGGTTCTGCACAGAGCGATGGGGGAACATTTGAGAGTTCACAGTGATCGCCCAGGAAACCTCGGGGCGCTGCTGCCATTCATCAGAGGAGCCTTTTCATGTTACCATGAGAGTCCTGCACCGTGCTCCACAATCCAGTCTCTGTTCCTCTCACAGCGGCACAGACCTAATCCTGCAGGGTGCTGATTGCCTCCTGGGAAGGGCCGAGCGTCCTCAGAGCCTTGCAGAGCTGGACGGGACAGCTCCCCAGGTAGGTGCACACTGGACGCAAACTGAGCCCTTTGAGGTCTGCAGAGAGGAGCTCTGCCAGAATCAGAGAGATGCCTCCACCTGGCTAGACGGAGGGGAATCCCGAGGGGCCGCTCTCAGCTGGGAATCATTCCTACACCCAGATACCATGGGGGCAGGGGGAAGGACAACTAGAATTTCTGCAGCACATCGATCAAAGCTTGCATGGCCGAGCTCAGGCTGCCCACTTGGCTCCCTGCCCCACCACAGAGAGGAGACAACTGTCCAGAACTTGGAGTATTGGGGGGAAACTGAGCCACGGGACATTTCAGGTGAAACTTTGGAAACATTCCCCCAGCGGGGAGATCAGGGAGGGTGTGGAGCTGTCCCGTCCAGGGCAGCGGGAGGGGCGCAGGACAGAGGTGTCTGCACAAACACTGCATCCCAGGCCAGTACCCAGGACCGATGGGAAAGGGAGAGAGAACAGGACCGAACTCCGCTCCGGTCTCGCATGCACAATGAGGAAGCTTCTTGGAACTGCCTTCTTTCCCACCCCAGCCGTTTGACCTGCAGTAACCCATTGCCAGCCTCCTTACGTAAGCAAAACCATGTCCCCAGGCTGCAGATCAGAGCTCCCTCACCCACGGCTGGCTTTGAATAGCCCCGGCTCAGTGTAGAAAATCTATTCCGCACCGGTCTAGCTCCCTCTGCCCCTGCAAGGACACTGCGCCACCTCCCGCCCCACATAAACATCAACCTCATTCGGCTCTGAAATGATCTGGGCTCCGGGGGCAGCAAAACGAACTCTGGAGTAAAAGGGTCAAGCTGCCCGATGCAGTGCTTCCACCATGCATTCATTCGCACTGTGCCCGCAGCTAGGAGGCAGGGGGGCAGGGAAGGGGCAGCCCAACCCTCCCATCCCTCATCTGAAGCCAAGGAACAATTTCTCCACTCACATGTAACAAAGAGTGGTGTGTGAAATCTTAAAGGGCCGCCGGCCAAGTGCGATGTGTGCATTCTTCAAGGGACACGGCCAGCATCCAGAGCCTCTGACTACACATCAAAGCGCACATTTCCTTCCTTGTTGTTGCTAACAAAGCTCCGGATGATTCAAAATGGGACATTTTGCTTAAAACTAACACCCTCTCTGCTCTTTCAGTTTCCTCGTGCCACAGCACAAGCCTGCAATGTCCGGGGTGCAAATGCCCCAGCACCACGGACGAGTTTGTTCTGGGTTTTTTTAGAAGTGATCACTGGAACTAACAGTAGAAACAAGTTTTCATGATTTTTTTGCTCTTAAAAAAAAAATTCCTAAATTTGGGGCTAAGGACCAGAGAATTGGAGGTGGTCAGCAAATGTCCACATTTAGAAATTCAATGTGAAGTTTCCTTTCTCAATCTGAAATGACCTTTTGTTTTGAAAGTTTAGTTTATACTTTTAAAAAGTTTTTAAAAATAAAAAAGTCCGCATCACAACACAACGTTGCAGGTGATCCGAGCTGAACCAAAAATGTTTTGGATTATCGGCTTGGGAACATTTCTGAGATTTCGACTTCTCATCAGTTGGGTATGGGATTTTTTTTTTTTAAATCTCAGAAATTTCCTAGGATGGGGACAGCATTTAGTGCCCAGCCCTACTGAGAAGGGCAGGGACCCCCACCCTGTACGTATAAAACTTTCTGCATCGGCATTTGCTCTGAGAGTGACCAACATGATCTGGAATTAATTCCTAGTGCCTGGCAGGACACTTACAATGGGAGGAATCTGACACCTTTTCTTTGCCACTGTAATCACCGAGTGAGACCTTAGCTACTTTCTGCCTTTTCCCACCATATCCCAGCATCCTGCTGCAACAACTGGTAGATAAGGGATCCCCCGGGGTTTCAGAGGACACAGCAGCTCCCAAAGCATATCATTCTCAACCTCATGTAACATGAGCAGGCCAAAACATCCCTGGCGAGATGCCATCAGGGCGTTACAGCAGGGATGGATTTGGCTCAGTGCGTTTGATGAGATGCGCCCACCTCCCGTCACAATTTAAGGGCTTTCTGCTGCACCTCCCCATCCCAAACCCCGTAACAGCAAGCTCACCCTGAAAATTCCTTGTGTGGAAGGAAGAAGGTGGGGAAGGGGATGGGTGGGGGGTCATTCCCCCACTCCCCAAACGAAGATGCCACAGGGGGGAGGGAAACCTGAGCAGTCACTTTCCACCGTCCCATAACCAGGGGGTCTGCACGGATGTTAACAGCCAACACGCTTGGAACACAGGAAAGGGGGCGCTCCCTTACCAGGTGTGTTCATGCTCCGGGAGTCTCGGAGGCCAGTGCTGGGGCTGGCACTCAATAAAGAGACTCAAACACCGGAGTTACCCACAGAGGTAAAGTGCGCCAGCAACGGGGCTCAGCCAGACATTCTGTTCCCACCTGCCGCTGCTCACACCCATACCCAACCAAGGGCATCATCAGGGGTGGGAGAGTCGCCTTCCTCTGAACCGTCACGGACTGGGCACTGCCAAAGGCAGGATGCCAGACTAGACAGCCCGCGCCAACGTCATGCGCCCCACGCCCTTGGTGGAGGGTGCACAGAACTTGCTGACAACACAGCAAGTCCCCGTCTGAAGCTGGGTCCCGGGGCTGCTTTTGGGCCGACAGACACGCTGCACCCGGGGCAGAGCGTGGGAGGTGCCGAGTGCCCCCAGCGGAGAACCCCAATGGGAGCGGCCTGCAGGACAAGGCCCCAGGAAAGCTGGGTGCAGGAACGCCCCTTAGGTTCTCCATCTGCAGCCTGTTTGGGGCTCTCTGTTGCTTGTGTCAAACATCTGACTGCTGATGTCTCCTATCTGCCTCCCCTTTGCCCCCGTACGCTGCAGTTGGACAGCCTCTCTGGTGAAGACGGCAGCAGTGCCGGGCCTGTTAGAACCACCCTGACAACCCAGCAACAACACCCATCCCTCCCCATAGGGCCCGTGCATCCCCAGGGGCCCTTTGGGGATCAGCCAGCTGCACCTCTGTACAGAGAGGAGCGACAAGGCACCTGTGGAGTGCGCTCACAGGACCCTGCAGTTTATTGCAAAGGTGCAGGCAACCAGATCTGGGGACACTTATGGAAAAGGAGGAGAGCAAAACAACCAAATCAGCTCCGCTGCGAGGGTGGGGTGGAGGGAGCCTGGGTCAAGAGCAGCGGGAAAACCCAATCCACCCCCCTCCCCGTGGTCCCTTATGCAACTTTTCAAGAACAGTGAAACTTGGAGAGGACCCATCTTGCAGCCCCCGAACTAACTGCAGGGTCAAAACAGCACCAAACGCTCTCTCAAACCTGATTCAAAATCTAAGCCAGTGTGTTAGTGTGCCTGCAAAGCGTCTGTGGGTCTGGGTGCGTCCCCACAGCGTGTGCATGCAAATGGGGGGTGCGTGTGCAAAGGAAGGGGGGATCTCACTGTGTGCATCCGGGGGGGGGTGTGCATTCCGAACGGGGGTGTTTGTGTGTGTGCAAACGGGGGGGTGCGTGTGCAAAGGAAAGAGGTGCCTGTATGTGTCTGTGTGCGTGCAAAGGGGGTGCCTGTGTGCGTGCAAAGAAGGGGGGGTAGCGGAGCACGGAGGCTGGCCGGGTCCAGCCCAGGAAGGGGGGGCATTACCTGGCTCAGCGCGGCAGGTGCTCCGGGTCTGGTCGCGGAGGCAGCGGCGGCTCAGTCCCCGGGTGCGGGCCCCCTGGCTCGGCGGGGAAGAGCCCTTGGGGCGGAGGCGGCTCCGGAGGAAAGAAGCAGGGAATCGCAGCAGAGACTTCGGAGCAGCGGCGGCGGCGGGGGAGGGAGCCGGGGAGGCGGCGATCTCGCGGCTGCCTCCATGGCCAGGGCACCCCCCGGGGGAGGAGCCCGCTCCCCGCTCCTCCTCCTCAGCCGGCCAGGCGCTGCCCCATCAGTGCCGGGGCTCCCACGCGCGCCCCCGGCCAGCAGCCCCGCCTCGGGGGGCAGCCGAGCAGAGGGACCCCCCCCAGCCTAGACCCCACCCCCCGGGCAGGGAGAGCGGGGGAGGGGGCTGCTCCCGCTGCAGAACTTGCAGGCAGTTTTGCTCCTGGATCCCACGCGAGTTTTCACTTCCACAACTTTCCACTCGCCTCCCGGGAGCCCCCGGCGCGGGCTGCCCCCCCCCCGTTCTCCGGCACGGCGAGGGGGGGCCAGGGGCTCAGGAGAGGGTCCCTCGCCGTGGGTGGGGGGCGGGGGGTCAGCGTTCACCTCCTTTCCACGGCGATGGGGGCTCGTCCCCCGACAGGGCTCGCCTGCGGGCAGGGCCCACGCGTGTCGCGGGGCTCGGACCCCGCTTCCTCGGGCAGCTGCGGGGGCCTCTGCAGCCGGCGCCTCCTCCCGCGGTTCCCCAAACTCCGCCCCAGCGCGCGCGGGGCCCCTTGCCCCCCCCCGCGCAGGGTGGGGGTGGGGGGGGACACTGGGCGGAGCGGCCCCTGCGCGGGAGCGGAGCCAGGCGGGCGCTGCGCCGCCGGCTCCCAAACAATTCATCCCACTGCCGCCCCCCTCGCCCAATTCCAGCTGTCTGCGCCGGGGCGGGGCTTCCAGCGCCACGCCTCCGCCTCCCTCCCCACCCATTGGCGGCCTGGCACCCGCCGGGCTCCTCATTGGCCTGGCACCGGCCGGGCCCCGCCCCCTGGTGGGAGGGGGGGTCTCCCCCATCAGCTGGCTGGCCCCGCCGTGCGGGGCGCAGTGTGGGATGGTGGCCTCTGGGCGGGGGTGGGTCGCTCTGCGGGGCCCCACTTCTTCCCAGCTGCAGGGAAAGGTCCTGCCAGGGCCCCCCCCCCCCGCAGCAGCAGCATCTGGAGGGCAACAGCTGGGCTGCGGTCACCCAGAAGGCGTTATAATTGTATGATTGCCATAACAAAGGCTTTCGGGGCCCGGCTTCGAGCTGCCCAGCGGCGCCTACAACAGAGAGTAGAGAGCAGAAGAGTTTCCCCCACCAGCCCCACTTCCCTTCGGGGGTTGCCTGGTCTCTTACACTGGCATCTGAAGAAGTGGGGTTGTTTTGCCCACGCAAGCTTATGCCCAAGTAAATCTGTTAGTCTTTAAGGTGCCACCGGACTCGTTGTTTTTCCTGGCAATGCAGAGTCTTTCTTTCCTGCATTTCCCCCGGATGAATTTTGGGAGCCCCCCCCCAACCCTCCGCCATGTACATACAAAAACCCCGTTTGAGCCTGCTTGAGACGTACACGCCAGAGGCCTTCGACTGAGGCCCAGGTGCCTGGCCGGCTGTTTTGTAGCAGGACGTTTGTATGTTGCTTTTAAATTCTGCGTGTATTTAGCGCTGACAAAAGGGGTCAGGATGGAAGCGGGTAAAAACAAAGCCCCCACCCAGGGGCAGTGCAGGCAGCAGGCAGGCAAGTGTCCTTCACGTACACACACTGACTGGGGATGTGTGACGCTGGCTAGCCCGGGGCCAGCTCATGCCAAGTCCCCATGTCTCCACTGAACCCTGACAAACACCAAGCTGGGACCGGTCTGGCTCACCGGGTGTTAGTGTTGTTAAAATAGGTATTAGACGTATAAACATGTGTTTAGACTTTATTGAATGCTTGTGAGTCGCCGCCTGCATTCATCTCCCTGAGAACCTCCGTGTCCCATATTGTACGGTGATATTTGAGGCGTTTGCATTGTAAGCCTCTACAATCGCCAGGCAGGAGAGAAGCATTAATGAATGTGAAATACTAGTCTCCAACAGGTGTAAGCAGGCCCACGGACAGCTGTGTGGATTGCTTCTACCCCCCACCCCACCCCTGAAGAGTAGACGTGCAAGTGAATTCCTCCCATCAGTTGAGTTTGCAACTCAAAGCAGAAGGAGGGAAGGAATAAAAAGCACTACAAGGAGGAACTGTTTCTTGATGCTGCTTGGACTCTGAGGGGCAAGGATTGCTAAGCATAGCAAAAGATCCCCAGTGCCTAGCCTGGATTAGCCATAAAGGACATATAGACCTCGCTTATCACAGAAGCTTCTATTCCTTTTTGAAATGTAAGATTGGAACTCATTTGTGTTTGTGTGTTTACCTGCTTTAACCTTGTAAATAACTTTCTTATTTCCTTTTCCTAGTTAACAAATCTTTAGATAGTTTATTATAGGATTGGCTACAAGCATTGTCTTTGGCGTGAGATCAGAGGCGCAACTGACCTGGGATAAGTGACTGGTCTTTTGGGACTGGGAGTAACCTGAATATTGCTGTGATACTTGATGTAAGGGACCAAGTAACTTGCCTGGGTGGCAAGACAGATCGGAGTACCCAAGGGGACTGTCTGTGACTCCATGGCTTGGCTGTTACAGTCCCTGAGGCGTTTACACTTCGTAAATAGTTGGTGAAAACCGAGTATAGAATGCCCAGCCCAGTTGCGGGTTTGTTCCTTGTTTTCGATCACTCTTCCCCGAGGTTGGGATCCGTGCTCTTGAGTCATTGCAGGACACATCTCTAGGAACTAGATTTTCAGTCAAGACTTAGGTCACGTTAAGCACATGACCTCAAGGACACATGCTAACTAACACGACTCTGCATTGTAGACTGGGACCAAGTCATGTTTAACACCCTGTCAGCTGGTCATGGTTGGCCTAGGGTTCCAGTAGGATTTACCTGTGTGCAGCAGGCGTGACTGTCCCTGTCTACATTGACTGCTAAGTCATGGATAACCATGTGTTAATTAACACAACCTAATCTTCTCTGAGGCCCACCCAGCCCTTAGCCTCGGCTGGGTTTTCTAGCAAAGTGCTAGCCAGTGTGGACTGTGGGAAGTTGTTTGGGAACTGGATGAGACCAGCTATTGAAGGCTATTTGTCTCTTAGGAAATGGCCTGCAGAAGGAAAGAGATGGAGAACCAATGAGCTGGGAAAAGCTACCTGAGACCCTCTCTCCTGCCCTGGCCGCCACCTTGGAGTCTGGCTAGAATGGAGCAGGTGTCTGTCCTGGGTGCATAGCTCATGGGAACCAGAGGACTTGTGACCTTTGCTTCTGGAATTCATTCATCTTAGTTAGTAAGAATCCTCCGTCCCACAGGGGCGGGTTCTGTGGCTTCTGCTTTTGCTGCAAACATTTCCCATATCTTTTTAATAATGTTATGCTGAAGGATGTGAATTCATTCATAGATTCACAGAGCTGATGGCCAGGAGGGACCATTAGATCATCTCCTGTGACTTTCTGTGTATCACAGGCCACTAAATTTCATCCAAATACCCCCATACTGAGTGTCCAATAACTTGTGAGTAGCGGCCATCAGGTGAGTCTTGGATCCAAAGATAATCACAGACCTCGTTAAAACCAGTGGGTGCCAACTGCTCTTTCAGGCTCAATGGAAGGAGTAATCACGCCCCAGCATGTAGGCAAAATAATTGCAGTCAGTGGTGGTGACCACCCCAGGCAATAGGCTGTATGGCAGGCCGGAGTTAGCCAAGGAAAAATAACAAGGGGATCCCTGGTCACATGTGGGGACCCAGGATACTGATCACAAGCTGTGCGTGCTGGAGGCAAAAAACCAAGGAGGAGGAGTTGGAAGCATGACTTTGAGAGGACACGGGGAGAGAGGACTTCTTGGGCACAGAGTTCACTGGAGTGGCAGACGTGGGGATTTCTGAGCAAGAGAGCTGCCTGCTGTTGCTTGCTCCTCCTGAGTCCGGGGAAATGGGACTTTTGTACAATTCTCTAACTAAGTTTAAAGCAAGAACTGACCGGACGTGTATCACTGATTTCTCCTCCTAATGGCAACAACCCTGCCAGGCCCCTAATCCTGGCAAACTGCTCAGGGCAAAGGGTCAGCCATCACATCCAGCAAGTTCAGTTCCTGAGGAGGAGGCACATGGCAGCAATATGCAGCGTTAAGGGGAAAGTGCAGGGACTTTTGGTACAGCCTTAGGCCCCAGTCTCGCAATTGGTTCCCTTGCACTGGTTCTCATTGCGGGGATCAGGGATTTAAAGGACTAGAGGGGGGGGGGAAAATCCACTGACTCAGAATGCAGAAGTTCAACAAGAAAATTCCAAAGCACTCTCGTTACAGTGTGTATGATAACACCCATTGTTTCATGTTCTCTGCGTACATAAAATCTTCCGACTGTATTTTCCACTGTATGCATCCGATGAAGTAGGTTTTAGCCCACAAAAGCTTATGCTCAAATAAATTGGTTAGTCTCTAAGATGCCACAAGTACTCCTGTTCCTTGTGCGGATACAGACTAACACGGCTGCTACTCTGGAACCTGAAATATATATATATATGTCTCAAAAATCTCCAGTGGTATGAACCGGGCAGTTGGTCATTCCAATAGGGAAAACTCTCTTGTGTTGAGATCAGAGATGCAGGTGGATTGGAGCTAATGTAGAGAATAGTGGGGAATTTCCAAAACTCTTGTTCGGCAAATCCACAGACTATTTACCCAAAGAGAGCTGTGGCCATCTGTGCCTGTTCCCCATGTCTCTGGCTGCAGCCCTGAGCTTCCTGTCATGACACGGCTCATTGGGTTGCCAACATAGTTACTTCCTGCTGAGTTCTGCGGAGAAGAAGGATGGGCCTGGGGGTAAGGGCCTGGTGATGGTTCTGTTCTTGGCTTTGTCAGAGGCTTCCCGATGACCTTGTGTGCATCATTTCTCTTCTCTGTGACCTCCTTCCCGATCTGTCAGATGAGGGTAATAATCCTTCCTGTCTCCAACTCTTCATCTGTCCCATCTGTTTAGACTGGGGGCTCTCTGGGGAAGGGGCTGTCTCTTGCTACGTGTTTGTACAGGGCTCAGTGCAGCGGGACCCTGATCTCAGTCAGGGTCTGTGCAGGCCCCGGCACAATGGGGCCCGGATCTCGGTTCGGTTCTCTAAGGACTTGCTGTAATGCAAATAATCATCATAGCCAGAGCATTTTAAAGAATTGTGGCCCGATTCTGCTCTCCTTTCTCATGGCGACTGGTACCTTACATTACCTGCTTTCATTACAACTACACAAAGAGTAAGGTACTACTTAATACGATACAGGGGCGGCAGAATCGGGCACGTAACACCGAGGGATTTAGTCCTGTGTTTCACACTGCCCTTTGGCTTTCAATGATACCACTTACGTGGGGAGTAAATCTATCACAGGGCTACTCCCTGCAGCCCCGAGCGGCACAGAGCTCCTGTTTTCCTGTAACAAGGCCTCTGCAAGGTGGCAGCCAAATCTGAGATGGGCCTGACAGGAAGCATAGTGCAATGGTTAAGGCTCTGGCCTGGGATTCCATTCCCTGCTCTGCTAAACACTGTCCCAGGTGCTGAAACCTGCCACCCCATCGAAGCCAATTTCTGCAGGATGCACTGCAAACTCCAGCCCCTGGTGCTCCGAGGCAGCAGAGTGTTCGATGTCTGGGAGGATTTTGATAACCAACAGGGAGATTAAGAGCATGAAATATTAATGCTCTGTGCTTTCAGCTTTCAAGGCACTTTGGAAAGGGATGAGAGCCCGCATTAGCCCCAGTGAGGAAACTAAACCAAAGCAAGGTCAAGTGACATGGGCAAGGTCACCCAGCCAATCAGTGGCACAGCTGGGAGTAGCACCTAGTCCAATGCCTGCTCACAGGATCACAGTCCCATCCCCAGGATGAGTACACTGTATATTTATGGAGCAGCAGCCACACTGAAGGATCCCAATGAAATGTGCATGCAGGGATCGTTTACCTGCCTCTTAAGTGGAACATGAGGAGAGGAAGTAGAGAATAAATGGCTTTGGCTAAAATGGCCAGGGGGACTTTGGAAGCCAGAATACACCCACCCGTGCTGGAATTGGGCTGGGATACCAAGCATAACACCTCCCAAATCTTGCAAGAAGGCCTGCGGGGTCTTTAAAACCTGGGACCAGTCAAGGCCGATGACGGCGGGAAGGGGAGGGAAGTTGAAGTGGCAGGGAAACAGTGTGTTTTCTAGCACTGTGCTCTGATAAATAGCAAGCAGATTTCCAAACCACAGGGGATTTGGGCCCCACACAGAGTCGTGTTAATGAATTGCTGAGGAAGGGCATCAGACATCTGGTCAGGGATGATGGCGGGGACACAGTGGGCAGGTAGAGGGGGAGACATTTGTCCGGAATCATCAGACCTCGCTGTCCCGCAGTCGGAGTTTGCTGAGGCAGGGGGTAGGTAATAATAAATGCAAGGCGCCCCAAGGCCGAGCATCCTGCACGGATCTGGCTGGACCAAGTGCAGAGGCTCCAGCATGGCACTTCAGGAATAGAATAAACCCCACAATCACCCGTCAGGCCCGGCATGAGCTGACCTTGGCTAAGGGCGAGGAGCGGAGACGCTCCCTACAGCAGAGCCGCTGTCCTGATGCGCCCCGTTCGGGTGCACAGGCTGGGACCGACTGCTGGGGGCTTTGGGCTCCAGCCCCAGCCCTCGCGTCACTCAGCGTGCAAACCCAGAGCCGACGGAAGGGAGGGCAGGCTCCGAATTGCACTGCCGTGTACTGGGATCCTACCCAGGTTCAGGGCTTGGTCAGGGCTTTGATGGGAGACTGCCAAGGTGCTCTCCTTCAGAGGAGATGCGAAGCCAAAGTCTGGACTAGTTGTGGTCACAAAGGGTGTGTCTACACTGCACACTAAGCCCAGCATCTGGCTTCTGTTTAAACCCCAGCCCCCCCTTCCATCCACACACAAATCAGTCTGACCCAGGTCACCAAGTACTCAGGACCCAGGTCCTAGGCCCCTCATAGAGAGGTGGGTCAGAGCCCAAATCCCGATGTGGCTCAAGCCTAAGCCCTGTCATTTTGCAGTGTGGACGCAGCTTAAGCCACAGACCCAAGTCAGAAGGGCTGCGTCGTGCAGTGTGGACACCCTACCATGGCTGGGAGACTCGTTTCCAGTGACTGTGAACCCATGTTTACACTGCAGTCTGGACACTCAAGTGCAGGCTTGGAAACACTGGGTTTCCAGTGCAGTGTAGAGCTGGGCTTTGTGGCACTTTACACAAGAGCAGGGCTGTTAGCCCCACTGTCCTAGCCAAAGCCCAATGCTGGGAACCCTGGGTGCACCCCTCTGCCGTTTCAGTAACGCACCGAATTCTGCTTCGCTTCCTGTCCTAAACTGGCATGTAGACTTGCTGGGCACTGTCAAACAGCTGCTGCCTTCCGCTGGGTGACATGAGTCCTATACCTAGGCTAGGCCTGCAGGCCAGAGGAAAGCCTGCCGGCTAACAGGGAAGGAAAGCATTTCGCGGGAGCTGCTTCCTCCCCTCCACTGGGGACCTGCCGGCCAGCAACACTGCCTCAAAGGGGGCTGGGGGATGTGTTGATTTTGTGCCACCTCTGTCAATGGGGTTCAGCTCGGGCACAACATACACGGGCTCCCCCAGGGAGGGTGGTGGTAGAAACACAGGGGGTGGAGCCCTGCCCCTGGAGAGCCGCCAGTCTGACTCCAGCTTCTGGATTCTACGGTGACTCCTAGGGGCTTAGACAGCAGAAACACAAATGTCTCCATAGCCATTGTATACCCCAGAGTCACGGCACCTCTGACATGTACACAGCTCCCTCCAGCCTTCCACAGAGCTACAGGGCACACGTACCCCCCACTGAAATGCAGCCACCTCTGGAGAGGAACACAGCAGTTGTTTAACAGCCACACTTTGGGACAGCTAGTTGTGGACGGCAGGGCTCACAGTTCCAAGCAGAGTGAGCTGGGTATCCCTCAGAGCTTCTCTTTGGGCTACAGGTTCAAATCCCACCAGGACAGGTAGGGTGGGTAGATCACTTTGTCTCAGCAACTCAGCCTCCCATCGCAATGAGTTTGCCAGCAATTTGCCACAGGGAGGACTTGGGGCGGGATGTACGCCCGGCTCCGTAGCTGCTTTGCTGTCTGGTTGGGAATTGTCCCGACCATGCCCAAGGTCCTTTGTGGCTGTTCTCACTATTCCTGTCTCGGTCCAGGTGTCTGTCCTGTCCTCCCCTCCATGGGAGGCTAGGAGCTGGGCGGGGGCTGGGGAAGTGATCTTCCCTCTTTCCCGGCCTCCTGAGACACTGTCATGAGAACAGCAGGTATATTTCTTAAATGCATGTCCCCAAGATGGGGTGACCTAACGCTGGCCCAGAATCCTTTGCATCGGCTGTAACCTACTGTTGCTGGCACCCAGTGCCGAGAGGCTGAACAACAGCTTGAGTTGGTTCGTTACCCGGTGTGCTACACCCAATAATTACAACGGGGTGGAGAAGCAGAAAAGTTTATTTGCAGCTGCAAAAAGGTCCAGGGAGAATAAAATCTCAAATCCTGCACCCAGAGCAGGAAGTTACACAGGCTTTTATACATTTTTTTTTTTAGCATACTTATTTAATAGCAAGCTGCCCCAAGTATCCATATAGCCAGCCAATCCAGTTCCCAGCTAGTTCCCTGATTTTTTGTATTATTTGTTAAACTATACATAAAGCTGCTTTATTCAGCATTGTTTTTTTATATTTGCCTTGTTTGGCCTTGCTTAGTTTCAGGCAGTCTGACTTTGCAACATATTGTTGCAGATTCTTAGCATAACTGCTGTGTGTGCCTCCAGGCGGGGGGGCCAAGGACACTTGGGCCTAGTACGCAGACCTGCTGCGAGTGCCTCCAGGCAGGAGGGGGGGCCAAGGACACCTGGGCCTAGTGCGAGGGGGCTTTATTGACACTCGTGGTCTTCCATCCCCTCGAGTTACCTAGTGGCCATGCCCCAGTGTCCCCAACAACTCCCCCCTTTGAGAACACTTAACAACCTTGGCTTTGAGTTTTTTTACTTGGGCTATTTATTTTTTTATAATAGGACTTTGCATAAGCACTTTGTGATAGCCCTGAAGAGAGCGACTTATTAACTTTTGCAAAAGGGCCCTAACACATGATACTGCACAGCATAATGCCAGTAATACAAGCAATACAGGAAAGAGAAGTTTCAATAGCAGGCTAAATAAACCACCAAGCCAAGACGACAAACCCCAGCCTGAAAACAAGGTTTGCAACCAATCGCTCTCTGGGGCAGTATAGGCAACCTGTGCTCTGGCTCGGGCATGGGCCTCAGCCTGTACCACCCTTTTATAGATTTTATAATTGCTATTATTTACATATACACAACATCGGGGCCCGAAGACGGCACAAACCCCTCCTTGGGATGCCAAGAGATAGTCCAAAGCCAGCCTGTTTTGGAAGGAAAACGTCCTGAGCTGCTGTACCTCTTTATTTAATGTTTTTACTGCTGACCCTAAATCACTAACCGAGTCCTCTAACTCTAAGGCCACCTTCTCAAGTACCATCTGCAGCCTTATAGTATAGCGGCCTATGCATGCCATGGCTGGCCCGGAAACCAGTGGTGCTATTCCCAGTACAGAGCACCCTACAAGCTTCTCGGTTGTGAGGGGATTCTTCACATTGCCCTCCAATGCTGTAGTCAATCGCCGCAGGGTCTTTTCTCGTGACTCAACAGAGGTGTCTTGGGCATTTCTAATCTTTCCTTTGGGCAGTATGGCAGTTATGGAAAGATGAGGAACTCCATGAGCTACATAACAGCTACCTGTCCAGTTGGCTGGCAACACCTTGTAAGCCTTTAGGCCACATACAAAATAGTGACCCTGTAGGGCCCAGTAAGGACTGTTTCTTAAGGGGATTCCTGGGATATTTAAGGCTGCTTTTCCAAACAGTTCATATGCCCCTAGGGGGGGCATCCCATCCTCCTGATTGGGTACAAGTGGGAGCGTTTCTAATTGTGCCGTTCAAATTACACTCGCCATAGGGACCACTACAAACCCACCATTGGCTTGCTACATTGGAGATGTTAACTGGACGGCAAGTTACATTTCCAAACCCCTCTTTTGTGGTAAGATTATTTGTAAGAGTTTCCCTAAAAGGGGAGGAACCATTACACCCACACTGTTGGCCTCCCCTGTTGGTCTTTATCCAATACCCATCAGCCCACTGTGTAATAACACAGGAGCTTTTTCCCACAGGACGCCCATACTGATCAGACTGGTTTCGGGTAAAACATAACACTCCCTCAGTGAGTACTGCAATTGAATACTCCTGGTCCTGATACGTGGCCTGCTGTAAAGAGGTCTTATTCCAGAACGGCGAGTCCGTTCTTTCCTGCTCTTTGGTGGTGGCTAATTCTGCTAGGGTCAAGGGCAGCATGTCAAGGGGCATTCCCGTTTTGGGGGACAGTGGAGTTGGAGCACATACCCAGCAATCAGTCTGGTGTGTTAAATTAGCAACATGGTGCGCAAGCGAAACAAAGGAGTTATGCTCCCGATATGCACAGTTTGGAAATACCAATACAAAGAATAACAATGTTACCCAATTAATTATCACCAGAGTCTTCCCAACCCAGGGTCTCCAGTACCTGGGTGGGCCCATTTTAGCATTAAGGTGCCCGCTATTTGTGTCTTTTAAACAGTAGCTTTAGCCCGAGATCGTCACTAGATGAGGAGTCAGCAGGTTGGACAGTCCACTGTTCTGCTGACGAGGGGGCAGGTACTGCCTTTAGACGAGAGTGATGGATTTAGTTCTTGTGTCCCTTGATTTTTGCCGCTGTATGGGAGACCAGCAGGACGGTATAGGGTCCTTTCCACTTTTCCTGGAGAGGCTCGTCTTTCCAGGTGCGAACAAGCACAGAGTCACCAGGCTGTAAGGAGTGGACGGGAGTGTCCAAGGGGAGAGGCTGGGAATCCTTGGTATACATGTGAAGAGACAAAAGAACAGCAGACAGGGAACACATATACTGTGACAAAAAACCATTACCCAACTCCCATTTCCCTGACAGAACCGGGGTGCCATTCATAGGCCATGCCCTTCCAAACATAATTTCAAAGGGACTGATACCTAATCTACCCTTTGGGAGAACGCGGATATGGAGTAGGATGAGGGGCAAAGCATCAGGCCATCGCAGTGAGGCTTCTTGGCACACTTTTGAGAGACGCCGTTTAAGGGTCTGATTGGTACGCTCCACTACCCCACTGGCTTGTGGTCTCCAGGGTGTATGGAGTTTTCAGGGGATCTGTAAGGCATGTGAGATGCTTTGAATGATTTTTGACGTGAAGTGTGTCCTGTTGTCAGATTCCATCCATGGGGGAGTCCAAAGCGAGGAATGATCTCCTTAACAAACTTGAGGGCCACTGTTCTGGCAGTGCAGTTACGGCATGGGAAGGCTTCTGGCCATCCGCTGAACCGATCCACTATAACTAGGAGATATTTGAACCCTTGGGTCCGGGGAAACTCAGTAAAGTCTATTTGCCACACTTGTCCAGGGCCCGGAGTGGGTTCTAGGGCAGCTGGTGGCACAGGATGTCCCGGTCGGGGGTTATTCTTTTGGCAGACTAAGCAGTCCGCTTGTACCTGGGCAGCCAGGGGTTGGAGTCCGGAAGTGATAAAGTATTTTCCCATTAGCTGGATAAGTGCTTCCCTGCCAGCATGAGTGGTTTGACGTAGTTTCTGCAGCACTGGCCGGATCAGGCCCTTTGGTAAGAGGACCTTCCCTTCTGGGGAATGGAGCCATCCCTCCTTTTCCCGGAGACCGAGTTTGTCAGTTAGCTGTCTCTCCTCCCCAGAGTACTGAGGGGCTGGAAGCTCCCCTACTGATGGGATAAGGGCATGCATATGGGCGTTCTCAGTCTGAGGGGATGGCAGGGTGGCAGCATGCTTAGCCTCTCTATCTGCCCGGGCGTTACCTCTGGTCACATCTTGATCTTCCCTTTGATGGGCTTTACAGTGTACCACCGCCACTTCCGAGGGAAGCTGTACGGCTTCTAGGAGCCGGAGGATTTGGGGCCCGTACTTGACTGGGGAGCCTTGGGCTGTCAGCATTCCCCTTTGCTTCCATAGGCCAGCATGAGCATGCAGCACACCAAAAGCATACTTTGAATCAGTAAAAACGTTGACCCGCTTTCCTTTTGACAGTTCAAGTGCACGGGTCAGGGCTATTAGTTCGGCAAGCTGGGCAGAGGTCCCAGCAGGCAAACCTTCAGCTTCCACAGTGTCATGGAGGGTCACAACAGCATAGCCCGCCCTCCTTTGCCCATCTATTACAGTACTGCTACCATCAGTGTACCACTCATAATCTGCATTTGGGAGGAGTACATCCTTTAAATCCGGACGGCTGGAGTACTGGACATCTATGATCTCTAAACAGTCATGTTTCTGTTCCTCTGTTTCTGGCAAGAGAGTGGCTGGGTTAAGGGAGGGGCAAGGCTGTAAGGTGACTTCAGAGTTCTCTAATAGCTTAGCCTGGTACCGAGCAATCCGAGCCTGGGTGAGCCAAAGCCCTCTCACCCCCTCACCCCCCTCCAAAAACCACACACACAAACTCACTCTCCTGCTGGTAATAGCCTATCCAAAGTGACCACTCTCCTTACAACCTGCAACTTTGATTTTCATCAGCAGGAGAGTGAGTTTGTGTGTGTGGTTTTTGGAGGGGGGTGAGGGGGTGAGAGAACCTGGATTTCTGCAGGAAATGGCCCACCTTGATTATCATACGCATTGTGAAGACAGTGGTCACTTTGGATGGGCTATTACCAGCAAGAGAGTGAGTTTGTTTGTGGGAGGGCGGAGGGTGAGAAAACCTGGATTTGTGCTGGAAATGGCCCAACTTGATGATCACTTTAGATAAGCTATTACCAGCAGGAGAGTGGGGTGGGAGGAGGTATTGTTTCATGGTGTCTGTGTATATAATGTCTTCTGCGATTTCCACAGTATGCATCCGATGAAGTGAGCTGTAGCTCACGAAAGCTCATTCTCAAATAAATTGGTTAGTCTCTAAGGTGCCACAAGTCCTCCTTTTCTTTTTGCGAATACAGACTAACACGGCTGTTACTCTGAAACTGGTCTATATTGTGTGTGTGTGTGTGTGTATGTGCTAAGAGTCTATGGGGTGTGTGTGTGTGCGCGCGCTAAGGGTCTATGGTGTGTGTGTGTGTGTGCGCGCGCGCACAGGCTAAGGGTCTATGTTGTGTGTGTGTGCACGCACACAGGCTAAGGGTCTATGGTGTGTGTGTGTGTGCACAGGCTAAGGGTCTATGTTGTGTGTGTGCATATATCCATGTGCTAAGGGTCTCTCTGGGTGTACTCTGGTGACCATCTGGAAGCCACCGTGTTTATTCCATTCACAGCCACTCTGACATCATCTCTTTTCAGTCCCAGTCATGCCAAAATTCCTGCCATCTGGGAGGCTAATTCCAGCTCCTGCCATGGTTAGCAAGGCTGGGGAAACGTGTATTCTTTCCCCTTGCTGAGTCTCGCTACGTGCTTACTCGAGCGTCTTCTGGTTCATTTACCTCTCTTCTGACTATTGCTTAAAACCCTTGCTTCGTGCATCGATGGGAGAGGTAACTTTTAGCCTTTGTGCTCATAGAGCTCCTCTCTTCCCCTGAGCTGAAAGTGCTCTAGCCAGTTGGGGAGGTATCATCACCCCCATTCTACAGAGCAGGAAACTGAGGCACAGAAAGGGGACATGCCTCTGATGCTGGCAGACCAGGTGCCAGTTCATGCCAAAGTCCCCCTGTCTCAGCTGAACCCTGACTAACACCAAGCTGGGACCAGTCTCGCTCACCTGGGAGTTAGTATTGTTAAAATTGGTATTAGAACGATAAGGTTGTGTTTAGTGTGTAGACGCTAGTGAATGCTTGTGAGTTGCTGCCTGCATTCATCTCCCTGATAACTTCCCATATTGTAAGGTAAAATTTGAGAGGTTGTATTCTGAGCCTCTGTGACTATGTAATTGACGGGACAGGAGAGAGACATTAATTAATGTGAAGGGCTGAGTGCCAACAGAAGTTGTTACATCCTTCCCCACAGGAAAGCTCCGTCAACACCAGATAGACTGTTGTGGGTTGTTAAAGAGGACAAAAGCCATTTATTGTTCACAGGGGCCTGCACCAGGGGCATGGCTCCCCACAGTATTCACCTAAAAATGTGTGTTTCTGCTCCAGCCCTAGACCCAGGCTGCTCCAGTCCCAGCTGCTGCTTGAACCCAGACTCAGCCCCAGCTGCTGCTCCAACCCTGGCTGCTGCTGCAGCCCCAGCCTCTGACCCCGCTCTGGACCCAGCCCCGACTGCTGCTCCAGCCCCAGCAGCTGACCGCAGTTTGCTGCTCCAGTCCCTGGCCGCTGACCCAGCCCCCGGCCACTGCTTTAACATGCCCCTCCAAAAGTGTTCAAATTTAAATTCCTGCACATGCCCCTGGTTGTTTGCTTCTCCCCCCAGTCCCCTTTGAAGAAGAGTCATGCAAGTGGATTCACCCCATCAGCTGAGTTTGCAGCTCAGAGCACATGGCAGGAAGGGGTTAAAACCCCCAGACACAAGGAACTAGGTATATCTATGCTGCTTGGACTCGGGGTGGGGGTGGGCAAGGTTCTTCCAGGCATAAGCAAGAGATCCCCAGCAGCTTAGCCTGGGTTAGCCCTAAAGGACATATAGAGTTTGCCAATTATATAAGCTTCTATTGCCTTTTGAACCTTAAGATTGTAACTAATTTGTGTGTATACATTTACCTGCTTTAACCTTCTAAATAACGCGCTAATTTGCTTTCCCTAGTTAATAAATCTGTATGTAGTTTATTATGGGATTGGCTACAGATGTCGTCTTTGGTGTGAGATCAAAGGTGCAATTGTCCTTTGGGACTGGGAGTAACCTGAATATTGCTCTGATATGTGGTGTAAGGGACCGTCTAACACAAAGGGAGGCTCACTGTGGTGGCAAGATAACTCGGAGTACCCAAGGCGATTGTCTGTGACTCCATGTTACGGCTGTTATAATGCCGAATGGAGGAGTTTACACTTGGTATTTGGTTGGTGAACTCTAGGTGTAGAACTCACAGCCAGTCTGGGGTTTGTGCCTGGCTTCTTAACAGTCTGCCCTGAGGCTGGTACTCACACTCGAGTCATTGCCGGCAGCATTACATGGACTAGTCCAAAATCAGCAGCAGATCTGGGAACAGGAGCAGGGCCACCTCGTGGTGCTCACCCTCATGCTGATCCGACAGACAACAGCAGCTCCCGCTTGTTTGCTCTCCCCAGGACCAGTCTCTTCCAGTCTCCCAGGGAATGTTAAAGTTTCAAGAGCAGTTTTGTTTCATGCACTAATACCCTGTTTGCAACCCCAGGGCTTCAGCCCACCCTGCAGCTGAAATGACACAAAGAGCTGATGATATTACAGTGTCTGATGTTGGACGGACGCTGGCTCTGCCCAGGAGGAGGAACAGAGCCTTAGCGCTAAGGAAGGTGACAGGGCTAAGTATAGTACCTCGATACAATAAGACTTTATTTTTATAGTGTCTGTGTCTCAAATGCTTTGCCAAGTTAGAAAGTGCCTCAATGAGAGGAGAAGGACAGAGAGAGGAGAGGTGTTTTCAGTGGAAATCTGAGCTGACGCGTGGAGAGAGACACAGGGAGTCTGCTGCAGATCCCCGGTGCTGCAGAGGAGAAAGGCCCTCGCTCCAGCAGTGGGCACATTGTACACAGGGACAGCAACAGTGCCTCGCTCGGTGATCCCCCGCAGTGACCTGACCTACCAGGGCACGATGGGAAAAGGAAAACACCAGCTTTCTCCCTGCCACTTTGGAAAGGAGGACCACTACTGTTACTCACTCCCTTCTCCACCTCCCTGGGGAGTCTGGACACCCTCTCCTCTCTCTCTCTCTCTCTGTGTCCTGGGCTGCCCATTGGCACACGATTCACGCACGCAATTCCCTTGGGCTTTGGAGAAAGAACTTTGCATTAATTTTACAGAAAGAGAGAGAGAGAGAAAAGCAAACCCGAAAAGACAGGAGAGGTTAAAAAACCGCAATTCAACCCTGCCTGCCTGCGCCGTAGAGAGAGGCATGGATGGCTGTCCTCTGCCTTACGGACGGGATGGTGACATGTTACCGGAACCTGCAGTGTGGGGTTAGCTTCTCTGTTCCCTGCACCTTGTCAGACTGGCGGTGAACCGGGTACCCAGGGTGTGGGATCTGTTGCACATTAGCTCTAAGGCTCTTCTCCTTCTGTAGGGCTTGGGGGGTACCTGTCTGCACCCAGGATGGTTACTTCCAGGACAGGAAGCCACTCGCTAAGGAGACTGGATTTATTCCACATGGGAGATCTGTTTCTGCTGCTCCAGGCTCTTTTCTCAGGCCTCCATTCACAGGTATTGGGCAACAGTGTAATCAGAGGGGCCCAAGCAGCAAAATTAGATCTATGTTTAGATGCAACCCCTTGGAGTGGTTCGGGTCCAGCTCGTTATGGACACCAGGAACAGCCCCAAAGTCTGGGTCCAAAACTGAACTGGCTTCTGGAATGTGCGCAGTCCAGGCGTGTGTGGGGCCTGCCCCTCATTCTCTGCAAGTCCCCATCTCCAGCTGGCCCCTCTCACATACAGGTTTGCCTCCGCGGGAGTGTTGTGGGTTTCCGCCAGGGGAGCTCCCCTGTGGATCAGTCCCTCGGTCGGGGTGTCAGAGCCTTAGGCATCACCGTAGCACGAATACACACGGGGCACCTGAACGAACAGGGCACTTTGCATCCCTAGCTAACCATGTGCTTTGCAAAGGAGAGGTCGTTTCCTCGCGCCTTTCACACGTGAAGGTCAGTGAGCAGACGGGACTTGCACAAGCCCAGGGCAGAACCTGCAAAACTCCACGGACACCAATGAAATTCGACCTCTGAGAGGAGACTAGGCTAATGATTGCAGAAGCACTGCTGCCCTCCCCCACCCCCACCAGGGCACTGGCTCTGGACTGTTGCCCATCGAAGTGCTAACTCAATCTGACCTGGCTTATCCCGTGAGGGCAGTCATGCTCCCAGCCCAGCTTCTTTGAACTGCGGGCTGCACTGGGAGTCCCGAGGGAGGGAATATTACTCAGCAGCAAGGAGATTTCAGATTCTCCCTGGTGGCTTTCATAGAATCATAGAATATCAGGGTTAGAAGGGACCTCAGGAGGTCATCTAGTACAACCCCCTGCTCAAAGCAGGACCAATCCCCAACTAAATCATCCCAGCCAGGGCTTTGTCAAGCCTGACCTTAAAAACTTCTAAGGAAGGAGATTCCATCACCTCCCTAGGTAACCCATTCCAGTGCTTCATCACCCTCCTAGTGAAAAAGTTTTTCCTAATATCCAACCTAAACCTCCCCCACTGCAACTTGAGACCATTATGCCTTGTTCTGTCATCTGGTACCACCGAGAACAGTCTATATCCATCCTCTTTGGAACCCCCTTTCAGGTAGTTGAAAGCAGCTATCAAATCCCCCCTCATTCTTCTCTTCTGCAGACTAAATAATTCCAGTTCCCTCAGCCTCTCCTCATAAATCATGTGCTCCAGCCCCCTAATCATTTTTGTTGCCCTCCACTGGACTCTTTCCAATTTTTCCACATCCTTCTTGTAGTGTGGGAACCAAAATTGGACACAGTACTCCAGATGAGGCCTCACCAGTGTCGAATAGAGGGGAATGATCACATCCCTCAATCTGCTGGCAATGTTCCTACTTATACAGCCCAAAATGCCGTTAGCCTTCTTGGCAACAAGGGCACACTGTTGACTCATATCCAGCTTCTCGTCCACTGTAACCCCTAGGTCCTTTTCTGAAGAACTGCTGCCTAGCCATTCGGTCCATAGTCTGTAGCGGTGCATGGGATTCTTCCATCCTAAGTGCAGGACTCTGCACTTGTCCTTGTTGAATCTCATCAGATTTCTTTTGGTCCAATCCTCTAATTTGTCTAGGTCCCTCTGTATCCTGTCCCTACCCTCCAGCGTATCTACCTCTCTTCCCAGTTCAGTGTCATCTGCAAACTTTCTGAGGGTGTCGTCCACACCATCCTCCAGATCATTTATGAAGACATTGAACAAAACCGGCCCCAGGACCGACCCTTGGGGCACTCCGCTTGATACTGGCTGCCAACTAGACATGGAGCCATTGATCACTACCCGTTGAGCCCGACAATCTCGCCAACTTTCTATCCACCTTATAGTCCATTCATCCAGCCCATACTTCTTTAATTTACTGGCAAGAATACTGTGGGAGACAGTGTCAAAAGCTTTGCTAAAGTCAAGGAATAACACATCCACTGCTTTCCCTTCATCCACAGAGCCAGTTATCTCGTCATAGAAGGCAATTAGATTAGTCAGGCATGACTTGCCCTTGGTGAATCCATGCTGACTGTTCCTGATCACTTTCCTCTCCTCTAAGTGCTTCAGAATTGATTCCTTGAGGACCTGCTCCATGATTTTTCCAGGGACTGAGGTGAGGCTGATTGGCCTGTAGATCCCAGGATCCTCCTTCTTCCCTGTTTTAAAGATGGGCACTCCATTAGCCTTTTTCCAGTCATCCGGGACCTCCCCTGATCGCCATGAGTTTTCAAAGATAATGGCCAATGGCTCTGCAATCACATCTGCCAACTCCTTTAGCACTCTCAGATGCAGCGTATCCAGCCCAATGGACTTGTGCTCGTCCAGCTTTTCTAAATAGTCCCGAACCACTTCTTTCTCCACAGAGGGCTGGTCACCTCCTCCCCATTCTGTGCTGCCCTGTGCAGTAGTCTGGGAGCTGACCTTGTTCGCAAAGACAGAGGCAAAAAAAGCATTGAGTACATTAGCTTTTTCCACATCCTCTGTCACTAGGTTGCCTCCCTCATTCAGTAAGGGGCCCACACTTTCCTTGGCTTTCTTCTTGTTGCTAACATACCTGAAGAAACCCTTTTTGTTACTCTTATCATCTCTTGCTAGCTGCACCTCCAGGTGTGATTTGGCCTTCCTGATTTCACTCCTGCATGCCCGAGCAATATTTTCATATTCCTCCCGGTCATTTGTCCAATCTTCCACTTCTTGTAAGCTTCTTTTTTGTATTTAAGATCAGGAAGGATTTCACTGTTAAGCCAAGCTGGTCACCTGCCATATTTACTATTCTTTCTACACATCAGGATGGTTTGTCCCTGTAACCTCAGTAACCCCTGTAACCTTTGCAGCACAGCGCATCCACCAGCCTGAATACCAGGCTCCCTGCTGGGCCCAGCCCCTGGGGTGTGTCCGGGGGGATAAGCAATTCTCAGGGGGATGACATGACTCCCTCATTGGAACCACAATAGTTTTCAGCAGCTATCTATCTTCTGTAGCCTTCACTGTAGTAGCTGAGCACCTCACAAATCGTCCCCATGTTTATCCCCACAACACGCCTGGCAGGGGTGACGGAAGTTTCCTAACAGTGGGGGGGCCCCCACTGGCCCCCAAACCATGCCCCCCCACGCTGCCCCTTCTCCCCAAGCCCCTGCCCTCGTGCCACCCCTTCCCTCCGAGCCCCTCCCCCGCACTACCCATTCCTCACTGAGGCTTTGCCCCCGCACCGCCCCTTTCCCTGAGGCCCCACTCCTGCACCACCTCTTACCCCCAGGATCTCTCCTCTTCCCCCCATAGTTCATCCTAATGGCCAGTAAAACGTGGGAGGGCATAGTGGGAGGGTTCTGGTGCCCCTGACCCCTCGGCAACAGGGCAGGGCTGTTCTCCCCATTGAACTGATGGGGAACTGAGACCCAGCGAGACTAAGTGACTTGGCCAAGTGTGTGGCAGAGCAAGGACTAGGAAACCTGGGTCTCCCACATCCTAGGGCCACATCCCGGACCACTTGCGCCAGCATGCACTTAGGGAACGTTTCTCAGTCAGCCTAGCCCAGAGCATCCTGACCATCTGCAGCTCCCACGGGTCAGGAAAGCCTCAGCCAAACGACTTTGGTGGAAAAGGCAGTTTCTGTAAAATCCAAGTTACAGGCAAGTCAGACTGAAATACTCAGTTTGGGGTTGGGCTGACCTGAACTGAAACATTTCAGTTTGTCAAAATAGTCCAGTCTGGGTCAGCGGGACTTTAATCTGTGTCTGCCGGAGCTGCACAGTGCCTCACGCATACAAGTCAGCAATGGGATGCAGCTGGGGAAAAGGCTAATATCATTTGGGGGTGTATTAACAGGGGTGTCACACATAAGACATGGGAGGTACTTGACCTGCTTTACTCAGCCCTGGTGAAGACCCAGCTCAAGTACTGCATCCAGTTCTGGGTACCGCACTTTAGGAAACATGTGGACAAACTGGAGAGTGTCCAGAGGAAAGCAACAAAAATGATCAAAGGTTTGGAAAACCTGACCTGTGAGAAAAGGTTACAAAAACGGGGCATGATTCATCTCGAGAAGAGAAGACTGAGGGGGGACCTGCTAACAGTCTTCCAATATGTTCAGGGCTGTTATGAAGAGGACAGTGATCAATTGTTCTCTGTGTCCACTGAAGGACGGACAAGAAGTAATGGGCTTAATCTGCAGCAAAGGAGATTTAGGTTAGAGATTAGGAATTCTAAACATAGTTAAGCTCTGGAATAGGCTTCCATGGGAAGTTGCGGAATCCCTAACGCTGGAGGCTTTTTAAGAAAAAGGTCAGACAAACACCTGTCAGGGATAGTCTAGGTTTGCTTGATCCTGCCTCATCACAGGGGAACTAGGTGACCTCTCAAGGTCCCTTCCAGCCCTACATTTCTATGATTCTATACCTCCATTCTCTTCAAAGGGCCAGACTACATTTCCCATGATGCACTACGGTGTCTCTCTCTCTCTCTCTCTCTCTCTCTCTCTCTCTCTCTCTCTCTCTGGTTGAATTGGCACTATGCATTTTGGGAGTCCAATGACCACAGGGAATCATGGGAGATGTAGTCTGGCTGGGGAGCCTGGCCCATAGAGGGGAATGGAGCAACAAGGCACCAAAACTACAAGTCCCATGAGGCATGATGGTAGTTCCGGTGGCTCCAGTTGAGTGTCAAACCAATCAGATGTAATGTTCCAACGTGTTCAAATCAATTTTTTTCTGAACTTTATGATCTGAGAAAAATTTTGACTTTGTGTCCTGACTTGGAAGGAAAACAAAAGTCAAAATATCAGAATTTCCCATGGGACAGTAAATTCCACTCATCCACCAGTTCTAACTTTGATCCAGTCTAAATACCAAACATGGATCGTGCCTGTTTCACATTGACTAGGATGCTTCAGGGTTCATTTATGACCCTTCCTTTAATTACTTTTGATCTGGAATGAACTAAAAGCACTGTCCTGTCCTGTTGTGCCATGTTGCTGTAAGCTGTTGTGCAGCTGCCATGTTCTACCCAAGAGGTGGCTGCCTTTCAGTGGTGGGTAAAATGAATCCTTTGTATAAAATGTGCCTACCGCTTTAGGATATTTAGATAAAAGGTACTGCATGAAGGTTGGGCACAGTGTGCCCGTTATGGATATTCTGTATATTGCTTCATATAGAGAGGTCACTAGAGTCCAGCACTTGGTGAGAAGAAGCAGGGTCTTGCAGTTAGAGCACAACACAAACCATCAGTATTTTCAGCCTGTTTTAGGTTAAAAAGTTGGACACAGGACTGCGCGACAGAAGACCTAGGTTCTAATCCCATCTCTGATGCTGAGTTGCCATGGGAATCGCTGTGTATTCATTCTCTGTCTAGGTTCTGGTATGGCCCCATCTGTACAGGGTATGAGTGTAATGTTGTGAACCTGGGAAGATTCAAAATCAACTCTTGATTCTGAAACCGTGGCATCCAGAGACTTTAAGACCAAAGGGGACCGTTGTGATCAACTAGTCTGACCTCCTGCCCATTGCTCCTCGGAGCCACATGCAGGACACATAAGTATATGCGGCTCCATAGAGATTAGTGGAATTGTACCCAGTGACACTAACTTTGCCCCTCTCCAGTATTACAGCTGTGACTTGCAATGACTTCCTTAGCAGTCATTAAAATGTGCTTAAAGATCAAACAGGCTAAACTCCTTGACTCCCAGAATGCGGAGCTGGAAGTCCTTAAAGCCTGTCTAATTGAATGCAACCCACAGAAAATATCTAACATGATCTGCCTTGGCCACGTCAGTTTCCATTAGCGATTCTGACCGATTATCTCTGCTGCCATCTGGATAGCACATTCCATGCTGCTCTTCAGGTACTAAGGCTGCAAGGAGAGCAGCATTGCGCAATCAGCCCCTAGCATGAGACAAGAAGCAGAGAGATTAGGGTGACCAGATGTCCCGATTTTATAGGGATAGTCCCGATTTTTGGGTGTTTTTCTTATATGGGCTCCTATTACCCCTCACCCCCGTCCCGATTTTTCACATTTGCTGCCTAGTCACCCTAAGAGAGATTGAAGGGGGATGCAGGGGTTTTGAATGAGACAAAACTCAGAACAGCAAGAGAGTCCAGAGAGGAGCCGGTCTGAGTGCAAGGCTGAAATCTGGTGTGCTCCCAATGATATAGTCCAGGCCACGTGCACTTGGGCAAAAGTCACTAGTGATTTTAGGTGCCCAATCTGAGGCACTTTTAAAGGGGTCTGGTTTTTCAGAGGAAGGGCGCTCAGTTAGAACTGGCTGGCACTATTGCTGATAAAAAGTTGCCTTGTTGAAAGGAATGAACATTGTTATGAAACGTTTGGTTCCTTTCAAATTTTTGTTTTCAGTTTGTTTACTAAAATAAAATTATTTTAGCATGAGCTTTCGTGAGCTACAGCTCACTTCATCGGATGCATACTGTGGAAAATGCATCCGATGAAGTGAGCTGTATCTCACGAAAGCTCATGCTCAAATAAATTGGTTAGTCTCTAAGGTGCCACAAGTACTCCTTTTCTTTTTGCGAATACAGACTAACACGGCTGTTACTCTGAAACCTAAAATAAAATTGTTTCCTTTTTGGGTTTTTTTTTTTCCTTTTCTGCTTCTTTCCTTTTCCTGATCCACCCCCTTCTTCCAGTGAGGAAAAGAAGGTTAAAGGTGAGGGGTATTTGAAACTGAAATGGAAGTTTTTGTTCAAATTTAAAAATTTTAATTCATTAGAAAACTCCTTTAGCAACGTGAAGGCCCCCATTCAGGTGTCTCTGATTAGCCACACAAAGGTCGAGTCACCTAACACTGGAGCAGGGAGGTGGGATAACCTCTGCACGTGGCTTTCATGAGCCCATTACTGGATATCGTGCCCACTTCTGGTGCCCAAGCTTCCGAAAGGGTGCTGACGATTGGAAAGGGTTCAGAAAAGAGCTCTGAGAATGATCAGAGGGTTGGAAAAGCTGCCTAACAGTGAAAGATTAAAGGAGCTCAATCTAGTTAGGTTAGCCGAGAGATGGTTAAGTGGTGACTAGCTCAAGGTCTGCAGGTACCTACATGGGGAAGAGCTTGGTGATACTAGATGTTTTTAATCTAGCAGAAAAAGGCATCACACGATCCAATGGCTGGACGTTCAAGGTAAATTCAGACAAGGAATAAGATGTACATTTTCAATAGTGAGTGTAATTAACCGATGCAACAACTTACCCAGGAAGGTGGTGGATTCTCCATCATTAAATAAAGGCAGAATGTCTGTTGAAACAGCTCAAACAGAAGTTATGGATTTGATGTAGAAATTAGCAGGTGAGGTATGGCCTGTTCTATACAGATCGCACTAGAATGACCATATTTGTGGAAGCCAGGGTTGGAATGAGCTCTCCCCGGCCATCTACTGATGAACTGGGGGAAGGAAAAGACCTTGGAACGTGGAATGTATCTGCACAGACACACCTTGGCGATCAGCAGACAGACCTGCTTTGCCAACGCGATCAGTTTTGGCTGTTTTGGGTTAAAATTCACCTTGGGGGCAATCAATGTTACTATCCTGATAGCAGGACTAAAGAGCCACAGAGCTGTACGTACTAGGCCCTAACTGCGGGGTGGGGCGTATCGTAACTTGAACCTGTCTCGCTAAGCAGGGGTAGTGATGAAAAGCCAAGGGAAGTACCCAAGAGGCGGGCAGAGGTGTTTCTCTATGGTGTTAGGGAGGCTGTTTAAAGAACTCTCAGAGGTGACACATGGGGTCACGATGTTAGGAGGCTTATTCCTTCACCCACTTACTTCCTGGCCTTCTCTCATGAACAAAGAGCAACAATACCCGAAGTCCAAAGGCGCAAACAATTCGATGTTTATTGGGGTGAACTTCCAGCAAGCATGATTCCAGTTTCCTTCCTTAGTGTCCCCCTTCCCAGCTCTGACACCACAGAGCCTTACACCTGTGTCCCTGTTCCCATTCCTGCCCTTAGCCAAACATGATTCCAATTTCCCCACCCCCATTCCCTGTTCCCATTTCCCCCCCACTTCCTAATTGTCTGCAGAGTATATAGTAAAACTTGAGTTCTCCTTAGCTATTCCTTAACCAATCATTTTCCTGAAATTTAACTAACCAATCCTAACATATTGTAACACAATTATGTAACCAATTATATCCCACCACTTTAATTAGTTTACACCCAGCAAAATTAATTATACAGCAGACAGGAACAATCACAGAACCAGACAGAGATTATACAGACAAACAATAGCAAAGTGGGAACTATAATGACAAAACAATACAGAAGTAAGGATTTCACATCCCAGCTATTGATAAGTGAGTTCTTGCCAGACAGGATGCTATCAAACTAAGTTTCCTTTTACATCTTCTAGGCACTTCCCTTTCTCTGGAGGTGATAGGCATTATCAGGACAGGACTGTATTCCTAACAGCCCAATAGCAGCTTATTTCAATGTGACTAGGTTGGAATGTGAGGAGGTGACCGGTCGCTTCCCAGCTGATGGCTGCCTCTGCTGCTTAGCCAAAGGCCTTAGCCTAAGCACAGGGCCTCAGACTGTCACAGTAAGAGAAGGCCCTTACACCGGCAGACAGTGATTTTGATTCTCTCTTTTATACCTCTAGAACTAGCCAAGTGATAAGAATACACCTACATTCTTAGCGTATTGGCCTTTACCGACAGGCCTGAATATCTATATCCTAACAACGTCGTCCCCCCGGATTTCTGCCAGGGTTTGCCTGCTGGGCTCCCTCCCTTTGCGGCAGCTCCTGGAGCTGGCGAGCTGCAAGCTGTGGCTGCGAGAAGAGGGAGCAGCAAACAGCCGGGAGCTGCAGGGGGGGCTGCTGAGGGCGGGGGGGAGAAGTGGCTGTGTGGGACATGACTCAAGCTGTTTGGGGTGGGGGGACCTTTACATTGTGCCTCCCCGCTATCAGCAGGTACCAGTCATCATTTGATGCACCCCATCCAGTGTTTAAAGACCGAGCTGATCAGACAACTGAAAATCCTTGTTCCTGCTCAGTTGTGACGAGAGCTGAACTTACCCATGAGCAGGTCGAGGGGCTGAGCCTGGTGTGCGGACGGCGCTGCAGTGAAAACCAGTGCAGAGGATGCAGCAGCAGTGAGTTCCCCACACCCAGTGAAACCCCAAAGAGGCAGCAGAGACAGTGGAGGTGTTCCTTGACTCCTCCCTCTCCCCCCCACCCAGTTCAAGGGGTGGAGACGAACCCACGTCAACGCATCCCTGAATTCTGGGACTTCACTGACTTTGGTCAACCAACGGTGAGCGGGGTCCAGCGGAGGGAAAGGGCAGTGGCATGATAAAGGGACTTTTATCTGTTGGAGCTTCACTCCGCAAGCTGGGAAACTGAGGCACTGCCCAGCGTTCTGTGGGGCAGGTATTTACATATGGTTTACCTGCTTTTGAATAGTGGGTGAGGTGTTTGCCCAGATTGATGCTGCATTCTCTCTCCCTTTTGTTAGGTACACAGCGCTGCCCACGCATGGGGCAATGTGGCCTCGTAGAGGCGCCCGGGATGGGGTTTAGTTTGCCCAGAGTTCTGGGTGGGAGCCCAAGCTGGTTCTGGTTTGTAATGTTAAGAGGCCCCCCAGATATTGAACCCAGTCCTTGGTGCTGCCAAAACCACCTGGCAGAAGGGTTACACTGGTCCCTTCTGGCCTGAGACTATGAAAATCACTGGTCACCCTGGGCTGTTTAGGCCACAAACATCATTACAAACATATTTTTAAGTCCTCCTTGACGTGTTCAAAGTGATAACCCAGATGCTTTCCAGACAGAGACAGGATGCTTGAGAGATCAAATCCTCCACGAACTGTAACTCGCTGCTCACCTCCTACAAGCAATCGCGGCAGGAAGATGGTGGAGCTATAAGACATCCTCTGAATGAGATAAGAACCCTAAAGAAAAAAAACGCCCACCCTCCAGAGGGCTGGGGGCGGGTAAGGAACACACCAGAGCAAGCCCTTTGGTCTGTCTGCGCCTTGCTGACGTCTCATTAGCTACCTCATCAGAATCTTTGAGTCCCATCTGCCGTTGGCCAGGTGGTGAGGGCACTAGCCAAGGACTTGAGACCCGAGGTCAATTCCTTGTCCTGCTACAGGCTTCCAGTGTGACAGCCCAGTCCCCTAGCCTCTCGGTGCCTCAGTTTCCCATCAGTAGAATGGGGATGACCGCACTGCCCTGCCACAGAGGGGCGCAGTGAGGCGAAATACATTAAAAACTGTGATGGGCTCAGGTGCTATGGGGATGAGGCCAGATAAGTAACTTGACTGGAACCTTCCTAACACAGATTTCACTCTCTGGTGCCTGTAGCCCTGGGCGAGCGAGCCAGGGTCCATTCCGACATGCCCCACAGGGAGGGACTCGTCAGCCAGCCGCGACGTGCCAAGGCCAGCAAAGGAGATGCAGCCGATGAAGTGAGCTGTAGCTCACAAAAGCTTATGCTCAAATAAATTTATTAGTCTCTAAGGTGCCACAAGTCCTCCTTTTCTTTATGTTATGTAGTATCTACAGTGATTTCAGTGTAATATTTCTGCCAGCAGTATAGTGTCTTGTTTCATATTTGTTCCTGTGGTTAGAACACTAATGTTTATTTTAATTGGGAGAGTTTCTTAAGAGAGGAGGGAATGTGGTGTTTGGATGTTGCTTGTAATTATCAGAATTGGGAGCACTGGCTGTTGGGAGTCTGAAAGGACAGGAACCAGGAAGGAGGGGGGAGGGGTTGAGAGGCTGGGAGAAAGCTAAAGAGGGTGCAGCAGCAGCTTGGGAAAGAGGTTTCCACTTTGAAAATAAAGTCCTGTTGAAGCTTGTTAGTACCTTGCCTGGTTGATACAACAATCAGTAAGAAGCCACAGCCCTTGTGAGTGTCCTCCACACACAGCCCTGGCGTTTCCCGGGGCCATGGCACGGCACTGACACATCTAAACACTGAGCAGCAAGAGCCCCGCTTCTAATTCCCGGCAGCTTCCACTGATACAAGAGACAAACCCCCTGCCGGCTGTCCCGACTGCAACACGAGAACAAAGTCCCCTGAGAAACAAATGATGCAATTTCTCCTCCTGTCTCTATCTCAGACTGTGGCCCACAACCCACTGGGGTGGGCTGCCAGCCTGGGACAAAGCTTCCCAGCAGGTTGCTTTGCCTGCCTGTCCCGATACCGTCCTCGTCCAGCAGACCACAAGCCTCGTTCACTACAGGGAGGGGGAAACGCTGGGAGGGACGTAGTCAAGTGGGGTGGATCAAATGGGGTAGCAGATACAGCCCACCCTGGGGGAAAGCTGCTAGTCAAGGGTGTCAGCAAAGCATCTTTTAACTAGGAAGGAGGATGGTTGCACAGCTGCATGGCAAGTCACCTGGCCTCTCTGTGCCTCAGTTTCCCCATCGGTACAATGGAGATAGCAGCCCTGCCCTGCCTCACGGGGGGGGGGGAGGGGGGTTGGGAGGATACGTTAAAGATTGTGAGGAGCTCAGTTACTACAGCGATGCAGGCTGAGGAAGTACCTAGACAGAGTGACAGGGAACCAGCACTAAATTCACTCCCAGGATCTAAAGGAGGAATAAAGCCCAGAGAGCCGTTGCACAGACAATCCTGGGGCCATTTCATCCTGCCGCCCGCCAGGAGTCCCAGTGCTTGGTGCAGTGTGGGAACCCCCCGGCCAGGGTCTCCTGCGTGCACTGCTGCGGGTGCTGGTGCTAACAGCCTTGGGCTCGGGTGAAAGGATCTGCCCGCACTGGCTTGATGAGATTCAATCATGAGGCTGATCTCCGAGGAGGATGGTCTCTGGCTCCTTGGAGAGAGGCCATGGGGGCAGAGGGCACCTCGGGGAGGGGAGAGAAAAGATAGGAGCTCATGTCAGGGGCACAGGGACCCCAGAATAAAGAAGGTGTGGGGAGATTGTCCAACAGCCAACCCGCATGAGAACAGGAAGATCAAACAGGGTTGCTGCAGGGTTCCCGGAAAAACAGCAAATCCCGGATTATTGTAATAAAACTAGGGGGAAACCAATTCTTCAGAGACTAAGTGCTTGTCAGCCCTTCTCGCTAGGGAAAATAACGGGAGAGATGTACCCCACATTCTGCCCTACACCAGCGCCGGTCCATGCAGAATTGGGTGGGTTTGCATGACCCTGCCCTTTGCCTGACTGCCCCGGGGGGCCGTGCTGGGAGCTGCAAGGTAACAGGCGAGAGCCAAGACTGGAGAAGTGCAAAATCAAATGAAGTCCTGATGGTTTGACTCGTGGTGCGGCAGAGTCAAATATACACAAAGCAAAGATGCTGAGGACCCATTCGATCAGCCACTCCCGCTGGCGGTCAGCACAGGGTTAGGCCCTACAATCTCCTCCTCCGGCTTTTGACCAGCACAGTCCCAAGCTATGATGTTTACACCACTTCTCTTGGAGGGCTTTTCTACAACCTAATTATTTGTGTTGCAGTAGCACTGACTGAGACCTGGGTCCCAGTTTGCTAGGCTGTGTACACACACACCCCCAAACACCAAGAGACAGTTTACAATCTAAAAGGACAGGACAGACAAAGGAAAAGTGATTATCCCCATTGTACAGGTTGGGAAACTGAGGCCCGGGGCGATGACATGACCAAGAAGCCAGTGGGAGCAGAGTTCAGATCTGTGTCCCAAGTCCAAAGCCTTCCCCATCCTCCCCACTCAGACACATTTAATCAACTTCACCTTTAGGACACTCTCCCTGGGACTCACCTGCCACTTCATTTCACCCCATTACTCCCCGTCTGCCCCGAATCTCCCCTCCCCTCCTGGATCTTTCCGTGCCTTCCTGCTCTTAGCACAGCTCGCTCCACAGTCCTCGGAGAACAATCGCCCCCAATTTTCTAACGAGAGGAGCTATTTTTGTCTCAATCTGCCTGCCATTCCCCTGCCATTGATTGGGGCGGGCTGCTGAAGCAGTCAGGCTGCAGCAGCATGCACTGGCGCGTGTGCTAACCAGACAAGAGGAAGGAACGTGGCCTGTCATAGCTCAGGCAGCCTACAAGGCCCAGCTGTCTGGAGCTTGGGCTTTTTTTAGACCCTGCTGCACAGAGACTTCAAGGGGATCTCCCTCGTCTTCGCCTTGCTTTCCCCTCCCATGGCACTCCTTTTCCTGACAGCCAAGATTTTCAGCACAGCCCCCTGCAGCCTAAACTTAGAGATGGCCATTTGTGCTAGGTGGTTTCTAAGATGCGCCCCGACGGTCAGGTTTTCGCACAGAGAGTTTTAACTCAATCCCCTTGAAATCCTTGGGGCTACTGCCTGGATCCAGCACCCCCTTCTCAGTAACAGCCACACACATTAAAGGGCTGGAAGGACGGATTTATTAAGGAGGGATTAAAAGGGCTAAGTATGCATAGCTTGGTTGGGAGACAAATAAAGGACCAGCTATTCGTGTCTGAAGGCGATGAACATCACGGGAAGGAAGGGAGACTTGTCTAGGGTGGTAGAACTAAGGGCACCTGGGTACACCTGGGTTTGGGACAATTTAGCCTGAATTTCAAGACATATTTCTGATTGTGAAAACGTACTGAGCTCCAGAGGGAAGAGGTGGGAGGTGCATAGCTTGGGACATTTCCCTGCAGTAGCCTCTGCCGTTTTAGCAATCCAGCATGGGCCATCATGGGGCGGACTAGACAGGACACAACTAGACATCTCGCTCCGTCTCTGGAGGCAAGAGGGAGAGAGACGAAAACTTTTAAAAGGGCAAAGCGGTTTCCTTTTCTAAGGATGCAAAACAGGCCCACTGGGTAGGTTATTCCACGGTTGCCAGCTTGGGGTTTGGGGCACCTTCCTCTGAAGAAGCTGCTGCCGGTAGGACCCCGTTATATTAGTTGTAGATGTTTTTGCGCCGGAAAAGTCCATTTTGATCATTTAGTCTGACTTCCTGGATAACATAGTTCCAAGAACCTCACCCAAACATTTCTCTGTCAGCCCATAACTTCTCTTTGAGCTATGGCGTATCTTTTAAAAAGAGATCCTGTCTTGATTTAAAGACTCCAAGTGAAGGAGAATCTACCATGTCCATAGGTAAATTGTCCAAGAGCTAATTCCCCTGCCTGTTAAAAATGTGTACCTTATTTCTAATCTGGATTTTTCTAGCTTCAGATGCCAGCCATAGGATCTCCTGGTGCCTTTTTCTGATAGATTAAAGAGCCCACTACTATCAATAATCTTTTTCCCTGTGTAGGTATTTGTACATCAGAACAGCCACACTGGGACAGACCAATGGTCCATCTAGCGCAGTATCCTGTCAATGCCAGGTGCTTTAGAGGGAATGAACTGAACAGGGCAATTCTGAGTGATCCATCTCCTAGCTTCTGGAGGTTTAGGGACACCCAAGCATAGGGTTGCGCTCCTGACCATCTTGGCTCATAGCCATTCCTGGACCTGTCCTCCAGGAACTTGTAGATGATGATGAGTTACTCCAGAATAGCTATTCTGGTACATTTCCAAATTTCCTCACTCTCTCACTACAAGGCATGATTTCCAGACCTCTATCCTCAGAGCAAGGGAGACCCAAAAGCCAACAGCCCCTCCTTAGGCAAAACATCTCCCGTTGTCTCAGTTTTCATCATCAATTAAAGTTTAAAGCTAGAGCTGTAATAGTCAATAGTTTTTCTGTCAAAGCGAGTCTCCCCCCTCCCGTGACAAATAGCTTTTCAAACTATTTTCAGATTTTTCATCACATTAAACCAAAAATAAAGGGGGGGCTAGGTTTGGGGTCCCCCACCCTCTTTTCCTCTCCTCCCCCCACTTTTCCAAAAGAAGGAGAGGGGGAAAATTGATTTTGGGTTTTTTCGTTGGTCCATTTGTACATCTTAGGCAAACAAAGGTATTACACTAACAAGCGGGGGCGGGGAGGGGAGAAAGAGCATGGACCTTCCTTCATCACCAGACTCCGTCCTGCCTTCCTCACAGCTTGAATAAACTTTCCTCTGAGAGGCAACCCTCGGAAGAATCCATTTCAGCTGTTCACTATTCTAGAAAGACGGGGGGCTGAATCTCAGGTGATAAACAATCAAATCAACTGATTGAATAGGCTATTAGTGTATCAGGTAAGGTCTTTTATGAATGCCTGTAACACGCTAGAAGTGACAACCAGAAGGTATGTCTAGCCTCACCCTCCAAGAAGACGTGTCTGTCCATGCCCTATGAAGGTTAAAATCTTCGCGTGCCCCACGTTCATGCCAGTGCACACACATTCTGCAACTGCATTTGCTGTAAAGAGTATATCCCTATTAACGTCACGAAAGCAGAGAGCCAACCACCACAGACACCGTTGCATTAACACAGAGGGGCAGGAGTTTCTTATTTGGCAGGGAGGAGATGCGGTGTTAGAGTCTGATGCGATATGTCAGTCACACGCACACTGAGGGTCATCATGGGTTCAAAGGGTTTCTTAGATAACTGCGGTTTAGCTGGACGGTTGCACTCATCTGGTTTCTTGACTCCCTGCAGCCTCCATGACTTTCCTGGTCTAACATCTACCCAGGGAGCGGGGGTATTCTGGCCTCCCCAACTAACTTTAGCCAGGTCACTGGACAGTTGTCTGCCTTTGTCTGGATGGACCTGATCCTCCAAGTCATTCATTGGCTTCTGGGAGGTGAGGTCTCTCCACATGTCACAGATTAGGGCACTAGTGAGTTTCCAGGTTCCACCTGGTAAGAGTTTCCCGTTCCTAACGCTATGGTTGTGTTTGAGATACCGCGCACCTTGGCACACACACAGACTAATTAATCCTCCTTCACCGCGGAGGATGGAAGAGGTAGGGATTCCCGAGACAGAGCTGTATTAATCCCTGTCCAGGGAAGGGGCACATTGCTATTCTTCAGCTACTGAGCAAGATTTAAGCACTTATTGCAATAAATCAAGGCTGTAAAATCCTATACGATACAGGGAAAAGACAGCACATGGCAGTGGGGCCAAACTCATTTTGGGGAGGGCGAGTTACTAGGATCTGTGGAGAAGGATGTGAATTAGGACGACATAATGCTCCCAGTCTGCAGCTGAGCTCCCACTGGCATCAACGGATGGTTTAAGCAAGGCTTGAAATGACTATATAAAGAGTCTAAACTCAAAGATATTTGTCACATTTGACATCAGTCAGCAAGAAATTCTGTTCCTCTTTCAGACCACTGCTATTCCTGCCCTTTGCTTCTCTAATTCATCCCTATTTTTATGTCTCTATACACTACCTTCCCTGAAACAGCCACCCCCATGCCATCCTGAGAGTGTCACTCCTAAAGTAATCAGCAGTGAAATAGTTAATGCTGCTGTGTGAGGGGGACATCGTTAGGCTTCAGAGTTAACATTGAATGGGGTATGTGATAAATGAAGGGGGGAGCTCCCTTTTATGGACACCCAGCCAGCCAGTAGCTATAAAATCCCTCTTAGTAGCTGTTCTCTAATTGTTCTACCTGTAAAGGGTTAAAAAGTCTCTCTGCTATGCATAGGTAAAGGGAATTGAGCGGGCACCTGGCCAAAAGAGCCAATGGGAAGGCTAGAACTTTTAAAACTGAGGAAAAGACTTTGTCCATCTGTTGTTCTCCCTGGCAGAGGAGGGCAGGGCAGCAGCTATGCTGGAAGAAGCTTGGGCCAAGTATGAAAAAAATCATCAGATCATACCTAGAAACTACTCATTTAAAACCCCAGCTATGTGAGTAGGTCAGGAAATGCCTAGGAATTCTGTTTATCCCTTTTATTTCGTTATGGCTTGTGGATTCCTCTGTGCTAACCCCAGGTGCTTTTGTTTTGCTTGTAACCTTTAAGGTGGACCTCAAGAAAGCTATTCTTGGTGCTTAATCCTTGTAGTTGCTCTTTTAATATCTAGCAATAGCCTGAGTTGCCAGATGTAGTTTCTTTTTCTTTTTTTTTTTAAATAAAATTTACCTTTTTGAAGAAAAGAATTGGATTTTTGGGTCTTAAGAGGTTTGTGCACATGTTGTTTAATTAGCTGGTGGCAACAGCTAATTTCCTTGTTTTGTTTTTTTTCCTCAGCTCTTCCCCGGAGGGGGGTGACAAGGCTTGAGGGTACCCCGCAGGAAGGAATTCCCAAGTGCACCTTCCTGGGCCCTTATAGGGGTTCTGCACTTAGGTGGTGGCAGCTTCTACCAATCAGAGAGGTCAGAGAAAAGTTAAAAGAAAAGGAGGACTTGTGGCACCTTAGAGACTAACAAATTTATTAGAGCATAAGCTTTCGTGAGCTACAGCTCACTTCATCAGATACATACAGTGAAAAATATAGTGGGGAGATTTTATATACACAGAACATGAAACAATGGGTATTACCATACACACTGTAACAAGACTGATCAGGAAAGGTGAGCTATTACCAGCAGGAGACCTGGGGGGGGGACCTTTTGTAGTGATAATCAAGGTGGGCCATTTCCAGCACTTTACAAGAACAGTAGGAGGGGAAATAAACAAGGGGAAATAGTTTTACTTTGTGTAATGACCCATCCACTCCCAGTCTTTATTCAAGCCTAAGTTAATTGTATCCAGTTTGCAAATTAATTCCAATTCAGCAGTCTCTCGTTGGAGTCTGTTTTTGAAGTTTTTTTTGTTGAAGAATTGCCACTTTTAGGTCTGTAATCGAGTGACCAAAGAGATTGAAGTGTTCTCCGACTGCTTTTTGAATGTTATAATTCTTGACGTCTGATTTGTGCCCATTTATTCTTTATGTAGAGACTGTACAGTTTGGCCAATGTACATGGCAGAGGGGCATTGCTGGCACATGATGGCATATATCACATTGGTAGATGCGCAGGTGAACGAGCCTCTGATAGTGTGGCTGATGTGATTAGGCCCTATGATGGTGTCCCCGAATAGATATGTGGACACAGTCGGCAACAATAGGTTCCTCGGTTAGTGGTTCTGTTGTAAAAAGAAAAGGAGTACTTGTGGCACCTTAGAGACTAACCAATTTATTTGAGCATAAGCTTTCGTGAGCTACAGCTCACTTCATCGGATGCATACTGTGGAAACTGCAGAAGACATTATATACACAGAGACCATGAAACAATACCTCCTCCCACCCCACTCTCCTGCTGGTAATAGCTTATCTAAAGTGATCACTCTCCTTACAATGTGTATGATAATCAAGTTGGGCCATTTCCAGCACAAATCCAGGTTTTCTCACCCTCCGCCCCCCCCCCCCCAAACTCACTCTCCTGCTGGTAATAGCCCAGCCAAAGTGACCACTCTCTTTACAATGTGTATGAAAATCAAGGTGGGCCATTTCCAGCACAAATCCAGGTTTTCTCACCCCCCCCCCCACCCCCATACACACACAAACTCACTCTTCTGCTGGCAATAGCTCATCCAAACTGACCACTCTCCTTACAATGTGTATGATAATCAAGGTGGGCCATTTCCAGCATAAATCCAAGTTTAACCAGAACGTCTGGCGGGGGGGTAGGAAAAAACAAGGGGAAATAGGCTACCTTGCATAATGACTTAGCCACTCCCAGTCTCTATTTAAGCCTAAATTAATAGTATCCAATTTGCAAATGAATTCCAATTCAGCAGTTTCTCGCTGGAGTCTGGATTTGAAGTTTTTTTGTTGTAAGATAGAATCATAGAATATCAGGGTTGGAAGGGACCTCAGGAGGTCATCCTTCCATCCCCCTGCTCAAAGCAGGACCAATCCCCATTCAAATCATCCCAGCCAGGGCTTTGCGACCTTCATGTCTGTAATTGCGTGACCAGAGAGATTGAAGTGTTCTCCGACTGGTTAACACAGCTGTTACTCTGAAACCTGGTTCTGTTGTGTGGTTGCTGGTGAGTATTTGCTTCAGGTTGGGGGGCTGTCTGTAAGCAAGGACTGGCCTGTCTCCCAAGATCTGTGAGAGTGATGGGTCGTCCTTCAGGATAGGTTGTAGATCCTTGATGATGCGTTGGAGAGGTTTTAGTTGGGGGCTGAAGGTGATGGCTAGTGGCGTTCTGTTATTTTCTTTGTTGGGCCTGTCCTGTAGTAGTTAACTTCTGGGTACTCTTCTGGCTCTGTCAATCTTTTTCTCTGGAGTTCTACATAGAGTGCTTCCGCCGACGTGCACAGGCTGAAATTGTGGAAAAGCAGCATCACTTGCCCCATAACCTCAGCCGTGCAGAACACAATGCCATCCACAGCCTCAGAAACAACTCTGACATCATAGTCAAAAAGGCTGACAAAGGAGGTGCTGTTGTCATCATGAATAGGTCGGAATATGAACAAGAGGCTGCTCGGCAGCTCTCCAACACCACTTTCTACAGGCCATTACCCTCTGATCCCATGGAGCGTTACCAAAAGAAACTACAGCATCTGCTCAAGAAACTCCCTGAAAAACCACAAGAACAAATCCGCACAGACACACCCCTAGAACCCCGACCAGAAGTTGCTGCAGTTCTGTTTGTTTACAATGAAGGTTCACAAAGTCTGTTTCCCTGAACAGGTTAGGAACAAACAACAACAGGCAGTTTCCTTGTTTGGAAATCCAACCCTGTTTCCAGTCAGCACTCTGCCCCCCAAAAGCTCTCTCTCTGGGTTTCTTCCCAGGGTCACACTACCAGCACTTCTCTTGCTGTCTCCTGGCTTTTCTGTAGCTGACACGCAGCTGCAATCCAGTCAGTGCTCAGTCCCCCAGCTTCTACTCCAGCCTTGTCCATGATTTGGGCAGTAGCTTCTACTGGTTCAGCACTCACTAAACAAAGGGACAGTTACTTGCTCCCTTGATTAGGCTGAATGAAAGGCAGCTAGCACACACTTAACAAGGTCTGTGATTGCCCATATAGAAAAGACACACTTGATGGCTGCTACCAACACCCTCCAGCATAACAATATTAGGATGCATGCATTTGTCCCATTAGATCATTGGCTCTTAATCTGTGGCCTCCAGGGCATTTGGGAGCAGTTCCAGGTGGCCTGCAGAGATGCTTCAAAACTGCAGCAACTGTGATATTGCAAATGCTGATGCTTTAAGCAATTTGTAACCTAGCCCGGATTCTTTGGGGTTTCCTCAGGCTTTTTCTATCATTTACACTCAAAACCCACAAAGTCCCTCTCTGCCCCCTTTGTGTGGGGGTCTGTTAGTGCAAATGAACTGTGATTAGCTATACAGATGACCCCAACATTTGAAGGGAAGCATACAGCTAGGCAGACAGAGGCACAGAGACCTGGAGTGATCCGGGTCATAGAGAACACAAATAATGGGAGAGACAAGATCCTGATAAATGTACAGCCCTAAATTCCGGGAGAGGAAGAAAAAAGCAGAGAGAAGAAAAGCGGGTGAGAGGGAGAAGTAACCAGCCAGCTAACATTGTGATAGTTTAGTTTCATCTTGTTTTCTTAACGACCTGTCCAGAAAACCAATCATTGCTATCTGCATCAGGAAGTGGAGGGGTCAAGGTTGGGAGTGGAGACAGGCCTAAAAGGATTTTGATTTGAAATTGTCCGTGGCATGAGAGAATTTGCAAACCACTGTGTAAAAGCGGGACAGTCCTACCCGTTCTGAGCCCTGGTCTACACTGGGGTGGGGGGGGTCGACCTAAGATACGCAACTTCAGCTACGTCCGTGTATCTTAGGTCGAATTACCTGGCCGTGAGGATGGTGGCGAGTCGACCGCTGCTGCTCCCCCGTCGACTCCGCTTCTGCCTCTCACGAGCTAGAGTACCGGAGTCAACGGGGAGCACAATCAGAGATCGATTTTATCGCGTCTACACTGGACCCGATAAATCGATCCCCAATAGATTGATCACCACCCGGCACGTAGTGAAGACCTGCCCTTAGCGAGGGCAGCCATCAGAGACCCTGGGGCGGTGCGATAGGAGGTGGGGGAACCGAGAGGGTGAATCAGGACAAACACAAATGCCACATTGTCATTTAAAAATGTTTGCTGCATTTGGCTAGGGTTGTGTATTCATCTAGCCGGAAGCAGCTCTCTTCTTTTCGGTATTTTAGGAGCTGTGTTTAAGAGCCTGAGTACAAAAATAAACCACATGGCAGGGTTGCAATAAAAGTAGGCCAAGAGCTGTGGCTGTGGTGCATTGTCTGAATGTAAAAAGCAGGCGCCTTGGGCCATCTCGTGGTTGCAAAACTTGCTGAAGAGATGCTATGCTGTTTAACAGTTTTTCACAGCGAGTGCTTTGGCTTCTCTGTAGACACAGAACAGGGAGCCTGAGCATCTGGGACGGGACCTACTAGAGTAGAGAGTGATGTTTGTTTGATCTTTTGATGCTCCCTGTGAAGCGAAAGGACCATGTGCCTCCAGATTAGCAGGGGAAGGGGACAGACACGTGAGCAGAGCTAGGCACAGCCTCAGGAAACTCACACCTGACAGCCCAATCCTATGTGGTGCAGAGCACCCCACAAGTCAATAGGAGTTCAGGGTACTCGACACTTTGCAGGACTGAACGTTGAGAATATAGGGGTGGGTTTTCCAAGATCACTCAGCCCTGGCCTAATTCTGCTCCCAGTGATGCCAGTTATGGGACTATTACCAGTGGACTGTCCTAGTTTTAATTCTTGAGCCTGTGCACACATCCTACTAGATGTGACCCACTGGGACCAAAGGGATCTTTGGCATGACTTTCAATGGGCGTAGGAGTAGGGCCTGGATTGCTGGGCTGTCGCCCACTTCAGTCTTTTCTTTTTACTCCTTCTGTGGAGCTTTGCAGCCATTAATATCAAGGCAAGAAGCACAAATGTCCTTAACCTTATATTTTGAAGACAGGAAAACAGAGGCACAGAGAGGGGAAAAGACATGAAGAAGAGCTCTGTATGGCTCGAAAGCTTGTCTCTCTCACCAATAAAAGATATTCCCTCACCTGCCTTGTTTACCTCAGATCACACAGCAGAGCAGTGACAAAGCCAGGAACAGACCTCAGTTTCACTGATTCACAGTCCCATGCTCTAGCCTGTTACTTAGCCATTCTGCCTGTTACTTACATTGTGTCAGCACCCAGAAGTGCCAACCAGTGTCGAGATTATTGAATCAGACACTGTACAAGCACACAGGAAGACAGTCCCTTCTCCAAAGAGATTACAATTTAAGACAAACAACACTTGAATGACGGGAGGAGGAATGCAACCACAGTATGGTCAATTTTAATACCATAAACTGGTGGTGTAAAAAAAAATTATAAGAAAACAATCAAATAGGTCCATCGATGGCTATTAGCCAAGATGCTCAGATTTGCAACCCGGTGCTCTGGGTGGCCGTAGCCTCTGACGGCCAGAGGCTGGGAGTGGATGACAGGGGATGGATCACTCAACGATTCCCTGTTCTGTTCATTCCCTTGGAAGCACCTGGTATTGGCCACGGTCGGCAGACAGGATACTGGGCTAGATGGACCATTGGTCTGACCCAATAGGGCCGTTCTTATGTTCTTAAACCCAACTGCTTGTCAAGCTGTCCAGAATTAGCTGGCTGATGTCTTAAAGGTGTCATGGCAGGAGTAGACCTTGCAAATGGATTTGGAGGTGGAGAGGGAAGAGATTTATCCATCAGTTCAGTGAGGGCAGGAGGAATGTGGAAGAAGGCATGAAGACAGCAGTGGGAAATGCAGACAACGGGCAGATGAGGCAAGTCTTGTTGGCAGAGAAACATGGGGAAGGGCCACGTCTATGATACATTCTTACCATTTTAGTATTGGGATCGCAGAGCACAATATTGGGACACTAACCCCAGCACTGCCCCAGAACTTGAAGAACTCTGTAGAGACGTTTATTCCAAAGCTGGAAGAACCCAATTAAAGTCTCATGGACCAGGCCTGACAGCAAAACAGCTCTTCACATCTAAAGGGATTTCAAAGATTTTGTTTGAAAGGAGGGAAACCCCTGCCTCAGATGAACATCCCACTAATAAAAGCAAACCTGGCTTTTCCTTCCCCTTATTTTCCTGGCAAGGCTTTTGCTTTGCTTGAGGGATATTTTAGGAGGGATCATGAAGCCTCTGCAATTGAGGATGATAAACAGCAGACAGCATTAAAGAAGGGAAAGTGTGTGATCTTCAAAGGGAGGAAAGCGAACGTGTGAAATTCAAATGAAAGGAAGACGCCTGCCTTCAGGCACACTGCAGCTCTCAGTGCAAGGGTCTCGGTGGCAGCACTTGAAACAGAGGACTTCAGACCGACAGAAGCGAAAAATGGGTAGGCAACAGACAACAACACTGAGATTCTGTCCATCCAACCTGGAGCTGGCTTACAGGGGCCCAACACATAGTACCTGTCCATACCAACCCAGTGGCATCATCATTACGTGATGTATCACTAGGGGCAGTTGCACATTTAGCAGCCTAAACAGTTTGTCTCTCTTGATTGATCTTCTCAGAGGGACAAGAGTAGTTCTTAAATGCCCTTCTCCCCCAAATACATATAGTTTAAGAATCCAGTGCACAGTATACAGTTGCCCACCTTCCAGTCTACCACCAGAGCAAACTCCTCATATGATGGCAAATAGTTCAGGGTCCAAGTTGCTTGGGCAGGAGTGCTGTGGATGCTGCAGGCTGATCGGCACAGGAGAGAGGGGACTTCTGGCTGATTTATAAAAGCAGGCTTTACAGGCTTCAAGGGGCATATCTACACTGCCTCTGGGAGCGAGTCTCTCAGCCCTGGTCCACAGACTCACCCTAGTGCTTTAAAAATAGCTGCAGACATGTTGCATTGACAATACAGCTCGGGCTCTCAAGCACGCCCACCACCCTCTCCCGTGGCTTCAGAGCCTGTGTTCCAGCCTGGGCCCCAATGTTTACATAACTATTTCTGGAGCATGAGCAGGAGCCCAGCCCAGCCTGGGAGGCTCACTCCCAGAATCAGTGTAGACATGTTCAAGGAGGCTTACCACAACCAGGAACCATTCCTTCCTGACCCCTGTAGATTACCAATTTGAACCTTGAAGCCAGAGATTGAATTAGCCTTTGCTTATCATTAGATTGTGAGCACTTTGGCGAAAGGGCTATTTTTCTGTTTGTGTAGCACCTAGCAAAGCAGGGTCCTGGTTTGTGACAGGGGCTGCTAGGTTCTTGTGACAACACAAATAATAATTAGAGTAGTTCTTAAACTGTGGTCAGCAGGGAGCTGGCTGGTCACATAAGGGTGGCTCTGCTCCTTGTTTCCAGCTGCCAAATGGCACTGAGAGCTAAAAATCCATTAAATAATTTCCTTTCTCCATTGCCCATGAACACAACTGCGGTAATTGCCACAGGGATATTATAGGAGAGCAAGTGAGATGAGGGGTATCCACAAAACAGTCTATCAAACGGGGCCCCTCTATGAGTTTGAGATCCCTTGGTTTGGCGTGCACAATAATGTGCCATCGATAGGCAGAACACTGAATCCAGACAATGTTTGCGTGTGTCTAATGTTGACAAGAATGACACACTCTCTCTCCTGTATCTCCTGGGCAGCAGCAGTCTCAGTCCCTGACAACCAATGGACAGAGGAAAGGGTACAGAACCAGAATCAAACTATCACCTGTATGACAGAACAAAGCTGAGCAACAATTATAGGGTGACCAAGCCAACCGATTACATTCTCCCAACAGAAAGAAGCCACATTCACTGCTCTGATTCAGCCGTGAGGAAGCAGGACTTGCAACTGCCGCATAATTCTGTGGCTACATTTGTGGGGATCTCAAAAAGAATCAGAAGCATGGCTTCCTGCTCTGTTAATAGCAAGTTTACCAATGTGTATAGGTGCTGGAAAACTAGAGACAGCCACAGCTTCCCAGAGAAAGATTCTTAGCAGCACTGGTTCAAAGTAATTCCGTCTCTGGGTTCTGGGGCCATCACAGAGCTCATATGGTGTAGGAAGTCACAAAAATCCTCACCTGGGAATAACAGTGCAGCCTCTGTCTTAGTTTCTATAAGTCAAAAACAGTCATAAAGGGTGGGTTGATATAGTAATTTGATCTGGTAGTTTGCAAACACCTACTTAAAACTAAAAACACTTTGCAACTTTGATTAACGGGCATTACCTGCTAAGTGGTACACTACAAAGAGGATTACACATGCCATTTTTGGATCTGGCTTACTTTCAAAAGAGTATTTTAGTAGAAAATAAAAGCAATTTGAGACCTCTGGCGATAGGTTCACTAGACACACTTAGCTTGATCAGTCCCTTGTGCTTGCTTCTTTCTTTGGCACTTGTTACTTATCTCTGCTAATTAGTAACAAAAACAAGCTTCTCCCTAGATTTAAGGAAGACAGGAGCTCTGTGCCAGCAGCTAGGACTAGCATGCCTCTTCTGAAAACAAGCTACCTCAATTTAAATGAAATCTTCATCTTCAAAGTATCTCCAGCCATCATATACCTTGTTGCACTTCCACCAGAATAAATTTGCTCATTTATTTATATTTAGTCTGCCAGGTTTTCTCCGTTTAAGTACCTTGTTGAATTGAGGCCTAGAGCATGGAAATACTCACACTGAAGCCAATGGGACTACTCATGTAATTAGTTATGTACATGCTTAACCTCGTTGCTGAACTGGGGCCTCAATTTGTATCTGTCTGCTTTGAAGACATACAGACACTTCATTGACACTGGGTTTTTTTTTTTCCTTTTTCTTTTTTAGACTCTGAAAACAAAAAGAGAACTTCATAAGCAGCTTCCGAGTCTCGTGAATTTCTCTCACACAAACACACGCTAGGCTGTTACTCATGGCATAATTACATGGATAAATTCTAAATCTGCATTACAGACTTCATGCAGCTTTAACTCCTGTTATAATTTCTAATCACACAATGATCCTTAAACAAAGCATATAAGATTGAGTACATTTGTCTTCAGACCAAATCTTAATAAAAATCAGTTGAGCCTCAGGCTCTGGGAACCTGAGTAATGGGATGTAGCCAGCATCTTCAGGTCATTAATTTCAAGAGAGGCACATTATCCTATCAATCTTTGTACATCTGCCTTATAATGTGATTTAATTATTCCGGTAGTGGAGGACAGGAGAGGCAACAGTAAGCCTCTGAAAGGGAGCAATTTGTGAAAGTTTCATTTTTAGCTGGTGAAAATGATGTTACCAGGTTAAAAACCATAAGTGACATAAGAACATAAGAGTAGCTATACTGGGTCAGACCAAAAGGTCCATCTAGCCCAATATCCTGTCTTCCGACAGTGGCCAATTCCAGGTGCCCAGAGGGAATGAACAGAACAGGTTATCATCAAGTGAGCCATCCTGTCGTCCAGTCCCAGCTTCTGGCAAACAGGCTAGGGACACCATCCCTGCTCATTTTGGCTAATAGCCATCGATGGACCTATCCTCCATGAACTTATCTAGTTCTTTTTTGAACCCTGGTGTAGTCTTGGCCTTCACAACATCCTCTGGCAAGTTCCACAGATTGACTGTCATGTGAAAAAATACTTCCTTTTGTTTGTTTTAAACCTACTGCCTGTTAATTTCATTTTGTGACCCCTAGTTCTTGTGCTATGAGTTACACTTCCTTATTTACTTTCTCCACGCCAGTCATGATTTTATAGACCTCTATCATATCCCTCCCTTAGTTGTCTCTTTTCGAAGCTGAAAAGTCCCAGTCTTATTAATCTCTTCTCATACAGAAGCTGTTTCATACTCCTAATGCTTTTTGTTGACCCTTTCTGAACCTTTTCCAATTCCAATGTATCTTTTTTGAGATGGGGCAATCACGTCTGCACGCAGTATTCAAGATGTGGACGTACCATGGATTTTATACCAGCAATACGATATTTTCTTATTATCTCTCCCTTTCTTAATGATTTCCAACATTCCGTTTGCTTTTTTGCCTGCTGCTGCACACTGAGTAGATGTTTTCAGAGAACGATCCACGACTCCAAGATCTCTTTCTTGAGTGGTAACAGCTAATTTAGACCCCACCATTTTATATGTATAGTTGGGATTATGTTTTCCCATGTGCATTACATTGAATTTTATCTGCCATTTTGTCGCCCAGTCATCCAGTTTTGAGAGATCCTTTTATAGCTCTTCGCAGTCTACCTCGGACTTAACTATCTTGAGTAGTTTTGTATCATCTGCAAATTTTGCCACCTCACTTTTTACCCCTTTTTCCAGATCATTTATGAATGTGTTGAACAGGACTGGTCCCAGTACAGACCCCTGGGGAACACCAGTATTTACCCCTCTCCATTCTGAAAACCAACTTTCTTTCCCGTACTATCAACAATCCTAATTTTTTGAAAAAAAAGTTTCACAAATCTGGTTCACTTTTCACCATTGACGCTATGTATAATCTCTCTGGTCATTTGATTACAGATCTAAAAGTCGCAATCTTATAACAAAAAATACTTTAAAAACAGACTCCAACGAGAGACTGAATTGGAATTAATTTGCAAACTGGACACCATTAAATTAGGCTTGAATAAAGACTGGGAGTGGATGGGTCATTACACAAAGTAAAACTATTTCCCCATGTTTATTTTTCCCCCCTTCTGTTCCTCACACATTCTTGTCAACTGCTGGAAATGGCCCATCTTGATTATTACTACAAAAGATTCCGCTCCCTCCCCCGCTGGTAATAGCTCACCTTAACTGATCACTCTTGTTACAGTATGCATGGTAACACCCATTGTTTCATGTTCTCGGTGTACATAAATTCGTCCTACTGTATTTTCCACTGCATGCATCCGATGAAGTAGGCTGTAGCCCACGAAAGCTTATGCTCAAATAAATTTGTTAGTCTCTAAGGTGTCACAAGTACTCCTTTTCTTTTTGCGAATACAGACTAACATGGCTGCCACTCTGAAAACTTTCACTCTGTCTCTCAGATATTAGCACTGGAACACAACACTGGCAGGCGAATGTTTAAATCCTCACAAATTTTTTCACGGGATTGTTTGTGTTTCAAGGAAATATTATTTATATTTATTAGAGATGAGAGCACCAAGTGAGTCATGACAAAAATAAGCTACGCAAAAGTTTTTGTGATCGTGAATGCAACTTGTGTTGTGAAACATGACTTTTGTGATATGATTGAAAAGACACTTACATGCTCAACTTTAGAGGTAAGTATGTGAGTCAACCTTGTGTGCTGGTGAGCATGCAGATTGAAAAAACCTTGTTCTTGATTCTGAAAGTCTCACACATAATGTGACATAAGACACACTCATGCTTCACTTCAATACTGACTTATATAAATCCTTGATTTTACAAAAGTTTACATTTGACTTCAATTGACCTAACAGTGTTATTTTAGATAAAGAGTGGCTCTGGCAAGCTCTGAAGGGAGTATGTTAGTGTCTCATTGCAGATGCATTTAACAGAAGAGAAAGTGGAAATTATGGACATCATCCAGAAAGCAATTGATGAGATTCGTTCTTGCAAGTAACAATCTTTGAATTACAACTACAGAATCTTTTTCCTGACCCATATTTAACTGAAACAGATATTCATAAAATGAAACAGCATAATAAGGAAACTAAGTTATTTCCTCTGCTTCTTTCAGCAAAGTTTTGAAGCTTCAGAACTATTTCAAAAGTACGTAAACAGATTTAAGAACACTTAACTGCAAAAAGCTGCCCCACAATCCCTTTAGAGAACAGAAGCGTTAACCCTTTCTGAGGCTTTAAAGATGATTTGTAATGGGAAACAACCTGTTGGACCGTTTTACAATTCTTTAAGAAGAATAAAAGTTCAACATATTAACCCTTTCCTCCTCAATCACAGCTGAGTGTGCTCAGGTTTCAGCCTAGAGTGATGCCTCTAGTCCAGTCCTCTAAACGTTGGGCCTCTGGCAAAAAGAGGAAAGGATGGAGACAAGATTTCTGATGTAAAACACAAGAGGGAACTTTATTTTAAACCCTGCTTTAAGAATCATAAAGGAACGGTAAAGGGAAAAATAATTTTTGCTTTGGTGTTCACTATTAACAATTGTATTGAACACGTATACAGAGCCGTATGTCAAGATGATTTATACTAATTACTATCCTCACAAAACCCCTGTGACGTACATACAACATCCCCCATCCTCCAGGCAAGGAAAATGAGGAATAGAAGGGATGTGACTCCCCAAAGGTCACACAAGCAGTAACTGTCAAAGCTGAGATCCCAGCTCCTTATTCAGATCACCAGTTTCTCTCAAGGGATTAGCAGAACATACCTAAAAAAAGGGAAACTGAGCCCAAAAGCTCTGTTAGGAGGTCCAGTCCAATAAAATGCCATTGCAATAGCTAGTTAGGAAAGCCAAAAAAGGAACCTCAAGCTCAGAGTTCTACAACACAGCCCACTACCCTTTCATCTCTAATACAGACGCATGGCTCACTCAGACGGCGACATCTTCAAAGCCGCATCCAGGGCAACTGAAACCTACTCCATTTAATGCAGATTAGTTTTGGCTTCATTACTCCTGGCAAATTACCATTAAACAGAGTTTGGGCAATTCTGGTCTACCTTGCCTCATTTTTAAACCATAAGCCACAGAGTATCACCAGAGAGGTCTTCAACAAAAAACCTCATCAAAATAGAATGCCAGACTCGTTATGAGAATGTATTTGCCATGGCTATGACCATATCTGTTTTCACATGGCCCTCGTCCCTCTCCCAGTTGTGCTAGGTTTCAGCTCTTCTCTACCAAGGAGCTCAGTCACTCTGTGTTTGGTGGTAGCTCTTGAGCCACACTAGGTGGCTTGGTTTTTTGTTCTTGACGCCATTAACAATTGCTTCTGATGTATCTTTGTCTCAAGGCTTTTTGTAGGATTCTCCACGTCCCCCAACAGATCTAGGATGCTTTCCTGTGTGGCCAGCCCCCCTTCCTCCACCCTGCTTTCTCTTAATTTGTCCCTGGGACTCTGCTTTGAGCGTCTCGATCCAGAAGGCATCAAAAGAGCCTGGTGCCTGATACCCAGGCTCTTGGGAATCTAGTGCATCTTTGCTCAGCAAGACACATATGGCAGGAATATTTCTCTTCACTGTCAAGGCATCTAGACCAGCCTCAGGGACGATGGGCTCCCAGATCTCTTCGGTCTGTTTGAAGAGCACTTTGGTGATTTGGTGGAGTCCCTTGAGCCGTCGCTTCATGATTTCCACACAAGTGATAGTCTTGCTGATGGCTTTGCCAGAGCCAGTGAAAAGAATCTGCCTAACTGAGTCCGACTCCATCTTGCCGATGGCATAACCCATAAGATTTCTGATTTTGCTGCCATCCTTCACTTTCATCTCAATAATATCTGAAGGCAGGTTGGTGAATGGAAGGGGAGAGGGCTTCTCCACAATCTTGGATTTCTTATAATTCTCCATCACATACCACTGTAAATGAGAAGAACAGTATCAATGAATACTTCTAATTATGATTCACAAAGGCAACATACCTAAATTTACGGACTACATTATCGGACTGATAAAAGTTAAGTAGAATCCACACTTTATTCATTTGTGTTACCATGCTACCTAGGAGACCTCGTCATGGACTGGGACCCCATTGTGCCAGATGCTATATTCTGACTTCTAGCATGTTCTAGAGTAGCAGTTCTCAACTGGGGCTCAGTGGCACAATGGGGGTCCACAAGCCGTTTCAGGGGGTCCACCGAACAGGGCTGCTTGGAGCCCCAAGCCCCAGCGGCTGAAGCCTGGAGCACCGGTGCCAGAGCAGAAGCTCCCCTGACCACCCCCCCCAGCCCCATGCAGCTTAAACCCTGAGCCACCCCAAGGGGCAGAAACCTTGAGCCCCCCGAGGCTCCCAACCCTGCTCCAGTGTTGGAAGCCCAAAGCACCCCCCCCGTGGAGTTTTTATAGCATGTTGGGTGGGGCTCCAAAGGAAAAAGCTTGAGAACCCCTGTTCTAGAGTACCTAGCTGAACTCAATAATCCAAACAGTATCTTAACTCATATTTAACTACTTGTATTGTGGCAGCACCCAGGGATCTCATTCTGCTAGAGACTGCCCAGACACACAAAGACAGTCTCTGCTCTGAAGTTATTTACTCATGCTGCTTAGACTTGCCTCGAAATGATCAGGACACTTTTAGACACTACAGCTACCATGTTATAGAACAGAGGTGGGCAAACTATGGCCCACAGGCCAAATCCGATCCAGCGGGTCCCTCCTGCCCGGCCCCTGAGCTCCTGGCCTGAGAGGCTAGCCCCCAGGTACTCCCCCGCAGCCTCAGTTCACTGCGCCGCCGGTACAATGCTCTGGGCAGCAGGGCTGCGAGCTCTTGCCGGGCAGCGCAGCTGCAGAGCCGTGGCCTGACCCGGTGCTCTGTGCTGCACGGTGCTGTGGCTGGCTCCAGCTTGGCGGCACGGCAGCCTGTCCTGGTGCTCTGGGCGGCGCGGCTGCAGTACCGCCAGCCACCAGTGTTCCAGGTAGCACGGTAACAGGGCAGGGGGGTTTGGATAGAGGGCAGGGAAGTTTGGGGTGGTGGTCAGGGGGCGCGGATGTGGTCGTGTGGATAGGGGTCGGGGCGGTCAGAGGGTGGGGAACAGGGGCTTGAATGGGGGCAGGGGTCCCAGGTGTGCGAGAATCAGGAAGGGGGGGGGGTTGGATGAGGTGGCAGTGGTAGTCGGGGGCGGTCAGGGGACAGGGAGAAGGGGTGGTTGGATGGGGCGGGGGGGGGCAGTCAGGAATGAGAGGAGGGGTTGGATGGGGCGGCGGGGGGCAGTCAGGAGCAGAGGGTCTGGGGGCGGTCAGGGGGTGCGAAGCAAGGGGAGCCGGATAGGGGGCAGGGGCCGGGCCACGCCTGGCTGTTTGGGGAGGCACAGCCACCCCTAACCGGCCCTCCATACAATTTTGGAAACCCGACGTGGCCCTCAGGCCAAAATGTTTGCCTGCGTCTGATACAGAAGAATGCATACTGAGTAGTAGGCCCAAAGATACCGAATGCCTCCACTTCACATAACTCTACTTAAAAATGTTATTTGCCTGATTAAATGAAATTTTCCAGTCTAAGTACTGGAGTTAAAGATTTTAGAGACGATTCAGGAGTTAGAGTTGACAACAGTCACACAAAACATTAATAGGAATAATCTGATACGCTGAAGAATTCAATAATAAATAGCAGGCTAGTTTGGATTCAAACGTTACTACGCATTATCTGCAATCCAAACACTGCTTCTGTGTGGTTAGCACATGGGAGCCAGAAACTGAAACGAACTGATCTAGTTTTGCAATCCCAAGTAGAGAGAGAAATGGTAAAATTGAACAAATAGAGTCACTGGTGAACTGCAGGAATGAAGCCATTTAAGTGAGCTCAGGGGAAGGAAGGACTGCTATTTTGAGGTCAGTGGGACATTTACCACATCTGTGCCCCATGAAGGACGCTGGAACCAGCATAACATGAACCCTGAAGATGTTTCATACCAGAGACAAACAATTCCCATCCCCAGAATAACCCAAAGCCTGATGATACATACAGCGCATAGGAAGGGGAATTTTAATGAAGGAGGCTGGATGAGCTGGAAGGATCAGAGCCTGCTGACTCTAGTCAGTCATGGTACAAGATCTGGGGACAGATATTGACTGACATGAGGGGTGAAAGTAGGGAGGTCTCAGGGTTTTTTTTTGGGGGGGGGGGGGAGGCAGGAAGATATGACCCTAATGAGAAGAAGGGGAGGGGGAGGGGCGGGAGAGGTCTTGGCTTAGGGTTTGAGAGGAGGGTTGGGAAACATACAGGGGGACTGGGATGGATACAGTGGGTGGGGGGGGCCTCTGCTCAGGGGTGCGGGTTGGGATGGCTAGATTATGTGGGGGAGAGTGGTGTCCTCTCAGCGGTGCAGGGGAATAGATACAGGGGGTGGGAGGGTTGGGATAGATGGATACAATGGGTCTGTGCTCAAAGATGCAGGGGGATGATATGGGGGGAGGGGGTCTCTGCTCAGGGGTGGGTGGCAGTTGGGATGGATGGATACAGAAGTCTCCACTATGGGGTTTGGGGGAATGATACAGGAGGGCTGCGGGGGGGGGGGGGGGCGCTTACGAGTGTGGATGGCGGCGGAGGGTGGATGGCGGGGGGAGGGGGGACCCCGCTCACGAGGGTGGATGGGGGGGGGTGGATGGCGGGGGGAGGAGGGGCCCCGCTCACGAGGGTGGATGCCGGGGGGGGGTGGATGGCGGGGGGGAGGAGGGGCCCCGCTCACGAGGGTGGATGCCGGGGGGGGGTGGATGGCGGGGGGGAGGAGGGGCCCCGCTCACGAGGGTGGATGCCGGGGGGGGGGGGGGAGTGAATGGCGGGGGGGAGGAGGGGCCCCGCTCACGAGGGTGGATGCCGGGGGGAGGAGGGGCCCCGCTCACGAGGGTGGATGCGGGGGGAGGAGGGGCCCCGCTCACGAGGGTGGATGCGGGGGGGGGTGGGGTGGATGGCGGGGGGGAGGAGGGGCCCCGCTCACGAGGGTGGATGGCGGGGGGGAGGAGGGGCCCCGCTCACGAGGGTGCATGCGGGGGGAGGAGGGGCCCCGCTCACGAGGGTGGATGCGGGGGGGAGGAGGGGTGGATGGCGGGGGGAGGAGGGGCCCCGCTCACGAGGGTGCATGCGGGGGGGGGGGGGGGTGGATGGCGGGGGGAGGAGGGGCCCCGCTCACGAGGGTGGATGGCGGGGGGGAGGAGGGGCCCCGCTCACGAGGGTGCATGCGGGGGGGTGGATGCGGGGGGAGGAGGGGCCCCGCTCACGAGGGTGCATGCGGGGGGGGGGGGGGAGTGAATGGCGGGGGGGGGGAGGGGCCCCGCTCACGAGGGTGCATGCGGGGGGGGGGAGTGAATGGCGGGGGGGAGGAGGGGCCCCGCTCACGAGGGTGCATGCGGGGGGGGGGAGTGAATGGCGGGGGGGAGGAGGGGCCCCGCTCACGAGGGTGCATGCGGGGGGGGGGGGGTGGATGGCGGGGGGGAGGAGGGGCCCCGCTCACGAGGGTGCATGCGGGGGGGGGGGTGGATGGCGGGGGGAGGAGGGGCCCCGCTCACGAGGGTGCATGCGGGGGGGGGGGGTGGATGGCGGGGGGGGGGGAGGGGCCCCGCTCACGAGGGTGCATGCGGGGGGGGGGTGGATGGCGGGGGGGGGGGGGGCCCCGCTCACGAGGGTGCATGCGGGGGGGGGGTGGATGGCGGGGGGGGGGAGGGGCCCCGCTCACGAGGGTGGGGGCGGGGGGGGGGTGGATGCGGGGGGAGGAGGGGCCCCGCTCACGAGGGTGGGGGCGGGGGGGGGGTGGATGCGGGGGGAGGAGGGGCCCCGCTCACGAGGGTGGGGGCGGGGGGAGGAGGGGCCCCGCTCACGAGGGTGGGGGCGGGGGGTCTCTGCTCAGAGGTGCGGGGGGGGGGGGATGGATACGAGGGGGTACGGGGGGTCAGGAACAGGGGAGGGGGGGGTCTCTGCTTGGGGGCTCGGGGAGGGTGGATATGGGGGGTCCCTGCTCGGGGGTGATGGTGGGGGGTCTCTGTCCGAGGGCTGGAAACAGGGGCTCAGAGAAGGGGGGGGTCTCCTCTCGGGGGCGCGGGAGGGGTCGGGCTGGACGGACGGGGAGGGGGCAGACACAGGGGAGGGGGCAGGCTGTGAGCGGCCCGGCCGCGGGGGGGGGGAGGGGGGGGGCTCTGTCCCCATCCCGAGGCTGAGGGGCCGGGTCTGCAGCTCGGGGCCCGGTGGGTGCGGGAGGGAGACGCGGGCAGGCCCCGCCCCCGCCGCTCTTACCGGTCCCGGCCGGAGCGAAGGGCCGCACGCGCCGCCGGCCCCGCGAGCCCCAGGCGGCGGTTTCCGGCTCAGGAGCGGGTCGCTCGCGCGACGTCAGGGGGGCTCAGAGTGACGGTTGGGGGCGGGGGGCGCGTGCGCCAACGGCCGCCAGTCTAGCCCCGCCCTCTCACGTGGGCACCCCGCGCCTTGTGCCCCGCGGCGCCGTCGCCGGCGCTCTGCGTCGCTCACGCGCTCGTCCCCAACGGCCGTTGGCGCGTCACGGGGCCCGCGCTCGGTTCCCGGCCGGAGTCCGTGCCCGCCGCCTGCCAGGGCAGCCAGCCCCGCCGTCCCGCGCCGTGTCCAGTCAGGGCACCCCTGTGACATCAAAAAGAACAGGAGGACTTGTGGCACCTTAGAGACTAACCAGTTTATTTGAGCATGAGCTTTCGTGAGCTACAGCTCACTTCATCGGATGCGTACTGTGGAAACTGCAGAAGACATTACATACACACAGAGACCATGAAACAATACCTCCTCCCACCCCACTCTCCTGCTGGTAATAGCTTATCTAAAGTGATCATCAAGTTGGGCCATTTCCAGCACAAATCCAGGTTTTCTCACCCGCCGCCCCCCCACAGACAAACTCACTCTCCTGCTGGTAATAGCCCATCCAAAGTGACCACTGTCTTCACAATGTGTATGAAAATCAAGGTGGGCCATTTCCTGCAGAAATCCAGGTTCTCTCACCCCTTCACCCCCCTCCAAAAACCACACACACAAACTCACTCTCCTGCTGGTAATAGCCTATCCAAAGTGACCACTTTCCTTACAACCTGCATGAAAATCAAAGTGGGCCATTTCCAGCACAAATCCAGGTTTTCTCACTCCCCCACCCCATACACACACAAACTCACTCTCCTGCTGGTAATAGCTCATCCGAAGTGACCACTCCCCCTACAATGTGCATGATAATCAAGGTGGGCGATTTCCAGCACAAATCCAGGTTTTCTCACCCCCCCACACACAAACTCACTCTCCTGCTGGCAATAGCTCATCCAAACTGACCACTCTCCCCACACTGTGCATGACAATCAAGGTGGGCCACTTCCAGCATAAATCCAAGTTTAACCAGAACGTCTGGGGGGGGAGGAAAAAACAAGGGGAAATAGGCTACCTTGCATAATGACTTAACCACTCCCAGTCTCTATTTAAGCCTAAATTAATAGTATCCAACTTGCAAATGAATTCCAATTCAGCAGTTTCTCGCTGGACTCTGGATTTGAAGTTTTTTTGTTGTAAGATAGCGACCTTCATGTCTCTGATTGCGTGACCAGAGAGATTGAAGTGTTCTCCGACTGGTTTATGAATGTTATAATTCTTGACATCTGATTTGTGACCATTTATTCTTTTACGTAGAGACTGTCCAGTTTGACCAATGTACATGGCAGAGGGGCATTGCTGGCACATGATGGCATATATCACATTGGTGGATGTGCAGGTGAACGAGCCTCTGATAGTGTGGCTGATATTATTAGGCCCTGTGATGGTGTTCCCTGAATAGATATGTGGGCACAGTTGGCAACGGGCTTTGTTGCAAGGATAGGTTCCTGGATTAGTGGTTCTGTTGTGTGGTATGTGGTTGTTGGTGAGTATTCGCTTCAGGTTGGGGGGTTGTCTGTAGGCAAGGACTGGCCTGTCTCTCAAGATTTGTGAGAGTGTTGGGTCATCCTTCAGGATAGGTTGTAGATCCTTAATAATGCGTTGGAGGGGTTTTAGTTGGGGGCTGAAGGTGACGGCTAGTGGCGTTCTGTTATTTTCTTTGTTAGGCCTGTCCTATAGTAGGTGACTTCTGGGAACTCTTCTGGCTCTATTAATCTGTTTCTTCACTTCCGCAGGTGGGTACTGTAGTTGTAAGAATGCTTGATAGAGATCTTGTAGGTGTTTGTCTCTGTCTGAGGGATTGGAGCAAATACGGTTGTATCGCAGAGCTTGGCTGTAGACGATGGATCGTGTGGTGTGGTCAGGGTGAAAGCTGGAGGCATGTAGGTAGGAATAGCGGTCAGTAGGTTTCCGGTATAGGGTGGTGTTTATGTGACCATTGTTAATTAGCACTGTAGTGTCCAGGAAGTGGATCTCTTGTGTGGACTGGACCAGGCTGAGGTTGACGGTGGGATGGAAATTGTTGAAATCATGGTGGAATTCCTCAAGGGCTTCTTTTCCATGGGTCCAGATGATGAAGATGTCATCAATATAGTGCAAGTAGAGTAGGGGCGTTAGGGGACGAGAGCTGAGGAAGCGTTGTTCTAAATCAGCCATAAAAATGTTGGCATACTGTGGGGCCATGCGGGTACCCATAGCAGTGCCGCTGATCTGAAGGTATACATTGTCCCCAAATGTAAAATAGTTATGGGTAAGGACAAAGTCACAAAGTTCAGCCACCAGGTTAGTCGTGACATTATCGGGGATAGTGTTCTTGACGGCTTGTAGTCCATCTTTGTGTGGAATGTTGGTGTAGAGGGCTTCTACATCCATTGTGGCCAGGATGGTGTTATCAGGAAGATCACCGATGGATTGTAGTTTCCTCAGGAAGTCAGTGGTATCTCGAAGGTAGCTGGGAGTGCTGGTAGCGTAGGGCCTGAGGAGGGAGTCTACATAGCCAGACAATCCTGCTGTCAGGGTGCCAATGCCTGAGATGATGGGGCGCCCAGGATTTCCAGGTTTATGGATCTTGGGTAGTAGATAGAATATCCCAGGTCGGGGTTCCAGGGGTGTGTCTGTGCGGATTTGATCTTGTGCTTTTTCAGGAAGTTTCTTGAGCAAATGCTGTAGTTGCTTTTGGTAACTCTCAGTGGGATCATAGGGTAATGGCTTGTAGAAAGTGGTGTTGGAGAGCTGCCGAGCAGCCTCTTGTTCATATTCCGACCTATTCATGATGACAACAGCACCTCCTTTGTCAGCCTTTTTGATTATGATGTCAGAGTTGTTTCTGAGGCTGTGGATGGCATTGTGTTCCGCGCGGCTGAGGTTATGGGGCAAGTGATGCTGCTTTTCCACAATTTCAGCCCGTGCACGTCGACGGAAGCACTCTATGTAGAAGTCCAGTCTGCTGTTTCGACCTTCAGGAGGAGTCCACCTAGAATCCTTCTTTTTGTAATGTTGGTCGGGAGGCCTCTGTGGATTAGTATGTTGTTCAGAGGTATTTTGGAATTTTGGTATTTTCGGATGAGCTATTACCAGCAGGAGAGTGAGTTTGTGTGTGTATGGGGGTGGGGGAGTGAGAAAACCTGGATTTGTGCTGGAAATGGCCCACTTTGATTTTCATGCAGGTTGTAAGGAGAGTGGTCACTTTGGATAGGCTATTACCAGCAGGAGAGTGAGTTTGTGTGTGTGGTTTTTGGAGGGGGGTGAGGGGGTGAGAGAACCTGGATTTCTGCAGGAAATGGCCCACCTTGATTTTCATACACATTGTGAAGACAGTGGTCACTTTGGATGGGCTGTTACCAGCAAGAGAGTGAGTTTGTCTGTGAGGGGGCGAAGAGTGAGAAAACCTGGATTTGTGCTGGAAATGGCCCAACTTGATGATCACTTTAGATAAGCTATTACCAGCAGGAGAGTGGGGTGGGAGGAGGTATTGTTTCATGGTGTCTGTGTATATAATGTCTTCTGCAATTTCCACAGTATGCATCTGATGAAGTGAGCTGTGGCTCACGAAAGCTCATGCTCAAATAAATTGGTTAGTCTCTAAGGTGCCACAAGTCCTCCTTTTCTTTTTGCGAATACAGACTAACACGGCTGTTACTCTGAAACCTGTGACATCAGTGGTTACTATGACAACAGGTTGTGAGTGACGTCACCCGGCGGGGATGCTCCTAGGCAGGGCCAGGCGCCCCCGAGCTGGCCGGTCCTGGGGCAGGGGTCAACCCGCCGCCCACCGGCGTCCCCCTGGAAAAGCCCCTGCTCCTGCCTGGCCACGCAGAAGGGCCCCCAGCCCCTCTGGGGTGAACGGGGGCCAGGGTGGCGCCGCTCCCAGGGCTGCTGCCGGACAGTTTGGGACAGGAAGTGACGAGCGTGTCTGTTGAGCACCCGCGCGGCAGTCCAGGTAGCAGGAGGGAGGCCGGATGGGCCCGTGGCCTGGGAGTCAAGAGACTGGGGTTTTATATCTGGCTCTGCCACGTCTGGCTGTGTGATTGGGGCAAGTCATCTTATCCCTCAGCTGGGGACACTGGGGCACGGCCACTAGGTATCTCGAGGGGATGGAGGACCCCGAGTGTCGATGAAGCCCTCTCGCACTAGGCCCAGGTGTCCTTGGCCCCCCCTCCCGCCTGGAGGCACTCGCAGCAGCTCTGCGTACTAGGCCCAAGTGTCCTTGGCCCCCCCGCCTGGAGGCACGCGCAGCAGTTATGCTGAGACTCTGCAACAATACGCTGCAGAGTCCGACTGCCTGAAACTAAGCAAGGCCACACAGGCAGAGATGGAAGAACAATGCTGAATAAAGCAGCTTTATGTATAGTTTAACAAATGACACAGAGAACCAGGGAACTAGCTGGGAACTGGGTTGGCTGGCTATATGGATACTTGGGGCAGCTTGCTATTGGATAAGTATGCTGGGAAAAAGGATGTATAAAAGCCTGTGTAACTTCCTGGTCTGTGTACAAGATTTGAGATTCAAATCTCCCTGTACCTATTTGAAGCTTCAAATAAACTTTTCTGCTTCTCCACCCCGTTGTGATTATTGGGTGTAGCACACCGGGTAACGAACCACTCAAGCTGTTGTTCAGCCTCTCGGCACTGGGTGCCGGCAACAGCTTTTGGCGTCCCTGGGTAGGCCAGAGGCTGCAATTTAGCCTTGCCCGGACCCCTCCTGGAGGTCGAGGATTGCGGCGAGAACCGACGCCCAGTGCGCACCGGTGAGTTCACCGGGGCCTCAGAGGAGATGCGATTTGATCGACCCCGGAGGGCACAACGGTGCAAAGCACTCATATAGTGGAGAAGCAGTTGTGGTAGACGACGGTGAAGATCTGGTCCCTTGGATAAGATAGGAACCTTTTGAAATCCGGATTGTATGCTCTGTTGGAACCTGGGGACGCCCAGAGTTACCCTGTAGGTATGGGACAGGGATAGAGCTCGGGGGTTAGGGCACAGTGTACGCCCCTAGAGTGCATTCTAGCAAACTGGAAGGTATTTGGTGCGGATCCGATGACTAAGAGCCAATTAAAACAATTCTGTACAGTTGACTGGCCTCAATATCAACTAGAGGACCAGGAGTGGTGGCCACCAGGAGGGTCAATTAATTACAACACGATCCTTCAGTTACTCCTGTTCTGTCAGAGAACAAGAAAATGGAATGAACATTTGTATGCGCATTTGTTTCTGACTTTATGTACTCGACCAGATATTTTACAGCACTGTAATCTGACTCTGACTGGTTCGGTAGCAGCTAATGTTAGTCCCCAGACCCCCCCCCCCCCCCCCACTGTAATGGCAGAGCCGGTGTCCCCTTCGGCCCCCACATCCCCACCTTATAAGGGTAGGATGCCTCGGGTTACAGAGATTGCCCCCTCGGTGGGACTCTATCCTTTGCTTACCGAGATTGTTGTGGCTTGCCCAGGAGCAGACGGACGTCAGGCTACCACTATGCAAGTTTACACCCATGTGCCATTCAATCCAATAGACTTAGCAGTTTTTAAAACACAGGCTGGGGAACTCTCAACGAACCCAAGCAGGTTTATTTCAGTCTTTGAGGGGTGCTTCAGTAGTCACAAGCTGGATTGAGATGACTGTAATATCCTCCTGAGAACCCTGTTGTCTGAGGTAAAGGAATCAAGTTACAGCTAAGGCAAGGGGAGCGTCAGCGTTCAAGCAAAAAAAAAAAAAAGGAAGCTATCTGTCAAGTTCCTACCCCAAGCACTCGTAAGCGGCTCAGGGCATTTCTGGGTATGGCAGGCTTTTGCAGGATATGGATCCCAGAGTTTGGACTGTGGGCTAAACCCCTGTACGACTGTGTAAAAGGAGCAGATCATGACCCCTTCTATTGGACCCCAGAGGCTGACAGGGCATTTAAAATCCTGAAAAGAAAATTGATGGAAGCCCCGGCTCTGGGCCTGCCGGATCTCTCTAAGCCGTTTCAGTTGTATGTACATGAACGAAGGGGGGTGGCCCTAGGAGTGCTTACACAGCTGTTAGGAGCATGGAGACGTCCCGTGGCTTATTTTTCTAAGCAATTGGATCAGGTTGCAAAGGGTTGGCCGGCATGTTTACGGGCGGTCGCAGCTACTGCCCTAGTGCTTGAGGAAGCCGAGAAGCTAATGTTGGGAGGTATGCAAATCTATACTCCCCATATGGTCCGAGCCTTATTGGATGCAAAGGGAGAGCTTTGGCTCACCCAGGCTCGGATTGCTCGGTACCAGGCTAAGCTGTTAGAGAACTCTGAAGTCACCTTACAGCCTTGCCCCTCCCTTAACCCAGCCACTCTCTTGCCAGAAACAGAGGAACAGAAACATGACTGTTTAGAGGTCATAGATGTCCAGTACTCCAGCCGTCCGGATTTAAAGGATGTACCCCTCCCAAATGCAGATTATGAGTGGTACACTGATGGTAGCAGTACTGTAATAGATGGGCAAAGGAGGGAGGGTCACAGCAGCATAACCCGCCATGACACTGTGGAAGCTGAAGGTTTGCCTGCTGGGACCTCTGCCCAGCTTGCCGAACTAATAGCCCTGACCCGTGCACTTGAACTGTCAAAAGGAAAGCGGGTCAACGTTTTTACTGATTCAAAGTATGCTTTTGGTGTGCTGCATGCTCATGCTGGCCTATGGAAGCAAAGGGGAATGCTGACAGCCCAAGGCTCCCCAGTCAATACGGGCCCCAAATCCTCCGGCTCCTAGAAGCCGTACAACTTCCCTCGGAAGTGGCAGTGGTACACTGTAAAGCCCATCAAAGGGAGGATCAAGATGTGGCCAGAGGTAATGCCCGGGCAGATAGAGAGGCTAAGCATGCTGCCACCCTGCCATCCCCTCAGACTGAGAACGCCCATATGCATGCCCTTATCCCATCAGTAGGGGAGCTTCCAGCCCCTCAGTACTCTGGGGAGGAGAGACAGCTAACTGACAAACTCGGTCTCTGGGAAAAGGAGGGATGGCTCCATTCCCCAGAAGGGAAGGTCCTCTTACCAAAGGGCCTAATCAGGCCAGTGCTGCAGAAACTACATCAAACCACTCATGGTGGCAGGGAAGCACTTATCAACTAATGGGAAAATACTTTATCACTTCCGGTCTCCGACCCCTGGCTGCCCAGGTACAAGCGGACTGCTTAGTCTGCCAAAAGAATAACCCCCGACCGGGACATCCTGTTCCACCAGCTGCCCTAGAACCCACTCCGGGCCCTGGACAAGTGTGGCAAATAGACTTTACTGAGTTTCCCCGGACCCAAGGGTTCAAATATCAACTTCTTATAGTGGATCGGTTCAGCGGATGGCCAGAAGCCTTCCCATGCCGTAACTGCACTGCCAGAACAGTGGCCCTCAAGTTTGTTAAGGAGATCATTCCTCGCTTTGGACTCCCCCTGTGGATGGAATCTGACAACAGGACACACTTCACGTCAAAAATCATTCAAAGCATCTCACATGCCTTACAGATCCCCTGGAAACTCCATACGCCCTGGAGACTGCAAGCCAGTGGTGTAGTGGAGCGTACCAATCAGACCCTTAAACGGCGTCTCTCAAAAGTGTGCCAAGAAGCCTCACTGCGATGGCCTGATGCTTTGCCCCTCATCCTACTCCATATCCGCATTCTTCCAAAGGGTAGATTAGGTATCAGTCCCTTTGAAATTATGTTTCCAACCTGCTGACTCCTCATCTAGTGACGATCTCGGGCTAAAGCTACTGTTTAAAAGACACAAATAGCGGGCACCTTAATACTAAAATGGGCCCACCCAGGTACTGGAGACCCTGGGTTGGGAAGACTCTGGTGATAATTAATTGGGTAACATTGTTATTCTTTGTATTGGTATTTCCAAACTGTGCATATCGGGAGCATAACTCCTTTGTTTTGCTTGCGCACCATGTTGCTAATTTAACACACCAGACTGATTGCTGGGTATGTGCTCCAACTCCACTGTCCCCCAGAACGGGAATGCCCCTTGACATGCTGCCCTTGACTCTAGCAGAATTAGCCGCCACCAAAGAGCAGGAAAGAACGGACTCGCCGTTCTGGAATAAGACCTCTTTACAGCAGGCCACGTATCAGGACCAGGAGTATTCAGTTGCAGTACTCACTGAGGGAGTGTTATGTTTTACCCGAAACCAATCTGATCAGTATGGGTGTCCTGTGGGAAAAAGCTCCTGTGTTATTACACAGTGGGCTGATGGGTATTGGATAAAGACCAACAGGGGAGGCCAACAGTGTGGGTGTAATGGTTCCTCCCCTTTTAGGGAAACTCTTACAAATAATCTTACCACAAAAGAGGGGTTTGGAAATGTAACTTGCCGTCCAGTTAACATCTCCAATGTAGCAAGCCAATGGTGGGTTTGTAGTGGTCCCTATGGCGAGTGTAATTTGAACGGCACAATTAGAAACGCCCCCACTTGTACCCAATCAGGAGGATGGGATGCCCCCCCTAGGGGCATATGAACTGTTTGGAAAAGCAGCCTTAAATATCCCAGGAATCCCCTTAAGAAACAGTCCTTACTGGGCTCTACAGGGTCACTATTTTGTATGTGGCCTAAAGGCTTACAAGGTGCTGCCAGCCAACTGGACAGGTAGCTGTTATATAGCTCGTGGAGTTCCTCATCTGTCAATAACTGCCACACTGCCCAAAGGAAAGATTAGAAATGCCCGAGACACCTCTGTTGAGTCACGAGAAAAGACCCTGCGGCAACTGACTACGGCATTGGAGGGCAATATGAAGAATCCCCTCACAACCGAGAAGCTTGTAGGGTGCTCTGTACTGGGAATAGCGCCACTGGTTTCCGGGCCAGCCATGGCATGCATAGGCTGCTATACTATAAGGCTGCAGATGGTACTTGAGAAGGTGGCCTTAGAGTTAGAGGACTCGGTTAGTGATTTAGGGTCAGCAGTAAAAACATTAAATAAAGAGGTACAGCAGCTCAGGACGTTTTCCCTCCAAAACAGGCTGGCTTTGGACTACCTCTTGGCATCCCAAGGAGGGGTTTGTGCCCTCTTCGGGCCCCGATGTTGTGTATATGTAAATGATAGCAGTTATGAGATCTATGAAAAGGTGGTACAGGCTGAGGCCCATGCCCGAGCCAGAGCACAGGTTGCCTATACTGCCCCAGAGAACGATTGGTTGCAAACCTTGTTTTCAGGCTGGGGTGTGTCGTCTTGGCTTGGTGGTTTATTTAGCCTGCTATTGAAACTTCTCTTTCCTGTATTGCTTGTATTACTGGTATTATGCTGTGCAGTATCATGTGTTAGGGCCCTTTTGCAAAAGTTAATAAGTCGTTCTCTTCAGGGCTATCACAAAGTGCTTATGCAAAGTCCTATTGTAAAGAAATAAGTAGCCCAAGTGAGAAAACTCAGAGCCAAGGTTGTTGAGTGTTCTCAAAGGGGGGAGTTGTTGGGGACACTGGGGCATGGCCACTAGGTAACTTGAGGGGATGGAAGACCACGAGTGTCGATGAAGCCCCCTCGCACTAGGCCCAGGTGTCCTTGGCCCCCCCTCCCGCCTGGAGGCACTTGCAGCAGCTCTTCATACTAGGCCCAAGTGTCCTTGGCCCCCCCGCCTGGAGGCACACACAGCAGTTATGCTGAGAATCTGCAACAATATGCTGCAGAGTCAGACTGCCTGAAACTAAACAAGGCCACACAGGGCAGATATGGAAGAACAATGCTGAATAAAGCAGCTTTATGTATAGTTTAACAAATGATACAGAGAACCAGGGAACTACCTGGGAACTCGATTGGCTGGCTATATGGATACTTGGGGCAGCTTGCTATTGGATAAGTATGCTGGGAAAAAGGATGTATAAAAGCCTGTGTAACTTCCTGGTCTGTGTACAGGATTTGATATTCAAATTTCCCTGTACCTATTTGAAGCTTCAAATAAACTTTTCTGCTTCTCCACCCCGTTGTGATTATTGGGTGTAGCACACCGGGTAACGAACCACTCAAGCTGTTGTTCAGCCTCGGCACTGGGTGCTGGCAACACCTCTGTGCCTCCGTTTCCCCCCTTCCCATCCTTTGTCTGCGGTATTTAGACTAAGCTCGTCAGGGCCGGGACTGTTTCTTGCTACCTGTGTGTACAGTACCCACCACACTGGGGCCCTAATCTCAGTTGCGGGCTCTAGGTGTCACGGTAATACGAATAAATGATAACAGCGACAACGTGTCACCCAGTCTGGAATCTGGCCGGGGTACTGGGATTTATATATCCTGCTCTCAGAGAAAATGTCATGGGATCTTCAGTGAAGACAGGTGTTTAGGGCCTTTTGGTTTTACATTTCATTCAGAAGAAAGCATCTTCACCAACACAGGGCCCTAGATCTTGGTCCAGGCACATTTGTTTGGTTCTGATTGAGCGAGAAGAGCGCCAGCTACTCTATCACCTCAGCAACTTGGATTTTCTTTGGATGTCTCAAATCCAACTACTGACTGTCTGCGCGACAGCCGTTACGGCCCTGCAGCTGGGCCGCTGTAGTGTACTGTACTGTAGTGTACTGTAGTGTAGATGCTTCCTACGTGGATGGAAGGATTTTTTCCATTGCTTAATCCACCTTTCTGAGAGGCACTAGTGAGGTTAATGGAAGAATTTTTCTATCAAGTTAGCTGTGTCTACATAGGAGGGGTGAGTTGACATAACTATGTAGCACAGGATGTGACATTTTGTACAGCCTTGAGCGTCATAGCTAGGTTGATTAATTTTTAAGTGTAGATCTGGGCTCAGTCTGAAACTGCTTAGCTTTTGAGATGCAACAAGTTGTTAGTCTGAGCTGATATTACCGCAGGGCTTCTAGGACCTATGAATATCTTAGTAAAATATATTATTTAAAGACTTAACTGCAGTAACACCACTGAAAAGGCTGATTACCAAAGTAGATATAGAGTAATGAAATCATAGTTTCTTAGAGCAAAGGAGTCTTAAAATGAAATAGTAGCAATGATGAATTATGGGGAACTTAGTTTGTAGACAGTTTACCAAGACTGAATTAACTGTACAGATTATTAGATGATTAGCGGCAAAAATATAACTTCCATCATCTCAACGTCAGGATTTTTAGCAGCACATTATTGAGTCATTATTTTTGGAGACCCCCAGACTTCAATGTGATGTGAGAAATGGGGATTTCATGCCACTTAATTGTAGCAAAGCTCTATCGGCCTGCACCATGCATATTACCTTGATGGATTTTTTATTAGCTTTACTCAACTGCTTCTCTGTATCTTGGAAATTCTAGACCAATGAGCTGATGCTGACTCAGTCCATGGGGTTTCTCCATCTGTAAACTGGGCATAATAGCACTTACCCCACAAGGGTGTTGCAAAGATTAGTTAATGGGCTAGTTTCAGAGCTAGTGTAAATGGGTGCTTTTCAGGGACAAATTCAGAGGAGATAGTTTCATAGAGTTTTAGGCCAGGAGGGACCATCAAGTCTGACCTTTTGTACGTAACAGGTCATTAATTTTCACCCAGATGCCCATATATTAAGCTCAAAGACTTTAGTTTCACTAAAGCATTTCAGACCTCAAGAGGCTAAACAGCATGCCATAGATAGAACAGGAAAGATCAACGTGCCACCAATTCCTGAGGCTCCTGCAATGGCAGGAAACTGATTAGGTGAGTATTACCAAGAGGTCCACATACCATGCTACAGAGGAAGGTGAAAAAACCCCTACAGTCACTGGCAATCTGACCCAGGGAGACATTCCTTCCTGACCCCAGATCTGGCAAACAGTTTGACCCTGAGCCTGTGAGTAAGAAACACCATCTGGTCAACAAGAAAGGATTCTGTGTACCACTTCAGAGCACTACTCTGTCCCAACTCCAGCTGTGGTCAATCTCTGATCCTTCAGAGGACAGAAAAAACAACTACCACCACCCAGAACACATCTAGCCAATTGTGCATCGGGCTGAAAAAATCCTTCCTGGACCCTGCAGGTGATGTAAGCAGCGTAAGTTACCTGTCAGGTATAAGATGATCAAAAAACTGGTGTAAATGCCCAAGTATAGTAACTTGAGGAATAGAGTGGGCTTTAAAAATAGTGTAATTTATATACTAAGAGAGACTTATCTGCATTAGAGTAGCATCTACAGACTCCGGTCCCATTGTGGGAGGCAGAAACAATGGAGAAAAGACAGTCTCTGCGCTGAAGAGCTTACAGTTTAAGTATAAGATGAGGGACAACAGATGGATACAGCAGACAGATGAGGGGAGCACAAGGGAACAATGAGACAACTGTGAGTAGCATGATAAGCAGTGGTCACAGCAAACCAGCTGTCCCACCATTCCTATCACAGAATCATAGAATATCGGTGTTGGACGGGACCTCAGGAAGTCATCTAGTCCAACCCCCTGCTCAAAGCAGGACCAATCCCCAACTAAATCATCCCAGACAGGGCTTTGTCAAGCCTGACCTTAAAAACTTCTAAGGAAGGAGATTCCATCACCTCCCTAGGTAACCCATTCCAGTGCTTCATCACCCTCCTAGTGAAAAAGTTTTTCCTAATATCCAACCTAAACCTCCCCCACTGCAACTTGAGACCATTACGCCTTGTTCTGTCATCTGGTACCACTGAGAACAGTCTAGATCCTTCATCTTTGGAACCCCATTTCAGGTAGTTGAAAGCAGCTATCAAATCCCCCCCTCATTCTTCTCTTCTGCAGACTAAATAATTCCAGTTCCCTCAGCCTCTCCTCATAAATCATGTGCTCCAGTCCCCTAATCATTTTTGTTGCCCTCCACTGGACTCTTTCCAGTTTTTCCACATCCTTCTTGTAGTGTGGGAACCAAAATTGGACACAGTACTCCAGATGAGGCCTCACCAATGCCAAATAGAGGGGAATGATCACGTCCCTCGATCTGTTGGCAGTGCTCCTACTTATACATTCAAAAATGCCATTGGCCTTCTTGGCAACAAGGGCACACTGTTGACTCATATCCAGCTTCTCGTCCACTGCAACCCCTAGGTCCTTTTCTGCAGAACTGCTGCCTAGCCATTCAGTCCCTAGTCTGTAGTGGTGCATGGGATTCTTCCATCCTAAGTGCAGGAGTCTGCACTTGTCCTTCTTGAACCTCATCAGATTCTTTTGGCCAATCCTCTAATTTGTCTGGGTCCCTCTGTATCCTATCCCTACCCTCCAGCGTATCTACCTCTCCTCCCAGTTTAGTGTCATCTGCAAACTTGCTGAGGGTGCAATCCACCCCATCCTCCAGATCATTTATGAAGATATTGAACAAAACCGGCCCCAGGACTGACCCTCGGGACACTCCGCTTGATTCTGGCTGCCAACTAGACATGGAGCCATTGACCGCTACCCTTTGAGCCTGATAATCTAGCCAGCTTTCTATGCACCTTATAGTCCATTCATCCAGCCCAGTCTTCTTTAACTTACTGGCAAGAATGCTGTGGAGACCGTATCAAAAGCCTTGCTAAAGTCAAGGAATAACACGCCCACTGCTTTCCCCTCATCCACAGAGCCAGTTATCTCATCATAGAAGGCAATTAGGTTAGTCAGGCATGACTTGCCCTTGGTGAATCCATGCTGACTGTTCCTGATCACTTTCCTCTCCTCTAAGTGCTTCAAAATTGATTCCTTGAGGACCGGCTCCATGATTTTCCAGGGACTGAGGTGAGGCTGTGACATATGTTTAATAGCAACTCTGAAGAGCATAGCTTCCTGAATAACCTTTTGTCCTTGGATTTGGCAAGCAGGACACCCTCCTCTTCCTAACGCTTGACCACCAGGGTCCACTAACCACAGCACTGCTCCAAAACCGCCTTGCAGGGCCCTGTAGAGGCTTTTATCCCAAGGCTGGAAGAACCCGATTAAAGCTTCAGGGATCTGGCTTGACAGCAAAACAACTCTTCACATCTAAAGGAATTTCAAAGATTTTGTTTGAAAGGAGGGAAACCCCTGCCTCAGATGAACATCCCACTAATAAAAGCAAACCTGGCTCTTCCTTCCTTCCTTCCTTCCTTCCCCTTTTTTTCTTGGGTGAGGCTGTCGCTGTGCTTGAGGGGGCCTTTGTGAAAATTTTAGGAGGGATCATAAAGCCTCTGCAATTGAGGGTGACAAGCAGCATAAAATGTTAAGGAAGAGTGATCTTCAAAGGGAAGAAATTGAACTTCTGAAATTCAAATGAAAGGAAGATGCCTGCCTTCAGGCACGCGGCAACCCTTAATGCAAGGGTCTTGGTGGCAGCACTTGGAACAGAAAATCTTAGACTGAGAGAAGCCAAAAAGGGTAGGCCACCGACAGAATACTGAGTCTGTCCATCCAACCTGGGCATAGCTCAGATGGTCCCAATACATAATATCTATAATCAATGTGTGTATTATTTCTCCTGTTGTGGGATGCCAGGCAGGAGGTGGGCTGTGGAAGGTTCGAGACAGAATCTCTACTGCTTCCCGCAGCTCCCATTGGCCAGGAATGGCCAGCTCCCACTGGGAGCTGTTGGGGACCATGCCTGCGGACGGTCAATGTCAGCAAAATGTCTCGTGGCCTGCAATCAGATTACCCTGATGGCCGCAGGTTGCCCACCGCTGCTCTGTGGTAATGTTTTCAGTTTCTCTTTATGAGAGTTTGTCCATTCCCCTAATCATTCTCACCACCCATCTCTGTACTCCCTCTACTTCTGCAGTCTACTTATCTCTACATCTGTTTGAGATGGGGTGACCAGAACTAAACTCAGTATTCCAGGTGACAACTTGCCATTGCCTTATATAATGGCGTTATAATAGTTTAAGTTTTATTCTCCCTTCCCTCCTTTATGCACCTTAACATTGTTTAATTTATTGACCACTGACTCATATGCCATAGAAGTCTTCCTTGAGGTGTTTACAGTGATGCCCAAATCTTTGCCTTCAGTTGCTACAGTTAATTTAGACCCCCATCAAGATGTACAAGTGATTCAAACATTTCTTCCTATGTGCAATTAGCGATGGCTGCCAAAATGTGTCCCACACACTGGGGAATGAACCAGGGACCTCCAGAGCTAAAAGTGGGAGCTGCTCCAGTTTAAGATCAAGGGCCAAACCTCAGTAGTTGGGAATTGTAACAACTCCTATTCTGTCTGGATTGGCACAGTGGGGGAACCTGTAACACAGATTCATCAGTGGGTTAGGGTTATACATTGTCATGATTCAGGGCTATACTGCTCCTTTAATCACCCGTTCTCTGTGAGTGCATCCCCATCAGGCACTTGGCATCTTGCCTTCACCTGTCCTGGGATGAGATTCTGCAATTCTCCCACTCTTAGACTGGGTCCTGGGGGTGCCACACCCTCTGTTCTAACCCTGATTGCTCAGTAAGTCCCCCTGTCTTTGGCTACCTGCCAGTCTTCCCTGTGGGAGCTGTGGCCAATGTTGAATGCAGTGACCCTAAAAAGCGTTTTCAGAACAAGGTATTGTTTAATCTCAACAGTAGGACACAGCACAACAAGGGAAAAGGGTTTTAAAACAAAAAAAGGCATCGACGTATATCCTTCCTACCTATTGTCTAGGTAGGCTTAGCTTATCCCAGACACGCCCCACCTCTGGTCTGCTCCCACAGTCTGCACCCCGGCAGTTTTTACCTCTCTCTCCGGCTCAGAGTGTGCCCCTTTACACAATCCACCACGTCCTTTGTTTTCTCCTCTGACTCTTGAGCCTCACCGTACTGGTGTGGTTGGCTTTTCAGCAGGCTGGGTATGTAACAGAGGCCTCCTGATCACTGAATTTAGGGCAGCACAGAAGAGGCTAAAGGGCCAGCTGGGAGCAAATGAACACTTTCTGTCTGCTGGTTATGAGCACCTGGGTGGTAATTACATAATTATGTAATTCGTAGAAACAGGATGGACACAAGAAGAACAAACAGGGAGCAAGGGATGCTCAGAAGATGAGCTGTGCTGAGCTGAGTAGAGAAGCTATGTGGAAAGTTCCTGCTACACAATGTCTGTGTTATGTGGCCTGTGTAAAAGTGAAGAGGAATAAAAGATACACGTGGTGAAAGGAAAACAGGCTGTGTGTGTGTGACTGGGAGGTAACAGAAATAGGCTAGACAGCGCGGCACACCAGGTAGCCATGGAGGAGCCCTGTGACGGTATAGACTGCAGAGCAGTTGATTTTCTGCATTGTCTTTTGTGCAAGTCAGCTTCTGCTGGAATTGACCCCTGGTAGTCGTACAGTGTTTTCTGTACGACTGATAACAATCAGGCAAACGGACTATATAATAGTCACAAAAATATTCCAGGCAGCTCCCATGTGCTTCTTATTCATTACGTTACATTTGTTCACATTGACTTTCATCTGCCATTGTGTTGTCTATCTAACTTGGTTAGGTCCCTCTGAAGTGCCTCACAGTCTTCTGTAGTCTTGACTAACCTAAATCATTTTATGTCATCTGCAAAATGTTGCCACCTCGTGACTCACCATCTTTTCCAGGACATTCATATACTTACTGTCAGTCCTAGTTCAGAAGCTTGGGGCATCTCACCGTTAACCTTTGCCATGGAGAAAATTAACCATTCCTACTCTTTGATTTCTACCTGTTAGCTAATTTTTGATCCATGACAATGCTTTGTTTTTTACCTCATAGCTAATTAATTAGTTTCTTTAGTAGTCTCTTGAGAGGGATTTTGTCTTAGGCCTTTTGAAAGTCTCATTAAATTATTCCCTTTCTTCTATTACTTTATTTTACTTTGGAACTGGCCTGCCATTTGTTGTGTGTTTCCACAGCACCAAGCACAATCGGGCTGATCCTCACTGTGGCTTTCGAGTGCTACCGCATTAAGACCAATAATTTTGTTCTAGAAATAGCAATTTGGTGGCCGTCCTGGGCTGCCAGACAATGACTAAGCTCACCAGGAATGGCAGTGATTCCTTTCCTATGCAGAGCCTTTCCTCAGACTAACTAACTGACTGAGCAGTGAATCTCTGGGAAGTAGAAAGAAATGAGCTGGGTTGTCAGCCAGAGACATGCCTTCTACACAACACTACTTCTCTCTTCTAGCCTTGCAGCTCCCTCGTGTGGGCAGCGCACAGTTCTGTGGATGCAGGTTCTCTAGGCACAGTGGCCCTCAGTTCAACAAGACATTGGTGGCATGACAAACTCTGTAGGTTTTGCAAAGTATACACACACACAAAAGACAGACCCATCATGTATATTTCAGAGATAAGTAACATCTGCCCATGGTAGGGCTGCACATTGCCTGGGATTTGGTCCTCTGTGTCTGTGTGTCACTGATATCCATTCCTGACATGGTGGCAGGTTGCTACCTAGCAGGATGACATCTCTGCCATCTCTCTCCTTTCTCCCAGGGTCAGGGACAGGTTAGGAACAGTTTTTCCTCATCACTTTTTGATGAGAGGTCTTTTATCAAGACCATAATCAGAGCCTGTGGAATGAACTCCCACAGGAACTAAGGACCATCACAAGACATCTCCATTTCTCTGACCTGCCTTCTCCAACATCAGCACAGCGCAGTGTGTACATTAAAAAAACAACAACAGCCAACCTACCAAAACAAAACTCTAGCCCATCTGCAATCCCTACACAATTCACAGTTGTCTCCCTGAGGAGATGATATGAGGAGGAACAAACTACATCAGACAGATGTCAGTCCCATCAGTCAATGCACTCCTGGAAGGCACATAGATGCTACGGTGATAAGGGCGGTATGTGAACTGACAGAGAGAGACTGAAGAAATCTTTCTCACATTTCCTTGTACTTGAGATGCTGGATTAGAAAGAATCATCTCAATCTCCTGGCCCCATGGGTGGGTCGATGGGGGGCTGGAGCAGAAGGAGATGGAGCCATGAAAAGTCCTTCTCTCCCCATCCTGGCTGTGTAGAAAGAAGTGCCAGTGGTTTCAAACCACCTGCCATCTTCTGTCAAAGACACTAGTGCCTTCCGTGCTGGTGCAATACAACGGTGTGAGTGACAGCCGAGGCACAGGGCAGCACCCCAGGCAGGAGTGGCTGTGTGGAGGAGGTTTAACTCACAGTGCCTTGGGGTTGGAGGGGGCAGAGCGGGTCAGTCATGTTCAGCATTTGTTCAATCCAAATTTCCTACAAGTTGTTGCCACAGTTTCAATGTGCCTCCGACTGAAGCAAGCCCCTGCCGGTTCCAGTGCTACCTGCAGCCCAGTTTCAGCTCTGCTCGCAGTTGAGGGGCCTGTCTAAAATGCAGATAGAACAGACTGGAAGGGAGAACACTTAGAGAATCAGGGCGACAGAGAAAGTCCCGCTGTAGAGGTGCCCATGGGAACAGAACTACAGCACAATGCAAGAGTGCGGCTTGTGTGGGGAGAGCCCAGTATTTGTACCCTCACGGACAATGCTGCGCTAGGGCCAGGAGTCAGTGGCAGATCCTGGAACTAGCCCCGGGAGCTCAGACAGTGACTAACTGCCAGCCCTGACTCATCTCCGGGAGGGGGAAGTCACTCGAGTTAGGCTTGGATCATTCCGAGGCCTACTTCATCCCTGATGGCCACCTGGTCTGTGCAGCTGTGTCTGTCTGCTCTGGAGCTAGGAGTCCAAAGACACTGTTCAGAACCAGTCAGTCCGGTCCATCTCACACCTACTTGCTTTCACTAGGGGGTACCTCAGGAAGAGCATGCCAAGCAAAGGCAGTGGGCAATCCCACTGTCCGGGGAGACTTCGGCAAACCAGTAAAGTGCCTGAAACCACTATGGCTTATTGCTACAAGTAGCCAAGTCAGCAGGCTGTAAATTAGCCAAGTCAGCAGGCTTAGCTTAACCAAGGCAGGAGGGGAGGGGGGTTTTGGGTGCCACAGAGAGGGCAGCTTGACCCCCCCATCCTTCCTGATAAGAATTGTGTTGAAGTTGCTGATACATGCATCTTAGAAGAGCAGGATGTGCCCCAGGAATGTCTGTTGGGGCCTCAAGGCTGCAAACTCTGGAAAAACCCACCCCTGGTTAATCGATAATCAGAAGGAGCCTCTTGCTTGCCCATTGGAACTGCTTGCTCTCTGCCCCCCAGGCCAGTGCTCCCAGAGCTGGAGGGGGGTGATGCCCCACACCCTCCACGCTGCGCTGGCCAACTCCAGGCACTTCTGCCAAGCAGAAGTGTTGCTTCCGGCCCAGGGAGGAACCCAGCCCTGGCTGCCAGTCAAAGTGGGGGAAGCCAGGGATCACAGGGCAGGTGCCACAGTGCTACACGGAGAGAGAGCTGGGCAGCAAAGAGGAGCCCGAGCCCCTGGACCAAGGCGCCCCTGTGACCACAGTGCCCTGGGGTGTCGCTCGGGTCACCCAACCCTAAGGCCAGCCCGGGGAGCAAGCACCCAGGTGAACCTTTCTCAGGGAAGCTCTGGGCTCAGCCACTGGGGACAGGCCAGGTGCATCACAATGGACAGGTAGCCCACAGCTGCCATGGCAACCAGAGAAACAACCCCTCTCCTTGGAGACACTTGGATTCATGCATCTGAAGGCCAGAAGGGACCATTAGATCATCTAGTCTGACCTCCTGTCTAGCAAAGGCCAGAGAATATCACCCAGTTACCCCTATTCTGAGGCCAGTAACTTGTGTTTTGGCTAAAGCATCTTTCAGACAGGCGGCCAGACTGGATTCAGAGACATCAGGAGATGGAGAAGCCACCACGTCCCTTGGGAGGTTGTTCCAATGGTCAATCACCTTCCCTGTTAGACATGTGTGCCTTATTGCTCGTTAGAATTGGTCTGGCTTCAGCTTGCAGCCGTTTGTTCTTGTTCTGCCTTTCTTGGTTAGATTAGCAAGGAGCCACCAAGTTCCTGGCATTTTCTCCCTGGGGCAGGTACTTCTACACCATAATCAACTTATCTCTCAATCTTCGCTAAATGGATGGCGCTCCTTACTGTGAGTTACTGCAAGGCATTTTGTTTCGCCCTCGAATCATTGTTGTGGCTCTTCTGTGCACCCTCTATAATTGTTCATTATCCTGTTTAAAATGTGGACACCAGAACTGGGTGCAGTATTCCAGTATCTGTCTCACCAATGCTGTAAACAGAAGTAACAAGTCCCCTGCCTGCTGGTTGTCACTATGCCCTCTTTATACATCCCAGGATCTCATTAGCTCTTTTTGCCACAGCATCATACTGGGAACCCATGTTCAGTTGTTTGTCCACTGTGGTCCCTAAATTCTTTTCTGAGGCACTGCTTTGATTTCCCTAATCCTGACTCTTTGAGACTGAAGGCTCCATTATCCCCAGCATGGGGCCTCCTGGCTGGCTGATGGATCCTGGAACTCTCCCAAATCTCTCAGACTTCTCAGCAACAAGGCTAAACCCTTGGGAGTGTCTGGAGAGTCCCTGGCTTGTGTAAGATTTATTATTCATCTACCCAAGTCAGCCATCTCCATATGAAACCTCAGGGCTGACTTTGAAAGCTCGCAGCTGTCACAAGTCGTAGGGCCAGGGACAAAAATCATTATCGGAGCAAATTCTGTGTCAGCTTTCACAGCTGTAGAAGCGCTGACCATACCAGGGGTGGGTGACGTACCCGGCATTCATAATCAAAGGAGATTCAGACTCGGGGCTCCTGTGATTTGGATGATACGTGGATCCCAAAATCTAAACACCCATTAAAGAATATTCACTAAAAAAAATCAGATGGAAAGTGTTTTGATTTCAGTGTGAAAATTTCAGTTTTTAAAAACCAAATTCCCCCCAATTCCCCTCTGCCCCCCAACCTCCTCTTCCCCTCCCCCAACAACTTTTTTCAGTTTTCAGTGAAAGTTCTTGGTGCTCATGGCTTCGATGGGTCTTCTCCTTGCACAATATAAGGCACAGGTGACGTCTTCCAAAACTTTGCCCTGGCCTTTTAAGTCCAGACGGTTTGTCCGTTTCATGTCTTTCACAAACCCACATTTGATCTAACATGCAGCACGTCCCTCCAGCCCCAGTTTGCCTTGTTGAGCCACGTTCTGCCAGTTATGAAGGTCCATCTTCCTGACCCTGATGTGGATTAGCCTGTTTAATTGTCTCCAAAGGGAGGAGTGTGAGCTTCATTGTTTGGCAGTTTTAAAACCAGATGGGACAAATTCAGTGGAAAGTGTCCTGTCGGAACAATCCTGCATTGACCTCAGGGAGATGGACTGGGAGGTTTATCAGGCCTTTTCAGTCTGTATTACCATTATTGCTGTTTATTGTGTGTGTACGACAGTCATGCTTAGAGGACCCAATCAGGGATCGGGCTCCTGTTTTAAAGGGCGCTGTACACACACATAATGAAAAGCCGGTCCCTGCCCCACAGAGCTTACAGTCACATATAGGACACAAGACGACAGGTGGCTAAAGCTCCATCTCTAACGTCTATGGGTCTATGGACAAAATTCAGCCCTCCTGGTGCCACTCTGTTGAAGTCCATGGAGAGGCACATAGCTGAGTTTGGTCCCCAGGCAATGCTTGTCCCAGTATAGCTGTGTTGTTTAGGGGTGTGATTAGTTGACCACTATAACTGTACTAGTACAAGCCCTAGTGTGGATGCAGTTATACACGTATAAAGGTGCCTTATTTCACCACTGGCTCGAATATGCAGGCTCCTCCCTGCAGCCTGGCTTTACCTCCCTATGCCAATTAATGAAGAACCATCTACTTCTATAAAGGTGCCTTATCTTGGTGTAGTTTATTCCCCTTCCCGCATGGCAATAAGCTATCCCAATATACGCACATTTGCATCCATGTAACTGCATCCACACTCGGCGGGGCGGGACCACTTTAACTGTGCCCTATAATTAACGCGGTACAAGGTGAGTGTAGACAAGCCCTTCGTGCTGAGTCTGATGAACAACCGCAGTTCTGACATGCCACCACAAGGGGGCACTGTGACACTGCTTCAGCCACCAGGAGAAGGTCTGTGGAGCTGAATGTTATTTCAAGGACTTGGCTCCTGGTTATGTGTTTTAGTGGATCCTGCCACAAGACTGCTAGTGGGCACGGGAAGGTGTGAGACCCTCCCACCCTGTTGCCATCAGTGCTGGCCAGTCCCCAGCTCACCCTGGAAAGTCTCCTGAGCTCTTGGAAAGGTGCAGATGGGACTTCTGGGATTTTAACCCGAGAGCAGCCACCTAACTTTCTGCTCTGCCCCCAGCTCAGATTGGTAGCAGCAGCCTTCCTGCTGCCTCCCTCCACCTGAGCCCTGCTCCATGCCATGTTACAGGAGTTTCCTTGCTCCTTCTCCTCCCGTCTATTCTCTCCTCCCCAGTATTCAGGAGCCCCTGAAGCATAGAGAGCAGGGACCCTGCAAGGCGGGTGGGTCAGCGCCCAGCTGAGACTCAGGTCCTAGCCCTGTCATTTTGCAGTGTGGATACAGCTTAAGCCGCAGACCCGAGCCAGAAGGTCTGCGCAGTGCAGTATGGACGCATGAGCATGGCTGGGAGACCCGGGACCAGCAACTGTGAACCCCGGTTTACACTGCAGCATGGACACACAAGTGCAGGCTTGGAAACATCAAGGCCACAAGCCTGGGTGCCCCAGACCTGGGGTTGCCATGCAGTGCAGACAGGCGCTGGGGAGGCCGTGGTTCTGAAACGCTCAGGAGCTGAGTACAGCCACGAGCAGAGAGACTCCTGCTAGGAGGCAGGAGAGCATCGGGGCATGCACAGCTGGTTATCATCTGCAGAGGAGTAACTGGGGCTAGGAATCAGGCATCTCAGCAGAAGATAGAAGAAAGAAGGGCAGGGACAGAGAATTGGGATTCTCCACAGGGGAGGAGGAAAAGCCTCCACCTGGAGCAGGTAGAAAGGCAGGAATCAAAGCCGAAGAGATGTGAGCTTCCTAGAACGTGGGGATGGGCCGGGCCTGTTAGGTTGGCTAGTCCAGCCAGCCCCGTGGAGATTAGTGCAGATCCTAAAACACAAGCCCTTTTCATAATGCTCCAGGGAGAATCAAGCACTTGGGAAGATCAGTCCCAGGGAATGTAAAACACATGTAAAGATGAAATAGCGGCGACCTTCTAACAAACACCGTGAGCAGATGGGAAATCTCAGTATTATCCCAGCTGGGGCGAGCTGCAGTAATTACAGAGAACCTCTTCCCCACCCCCCAGCTGGTGTGCCTAATGCAAGTATCGACCTCGGATTGGAAGTTTAGGGTCTCAAATGGACGGGAGGGGTGAAACCCCAGAGTATGAGCTGTCAAGAGATGGTGGGGGACAGGGAGGGCTACTGGGTTTTAGCCAATACTTCTGGTGCAGAATGGGCCAGATCGTGACTTTAAACCCAGCTCTCAGCAAAGGCTGGTGCACTGGGCCCCAGCAACACCCACGTCTCTTTCCCCCCGGACTGTGCGGGGCGGGAGTAATTTGCTGTTGGCCTATTCCAGGAGCAAGTTATGGCACCTACCCGTGCTGGTTCTCCGTTGTCTCCACCTGCAACCCCTTTGACACCTTCTATCCACCTGTCCTGGCGAGGGATAATGGGCGCACAGCATCCACTTACTCCTGCACGCCCAGTGCCAAGGTCTGGGCAGTCCATGTCGGGGTGCAAAGCAGCGCTCCTACACCCCTCGCTCCCCAGTCTGGGTGTGTGGCCCAGTGGTGCGTCTACACTGCAATCACTGGCTGCAATGGAGGTGCCTTCCTCTCCCACCTCCCAGGGCTTCGATACTCCCAGCAGCTCTTGTATCTCCACCCGAGAGGTTTCCCGGAGACATCTCCGAGCTGCCGGTCTTCTGGCAGGAGCTCCGCAGGACCTGGGAGCTAATCTCGGTGACCAGGTCTGTAGCGGCCACCGAGGGGAGGACCTCCTAACAGAGCCCCTGCTGCACAACCCAGACCTTCGTGTGCAGCTGGTGGAGTCCCCCCGGTGCGCTGGAGGTTGGTCCTGGCTGGGGCCGCTAGAATCGGAGACCTCCTGGGCTACGATTGGAGGGACTGGGTGGCCCCCCCGTAGCACTGGGCCAGGGCATGGGGCTGCTCCCCCTGCCATGTGTCTCTGTCGTGTGCTCTGGGAGGTGAGGGCAGCCTTGCCTCAAGTGGGTCCTGCGGAGGGTGCTCCCTGCCCACCTCTAATCCCTGGCCCTCCAGAACTCATCACCAGGTCCTGGCCCCGCGAGCCTCTCCTGCCACCCCAACACATGTCCTGAGTCATGTAAACAACATCCAAACCATGCCCGGAGAACACCTGCCCATGCTTCTGCTTCACACCTGCCACCTCCTTGCCCTCGTGTCCTGTCCTGACACCATGTGACAGGACCTGCTGCCACTGGTGGAGGGCCAGGGGGGCCTGTCTGTGCCCACTCTGGTTCCACGGCCCGCCGGGGACATCAGCTGGCAGCTCCTCCATGGAGCCGTGAACGTGGGCGTGTACCTGGCACGGTTCACGATCTCCCCAGCACTGCTCCCTTCTGCAGACAGAGGGAGACACTTGCACCCACCTATTCAGAGTGTGTCAGGTTGCACCCCTCTTCCGGCTCCTCACTGAGGGTCTGGATGCATTTTTCCTTTTTCTCCTTCATTGTCCCACGTACTCACTTGTGGACTGGCCTAGTGGCTCCTCCCCATGGCCTGTAGTTTTGGGTGGGCTTAAACGCCTGTCCCAGTACCTGCAAACAGTACAGGCGACTGCATGAGTAATTAGCCAGGGCTCTGGGCTGGCTTGTACCGTGTGCAGTGATGCATGTGTCGCTGCTGGTAATCTCATTAGCTAGATGAAAACCAGCTCGGGTTTGTCCACACGAGCTGCAGCTGCACCCCATGAGTGCAGGGTAGACGCACCCCTAGTGAAGATCTAGCCCAGCGGTAGTCAATTGGCAGACTGTGGCCCGAATCCGGACCTCCAGATGCTTTTGAATGGATCCCAAAATCTTTTTATTTACTTATTATCATTATTGGTTTTTTATTATTTTCTCTGGAGTCTGGACCTTGACAAAGAAATTTGGACCTTGACAAAAAATAATTGACTACCCCGACCTAGCCCACAGTAAAGGCATTGGGTCAGTCTGTGAATGCCTCCCTATAGCGAGCAGTTACTCCCGTGAGTAATCCTGTTAGATGCAATGGGACGGCCTGTGTGAACAACTGCTCCCCGGGTGAACAAGGCGCTCACAACCCGACATAGCATTTGATAAAATAGTTATTTATTTGGGCCTTTGGGGGCCATCCTGCCACACAAGCAGCATTAAATCTGGCGTGGAATGAGGAGAAGAGAAATGATCACAGCCGCCTGCCCAGCATGGAAGTCCCTTGGGGAATGGGTGAAGCCAGGGTTTGGGGATGTTACAATTTCCAGACAGTTCACAAATTGTCACATTCCCAGCTGTGGGATTCCTGACAAGTTATTCTCAGCAGGCTGGAAGCTTTCTGGTTAAATGCTTCCACGCCAATAAGTTGTGACGTGAAATACACTCCCGGAGCAGCTTCCCCAGAGAGCACTAGATTCCAGGGATTTCTCACTGCAATTTATAAAAGTTTTACTAGAAGTAATCCAAGTAAATACTGCAAATCTCCTGGCCCTGCCAAGCCAAGCTCTTGCCACATAAATTACTGCCACACAAGAGGTTAGAAGCTCTAAAACATAAAGCACTTCCCCAGCTACAAACAAGGCACAGACACCAGCTCAAAGATTTGTTCTGCCTCAAAATTTTATTGCTCCCCCAACTGTATGAGATACTATGTCATGAGGAAACACGTCGCTGACCCATCTGCTGCAGACATGTTGAGCTGTGCAATCCGTTTGGAACGAGGCAAAGGAAACTATGAATAAAAAGGTGGGATTAGCGATTAAACATGTGTTTTGGGGATTGCAAAGGGAGATGAAATGTTCTGATAAGAAAGAAACAGCTTCTCCTGCCGCTAGGTGTTATTATTACAATAATACCAGAGGCTCCAGGAGAAACTGGCTCTCCCCAACCCTGCTAGGTGCTGCTTGGTCTACTCCAAAGGCTTTGCGTTCTAAATGGACAGCACAAAGATTATTGTCCAAAGGGAACGGAGCTGGATCTCTGTCAGAGCTCAAAATCCCAGCCCCAAAGACAGTCCGTTCTGAGCCCACAGGGGACATTTCCAGCTGCTCAGCAAGGGGACAAACAAATCTGCTGACGTTTCCCGCTGATGTTTTGGTCCACGTTTTTTTCTCACTGTGTATTTTCCAGTGGACTCTCGTTACATCGCGCGCACGCACGTGTGTGTCTCCAAGCATCCTCCACTGGCCACTGTCACAACTCCCCCCTCTCAAGGGTCTCAGCAATACTCCACTTGACACATGGCTAACATAGGAAGCATCCCGTTGGGGGTTCATTTATTTAATATCCCCAAGAACTCTGCCCCGCGTCTTCAAGAAAATCTTAATGTCCCACAGTGAAATCCTCAACTCAACCCCATCTTTTCTACACCAGGGTCTTCAGGATCTTGGCTCTCTTTTCCTCCAGCATGCCTTCATCGATGGACCAGTCAGCCCAAGTGATCTCCTCCCTTCCCGGGGTTACCACAGTCCTCATCTGCCCTCCGTGGGCTTGACTTCATCCCAAAGGATGGCAGCTTCCCAGCCAGTCTCTTTCTGGCCCCCAGCCCTGGGTCATCACCACAGAAGCAAATTCCCCTCCTGCAGCTTTCTTCACCGGCTCTTCAACCAGCTCTGCCCCGACAAGCTTCCTCTCTGCAACTGCCTTCTTAGCTTCTAATTCAGGCATCGCCCTCACCCACATTAACCTCAACCTGGGTGCAGCTGTCTAGGCATCGGGGGAGCTGGGCCCATTTCTCTTAAAGGGGCCACCAGCCTGTGACCAGGGCCCTCTCCATGCATTCAGGGAGCACCTCGATGGGGATGTGCCCTGCTGGGCACGGCCTGGCTAGTGGGGCTCAGAGAAACATACACAATGGAGCAGATCCCAGCATGCAGCTTGCAGGTTTGGGGGTGGCTAGAAGAAATGCCGGGATGTCAGCGACAGCCTTGCAGGGCTGCAGTAATCTGCCCCCGCCTTGGAGCCAGAGCGGAGCTCGGGGGATGTGACCGGGGTCCTAGTGAGGAGCCAGCTGTGGTCACTCAATTAGGGTGAACTGCAAAAATGGAGCAGACAATCCCCATAAAGCTGGTGGATATTCCAATACTTAGATTCACCAAGCCAGCACAAAACAGCTTCTTTATTACCTCACTGGTTACTCAGAAGTGCAAGCAACACAGTTCCCTTAAAGTGATCCAGCCTCAGGCCTCCATCCAGGTACCCACGTCAAATATGATGAAAATTTCTGTAAATCTTATTTCATCGTGTAAAAGAAAAGGTTCGACCAATCCCCAAGGATCGGACACGTCACCACCCAGGTTAATGAATGTTTCAGATCTTACCAAAATACACGCTACAGCCAATTCTTATTAACTAAACTAAAATGTATTAAAAAACAACAGAGAGAGAGTAAGGTTAAAAGATCAATATTCATACAGACATGAGTTCAATTCATTGAGGTGCAGATTCCTAGCAGAGATGGTGAGCTTCGTAGTTGCAAAGAGTTCCTTTGGAATTCAGTTCATAGGTCATAGTCCAATGTCCAAATCTCATATTCAGGGCATACCAGCATAACTGGGACCTCAGTCTTGCAACTCAAACTTCCCCTGATGAAGCGTAAGCAGATCTGAGATGACAGAATCAGGACCCAAGGATACAATTTCATGTCTTTTGACAAGCTGGGATTCCCTCGGGGAACAAAAGGTAATTAGGATGACTTTGAAGGAGGTCCATCACCGGTACTTACCTATATGAATGAACATAAGGCCATTTGCTTGTTCCTCCACCATTCACAGTACATTTCAAAGAGAGATGAATACCGAGATATCCTGTCTTTTGAGGATTATTTATTTTGCAGGATGTTTAACCCTTTCTAGCCATGCGTCACACCCCCAATGTGAGACTGGTGTGGAAGGGTGAAATTGGAGCTCCTGGATACACCTTAAATACCTTCCAACATTGATAGGAGCTGTGTTAACATTGAATTCTTTGTAAGGCCAAATTATTGATGCATGCTTTGTCCCCAGCCAAAAACTTAGTCCATATTTTGTGAAACACTTTAGTGATTCCAGGGTTTGGTCTAGATGTGGACTTAACACAGCCATTAATGTTTTTCAAAGAGCACTTACTCTGGCATTCAGCCATGAAGGCTGGGAGCTGTTGTACCTCAGTTTCCCTTTGTGCACGGCAGTTCAAGCTTGTAGTGGGTTTTCTGCTGTGTACAGTTTCAAGATTAGATACAGGCACTAACTGTGGAATATCAGTATCACCAGGCCTTTTAACATAGTGTGTATTGTCATGTAATGAAACAGTCTAACCATGAAGGTTTTTACAACATGAGTTCTTATGTATCAGCCCCAACACGTTCAAGGGTTTTTCCAAAAAAAGAACCTGCACATTGTACCTTTTTACAGTTCTTGGTATCAGCAGCAAGTTAGTTACTATCATTAGCAATAACATCAGTTTTATCACAAGTGTACTTTTACAATTTTTTTTGTCATGCCAAGCCTTTGGTTTAGACAAATCATTCTTTAGGTCAGCTTATTCAATATCCCTTTTGAATCTTTGTAGCCTTCTCTTGACCTCAGGGTCTTCCTTAACATAGGCTTTGAGTTTAACCACTTCCTTGGGGTTTTGGTATTTTTGGGTTAACCTGTGGCTTTTATTTGCAAGGTTTAATCCTTCCCTTCCTCCCTGTCCAGTGGGTCAAAATCTGAACTCTTTGGTGTAACAGAATCCATTGGCTGGCTGGGTGTGTCCTTTTTGCTAACAGCTACAGGCAAGTCTTTCTCCCCCCAGTCAGTCAGGTAATTTGCATCAACACAGACACTAGCCTGTTTACTAGTTTTCAGATCCTAAACCTTTACCAATTCCAAGGCTGGACTCTGTCTTAAAGAGGCACCATCCATTTTCACTAGCATGTTAGACTCAAGGTTCTTTTGTCCTTCCCTTACCAAGCTCTGCTTCCACCTGGAATCAGATGTCAAGTCCATTCAGAGACTACAAGACATATCCAAAATATCTAAAGATGAGAGTTTGCCTGCTCTCCCCTGTATTCTTGAGAAATTAACTGCACAAATGTCCTCCTGCTCTGCAGATTCAGCTGTCCAGTCTTCCCTCTGAACCTGAGATACAGACTGCTCACTCAAAGAACCAATGTGGAGACAGTCCTGTCCCAACACCATTGTCTCCCTGACAAGCTGGTTAAGCTTATAGGGCTGTTTAAACTCCCTAACAATTTTTATTCCATCTGAAATCTCCTCAAAGCTATCCACGATGGATTTTTTCAAAACAAATTCAGTGGCTTCATTTTCATTTCAAAGACTTTGGCCACTAGGCACCAACACACTTTCCTCGGAAGAGAGACTGTTTGCTATTCACAATGGCCCATGAAGAGTCAATGGAAACAATTCCTTTTCACAGACGTCAAAGACTTCACCCAGAAATTCCTTTCCTTCTGCAATATCCTCCACTGCAACAGATTCTTTCTGAGCTTTATTTATGTCCAGAACCGACTTTGGCACAATAGACAATTCACCAAACTCCTTCTGAGTTTCACAGACATCCAGAATCACCTCTGGCCCATCAGGAGGATTTTCACACAGCCCCGTTTCAGGCAAACTGCTAGACTTCCTAGTCACAAGATTAGAGGCATTCTCTTCCTTGTTACAAGTTTCCACAGTGTCAGCAGGTAACATAGTCTAATCACCCTCATGCTCTCCTTGTGTCCTGGCTATGATATCACCCTGATCAGACAAGGTGGTCATATCTTTACCCAGCGACACACTAGCAACAGGCAAAATAGAAGCACCAAAATCACTTGGTCTCTGGGAGCTATTTATGACATTAACTGGACGCAACCTAGCTGCAATGTCATCATCCCTAGCAGACACAAATTCAGGACCACTTCCTTCCTGGGCTTTAGTTGTATCCAGAATCAGCTCTGGGTCGACTGATAAATTTTCAACCATCATAGGCTGACAGGCTTCTTCTGTCTGCTCTACAAACAGAAAAGAGCTGGAGAAACATTTCCCTTTCACAGACAAACAGCTTGGGATCTCATTTTCCTTGTCCAAGTACACATGGCTGTTCACGGACAATTGCTTGGAGATTGGGGTAGCTCCCTTCATGGGCAAGTCATTACCCCTAACAGACACAGGAACATTTCCTTCACTGTCACCATTCTCCACACTGGTAACAGGTAAGGTGTAGGGATACCCATGTTGCACTAACTTCGCTTTCCCAAACTGCTGATTACACAAAGCCATCAGCTCAGAAGGCTGCTTATGCTCATCTAAACTTTCTTTCCATTTCCCTCCCTTAACAGATAAACTGCTGTTTCCCACAAATAGTGTCGTATTACACTGACCTACCTTAAGCACATCACTTTTACCTGGGACAGGCTTACTTTCCCAAGCTTTACTAGCCAACATTCCATCACCCATAAAAAAATTACCCTTTTGTTCCTCAATTAGGGCTTTAACCTGATCACCAGCTTTAATTTGCTCTAGAGAAACATTTCCCTGAGCCCTTTCTAATGCCAGATTCACTTCTGAGATACCAGACAGACACTCAGAAATGCCTTCCACATATGAACTGCTTCTTTGCACAGACAGACAGCCATCTTCCTCAGACAAACATTTGGAGAAACTCTCCACAGTCAAATCTTTGCCCCTAGTAGACACAGGTTCAGAATTATTTCTTTCCTGTGACCGGTTTATGTCAACCTGACTGAACAAAGCTTTAATATCATCCCAATCAAAAGATCCTTAGGCAATAACTTTCTTACACCAGAGATAACTTCATGTTTAACACCATTCCATTCAAGAGGGATTCTGGCTAAAGGCACACTGACAGTAAACTCATAGAGGATTACAACATTCACACTCTGATTTGGTATATAATCTTCCTCTTTGACAAGATCTGCTTTAACAAGAGTGATGTTAGAAGCTGTAATTTTCCCTAAACAGCGTTTATCATTGACTTTTACATTCTCTGCACAAGTTATGGGGTTACCTTCACCCGAGCTCATAGCAAAAACATTTACATAAAAGGTGGCAGTGTTGGGGTACATTTGGTTACACACAGACAACTGCTTAGAGTCAAACAACATACCAACATTGTCACAAACTGGATAGATTCTATCCCCATCTTTGTTGTTGAGAGGAACTGTTTTTTCAGGATGATACAGTTCCTGTTGTTCCTTTATTCTCTTGAGTTGGAGTTTAAGTCTGTCCACTTTTGCCTTAGCTCTAGTTCCTGCAATCAAATATATGACATTTTTTGTTCAGGTTCAAAACACAGGCATTCTCTTTCAGCAGCTTCTCCTTCCTCCTATCAGCTATTTTTTGCTTTTGTTCAAGTTCTAGCTGCTGGTTTCTCACTGCAAGCATTTTCGCTGGGTCTGCTTCCTTATCACTGGCAATTAACAGATTTTTCAGTTCCTGCTATGGGGCCTTTTGCTTAAAATACAACCTTCTCTGTAAGCACAATTCTTCCAGGCTTTTTCTGTCAGGATCTTGATCATGGGTCACTCACTGTAACTGATTTTTAACCCTTAAACTCTCCAATATCGAAATTAAATTTTGACAAGCATGTGGTTCTGATCCATAAACCCAATTAACCTGTGGTAATGTGTATCCAAGCATGACTACGCCACTGTGACCAGGGTCCTAGTGGGGAGCCAGCTGCGGTCACTCAATTAGGGCGAACTGCAAAGAATGAAGCAGACAATCCCCATAAAGCTGGTGGATATTCCAATACTTAGATTCACCAAGCCAGCATAAAACAGCTTCTTTATTACCTCACTGGTTACTCAGAAGTGCAAGCAACACAGTTCCCTTAAAGTGATCCAGCCTCAGGCCTCCATCCAGGTAGCCACATCAAATATGATGAAAATTTCTGTAAATCTTATTTCATCGTATAAAAGAAAAGGTTCGACCAATCCCCAAGGATTGGACACGTCACCGCCCAGGTTAATGAACATTTCAGATCTTACCCAAAGACACGCTCCAGCCAATTCTTATTAACTAAACTAAAATGTATTAAAAAAACAAAAGAGAGAGAGTATGGTTAAAAGATCAATATTCATACAGACATGAGTTCAATTCATTGAGGTTCAGATTCATAGCAGAGATGGTGAGCTTCGTAGTTGCAAAGAGTTCCTTTGGAATTCAGTTCATAGGTCATAGTCCAATGTCCAGATCTCATATTCAGGGCGTACCAGCATAACTGGGACCTCAGTCTTGCGACTCAAACTTCCCTTGATGAAGTCCAAGCAGATCTGAGATGACAGAATCAGGACCCGAAGATCTTTTATACAATTTCATATCTTTTGACAAGCTGGGATTCCCTCGGGGAACAAAAGGTAATTAGGATGACTTTGAAGGAGGTCCATCACCGGTACTTACCTATTTGAATTAACATAAGGCTATTTGCTTGTCCCTCCACCATTCACAGTACATTTCAAAGAGAGATGAATACCAAGATATCCTGAGTTTACAATTCATTTAAATTATATCAGAATACAGCATAAACAGGGACTGTTAATTACATTGTCCACCCTACTCATACATATGTAAATACACAAAAACACAAACATTATCTCCCCACATGTCTTTTGAGGGTTATTTGTTTTGCAGGATGTTTAACCCTTTCTAGCCATGCGTCACAGGGGGGAAATGTGACTCTTGTGATTCTCTGCTGCCCCATCAGCCCACCGCCCAGGGGGCAGGAGCAAGCTTCTGGGTGCAAGCTGGGCTCTTCCGCTCCCTTATGCCCCGTGCAGGCACGCAGGTCCGGTCACAGTCTAGCTCCAAGAGAGGTCGGCTACAGTCTCTACAGCCAGGGCCCGACCCTTCCACAACTGCAGTGCAACTGCACCGAGTGTGTTCAGCACCAGCCTGGTCTCCAGGACGTGATGGAAACAAGCCATCTTCTCCTACCTTCGGTGGACATGGAGATCGACTGATCACCGCCCTCTGTATTCCAGCCCTTAGCTTCCCCTCTGGCTGCCTTCTTCAAGACTAAACATGCCCAGTATTCTCAATCTGTCCTCACAGGTCTAAACCTTGGAGCATGTTTGCTGCTCTCGTCTGAACTCTGTCCAGTTTGTCCACAACTTTTTTACCGTGCGGTGCCCAGAACTGGACACAGTATCCAGCTGAGACCTCACCAGTGCCGAGTAGAGCAGGGCAGTGACTGTCCGTGTTTGAACCTACGGCACTGCTGGTAATACACCCCGGAATGATAGCTGCTTTTTTGTACAACTTCATTCAATTTGTGAGGCGCTATCAGCCCCAGAACCTTTTCCGCAGCACTACCCCTAGCCAGTGTGTAACTGGGCACTTGATTTGTCCATCCTAGGTGTAGTACTTTGCACTTATGTAACCCTTCTGCCAGCAACACCGGCCAGGTTCAATACCTGGGGCAGTGGTGAGCTGGAGCCGGTTCGCTCCGGTTCACGTGAACGGGTTGTTAAATTTCGCAGCTGGTTTAGAACCGGTTGTAAAAGGGGTTCGGCAGACTCCGGCCCGCGGGCCACATGTGGCCCACAGGACCGTCCTGTCCATCCCGCCTGAGCTCTCGGCTGGGCAGGCTCCCCTGAGAATTTCTACTCGCCCAGCGGCCCTGCGGTCCTTCAGCGGCACTTCGGCGGCGGGCCCTTCAGTCGCTCAGAGTCTTGGGTGGCACTTCAGCGGCGGGCCCTTCAGTGCCGCCGAAGACCCAGAGCGACTGAAGGAACCGGTTCTTCAGCTTCCGGCAGCTCATCACAGCGTAGGGGTTCCTCTAAACAGGACAACACAGACTCAGCTCCAGCCCCTACCTAGGAACCTGGGGAAATGACACGCCACCCCGGGTGCCTCTGAGAGGCAATACTTCCCCTCTCGCACGCGCTGAGTCTGCGTATAGCAAGGAAAACTTTTAATAAAAAAGGGGAATGGAACCCGGCATTAATGGGAGGAAACCCCACAGCCATGATTCGAAAGCATGTGACCAGGAGCCAAACACCGCCCCCCCCCCGCCCACTGGGCAATGGCCTTGGCCTCAGTTTCCCACCTTGTGGTGCAAAAGGCCGACAAACAAATGTTCCTTTAACACCATTCCCCTCTCCCTCCACCGCACCCCACTCACAGTGGCTGGCCTGGGCCAGCGAAGACCCGGCGTTCCGAGGTGCATTCCCATGAGTCCATTCATTCTGCTGTGCTGCCTTTCACTCCACTGCTGGCCACCGGGCCGCCGGCCGCTCCACTGCCCTCAGCGACTGCATGGCTGGCCGCTGCGCCCGCAGCTGCTCCCACCCCTCTCTCTCCTGCAACCCCTGCAGGACCCTGGGCCCTGCCACTCAACGCGCCTCTCAGGGGTTGCAGCAGCTCCTGCAGGCTGGGCAGTTGCTCTCACTGGGCACACTGGTCCCCAGCGGCCTTCGCCCGCAGACCTGGCTTTCAGTGCTTGCAGGGCTAGTGACCGCGTAACAAAACAAACAACTCTCAACTGGGTCTAATGCGCTCTAATCAGTGAGTAGGGGAAGGGGTCAAATGAGACCCAGAACAGCACCCACACCAGGAGATGACAACACCTTACTGGGCCCTGGCACCCTTACGCCCTGCTTAGCGAGTGCAGCCCAGTTGAGGGTGACGGGCTAAGCACAGTTCTGCTGCTGTTTACTCATACAATAAGGCTAACGAGCTTTCTTTACCCCTGCCACTGACTTGCAGCAGGTGGGTAACCTACGTGTCAAATGGACAGGCGGTGAGGTGGGCGCTGGATGGCCGCGGACCTGGAGCCCATTCCAGCGTCAAATTCAGCCCAGTGAGCAGTGGCTCAGAGCAGTTCCTGGGACTGGACGGCTTAGCCCGGTGGCAAAGCCCAGCCCTCAGCTCACTCCCTCATTGGCCATTTCAGCCGGGAGAAGCCAAGGGCGGACTGGCCACGGCTCCACTGGTGGTGGGTGAACCACCAGCTGGGGAGGTTAGTCCCCGACCGAACTGCTCGAGGACGCGCCCCCTTTCCTCTGCCAGAGCCCCCCTGCAGCTGCCAGCCCCCCGCATCCCCAAGGGGCCCAAGGGGAAAGGGCAAGCAGGGCTTCAGGAAGGGCTGTCTGGTCTCTGCTTTCGCTGAACAGACAAGCAGCCAGGTATGGCAGCCAGCGGTGCCAGCAGCAGTTGCAGGCCCAGGAGGAGACACAACGGAGAGCAGAGGGTGTGCATTTGCTGGAGGGTGAGATGGAGCTGAGCGTATACACAACGGGCCAAATTCTGCATTCACGGGGGTAGATCTGGAGTAACCCCACCGAGTTCCTCTGTTACTCTGGATTTACACTGATGGCAATAGGAGCAAAATTAGCTTCCGATGGTGTGTCTGCACTGCATGGTAAACCCGGGTCTGGGGGGACCCAGGCTTGTAGATTCCGTGTTTCCACATCCGTGCTTCAGTGTCCACACTGCAGTGCAAACCCGGGTTTACAACTGCTGGCCCCGGGCCTCACAGCCATGCTAACATGTCCACACTGCACTACACAGACCGTCTGACTCAAATCCGCAGCTCATGCTGTGACCACACTGCAAAACGACAAGGCTTGGACCCGAGTCTCAGCGGGACTTGGGCTGGGAGCCACCCACTCCTTGCAGAGTCCTAGGACCCAGTTCCTGAGCGCTTGCTGACCTGAGTCACACTGGTTTATGTGCAGACAGAAGGGGTGGGGGGGTTGGGTTCAAACCTGAGTCTGAGCCCAGGGCGAGCGTGCAGTGTAGCCGTCCCCATAGGCTGCAGCCTTCCCGATCAGCAGCGGCCCCTCGGTAACGAATTAGGTATGTCCTGGGCACAGGGGTCAATCAGACCCTCCCCAGACAGCAGCTGGAGGGCACTGTGACAGCAGAAGCCGAGAGATAAATTCCCTCTCACAAGGACAAGAGCACTATGTTTACGAAGATGATTTACCTGCCGATTCTAAAGCTGGATGAGCCTGAGAGGCAGCTGGCTCTCCATACGCTGGCTCCGGGGCAGTGTTGGGACTCGGTGGGTGGGGGCTTGGCCCCGGGGAGGGAGCTCCCCGATACGACAGGACACCTGGAGGCAGAGGGGTTACTGAGATACAGTAGCTCCTCCAGAAGATCTCACCATGGATTGTGCCTCCCTGCGTTCCAGCCGTGGGGAGCAAACGGAGACAGGGCAGGAAGCAGAGGAGGCCTCTGAGCTCAGGGAGAGGCCCCACAAAGGCAGGCGTTCCTGTCTGCCTCAGATCTTCTGCACTGCCGGTCAGGGTCATTCCGCCCTGCTGCTCCAGCCCTCAGCAATTCCAGGGGCTCTTAGCAAATCTGCAAGCCAGGGGAGCGAGGGGCAGTGGGTACCTCACTGGTAGGGGGAATAAAAATCACCTGCCCTTGTAGAAACACAAACCTCTCCACCTTCTGGTAGTGGAACAACCGGGAGAGTTGCAGGGCACAATTCCATCCTGAGCGCTGTGTGAGGAGGCCAGGATTGGGATAACAGGGAGGGCTGTGAGTCTGGATGGATTGGCACCGGCCGTGCTGTGTGGGGTACCCAGGGTTGGGGTAGCAGAGGGGCTGCTCGTCAGGATGGAGGGGCATTGGCAGAGCTCGGGGGGGGAGAGGGCAGATCTAGAGTAGCAGGGACGCTGCAAGTCAAGATTGAGGAGCATTGGCAGAGCTGTATGTGGGGCGTTCTGGAATGGCCCGGTCGAGGTTAGTGCATGGTCAGGGTGGCAATACAATTCTGCGGCACCTGGGGGCGAACAGGATTAAATGCTGGGTGAAGGCACCAGGTGGAATGCAGGCTGGTGAGATCAGGCAGGTGAGGCGTGCGTTGCAGTGACAGGGATATGGGGAAGCAGGACTGGAGCGGCGAGGGGTCAGCAGGGAGTTGCACTAGCAGATCTGTGCAGGCAGAACGAAGCCAGCAGCTGGCTGGCACTAGCCGGAGCTGTCGGACCCAAATGCTTATAAACAGGGCTCCCCGTTTATGTGTGCGGAGGCACAGGGCTCAGAGACAGGCACATATCTATTACACACGGAGTAACCTCCAGCCGGCTGTATATTACAGGGCTGTAATTCTGTCAGGGAGCCTTCTGGTGAAACCATAAAGTATGGGAGTGAAGCTCAGGTCATTTATCAGCCTTGCCAGAATCCCCATGGTGGGATTAACCTCCAGAATGTGCTGCCGGGGCCCTTGAGGTGCATGTTCCTCATTACCAGACATGGGGAAGTGAATGGTTCCCGGACGCCCTGGCTCCAGATTCCCATTTGGCCAATCCCACTGCAGAAACAAATGCCACGGGCCGGAGGTCCCCAGTCGCGTGCCGTGGAGAACCAAGAGCAAATAGGTGACCAGCAAGCCGCAGGCCGGAAGAGAGTCACGGGAAGGGTCTGCGGAACTATTCCATCTACTGCACATGTTCATGGGAATCGGAGGGTGAACAGTGCCACAGTGTCTAGCATGCTGCCTCAGGGCATGGTGATCCTCTGTTCCCTTCCCCCTGCTCTGGCCCGGTTCCAAGGATGTAATAATTGGCTCCTGGCCTATACCAGCATCACCCCGGCCCTGCTTTACCGGCTGGTGCACTGGCTGGGTAGAACCATTTTCCCCTGTCTCTCCCATCTGCTGGGAGGGAAGCCGGTGTGTTTAGATTGATTGTTACTTGAGTTTCAGGCACTTTGGTACTACAATGATGGGGACCATCAAAGAAAGCAAGCATGGATGGATGGATGATGGTTTATTAAATCTCAAGGGATCAGTAATTCCAGCAGGAAAAGAGAAATATCATGCAGCCGACAATGTTAATGCAACATTCCATTTGTGGTTCTAATCACACAAGGTCAGATGCCAGCGGCTCCTCAGCTGGCATTGATGGACACAGCTTTCAGTGGAGCCATGCTGATTTACACCAACGAAGGATCCGTACCGGGAAATTGACAGTTTAGGTTCCCATTGAAATGCAGCTGCTTCTGGGCTAGAGGGCAGCAACCAACCAACATAGCAGCAGGAGGACAAGGTTTTGGCCAGGGACAGAAGGGCAGCCACCTGCTTTCACAAAGAGTGTCAAGGGGTCTTCAGCATTCACACAGCAGGCAGGTGTTATGTGGGAGGCTCCTAGGCAGAATGCACATTGCATGCAGCTCAATCTACCTGTCTCAGGTGATGCTTCTGCTGGAATTTGAACCTGTGGTTGCAGGGAATCAAGGTATTTTAAAGGTGAGTCCCAAAACCATTGCAGCAATGACAAAGGGGTAGACTAGGAGTCACAGGAGATGGGATTCCATCCCCACCTCTGCTGTGCTGCGGGGCCTGATGTGAGTCACTCACCCCTTGTCTGCATCCAGCTCTGGGGTGTGCTTTCAGGCCACTGGGTTACAATTGCTTAGCCTTATTCAGCTAATTCCTCATTTTTATGTGGAAGGGGGTGAAGGGGGGATTGCAAATGGATTTTCCAAAGGAGGTTCTGCAGGAAATGAAACAGCAGCTGCAGCCCGTTGTACCAAACCTCCCAGCATCCCATCAGCTCCCAGATGCCTCGCTGGAGGCCTTCCGCCCAAATACTAACCAGGCCTGAGATTCCCTAGCTTGAGCTCACAGCCTGGGCAGCTCAGCGCGTTGGTTCTAGTCACTGAAGTCCCTAAGAGGAGCAAGGACCAGCCCCAGCTCTCCCAGGCAGCCCTGCAATTAGGCCACCAGGCAACGCTGCAGCTGTGTATCACCCTGCACCATGAAACCCTGGAATAAAACATGGTTTAGAGCAGCCACTGCTCTCCCAGGCCTGGAACACCAGGTGCACTTAGGTGGTCTCTCGATCTGGTGCTTAGCAGGGCCAGAACAAACACAACCACCCAAGACAACATCAGGCTGTCCAGAGCAGTGAGCCCACCTGGTTCCAAGCGTGCAGCTGCCGTCCCTTCCACTGCAAATTCACTCCGGCTCTTATAATTTATTCATCCCAGGATGCAGCTTATCCATCTGCAGTGTCATTACTGGAGATACCATTAGCTTTAAAATTTTATAAACCGCGGCGCAGGTGACAAGCTGAAAAGTTAAAGAGGGTGATTGTTGCAGGAGAAGAGGGGGATTGTTGCAGAAGAGGGTTATTGTGGAGCAGTTCTCTCCCTGGCTAAGAGATCCAAGCTCTTTAGAGGTGGTGGCAGAAATCTGTATCGACATGTGCTGGGCCTGCCAACGTCTCCAGATCTTTTATCTCTCTCCTGGCTGTAAAGCTGATAGTGCCCCTGGTGAGACTGATTGCAAAAGCAGCTGTTTACACCTAGAAGCATCAAGCTCTGGTGCCTGGTTGAAGACACGAATGCAGCAAGCACAGGAACGCAGGGCTGTCTGCGTATGAAGACATCTGTGTTTTGCTCCCTAGTTTGCCGTGAACTGGGATCAGGGAGACTTTGGACTTTGCAACCTGATGTTTCCTAAATACCCCGTCACATTTGGATGCTGCAGTTTTGGGTTGTTCACTTGGAGACACCCAAACGTCCCCAAACCCAAACCCCCCGAAACCAAGACAGCCAAAGTGAGTGGGCTTCATTGCTCTGTGCCTCAGGCTCCTCAGCTGTGGAATTGGGATTATTTAATAGTCCACCTCATCCCGGGGCCGTGCAGTTAATTCTATCTGTCCATCCATCCTTGCTCGTCTGTCTCGGGACTTCTCTAGCCGCTGGCTGCAGGCCTTGAGCAGAAAGTGCTTTGTAGTCGTTAGGTGGCATTCTCTTGAGAGGGCGAGATATCGGGCTCAGTTGTCATTTTCAGTGGTTCACAGCACTGCAGTTTCCAAACCGGAGCTCCGCCAGCCCCATTCCTCACGCAGCACCAGGCGGGTGCCCAGCGGAGGAGTTTTAGAGCAAAGCCATGGGGCAGTTGTCTAAGGGGAGGCGAACGCTCAGACTCTGAGGAACTCTCTGCGAGCGCAGGCCAGCTTCACAACCCATCCTTGCAGTGGGAGTCCTCTCCACCGCTTGCCCTTAGCTCTGGCCTGGGCTTGCTGTGCCCTGTTTAAAGGTTGCTGCGGCCCCCATCCCAGGGGTTATTAATTACGGTTAATTATTGCTTAATTCACTGAGTGGCCAAGCCCAGCCCTGGGCTATTTCAGCTCAATAAGGAAGTTTAAAAGTTGCATTTGCCACTCAATGAGGGCTGGGGGTCGCGGAGTGGGCTATACAGCAATGCCTGTAAACATGAACTGCAGCCTCTTCCTAGGGTGACCAGAGGTCCCGGTTTTAGAGGGACAGTACTGATATTTGGGGCTCTTTCTTATATAGGCTCCTATGACCCCCCCACCCCCGTCCCGATTTTTCACACTTGCTGTCTGGTCACCCTACCTGTTCCCCCTGCCCTGTTACGAATTACACCTGGTAGGACACGCACACAACTGCTGCGAATTACACCTGGTAGGACACGCACACAAATGCTACGAATTACACCTGGTAGGACACGCACACAAATGCTAGGAATTACACCTGGTAGGACACGCACACCAATGCTACGAATTACACCTGGTAGGACACGCACACAAATGCTGCGAATTATACCTGGTAGGACACGCACACCAATGCTGCGAATTATACCTGATAGGTCACGCACAGTTCGAATCTAGGCTGAGGCACATAAACAAAGTCCACAACTGCAGAGTTCCCAAAAGACACTAAGTTTATTACGCTCGATCGTGGTGCCCCCCTGCTAGCCAGGAGGGGACCCTGAATACAGATTATACAAAGGTTATATACTTTTTAGCAAAGCATGTTGCCCTTGTGCATCGGAAACCTTAGCCAATAAACAAACCCTTGTCTTATCTACCACCTATCCCTGCTTGGTGCATTCCTCGTGCTATACCAGTATGTTAATTACACAGCATGGTCCTAAAGCCATGCATCAGTAACCTTTATTATCAGGATGGGAGGCCTCACATCGAGGCCAAGAGACAGGGAGTTAGAGACTGACAAAAACCAGATACTGGGAGTCAAGGCAGGCTGGAGACAAGGAGGAGGATTTTCACAGGGATTCAGTATCTAAGGAGTACTCCTCCTGGTGTATGATGTGCTGGCATTTAGACAATGGTGGGCCCCAAACCAAAATGGAGTCACATGTGCTAACTTTTCCTTAACAGCCCCCCCAGTAATGAATTAGGCATGTGCTGGGAGTGGGGATCAGTCAGACCCTCCCCCGACAGCAGCTGGAGGTGGCTCTGACAGCAAGAGTGGGGGATAAATTCCCACTCACAAAGGACAAGAGAACTATGTGTATGAAGATGATTTACCTGCTGCTTAAAAGTCTGGCTGCACCTGAGAAGCAGCAGCTAGTCAGAGCTAGTCCACATCTGGCCCTGGGGCGATGATGGGACTTGGAGGGTGGGGAGTGGCCTGGATGACACGCCTGGGGGAGCAAAGGACAGGAAGGAGGATGCAGGGTCCCCAGGGATGGGACATTAACTGAAGCACCTCCAGATCTCTCTGTCTCATTGCTTTTGTTTTTCATGGGAGAGAGAGTGTGATTTAGGGCAGGTTTCCTCTCCAGAAGGTCGTCCTCATTCACCCTTCATCGGGACCCCCCAGACTCGTGCCCCCCTAGGTCTACTGACTCGCATGGACATGGGAGCACACCCACCCACCCACCCAGACATGATCTTCCATATGGACATGCATCATCCTCATGTGAAAATAATTCTCCACCACCTGCACTGGGAAGGGGAGTCCGGAGTCGGCGTGGTGGCTGTGAAGCACTCCCTGAGGACAAGATGGTGCTCTCCATGTTTGAGCTGGGTGGGCCAGGCCCGCCAATGGTGATCCTGCTGGGACATCAAGCAGCCAAGGACAAGGGTCAAATCCATGAGTGGTGGGGGCTCAGAGAATCCGCAAAATCAGGAACATTCAAATGACAAAGGAAGTTGACCGCACCATGGGCAGATAATCCACCCGACAACCACGGCTGTCAACCTGGAAGGGCTTGGGGAGATTAGCACAGAGCCAGATTGCTTTAATGTGATGCACATAAACTCATCCCACCAATTAACTGAGCAACCGTAGTATCTATTCTAGTCTAGGTCTTACCTCGGCCTCATTACAGCAATATCTGAGTATCTTCCAGTCGTGCATTAAGCGACATGACTAATATCTGTCATGTGCGGTTCTCTCTTCCTTTTTCTCCCCCAGAGGACAGTCATGGGAGAGTTTTGTTTTTCAAATGTTATTTTTCATGTATCAGAGGGGTAGGCGTGTTAGTCTGGATCTGTAAAAGCGGCAAAGAGTCCTGTGGCACCTTATAGACTAACAGCCGTATTGGAGCATGAGCTTTTGTGGATGAATACCCACTTCGTCGGCTGCATCCGACGACGTGGGTATTCACCCACGAAAGCTCATGCTCCAATACGGCTGTTAGTCTACAAGGTGCCACAGGACTCTTTGCTTATTTTTTATGTATTGATCACCTGCTTCCTGCCCCACACGTGTTTGTTATTGATGGCTAGATGAAGACACGTGCCTTGCCGTTGGAGCAGAAGGTGGGCAGCTTTGGGATGGTCCTTCATTCCTGGGGGATTTGTTCCATAGTCCCGGACCAGCCCCCGAGAAAGTTCTGTCTCCTGCACAGATGAGCTTTACCCTTATTGTAGTTAGTTCCACTGTGCAGGAGGAGTGAAATTGTCACCCACGTTCTGCATCCTGGAGCTTTTGGTGACCTTTTAGATATCATGGCTTCCTAGGTTCCAAGGCCAGAAGCGACCGCTGTGAATATCTAGTCTGCCTTCCTGTAGGACACAAGCCAGAGAACCTCACTAAGTAATTTCTGCATCAAGCCCATCACTTCTCTTTGCGCTACAGCAGGGATTCTCAAACTGGGGGTCGGGACCCCTCACAGGGTCGTGAGGTTATTACATGGGGAATCGCAAGCTGTCAGCCTCCACCCCAAACCCCACTTTGCCTCCAGAATTTATAATGCTGTTAAATATATAAACAAGTGTTTTTAATTTATAACGGGGGGGGGGTCGCATGCAGAGGCCTGCTATGTGAAAGGGGTCACCAGCACAATAGTTTGAGAACCACTGCGCTATAGTGTCTCTTTTCGAAAGACATCCAAGATTGAAAGACTCCAAGCAATGCAGAACCCGCCATGTCCCTGGATATCTCCTGGGCCCAGACTATTGAAAATCTTGACGATAAGAGCCAAGAAGGCCTTGAACTTCACTCTTTATTCAACAGGAAGCCAGTGTAGAAAGCAGAGGACAGGTGCAAGGTGCTCACGGCCTCCCATGTTGCCAGGGAGACCAGCAACAATTGGCCAGTCCCTGGGAATGTTTCCCAGCATCCTCTCATCTCTGTATATCACCCAAGCGACCGATGGTACAAGAAATGCACCCAGGGCTTGATCCATACCCCACTGACATCAACCCAAAGCCTTCCACTGACTTCAAAGGGCTTTGGGTCAGGCTGGGGTTTAGCCATGCGGGAAGTTTATCCAAGTACTCTGCTGCCAACTATGTGCTTTACATGTTGAAATCAAAGATCAAGGCTCCGAGTCTCCCTGGCTGGCCTCTTAACGCGGCAGTCGACCCCCGGCAAAGCACGTAGAAAACCGCCTCGTCCCAGAACAACCACCACCTCGCACGGCCATTGCAGCGGGGTCACGGGCTGCCCAAGGGAGAGGGCAGCGGAGACTCAGGCCCCAATAGGCCTCCTGTCCTCTTCTGCTCAGTCTGAAGGGCCGGATTCCAGCAGCCTTCCACAAAGGACATTCCTTTTCTTACCTGTGCTGCTGACCCCTCATCTCTGCCCCTTCCTGCCGGCTGCCTTGCGGGCTTCACATGTTTGGCAAGTCCTCTCCATAACGGAGTCGCCGTACAGAGCTGTCTCCTCTGAACTGGAGCTGATCAAGCACTGCCCAGCCGGCCCGTCGCAGCTCCCAGCACCGCCCCATTCCATGACTCTTTGGCATGAGTCAAACGGCACCTCGTCCCCCTGCTGCGGTCTCGCTGCCTTTCGGTTACCTCCCTTCTGATGTGAATTTTACAGGAACCGGCTTTCCAGCCCACAGCCGCTCGGTGCCTGCTCTCCACGGCATGTCCCTCTTTGGTGCATCGAGTCCCACGGCCTTTGGGAATCAATTTCCCCTGGAAAAACACGCTTCCCACCTACTCGGGAATCACCACTTCGCATCAGAGCAGGGACAGACATCTAGACCAGAGTCCCATCTCTCATTACAACCAGCATCTGGGGTGGCTGAGGAAGGTGCAAGACACCCCATAACGGAAGTGCAGACAATGACCATTCTTAGAGGGAGGGGCTTCCTACCCGTTAATTAGTGGTTGGCTCCAGCTCTGAAGCAGTAGAGTTCCTAACCCTTCACATTTCAATCCTATCTCCTTCTGAGGCCCCTATTTGGAAAACAGGATTCAAAGGAGCTGGAATCTCCTTGCAGGCAGGAGTCTGTGGAACTCATTGCCACAAGCCATTATAAAGGCCCAGAGCTTAGCAGGATTCCAACACGTTAAACCGTTATTTTTCCTATTGAGAGGTCAAATCCTTGTTTGAATCTCGCTGAGCTCTTGACCTGAAGGTCTCAGAGGAGCACATGGGAAGTTTCCATGGGGCCGGAGGGGAGGGAGAGATGCATGAGCAGGCGCTAACCCTGAGCCCAGTGCAGATCCCGAGTGAACACGTCCCTGCTTGCTGCTCCTTCCTGACTCTTCCAGCAAGGTCGTGACCCTCCCCTGCGATACCCGAGCCGCGTGCTGTGGGGCAGCGCTGCAGGGAGCTGATGGGGTGAAGCGACGGGCCGGGGACGAGGCTGACGCACCACACAGCAGCAGGACCCAGCGTGGTGTCTGGAAAGGCGGCTCGTGGGTGCCAGCCCAACCTAGCGAGCAGGGTGCCCCGCTGGCCAGCAAGCTCTCCGTTCCCTGGGCAGCCAGCTCTCTGCTTTGCACTGCCGTGCCCTGAGCTGCCCTTCCACTTCAGTCTGGCCCCGTCCTGCCTCCCTAGCTCTAGCGGCTGCTCCTGGCTTTGCTGGTGCCTCGCTGGCCCCCGCCGTAGCTCTCGCCAAGCCTGGCTACCGGTGCCAGCGGGAGGCGTCGCTCCCGTCGAGCAGCAGGACGAGTCCATCGCAGCGCGTGGCTCAGCGCCGAGGCCTGGCTCCCCCTTCCCGGATCCTGGTGTGCATCTGCGGCTCCAGCCCCCTCCGGCGGCCCCGCGCACCTGCACTCCCAGGCGGAGAGGGATTTACCCTGCCTCAGGCTCTCAGCACCAGGGGTCAGCCCTCATAAACCTCCACGGCACCGGAGCCCAGGCCAGCTGACTCGCCGGCGCCCACGGGGACAGCCCCCCGCGCCCCATGCTCTTCCAGGCCCACTCCTGCGCTGGGCTGATGCACGGGGACCGGGGTCATTCCCAGGCCAAACAGCCAGAGGGGGCCCCCATCCAGCGAGTTCAGATCAAGCTGCCTGGCTCAGATGGTGCTGTTGGGGTCTGTGCTGATGGCTGCATGTCCCCCCCATTGCTCCCCACTCCCCCCCCAGGAGCACTCTGGGTAACCCCGTTCTGTGGGAGGCAGGATGAAGTCATGCTGGTCCACAGCGAGCTCCTCCAGCTGCCTGGAGCCAGGGCAGATTGTGGGACGTGTCTGGTGACTGACGAGGCCTGAAAGCCACATTTATGCGAGATGATATCAAGAGTTTTAATTTTTTATGAGTGAGGGGGAGCGCCCAGGGAGCCGGGGGAGGGGGGGAGAGCGGGGCGAGGGCCGGGGGCGAAACGCGCTTTGGTTTGGTTTGTTGACCCGCAGCTGCAGAAATGCTGCTCGGATCAAAACAACATCCCGTCCCGTCCGAGGCACAGGGAGCAGCTGGGGCCCGGCAGGGAGGAGGCTGGGCCGTGGCTTGCAGTGGCCGGCATGGAAAGGAGCCGCTACAGCAGAGAGCGGAGGCCGCCTGCGGGCAAGAAGGAGCCAGGCGGCACATGCCAACAGGTGCGCACTGGGCGCCTGCGCCCGAACACAGCTGGGACTGACGGCTTTGCCGGGGTAGCGAGAGCCCCCTGCTATTCCAGGCCTGGGCTCCCCATCGAGAGCCTGCGCCCGAACACAGCTGGGACTGACGGCTTTGCCGGGGTAGCGAGAGCCCCCTGCTATTCCAGGCCTGGGCTCCCCATCGAGAGCCCACGCCCGAACACAGCTGGGACTGACGGCTTTGCCGGGGTAGCGAGAGCCCCCTGCTATTCCAGACCCAGGCTCCCGCCTGAGAGCCCGCGCCCGAACACAGCTGGGACTGACGGCTTTGCCGGGGTAGTGAGAGCCCCCTGCTATTCCAGGCCCGGGCTCCCCCCCGAGAGCCTGCGCCCGAACACAGCTGGGACTGACGGCTTTGCCGGGGTAGTGAGAGCCCCCTGCTATTCCAGGCCCGGGCTCCCCCCCGAGAGCCTGCGCCCAAACACAGCTGGGACTGACGGCTTTGCCGGGGTAGCGAGAGCCCCCTGCTATTCCAGGCCTGGGCTCCCCATCGAGAGCCCACGCCCGAACACAGCTGGGACTGACGGCTTTGCCGGGGTAGCGAGAGCCCCCTGCTATTCCAGACCCAGGCTCCCGCCTGAGAGCCCGCGCCCGAACACAGCTGGGACTGACGGCTTTGCCGGGGTAGCGAGAGCCCCCTGCTATTCCAGGCCCGGGCTGCCCCCCGAGAGCCCGCGCCCGAACACAGCTGGGACTGACGGCTTTGCCGGGGTAGCGAGAGCCCCCTGCTATTCCAGGCCCGGGCTGCCCCCCGAGAGCCCGCGCCCGAACACAGCTGGGACTGACGGCTTTGCCGGGGTAGTGAGAGCCCCCTGCTATTCCAGGCCCGGGCTCCCCCCCGAGAGCCTGCGCCCGAACACAGCTGGGACTGACGGCTTTGCCGGGGTAGCGAGAGCCCCCTGCTATTCCAGGCCTGGGCTCCCCATCGAGAGCCCACGCCCGAACACAGCTGGGACTGACGGCTTTGCCGGGGTAGCGAGAGCCCCCTGCTATTCCAGGCCTGGGCTCCCCATCGAGAGCCCGCGCCCGGACACAGCTGGGACTGACGGCTTTGCCGGGGTAGCGAGAGCCCCCTGCTATTCCAGGCCTGGGCTCCCCCCCCGAGAGCCTGCGCCCGAACACAGCTGGGACTGACGGCTTTGCCGGGGTAGTGAGAGCCCCCTGCTATTCCAGGCCCGGGCTCCCCCCCCGAGAGCCCGCGCCCGAACACAGCTGGGACTGACGGCTTTGCCGGGTAGTGAGAGCCCCCTGCTATTCCAGGCCCGGGCTCCCCCCCGAGAGCCTGCGCCCGAACACAGCTGGGACTGACGGCTTTGCCGGGGTAGTGAGAGCCCCCTGCTATTCCAGGCCCGGGCTCCCCCCCGAGAGCCCGCGCCCGAACACAGCTGGGACTGACGGCTTTGCCGGGGTAGTGAGAGCCCCCTGCTATTCCAGGCCCGGGCTCCCCCCCCGAGAGCCCGCGCCCGAACACAGCTGGGACTGATGGCTTTGCCGGGGTAGCGAGAGCCCCCTGCTATTCCAGGCCCGGGCTCCCCCCCCCGAGAGCCCAAGCCCAAACACAGCTGGGACTAACGGCTTTGCCGGGGTAGTGAGAGCCCCCTGCTATTCCAGGCCCGGCCCCCCCCCCCCGAGAGCCTGCACCCAAACACAGCTGGGACTGACGGCTTTGCCGGGGTAGCGAGAGCCCCCTGCTATTCCAGGCCTGGGCTCCCCATCGAGAGCCCACGCCCGAACACAGCTGGGACTGACGGCTTTGCCGGGGTAGCGAGAGCCCCCTGCTATTCCAGACCCAGGCTCCCGCCTGAGAGCCCGCGCCCGAACACAGCTGGGACTGACGGCTTTGCCGGGGTAGCGAGAGCCCCCTGCTATTCCAGGCCCGGGCTGCCCCCCGAGAGCCTGCGCCCGAACACGGCTGGGACTGACGGCTTTGCCAGGTAGCGAGAGCCCCCTGCTATTCCAGGCCCGGGCTGCCCCCCGAGAGCCCGCGCCCGAACACAGCTGGGACTGACGGCTTTGCCGGGGTAGCGAGAGCCCCCTGCTATTCCAGGCCCGGGCTGCCCCCCGAGAGCCTGCGCCCGAACACAGCTGGGACTGACGGCTTTGCCGGGGTAGCGAGAGCCCCCTGCTATTCCAGGCCCGGGCTCCCCACCGAGAGCCCGCGCCCGAACACAGCTGGGACTGACGGCTTTGCCGGGGTAGCGAGAGCCCCCTGCTATTCCAGGCCCGGGCTGCCCCCCGAGAGCCTGCGCCCGAACACGGCTGGGACTGACGGCTTTGCCAGGTAGCGAGAGCCCCCTGCTATTCCAGGCCCGGGCTGCCCCCCGAGAGCCTGCGCCCGAACACAGCTGGGACTGACGGCTTTGCCGGGGTAGCGAGAGCCCCCTGCTATTCCAGGCCCGGGCTCCCCACCGAGAGCCCGCGCCCGAACACAGCTGGGACTGACGGCTTTGCCGGGGTAGCGAGAGCCCCCTGCTATTCCAGGCCCGGGCCCCCCCCCGAGAGCCCGCGCCCGGACACAGCTGGGACTGACGGCTTTGCCGGGTAGCGAGAGCCCCCTGCCCCTCACCCCCGAACCCACCGCCCCAGCGGCTGCTCCAGGCCGGGTCTGCACCTATGCAGAGGCAGTGGCGTGTGTTGCGGGCACTGGGCGTTTGGGAGACGACATTGCTACGTTCTGCCGTTCTCCTGCCTTTTCACTCCTTTGGCACAGCTTTGTCCGGGATGCCCATCACCCCAGCAGCCGAGCCCGCTTGGGCGTGCCCGCTCCCTAACATGAGGGGGTAGCTGGAAGGCCAGGGCCCGTTCACATACCGTGGGCAGCCGTCTCATGCCATCTCCTGCCAGGCGCTTCCTGAGAAGCTGGCCATTTTGGACCCAGCCTGCTCGTCTCCCTGTGAGACGCCGAGCACGCGACTCACATTTCAGCCGGAAGCCTCCCCCAGCCCTTGCGGAGTGGGTCAGTTATCCACCCCCTGTCACCGACAAGGCCTCTGGCTTCTCCAGGGTCACGTGGCTGCAAGCCAGCGGCAGAGTCAGGACGTGAACCCAGGAGTCCTGCGGCCTGCCCCATCCGCCGGCCCACGCAGGAGTGTGATTTATACCCAGAGGTTCTGGCAGGGCAGGGTAGTATGATGGCGTCTCACGGGATCACCCCAGAAAGGACCACATGGGCTGGAAATCTCCAGGTCCACCACCGAGGAAGGCTTTCGGTCGCTGCTTTGGGCCCTGACCCCCTCGGGGGCGCGGCCTTTGGAGAAGCGGGCATAGGCGTGGGCACTTGGGCAATTTCTTGGGGGCGTTTGGCCCCTTCTCTTGCTCCCCACCTGCCCCTGCTACTTGGACCAAGCTATCGGTAATGCCAAAGCATGCAAGGAAGTTTTTACTGGGGGGCAGGGAGGGGAGTAGCGGGGATCCATATACCGAGAGGGCTCTGTCAGCTGGTATCCGAGCCGTGCGCTAAGACATCTGAAGCTGTGTCTGCCCCCTGACTGCCTGGCCTGAGCGCTCCAAATGCCGGGTGCCCGGGAGGCAGTCAGCTGTCAGCGACGTGCCCGTGGTCAGCGGCACTGGCCAAGCTTTGCTGGTGCAGGGAGGGCTGAGGGTGGAACGGCCCTAGTCCAGCAGTTCTCAAACTGTGGGTCGGGACCCTACAGTGGGTTGCAACCCCATTTTAATGGGGTTGCCAGAGCTGACGTTACACTTGCTGGGGACCGGGGCCAAAGCCTGAGCCCCACCACCCAGGGTCAAAGCCAAAGCCTGAGGGATTCAGCCCTGGGTAGTGGGGCTCAGGTTACAGGCACCCCACCTGGCCCCGGCCGGGGTGTCAGAGCTCGGGCAGGCTCAGGCTTTGGTCCCCCTTCCTGGGGTGGTGTAGTAACTTTTGTTGTCAGAAGGGGGTCGTGGTGCAATGAAGTTTGAGAACCCCTGGCCTAGTCACGCCCTGCCTTGAGCCAGCGGAGTGGCCTGTGTGTCCCGGCTCTGGCCCTCAGGTCTTTGGAACAGAAACCCTCCTTCCTAGGCCCTTTGGTTGTTATTCAGCTTGCTTACTGATGCCCCCCCAGGACAGCTCGTCAGGGCTAGAATAACGGGTCTTGATTGTCGGGAGGGGCAAGCGGAGACCTCGGCCCATCTGGGCCCACCGAAGGGAGCGAACGACGACGGTTGATAAACTCCACTGCAGCTTGCTATGTTTGCGGATGGAGAGACCCCACATCAAAGACTCTTTCTGCTCCCTCCGCTCGGAGGCCCCTCCATCAGGGTCAGCTATAACATCCTGTGGCAGCCCCCCGCCTCTCTCCAGCCTGGGGCTCATGGAGAGGCCATTGCAAATAATACTGAGCAGGGAGGTATGGGAGCTTTGAGTGCTCCCCGCCCTGCAGGGGTGTTACCCCTAGACCACACCTCGTGGCGGTTACAGCCAGGAGGAGGCAAATACAACAGGGCTGCCTGTAGGGCCCTGGCTTCCCCTCGGCCCCTTGACGTGCTGCGGGGACGCACCTGGCATCTCGGTGCACGCTGTGATACGCAGGAAGTCAGTTCATTAATTATCCCTTCTGGCCTTGGAATCTATGAATCCTGCCTCTGGAGGGACCCGCTCAAAGTCCTTATTCAGTCCTCAGCCTCTGTGCTGAGATTGTCAAGGGCCAGTTCGTGCCAGGGGTAGGGTGGTTTGTGCCATGTGGGAACAGATCTCACGACTAGGACTTTGACTGAAGCCTACCAAGCTTGTCCTGGGCAGAGGCCCTTGACCAGAATGCGCTGGGCATAGCAGCGGGGAACGTTATCACAGAGGTTGCTGGTTCCCAGAGCTGGTTGGGACGCCATTTTCCATCGGCGAAGGACCTGCCTTCAAAATCACGCTGGGTTTGCTGACATTGCATTTAAGGGAAAAGAACAAACAACCGCAAAAAGTTCTGATGGTGTCAAACCGTCCCGTTCCTGACATTATTGGAACGAAATGTTTTGAGTTGTCATTTTTGCAACAAGTTTTCATTTAGCTTCTAAAGCTCTATTTGAATGTAACATAACATTTGAACATGTGAAATTGGAACAAACCATTTCGATTAACCCCCAAAGGAAATCCCCCCCCCCCCCCCCCAGCCAGAATTTTCCCACATGGAGGATTTCAAAGGTTTCTGGTTCACCATGAAGCCAGATTTCAAAATCCTTCACAGGGTGGAGCAGTCGTCCGCTGGCCAGCTCTGCTAGTTACACACCGATTTGTGGTGGAGCTAGGTTTGCTAGGGATTAAGGCTATCCGGATTGAGACGCGGGCAATCTGGAGTCACTGCCCTGCTCTGTCTTGGGCAAGTCATGGCAGCTCTCCGGGCCTCGATTCCCCATCGGGAGAAAGGAGATAATAACGCTTCCTCAGCCTTGGTCTGAGCTGCAGGCTCCTAGGGGCAGGGGCAGTGTATCGCTTTGTGCGGGTACGTCTGCACGGGGGCTGGAGGGGTAACGCCCGGGTCGTGTAGGCGTACCTGCCCTCGCTCTGATTGCACCAGCACGCTCAACGTAGTGGAGTAGCGGCAGCTGCCCGGGTGGTGGCTGCTTGTGTACGTGCCCAGTGTGCCAGATGGGCTTGGTCTCAGGGCGGCTCCTGTGGCTACGCTGCTATTTTTAGCACGTAGTTCGTGTCTGCCCACCGGAGCTGCAAATGACACCGCCCGGCGTCAGTGTAGCCAGTCCCTGAGCGGGCAGTGCCCAGCACAGTGGGGCCCAGATCCGGGCTGGGCCCGCCACGTGCTACCGTAAGACATAATACACTAGAATACAGTCAGCCATCCAAAGGGAGGAGACGAGACCCACGTGACCCGTCGGGGGGCTGGTTTCCCTCGGGGGCCGGCGGGTTTTGGAGAGTGGCACAAGCAGTGATAAGCCCTATTTGCCACGTTCCCCTTTATGTTTTCCCCCACTGTGCTGCTGTAATGAGTCTGAATTAGACCTGTGCCGTTCCTGCTCAGCCTTTGTGGGGCTTAATTAGCCCTCTGCATTCTCCCAGCAATTAGCACGGCCCATAATCTTCCCTGGGAGCCATGCAAACAAACAACAACGAAAGGAGGCCAGACTTCCGGGAGACACTTTCATTTCGTGCCTAAGCCAGTACCAGAGAACCAATTACTCTGCTTCTGAGCCCACGCAGCTGCATTAGCACCCCTCGGGCTGTCTCCTTTCCATCAATCACGCAGTCTCTCTGAGCAGCCCAGACAGCAGAACTGGGTTATAAAGACAAGAATCAATCAGAGATGCTATTAGATAAACAGAGTGGCAAAAGCCAGATTAATGCTCAGCTGTTTCTTAAAAGGGATTAAAAACAAACCGGTTAATTGCTCATTAGGTGCCTTCAGCTCAGTCGGATCAACCTCCGGAGGGCGAGTGACTCCACACGGGGTTCAGATGCTCAGTGTTTGGGTGCCATGAGGTTCACGGTGCCATCCTTCTTCCCCTTTGGAGCACCAGCCTCGTGTGGGATGGCACGAGAAAAGCCTGTCTGCTTAATGACTGACAACAAAAATTAGTACACCACCCCAGGAAGGGGGACCAAAGCCTGAGTGAGCCTCAGCCCCGCTGCCCCGGGTTGGGGGACCAAAACCAAAGCCCGAGCTCCACCGCCCTGGGTGGGCAAAAGCTGAAACCCAAAGCCTTCGACACCAGGCAGGGGGCTGGTAACCTGAGCCCCACAACCTAGGGTTGAAGCCCTTGGCCTTCAGCTTTGGCCCCGGGCGGTGGGGCTCAGGCTTTGGCTTCGGCCCCAGGCCCCAGCAAGTCTAAGCCAGCCTTGGTGACCCACTTTGGGGCCCAACCCACAGTTTGAGAACAACTGGACTAAAGCATCTCTTCCGGAGAGGGAACTAGCCTTGATCTGAAGGCAGCAGGAGAGGGAGAACCCACCATTTCCCTTTGGAGCTTGTTGCTGTGGTTAAGCACCCTCCTTGCTAAACCATTGTGTCTTATTTCTCACTGGACATGGGCTGGCTTTAACTTCCAGCTATTGGCTCTTGTTATAGCCCCAAGGTTACATACCTGGCCCAGTTCCTGACCCCCTGTGCGTCCTTGGCCAGGGCACCTGAACATCCTGGCCGTGGTCCTGCCCCAGGGGAGTTTTGCGGTTGCCTTCAGTGAGTGCAGACTAAGCTCTGTGTCCTCCATTGGCTCCACCTGTCCCGTGGGGATGCTCAGGCTCTGTTTGCCTACCTCCCAGTGCCTACCTGGTCAGCCTGGAAAGGACCCGGGCACGTCTCAAGGTCAGTGACCTAGTTCTGTGGTACCCTGATCAGCCCCGTATATTTTTAACAGCCGGCAGGCTGGCATGAATATCCAGTGGCTTGCTCGGCCAATGCCATGGCTCTCCAGCCAGCCCCAAAGACCCAGATTTCTGTGACTGGCAGAGACATTGGAGGTTCAGAGACACATCAATACCCGGTGGGACTCTTGTGAGCCTGCTGGGTCTCTAAGAAGGAAGTGGCTAGAGAGGTGCACGGGGAGGGACAGAGTTTAGGGGTTCACCGAGCCAGGCATGCAATCTGTTTCCATCCATTGCGCTGCTGATGGATCGGTTAAATGAAAGCATTTGAATGCACGGAGCCCTGTCTGTTTGCTCTGGAAGCCAGTCTCATTCCCAAGAGCTCCCTGTCCACCATTCCCATGGGATGGGCCTTTCCTAGCGGGACACGAGGAAATGCACCAACATGCAGCAGGGAGACAAACATTTACAAACACCCACCAACCAGGTTTGAGCTTGGGATGACAGCTCCGCTCCTTCCACCCAGCCCTGGTTCTAGACCCAGTCTTGGCTTCCCCTGCTCACTCCTATTTCAAAGGGGGTGAAGCCAGCGGGTGGTTGGAGTCCTGGAGAGCAGCCAAGTGCTGAGGTTTCCTGACTGGGAGGAAGAGACATGTCTTGCCACGTGTGCTGAGCACACACAGCTTTCCAAGGGGAGAGGCGGCAAAACATACATGTCTTGAGATCTGCAAAGTGTCCTGCTCTGCACAAAATGTCCTGGCTTTTGCACCGCCTGCCCTCAGCCGTGGATGTCTCCATTAACTGAGATTAATGGGACCTCCCCTGGCCCGTCGCTCAGCTGCTGAAGCAGCCTTCAGTATTACAAAACCTTGCCTAACATTTCAACTATATTTGCCTCTTGACTCCTCCGCCCCTCAGCGCTCGGCTCTGTCCTTGGGTGCGCTCTTTGCAGTTCTCATGATTCCCCCCAGCTGCCTGTCCTCCAGACAGATCAAGGCCCAGTGCCCTCCGCCTTTCCTTCCTTTCCCAAACCCCTCATCATTTCTGCTCCTCTTGCTCCGTTCTCTCCAATTTCCCCGCTGGAATGCAGCACTCAGGGCTGAACCCAGGGCTCCGAACAAGAAATCAAGCATAGCCGGTCGAGTTCATCACACATTTCTCATATGGCGCTTCCAATGGCTTTCTGGAATAGCACCCCACTGCTAATGCCTGTTGCATTTCTCCTCCAATCTGTCCCCAGCCCCAGATACCCCTCTGGCTACGGATGCCCAGGGCCATCACCCCTGGGGAGTTTCCGTATTCCTTCCAGCATGTAACGACCTTACATGTGTCAGCGTCAAATCCTGGGTGAGCGATCAAAGCCCGTTTCTCCAGTTCATCTGTTTCACATGGCATTTATGGTCCCATCCATGGAAATATTTGCTGGTCGATCCCGGGGCCGGGTTGTCTGTGGGTTTAATTACCCCTTTCCCCGTTTCATGTCATTAAAGGAACTGATCCACAAATGACTGGCCTCCATTTCAAAGGCCTTTCCTGGCTTAGCCCCAGCCCTGGCCACCATCCCAGACTCTTTCAGGCCTTTGAGTCCCTTCCCATCTCAGCCCCGGAGGCCTCTACTCTGTCAGCGATTCCTGCCTTCATCACCCATTTGTCAAAGTGTCTGGCCAGCCCCCCAATCCACCTGAAAGAGCCCCCTTTTCCAGTGGCTTGGCAGTCAGCGCTCACCTTTTGGGGTTCACACTCTAACCCCCCTCTCCCTGCCCAGGATTGCAGCTCTATCCACTGATATCACTATGCCCGCTGCCTCGGCTGTATCAACTGCCTTGTTACCCCGGCAAAGGAAGACGGTTAAGTGAGATTGGCCTGATTTGTTTTGGCTAAGCTTGTGCCTTGCTTATTGCCTTAGGACACGGTGGGTACTCGCCCATGGACTGCGTACAGTGTCGTTCCAGCCATTTATCAGGTCTTGATGTAGAATCCTTATCTAGTGTCTTCTGTGCCTGCCATAAAGCAAAACAAGTGTCCCTGGAGCAGCAGGATCTGGGTGGGAGCATCTTCAGCCAGAAACACGCAGCCATTTTGCTTCGTGCACAAGGTGCTCACCCGTGGGAGAGATTCACGCAGGTGAGTCACAGCATCGGAAATGGGAACCACCCCTCAGGGCTGTGAAGCCCAAGATTCATCTTAGGATGGAAGGTGCAGAACACCCGAAGCTGTGCCAGCCAGCTCCTACTGCCGCCCCAACAGCTAATGCCCTCCTTGGCTGTCCAAACGGGGGAATCTCGAGTAGGCACAGGGAGGTTATTTTATCTCTGTATTGGGCACTAGTGCGACCGCTGCTGGAATCCTGGGTCCAGGTCCGGTGCCCACAATTCCGGAAGGATGTTGAGAAACTGGACAAAGTTCAGAGAAGAGCCAGAAAGATGACTTAAGGACCAGACAGCATGTCCAAGTGAGAGACTCAAGGGGCTCCGTCTATGAAGCTTATCAAAGAGAAGGTTAATGGGTGACCTGCCCACAGTCTATAAATACCAACGCAGGGAACAAATATTTAATAGCTGGCTCTGAAGTCGAGCAGAGAAAGGCATCGAGAGATTCAGTAGCTGGAAGTCTCAGCTAGCCAAATTCAGACTGGAAATAAGATGCAAATTTGATGACAACATGGTGGCTTCTCCATCACTGGAAAGTTTAAATCAAGTTTGGAAGTTTTTCCAACAGATCGGCTCTAGTTGGAACAGGAACTAAGGCAGGGAAGTCTTGCGGCCTGTGTTAGACAGGAGGCCAGACTAGAGGAGTACAGAGATCCCTTCTGGCCCTGGAATCTATGAATCTGCCATTTGGTTCTGCACCTTCCATCCTACGGTGGATCTTGGGCTGCTGCAGGCTGGCACCTAAACACTGTGGGCTGGGGTGGGAGGCAAACAGCGGTGATGCACTCACCCAGAACGGAAACCTAGCGTGGCGTCTCACCTGGGACATGGACCCTCCCTTCTGGGCTAGCCAGTCAACTGACCAGCCTCGCTCCGGGTGATGGAGCTCCCGCCACGTCCTTAGGGGTGTAGATACCACAGTCTGTGAGAGCTCACTGCCGGCAAACATCTCCAGCCACTGAGCCTCAACTCCTGAACCGTCCACGGCCCTGCCCCCCCAGCCTCTCTCCTTCCAAAGCAGCACCTGGGATGGGATTGACTGTGGGGAAGCCGTGGGGACCCATTCTGCACAGTCTGGATTTCATGTTATGTGACGCAGCGGTCTCTCTGAACGCTGTGATTCCCGCTTCCTCCCTCTACGGGATCCTTCCGTGAAGTGGAAGGCCGAGACGCCAAAGTTAGTAACATTCATGCACAGCTGTGCATAATGCTGCTGGGATGCTCGGCGTCCAGGCCTCTACCATTCTCCTTCCTGGGCTGCCTTCACGCGGCAGTAGGGTTTGGCATTTGTCACAGGGTAGCCAGCACCCTGCCTACCTGTGCCAGGCTAAGCACTGGGCCTAATAAAGGCTTGTAAGGGCTCAGACGGGAAGGCCCAGAACACGGAGGAAGCTCCCGAGCAGAGAGACGTCTTGAGGAGCCGGGTAGGGGGCTCAGCGGGAAAGGGAACCTTGGAAAGGCTCTGAAGTTTTCTGACAGGACGGAGCTAGGAGGGCCAATGCCGTAGGGAGACCTGGTGCCAGTGAAAGGATTTTCCCAGGCAGCGGCAGGCGGGCCAGGCCACAGAGGAACTTAATGCTGCTCCAGAGAAGAGCTGCAGTGGTTTGAGCTCTATGGGTCCCCGACTCCAGAGAGGGAGCCCTTTCCCGGATGATGGTGCGAGGCCTCGCTCCAGAGGCCTTACTGGAAGGAGCCTGGCAAAGGAGATGGATGACTCTGGGCGAGGGGTGGGGCAGCCAGACAAATATTACTTCGCGCCCCCTCAGCTAAAACACTGGAGTTAAGGCCTGTTTTGCAAACCATATTCAGTCTTTGGTTAAATTAACTAGGCCCTTGAAGGGACATTGCTCACTGTACACAAGCCTGGTTTACTTATTGATAGCCCCTAAGGGGAAACTGAGGCAGGGATAGCCACTGTGATTCTGCGTCAGGCCACCAAGGGGGCATGCAGGGAGACAGGCTAGCCTCAACACAAGGGGGTGCTTCAGGTGCGAAGACCCCACCAGAGCTGTGCATCAAGCAAACTGCTTCCCAATCGTCATGTCAAAGATGCGACGCTCGGTGCTGCAGGGGGGTGCCCAATCGCTGAGGGAGAACGACCTCTTACCTAAGTTTTCAGCACCCTGGTAGCTGGTGCCCAGGGAAGTTAGGCCCCCAAATACATTTTTGGCTCTGGGCCTGAGTGCCTTTCCATGGTACGGGCACACCTTTGCTGGATCATTCTTTGGTTAAACAGCTGACCCAATCGTCTACTCAACGGCTCGGTGTGGCGCTCTCCAGCCCCGCCGGTATGGCCCAAAACCTCTGGCCCAACCGACGCTAGATCTGTCTGCTTGGCTGGACCCAAGAGACAGCTGCTTTTCTAATTGCTTTCCCATTAGGAGATGCGTTTTCCCTGCCAGGTCCCCGCCCAAAGAGCCGGCTGACATTGTAAATCACCCTGGCTTTCAGGGCTGTGAATCCATAATTAGTGCATAATTAATTAGCAGCTGTTTTCCACACTAATGACACATTAATAAATGATGAAGGCATGTTGTCGGGTAATGGAACATTAACGATGAAACATGATCCTGCGTGAAGCCTGCTAATTCCCCATTGCTGCTGGAGCGGGGAAGCGGGGCGTGGAGGAAGGTGAGTTCGGAGCTAACAAGCCCCTCGCCAGGCTCCACCCCCCATGACCATGGAACCTTCCGCGAGCCCCCGGCTGGCTTCACGTGTCCTTCACACGTCGCAGCTGGGTGTTTCTGGTCACCTGCCTCAGTGCTCTGGTCACCGCCAGCTTCACAGGCAGGACTAGGCCTCCTGGGCCAGATCCTGACCTATGCTACAGCCTCTTTGTCCTGCCCCTGGCGTAAGGGGTGTGGCTAAGGAAAAGGGGTGTGGCTGGAGCAGGGCAATCCCCAGCAGGCACAGCAGCCCTCGAGGGAGGAGGGCTGTTACTAGTCCCCATCCCTGAGGCTGCTCACACTTAGTTTGGGGTGGATGAATTGGCCCCCAGCAGCTCCAGGGATCAGAGAGAGAAAAGTAGCATCCAGCCATTTTCCAACTCTGACCTCACGTCCTGCCCTGACTGCAGCTTGGTTGGACCCCAGGATCGCCACCCTGATGGAAAAGCCCGAATGTGGGCAATTTCTACAGTGGGTAAAATGCTATTTCTCTCTCTCGTGCCTGCCTGGAAAGGCACCATGGCAATCTATCCACTCTCCCTTTTGCAAACTCGAGCATTTTGGAGCGCTCAGAAACCTGCTGAGTTGCTACCGGGACCCAACCGCCAAGCCTGCCCGGGTTCATCCAGCCCTCGGCGAAATCGCCATTGCCGGCAGGAAACCAGCTGGGGGCTTACCGAAGAGGGCTCTTTCCTGGCATGGAGTTGTCTCTGCCGTTATGCTCTTCGGCACCAGGCGACGGTCCATCAGCAGTGCGCAGCCCGGGCACCTCAAAACGAGAAAGAAGGCTGCTGGGTTTGAGCCACAAGCCACTGTGCAGAGGGACTTCTCCCAGACTGAGGGCGGGCTCTCCATTTTGGGGTATTTCCCTGGGGGAGGGTTGCCAGGGGGTCTGCACTGCAGCCCTCTGGTGCTGATTGTGGGGACAGCCAGACGGACAGCTAGATTAGGTCATTTCTTTTGACAGCCAAGCGCAATATTCATTTTTTCCCCATTTTGGGCCCTGATTCAGCAAAGCACGTGCTCAGCTTTAAGCATCTGCCTAATTCACCGGATGTCACTGGGGCCGCTTGTGGGCCTAAAGCTAAGTGTGTGGGTCAGGGCTTTGCTGAGCTGGGAGGAGAGTCCGTTTCCAGACTTGCCAGTTTACTAACAACCTGGTTCCTTCCCCACCAAGCAGTGAGTACGTGGATTAGCATCGCTCCTGCACCTATCACGGCACTATCATGGGGCCATGTTTGTTTCAGATAAAAGGCAGGTTTCTGGCCAGTCCAGAAAAGATGTGCTAGGAGCAGGGGCTAGCTCAGTGGTTCTCAAACTTTTGTATTGGCGACCCCTTTCACACACCAAGCCTCTGAGTGCAACTCCCCGCTTATAAATTAAAAGGGGGGGGATTTAATGTAATTTTAATTTCACGGGGGCCAAGGCTGTCAGCCCCGCTCCTGGCAGAGCTGGGGCTGTCAGCTCCCACCAGGCATAGGGCTGACAGCTTGCAACGCCCAGGTAATAAACTCACGATCCCCCCCAGTTTGAGAACCCGTGGCTAGATCCTGCCGCTGACACGCTCCCTTTGCTAAACCGTCCTCCTGGCTTGGCGAACAGCCACTTCCCCTCCGAACGCTGGCTGTGGGGCCCGCCAAAATTCCTGTTTGGGGTGAATCAAAAGCCGCTGGAGTCTTAGGCGCCATCCCTGGGATCCGCCAGAGGCCAGACCCAGGGCCGTTTCATACCCCCTGCAACCATGGGTCACACTCAGAGACACTTTTGCTCTGTATTTTTATTTCCCAGTAGTAGCCAAAGTAGCCTGGAGCTGGAAGAGCTGCAGCAAGGCCCCAGTGTCATGCTTCTAAGGCAGGGCAGGAAGAGCAAACGCCAACGTGATTGCACCGGGCGCGGCTGGGGAATGGCAGTAAAGGGACGGGCAGCCTCCAGCGTCCTCCTGGCAGACTCAGTGCAGCCCAGCTAGGCCCCATCCGGCCATAGGGCGTAACCTGCCCCATACCTGTAGAGCACATCTGACCCCCAAGCTGTAGCTTTAGGGCTCACTGCTCCCCATAATGTAGGGTGCAGCTTGTGCTGTATCAAGAATTGCAAGGATTAAAACTAAAGGGGGGGTGGGGGCTGAGCCCTCTCGCTGGCTATTGTGAATGTCCCTGGTCAGAGAATGGGGTGTCAATGCACAAGGCATCGAAATGCTCCTGCTTGCGGGCTTGAGCCAGGCTCTGAGGGCTGGGCAGGCCCCTCTCCTTAGGGTTGCCAGGAGTCCCGTTTTCGACCAGGCTGTTAAAAGGCCAGTTGGCGGCGTGGGGCTAAGGCAGGCTCCCTGCCTGTGCTGGCTCTGCCCAGCTCCCCAGAAGCGGCCGGCATGTCCGACCCCTCGGTGCAGAGACGGCCAGGGAAGCTCCTCACACTGCACCTGCCCCGAGTGCCGGCTCCGCAGCTCCCATTGGCTGGGAACCGCGGCCAATGAGAGCTGTGGGGGTGGTACCTGCAGGCGCGGACAGCACCCCCTGCACAGAGCCGCCTGACTGTGCCTCTACCTAGGGGCCGGACATGCTGGCTGCTTCCAGGAGCAGCACAGAGCCAGGGCAGGCAGGGAGCCTGCCTTAGCCCCACTGCACCGTTGACTGGGAGCCGCCTGAGGTAAGCACCGCCCAGCCGGAGCCCGCACCCTGAATCCCCTGCCCCAGTTCGGAACCCACTCCTGCACCATATCTCCGTCCCAGACCCCACACCCCAAACCTCCTGCCCCAGGTTGGAACCCCTTCCTGCTCCCTAACTCCCTCCCAGACCCCACGCCCCAGTCCCTTATCCCAGCCCTGAGCCCCCTCCTGGAGCCCACACCCTGCAGCCCTCCCGCACCCCAACACCCTGCCCCAGCCCGGAGCCCCCTTCCACACTCCAAAACCCTCAGCCCCAGCCCAGAGCCCCCTCCTGTACCCCAAACCCCTCAGCCCCACCCCAGAGCCCACATCTCCAGACAGAGCCCTCACCCCCTCCCACACCCCAACCTCCTACCCCATCCTGGAGCCCCATCCCACACCCTGAACCCCTCATTTTTGGCCCCCGCCGAGCCCTCACCCTCCCCACCTCTGTCCCAGCCCGGTGAAAGTGAGTGTTGGGGAGAGTGACGGAGGGAGAGGGGCTGGAAGGATGGGGGGGGGCTCAGAGAAAGAGGCAGGGTGGGGCCTCGGGGAAAGGGGAGGGGCAAGGGTGTTCAGTTTTGTGCAATTTGAAAGTTGGCGACCCTACCTCTCCTATCGGCTGGTCATTCTGCTGGGGCGGTGGGGTGGGGGTGGGGGGGAGTTTCCTTACACTTCCCCTCGCATCACCTAGCACTGGCCACTGCCAGGCTCCTGGGCTAGAAGGTTTGCTTTGGCTCCTGCGCCCCTTTTCCCCCTGCGTGGGCTACACTCCCCAGGCTAGCGGACCTGCTTTCTTGGCATCAATGAAAAAACTCTTGAAACCCTGGGCCCCATCCCCAGCCCAGCCAGCGACCAGCCCGACCGGGGAAAGCCTGGCTGGTGAGCACTCCAGCAAGAGAGGTGAAAAGCAGCAGCCCCGCACCAGGGATCCATCCCTCATGGACCAGCCCAGGCTCTGTGTTCTGGTTACAAGCCAAGCTGGAGCACTGCCCACATACTTGCTGGGTGGCACCATTTGACAGATACCGTCAACCCACTGGGTGTTGACCTCACCTAGCCGCTCTCCGTGGCGCATCACCTGAGCCACGTGGTCTGCACCCAGCGAATGCCCAGCGCCGGCTCAGCGTGAAGGGCAGCTGTGCCCCAAATGTTGACAGAAAATTTTGGGCAAGGGGGCAGGGCGTGGGACGTGGCCCGATCAGAGAGCTGCTTGGTACTGCATTTTTCCTGGGGGCAACAGATTTCAATACACTGGGCCCCCCAATGGAAACTCTTGCAGGTCACCTTCATTTCACCTGTACCAGCCATGGCACAGTGGGCAGCCTCGCGGCAAGAAGCCCACTAGGAGCCCAAAGGAACAATCAGCCCGCTGCCCGTCATCTCCCTGCCACTGCGTGTGTGCCAGTGGAAAGGTGCCAGGAACCTAGCAGAGAATGGCAGTGGGACAAAGCCAGCGTGCTGCACAAGGCGACCCACCATGGCCATGCCCTGGGGTGGCGCTGGGGCTCCCCGAGGATTTCACACGCGCTGGGTCAAAGCTCCCTCCGGCGTGTCTGCTTCCCCCGGCCAAGGCCTTCTGCTCTGGGAACGTCAACTCCGAAACAATGCCCGAGGTGGGGAGAGGTCCCCATGGCAGCCTCAGCGCAGGAGCCCCATGTCCCGGGTGGCCCCAGCCAGCAAGCCGGGCCTGTCGCACGGGTGGGCACGCTCGCATCCGAGCCACACTTGAGTCTTTGTTAGGCCTTGTGGCCGGTGCGTGGCAGCTCTTGGGCACCAGCTGTTGGGTGAGGGGAGGCTAACCGCTGCAGGGGACCGTAGAGGAGGGGTTCACACCGGACCACGACTAGCTCCTTCCCAGTCCTTAGGTGGGGCGTTTTTAAGGCACACAGAGGCATGAACACTCAACCGCTAAGTAATAAGTCTCTGCTGCAGTGGCCTCCATCTGCACTGAGCCCAGCTCGGGGGGGCTGGCCTGCACGGGATGGGGCTCTGCTCAGGGTTAACCCTGCTGACCCCAGCCAGCTGAGCAGGGCGCGGGGGAGATAAGCGGGGCTGTCCCTGGCCAGAGTCCTATTAAACTCCCAGCAATGGTGGGGCGCAGAGGCCAGGATGGGGCTTAGCAGCCAGCACAGCAGAGTTAATTAGGGGCTTGTGCTGGGGTTTTATTGCCCAGTTAAACATTTAGTGCACCGCGGTGGGAGGGACGTGGCTGCGATGGCTGGAGCCTGCAAGGGGCGTTCTGGGAGCTCGTCCCAGCTCCGGCCTCTGCACCTGACTGTGCTAGAGAGTGCATGGGCCAGGGTGACACCTCTGGCCGCGCCGCCCTCCAGCAGCCCAGCCCCTGCCCCCCGTTGGCGTCTCCCTCGCTCCCCGCTCACTGAGCGAGATTAGAGACTCCCCAGTTTAAAATCCAGCTGCGGATCTGGCCCTGAGCGTCATGGCTCACTGGCCAGAACCAGCTCCCTGGAACTGAAATCTCCTGCACTTGGTGGCTTGGCAAGGAAACCCCTAAGCCCTCACCCACATCAGATGAGAAATCAATTCAAATGTGCCCTCCTGGGCCTTATTTCCCACACTCCCCCTGCCAGCCACAGGAGACCAGCAGCTCCCATCTACTCCAGTGGGCGTCCCAGGATGGGGCCCCAGCCCCTTCTCACAATCCCACCAGCTCTGTTGCAAAAGCCATCTCCTGTGCAGCTACTGGCCTGAGGACACCCTTCACCCGCTCGGTCTGCACGTCTCCTCTGCTCAGCCACCTCCTCGCCCGTCCCGCGCTGTCTTTGTCTTCCCCACCCTCACGGCATTTGGACTCTGCTGCTGGCTTCCCCTCCTGTTCGTTGGCTGGAGAACAAACTGGTCCCACTGTATCGATGGCAATTATTTCTATTGAGGTAGTGCCCAGAGGTTCCATCCCCAGCTGGCACCTCTTGCACTTGGCACTGTCCCCACACTACGAGATGGCCCTTGCCCCAGAGAGCTTACAATCTAAGCAGGTGAGACAAAGGGGGGGGGGGGGAAATGAGGGTCACCAGCTGAGCTGGGAACAGAACCCAGGCCTCCTAACTCCCAGTCCAGTGCCCTGTCCACCAGACCCTACCACCTCCCTCTTGACGCCCGCCTTGTTGCAGGAGGTGGTTATTACCGGGTCAGAGACCAGCTAACACACCTGCCCCTTTTGAAAGTTTAACTAGGAATGGCTGAGTCAATGCAAATTTACCATGAAATTACCCCAGACACGGATGCTGCAGTAACTCGGGGCGTCTGCGCTTCTGCTCTGTCTTCCGACAGTGGCTGGTGCCAGGTGCCCCAGAGGGAATGAACAGAACAGGGAATCATCAAGTGATCCGTCCCCTGTCACCCACACCTAGCTTCTGGCAAACAGAGGCTAGGGACACCATCCCTGCCCATCCTGGCTAATAGCCATCGATGAACCTATCCTCCATGAACTTATCTAGTTCTTTTTTGAACCCTGTTATAGTCTTGGCCTTCACAACATCCTCTGGAAAGGCGTTCCACAGCCTGACTGTGCGTTGTGTGAAGAATTCTTCCTTTTGTTTGTTTTAAACCTGCTGCCTATTTCATTTGGTGACCCCTAGTTCTTATGTTCTGAGAAGAAGTAAATAACACTTCCTTATTTACTTTCTCCACACCAGTCATGATTTTATAGCCCTCAATCATATCCTCCCATAATGGTCTCTTTTCCAAGATGAAAAGTCCCAGTCTTATTAATCTCTCCTCATACGGAAGCTGTTCCAAACCCCTAATCATTTTTGTTGCCCTTTTCTGAACCTTTTCCAATTCCAATATATCTTTTTTGAGATGGGGCGACCACATCTGCACGCAGTATTCAAGATGTGGGCGTGCCATGGATTTATACAGAGGCAATGTGATATTTTCTGTCTTATTATCTCTCCCTTTCTTGATGATTCCCAACGTTCTGTTCGCTTTTTTGACGGCCGCTGCACATTGAGTGGATGATTTCAGAGAACTCTCCACAATGACTCCAAGATCTCCTTCTTGAGTGGTAACAGCTAATTTAGACCCCATCATTTTATATGTAGAGTTGGGATTATGTTTTCCAATGTGCATCACTTTGCATTTATCAGCCCTGAATTTCACCTGCCATTGTGTTGCCCAGGCACCCAGTGTTGCAAGACAGTGTGATTCCAGCTCCAGCAGTACCAGTGTTCAGCTTCCAGAACTAGGAGGGCTAAAGGACCAAGACTGGCCTTGCACTGGGAGAGGTGCCAGGCAGAGCCGTCCCTTGGATAGGGTGTATCGGCCCCACGCTTTGGGGGACCCCGTGGGCTGGTGCCATTGGCCGGCACAGTTGGTCCCAGAAGAGACGAATCCATCACTTCCGCCCCGGGCCCCGCACCCCCTTTGGGATGGCCCTGGTGCCAGGTGTCTAGAATGATGTGGGGCTCTTAATCTAGTTTGATTTCCCCATCCTGATAGGTATCAGGGGCTTCTTCTAAAACACAGGGGGGTCTGTAGAATGCCAAGTCTCTTGAACTCTGGGTAGTGCTAGAATGCCCAGAACTCCGCAACTCCAAAAGTCTCCAGAACTCTTGGGGGTTCGAGGGCTCCAAAGGGATCTAGAACTTTTTCTGGGGGGGGGAGGGTCTAAGGACTCCAAAAGGCACTAACACTCTTAGGGGTTCTGGAACTCCAAAAGCTCTAGAACTCTGGATCTGGAGGCTTTTTCAATCAGTCTAATCTCTTCCCCACCCACCAGCATCGGACGGTGGGAATGACTGGAAGCATTCTACCCTCTTTGGCCCCCCATCACTGGGGCCCCCAAGGGTCTAGAATACTTGGGGCTCAGCCCTGACCTTGAGGTGAAATAATTCCAGGGGCCGACAGTCATCACGAAATGATCACGTTTAATGAACAACCTCTCTCCTGGGTTGTTTTTTGTTGTTGTTGGCTGTTTTGGGGTGGGGGGGTGTGTGTGGATTTTTTTGTTTGTTTTTTTATATATACATCTATAAAAAATTCAAATACAGCATGTTAACTTTTGGAATACTAGGACATTGGGTATTAAATACTGCGCTCGGAACGGGCAGGGTGCTGTCTTACAAAACAGGACCGGGGTGCGGCGGGAGTGGGGGGAGGAGAGAACGAAGGATGGGGGCAACGGACGAGCGTGGGGGGGAGATACGTTTGTGTCGTACAGTTCCATTATGAATATTTGTTTTTCGGTAATAAGACAAATACAGAAACCGAGGCGCTTCCCTGTAGAAATGGAAGGGAGGTGATAAAAAGAGAGACAACCAGGCAACGGGGCGGGGGAGAGTCGCAGACTTCACTGTAGCTATTGTCTCCTCGCTGATTTCGCCCGGGCTGGGGGGCACGGGTGGGGGGCTGGGAGGCGCCGGGAGTCCAGTGCAGGCGGGCGGCGGAGGGAGGAGGGTCGGTGTGGCTGTTGTTCTCAGATTCCTGTTTCCCGTAAAAAAGAAAGCCCCCAATGCGCTCGTCTGCGCTCGTGAAAACAGTGCTTATGTCCTCTGTCGCACGGGGGCTGGGGGTGGGGAACCGCATCTGGGGGGACTAAACCCCCTGCCGCCCCTCCAGACTGGGGCTTCTGGAAGCCAGTTCAGTTCTTCGGCGCCCCCCCTGAGGAGCGGGTGGAGGGGGTCGCCCCCTTACGAGGCTCATTGTGGTTTCGAGGCTCCTCCCCCGTCCTGTGTGTGTTTGACACGTTTTGTCACCCGTGTTGTGGCAGCGGGGGCAGCAGAGCGCCGTGGGCGTGAAGCGAAGTAGCGAAGCATCTTTGGCATGGCGGTTTAGCTGTATGATCCGATCTCTCGCCCAGGGCGGCTGGCACTCTCCTCTGCAGCGCGGCCGGGGTTGGCGTCTCGCTGTTTGGGGGGGGGCATCAGGGGAGTGGGGGCGTCTCTCTCTCTCGCTCTCTCTCTCTCTTTTTGTAAAGGTTCCGCGGTCCCCCCGGCAGTTCGGGGCGGGGAAATCCTCGCGGCGCGGCAGGTCTGTCCTTCTACAAAGTGAAGCGATGAAGAGAAATGTGATACGTCCGCCTTAACGTGTGCAAAATAGAAGAGAAAATAGATTCAGACGGGGGGCGGGGGGTGGTCTCCTCCGGGGGGCTGCGAGGGGGGGATCTGCAGGCAGGGAGAGGAACAGAGAGAGGGGTCACCGCCTGCGCTCAGGGGGGCTCTGAAAGCAGCACACGCAGGCGCGGTACAGTAGAAAGCCACAGCGTCACAGGCCGGAAGAGACCCACCAGATCATCCCATCTGACCTGCTGTATAGCACAGCCAGCGCCCCGCACGCTCCCCCCAGACCCTGGATTAGAGCAAAGTGTTACAGGCCTCGGGAGCTATTGTGTGAGACCAGGAGTGACCGAGGAGCACCAGAGGCCAACACCTCGGCAATGGCAGGGAACTGACTAGGGGAGATAGACCCAGATGATCCCAGCAGGCGATCCATGCCCCACAGAGGAAGACAACCCCCCCACCCACTGCCAATCTGACCTGGGAGAAAATGATCCCAACCCCAAATCTGGTGATGAGTTAGACCCGGAACAAGACTCACCAGCCAAGCACCCAAGAAAGGGAATTCTCAGGGCCATCTCAGGGCGCCAGCACACCCCGAACAGTGTCTCATCTCCACCCCTGGCCATCTCTGATGCTTCAGACCAAAAAACCCACAAACCCCAAAAAATTCCCTCCCAAAGCCCTCCACGTGATGGCTGAAGCCCTGAAGCATGAGACTGGTAGATTTATAGCTACACAGATTGGCCCTTGCCCCTATCCCTGGGGTGCCCCCACTCTGCATCACAGCGAAAAGAATCCACAGACGGCAGTCAGAGGGCGGGGATCCCAGAAATCCTGGCCCCACTGCAATTACTGGAAGTTTTGCTATTAACTTTAATGAGGTGAGGAGTTCATCACTCTGGAAAATGGAGATCTCCCCTCACTGGTAGCAGTAGGGGGTCCCTTATCCTTTGGAACTCCGCCTCCAACAGGAAGTGCACTGCTTCAAGGCTCAATGGCAGAGCGAAGCCTTTGATTCTGAAACGTCCCCGTGTTCCAGGCTAAGCAGACTGCTTTGTGTGAGGAAGAGCCGTGTGTCCACACACAGCACGGCTCTCCCCTGAGAGCAAAGGGAGTCCTCCTTGGGCTAAGGCTATCACATCTGGGTGTGCGTGGGCAAGGGGCATGCATGAGTGTGCCTGTGTGTGTGTCCACATGGGTGTGTACAAGTGCAGACCTGTGTGAGCGTGTGCGTGGGCAAATGTAGGCTCGGGGGTGCTGATGTGTGAGTGGATAGACGTGAGTGAATATGTGTGTGGCCATACAAGTGTGTGCATGCAGGCTGGGTAGAGTTGCCAATTTTGGTTGGACGTATTCCTGGAGGTTTCATCACATGACATAATCTTTAATTAAAGATTAATCTCTAATTCCTGGAGACTCCAGGACAATCCTGGAGCATTGGCAATCCTAAGTGTGTGTAAAAAGAAAAGGAGTACTTGTGGCACCTTCGAGACTAACCAATTTATTTGAGCATAAGCTAAGTGTTGTGTGTGTGCATCACTCTATGTGTGGATGCATACGTGAATGTGTGTGTGTGTGTCTCCATGCATGGGCATGAGTGTGCACGATTGTGTGTATGTACCTATGGGCATTCATGCATGCCTTTGTGTGCGTGTACATTTGTGTACGGGTCTGTGCGTGCATGTGTCTGTGAGTACATCCGTATGTACCTCACGGACTCATCGACTTTAAGGCCAGAAGGGGCCATCATGATCATTTAGTCTGACCTCCTTCACGTTGCAGGCCACAGAACCTCACCCCCCACTCCTGTTACAGACCCTCTGGCTGAGTTGCTGACGTCCTCAAATCTTGCTTTAAAGACTTCAAGTGACAGAGAACCCACCATGGCCACTAGTTTAAACCAGCAAGTGACCCACACTGCAGCGGAAGGCGAAACCCCCCAGGGTCTCTGCCAATCTGACCCAGAGGAAAATTCCTTCCCGACCCCAAATATGGCAATCAATTAGACCCGGAACATGTGGGCGAGACCCACCAGCCAGACACCTGGGAAAGAATTCTCTGTAGTAACTCAGAACCATCCCCATCTAGTGTCCCATCTCCGGCCATTGGAGATATTTGCTAATAGCATTTGCGGATTGGCCATATGCCGTTGTCGGCTACCTCTTTATACTGTCCCCTCCGTAAATTTATCAAGGTGAGTCTTGAAGCCACGTAGGTTTTTTGCCCCAACGGCTCCCCTTGGCAGGCTGTTCCAGAACTTCACTCCTCCGGTGGTTAGAAACCTTTGTCTCATTTCAAGCCTAAACTTGTTGATGGCTAGTTTCTATCCGTTTGTTCTTGTGTCCACACTGGTGCTTAACTTCAATAACTCCTCTCCCTCCCTGATATTTATCTCTCTGATGTATTTAGAGAGAGCAATCAGATCGCCCTTCAGCCTTTGTTTGGTTATGATAAACAAGCCAAGCTCCTTGAGTTTCCTCTCATAAGGTAGGTTTTCCATTCCTCTGATCATCCTAGTTGCGCTTCTCAGCACCTGTTCCAGTTTGAATTCATCTTTCTTAAACATGGGAGACTAGAATATGTATGTACACATGGGTACGTTTGCTTGCTAAGCTTTCTAGTTAATTTTTAAAGTAGGTGGGAAAAGTTTTAAAAATTGTTTGGGAGCCTTTTGAAAAATTTCAGACCATTTTGTGCCTCTTCCCTTGAGAACGGCTGAATTTTTCTTTTGCTTTTTTCACCTTTTCTTAAATCCATACCTTTTTAGATTTAAAAAAGTCGCAGTTTTTCCAAACAGAAATATTTTGGACGTTGAAATCAACATTTTTTTCAGCCCAAACATTTTCAGTTTTGCAAAACACCATGGTGTGAGTCGGCTGGCCCAGCAAATGGGTTCAGTGTGTGTGTGTTTGTGTGATTTTTGTTTTTGAAAAATGATCAAATTTAGTCCAAAAAACTCCACCACGTTTCAAACAAACAATCTTATCACGCTCTTGATTTGGGACCCAGCTCTCATTTTAACTAAGGCCCTTTCCCCCTCGCTTGCCCAGCAGACGAGATTAGAGTGAAAACGCCTCTAGGAAACCCTGGCAAACCTTCCTTCTTGAAATGCCCTTTAATCATGATAAAAAGAAAAGGAGTACTTGTGGCACCTTAGAGACTAACCAATTTATTTGAGCATGAGCTTTCGTGAGCTTGAGCTGTAGCTCACGAAAGCTTATGCTCAAATAAATTGGTTAGTCTCTAAGGTGCCACAAGTCCTCCTTTTCTTTTTGCGAATACAGACTAACACGGCTGTTACTCTGAAACCTGTCATTTAATCATGATGATACTCACAACACTGACCCCCGTCCCACCCCCAAATCTGAGCACTGACACCCCCTTCTATCCAATACTGACATCCTTTTGTACTGCAAAGCCCCACAGGGAGAAACAAGACTCAACCCGTCCCCCCAAACAACACCAACGAATCAAATCACCCCCCCCCCAAATCAGCACTCTGACCCCCAAAAGAGAGATAGGCCAGAGACTTTACTACTGCTCTTGATTTTACATGAAAGGCACCCAGACACCGTGGTGATGGGCAGCAGGCTAAAACAGATTAGAATAGACAGAGAGACAGATGTGCATGGGGGTTAGATAGATAGATAGATAGATAGATAGATAGACAGATAGATAGATAGATCTAACAGGCATCTTGTGTCTCCAGTGTCCCAGGCTACATCTCCACTGGCAAGGTGTGTTTTTCTCCCAGGATACCTAACACCCGTTAACTCTGCCACTGTGCAATCCTGGTGGAGACAAGGCTCCGTAGTGCAACTGCGAGATGAACTAGAGGAGGCCGACCCAGCACAGGGGTCTAGTGCTGGCCTGGCCTAGCTCCTTGCTGGTAACGGTACCGGTGCCTTTTGCGGGGTAGTTACCGCACAGTGAACACACACTTCGGGTGCCAGTGAAGAGCACGCCAAGGACTCTGCGTACTGCCCTGCGCGTGTGACTGTCCCATTCTGGCGGCCCGTGCGTGGCTAGTTTGGCTCCAGCCCAGTGAGGACGGGCAGGAGGGATCTGCCGGAGCTGGTGAATACTTACTAAATAAACAGAACGCCAGCTGCTGCCAGTACCAATCCCGCCGCCCAGGACATGGTCACGGCCCCGCTGCCGACAACGGCCTCCAGGTCGCAGATCTTGGTGGTGGGGGGCGGCACAAAGGAGGAGCTGCTGGTGGTCGTCGTCTCTGGAGCGAGGGAAAGGAACAGCCTGCAGATGGGCCAACAGGCAGCTACGGTCTGCATCGCCTCCTGCCCGCTTCACCTTCCCTCCAAGCTACAGGCCCGCCCTGGCACGACACAGACGGCAGCGCCTCTCCCAGGCCAGGGCTCACCATGCCAGCCTGTCTGCCCCTTGGCTATTAAAAGCCCTTTGCCCATCCGGCAGCCTCCTGACAATACTTTCCTGGATTAGGAAAATCGGACTGCCCCCCCCCCGTCATCTCACCAGCTAGCTTCTTGCATTGTTTAGTCTCTCTGTGCACTTGTGTATCCAGCCCTCCCTCACCACACTAGCCGTGAGCCCCGATTAATTTCCCCTTTACCTCCTCTGGCTGAAGGGGGCTGGGCATGGCTCCCTTTGCTCTGGGCACTGCCCTGGGAACTGGACACTGGCATGACCTGTCCTCCCTCAGCCCCCCACCCCCAATCTGAGGGGCCTGGCGTGCAGCCTCAGCAAGAGCTCTGCGCCCCCACCGGGCTGGGTTATGAGCATTGCAGCCTCCTGGGTGGGCCTCAGCTCTGCACAGCTCCTTGGGGTGCCCGGTCTTTGATGCCCGTGTCTGCCAAGGGACCTGCTCAGAGCTTTCTGCAAGCCCAGCTCCACTGGGGCCCCGTGTTAAACGGAATGGCCAGCAGAGGGCACCACCCCCCCACAGAAATGTCCCCGAGGGTGCCAGGGCGGATTTGGGGATGCCCAAAGGCAGAGTGGCCAAAGCCTGCGACGGGAACCGGCTGGGGTTCTGGGGAACCGGGAGATGCAGCACGGGCCGTCGGCCCGCCCACGTGAAGGGAGAGCCACGGCCGGGCTGCGCCTCGCAGGTCGGGGCTGGGGTGTCCGCCCCAGGAAGGAACGCGGAGGTCTCTGCTCTGGGGGCACCGGCTGGTGATAGCAGCTCGAGGTGGGTGGCTCGACTTTACTGCCATACGTGGCTGGCGTCCTCCGTGAGGGGGCCTGGGTTGAGAGAGAGAGCTCCCGGTGGGCGTGCCACTCGCGTGGGTGGTGATTTGGGCTCACCCATGGGGAAATCTGACCAGCCCCATCTCCCTTTGGGGTCATCCCCCATTTCAGGATGCTCCCGACTCCCATGGGCGTGTGCCGTCTCCTGCAAGGTGGCACCTGCAGAGGCTGAATAGGGCCGTGACTCCACACAGGGGCCCAGGCCCTTCGCTGGGTCTGGGCAGGGGAATGCTGTGGCCCAACCGGGCTGTGATGAATGAGGCGCGAGCAGGTGTTGCCTCCCAGCCTGGTTTCCGGAGGCCTCACCTCCCCATATGCACAGACCCCCCTGACATCACTGGCCTATGACATCACCAGCACGGTGGGGGCAAGTTTCATGACATCATCAGACATGTCAGACTTCATGGTGTCATCAGGGCTGTGATGCAAGGTCCCTGACATCACCCTCACAGCACGTCACGTGCCTTGAGACGCCCTTAGCATCAGCGAGGCCTGTCAGAAGCCTTATGACATCATGAGCACAGCAAGTCACAAGTTTCATGACCTCATCAGCCTGCGCCCCGGATCAGCTACAGCGTACTGTATCCTGGCATACAGGCCCCCCCCCCACCCCCCAGCCTTGCACTTGGAGGTCAGTCCTCCAAGGAGGTCAGACATTCCCGTATTCCCCCCAAGAGCAGGTCCTGGGGGGCCCTAACCCGGAATTCCCTCCGGCCCTTCTGGGGCCCCCACTTCCATAGCGCTGCCAGAGTGGAATCACTGCCACTTTCCTAGCAGCAAACAGCTGCTCATGCTTTTAGATCTAACTGGTGCCACCGGGCAGGAGCCAAGGGCCAGCAGAGTCAGTCCAACAGCTGGAGAGCAGGCCCGGGGGAACCAGGCCACTCGTCACACGCTGACTGGAACTGTCACGGGGGGCCATGCGCCAATCTTGGCGGGGTGGGGGGAGGATCTCAGCAGGTGCTTAGCCAAACCTCTCCAAGGTGTCCAGGAGACAGAGAAAGGGAGGAGCAGAGGCTAATTCAGAGGGGTCCGGTGCAGCTCAGCTATTTCAGAGCGATTGTCATCAAGAGGTGTGCAAAGGGGGGGTGCGTGTGAGAACTCTCTGTGTGTGTGTGTGCATGCAAGTCATTCGTGTGCATTCAAGGTAGTGTGTGCATGCATATGAAGAGGTGTGTGTGAGTCAACCTGCAGCAACACTTGTATAGTTTGTTACGCTCACAAAGGATTAGTTAATTGAACTGGAGAAAACCAGGCGTGTGTGTATTCATGTGAGCGTTCACACGCCCCAGGGAGTGTCTGTGAGCGAGTATAGCAGTGTGTGTAAACGGGTGAATGCCTGCATGTTTGTAAGCATTTGGGTGTATGTTTGTGTGATGTCGGGGTGTGTGTGTCTGTATGTGTGTTACTTTGCAGGGGTTTGTGTATGCGTCCGAGGCAGCATGTGTCTGAACGGCTGCAAATTCCTGGCTCTGTCTGATAAGCTTCATGCAGCAGAGTCCTGGCAGGTGCCGCAGCCTCCAGAGGGCAAATCTCAGTGTATCTTCCTTCAGCTTGAGAGCAAGCAGCCTGGGCTTCTTCCTCCGGACTGCAGCATCGAGTGCCTCCCCGCTCGCCTGCATGCCCCATGCGGGCGAGGCTCCTTTGACTCACACAGCTAACAGCCCAAGGATTTGCACATGCACACACACACACACAGAGTGTCAGCAGTGCCAAGGCCTTGCACACCCACGGCCGGTAGTGGCAAAGATTTGCGCAGCGCTGAGAATTTGGACGCTGTCCCAGTTCTCTTTGAGAAGCTGATTTATTTGCTCTGGGGATGTGGATTGCCCAACCTCCTGGCAGTCAGTGCCAGTTGGGGGAACCAAGCCGGGGTCCGCTCCAGTCCTTCTGGGAAACCGAAGGCCGACGTCGTGAATTTGGACGCGGTCCCAGCTCTTTCCTAGAAACAGGGGCTTGTTAACTTTGTGCCTTTTCTTTCTAATTGGCGTGGCTCCGAGCCATTGTGCGGGATCAGGGGAGCTGGGGGGCAGCACTCCACTGAATAATAACCTTCCTATGAATCCTTAGCACTTCTTCGCAAGCTGGAGGCCAGAGCTGGGAGGAGCTGAGTCAGCAGAAGCCAGGCCACCATCTGACATGCCGGCTGAAACGCTGTAACGCAGCTGCGGGGAGTGCGCCTGCCGTGGGGATGGTACATGGCCCGGTGCCGGTGGAGGCCAAACCTAGCTGGCTCTTAGCCAAACCTCTCGAAGGTGTCAGGGCAAGAGACAGAAGCAGAGGCTAATTCCGAGGGAGCCTGTTGGGCTCCGTCGTTTCCGAGCAGCGTGTGTGTGGATTTGTGGACAGGTGTTTTGTGCGTGTGTGAGCATACAGGACATTTGCACGTATGTGTTGTGTGTCAAGGAGAGAGAGAAGCACGGGCAAGTGCTTAGACCAGGGACTGGATAAGTTTGAATCCCAGCTCGGAAGCTGTGTCACTCTGGCCAGGGGTGAGTTGTTGAGGTCCAGCTGGCAAAGGTCTCTGCTAGTTTTGGGGGCCCAGCCTGGGAGGCTGGAAATGCTGCGAGCTGGGCACCCACATCTAGCTGGCTCTTTGAAACCTTGGGCTTTAACCTTCCTGTGCCTCAGTTTACCCATCTGTCCAATGGGGAAGGGGGGGAGGCACGCTTACGGTTAATTAGTCCATTTGTAGGTGTGTGTGACTGGAGATGGACAAAATGCAACACATCGAGGGGGAGGGAGGAGGCATCTGGCCCGAGTCACGGCCTGTGACAGGCTGGAGGGAGCCCCGTCAGATGCACTGACAACACCAAGGGGCTTGGGCCTTGTCTCGCATTTCGTTCCTCCCCACTCTCTGGCAGGAGCCCCAGTCTCACAGCTGGGCAGAGCCAGTGTGGCCAGCATAGGCATTATGGGCCCATACCTAGGGCCCCAGCCCCTGGAGGCACGTGATGAATCCGAATCTCAACTGCCATTTAAAAGTAAAAACAACGAGGAGTCCGTGTGACACCTTAGAGATTAACACATTTATTTGGGCATAAGCTTTCGTGGGCTAAAACCCACTTCATCAGATGCATGGAGTGGAAAATACAGTAAGCAGTATATATATCACAGCACATGAAAAGATGGGAGTTGCCTTACCAAGTGGGGAGTGGAGGGGGTCAGTGCTAATTAGGCCAATTCAATTAAGGTGGAAGTGGCCTATTCTCAACAGTTGACAAGAAGGGGTGAATATCAAGAGAGGGAAAATTACTTTTGTAGTGTTAATGAGGGCAATGCAATCCAGGTGGACGTTGGCCATTTCCAACAGTTGACAAGAAGATGTGAGTATCAACAGAGGGAAAATTACTTTTTGTAGTGACCCAGCCACTCCCAGTCTCTATTCAAGCCTAATTTGATGGTGTCCAATTTGCAAATTAATTCCAGTTCTCCAGTTTCTCTTTGGAGTCTGTTTTTGAAGTTTTTTTGTTGAAGAATGGCCACTTTTAAGTCTGTTATTGAGTGTCCAGGGAGATTGAAGTGCTCTCCTACTGGTTTTTGAATGTTACACTTCTTGATGTCTGTCTTCCAAGATCTGTGAGAGTGAGGGATCGTCCTTCAGGATAGGTTGTAGATCCTTGATGCTGTGCTGGAGAGGTTTTAGTTAACAGAACGCCACTAGCCGTCACCTACAGCCCCCAACTAAAACCTCTCCAGTGCATCATCAAGGATCTACAACGTATCCTGAAGGATGGTTCCTCACTCTCACAGACCTTGGGAGACAGGCCAGTTCTCGCTTACAGACAGCCCCCCAACCTGAAGCAAATACTCACCAGCAGCTACACACCACACAACAAAAACACTAACCCAGGAACCAATACCTGCAACAAACCCCGGTGACAACTCTGTCTGCATATTTATTCAAGGGACACCATCATAGGACCCAACCACATCAGAAACACCATCAGGGGCTCATTCCCCTGCACATCTACCATTGTGATATATGCCATCACGTGCCAGCAATGCCCCTCCGCCATGTACATTGGCCAAACCAGACAGCCTCTATGCAAAAGAATAAATGGACACAAATCAGACGTCAGGAATCATAACACTTCACTCTCTCTGGACACTCAATAACAGACTTAAAAGTGGCAATTTAATTGCATTGCCCTCGTTAACACTACAAAAGTAATTTTCCCTCCCTTGATATTCACCCCTTCTTGTCAACTGTTGAGAATAGACCACTTCCACATTAATTGAATTGGCCTCATTAGCACTGACCCCACACTTGGTAAGGCAACTCCCATCTTTTCATGTGCTGTATATACAAACTGCTTACTGTATTTTTCACTCCATGCATCTGATGAATTGGGTTATAGCCCACAAAATCTTATGCCCAAATAAATTTGTTAGTCTCTAAGGTGCCACAAGGACTCCTCATTGTTTTTGCTGATACAGACTAATATGGCTACCACTCTGAAACCATTGAAAAGTAATGTGTTTCTGTCCTTCATGGATGCAGAGAAAAGCTTGAAAATGTGCCCTAAGTTAATTGATGCCTACCAGAGTATGCAGAGAGCCTGAAACAATAGCTCCAGGAGCTGGGGACTGCCCCCTGCACCTGGATCCTGAAACCTGCTGCCACCGGAAGGGCAGGGCCCCGGGGTCCCTGGGTTGCTTTCACTCAGTCTCATGAGTGCCAGTGCTCCTGGCCTCCAGCTGTCCCATGATGCAGTGCGCCAGCTTGACAGGGTGAGGTCTAGTGGGTTAGAGACTGGAAAGCAGGACTCCTGGTTCTATCCCTGGCACTGGGAGGATAGTGGGGTCTAGTGGTCAAAGCAGGAGGCTGGGAGCCAGGACTCCTGGGTTCTCTTCCTGACTCTGCTACTTGTGGTGTGAACTTGGGCAACCCCCTTCCCCCCTTCGTGGGGCCCGCCTCCCCGCCTCCCATCAGCTGTGCAGCAGCGGTGATGCCAAGCCCTTGGCAGGAGAGGTGTCAAACCCCCGGGCCCTGCTGCACCGTCCCGGCTGGGCCCCCTGCTGCCTGGCACCCTCACCTGCCACCGGGGCTTCCGTGGTGAGGTGCTTGGGCTCCTCCGTCCAGGGCGTGGCATGCACAGCGACGCTCCAGTCGCTCCACGTGCCGATGTCGTTGTCCTTGGCGGCCACCTGGATGATGTACTCCTTGCCGGCGTAGGCGTCGGTGATGGTGTGGGACGTCCCGTCAGACAGCTCCACCTGCATGGGGAGAGGGGAGGGGGTGGTCACCGGGGTGCAGCCGCGTCCCTAGGGGAAGGCCTGTGGAGAGACCCTAGAGGGGAGCGGGGGGCTTGGGCAAGGCCTCTCCTTGGGTGTGGACGGGGAGCTAGGGCCATGGGCGGGGGGGGTGGAGCACCGTGGAGCAGAGCAACTGACACCCCCTGCCATGGCCACGGCTACAGCAGGAGGGGCCTGGGCCACATCCCCATTACAGGGCGACATGAGTGCTACAGCCTGTCACTTCGCAGGCCAGTTTCACAGGCAGCCTGAGATCCCCTGGAGTGGGACAGGGCTGGGGGGCTGACCTGGGCAGCCCTCCATGTACCCAGCTCCCACCAGCCTCAACAGGGCCTGGGGGCTTCAGGACCAGGCCTGGGGAGAAAAAGTGGAAAAGGGAGGAGGATGGAGGGATGGGGATGGGGGAATGGAGGGGGAGAGGGAAGGGGAGGGACACAGGGATGGGGGAATGGAGGGGGAGGGGATGGGGGACAGGGATGGGGTGATGGGGGAATAGAGGGGATGGGGCACAGAGATGGGGGAATGGAGGGGGAGGCGATGGGGGACAGGATGGGTGATGGAGGAATGGAGTGGGAGGGGACAGGGCACAGGAATGGGGGAATGGAGGGGGGGATGGGGGAATGGAGGGGGAGGGGATGGGGCACGGGGTGGGAGAATGGAGGAGGGGATGGGTGAGGGGGGAATGGAGGGAGAGGGGATGGGGCACAGGGATGGGGGAATGGAGGGGGGATGGGGAGGAGGGAATGGCGGGGGAGGGGATGGGGCACAGGGTGGGGGAATGGAAGGGGGATGGGGTGACGGGGGAATGGCGGGGGAAGGGATGGGGCACAGGAATGGGGGAATGGAGGGGGGATGGGGCGATGGGAGAATGGAGGGAGAGTGGATGGGGCACAGGGGTGAGGGAATGGAGGAGGGGATGGGAGGGGGGGGGGATGGGGCACAGGGATGGGGAGACGGAGGAATGGAGGGGGAGGGGAGACAGGGAACTGGAGCCGAGAGGAGGAATCGTAGCTCGGCAGGGGACGGGGGGTCTTCATGGCTGCCCGTCTGTCAGGTGCCAGGGGCTGGGCCAGGGTGGTGGCGCCAGTTCCGAGCAGCCGCAGAGTGTGCGCCAGGCGCTGCACAGCAGGAGCAGAGGGACGGCCGACCTCCACCCCCGAGGCTGGTCACCGCGTCCCAGACACCTGTCTGGCGGCTCCTCTCCGCCGGGGATGGGGTAGGGGCCAAGGCAGGGCTGGAGCCAGCCGCCTCCTCTGCCCTCCCCCCGAGCCCCGCGCAGGAGGGTCCGTCATTCCCAGTCGGGCTGGGCCCAGGACGCATCAGCGCTGGGGCGGCTTAGCTCCGGCCGCCGGGTCCCCCCCACCAGAGCGCGGCCCGACGGACCGGCCGAAGCAGCAGGCCAGCCAGCCCGCCCTGGCAGTGCCCACGAGGGCCAGAGTCAGCGAGACGGGCAGACACGGCTAGAGAGAGACCCGGGAGCCAGAGGCAGAGGGGAGGGACAGAGACAGATCGCAGAGCGGGGCCAGGGCTCTGCCGGCTGTCCCTCCGCCCGCTGGCGGCGCTCAGCCCGCAAGGCAGGGAGCGAGGGACCCTGGCCGTGCCCCGGGCACCCCCAGCCCTGCCTGCGGGGGACACTGCGCAGGGGGAGCTGGCTGCAGAAGGCTGGGAGGCCAGGCCCAGCGTGGTATATCCCCACACCCGAGAGGCTGAGCCCCAGCCCAGCACTGCCTGAGCCCCAGATCCTCAGCCCCTGCTGCCCTCTGCTGCCCCACTCACAGCCACGATGCCCAGGGCACCCGGCACCAGCCCAGAGGGGCCCAGGTCAGCCCTAGGGCGTTCCTTACCCAAGGCTTTCTTTCCGGGGCAGGAGGGGGCTTTACACAGAAGACGCACTCTGGGGCTTTTGGGCTGATGCAGGGGACGAGCCCTCCCACTGTCAGGCAGCGCTTGGGGCGGGGTGGGGGAGCCGACGTGGCCTGTTTGTGAGGTTTCCCCCGAGCCACGAAGCCTGGAAACTCCATTGTTTTCAAATGAAAGCGGGGATTTTGGAGCACAGCTCTGGGGCGGGAGGTGAACTCGGCAGCTGCAGTGGGACCAAATCCAGGGGGCTCTGCTCCGTCATAAGCAACCCTACCATACCACACCTGGCGCTCAGCCCCGCGCGAACGAGCGACCCTCCGGTCACGAGCAAGCCCGCAGCAACGGGCGGTGGCTGGCACGCCCAATCCACCTACAGCAACGGGAAGGCCCAGCACTCCAGCGCACCTCACAACAACAAACCAGCGCGTGTAGCCCAGCGCTCAGGGACAGCCCGCCCCTAACAAAGCAGCCCGCACGGGAGAGGGAAGGAAAAGCACTACAGGGGCGAGAGAGCTCTCAGGTTTAGGCTTTCGGGGGCTCAGTGTAAAGTGGAAAGGAAACCGCTTCGTAAAGTGCTGGGGAGCTGTTGGTGCCAGGATGTCGGGCAGACGGGGTGGGGAAGGCAAGGCCTTCCATTGGCCCCACTTCTGTGGGAGAGAGACACGAAAACGCACGGCATTCCTGCTCGAGCGAAGGCCGGACAGACTGTGGAAAGGACCCCCTGGCGGACTCCCGGAGACAGCCCCTCTCCAAGCCCCACTCAGGATTTCCGCTGCGAGCCCACGTCCCACCATACTCCAGGAGCTGGCTCCCCGGGGCTGCAGGAGGCACCGTGACCACCCCGCGTTACGGGAGGGTTGACCAGCGGCCGCACGGCACTCTTGGTGCGATGGGTTAACGCTGAGCCATTCTCCCTCGCGACCTCTGGGACCCTGGGCTTGAGTTCGACCTCGGCCACAAGTCAAATGGGCCAGTGGGTCTCTCCTCACCCCCCAGCCGGTGTCTGTCCACACAGGTGCCAGCTTTCTTCTTGCCGGGTGGGTGCTCCACCCCTACTCTGTCCCCGAGGCCATGCCCCCACCCCGCCCCTTCCCCCAATGCCCCACTCTCGCCACCTCTTCCCACCGCCTCCCCCCAGCACCTCCTGCCCACTGCCAGCTGATTGTCGGGTGGTTGGCGGGTGGTGAGCACCCACTATTGAGGGGATCAGCAGAAAGGGGGAGAGGGGGCTGCGGGGGGGCAGGTTGGACAAGCAGGGGGGCTGCAAGTCAGAATGGAGGTGCATCGGTGCAGCTCTGGGCGGGGAGGCTACGACTGGAAAAGCAGTGGGGCTGCAGGTCAGGGCTGGGGGGCACTGACAAGGGGAGTGTGGGGGAAGCTGGAAGACAGAACTGAGGCATGCTGGGAGTGCTGCACGGGGACGTACCTGCGCTGGGCCTTACTGACACGGGAGGGTCACGCCGGTTACACGCACACTGTGCTTAACAACCAGCCCTCGCGCTACGAAACCAAAGGGGCGAGGCTCATTATTCTGCACGGAAAATGGCAAATAGTGAAGCCAGGGGAAATCTCTCTCCCTCCTCCCACGCCACCTGGGGCAGAGCAAGTGGGTTCCCCGGTGGCAGCTGGCTGAGAACCTGGATGGTGCAAGAAGCGGATTTGCTCGAGGCAAACGCTGGCTTGAAGGCCCATCTCCGGAGCACAGTCTATTGTACACTCAGCACAGGAAGAGCTCAGGCTGATCGACCCTTACAGGATCTCTTGGCTTTTGCCCTTGGGCACATGACATAGGGCATGTCGACACTACAATCTTCGGTCCACCTATGTACAGGGAGAAGCCACCCGTGGCTTCTTGCCTCCGGTGGGGAGATCCACGTCTAGAGTCCGGTCAGCTGCCATGCTCCCAGCGGGGAGCTGGGACCCCAGGGGGCAGCAGCCCACACCAGGAGCCTGGGTGGCAGCACAGCTGGGGAGCTGGGAGCCGGCCTCCTTGTCAGTGTCACCGCTCCAGCTGCCTTATGTCGACCTAACTCTGTAGTGTAGACCAAGCCATTGACTGAATGCAGGAACAGAGTCAGCTACATTTCCCTAAAGCCTAGCTCAGCACCCTGGATTTTGCAGGCTCGTATCTGAGATCTCCTCGGCTGAATTCTGCACTGGAGTTCGGGGCTGGTTCTCACTTCATCCAAATCCACTTGCTTGGCCCTACTTGATATGTCTTCAGTGCTGTGCGTCCCAGATCCTCCCCAGGTGTGACCCGGCACCACGGCACTGGCTTCAACGGCGCGATGTCAGTTTTTATCAGCTGAGGATCTGTCCCATTCCATTTAAAATAACACAGGGACATTATGACTTGCCATAAAGAAACAGAGCAATGGTCCATCCAGCCTGGTGCCCTGGCTCCCTGCAATGCTGGGTCAGGCCAATGGCCGATGGAGTCAGATGTCCCGTCTCTCTGGCACACCCGACCAAACGCACCCTCCACTCCTCTCACGGCAGGTCCAGTGCCAGGCGTGTAGGAATTAAATCCCTTGCATTTGCCCTCTCACTTCCCCGCATGGCTCTTTCCTGGCCTTGGATACAGGTCAGTGTTACGTGACGCATGCAAAGTGTTTGATCAAACCCAGGGGCCATGCACTGATTCGCCTGATGCGCACGTCTGCATGTGTGGACATCATGGGACTTCCACGCGGGCAGAAGGAGCGAGGATGTGCGCGGTTATCTTCCCACCTGCCTTCCAGTCACACCACATCATCTGGTGTCAGTCCCCCCGGCACCGCAGCCAGAAACCCGCAGCCCATGGACCACCTAGATGGGCGCTGTCAGATGGCCTTCATGTCTGTCACAAGAAACGTCCGGATTAACAGGACGATGGTACCCTCCTGCGAGCCCTGCGTTTAACCCACGCGATGCCGCTGCCCAGTTCCCATCCGCGGCACGGCCCCATGTGCAACCGTCAAGACTCGCTCACGTCCCCTCCCTTCCTTCCTGGCCTGCGCTGACACAAGCCATCTTCTCTCCAGACACATGTGGATAATAAACATGTCTGAGCGGAAGAAGGATTGCGAGGGGTCTGACATGACCCATCTGCTCGGCTCGGGGGGAGGGGAGGAAGTTGGCCTCTGCTCTCAATTCTGGAGCTCAGGAGGCCAATGGAGAACAGAGGCAGGAGGGATAGAACCAGAGCTGGGACATTGACCATGAAGCTCCCACGTCCTCCCACCCCTCTCCCTGGCAGAGAGCACCAGCCAGATCTCAGCTCAGCCGTCAGAGGGGGGAGAGGAAGACGCTCCCTTTGTGGCTGGGGGTGCTCAGCGTGAGCCCAAATCTGTGCAAGAGTAGAGGGAAAAGTCAAGGGACATTATGTGCTGGCGCCCCAGGGGGGCAACTTGGATAGTGGGTGTGTGAGGTGGGAATCCGCCATGAATCTGGAAAGCCCCTGTCAGTCTGAGGCTACCGATGAACTGATGGGATATTCTGAGACTTCAGCTGTTGTCTGGGGAGTAACAATGAGTAATGTGAATGACCCAAGTTGTGGCAGAGTAACTCCATCAAACTCCCCGGGGCCCCATCTGAACAAACAGCCGAGTTTTTAAAGAGCTAAATTCATCTACAGGAGCAAGGTGGAGCGGAAAAGTCCTGCCTCATTTTAGATCTCCACCCTCCCAGCACACTGCGTAGCCGCACACTGAGCCAGTGAAAACGAGACAGACACATTCACCATTGCAACCAATTCCCGCTGGCCTGACACCCTCCCAAGGGCAAGGAAACCGTTATCCAGTATGTGCTGAGAGCTGGTGACTGTTTCTGGGGGTGCACCTGGGAGGACGACTGACGGACCAAGGAGATGTGCCCGCTGAGACAGCCGGCCCAGGAATAGCACAGTGCAAGTCTAGCAGTGTGCAAAGGGAGGCCCCTGTGTGTATCTGTGCATGCCACACTAGGCCTAGAGCAATCAGAAATTGATGAGAGCCATGGAAGAAGGGGGGCAGAAGAGCATCCGTGGGTGGGGACTGGATGGGAGAGGAGTTAGGGAAACTGAAAGTCGCAGGGGTGCTAAAGGGGGAAACAAGGGAGAACAAAGCATTGAATTTGTTGGCGTTGTCTTGATGCTGACCTGAGTAAGGAGACCCATGGGCTGGGCTGATGGAGAATGAGGTCTCATTGTTGCAATGCAACCCAATGGAGATACTACAGAGACCTGGTACCCCAGAGATGGTGGTAGACAAAGAGCCTGAGGGTAGCAGTGGGGGTGTATGAGTGCTGTGCGGTACGGCTGTTGATGTGTGGATGGCATTGTGCGCAAGTCAGTAGGAGTGTTGTGCAATAGACTGTGTGTGTGCGTGTTTTTAAGCGTGTATGTTTGGGGGTAACAACATCTGTATATTGAAGCGGTGTGTTTGTGTATTGCCCACATGCAATATTGTGTGCATGAGTGAATAAGAAGGAGGGTCAGTGCACACACGTGTACATGAGTGTTAGTATGGATGGATGGAAGTTTGGTGTGTGAAAGGTTACGGGTGAGTCTGAGAGAATGTGTGCGCTGTGGGTGTTGTGTGCATGTGAGTGTGTACAAGAGTGTGGCAGCATGTGTACGTGGGTGTGTGGGCGTGGGTGGTGTTTGGGCTTTTATAGGGATGTGGCAATGTGAGTATATGTGCATGCATGGCATGTGTTGCTGTGAGTGCAGGGCGTGTGTGAATGGAAGCGAGTCAGTGTGTGCACGGGTGTGAGTGCAGGGTGTGTGTGTGTATAGAAGTGAGTCAGCGTGTGCATGGGTGTGAGTGCAGGGTGTGTGTGTGGAAGTGGGTCAGTGTGTGCGCATGGATATAAATACAGGGCATGTGTGTATGGAAGCGTCAGTGCATGGGCATGGGTGTGAGTGACGGGCGTTTGTGTATGGAATTGTGTCAGTGCGTGTGCATGGGTGTGAGCGCCGGGCGTTTGTGTATGGAATTGTGTCGGTGCACGTGCGATGCAGAGAGCGTGACGGGTCCCCCTAGGGAGTGAACAGGAATTATTGATGGCATCTGATTTCCTCTGGGAAGCTGGAGCGTTCCCCCTCCCCTCTGGAAATAACAAAATCTGCCCCCCCCCCCCCATCAGCTCACCCTCCCCCGCCCCAGGCTTACGTAATCCTTTTGGGATGTAGCTTGGAGCCACGGCGGGAGCCCATGGTTTACAGCTGCGGCACATTCCTGGGCCTCTCGCTCTGGGCCGCACATCCTGGGCTAATTCAACACCGACTTTCAAAGCCACGCACATGAGGATATTAACACCCCCCCACCCCGCCCCTTGGAGGGGGAGCCCCACACGAGCTGCGGGGAGGTCACAGGCTCATAGCCCCACTGTAAGGGCCCTGCTAACGCCCCCGTGTCGGCCTGGGGCCCTGGCTATTGTGTGCTTGATCAGCCCCAGCGTGGTCCCTGCTGCTGTGGACGGGGCCTGTGGCCTGGGGATGTGGCTAGGTCCGGTCTACATGGCAAAATGCAACAGCGCAGGCCGACTGCCTGCCGATCTCCACACCTACAGCCAAAGTGTGAAGGAGACAGACCCCGTCCCCGGGGTACGGCCCCCCCCAGCATAAGGGCACGTGCTGCGTTTGGGGCTGGAGCCTCCGTTTCCATCTGTCAGCGGGGTCCATTCCGGACCCAGAGGCAGATTGCTGCCATCTCTGCTCACTCCACTAGCTAGATAACCCCCCACCCCACCCCATCAAACTCCTGCCAATATTAACTGATAATATAACCGATTCCCCCCTCCCCCCGTGCCGCCAGACAGGAGGGAAGTCTGGGGCCCAACTCTAACAGCTGACAACGCTGATTGGGACCAAACCCCAATGCAATCCGCACAGCTGCTGCTCCGCCAGCAACGCCCCCCACACCCACAGGACTCCAGCAACCACAGCTGCAGAGCAGAACTGGGCCCGTCCCCCCGCTAACCAACATGCAGACAGGAATATTCCACTTCTGGGGCCACCTCAGCCGAAGCAGCAAATCAGCCCTCTGCCACAAAGCACCGGAGCAGAAAAAATTCATTCGGTCTCTCTCGAAGGTACTTTGAGAGATTCCAAGGCCAGAAGGGACCGCTGTGATCATCTCCTCTGCCCTCCCGTAGAACGCAGGCCAGAGACCTGCCCCACACTAATCCCTAGAGCAGAGCTGTTAGCAAAACACCCCATCTTGAACTGAAAATTATCCGTGCTGGAGACTCCACCACGACCCTTGGGAACGTGTTCCACAGTTAATCGCTGTCACTGTTAAAAATGGTTTCAGAGGAGCAGCCGTGTTAGTCTGTATTCGCAAAAAGAAAAGGAGGACTTGTGGCACCTTAGAGACTAACGAATTTACTGGGAGTGACTAGGAGAGGCTAAGTCATTATGCAAGGTAACCTATTTCCCCTTGTTTTTTCCTACCCCCCCCCCCTTTCCTCAGACGTTCTTGTTAAACCCTGGATTTGTGCTGGAAATGGCCCACCTTGATTATCATACACATTGTAAGAAGAGTGATCACTTTAGATAAGCTATTACCAGCAGGAGAGTGGGGTGAGGGGAGAGAAAACCTTTTGAATTGATAAACACCCATTTTTTCATGATCTGTGTGTATAAAAACATCCTCACTGCATTTTCCACTTTTATGCATCCGATGAAGTGAGCTGTCGCTCACGAAAGCTTATGCTCAAATAAATTGGTTAGTCTCTAAGGTGCCACAAGACCTCCTTTTCTTTTTACTGTTAAAAATGTAGGCCTTATTTCCAGTCTGAATTTGTCTAGCTTCAATTTCCAGCCATTGGATGGTGTTGGACCTGCCTCTACTAGACTGAAGAGCCCATGATTAAATATTTGTGCTCCATGTGGGTACTTACAGATTGCAACCAAGTCACCCCGCACCCTTCTCTCTGTTAAGACTGAGCTCCGTGAGTCTATCAATGTAGACAGTCTCACACCTGTTTTCTAACCCTTTACTGCTTCTCGTGGCTCTTCTCTGAACCTTCTGCAATTTATCAACAACCTTCTTGAACCGTGGGCACCAGACCTGGATTCCAGCAGCGGTCGCACCAGTGCCAAAATAACCTCTCTGCCCCCACTGGAGATTCCCCTCTTGATGCGTCATGGACTCGCATTAGCCCTTTCAGCCAGTGTCGCTCTGGGAGCTCAGGTTCAGCTCATTACCCATCACGATCCCCAGGCCCTTTTCAGTGTCACTGCTTCCCAGGGCAGAGCCTCCCCCAGTGGAAGTGTGGCCTGCAGTCTTTGTTCCTAGATGCTCCCAGTACCCAAAAAAAACACACCCCCCTTCTACTGTCGGCTCTCTGGGGCTGGGACCACGTCTTTGCTCTGTGTTTGTACAGCAGCAACGGGCTGCGGGGCCAGGACTGGGGCTCCTCCTGCGACAGAAAGACGCCATGAACTTCCCAGCTGACCCAAGCCCGCCCCAGACTGAAAGATGCTGAAGATGCCAGTGATACAAGTCACGGGGAAGAACAAAGCAAAAGCAGCGCCAAGCTAGCCTGCTGCGCAACCCTGCTCAGAACAATCGCGCCAGCAGGCGAGCGGCAGAGCCCGAGCACCCCGTCCCCAAGTACGGTCAGGGACCCGAAACCAGAGGTGGAAACTGGAGTCACCAAGCACAGTGCAGACGCGGAGACGAGACGCTGTCTGGCCAACGTGACAGAGGCAAGCGTCCTCAGCTGGTGTGAACCGGCCCAGCCCTGCTCAGGAGCCGGCCTGCGTTTCCGTGGCGCAGAGGCTGGGATCTGACACTTCTACACAGTCCCGTTGCTCGGTCTGTGACAGTCCTGGAGTGTGTGCGTGTGAGCGTCGGGCGGACGGCTGGCCTGGAACTGGGAGCTGTGACTCCCCGCTCATTTGGGCGTGCCTATGCTCGCTCTGTGGTGCCCCAGACGGCGCTGTGTCTGCGGTGGCATGGACAGTGGCGCAGGCCCGGGGGTGAGGTGGGTTTGCACCCATGTCGGTTAGCCCAAGAGGCCGCCCGTTCGGTACTAGAACAGGACCTGGGAACTGCCCCTCTCTGCCCAAATGGAGCCCTACCCTGTCTGCGAGCAACTGTGCCTGTGTCTCCTTCCGGGGACGTGTGAGACTCAGCAGTGCCGACGCTGGGGAGTATTCGTGTGAGGGGTGCGTAGCTGTAGCACACGTGTGTTTGTGATCGTTGGTGTGACATGGGTGTGACTACGTGCGTTTGTGGTGCTGGCCGCTGTGGTATATTTGTGGTGCTGTGTATTGGTGTGTATTTCTTGGGCTGCACGCTGCGGTGTATCTATGGTGCTGTGTATTTGTGGTGCTGCACAATGGTGTGTATTTGTGGTGCTGTGTGTATTTGTGGTACTGTGCACTGGTGTGTACTTGTGGTACTGTGTGTAATTGTGGTACTGCACGCTGGTGTGTATTTGTGGTGCTGTGTGTATTTGTGGTGCTGTGCACTGGTGTGTATTTGTGGTGCTGCATGCTGGTATGTATTTGTGGTGCTGTGTGTATTTGTGGTGCTGTGCACTGGTGTGTATTTGTGGTACTGCATGCTCATGTGTATTTGTGGTGCTGTGTGTATTTGTGCTGCTGTGCACTGGTGTGTATTTGTGGTGCTGTGCGTATTTGTTGTACTGCGTGCTGGTGTGTATTTGTGGTGCTGTGCATTGGTGTGTATTTGTGGTGCTGTGTGTATTTGTGGTGCTGTGCACTGGTGTGTATTTGTGGTGCTGTGTGTATTTGTGGTGCTGTGTACTGGTGTGTATTTGTGGTGCTGTGTGTATTTGTGGTGATGTGTGTTGTTTCATGTCGCCCATGCTGCCCCACGCAGCCTCCCCCTGCACCCCCAGGCTGGTCCCGGGGAGGCTGGGTTCGCCCTGGGACCCACAGGGCATCGGCCCCTTGGTTCGCCCTGAGCCAGCCTGGGCGTGGAGCCGCTGGGGAGCCGTGGAGGCAGGTCCCAGGCCCCGGGATCTGCTGCAGCGGAGGAGGGGGTGCGGGGGGAAGATGGAGTCTGGAAGCTGAGATTTGTTTCACAAACGCTCCGATTCCCTTCGTGCCCATCCCTCGCTGTGCTGCCAGCCGGCACCCCCAGCCAAGCCCCACGCTGTGGGGCCGGCGCACAGAAAGCCTCCCAGCTCCGCCGGTTGGGATTTACAGGGGCACTCTCAGCAGCACCCCCCACCCTGCTCTGGGCTCTCCCCTCAGCATGGCTGCGGGAAGGAGCTGAGGCTGGGACATGACGGGGAACCAGAGCCAACGGCAACAAATAGAAGTTCCGTGGAAGACTCTGGGGACTTTATTCAACTGCCCCCAAGCACGGCAAGATTTCCAATAGAAACGCAGCCACACACCCCCTTTCCCTGCAAAGCTTCCCCCCCTCCTGCAGCCTCAGCTGTGCCTCACCCTCTCATGGGTCAAACTGGTCCTCGGATCTGAGTCCGTCCCCCCCTTTCCTGTTTGATGTTGGGAAGATGCTGGGGCAGTGCCAGGGGAGTGCTGCCGGGTGTCGCTAGTCATTTGGAAACGAGCATGAGATGAAAGGGACCTTGGCTGCAGGCAGCTTAGACAGCAACAGCAGATCATTGTTCCTGGCCTGGGAAAGGCCGGCGCTGGGGTGGGAGTGGGGCTTTGCAGATTCAAGGACCAAGTTAGAGGCCCAACTGCGTGCATCACAGAGGAGGTGATGAGCGGGTCCTGCGGGGAGGGGCCGGCGAGGTGATCCCGCGGGGCTATCGAGGGGGCTGTTGCGCTGACCCAAGGTGGGTCACTTGGAGATGGGACACAGAATCGTAGCATAGAACTGCAAGGGACCTTGAGAGGTCATTTAGTCCGGTCCCCTGCACTCATGGCAGGACTAAGTATTATCTAGACCATCCCTGACAGATGTTTGTCTAACTTGCTCTTAAAAATCCCCAATGATGGAGATTTCACCACCTCCCTTGGCAATTTATTGCAGCGTGTAACCACCCTGACAGTTAGGAAGTTTTTCCTCATGTCCAACCTAAACCGCCCTTGCTGCAATTTAAGCCCATTGCTTCTTGTCCTGTCCTCAGAGGTTAAGAAGAACAACTTTTCTCCCTCCTCCTTGTAACAACCTTTTATGTACTTGAAAACTGGTATCATGTCCCCCTCAGTCTTCTCTTCACAAGAATAAACAAACCCAATTTTTTCAATCTTCCCTCCTAGGTCATGTTTTCTAGACCTTTCATCATTTTTGTTGCTCTTCTCTGGACTGTCTCCAATTTGTCCACATGGGTGCTGCAGATGGAGGTGGGACACATGGCCGCGGATAAGGCCCCAGAAATCTCAGCTCGCTTCTAACCCCTCTGGAAGCGCCCCTGTCCAGATAGCAGACCGCAGGCCCGCAGCACGTCTCCCATCCACCAGCTTGTTTATCTGTCCGCCTTGGCTCCTGATTACTCCTTGGTGGTCAGTGCCCTCGGGGGTTATCTGTCACCAGTTGGTCCCTTCCTCCTGGACAATCTTTGCTAGGCAGCCCATATCTCCCTTGGTTTGAATTCACACCCCTCTTGGCCAGCCTGCAGCATGCAGACCTGAAATGGGCTGCCCCAGAGAACATCTCTCTCTCTCCAGGAGACATCAGCCTGCAGCTGCCAAAATCCACATTCAGTTCAGAGCAGACATGAAGTTGAGTGAATGAACACAGCTGGATCTGCATCTCCTGTCCGCACAAGCAAGAGGCTACTGGAGTGGGGAGAAGGTGGGGCCACCAGACAGTTCTCTCTCTCTAGGGTCTTCTCTAGCTTCTCTCATCGGGGTTGTTAAGCACCATACAACACCCGTAAAGTGGGGGAAATAACATTATTCCCATTATTCCCTGCTACTCTGAAACCTGTCATTATTCCCATTGTGCAGATGTGGAAACTGAGGCCCAGACAGAGGAAGTGACTTGTCCCCAAAGTCACATATGGTGTCGGTGGCGGTCCTGGGAACTCTAAGTTCCCAGCCAAATCCTGTAACCACAGGGCGAATGCCCAGCCACGTGAGTGACGGAGCCAGCTTCCAAAGGGCTCTCAGCAGCAGCCACAGTGCAAGGGAACACAGGAACGAAAGCCATTTACTGGAGGCAATGGACTGAGTCCTCACGAGAGACGGGACAAAGAGAGGTGACAGCTCCGGGGATGGCCCCTCAGCGTAAATGCCTTTGTAGGGAGAGAGGCATAAGAGAGTCCCCCGGGGGACGGAGATAGGGGATGGGAGATGGATGACATGAGACGTCTGACTGAAAAAGCCAGATTTTCCCCTTTTTTTGGATTTACTTCGTTGACTGCTCTGCAGCAGGATGAACAGGACCCCGATCAGGCCGCTGGGTCCACAATGCAGCCTGGGTTGGAAAAGCAGAGGGAAGGGGAGGAGACCATGGGCAATACGGGGGGAGTAAAATATTGCTACCCTCTACGAGGAGACCTCACCTCAGTGGAGCAGCGCCAGGTCTCGGCTGAGATCTGTCAGACAGACCGCGGCTTGGGTTCTAACCAGGCATGCAAACCTTGGCTTGTAGCTTGTGGCTTCTTTTTTGATCAGCTCCCGGCAAGCAGGGGCCAGGAGGGGGAGAGAGTCAGGGGTGCACAGTGGGCCCACCACAGTCCCAGATTGCATGCCGGGGGGATCTAGTCATGTAGAGTGTTGGGGTTCTTAGGGATTGGCTTGTTTTGGCCTTGTTTTGAAATGGGATTAGCTTGATTTAGTCTGCACAAGAGAAGAGTGAGGGGGGATTTGATAGCTGCTTTCAAGTACCTGAAAGGGGGTTCCAAAGAGGATGGATCTAGACTGTTCTCAGTGGTAGCAGATGACAGAACGAGGAGTAATTGTCTCAAGTTGCAGTGGGGGAGGTTTAGGTTGGATATTAGGAAAACGTTTTTCACTAGGAGGGTGGTGAAGCACTGGAATGCATTACCTAGGGAGGTGGTGGAATCTCCTTCCTAAGGGGTTTTTAAGGTCAGGCTTGACAAAGCCCTGGCTGGGATGATTGAGTTGGGGATTGGTCCTGCTTTGAGCAGGGGGTTGGACTAGATGACCTCCTGAGGTCCCTTCCAACCCTGATATTCTTTGATTCTCTGATTTTTGGCTTATTGTGAAAGTCGGGGTGCTTATTTACCGCGTGAAAGTTGGCAACTGTGGTTCTAACCCAGAGTTTTCTCTCATGACCAGAACCAAAGCAGAATCCAGGTCCGTGGAGGCGAGGGGTTTCCGCTGGCATCAGCCCATCATACCGCGCGTGAGATTCCCCGCTGCGTTCGTGAGATGGAGACAGGCTCCACGCACAGGAACGCACAACACCCAAGCATCTGGGGACGTGCAGCTGGGACCATGCATATGCCAGCCCTTGGCTCTCTCCAGACCAAGGAATGCCTTCAGCAGGCCATGCAGCGATCCCCATGCCTCCTGGAGCCAAAGGGCACCTGAGGGGTACTCAGTGCCGTGCAGGATTCGTCTCTCGGTTGACGTGCTGTTAAACAAAAGAGGAAGGCTCCCCAGAATATCTCTATCCAGCCCTCCGCCCCCGTTCCGTGCTGCGCCTTTGTCAAAACAGACCCCCACGCTGCATCGCGCACTGCAGCATAATGAGGGTAGATTGTAATTGCAGTCATTACGCTTCCTCTCCCGCACACGCTCCCTCGCTGCTCGGATGGAAAAAACACGGGCCTCGGTTTCTCTCCAGGGCCCTTCCCCCACCCCCGTGGAGTCTCCCCTGCCTTGGGGAGAAAGGAGAGCACGTCCGTCTGGCTTTGTGCTCACCTGGTGCAGAGACACCAGCCAGCGCCAGGAAGCAGGCCTGCTTCATACCGACTCGGAGTCTGCATGGGGCATTTTCAGCTACCTCGAGCCCTGCCTCTGTCCCGGGTGCCCGCTGCCCCATGCACGCTCCTGTGGGACTGTGCTGCTCAGCAAACACCTGCACTTCGCTGTGTGTCAGGGTTTCAAGCCCCCTGCCGTGGAGGTGGCACCGGACAGAGCGGCAAGTCGGTGACGGAGCATTTAAAGCCGCACTTCACAGTGTGTCCACTTGATGGCACCAAAGAATTTTTAAATACATTTGCCACTCACCAGCCACAATAACCCAAACTAACTGGGAAAGCCACCTGGTCCACGTCCTGGGGTCTCGGCAAGCACACAGGTTCCCCTCGGCTGAGCCCCGAGGGGCAGCGGGTGTGCTTGGAGGCAGAGAAACACAGGACTTGGCTGCAATGACTATTCAGGGGATTCCTGATTGTGGCTGCTGGGCACAGACAGACCTTGGGGTTCCCTTGGGAGCCTTAGCTCCCAGCCCATGCTGTCTAGAGTCACCATGCAGGGGGTTGCGGCTGTCACCAAAAGGACTGCTGAGTGAGGCACAGTAGGGTTTCTACCCCTGCCAGAACTGGGGCACTGTGCTAAGCGAGGCAAGCGTGAAGCACAAGCTGCTGAGTACTGAAAAAGGGCAGGTGAGGCCACCAGAGGGCGCCAGCCAGGCCTATTCTTTCCCCGTCTCCGTCGGTATTTGCACGTTGGACTAGCTCTGCCAATCTCCATCTTCCATTTCTTTGCCATGGCAACAAACATGAAGGTGGAGCAATGGAGAGCCAATCAAAGCACAGGCTGTGGAAAGCAGCTTGTGAGCCCCAGTGAGCCCTTCTGGCTGCTCCCTGAGTCCCCTCTGAAGCCCGTTCCCATTGCGCCTCTCCCTCCATGGGGTGCACGACCCCTAATTGCAAGCTGCTGAGGGGCAGGAAGGGCCCCGTGGAGCCGGCTTGTGCTTTCCCTGGGGAACCATGTGGGGCAGTGCCCTCAGGCTGGGATGTGTTGGGAAGAAAAGAGATTTCCAGACTGACCGTGCAGGACTGAGACAGGCAGCCAACCCCCCAACCCCTGGGCACCTGCTGTGCCCACCTCTTATGCAGAGACCCAGAAAGAGGGAGCAGGGGGAGAGCGACGCTGAAGACAGCAATCCCTCCCTGTGCCCCAATCCCCAGCTTGATCCTCTGTCCTGCTACCACCTAGCTTCCTGCCCTCTGCCTTATCCCACACCGTCACTGGTGACAAGCATCCCCCCCAGCTGCCAGACCCTTCCTCACCCCTTCAGGGATGATCCTCTCCTGCCCCAAACCCATACCCTTCCCAGCTGCCAAAGCCTCCCTCACCTCGTGTGTCCATGCCCCATGGCAGGGAGTCATACAAGTGGTCCTGGTTTCAAGCATTGGGCCACCTTAATAAATTCAGGTGTTTTGTACCTCTCTGGTCTTTCCCCAAGCCCTGGTCAGTGCTTTCCAGGGAGTGCCCCAGCCTAAAGCAAAGAGCCTGAGGGAAACGGAAGGCAGCACATTTAAAACTGAACAAAGGAACACAAAAGACACACCTAGCCGGTGGAACTCATTGCCACAAGATATCAGTGTGGCCAACAGCTAATCAGGACCTATCCAGGAATAGGATATTTGCATGGATAACAAGAATATCCAGTGTTATAAGAAAAATAACCGAGGAAACCCTCCTTTTTCAGGGCAAACCTCTAAACACTGGCAGGAGTTTCCCTCGGGTTGAGGAGGTTGAGTCTATAACTCCCTACTGCAGGGCTCTCGCACCTGCCTCTGATGCAGCTGGTACTGGCCATTATGTCAGACAGAATGGCAGGCTAGATGGACCCCTGGGCTGACTCTGTCTGGCAATTCCTCTGTTCCCAGGACTAATGTCTACCAGATAAACAGACCAAGAATTACCAGGTCTTCAGTCACCCTGGACCAGAGCCATCCTGGGAACTTACGAGCTGCAACGAATTGGGCACATGCATCGTCTGGTTCCTGATTCCGATCCCCGCCTGGCTGGGAGTCACCGAAAGCCATCCCCCATCTGGCTCAGCAGCCCTGGGGAGTGGCAGTCCACTCCCTCGCTGGGCAGTGGCCACGGAGGTTTGGTGTCCATTGGCCCCATGTTGTTGGCATTGGCAGAAGAGAGCCAGGGCACCAAGTGGGCCAAAGAGACTGAACCTGCCCTCCCAGTTAAGAGAAGCCACGGGGCAACGCTATCATCGGGGCAGCGCAGATGGAGAGGAGGCAAGGAAGCAAACTCTCTCCTCTCAGATAACCCATCGTTAGTGAGATCTGCAGGGACGGGGCTCCCTGGCGGGCTTGGACGCCCTCTGTAGACAGTGGGCCAAATTCTGCACTTGAGGCAGTAATGGAAATCCAGGGGAACTCCAATAGGAAAAGGCTGTATTTACACCAGGGTAACTAATGGGGTCACTGGGAGCAGTGGTGTAAAGTAAGACCTGACCTGAACCTTCACCCAAAACTCCAGCCCAACCTGATGGGCAGACAAGGGTCCGCGCTGCCTCAGTGCCCCACAGCGCTGGCTGGGAGTGGAAAGGGATTCCCCCAAACACAGCGACCCAGGCCATCCGGATGGCATTGCTGAGCTGGAACACCAGAAACAGGTCGAGGAACCCAGAGTCTTTGGGGGAACAGCGGAGGGTGGCAGGCCATGGAAGAGTGGCTGGGCCTGAATAGCCGGAGAGTGGAGTAGACGCTCCATAGGAAGTGGCGGAGCGCTTGTGACTGCAGTGATTCCAGGGCAGCTTAGCTCAGCTGCTAGTGTGACGGGTGCAGGGCACAGCTTTGCAGCATCCAGGGCTCTGGCCGGCCAGCCCGAGAAGTCTCCAGTCCCTGGATTCGGTTTTGCACCGATAAGGCAGAGAGCACACGGAGAGCTGGGGAAGGGCTCCGACCCAACAGACAGACAGATCGGTGCGGGAGGAGGGGCAGAGAGGCAGCATCAAAGGGAGAGAAATTCCTTAATCCGCGTCCCTGCCACACAGGGACAAAAGTTGGCGAAAGCTGCGAATGGTAATTTTTTTGGCCGGAGGGGCTGTGTTTCGCAGCCCGCTTTGTGCACCTGCCAAAAGTCACTCGGGCTGGCTGCAAAGCAGGGCGGAGATTAATGAAGGCTCAATAGCCAGTGCAATGCAGGGCGATTAGCAGTGCAAAAAAAAAAAAAAAAAAAAAATCCCGACTCCTTGAAGCCAGTTAGTCAGCTGTCCACGCTGACAGCTCGTGCAGGAAATCTCAGCCATTCTTCCACTGTCTGTCCTGCCCCACCTCCACCGCCCAGCTCTCCGGGAGACAACGTCCTCCCCTTTGAGTTTCCTCATCCCCCAGACGAGTGCTTTTCCACCACTGCCTCCACCCGCTAACGGAGCGGGGCCAACGGGCTTTAGAACGGGGCCCAAGTCCTCAGCACAGGGATGCCCCCCAACCAGGAGCAGGGAGGGAGATGGGGGGCTCAGAGAGTCCCATGGCATTAGATAGCGGAGGGTCCTCAGAGCCCTACGTCCATGCTAGGCACCGAGGGAAATGGCAGATCCGTGCGTGGAAGGGAAGCGACTGTCGGTCTAGGCAGAGCGATATCCCCTGCTAAGGAGGGCTGGCTGAGCGCTGCCTTCTGCGGGCTGCCTCCGTCGCTTGTTAATAAACCCCTGCCCCTAGGATGCAAGCCAGGCTTGGAGGCCGTCTTGTCAGCTCCGAGGCAGTGTGCACAGCAGAGAGGTGGGACTCACGCAGGGCCACCGAGCAGCTCGGCCAGGCCATGGGGTGGCGGATTGCAGTGAGCAAGGGGCATCAGCCGGGGGCGCCGTGTGACCCAGGGGCACAGTGTACATGCGGCAGGGAGGCAATGGTGCAGGATGTGGCAGGCTGGGCAGCTAAAGGCCACAATGGGGCAGGGGAGGGGTGGGGCAGAGCCTGGTCTGCAGCAGAGCCTAACAGAGGGGGCAGGATCTTGACAACTCCTGCCCCCAGGGCCCCTTCCAGCTAGGACCAGACCCTTCTTCTCCCCCACGCCCCAGCCCCTGCACTGCCTCTCCAGGCCTACAAAACAGGACTCCCTGGAGCATGGAGCAGAGCCCAGGGGAGGAGGGGGCTGGGAAGACACGATGACCCATTGGGTGACCCTGGTCAAGTCCCTTCCTCTCTCTGTGTCTCTGTAAAATGGGGGCAATGGCAGCGATCCCCACCCCCAGAAGCTGCGGGGAGGATGGAGGACTGGACGCAGGCAGGGGGACGGGCCCAAGTCCCATTGGTGCTCAGCTCTCGCTCCTTGTTGGTGCTGATGACACGCCGACTGGACGTTCAGGGTTTGCCCCCCAGCGCAGATTCCAGCTCTACACCCCCACCCCCACCCCCAGCCCCGGTACATCACCCGCTGGTGCCGAGAATCAGGGACACCAGCTTGTATAGGAACAGGAGCGACCCAAACCTTGGCCCATGACACCAACTGAGCCCCCAGCCTGTGGGGCACCCCCTAGCTGGAGCTCATGGCTGGGTTCCAGCCGGCACTTGGACCCCGGGCTATAGATGGATCATTAGCTCCACCTGAGCCGTTAGGTGCATGCTGGCCGGCTCAGGGCTAACACCAGGGCAGTAGCAGATGGTTGGTGTGGGGTGTGACCCAGCAACTTCAGGAACAGCACCGAGGGGCACTGGGAGAGCTCTGTGTGTGGGGAGCCCAGGGCTGGGATAGCGGGGTGGGGTGGGGTGGGGGTGGGTTGGGACCAGGGGGGGCATTGGCAGAGCTGGGGAGGAAGCCCAGGGCTGGGATAGCAGGGGGTGTGGGTCGGGAGCGGGGGCTGGCAGAGCTGGGGGAGGGGAGGAGCTCAGGGCTAGGACAGTGGGGGTGTGGGTGGGGACTGAGGGGCGCTGGCAGAGCTGGGGCGGGAGGAGCCCAGGGCTAGGATAGCAGGGGGTGTGGGTCGGGACTGTGGGGCAGGGCGAGTGGGACAACAGGGAGCTGTGCGTCGGAGCCGAGGTGTGTAGGAAGTTTGCTACCAACAGCCCCCTAGGCCTCCCTCCAGACACTGCCGTTAATCCCTCACTCCTGGCAATTCCTCCCCATCTGGAGGTGTGCGAAGCTCGTTTAACCCCATCCGTGCCCTGTGGCTCTAACAGTGCCCCACACGCTGAGCGGGAGGCGGCCAGCGAGGAGCTAAACTACCTGCAGCCGACGTCCGGTCCCTCCACGGGACCCCGCGCTCCCTCACCATGTGCACAATCCTGGGGCGAAAGGAGCTCACGAAGGCCTTCCTGTCCACTCAGCGCTTCCCCACCCCACTCCTGGCTGCCCCCGGGGTCAAAAGCCGGGGCGAAACCGCAGCCTGTGTTCCTGGTGCACTCTGGCAGGTAGCTGGGTGAGCTGCAGCCAGGCCTGAGGTCCAGACGGCCCTTCGAAGGGATGTGAACAATCCCCCACAGCGTGGGGGCGGGGGCTGTTTGAAAGGGGAAGACTTGACTGTCTCGAACCTCTGCATCCCACATGAAAATGTGTTAGCCGGCTCCGCGCCTGCTGGGTTCTGCTTTCCATTCCTCGACACCTCCCCAGCCTCCTCCCTCCCTCCTGCCAACAGACAAGCTCGCAGCCTGCAGCCCGACAGGAAAGGGGGTGTCTCTCTGCATCCCAGTGTGCTGAGCCATGCACGGCCCCCAGGGAGCAGAGCTTCCCTCTGCCCCAGTGGGGGGCTCCGCCGAGCCAGACGCAGGTCGGATGCAGTGATAGCTGGCCGAGGCGACCCGAGGGCATCCACTCTCTCTTATATCCCCTTTGTTGCATTTGTCCCAACACCTCCCCATCCCAGATGGGGCCATGGCTGAGATGTTGCTTCCCCAGCGCCTTCTCCCCTCTTTCTCAGGGGTGAACGCATAGGCGTAGTTTGACTGGCAGCTCCAGTCAGACCAATGGGGCTAGGCAGGGAGGGAGTGAGGGGCAAATTCTGCACCTGCCTGAGGCTTGCAGTTTGGGGGGGCAACGCCTCCCCCCCTCAAAACTATGCCCATGGGTGGAGGTGCTTTGGGGCAGCTGTGCAGCCATGGTGAAGCATTGGACATGAAATCTGGCTGGGGAGGCGGGTGCGTAAACGAGGATGGGCGTGTGAAGCACCTGAGACCTGGGGCGGGGGGCGTGTCGGAGCGGGAATATTGCCGTTCTCAGGCGCTCAGGTTCTCAGAGAAAAAGACCCATTGCCCAGACACTTTTGGAGAAGGAACACGCTGAACGGAAAACCCATTTCCCACCAAAAAGCAGTTTGGGTGGAGAATGTGTGAGCGGCCCCAGTGCGAGGACGGGGGTGGGGGAAGCAGCGAAAGGGAAAGAGGAGGCTGCCGTGAGGGGTTCAGCAGAAGGGGTGCTAAGAAAGGAGTGAATAAGCAGGGAGGGGCAGAACTGGGAGGGGTCTTGAAGGGAGGATAAGAAGCCTGAACTAGGCAAGGTGGGGTTCAAAGAGCATTAAGTGAGACCAGCAATGGGGAAAAAACCCATTGGATCTGTGCCCTTTTCTGCTTCTCTGCACCGGATGATGAAGGGCCGGAAGATTATTTGAAATACGCATATAAATCAATTAAAGGGCAGAGCAACACAGCCCTGACCAACCCAGGAGATGCTGTGGGTCCCGGAGAGCGAGCGAAAAGGCCGCAGCACAAGGATCAAGAGAGTGAACGCTGAGCTGTTGACAGAGAAGGGATGGTCAGGCTCAGTCTATGGACTCAACTTGCATTGGTGTCAAAGGCTCCGTATGCTGGTGCGAGCCGGTGTGTGTCCACACACAAATCCCCTCCCGCTGGGAGAAGTGACTCCAGGTTGCAAACGCAAGTCTAGAGTGGCGGGAGTTAAACTGAGGAGCAGCAGTGTGCACAGTTCAGTCCTTAGGGCACTAGCCTAGCACTTCTGAGACCTAGGCTCAATTGTCTGCTCTGCCACACACTCTCCGTGTGACCTCAGGCAAGACACTAAGCCTCTCTGTGCCTCAGTTTCCCCACCTGTACAATGGGGTTAACAGCACTGCCCACCTCACAGGAGTATTGTGAGGATAAATACATTAAAGACTGTGAGGTGCTCAGATACTGTGGTCAGAGGGGCCAGATAAGTACCTAAAATAGATATGTCCTGCTCCAATTTCACTAGGCCCATGCATGCAGCTCTCCCATTACATCCCCTCAGGGGTGTTTACACACAAATGCACACTGCTTCAGTTAAACCAGTTTAGCTTAAGCCCGTTCTTAATTGAGTTCTGGGTAGGTCTACATTACAGCTGCGCAGCTGTGTCATCGTAGCGTAGACGCTTGCTACATGGACAGAAGGGGTTTTTCCATCACTGTAGTTAATCCACCCTACAGAGAGGCAGTACGTAGGTCTGTGGAAGAATTCTTCCTTTGTCCTAGCTGTGTCTACAGCGGGGGTTAAGCCAACTGAACTCTGGTGCTCAGGGCATAATGTTTTTGACAGCCCTGAGCGACGTAGCTAGGTCAGTGTAATTTTTAAATGTGGCCCAGCCAAGGTTTAACCAAAACAAGCCTGGTGTAAATTGAAATAAGAGTGCCCACACTGACTTTAGCACCAGCTAAAGTAAATCAATTTAGAATCATTCCTTTGATTAAACAGGTGCAGTTTTGCGTGTAGACAGCCCTTAGGCAGAGTCTTTAAAACGCTTTGGGTTTCCATTCCTCTTGGTCGATGTCTATTTAAGTCCGACGTCCAATGGGCCTTTGTTGAAGATTCACCATCCCCTTCCACAAAGGCGGGAACTCCCAAAACACATGGTTTGACACAACAGAGCTGACAACCCTGATATCTCTAGGGGAAAACGCCATTAGAAACCCTCCAAATTCCCAGGCTTTCTTTACCTGTCACAAAGAGACATGCTGGAGACTCCCAGCAGTCCCTAGTCAGTGGTGTTTTTAGTCTTTCCTGCTCTGGATGTTCCCCATAGACATAGGGATGGTTTTCAGTTATTAACGACCATGATGGTTCTGGTTTCCAGGCTCCTCGCTGGCTGAGCGCTGTGCACCCCCAAGAGGAAACGGGAATTCACTGCTCGTCCAGGTGGAGGCAGCCCGGCTACGGCCTGCAGAAGATTTCTGCTTTGCTTCAGGTTACTTGGCTTTCTCATTAACATGTCACGGGAGTAGTCATAAACAGAACCCTGTTGAGAGAGCGCAAACTCCTCCTCGCCTGACCCCCCCCTTCTCTCTCTGATTAAAGACCAGACTCCGCCATCTCTCTTGGCCTCCTCCCTCCCAGGGTGGCCCCAGTGAGACCAGTGGGCCTGCTGGCTCAGTCAGACCTGACTGCAGCCGCTTACAGATGTGGCCCAAGGACAGGGTCAGCCTATTACTCAATGAGGGGGCGGGGAAACAACAACAGAAAACGTGGAAATGGCAGAAGTGCTAAATGACTTTTTTGTTTCGGTTTTCACCAGAAAGGTTAGTAGCGATTAGACATCTAATATAGTAAATGCCAGTGAAAATGAGGTAGGATCAGAGTCTAAAATAGGGAAAGAACAAGTCACAAATTACTTAGACCAGTTAGATGTCTTCAAGCCACCAGGGCCTGATGAAATGCATCCTAGAATACTCAAGGAGCTGACTGAGGAGATATCTGAACCATTAGTGATTATCTTCAAAAAGTCATGGAAGATGGAAGAGATTCCAGAAGACTGGAAAAGTGCAAATATAGTGCCCATCTATACCAAGGGAAATAAGGAGAACATGGGGAATTACAGACCAGTTAGCTGGAAAAATAATGGAGCAAATAATTAAGCAAACAATTTGCAAACACCTAGAGGATAATGAGGTAATAAGTAAGCGTTAGCATGGATTTGTCAAGAACAAATTGTGTCAGACCAACCTGAGAGTTTTCTTTGACAGGGTAACAAGCCTTGTGGATGGAGGGAAGCGGTAGATGTGGTATATCTTGACTTTAGTAAAGCTTTTGATACTGTCTCGCATGACGTTCTCATAAACAAACTAGGGAAATACAGCCTAGATGAAGGTACTACAAGGTGGGTGCATAACTGGTTGGAAAACGGTTCCCCGAGAGTCGTTATCAGTGGTTCACAGTCAAGCTGGAAGGTTATATCAAGTAGGGTCCTGCAGAGATCAGTTCTGGGTCTGATTCTGTTCAATATCTTCATCGATGGTTGAGATAATGGCATAGAGAGTACACTTATCAAGTTTGCGGATGATACCAAGCTGGGAAGGGGTTGCAAGCGCTTTGGAGGATAGGATTAAAATTCAAAATGATCTGGACAAACTGGAGAAATGGTCTGAAGTAAACAGGATGAAACTCAATAAGGACAAATGCAAAGTACTCCACTTAGGAAGGAACAATCAGTTGCACACATACAAAATGGGAAATGACTGCCTAGGAAGGACTACTGTAGAAAGGGATCTGGGGGTCATAGTGGATCACAAGCTAAATATGAGACACTGTGTAACACTGTTGCAAAAAAAGCAAACATCATTCTGGGATGCATTAGCAGGAGTAAGCAAGACACGAGAAGTAATTCTTCCACTCTACTCCATGCTGATTAGGCCTCTGCTGGAGTATTGTGTCCATTTCTGGGCGCCACATTTCAGGAAAGATGTGGACAAATTGGAGACAGTCCAGAGAAGAGCAACAAAAGTGATTAAAGGTCTAGAAAACATGACCTATGAGGGAAGATTGAAAAAATTGGGTTTGTTTATTCTTGTGAAGAGAAGACTGAGAGGGGACATGATACCAGTTTTCAAGTACATAAAAGGTTGTTACAAGAAGGAGGGAGAAAAATTGTTCTCCTTAACCTCTGAGGACAGGATAAGAAGCAATGGGCTTAAATTGCAGCAAGGGTGGTTTAGGTTGGACATTAGGAAAAACTGCCTAACAGTCAGGGTAGTTAAGCATTGGAATAAATTGCCTCGGGAGGTTGTGGAATCTCCATCATTGGAGATTTTTAAGAGCAGGTTAGACAAACACCTGTCAGGGATGGTCTAGATAATACTCAGTCCTTCCATGAGTGCAGGGGACTGGACTAGATGACCTCTTGAGCAGACAGGGCTCAGGGAGGCTGGCATTCTGGGCACTGTCATGCCTCACCCGACTCTGGGCAGGGCTAAACGACACGGTGGTTACAAGGCAGTGCCCGAGGGTCACGGCTTTGCTACCAAGACTCCCACTGCTGCTACCACCAAGCAGGGCCACCCGTGGCTGGGGTGCAGTTTGCTTCAGCCCCCGCCCCATTTGAGAGGGCCCCCTAACTGAGCAGCACTGCAGCCTGGCCCGCGGGATTGCAATGCCACTCAGGTTTGGCCTGGTTGCTGCTCCAAGGGACAGGAGCTGCTGCCGCGGGGTGAGCGCAGGACGGGCTCGCAATGTAGCCATAACCTTGTGACTGCAATGCAGCCATAACCTTGGGGACAAGCTGGCTTTGAAGGCCCAATCCTGCGAGGTGTCCAACTCTTCCTAGTTGCTAGCCATTCATGTCCAAGGGCGTGGGAGTTAAGGGTGCTCATCCCTGCGTCTCAGCCCAGCCCCTGGGGCTACGGACACAAAGCAATACATGTTGGGAGTAGCGTGTGTCTCTGGCTCTGCTACTCGCTAACCGTTAGCCTTTGGGCTTGTCTACACTGGCATGTCTACACTGGCTTGTGTGGTTGCGGTGCGGCGCTAGGAAAGAACTCTCCCAGCGCTCTAAAAAACCCGCCTCCACGAGGGGAGTAGCTACTGTCTACACCGGTGCTTTACAGCGCTGAAACTTGCTGCACTCAGGGGGGTGTTTTTTCACACCCCGGAGCGAGGAAGTTGCAGCGCTGTAAAGTGCCAGTGTAGAAAAGCCCTTTGTTTTCAATGCGATAGAGGCAGGCAGCGCACTTTACAGACATGCTCCTTGCTGCAGTACGTGCCAGACCCAATCCTCCAACACCCCAGACAGCGGGAAGAAGGGAAATCCCACTGCAGAGGCTTGGATGGTTTCTCGGGATGTGCTCCTAACGCCCCCCGCACTGTCTTCCAAGCTGCACTGGCCCCTAATGGACCATTTTTCGTAGTGATCCGCCCCGGGGGTTCCTCTGTCCCCACCCCCCCCCAGAAACCCTGGATTCCACCCGCTCCGAGGTGGGGAGTGCATGACTAGGACCAAGTAACCTCTGCAACCAGGTTGCCTTCTAAAAGCACCAGGCCAAAGCATCCTGGGCAAACGACGATGCAAACTGCCCCTAAGTAGCATCTGTTCCATGAAGCAACGCTGTTAGCAAAGCCACACGGCGGTGGCAAATGGAGCTGTACCGATTTCCTCCCCACTTCCCCACCTGCTACTTGCTCAAATGCTCTGCAGATGAACAGGCTTTGCCGGGGAGTAGATCTTCGCTTTGGTTTGCCCTGAACCAAGAACTGCAGGGGCTTTGGTAAGCAGACCGAGAGGTTCGTCTCTTTCGCTGTGGCTGCTGCCTTGCGGCTTTGCATGGTGACAGGGCTCAGGGATTCCCAACAGGTATCCAGACACCGGTGGAGCAATTGCTTCTCTGTGATCCCAGCAGGCATCAGTAACAACATAAGAACGGCCACACTGGGTCAGATCAATGGTCAAGCTAGCCCGATATTCTGTCTGCCGACAGCGGCCAATGTCAGGTGCCCCAGAGGGAATGAACAGAACAGGGCAATCAAGTGATCCAGCCGTATGCCAGCTGCATCAATAGCCCCGCTGAGATTCCCATATCCCAGGGGAGTGGCCTGGCCATTGGGCTGTTGGCTACTTTGGGGTGGGTCTCCGTCTCTGAGACCAGAAATTCCACCCCACGCCCTCCTAGCAATGGGGCAGATGCTTTGAAACACAGCGCTTGGCACGGATCTGCCGTGTTGCCACGTCTCCCAATTGTATTAGAAGTCTCCCGTCATTGGGTGTTTTTCCTAAAGCTCCAGCTTTAGGAGTCATGAGAATAGGGGGTGGGGGTGAGGGGGTCTCAGCTTGAGAAACGGTTTCTCTTGCCTGGTAACAAACTGACTATTGAGTATGAGCATCACTGTCCTCTACTGTACAGAGTCAAAACAGCTCGACCATGTGTCACAGGGGTCCCTTTACCTTGAGTGGCAGGTTCAGAACCAGGGGCCCTGAGTTCTATTCCCTGCTACTTGGTGGAGCAAAGTGACACTGAAGAGGTTCCCACTCTAAAGCCCTGATCCAGCAAAGCAGTTAAGCATGCGAATAGTTCCATTGCAGGGCCCATCACCCACGCCCTGCATGCTCCACACTAGGCGGGGGTGACTGATTTTGCTTGTGTGTTACATGGCTCCTCTTGGAGGTCTCTCTGGTGTGTGCATGCCATTGTAGTGACAGCACTGCATTATCTGGGTCTTTTTATATAAACGTAGCCTCTCGTGAGTGGGGACTTTAGCAGTGTGGGCAAGTGTGCATGGAAGTGAGCCTAGGAGTTAGCCTATGGATGGTCTGAGTAGGGGTGCGTGTGGGTGTCTACATTCATGCACACATGTGCACTTTCATGCCGACAGGACCTCTGTGTGTGTGTGTCTGCAGATGTGTGTGATCATCTCCATGTGTGAGAGACAGCGTGCTCGCTGGGATACAGCATGTATGAGTGCAGCGATTGCTGCTGCTGTTGTGAGTTAACTGAAGGAGCCTGTAAAACCAGAAACAGGCTATTAGCAATCCATTAGGGCAGAGTATCCAGTTCCAGCCTAGGTAATCCATTAGAGGAACATCTGAGCGCATTAGGAGAGCTCGCTGGAGGCCAGGACGGGGCCATAAAACAGAGGAGGAAACCATGCTAATCTGGCTTGAATTACCAACTTAAAAGCAGGAGAAAAATAAAGGATACCCTAAATATTGAATGTTTTATATTTAGGAGACAAAATGTGAGGTTCTGCCAAGAGGGGAGAATAAAAAAACTTGTTTCGTCTGCAAATACATCCCATCACTCCCTCCTGGCAGCCGAAAAGGAGCAGCCCAGCTTTCCAATCCCCTGGCTCTCTGGGGTGAGCTCATCAGGGCGGGCAAGAAGGGAGAACTGATTGCCACCCATCATGAAATTAACTCTACCTTTGATGGGCCTGTCAGCTTAGAGTGCTGGGGAAGGGACGTGTCCCCATGGAACCCCGCCTTTCGGGAGGCTAGCTCGGGCCCCGCCCCTTCTGCCCGATGCCCCGCCTTTACCCCACCCATTCCATCCCCCCTCACAAGCTGGAGCACCAAGCCCCCACTGCAGCTGGAGGAGCCCCAGCCGAGCTGCTCCAAACACCAGCCCGCTCGCCTCAGCTGTCCAGAGCTCTGGGCAGCCGGCTGATCCACCCCAGCTGCACCGGCCAGCCCAAGCCATTCCTGGCTGCTGGCCGGCCCGTGCGCCCACTGGCCCGAGGTGCCCCAGGTCTCCAGCCAGCCTAAGCCCCAAGCTCCGGGCCGCTGGCACAAGCTGAGCCCCCGCTGGCTTCAGGGGAGAGGCGGAGCAAAGGTGGGGCCTTGGGGCAGAACATGGGTGGGGCCACGGCCTGGGATTGGGGAGGTTTAGCCTCCTCATGCCTATTATACCCGCTGCTCATGTGTGTCCCAGCTCTGTCTTAAGTGCTGCAATGTGCCACGCGTCCACCACACATAACAGCACGCACAGACTCCCGTGTTTCGGTCGAGGGGCAGCCTGGGGCTCCTTCTTTTAGCACACTGGTAATACTTCACATGCTTAGAGGATTGAGTTCAACCTCACAGCAGTCTGGGGGTGAGGGATGAGATAGCAGCAGAAAGCAGCCTGGCTTGAGTCACATCTCAGGCTGAGGGCACAGGGTTGGCAATTCGGGAGCGCCGCCGGCCCCAATCTCACTACTTGTGTAAACTAAGCAATTTGGATATGAAGTCACTCAGGTTCTAATGCGGAGTCACTCAGGTTCTCATACCTGCTTTAACTCCATCCTGTCCCTGCCCTGTGGCTAGAGACCTTCACTTGTTGCTACATGAAACATAATAAGAAAAGGAGTACTTGTGGCACCTTAGAGACTAACCAATTTATTTGAGCATGAGCTTTCGTGAGCTACAGCTCACTTCATCGGATGCAACGATGTAGCTCACGAAAGCTCATGCTCAAATAAATTGGTTAGTCTCTAAGGTGCCACAAGTCCTCCTTTTCTTTTTGCGAATACAGACTAACACGGCTGTTACAATAAAACATAATGTTAGCCTTTAAATTCCGGCAGCACAGGCCCCAGCCACACAGTGCTGTAACCAGCCCCTCCTCTATCTGCCCATCCAGGATGCTGGGTATCAGGGGGGCCTCAGGGCAGATTGAGGGCGAATCCTTGGAGCCCTGCACTGGAGAAGGCCCCATAGCGATCCGGAGGTGGGACACAGCTAATTGCTGGTGGCCAGCTGGCTGAGTGGGGAGCAGCCAGCAGCTGACCGTCACCAGTTGCCAGGATGCTTCCAAGGGGGGGGGCCACGTCTGAGCCAGCCCCTCCTCTCTTCAGATGTGTGGGACAAGGGTAGGTCTCTGGCCTGTACGAGGAGGGTGAGATCCCATTGGGAAGGCCCTGACCTGCTGCATAACCTGAACTGAGTCAGCAGCTCCCTGCGTCTGACTCTCCCCATCTGTAAAATGGGCACTTGGACACTTTGGGCGGCGCTCTGGGGCCTGGGGGTGAAAAGCGCCCACGACGCAGCCAGTCCGTTCCCGCTGATGCCTCTGGGGCAGCATTTTAGAGCGGTCTGTGCAAATCACCCCAGCACAGCAAAGCCTGAGGCCAAACTCTGTGCGCAAAGCCGGCAGTAGGGGAAGGAGCCCTTTGCTCTCGGGCGGCCATCGGACCCACTTCAGGGGGAGGGGGAATTGCTTTTGCTGCCAACAAATGACGCACGCACGCAGAGTCTGAATGCATGTTCCTGTCTGCTGCCAGTCGCTCCAGCGGCCCTCTTGCGACCTGCCGCTCAGCCCGCAGTCCAGGCGGCACTTGCAGTTCTGCTGCTGTGTGCCCGGAGGCTGCTGCCCCCCAGGAATCCCTCTCTTCACCCTGGGAACGTTTAATGAGTTGGCCCGCTCCCATCTCCACCTCGGCACATCCCTGCACCCTGCTGGGTGACAGCCCCGGGGCACAAAGCAAGGCTGGGTGGGGGATGCAACCTACGTAGGCGGCAGGAAGAAGTTCCATTAGCCGACTCCTGTGTATGCAAGGGGTTTAACATGAGGCATGGGGGTAAGTGCGTGTGGGGCAGGGGGAAGATGAAGAAGGGGCCAAGAATGGTGGGGTTGGGCATACGTACCAGCATATGGTTTCATTGCTTCTTGTGGCTGCTGGCAAAGTTCCATCTTTCTCCACCTGGCCTCCTTTTTATTAACCTGCCGGGACACTTTGTGATGGACGTTCCCGCGGTCAGCAGTCAGGTCGTGTATAATGGCCTTGCCATGTGGGGAGCTGAGCGCAGGAGGGCTCCTTGTGCTTGCACCGATAGCTCGTTGCACCCCTGTGTCAGCCAAACAGCCTGTCAGGGCAGCTTGGAGACCCGCATGGCTTGGGATGCACCTCCCCTTCCCGGAATATGCCCTAGTCCAGTGTACTGGTCCCTAGACTCCCATAGGGAGGGGAAGGGCTCAGGCCACCTGGGAAAGATACAGTATGCAGAGAAGGGACCTGTCTGTGACACTTTACACTCATTAACCATTTCCATGCCAGTCAACACCTGCTCGTCCCCTTCAGGCTGTGGGCAGAGGAACGGCCTCTCATTCGGTGCCCAGCTACCCTTCTCGGCAAATGAAACCTCAGAGCCTCTTGTTCAACTGCTGCACAGCACCCGGCCGAACTGGTCACAGTGCGAGTGACATCCCGGCACGGTACCAGGAGCTCAGGGCCGCCTCTTGCCTGTCATCAGTGCAGGCTTGGCACATGTGGTGGCCTCATCTCAGACACGCTGGTCGCTGGCCAGCAGTGTGCCAGGACTGGCATAACAGGACTTGCTGCTGGTCAGGATTAAGATGCATTGGCAGAGCTGTGTGGGTGGGACTGTGGTGCATTGACAAAGCTGTGGCGGGGGTGGGAGGAGGGGATGCCCAGGGCTCTGTGTGTATGTGGGGGTATCCCTGGACTGGACTGGCAGGGAGGCAGGGTGTGGGTTGGGACTGTGGTGGATATGCAAAGCTGTGTGTGTGTTGGGGGGAGCCCAGGGCTGGACTGGCAGGAAGTGCTGCAGCTGTGAATTCAAGTGGCTTGAAAGAGCTGTGTAGGGAATCTTGCATGGCCCTGCAGTGCTACCCCCGTCTGACTTTAAAGAGCTGATTGAATTAATCACTGCAAATAATTCACCTGATGAATAGCGGCATTTTCATTCAGCTTATTCACAAATCGTATTTTTCATTCTCCAGCTGGCTTGACAGACAGTCTAATAATGAGCCCAGGACCTTCGTCGGCAAATGTTGGCTGTCAGTCACTGAGCAAATTATTCCCAAACACACTTTTGCATTATTTGACCCGCTCCAGCGACTGGTGTCACGTCACTCACAATTAGGTTCTGGGTTTTTTTAAATATATAAACAAACAATACAGAAGAATGATGCAGCCACAGCATGAGTGATGGCAGAGAGGGAAAAAGCCCGGAACATCAGCAGTTCTGGATCAGGCACCTTGGTTCTTAAAACAGGAATGCCAAGCCATGCAATATGGAGCAAAGGATTGTTTTCATCTACATCTCCACTCCCAGATGCAATGGGGAATCATCTCCAGATTGCAGCGATGAATCACATTGGGGTGTTACACTGGGGACTGACTGTTTCTTGGGGCTTGTATTTTTACTGAGAATTCTCATCTAACATATTGAGATAGTCCCACTCGCCTTGGTATTTGAGCACCATACAGTTTTTAATGAGTTTAGCCTCATGGGCCCCCTGTGAAGTACAGGGTGTGCTTATCCCCATTGTGGCACACAGAGAGGTTAAGTGACTTGCCTAATGTCACACAGGAAGTCGGTGGCGGAGCAGGGTTTCCCACATCTGAGGCTAGCATCCCTAGCCACGGGACCATTCTTCCGCTCTTAACATAGTTTCAAATGCCAGCAATCATATTTAACAGACTCCAGGAGGCTGAAAAACTGCCAAGTCCCCTTTTCTCTTGAGGCACAGCATAAAACGACCGGCACTCAGGCACACAATCAGACCGAGCGGGCAGGCCTATCTTGAGAGCTCATAGTGAGACAGACATAGCCACCCTGACCCAAGGAGCTGTAGGCAGCAGGATTGCTGCTGTCACTGGTGTGGACAGGCAGGTTACTCCCATCCCAAAACAAGACAGATGAAAGATCATCTGATTGCTCATGTCATTCCTGCAAGGAGCCAAAAGAACAGAGCTGGTCAGAAAAGCACTGTCTGCAATTGTTTTGTTTGAAACTTCCCCTGGGTCTTCTGATTTTTGGCCAAGTGAAACCAAATTTTGCATTTCAAACACAAATTTTTTGTTTGTTTATGAAAGTGTTCAAAAACCTAAAAAACCATATTTTTATTTGTAGGTTTTATTTGTCAGGCTCCCCTCCCCTCTTCACCCCCCTGCTTTCCAGTGGGAAAATGGGTGGGGTAAAGAGAAAGAAAAGGGGACAAAAATTCCCCCCCAAAGCCAAGAATTTCTTGATTTTCAAAAAAAGAAACAAAAATTTCAATTGGGAACAAAACTACACATTTTCACCTGGTCAAAAAATAAGAAAACACCTAAGGACCCAAAAATTTGACACAGAAATTTTCTTTGCCTTCAAAAGATCTTTTTTCATCAAAAAAGCCCGTGTGACAAAGAAACATGGACCAGCTCTACAAACGTATCTGAAATGCAGGTCTACCACCAAGCTGTTGGTCTCGCTCTGTTTGCCAGTGAGCTAATAATCTCCCCATCACACAGCCCACCACCAAACATCGCCCTAATTGGGATTATAGTCAGCCAGTCTCAGAAGAGAAGACAAAGGTTGAACGGACTGTGGAGACTCACAAATGCTGTTACCCGTGCTATCCCAGGTCTTCTAGCTAACAGTGGACTTCTGTCCTAAGAGCCTCACTGACAACTTTCTTTAAAAAACAAAAACAAGAAATAAAAGTAAAACTACGATAACGTCAAGGCACAGGTGGAGTCCCTGACAATACAATGTGTTCTGGCACAAGGTATTTTTTATCTCTGGTTTGGAGTCTAACATGGCAGAGCGCATTTAAATGCGGTGACATTTACACTTCAAATGGCTCTTACGTCTCAGCAGGCAAGCTTTATGTAGAACATATGTATGGAAAATAGAGACTGGCCCCATATTACAATGCAGAGTGGGGGAGTGGTTTGAAGGTGGAATGGGGACTTGAAAGGGACGCCAGCTCTTGGTTGCGTTTGCTGGGCCTGACATGAAGGAAAGAATCAAATGTGCGTTTTCTGCAAGCTGGTTACCAGGCAGTAACCGCGCCTTTGCAGCAATAAAGCCCCTTCCCGTTCCCGAGCACCTCCTGTCCGAGGTCCTTCCCAAGCCATAGGCCCATTCTGAGGCATTTAGTGTCCCCCTTAACTCCACTCACTTCACAGCAGGTAAGGAGGGGCTGCAGGCTTGGGCCTCACAACCCAACAACCCCCTAGCCTTCCCTCCACCACCTGGCCCTCAGTGAAGGCGATTGAGAGGTCACTCACATGTTGCCACTGGTCAAGGATGAGGGGGCGATACCTCAAGAAGAATTTGAGCGGAAAGGACTCGGGGTCAGGCCAAGAGGAAGGGTTCTGCCACCTCACTTCGAGCCTCCGGGGGTTGTTGGATACTGGCTTGGCCACCACGTTCTCTGGAGGGTCCGGCTTTACTGGAATAATACAGAAAGGTCTTTTTACACCTTATACTCTTAGTCCATTCTCATGCTATTTCACAAGACAGGGCTGGGGTAGCTCTACTCCAGGTACAAACACACCGCAGGTAACTTCCTCCCATGGTACATTTTGCCACTCACAAAATATCAGCTAGATGTGCAACATGGCCACGTAGCTTCTAGACTCCGCCTTATACTTTGTGGCTATGTTGCAATATGTTTTATGAAGCATACAGTAAATATGTGGAATAGCAGATGCTTTTCCCTGTACAGATTAGAAGCAACAGGTACTACATTGAGGAGGATCATACAGACAGATAGATGTACAGGGGTGATAGAGAGACAGACAGACAGACATTGTACTTGAGGACTAGGTGAGATGAGGTGACTGGTAATGAGTTATAGACACTTGTATGGTACACTTCTAAGCCGTCTGTGCTCAATCCTGACCCCAAACCATCACTTTCAAGGGGATGACCCAGGAGGTCCCTTCCAGTCTGACATCCTATGTTCCTATGAAATCAAAGGGCCAAAGCTGGTGCTCGTTACTCAGCCGAGCTGACTTCAAGGAGTGTTTGGCCTGAATAAGAACGGAGTAAAAGCCTCAGAATTTGGTCTTTGACTTTGATGAAGATTTAGGCTTCAGAAGGACTGAGAACATAGGATTCAACCCAGGTCAGTTACTGACTCTTCATGATCACCCAGAGCACAAGTCCCTTCTGTTTTACCTTCTTCCCCCAACTTTCAGCCTCTTCCCCTTTGGCTCTAGTTTGGGATATTGGAATATTTGCTCACCTACTTCAGAGGCGTTTTGAGTGAGGAGTAATTAGCTGAGGTTTGTAAAGTGCTTTGAAGCTGAAGACGTATTAGGGTATCGATAGCGAATCAATCATTACTATACTTAGAGACAGGCCATTTTCTTCTTGGGGAATGGGGCGGTGTCCCACCAAGCACTGTTGAACTGAACTCCCAACTTCTAAAACTTTTAATTTGCTTTAGCAAGTCTATGAAAGGCCAAGGTCAGTGTGAGGGCATTAGTGTGCTGCACTATTTCATGTTAAGAACATAACATAAGAACGGCCACACTGGGTCAGACCAAAGGTCCATCTAGCCCAGGATCCTGTCTTCTGACAGTGGCCAGTGCCAGGTGCCCCAGAGAGAATGAACAGAACCGGTCATCATCAAGTGATCCATCCCCTTTTGCCCATTCCCAGCTTCTGGCAAACAGAGTCTAGGGACACCATCACTGCCCATCCTGGCTAATAACCATTGATGAACCTGTCCTCCATGAACTTATCTAGTTCTTTTTTGAACCCTGCTATGGTCTTGGCCTTCACAACATCCTCTGGCAAGGAGTTCCACAGGTTGACTGTGCGTTGTATGAAGAAATACTTCCTTTTATTTGTTTTGAACCTGCTGCCTATGTTCTGTGGTAATTAACAACGTGTTAATTATTGAACAGGTGAGAAGCCCAGAAGTTGCAGGGCGCCTAAACCTAGCTGTGTGTTCTGTCTCCCCATTCATGCTTATACTCTCCTGGGGAGCTGGTTAGATAGATATGCCCCAGAACCTGGCAGCCGGACACATCCAGATTGCAAAATAAACCCTGCCTGAGAAAGCTGTGTGCTCCTGTCTGTGCACCAGTGTGGGCCCTTCCAAACCAAACAGGTGAGCGAATCCCTCCGGTTCTGCTCTCAGCTCAAGGGCAGTGATGCCAGAACAATTCATTGGGCTACACGATCTCTTTCCCTCACTGCAGCATCGCAAACAGGCACCAGCCGTCTATAGCTGCACGGAGATGGAGCAGGGTGGGAGGTGGTTCGACAACGCACTTTCACAATGGGAGAGCAATTCTATCGTCTCCGGGTAAGTGGGGACTGGCCCAGAGCCCACTGACGCCAATACAAAGATGGCCTCTGACTCCACTGGGCTTTGCCTCAGTCTCAGGGAGCAAGCCTGTGCAGGAGGTATCATCACACCAATTTTGGAGATGGCTTCCTGGCCTGTGGTACACAAGAGGCCAGGCCAATAATGGCCATCTGGCCTTCAGTATCTGCAGATGACATGACTTCCACCACCACTCTGAATACACCCCCTGGCCAATCATCTCCATGGCAACTGACTGGCCAGGTGACGATCAGTGACTAGGATTCACAAATTGGGACTCAGCAGCAGAGGGACACCTGGCGCCGAGGACCCTGTTCAACCAGAGCCTCCTCAGCCTCTCTCAGTCCCAGATCCTCTCTCTGCGGGCGTCTGATGAACAGCGGGCCTCATGCAGCTATGCCCTCTGAGCCCCAGGATCCCAGGGGAGCTGCTGAGGTGACGGGCTCCCTCCAACCCCATGCAGTACTGGGGTTCAGGCTCGGGAGGGGACCTCCCTTTCTGCTCCGTCTCTGCCATGCTCACGACCCTGCTAGCCGACAGTCCGGTGCCTCCCTAGCCTGGAACTGGAGAGGGAGCCCCTCGCTCCAGGGCGCTGGAAGTTTAGTATGAGGGAGGATGGGGCTTTCAGGGTAGCTCTTGGCCATGCAGCACTCCGCCAGAGGGGCGGAGGACCCCATGGGAATCCTCGAGGCTTTTGAATAAAACTCAAGCTGAGTGTAACGTGTCTGTCTGTCTCGTCTCCAGCAGCCTCTGGAGGAGTCCACCACCCTAGCCCTGGCTGCTGCTGGACAGTTCCACAATCTGCAGCCTGGTTCTCTCTGTCGACAGGAAGAAGCTTGGACAGGATGAGCCTAGGTTTGTAACTAGAGTGCCCTGGCTTCCTCTGGATGCCTCCAACGGTTACTCCTCTGCTTCCTACCACAGGACTTTGGCCAGTGGTGATTCCTGTGGACAATGGTACAACCACACACAAAAGGCGGGTGGCCAAAGGACTCACAAGGCCAATAGATCATGCCCTTTATCCAAAAGTGTTATGGAGGAGTCACCGGGTGGCGCTGTTATACGCAGTCTTTTTCTGAGTTCTTTTTCTGAGCATGCAAGTGCTGTTCAGCCTTTGAAGTCATGCTGCTTGTTGTTAGTTTTGTGATGTGATTACTTTTGGGTGGGAGCTGTAGCCAGCAGCAAGGGAGTTCAGTCTCTGCTCTCTAACTAGAGTCAGTTCTTGGGGGGCTGAGATTCCTGGAAGAAGGGGTTGCCTGTGGGCTGCTTGTGACCACCACTGTTCCAGGACTGGTGAATATAATGTAAATAAATGAAGTTACACTAAGAAATTACCCAGACTCCTCATCTAACCGTCCCGCAAGGCCCAGATATCTGCTACTGCTGGGTAGAGGGACAGCAGCAGCATAAGATACCTGTCTAGTTAATGAGCAACTTCTGTACTGTGATTGTTGTTATTATCTGCTGGGCCCTGGCAATGTGCATGGTGCTGTACTGGACACGACACAGAGACAGCCCCTGCCCTGAGGTGCTTGCGACATAGCTGCGAAGGCAGGATGCATTGGGGAACCCAGGGGAAGGAAGAACTGGGGGCTGGTTATTCTTTGCGCGGCGAGTTCCCGTCCAGCAGGCCCAGCAGGAGGCGTGAGTGGGAAGGAGTGCCTCGAGTGCAGGAGGGCGGTACCTGAGCGAGCAGGGATGGGGAGGGCCTTTGATGCAGAGAGGATGGCGGGGGACCAGTCATGGGAACGGCAGACAGAGACACAGGGGATCTTGAGCCTGCATCCTTGAGCCACAGCTTCCCTCTCCCGTCGCTTCACCCATCTTGCCTGCCGCTGCATCAATTCACTGGCTGCCTCTTAAACTTCTGATCCCAGCGTTCCAGGCCCCACATCGCTCGGCCGACACCTCAGGCCCCGTCTCCTTTGATGGCGCCCCCGCCACAACGCCAGCTTCGACACCTGTTCAGCCCCTTCTCTCACCAGCGTCCTCCCTCCCTCCCGGATGGAGCGCCCTGCCTCAACCCGCCACCTCCCTCGCCTCCCCTGGAACCTCACTGCTGCTGTCCTGCCTACGAGCCGCGAAGGGGGGGGTCGGGGAGAGGAAAAGATGAGGTCACGAGGCAGATGTGCACATGCCTGGGAGAATGACTGACCGATCCCAGCAGGGGCACCTCCTGCGCTCCCCTTATCTCTCTGTTCAGCACGTCACATGTTGCATCGTGTCAGGTTCGGGGGGGGTTAGACAATGGGCTTGGCCTGTCTGGCCGACAGCTGGAAAGACGCGATCCTACGGGCCTGATGCTGCCAGGTGCTGAGCATCCTCAACTCCCCCATGACTTTCCTTATAAGGTTTTATCCACTGGGGAGGAGGTGGGGTGTTATAGCCAGGTGACGTGTGCAAATGCATGTGCTTTTTGGGGGTCACTTTTGAGGCACAATCACCCCATTTGGTAGCAGGCCAGCTGGGGAGGGGGGACAATTATTATCAGGCCTGATTTCCCTCTGGTGGCTTTGCCTTTTATCAACAAGCAGCAGGGGGAGGATTTGTCGGGTCTGTGCAGTCCTGAGCTACTCCAGATGGCTGTGTAATTCCTTCTCTTGCTTTGAATCCCGGGGCCTGGGGTGGACATCGGCTTCCATTAAAAGGGCCTTTGAGTCCAAACACATACGGAAAAGTATAAATCCAGCCTGGCTCTGTGGACTTTGTGGATTTGGTTTGCAAAACAAAAATCTGTGTTGCTGAACGAATGCAGATGATTTCAAAATCCAGCTTAACATCAAGTCTGCGAGGAGCCTTGGGGATGAAAGGCGCTGGGCTGGGTGAATGTGAGATATTGCGACAGGGGAAACTTTCAAACCCTCCAACTTAAATCCATTCACTTTGCAGGTGTTTCTCCTTTGCTGTGTTTGCTAAGGACCCAAACACTCAGGGCCAAACTCTCTCCCAGTGTCATGCTCTGAGCCAAATCCTGCTGTCATTTGTAAAGCCAGAGTAGCTTCGTCAAATAGACAGGGAAGGACTCGGATACTGGGGTGAAGATCGGTGCACATGTGCTTCAAATGGGCTGACAGCTGGATACGTGACCCCTTGGGTTTACGCCAGTGTAACTGAGGGCAGACTATGGCCCCAGATGTCAGTGAAGCTGCACCAGGGATGGGCTTGGCTCTTTGTGGATGGAACGAGAGTCCCAGTGTAAGAACAAATACCAAAATAGTATCAGTGGGTGGAACAAATCCATCCATTTTGTCAGAGATTTGGTTACGAGCCATTCGCATGTGGAGCAGCCCTTTGAACTAAACTTTTTTCCCAAGCAAAATGGAGGTATAAAATGAAAGTTATACTGGGATAAGGTAAAGTGTGAATTTAAAGTGAGATAGTTCTACTGGTGTAACTCTCTGAGGACACTCATTCTCGTATAAGATAATGTTGCTTGGGAAGTGGTTTAAGACAGAAAAAAGCTACTTTTACACTGGAGATTTCTGGGAGAGAATCTTCTGGCTCTGAGCAGCAGCAGACTCAGTCCTTGAGTGGGTCTGCACGTTTGTGGTCAGCAGACAGTCTGCAAACGGCGCTCCAGTGTGTTTAGAAAACAGTGCTCCCAACCCTGAGGTCCTTGTTCGGTTCTCCCCGAATCAGTGGGAGTTTTGCCTGAATAAGGATTGCTTAAAAATGGAGTCAGGCTCTCAGGATTTGTGTGAAGAACAACAGCATCCCCAATCTGCAAAATGGTGTGACAAACTGGGCTGTTTCTGCCATGTTCTCATCACAGATTTTCAGGTCAGAAAGGACCATTGTGATCATCCTGTATAGCACAGGTCACAGAACCTCACCCAGTGGTTTCTGCTTTGAGCCTAGCAGCTTGTGGTCAAACTGAAGAATATCCTCAGCTCACTGACTCTTCCCAGCTCTGGTTGTCTAGGCGCCTGTGTGTCACCTCGCTAACACCAGAATATACGTTCATTCTGATTGTGCACTGAGGGGCCAGCTAGTTTCACGGAACATTTGTATCCTGGTCTCAGTGAGAGATGGTTCAGGGAGAAGAAATTATTCAGCTAGTGGGAGTTTTACCTTTGTTTCCAGTGGGACCAGGGCTCGGCCAATGCCGGATACTATGACCGCAGCTAGCATTGCTACCATTGTTTGTTTTGTCCATCTTAGGGTGGAAGCTCTTTGGAGCAGGAAAAACGGCTTAATTTAGGGTTGAAAAGTGCCGTGTACATTTGCAGCTATGTATAAATCAGTGTCACAGTTCTAGCTTCTCTGGAATATACCAGCTGGTTTGTCTGATGGACTGTTCAAGAAGAAATCCTTCATCTCCAATCAACTAATAACTTCCCAGAGAGATTCCAATGTGCAAGGCAGCCAGTCCTGAAAACCTTGTTTCCATCTGCACCACCACAGAGGAGGAACCTATTAACTAGCACAGGGGAGCCTACAGAAGTTTGGAACACTCTGGAAGACAGCAGTAAAGGGCAAGAAGGGGCAAACTTTGAAAGTCTAACAGATGCCAGCTTCAGATCAAGTGTAAAGTCTACAGCATAACTGCTTCCTATCATGCTGTATACATTCTCCAGCTTTGTAACTGGTTTAGATCTGTTCTCAGGATTTCACTGAGGAGATCTGCTATCTAGTGCTCAAATACTATAGTGAGGGGGCCCCGACCGACAGACAGACAGACAGACAGGCAGACAGGGCAGGGGTTGAGGAGGACAGAGTTCAGTTCTGGGCACCCCCTTGCCAAAAAGCTATTGACAAGCTGAAGGGAGTTTAGCAAAGAGCAACCGAAATGACTGGGAGACCTGCAGGGATTGCTGTAGGAAGAACAAAAGGCATTCTTTTATACACATTAAATCAACCAACTGATCCGCTAAGAGGACTCAGCCTCGGCTCACGACCGATTTGCAAGCAGTAAAAAACACAAAAAGAAAATATAGCAAGCACTGTAGAGTAACAGGGTGAAATGAAGGACTTGCCTACCCAAGAAAGTTATACTGGGATAAGGTAAAGTGTGAATTTAAACTGAGATAGTTCTACTGGTGTAACCCTCTGAGGACACTCATTCTCGTATAAGATAATGTTGCTTGGGAAGTGGTTTAAGACAGAAAAAAGCTACTTTTATCCTGGAATAAGCGTGTCCCCAAAGGAAGTTATACTGGTATAACTATAGCCGTTTAATTACACTGGTAGAACAAGTGGGAACCCCTACCATTTCGATCTTTTATAATTAGATTGTACAAAACAATAACAAATGTATCATAGGGGACAAGCCTGCATTGTTCTCCATAGGGATGGGCTGGATTGAACCCTATGGGGACATACGAACCACATGGTAACCATTTAGGTTGTAGAAAAGATTGACCTTTCTAACTGACCAGGAGCATTCTTGCTAGCATTCAAACAAGTAGATATCAAACAGGGGTTCTGTGATTTTTGCAAAGACTTTGCCATGTTTATGGAGGTACCCTGAGTCTCTCATTTGATGTCTTTGGTTTCGCGCCTTCAAAAAATGTCAGTCATCCAGTCAGAGAGCAGAAACAATACCACGTAACTCAGGTAACCCACTTCATGCCAGCAATGAGAAATGAGGGGTAGACCAGAGAACAGTGGAAGTAGTAAATGAATCACTTAGCTCACAACTAGTGCCTAGGCCAGGAGGAGTTCACATAAAATGTGTAGCACCCCATTTCAAAGGCTGACCCAATTCATTTAAAACAGACTCAAAATCCCTTCATGGATAATTCACTGGCAGAAAAACGGGGAAAATTCATCATATAAATAATCCTCAGCAAAAAAGATCTATTTACCAATTGCTACTGGCCCAGTACTTCTAAGAGCAGCAAGGGCAACACTGGAGTGGCCACGTAAATTTCCTTCCCGTGTTTTCATTTCCAAGCTTGCCATGCTGTGTGAACTCCCTCCTTTTCAGAGAGCCCCTGCCCCGGTCAGACAAACTTGAGCTTTTCAGATCTCACCCCAGCCAGTCACCTTGTCATATCTCAGAAATTAAGCAGTCCGGCCCCATCAGTCACGGAAAGGAGGAACTCTCTGAGTAAAACCAACGTGCTGCAGGAAGTGGAACTGACGAGGCACTCTGTGCTGTCAGTCAGTACCACAGCACACTGCACTGTCCGAGCCACCGTCTTTCAACCGAACGGTAAAACCGATCACTTAGGATCATTCAATATCCCGGGGCATTTTTCACAAGAGTAAGGGTATTAAACTCCACGGCTTGGCCAAATTCCAGTCTAGGTCTTTTAATTTTGCCTGCCTAAGTAGTTTAAATTGAACTGACCTGCTGTGTAGGTTGTTACAGACCCATCTGTGTAGCACGTGAGCACCTCACAGACATTAATACCGGATCCTCACAAAGCCCCTTGGAAGTAAGGAAGAATCATTAACCTCACTGTACAGCTGGGACACAGGGAGATTAAGTGATTTCCCTAAGACCACACAGGGGGCCTGTGGCAGAGTCAGGAACTGAACCTGGATCTTCCGGCTCAGTTCAGTGCCTTGACTCCAAGGCCATTTTGCCTCTCTCTGTCCTCACATTATAAATTGCTGCTCAACGTGGCCGGGCTACCATCTGAGAGGTGGCTGTGTTTTGGGGGGCGGTGAAGTCTCCCTTGCGTATAATCTGTATGCCGTTCTGCAGAATGCTCTGGTTTCCTTTCAGGTCGAAGGGGTCAGGGAACGCCTGCCCTTTCAAGTGCCGGGATTGCATTTGAGCATGTTATCGCATCCGAACGAGCCGAAAATGTCTTTCCCTTCCTTAGGTTGGTGGCCTGCACTCCGCTGTTCGCTTGGAACTGCGTTTGCCTTGAATTGCTTTTGATATGCGGAATAATTAGCACCAGCAGGATGTTACATTTTTAATGCCGTGTATTTTCTTTTGATAACTTGCCCAAGGCTCCCATCAGAAAAATCGCGGAGGTGAGGTGGTGTTTTTTTTTTCCCCCCTCCCCTCTTTTGCCTGAAGAATGCAAATACCATCTGTCAGGCTGCTTTAAAGCTGTTAAAACACAAGTCAGGATTCAGAGAGGAGCTGTTCGCTCCCCCTCCCCCACATACAGCAAACGTGAATGACAGTGCTGGAGTCTCTTCTCTATCAGAATGATGTTTGTACTCGTGAAAGGCTCTGGCAGTCCCCACTATAAGCAAAGGACAAAGTGTCCTGTGGGCAGAGGCCATGCAACTGTCCTCCAGGCTCACTCCTCACCCCAGCTATGGCCTGTAGGGATCACTTCTCCACGGCCCATTCAGTAATTGGCTTCCAGTGAGAAGGCCACTCAGGGCCCAAATAGCGCCTATCAGGATGGGGGTCATGTGACACTACACCCCATATTCTTCACTGATATTACGATATGATATGATATGATTAATACATAATGATGTATTTTATGCAAGATGGGTCATGTGAGATATCATTGGAAAGATTAAGATTTACTGAATCTGATTATCCTGTTTGTATGCATGTATCATTTTTGTATCTGAAGTTAGGAATATTGACTATGTATCTGTATTACAAATCTGTTTTCACCTGGGGAACACCCACTAGGCAAAAGACTGTCAGTCTAGATGGCTGGCTGGGAAAGGCCCATTCAAGTTAATGAACCATTAGGGAGAACAATAGGCCTAGAAGAAGCTTATTTCCCACCTGGGGGTCTTCTTGAGGAAGCTACAAACAGTCTCCAAGTCATGGCAGCTGTGACACTATAGGGACAGAGACCAAGTCACCTGGTGCTGGTCTCCATCTTGGAATACCAGTGTTTTTCTACTGACTGGCGTGGGAACCAAGCTTTGAGACAAAGGGTTCCCTGCCTTAAACAAAAGCTATATAAGGCAAGGGAGTGATATCACTGTGGTTCTCCACCCAAAGAGACTCTTGAAAACACCGAAGGAACAGAGGCTGAACTGGGGGAAGTGCTGGACCCAGGCTAAAGGGATTTTTAGCCTGTGAAAGGAACACCTGGGGCTTTTAGCTGTAAGCAAGTGCAGCTGGCCTCTTAGGAATCTCTGCAGCCTGCTTGAATTATAATTTAAGGAAAGAAGTTGCTACTCATATACAATCTCTTTAGTATATTAAACTTAGTTTGCGTGTTTTGTTTGTTTGCTAGGTAACCTGCTTTGATCTGTTTGCTATCCCTTATGATCACTTAAAATCTATCTTTGGTAGTTAATAAACTTGTTTTTTCTTTATCACAAGCCAGTGTGTGGGAGTCATAACTTGGGGCAGAAAGCTGTTGCATATCCTTCTCCTCATTGAGGGAGGGGGCTAATTTCATGAGCTTATGCTGTACAATTCCCTGTGCAGTGCAAGACGGTATAATTTTGGGTTTATACTCCTGGTAGGGAGGGGCGTGCACTTGAGCAGCTGGGCAGTTCCTTAGCTGTAGCCTCCCCATGCAGAGCTGATCACAGCGTCTGTATGTACTGCAGCTGGGTGTGTCCCTACCTGTATGTGTGTGGGAGCCTGGGAGAGGGCTTGGCAGGCTGGTCACAGCAGTACAGTGTAAAGGGAGCCCAGGATGGTGGGTCGGGGGGCTCAGTGGTACCCCAGGTCCAGGTGGCACCCCGGGGGGGAGGGGGAAACCTGTCACAGGTCGGATATCTGTTGAGAGCTGGGCTCACTTCACAGCTGGGCCACCAAACCACCAGATAAGGGTAGCAGCTTGTGGATGCTGGTGACCCGCCAGCGAATGGGCCCCCCATGCTGCCTCTCTAAGGCCAGGCGAGAGTCACCGGTAAATACTGTGGTTTGTTATGCTCAGCCAGCAGGTGAGGAGTCGACAGGGGGTGAACATCCCAGCATTTTCCCTTCAGGAAATGGAGCAAAACTGCATGTTTCTAGCCCCCCTCCCCTAGGCAAAGTAGGTCCTAGGTCCCCTCCCTGCTCCTGTCGAACCTGGCTAATTTTTCTGCCCAGACATGATGCTTTTGGTCTGTTTTACCATGGAGGGGGCAGGGAGAGGGAGTTTCCTCGCACGACGCTCGGCCAGACTGGGTGCCAGAGGGCGGGGAACACAGTCATAGGCTACGTCTACACTAGGAGCTTGGGGTGTGACTACCAGCTTGCACAGACATCCTGGTGCTAGGTCTCAGGGAGCGAGTGCACTAAGGACTGCAGTGTAGCCACGAGGGCACGGGCAGAGGCAGCGGTGGCCCAGGCTAGCCACACCGAGTTCACACCCACAGGGTTCAGGCGGGTTTGTGTTCGGCATGGCCAGCCTGTGCCGTTGCTTGCCGTGTTACCCCAGCTACACTAGCTCGAAGAGAGCTAGCATGAGTGGGTCTGCGTGAGTCGGACTCGCAGCCCCAGCTCCAAGAGTACACACAGCCAGAGTCAGACCTCCTGTCTCTCACAGGCCCCCAGTCCCACCCAGCACCCGCCCACTGAACCCGACGCCCCGCCCGTCAGTGCAGGCACAATGGCGGCTTGCCTTAGACATGCCGGCTCCTTTGCTTCACGGTGTTTCCCAGCCAACGACCAGCAGTTCCTGACTCCTGCATGGAAACCATAGGCTGAACCAGGAAGCCATGAGATTCAAGGCCCTGCCCACCCCCACCTGCCCCACCCCGCACAAGAGGGAAGCTCTCGCTCCTTTCCTTGGCACTTTAGGGTACGTCTACACCACAACTGAAAATCCACAGCTGGCCCGTGCCAGTTGATGGGAAGGTCCCAAAGCTCGGGCTGCAGCCTGACCCCTGAACATCTAACACTGCATTTAAACAGCCTCTTAGCCCAAGCCCTGTGAGCCTGAGGCAGCCGGCCTGGGCCAGCCGTGGGTGCCTATTGCAGTGTAGACACACCCTTCGTGTCCTCTGGAGGCACAAGTGGAGTCATCCAGGCAGCCCTATCAGAGTCCAAGCCCTTTCTGATGAGTAACCTCTGGCTGTCCTCCCCCTGCCCAACCCAGAATGTACTGCTCTTCACCCTCCCCAGGGAGAGGATCCTTTTGAACTGGATCACACGCTTACGGCAGCTCAGGCATGGGCTGGCTCCTTCTCGTCCCGTTGTAAGGTCTCGCCAACATGTCTCTGCCTGCTCACGCTGCCTACAGGGACTTCGGCGCTGCCAGGATGGATCAGACCGGGGGCCCGTCTAGCCTGGTATCCCTGGTGATGGGACAATCTTCCCACAGGGGAAGTTTTCTCCTGAGCTGCAATAGCTAATGGTCAGTTTATGGCCTGAGGGTTTATAGCTCCCATGTTCACTGTATCTAGTCCCTCTCTGTGTGTCTCTGCTCCAAGGCCTCCACCTGCTCCCCCGGCCCACTCTCACTGCTCCCACCCATGACCCACTCCCTCTCTCCAGGCTCTCTCCCTTCTCTGCTGATGGCACCTGTCTGTCGGCTCCCACGCTCCTTTGGGGCAAGGAGCAGGGGCGTTTGGCTTGTGGAGCATGGTAAGGGGCACATCAGACACCCCGGCTCCTCTCCCCATTCCTGGCTGCCCTGAGCTCCAAGCTCCTCTCCCAGCCTCAGCGAATACTGATACCTTTGCAGAAAGCATAACTCAGAAAACCCTTTCCAGGCCAGAGAAGGGAGGACAGCAGCCCGGATTCCTTACTGAGCAGAGACAGGGGCCAGAGGGTTCGAACACATCTTGCAGCCATCATTTAAAATGGCAACACAGAGTGACTCCTTGCAGCTGGATGCTAACAAGCGGCGTTATGTGACCGGCAAGTGAGGCAGCAGCAAAGGACATCAGAAGAATGTGCCAGTCATTTTCCACTCAATTAGAGTTCATCTTCTGGGCTTCTGGGGAGGGGGTTTTCTGTTGGAGACTAGAGCAGGGGAGGGGGAGGAAGCACACCAAAGAAGGTTAGTTCTTCCCAGGGCTCTGGCTGTTTAGATGGGCCCCATCGCTGGTGGTCTGACAAGGAAACAAGTGCCAGACTTGCTCCATGCTCAACTGAGATTCAATTCAATTCCATTCAGAGGGAGTCAGGGAGAGTCTGCTAAGCTCCTGAATGTGTGGCTGGACTTCTCGGGGGAGGAACAGCCTTTAATCTGAGGCTGCATCTGAATTTACTGCTGGCTGTGTCTACACTAGAAGTTTCTGGGGCCACAATTCCCAGCGGGTGCAATATCAGTGGAAGCTCTAGTATATACAGTGCTCAGGTGTGTTTACCTCCACCACTCAGACGAGGGTTAGATGACAATGGCCTATCTAGACTAGGACAAAAAGGTGGATTTTTTTTAGGAACATAGGACTGGAAGGGACTTGCTGGGTCATTGAGTCCAGTCCCCTGATACCACGGGCAATCCCATCATATCATCCTGTTCATAAATTTATCAAACTCCATCTTCAAACTAGTCAGGTTGTTTCCCCAAACTACGCCTAGTAAAAGGCTTCACTCCTCATTCCTCTGATGGGTAGATACCTCCTTCTAATTTTAATCAAGTTAGTTCAGTCAGGGTAGTTTAACCCTGTTGAAAACCCCACTGAATAAGAACATTAGAACGGCCATATTGGGTCAGACCAAAGGTCCATCTAGCCCAGTATCCTGCCTTCTGAGAGTGGCCAATGCCAAGTGCTTCAGAGCAAATAAACAGAACAGGTCATCATCAAGTGATCCACCCCCTGTTCACTCCCAGCTTCTGGCAAACAGAGGCTAGGGACACCCAGAGCATGGTGTTACGTCCCTGACCATCTTGGCTAATAGCCATTGATGGACCTATCCTCCAGGAACTAATCTAGTTCTTTTTTGCTACCAGTGTGGATACATTTCAATGCCTTTCACTCAATTTCAGAAAGATATAAAATGTGGATTTTAGCTAGAACAGTTTAGCGTGTGCTAAAATTCAATGGCTTTGTCTTGACTGGAGTTTTAGAAGGCGTTAATTAGATAGAGCTAGTTAATATCACAAATTTAAATCTCAGTCTAGATAAGACCATTCTGGTAAAAGCCTAGGAGCCCTCCTGAGCCTTGTTTACACTACAGCTCCCACAAGTGGAGCTTTTCCTGTGGGCTGCCCTGGGTCTGAACAATTCTGGTGATGAAAAGGCCAGTCAAGGAAGAGTTGAGTCCTGCAGTGACGTGTCCTAACCTAGAAGTGGGAATGGCTAGGGACAGGCCAGGAAGAGCAGGTAACCAGCTACCTGAGCTTATCTCGCACTGGAGCCACTTTCCACACCAGACAGACAGTGCGAAGGTGCATGACGAGGAACAAAATGTTTTACATATCATAGGCTGTAGGGCTGGAAGGGTCGTTGAGTCCAGCCCCCTGCCCTGAGGCAGGACCAAGTAAACTAGACCAGCCCTGACAAGTCTTTGTCTGCCAGTGACAGGGATTTCATAATGTCCCTTGAAAGCCCATTCCAGAACTTAACTCCCCTTAACATTAGAAAGTTTTCCCGAATATAAAACCAAAATCTCCCTTGCTGCCAATGAAGCCAATTACTTCTCGACCTACCGTTAGTGCACATGAAGAACAACTGATCACCATCCTGTTTATAACAGCCCTTAACATATTGGAAGACTGTTTTCAGGTCCTCCCTCAGTCTTCTCTTCTCAAGACTGAACATGCCCAGTTGTTTTAACCTTTCCTGATACTCTAGGTTTTCTAAACTGTTTATCGGTTTTGTTGCTCTCCTCTGGACTCTCTCCAGTTTGTCTGCATCTTTCTTAAAGTGAGGCGCCCAGAACTGGACACAGTGCTCCAGCTTAGGCCTCACCAGCGCTGAGTAGACATCCCCCCTTTTTTTTTTGAGAATGTCATGTGGGACTATGTAAAAAACCTTACTAAAATCAAGATATATCATGTCTACTGCCCACCCCGCCCCACCCCTATGCACTAAGCCAGTAACCTTGTTGAAGAAGGAAATTAGGTTTGTTTGATATGATTTGTTTTTGACAAGTCTATGGTGGCTAACCTTATTGTCCTCTAGGTGCTTACATACTGATTGTTTAATAATTTGTGCCAGTATCTTTCCAGGTATCAAAGTTATGCTGACTAGTCTATAATTCCCTGAGTCCTCTTTGTTCCCCTTTTTAAAGATAGGTACTATGTTTGCCCTTTTCCAGTCCTCTGGGACCTCACTCGTCCTCCACGAATTCTCAAAGATAAGTGCTAATGGTTCCAAGATTGCTTCAGCTAGTTCCTTAAGTACCCTAAGATGAGTTTGATCAGGCCCTGCTGACTTGACTATTACCTCTAACATATGTAACTATTCTTTAACCTGTTCTTTCCTATTTTGGCTTGTGTTCCTTCGCCCTTGTTGTGTGCTATTAATTGGTCCCTGTTAAAATAGGCGTTAAACACCTCAGCCTTCTTGATGTCACCCATTATTAGCTCTCCTTCCCTACTAAGTAAAGGACCTACACTTTCCTTCATCTTTCTCTTGCGCCTAATGTATTTAAAGAACCCCTTCTTCATGCCTTTTATGTCCCTTGCTAGGCGTAACTCATTTTGTACCTTAGCCTTTCTGATTTTGATTTGCTTGATTTGCTAAATATTTATTTAAAGTAAGCAAGCTCTTTGAGGCCTCAGAAGAGGCCCAATTTGGGTGATGTAGGAAGGTTTGAGTAGGTTCTCTGCCGATGACTTCCTCCCATAATTTCTCTGCCATCTCCCCAGCTGCTTACTTACTCCTCACTGGGGCATCTATCACCTTACACTCTGCAAGTGTAAACATATTGTTTCTGTAGATGTTCAGGCTAGAAGGGTCAGTATGATCAGCTAATGGGACTTGCTGCATAACACTGGACATAGAAATTCACCCAGTGAGTCCTGCATTGAGTCCAACAACCTGTAGTGGAAGTAGAGGTCACCTTAGTTTAAGGAGCATGTCTTTTAGAAAGACCACCAGTTTTGATTTAACAACTCCAAGTGATGGAGGAAGGTAAGCAGCAGGATACGGACCCTGGACTTCAGGAAAGCAGACTTCGACTCCCTCAGGGAACAGATGGCCAGGATCCCCTGGGGGACTAACATGAAGGGGAAGGGAGTCCAGGAGAGCTGGCTGTATTTCAAGGAATCCCTGTTGAGGTTACAGGGACAAACCATCCCGATGAGTCGAAAGAATAGTAAATATGGCAGGCGACCAGCTTGGCTTAATGGTGAAATCCTAGCGGATCTTAAACATAAAAAAGAAGCTTACAAGAAGTGGAAGGTTGGACATATGACCAGGGAAGAGTATAAAAATATTGCTCGGGCATGTAGGAAAGATATCAGGAGGGCCAAATCGCACCTGGAGCTGCAGCTAGCAAGAGATGTCAAGAGTAACAAGAAGGGTTTCTTCAGGTATGTTGGCAACAAGAAGAAAGCCAAGGAAAGTGTGGGCCCCTTACTGAATGAGGGAGGCAACCTAGTGACAGAGGATGTGGAAAAAGCTAATGTACTCAATGCTTTTTTTGCCTCTGTCTTCACTAACAAGGTCAGCTCCCAGACTGCTGCGCTGGGCATCACAAAATGGGGAAGAGATGGCCAGCCCTCTGTAGAGATAGAGGTGGTTAGGGACTATTTAGAAAAGCTGGACGTGCACAAGTCCATGGGGCCGGACGAATTGCATCCGAGAGTGCTGAAGGAATTGGCGGCTGTGATTGCAGAGCCCTTGGCCATTATCTTTGAAAACTCGTGGCGAACGGGGGAAGTCCCGGATGACTGGAAAAAGGCTAATGTAGTGCCCATCTTTAAAAAAGGGAAGAAGGAGGATCCTGGGAACTACAGGCCAGTCAGCCTCACCTCAGTCCCTGGAAAAATCATGGAGCAGGTTCTCAAAGAATCAATCCTGAAGCACTTAGAGGAGAGGAAAGTGATCAGGAACAGTCAGCATGGATTCACCAAGGGAAGGTCATGCCTGACTAATCTAATCGCCTTTTATGATGAGATTACTGGTTCTGTGGATGAAGGGAAAGCAGTGGATGTATTGTTTCTTGACTTTAGCAAAGCTTTTGACACGGTCTCCCACAGCATTCTTGTCAGCAAGTTAAGGAAGTATGGGCTGGATGAATGCACTATAAGGTGGGTAGAAAGCTGGCTAGATTGTCGGGCTCAACGGGTAGTGATCAATGGCTCCATGTCTAGTTGGCAGCCGGTGTCAAGTGGAGTGCCCCAGGGGTCGGTCCTGGGGCCGGTTTTGTTCAATATCTTCATAAATGATCTGGAGGATGGTGTGGATTGCACTCTCAGCAAATTTGCGGATGATACTAAACTGGGAGGAGTGGTAGATACGCTGGAGGGGAGGGATAGGATACAGAAGGACCTAGACAAATTGGAGGATTGGGCCAAAAGAAATCTGATGAGGTTCAATAAGGATAAGTGCAGGGTCCTGCACTTAGGACGGAAGAACCCAATGCACCGCTACAGACTAGGGACTGAATGGCTAGGCAGCAGTTCTGCGGAAAAGGACCTAGGGGTGACAGTGGACGAGAAGCTGGATATGAGTCAGCAGTGTGCCCTTGTTGCCAAGAAGGCCAATGGCATTTTGGGATGTATAAGTAGGGGCATAGCGAGCAGATCGAGGGACGTGATCGTTCCCCTCTATTCGACACTGGTGAGGCCTCATCTGGAGTACTGTGTCCAGTTTTGGGCCCCACACTACAAGAAGGATGTGGATAAATTGGAAAGAGTCCAGCGAAGGGCAACAAAAATGATTAGGGGTCTAGAGCACATGACTTATGAGGAGAGGCTGAGGGAGCTGGGATTGTTTAGTCTGCAGAAGAGAAGAATGAGGGGGGATTTGATAGCTGCTTTCAACTACCTGAAAGGGGGTTCCAAAGAGGATGGCTCTAGACTGTTCTCAATGGTAGCAGATGACAGAACGAGGAGTAATGGTCTCAAGTTGCAATGGGGGAGGTTTAGATTGGATATTAGGAAAAACTTTTTCACTAAGAGGGTGGTGAAACACTGGAATGCGTTACCTAGGGAGGTGGTAGAATCTCCTTCCTTACAGGTTTTTAAGGTCAGGCTTGACAAAGCCCTGGCTGGGATGATTTAACTGGGACTTGGTCCTGCTTTGAGCAGGGGGTTGGACTAGATGACCTTCTGGGGTCCCTTCCAACCCTGATATTCTATGATTCTATGATTCTATGACAATACACCACAGCCCTGGGCTAGTTGTTCCAACTGCTGTTATTAGGATTTATTTGTATTACGATAGTGTCTAGGAGCCCTAGTCATGGACCAGGACTCCATTGTGCCAGGTGCTGTACAAACACAGGACCCACAGGGTTCACAGTTACCTCACTGTTAAGATTTGGTGCTTTATTTCCGGTTTGAATTTTTCTGAATTTAGGACCACACAGGGACCAAATCCATCTTGGCGTGAGAGCAAGCAACTCAGCTGAAATCCATGGAGTTGCACGTGCTTACACCAATCATGGATTTTGCCCACCTTTCTCTCTCCCAGACCTGACATATCCACTGCATCAAATGCATTGACTGAACACTGGGAACATCATTTACTTGCTCCCATGGCCTAATAATTGATGGTGCATTCGTGAAACCAACAAATTATTTTACTTGTTTCTGGGCTTGTTTCTCTCTGTTGTTTTTTAAAGAATATTGTTTTGGTAAAACACATACTTCCCCCAAGCCTTCTCTCCCAACTCAAATGGAAGAAAACTTGAATTTTGATGGAAACCGAAGGCAAGCTGGTTAATTCTTGTGTTTACATTTTGGGTCTGGTTTTGGCTCGAACCAGAAACACAAGAATATCTGTGGTAGTTTCATCTTAATTGCTCCATCCAGCAGGTTATGACAAAGTCTGAGATGCTCCTAGACTCAGCCAAAGCTTTTCTAGACCTAAACAGACAGAATCAAAGCCAAATGGAAAGTGTGATACCACTGATGATGTCATTCATCTGTGGGTTGTACGGGGCTTTGGGTTCCCTTGAGATGAGGGACACTAGAGATTCACAGATACTAAGGTCAGAAGGGACCATTATGATCATCTAGTCTGACCTCCTGCACAAAGCAGGCCACAGAATTTCACCCACCCACTCCTGCGAAAAACTTCTCACCTATGTCTGAGCTATTGAAGTCCTCAAATCGTGGTTTAAAGACTTCAAGGAGCAGAGAATCCTCCAGCAAGTGACCCGTGCCTCATGCTACAGAGAAAGGCGAAAAACCTCTAGGGCCTCTTCCCATCTGCCCTGGAGGAAAATTCCTTCCCGACCCCAAATATGGCAATCAGCTAAACCCTGAGCATATGGGCAAGATTCACCAGCCAGATACTACAGAAAATTCTTTCCTGGGTAACTCAGATCCCACCCCATCTAATATCCAGGTTCCATTCTTTTTGGGCTCTTATCATGGCCCCCAACACTGTGGCATCCATGTGATTATGACCATTATTACATTTAGAATAGCAACAAGAGACCCAGTGAGGGGTGAGGCCAGGTGCCACCATGTGGGTCAACTGGCTCCTGAAGCCCGGCTGCCTGCTCAATAAGGATCCATTGTACATTACAGCTGGGCAGGTGGCTGGCTGAGATTGCTGCCGAATGGGCAGCTGGAGTTACCTATGAATTGTGGACACAGAACTTAGCACAACAGGGTGCTGGTCTAGGATTAGAGCTCCTACGGGCTAGGATAATACACATAAATAATAATGATATCACAGCTAATCCTCCTTCTCCTGTGTGCTTCTGCCACCCAGCTCTTGCCTTAGATGAAGATTGTGCATTTACTGGGCAGGAATGGGCTTTTATTGTTTGCCTGGAAAGCACCCAGCACGATGGGGCCCTGGCTAGATCGAGGCCTCCAGGTGCTAACGCAGTGCACATGCTCAGTAACAACAGCCTGTCCCACTTCTCTGCTGTGGTTTTGGTGGCTGTTCCCTCTCCTAAGAGATGTCTGTCTCTCTCCAGGTACCTAATACCAAACCACACGGAACCCGAGACAAAGGAGCTATTTATCCATTGCTTTACGGGAACACAACTCGGCCTATAGGCTTTTCCTGAATTGCTCATTGTGACCATCTGTTGCTCATGGCAAGTGATTGGGCAGCCGAGTCACCCGGCGCACTATTATTTCCACTCCCTGACTGGATGAGTGAAAATAGGGATGGAGTAAGTCTGGTGCAAACAGCAAACCCCTCTTTTCATGCACCAGTTCCCTGCGGGAACTTCTTTCTCCCTGCTCAGAATGGGAGGTGGACAGTGGCGCTGCTCCAAAGGAGGCCTGCTTCCTGCCCCAAGCTGCATCTGAGTGGAAAGGAGCTGAGCGTGCATTTTGGGGACTGCTCTGACAGCTCAGTTATCTCCTTTGATCCCGGCAGCCCGAGATGGGAAACGAGCAACACACCAGGCTGTAAGCTGGGAATCAGATGGCTCGGGGGCCACCTGTTCAAATCTTGCTTCGCTCTGTGGTGACCACATGGCATTGTCATCGGACACCTGTTTGGTGGCCTCACTAGTGGTCACAGCTAGGGCTACCAACCCGCCAGGATTGACCTGGAGTTTCCAGAAATTAAAAGATTAATCTTTAATTAAAGATTGTGTCATGGGATGAAAACCCCAGGAACACGTCCAACCAAAACTGGCAAAACCTAGTCACAGCCCGTGTCCTAAGCAAAACACTCAGTGAAGCATCATTTTAGTCGGCATGGACTCTCTTTCCAACAGCAGAGGAGCCAACGGGCTATATGGACCATGGAGACCATACTCCCTTCTCCTGACTTGAGGGAGTCCCTCCAGAACATGGGTAGGACACATCCATGCTCTGCCCTGGATAATCTGTGGATAACAAAGGCTCTGCTCCAGTGCTGTCAACCGGGCACCTCTCCCCAGCACTACCACCCAGGAACTAAGGCAGGCAGCCTCGTGCCACACTAAGAACCAGTCAAACCGCCTGCCCGGCTCTGAGAGCCCAGCGCCGGCCGGGGAAGTTACCTATAGCGAACTCGTCAAAGGTGATTGTGGTGGCGTTTCTGCCCAGGGCATTCGTGACTGTCAAGGTCACCTTGTACTTCACCGTGGAGAACAGCTGGAGATATCTGATGTGACACCTGTTTTTGGGGAAAGCGTCTTTCTCACAGACCAACTCTCTCGGGCCATGCCTGTCAAAACCAGAAAAGAAGAGAAAACAGGCATTACCCCGAGGATCAGCACTCAGCGGGACAGGCTCACTGGGGCCCAGGATTGGTGCCATGCTGGCATCCCTGCGCTCCAGCCTGGCCTTAATTATCATGCCTCTTCTCTGCTCAGACCTGCCCTCAGCCTTAGGGAGACTCGTCACTCCTCCATCTTCCCCTGGGCGGCCCCCTCTTTGGCTCAGACCTCAGGTGCACCGTCACAACTTCTGCCTGGATCCCGCCATCACCCCGGTGCGAAGCTGCAACCCCACCTCCCGGGGCTACAAGGTGCCACGCCAGCTCCAGCACCCAAGAGGTTACCTCCTTCCAAAGGGGATGCCCCAGGCTCACGTGCTCTGCATGACTTTAAACCAGCGGGAAAGGGGAGCTTGTGCTGATTGACAGCCCTGGAGCCAGAAACCCATTGATTCATCCACAGAACAAGGCCAGTGGGCAGCTGCAGTGCAAACTTCCCTATGCTCCCAGCTCCACCTGGATGCGGAGAGGAGCCAGCAGCTCCCTGTCCATACGCAGGCAGGGTTAGGGCCAGTGTTAATCCTGATTTGGAGTGGAGTGGACTCCTCCCTGTGAGGACGGAGATTACGAACTAATTTCACACAGGCCAGCCGGTGGCCACCTCACAGGAAGCAACCAGCACCGGAGAGCTGAAGGGCTGCATTCCCAGTTCCCTCATCCGCCCAGCCCCGCAGTGGCACTGCTGTCTGTGATGGGAGAGTCTGTCCCTTGGGCAGTGTCTAGGGACCACCACAAGTTCTCCGTGGGCCCCTGCGGGCAGGTACCTATGTGATCGTATAGGAATTACCAGAAGCAACACAGAAATGGATGACGCTTACCCCTGCAGCGCCAGCTGCGTTCCAGCATACAATGCAGGCCAAGAGGGCTGGGGGAAGCCTAGCGATGTGATGGCACTTGGCCAAGACAAATGAATTTAAACCAGAATGGCTGGCAGGTGAATAGCAGTTGGGAGCTATTTCCCTATGTGGAAAAGGAGGTGGTGTGGACTGGCCCTGATGCTCAGGAATAGGATCTGAATGGGCTCAGGGTGACTCAGTTAGGGGTCACATCCTGCACCAGGACGCTGGTTTGGATGTCACCGGAACGTCACTGCTGTGCACAGCTGGCTGGCTCATTTCTGGGACATGCAGCAACACCAGGGTATCTCTTAGGTGCTCTGTGTCTGTGGTGTGAACCTGGGGGCACTCCAAGGAGCGACTCCAGATTTATTCCAGATTTGGCCCTCAGCCCAGAGACAAAATTGCCCCACGCAAAGATGCACCTCTCCCCTCCCCGCCCCCCGGGGCCCAGGCACTTACATGACGGTGATATTGAAGGTGTTGGGGATGTACGTGGGACTGGGCAGGTGCCAACTGCAGTAGAATCCCTTGGGGTAGTTGTTGGATCGACACATCAGCACTGGCTCCTTGGGCGAGGCTGCCGGGAAGCAGAGACCTAGATTACTAACAGGGACGTCCTCATCACTCTGGTCTGTGCAATGGAGGAAGCGCGGAGAGGTGGGGACGTGCTGAATGCAAGAGGATTTCACTGCCATAATTGTGCAATGGAAACTCTGACCCAGGAGGACCTCACAGGCCCAGGCAAAAAACCCAACCCCGGCCATCCGGCTTCTAACTCTAAAGACCTCCATGTGGCTTCCTGTATTGCTTGGGAGGGCCGGATTCTACGCTGCATCAGAACCTGGCCAGCAGACCACCCACAGGAGGCATCCCTAGACCCGGTTCCCTAATTGGTGTGTCTACCAGCTGGCTGCGAGCCCTTAGAGAGGGCATAATCCCCGGAGCAGACGCACTGGAGGTGTGTGTTAGCCCTGCAACTTATCACTGCCAAAGCTGTGCAACTCACACACACGCTTTGGGAGCTGGGCCTAGGACCCTGGGGCTTCTGCTACCAGAACAAAAACTTCCGACACATGAGCAAAAGGAGCTCTCCCTTAGCTGGTAGCAATAATAGGTCTCTTATCCTCTCTGTAGAACACACACACACACAGAGATAGTACATTCCAGCTTGTCTCGGCTGGACGTTATTCTCATGTAATGGACATAACAATCAAACACTACCCATTGGCCAGTGACACACTCCAACGAGACAGAAGAGATTCACAGAGGTCAAGGCCAAAAGGGGCCCCTGCGATCCTCCGGCCTGACCTCCTACAGAACACAGGCCAGAAGACATCGCTCGGCGACGCCTGCCGTGGTCGGATTTCTTCTTCCCCTGCTCTGACGTCAGCTTTGAGAACATGGGCAGCCCACCAGGCTGAGCCACGTGCGTGCGATCGATGTGTTATACAAAGACGGCATGTGTGCAGAGAGGGTGGTGGCTACGGGGAAACTGCTGGAGCCCAAATTTCATTGACCTGTTCTGGGGTTGAACTGTTTTCTGGGCCAGAGTGAGAAACCCCAGAGACCCGCTAGCACCCATATTTAATGGAGAGTGCAGAGCCAGGGAACATCACACCCAATGACTATTATATTCATGCACGACCCCTGTTAATGCCCTCTCCAGGAGGAGCGAGCTTTACTGAGTAATTGCAGAGTTTCAGTTCTGCAACCCTCATCCATCTCCCCACCTCTGCTTCCCTCTTGGTGCCTGATGGCTGAAATTAGATGGTAAGCGCTCTGGGGCAGGGACCTCATCTTCCCATCCCCACACCTCACACACCTGCGGGTGGTGCAAAACACAGCACCAGGTGTGCTGTTACGAGCTCTCAGGCACAGTGTCTGCAGCTGTCTGTGCCCAGGGCAGCCGTCACTTGTGTTTGAGACCATGTTGTGCCTATGGGATAGCACAAGGACTGTCCTCTCTGGACAGCGTGTTCTGGCCAGACCCAGAGGACCCGGTGGGAGCATGCTGTTCCGTCTGCCTCACATTACTGGGAGATTTGCACACCAGAGAGAGCCCGAATGTGACAATGAAAGCACCAGAAGCATCAGAGAGCATGTCCTATCTAAAGAGAGGGAGGAACTGGGGCCACGCAGCTTAGGAGAGAGGGAAAAGCTGATGGTCTGTAGCAAACAAGAGGGGCAGGGATCATGCAGGCTAGTTAAACGGGCCAAGACAGGGGGAAATGCAGGGTATGCGTCAGGACCAGTCTGCGTCAACACTTTGGTCAGCAGAACTGTTTTACCAAGGACAGCAGAAAACCCGGGTCATGTGAGAGAGGAATGTGCGTACGCATTGGGCCAGGAGAACCCCTTCCCCTGTGCTAAGACCTGTGGCTTGGCCGTGGCTTCTTCAGAGGATTAGAGACGTTTCAGATGGGAAAGGTCTGACCATAGTTCACCCATCCCTAGCACAATGGGGGCTGGGCCCACGACTACGAAACCACAAATAATAAAAGCAGTGAAGCTGTAGCCACGTTGGTCCCAGAATATTAGAGAGACAAGGTTGGGCAGATAATACCTTGTATTGCAGAAGTTGGTCCAACGAAAGATATTACTTCACCCACCTTGGCGCTCAGATAATAAAAAGTCAGAGTACATGAGCATAATGGTCCTTTCTGGCCCTAAAAAATCTGTATCTATGCACTTTGCTGATATCTAAGCACCTGCCTATGCAGGTCTAGACAGCTCAGGTGTTTAGGTGGTATGCCAGCATGGATGTACACTTCACTCTATAACTTGCTCCCACTGCAACAGAAACAGACATAGATAGATTTTCTAATGCTTTGTCTAGTTGACCTTGAGAAGATCCAAGTCCCGGGGCTCCCACCTCTTCCCTGGGGAGCAACACCACAATCTACTACAGCTTGCTGTCAGGAAGGTCTCTGATATACATCAGCCCTGATTTGTCATCTCCTCAGTCCTGCTCATATCCCTGAGCATGACAACGAAGAATTCCTAGCCCTCTTTGAGTAAAGACTGTCTTCCATAAGCAAAGAAGAAGCAGCCAACATGGCCTCTACTCAACCTACCATCCATCGCTCCCAAATAGCCGCTGACCAGGGTTAGACCCCACTGCACACGTCAGCATTGGGCTCCCAGAAACACATCAGCCCAACACCCCACCCCGCTCAGGCCACCCCTTGGAAACAGAGTCCAGAACAATGATGTTCAGAGCCCTCCGTGTGACTGGTCACAGCGATGAGAGAGACGCCTCGCCCACGACCATCGTGATCTCCCCTGGCAGCGCCGTTCCACTGGGACAATGGAACTGCCAAGCCGTAGGGGGACTCGTGAGCATGGGACTTGGGCCCCAGGCCTCTGCATTGGAACTCATTCCCACTATGGACCCCACGCAAACCCTCTGCAATGTCTTCGCACACTCGCACCAATGTAAATACACAAACACAGTCACAAGCCTTCTACGCCCGTGGAGCTCTACCGCCTCCCGGTGAGAGACGGAGGAGGGGAAAAGGCTCTCGTCATTTCTAGTTTACACGGTTCAGGAGGTGTTCAGTCACTTTAGGGACGGGGACTGATGGACAGACAGGAATCCTGGTGGGACCTCCAGTCCGCAGAGTGCCTGCGAAGAGGCTGTGGGTGTTGATTTGATCTCACCCATGGGGAAATCTGGCCAGACCCATCTCCCTTTGGGGTCACCTCCCATCCTGGGATGCTCCTGATTCTCACGGGTGTGCGCCAGGCCCTGCAAGGTGGAGTCTGCAGCATAGACGACGACTTCCCCTCTGCCCAGTGGGTGCTCCACCCCCTGCCCTGGCCCCGCCCCGTCCTGCCTCTTCCCGCCCCTGCACTGCCCCCATTCCACTCCTTCCCCCAAGTCCCCGCCTCCTTCCCCAAGTCCCCAACCCTTCTCTGCCTCCTGCCCTGAGCGCGCTGCATCCCCGCTCCTCCCCCTCCTGCTGGGAAAGTCCTAAACCTCACCAAACAGCTTTCAGGTGGGGGGGGGGGGGCGGGAAGCCCTGGGAGGGTGGGGGAGAAGCGGGGACGCAGCGTGCTTGGGGGGGCAGAGGGGAAGGCGAGGCGGGGGAGCTTGGCTGCCGGTGGCTGCCGAGCACCTGCTAATTTTTCCCGGTGGGTGCTCCGGACTCGGCGCCCGTGGTCTGCAGGTGTGAACAGGGCCCTGAATTCACAGGGAGGCCGACACCCCTTCTCTGGGTCTGGACGGGGGAACGTGGCAGCTCAGCCTGGTGGGATGCCGAGAGGGGTGACGAACGTGGCGAGAGCTGCTCCTGCCTCCCCATCCCGTCCCTGGAGGCCTCGCCACGCCATATGCACAGAGCCAGCAGACTGGCAGAGCTTCACGAAAGCACCAGCGTTGCACAGGACATCACCAGCCTGGCAGGACGGGTTTATGACCACACACATTTCAGCCTCTCTGTAGATAATAACTAACCACGATAACCCAGGAGAGCTGTTGGCTCCTGGTACATCGCCCAGCTGAGCAAAGGCTGGGTCTCCTGGGTGCGCAGCCGCTGGAGACCGTTTTGCTCACACTTAGCAGCGAGAGGCACTGCAAGCAGCTCCAGATACATTAAACCAAGCCGCCAATGGCTCTTTCTTTCCAGAGGGTGAAACGAGGAGAGACTCCCCATCCCCCCCGCGAGCAAATCGCTCACTGTGCCCAGTCCGGTGTGCAGAAAACGCTCCGGGGAAGAGACCAGCCTGCGCCCGCTCCAGTGACGGCTGGGGTGGCTTTCCACATGCTCCAGGCTGGCAGTCTGCATTGCAAACCAGAGCTGCTGTGGACGCCACTGACATTCTCCCAGGGAGAAGAAGAAGAATTTGCCCTCCTGTGTAGCCACTTCCAGCCAAAGAGAGAGAGGGAAACTGAGGCACAAGGAGCTGCAGCGGCTTGCCTGAGGACACTAACTAGGTCTCCCAACTTGCAGTCCCGAGGCCATCCTTCCCCCTGGTCTTCGGGGCGTTGTGTCTGTTGGGAGAAAGCAGCCCCTCAGCATGGCACAGACCTTGGCCAAAGCACGGAGGAGGATGGAGAGGGAGAAGAAACCTGCTCTGGTATAAGGCGTGTGGGTCTCTCCTGATGGCTATTTCAGCCCTCAGACAACAGAGCAAGGCCAGAGTCTGGGCAATGAGCCCCACGGCTAAATAATTCAAGCAGATCCTTTGCAGAAAACCAGTTCAGATCATCGCAAGGCCAGAGACGATGCCGAATTCCCCACCTCTCCTGCCAGTCCCTTAACCCCTTCGCGGCCTGTGGAGCTAGCACTTAGAACCCACGCAGCCGCAGACCGTTGGCACTACGGCCGCATGCCGCCTTTCTCAGAATCCCACCGGGGCTGGAAACAACCACCAAGCTAAAAACATGTGGCCCCTGAGTACCCACCTGATGAAGCGCTTAAGGAAGAACGGGCGAGGGGGGCTGAGGACCAGCCTGTTGTATCTCAGAGCTACCACATGGTGGTAGTAGCTCATCAGAACACTGTTACTTGGGTGCCACCGGCACATGGCCCACGGCATTCCACGGAGAAAAAGCAAATACACGGAGTTCTGAAAGAGGGCGGGGAAGCCCTAGAGACTGGGGTACCAGGGGGCTGGCAGCGCCCGCTGCAGGGGGTGTGTGCAGTGATGGAGCAGAGCCCAGAGACTGGCAGAATCCAGGGGCTGGGCTGGGGGACACACAATGATGGGCTCAGAGCACAGATGTTTGGGGTATCAGGGATGGGGGTGCCCTGGCTTTCCGCCCCTGCAGTGAGGATGTTTAAGATCCATTATTCATACGAAGAAGCTGATTCCAGCCGTCTCCTCTGTCTCCACACCGACACTGGTTCCTGCCCTTCTCATTACAAGCATCCTCTGCAGCCCTTCGGCTTTGACTCGATCCGCGCCCCACCTCCCTCCCCAGGCCTGTAGAGGCAGTCAAAGGCTAGAGCCGCTGCTCCGAAAGGACAAGCTTATGCACTGCTCAGCAGCCTTTCCACCCAGCCGCCCCTCACACTAGGCTTCTGACTCACCAGCATTCGCGTGCAGCCTGCAGTTCTTCCTTGGGGTATTTGTTCCTGGTGGGGGGGAGAGGTAGGGTGGCAGGGGACATCCGCCACTTAGGAAAAGCAAAGGGCCCAGCTAAATTCTCGGTATCCAGAGACAGCACCAGAAATGTGCCGGACACGTGGGAACCTGTCCGGAGCCGGATACAGCGTGAAATCACCCCGAGCCTCCCTTGCAGAGACAGCACAGAGGGATCCTTTGCCAAGAATTCATCCTCGGCTCACCTCGGCCTCATGGAGAGGCCCGCATGCTACCTGCACCACCCTGGAAGGTTGCCTGGCCTGCAAATATCATTAATTAATCTTTAACGAGACTTTAATTAGCCTATATGAAGATTATTTATCTCCTCTGTCCCGGCCGCAGGCCTTGTAAATTGGATCCAGCTATCAGCAATCTTTGCTAATTCCTCCATGCCCTGAAGACGGTTGGAGATTTGCAGGCTGGGCTTAGAACTTTAGTTCTGCTTTTCAGCAAGAAGGGAGGGCGTCTGAACAGCCTCGCTGCTGCATTATCGCTCGGCAGCCTTCGAAGGACTTGCAAATATTGTTAGTCTGTTTGTCTTTACAGCAACCCCCTTGAAAATCCTCTCCGTCTGCCTGCTCGAGCACAGAGGTGCATAAGCACTGTGTGCAAAGCAGGAAGAAAGGATAGACAGATAGATAGATAGATAGATAGATAGATAGATAGACGGGGGTATGGGCAGTGATGAGCTGCCAAAATCTTAACAACGGGTTCTCTCCTCACCCCACGAGGGGGTCGTTGCCCACCCCTGCCCCCCCGGGACTCCTGCCCCATCCAACACCCCCCCACGTTCCTTAACGCCCTCCGCCGCCAGGATCCCTGCCCCATCCACCCCTCTCCCCTGTCCCCTGACTGCCCCCAGAACCGGGCAGGAGGGTCTCATGGGCCACCTCATAATGGGTGCCCACTCCACCCCTAAGAGCCAGAGGGACCTGCCGGGGAGCGAGGTGGGGAGTCCCGGTGGTGCTTACCTGGGGCAACTCCCAGGAAGCATCCGGCAGGTCCCTCTGGCTCCTAGGGGTGGGGTAGCGTAGCTGGGGGGGGGGAGCAGGGGGTGTGGCCGCTCCCCCCACTGATCACATCAAAAGTGGTGCCTTAGGCACCGACTCCCTGGGTGCTCCGGGGCTGGAGCCCCCAAGGTGAAAATTGGTGGGTGCAGAGCCCCCACCGGCAGCTCCCTGCCCCGCGCCTGGCCCCAGCTCACCTCCCCTCCACCTCTGGGGGTGGGGTGGGGAGCTGTCGGTGGGGGCTCTGCACTCACCAAATTTTCCCCTTGGGGGCTCCAGGGCTGGAGCACCCGTGGAGTCGGTGCCTAAGGCGCCACTTTTGGCCGGGTAAATTTAGAAGCCCATTTAGAACCGGTTCTCCCTCGCGGGACCACCGGCTCTAAAAGGGCTTCTAAACTTAACAACCGGTTCTAGCGAACCAGTGACAGCCGGCTCCAGCTCCCCACTGGGTATGGGGATAGACAGATAGACAGATGTGTATGGGGGATGGAAAGAGAGGGAGAGATGTGGATAGGGTTGGTTAGATAGACAGACAGATATTGCCAGACTATCTTAGATCTCAGGTCCATCTAGTCCAGTATCTTGCTACCAACAGTACTCAGTGCCATCTGCTTCAAAGGAAGGTGGTAGACCCCTGCATGGCACATTTCCTCTGAAACTCCCATAATTTAGAGGTCAGCTCCTGCCCTGAGCCGGGAAGGGTTATGTTCTGTGTTCAAAATGTTTGTTAATTTTTAAAAAAATCATTACTATAACACTCCGGCGATCTTTGTGTTACACATGCCCAATCCTCCTCTGAATCCTGCTCAGCTCTTGGCCTCTGTAGGATACTGTGGCAATGAGTTCCATAGGCTAATGGTGTGTTGTGTGACAAAGCACTTCCTTTCGTCCGTTTTAAATTTGCTGGCATAAATTATCATCTGTCATGGGCTTGGGAGTTCTGTTACCAGGGAAATAAAAATAGATCCACATGTGAAGCTGGGGAAATGAGAGCCCATGTGACTTTCTCTGCATATCCCCTGCTGACAGCACAGAGTGTGTACGGCTGAATTTACGCAAATACCTTAATACAGCAGATAAGACTTTTTTCCTGTTTTTAAGCAAGGGGAAGAGCAACAAACTTTTGGAATGTCCTCTGGGCTTGGCAGCAGGTGGTATTTTTGGCAAACTCAGAGAGCAAAAGAGACTCAAGTCAAAGACAATGAAACGAGGCCGGTAACCCATCTGTGCAACTAAAGGGACATTTCCATATAAAACACTGTGGCTGCACATTCTGCCGGTGTACTGCCTTTTCTGATATCTGGGAAGGAAGCAAAGTGTACGCTGGCCTGAATATTATATAGAGCTGCCTCTCTTTGAACTCCTGTCTGTCCCAGAAAGCTCAGTGTTTAAGACAGCAGAATGACCCAGTGGATAGAGCACTGAACTAGGACTCAGGAGATCTGGGATCTATTCCTGGCTCTGCCACTGAGCTACTGGGTGACCTTGGGCAAATTGCTTCAGCCTCTTGTGCCTCAGTTTCTCCACCTGTAAAATGATGATAATAACCATGGTGACCTCCTTTGTAAAGCACTTTGAGAGCTTTGGATGAAAAGGCAAGAAGCAGAGTCTACAGCATCATATGACACTTGCGTGGATTAAAAGAAGTATTGGCAGTAATGCCAGCTAGGATCAAATTACAGGGGCAATTGACCCGCCTGTCTCAGGGAAGGCCGTGATCAGAGGTATGTCCCTCCTATGATGGAATCAAGGACAATGAGGTGCAGTGTGTGTGTTTGAGGTGAGGAGGGGTCATGCCTCCTTCTGAAGTATCCAACGTTAAAAGAGATAAGGAGACTGGACTAGATGGAGAACCAGTCCATGGCAGCGTGCCAGGAGGATGGATATCGAGTCAGGCGGAGCGCTGGTCCATGGTGGAGCATCAGGAGGAGGGATACCAGGCCAGGTGGAGCACCGCTGTAACCCACACACCTCCTGGATGCGGTGTTCTGTCCCATCTAGTGGCATCCGAGAGAGAGAGAGAGATTAATGAGTCTGTTCTAGAGCCTTAGCTAACAGTCGTATGCCTTTCAGCTCATGCTGTAGCGGCTCATGCATTTAACTCCAGAGGTCCCCTGTTCAATCCCGCTCACCAATAACCAGGGTCTGTCGGCGTCACAAGTTGGGGCTCATCCAGGATTTCAGCTGGGAAGTCTGAAGCACGGGACGCGCTTCCTCCACTTGCGGAAGTATGTCACCCACCCACCTTCTGGGTGTGGTGTTCTGTCCTATCTAGTGGCACTGAGACCACTGAGAGAGAGATTAATGAGTCTGCTCTACAGGCAGTTGGCTTTTAGCTCATGCACTAAACTCCAGAGGCCGCAGGTTTGATCCCGCCTGCCAATGACCAGGGTCTGTCGGTGTTACACCAGTCTGTGGTGGAGCGCCAGAAGGAGGCATACCAGGTCAGGTGGCCAGTCTGTGGCGGTGTGGCAGGAGGATGGATATCAGGTCAGGAGGAGTGCTGGTCCGTGGTGGAGCACCAGGAGGAGGGATATCGGGTCAGGTAGAGCACCGGTCCGTGGCGGTGTGGCAGGAGGGGGGATACCAGGTCAGGTGGAGCGCCGGTCTGTGGTGGAGCGCCAGGAGGAGGGATACCGGGTCAGGTAGAGCACCGGTCCGTGGCGGTGTGGCAGGAGGAGGGATACTGGGTCAGGTGGAGCGCCGGTCTGTGGTGGAGCGCCAGGAGGAGGGATACCGGGTCAGGTGGAGCGCCGGTCTGTGGTGGAGCACCAGGAGGAGGGATACCGGGTCAGGTGGAGCGCCGGTCTGTGGTGGAGCACCAGGAGGAGGGATACCGGGTCAGGTGGAGCGCCGGTCTGTGGTGGAGCGCCAGGAGGAGGGATACCGGGTTAGGTGGAGCGCCGGTCCGTGGCGGTGTGGCAGGAGGGGGGATACCGGGTCAGGTGGAGCACCGGTCCGTGGCGGTGTGGCAGGAGGAGGGATACAGGGTCAGGTGGAGCACCGGTCCGTGGCGGTGTGGCAGGAGGAGGGATACAGGGTCAGGTGGAGCACCGGTCCGTGGCGGTGTGGCAGGAGGAGGGATACCGGGTCAGGTGGAGCACTGGTCTGTGGTGGAGTGGCAGGAGGAGGGATACTGGGTCAGGTGGAGCGCCGGTCTGTGGTGGAGCACCAGGAGGAGGGATACCGGGTCAGGTAGAGCACCGGTCCGTGGCGGTGTGGCAGGAGGAGGGATACCAGGTCAGGCGGAGCACCGGTCCGTGGCGCTGTGGCAGGAGGAGGGATACCGGGTCAGGTGGAGCACCGGTCCGTGGCGCTGTGGCAGGAGGAGGGATACCGGGTCAGGTGGAGCACCGGTCTGTGGTGGAGCGCCAGGAGGAGGGATACCGGGTCAGGTGGAGCGCCGGTCTGTGGTGGAGCACCAGGAGGAGGGATACCGGGTCAGGTAGAGCACCGGTCCGTGGCGGTGTGGCAGGAGGAGGGATACCAGGTCAGGCGGAGCACCGGTCCGTGGCGCTGTGGCAGGAGGAGGGATACCGGGTCAGGTGGAGCACCGGTCCGTGGCGCTGTGGCAGGAGGAGGGATACCGGGTCAGGTGGAGCACCGGTCTGTGGTGGAGCGCCAGGAGGAGGGATACCGGGTCAGGTGGAGCGCCGGTCTGTGGTGGAGCACCAGGAGGAGGGATACCGGGTTAGGTGGAGCACCGGTCCGTGGCGGTGTGGCAGGAGGAGGGATACAGGGTCAGGTGGAGCACCGGTCCGTGGCGGTGTGGCAGGAGGAGGGATACAGGGTCAGGTGGAGCACCGGTCCGTGGCGGTGTGGCAGGAGGAGGGATACCGGGTCAGGTGGAGCACCGGTCTGTGGTGGAGTGGCAGGAGGAGGGATACCGGGTCAGGTAGAGCACCGGTCCGTGGCGGTGTGGCAGGAGGAGGGATACCAGGTCAGGCGGAGCACCGGTCCGTGGCACTGTGGCAGGAGGAGGGATACTGGGTCAGGTGGAGCACCGGTCTGTGGCGGTGTGGCAGGAGGAGGGATACTGGGTCAGGTGGAGCGCCGGTCTGTGGTGGAGCACCAGGAGGAGGGATACCGGGTCAGGTGGAGCACCGGTCCGTGGCGGTGTGGCAGGAGGAGGGATACCGGGTCAGGCAGAGCACTGGTCCGTGGCGGTGTGGCAGGAGGAGGGATACTGGGTCAGGTGGAGCGCCGGTCCATGGTGGAGCGGCAGGAGGAGGGATATTGGGCCAGGTGGCACTCTGGTCTGTGGCAGTACATCTGTTGATATGTTCAGACCCCCCACACCAGGCAGAGAAGTTTCCATTTGCAGCACTGAATGGTTCTGAGTGAACTTGTTACCTCTCCTGTAGCCTCCACCCCTGCTTCCAGAGGGCAAGGTGGGGCTGCCAAGGGCCCCCAGGGCTGTGCAGTGCCCCAGCTCTGCAGCAAAATCCTGGCCCACCCCCTTGCCTCTAGCAGGCAGAGCTCATCAGCCCATCCCATGCTCTTAAGGAGAGAAAATAAAGCAGCACACCCAGATCGATACAGAGCTCCTTAATGCTATGGCTGGAGCCGGGCCAGGCTACCAGGCCTCTGGAGAGAGAAAGGCGGGGGCTGGGGGGGGGGAAACAAAGCCATCAAAGGAATGTTAGAGACACTATCTGTGCTGAGGCTCCGGAGTTCCGTGGGTCACCCCCTGAGGCAGAGCCCCCCAGGGGCTGGGTTCAGAACAGTGTGTCCCAAGGGTTGCTTGGGGAACTGCTCGCAGGATGATAGGGTGGTGCAAAGCAAAGTGGGGAGTTTGAGGAAATGTTTCCTGTTTCCCACCTACCAGGAATGGAAATGACGGGAACCTAGAGAACAGGAGTGGCACTTGCCCCATTCCCAGAAGCCTCTGCGTACCCCGTGGCCGCACGCAAACATCCCCTCAAAGCCGGAATCCAGTCGCTGGTGTCATGTCCCTTCCCCTCAGTGGTTGGTAGCTGATGACATTCTGATCACTAAATCCATCCCTGGCTGCCCTCCAGCTCCTCCAACCTTTTTTTGTCCTTATTTCCAGTCATAAGGCCCAGTTCTCTCCTGGGGACAGCCCGTGCAACCCTGCAGCCAGTGGGGTGCCGGGGGCTAGAAACCAGGGCAGTCCCCAGCCCATTAGCTTCAGGAGAGCCTATAATGCTGCCTCCTCTGGCACCTCCAGAAGCAGGAGTATATGGGGAGTTGACCTCTTCCACCCTCTTTAATCTGCAATAAATATTTACTTCTCTGCCTTCGCTTCCTGTCCAAGAGATGGAGAAATTAATCCAGCTGAGGATCTTTAGCTATTGCCTCAGTGCAGACAGCTCCTGCTCTGTCGGTCTGTTTACCAACCTCTCTCAGTCACAAAGCCAGCCACAAGCCATGGAAAACCCCTGCAGGTTTAATCTCGTGGTCAATGTCTATGTTTAACTGAGTCTCCGCTTCTCGTATCACACCTCAGGCTTCACACACCTGCTTCTAATCCACCTGTCCTGTCGCATGAGTGCCTGGCATTTGTACGGAAAACACAGAGCCAAATTCATCCCTGCTATAACTCCAGTGGAGTCATCTCAGTTACACCAGGGATGAGTTCAGGCCAGTTAACATTTCCTTCCTGCCTTTCCCCAGGGGATTCGCTAATCAAAGGCTTGCTGTGCTCACCCCTTCTCTGTGAGTTACTTGTCCAGGTGATTTGCTGTCTAGATGGCAGCATCTCTCCCATGCTGCAAAGGACAGACAGTCCAAGCCAGCTAGAAAGCCAGTACCGCAATGCCCTGCCATATGCACCATTATCTGATGGGGCACGGTAGGAATTCACTGTTGAAAAACTCTACAACATTAAAATCTCACTTATCTTTAAAATATCCAGCATAAACCAAATTCCCTATTATTTGTATGAGAGTAATACTTACAGGCCTCATTGTGCTAGGTGCTGCCATAAGGGGCAGGCCCTGCCCCCTGTACAGCTTAGATTATAAATAGATGAGGGAATACAAAGGAAGCAGTATTGTCCCAGTTTTACAAAGAAGTGACTTGACCAAGGTCACAGAACACTTCAGTGGCAGAGCTGAGGCCAGACCTCAGGTCGCCTCGCTCCTAAAGCATTTCACTATCCATTGGCCCATGCTGCGAGCTTACAGATGATGGAGTACTGTCGACTAAATATGCTGTCAGCATGAATTTGGATGGGGCAAGGCCCTCACAGGTGATGGAACCACCAGTCATTTGTGCCGATCATCCTAAATGAACCCGTCCCATATGGGGCTGTCAGACGCAGCATTCCACTCGTGACACGGTTCACCTGTAAAACAATTCTACGGGGCTTGGGCTGCTGTATCCATTGCCCTGCGTCTTGCATAGTCCCTCGCGCCTGCGCAACGGGAGTGTGAAATGCTCCCGTTCTGCTTTGGTGACGCTGGTGTGAAAAGACCAATTCCATGCGATGCAACGCAATGGAGAATAAGGTCCTGTATAGATACATGGATCGACTAACAGATTTCTGTCTCACTCCATCTGTAAAGCCACAAAGTCTTCGTACTTCGAGTCCCACTGAGCAGGGAAAAAAACGTAACCAATCCATTTGAGAAACCACTAAAAATGATCGACAGTAGCTTTTCCTGGCCCTGAGGGCCGTGAGATAATGGCCATTAAAATCATGGCATATTTATATATAGAAAAGCTATTTTAGGTCATTTTGAGAGGTTTCTGAAATGGATCAGTTATAATTTTCCTCGCCAGCTGAGAACTTAATGTACTAAAGGTGCCTGGCTCTACAGGTGGAGGGATACGAAAAATAGTACCAATAAAAGGTTTAAAGGCTCTCTAAAACATTTCTGTAAGAGGCTTATTTCCTTTATCACACATTGCATATACAGAGCACAGGATGACGAGGGATTTTATTGACATGAATTTGAGATGACCTGCATAACTCATCATCCCTAACTCAAGCCAATAAAACCTTTATAAGACAAGGTACCATCACATGTCTCCTCCAGAAACATAAACATTTGACACTGTGTGTGTGTGTGCTGTGATATTAGATAGATCTTGGCCTCCTCCAGGCCTCACTGTGGATAATTTACACAGGTCTGCAGTCACAAAGCCAGCTGAGCCTGCTCCCTAAGGCTTTCATAGAGGAGAGCAATCTCTAGATGGTGTAGGACTGGTGTAACTGGTGCTACACCAGGCCCTCCTGCCCCCTTAGGTAGGAATGAGGCAGTAAGGTGGCATGGCTAACGCTCCAATTGCTGGAGTAGTCCTCTGGAGGTTGCTACAGAGGGGCATAATTCAAGAGTGTTGAATTGAGCTCAGCTGGGCCTGGGGATCTAGGAATGTGTGTGTGTGTTTGCACACACCTATGTATCTCCATATACACAGAGTGTAACCAAGCAGAATGTACAGGCTATCCGTATCCACATACACATGTATATGGTACTAGATCTGTGCCTCTCACTAGATGCACCATTGGTGCCCTTCCTCCCTTTGATAGTAGCACTTGTTGCTGCAGAAAACATATGTTATTTATTCTAATACAGATTTCCTGAAAATGGCCGGTTTCTAGAGGGCCACTGGGAAATTAAAACTATGAATAAATCATATTTCTACAGCTGATAACGGGAGCATCTGTACAGACAGGAACGGGTTCTCACCAGAGTCCGCCTGCAAATCTCTGCTCTGGAGCAGCTGCAGTAGTAAATGAAATAATAATTAATAATCATGTTCGTGTACATTGCACCTTCCCCTGAAACGTCTGAAAGAGCTTCTGGGAGTGAGCACGTCTGAATGTGCAGATGTGGGAACCAGAGACACCAGAGACTGAGATTTTGCTGTAGGTGATGCTGGTGTAAATTGCTCTGGTTGCACGTTGCCGTGTGACTTTCGGTTCTTCGGTGCGAGTGGAGGGTGGCAGCATTGTTGAAGTGAAAATGAACATGCTACAGAGTTAATGTGACACTGTGACAGTGATGGGCTAATGCTTGGTGATTAGCATTGCATCGCCTATGAATGTTGACATTACTTATAAGCCCCTTGTTTTTTAAGGTGTGTGTTGGGAGGAAATGCACTTTTGCAACTTAAGGTAACGTGTTTTGCAGTGGAATTTTTGAGGTTTTTAAAACCAATGCAACGAATGTCAATTGTGAGGGAAACTAAGGCTCCAGGGATGGAGAGGAAGGATGGCCCAATGGTTACAGCACTAGCCTGGGACTCTCAGGAGATGTGACTTCAATTCCCTGCTCCATTACAAACTTCCTGGGTGAATTCGGACAAGTCAGTCACTCTGGCTACCCAGAGGTTAACAGCCCTGCCCTGCCTGGCTGGGAGGATAAATATATTCTAACAAAAGAGCGTGAGGTGCTCAGATACTCTGGAGGCTTCTATAAATACCACAGAGAGACAGAGAGACAGACAGGCAATGCTCTGGAGATAGAGGAGCAGGTCTGATAATTTCATTGGCTGAGCTCCCAAGACCAGCAATCAATAATCCTTAAACCCTAGTCAGGGACCTTCAGGCCCTCATCCACAGTCCCTCATCCATGGTTCCAACAGTTTCTTCTTCTGAGCTATTACCTATCATGCTATTGATACACAACGTATTTGTTGTTGGATCCCACAGTGTAAATAGCAGGACACTCCAAAACCTAAATCCCGATTTCCTTATAGATCTGTGGATCGATCCAGCTATGGAATTATGGATATATGCATCTGTTGTGCCCAGATACCCAAGGATGGAAGCGTGGTCTAGGTGTGTCCCCCATCTTCAGAACCTTCAATTCTATTGTGTTCTAAAAGTGAGTCAATTTCCACATCTCAAAAATCAGGAATTTTCCGGAAGGAGCCGAACAAAAGGGTTGACTCAGCAAAAGATAAATTTCTTAAAGGGCCTTTTTCAAAACGCTCACAACTCACAAACCAAGCAATGGATGCGCTCTTGCCCTTTCAGAAAATTCACCCTGAGCTCCAAGAGTAAATGCCATATGTCTGGGGAGAAGACAGTGTGTTATTTAGGCAGAACCAGGGCTGAAATCCCAACTTTAAGCACAAATCTCAGTGCAAGCTCCCAGCATAAATGCTGCTTCTCCGTAAGTAAATCTGATGATGGATTCGCTCTCGTTTATTTCACCACATGCTGATTGAGCCTACAGTATTAAACACAGCCTGTCGCAGAGTCAGCGTGAGTATCACTTCAAACCACTGGCCCAGCTTCTGAGCGCTGCTAATGGCTCCTGAAAGTTCAGGTCATTAGCAGGAAAGTCTGCTCAATGAGAGAGAGAAGCAAATCAACACCCACGGCACCCGTGAGCCTGCTCAGAGGACAGCTTGTGACTGACAAACTGAATCGCTCTTCTCCGTGGAAATGGTCATGCCATCAAGGCTAATGTCACGGGCCTTGTAGGCAAGGCAGGCTCCTGCTTTGGCCAGGCAGGGCGAGGGAAAGGCAAGCAAAGCAAAAGCACAGGAGGCCAGCTTGACATTCACCGGTGCGGCATGGCATCGGAGCACTGTGATGTGAAAGGAAAAGCCTGTGGCAGGAGATGACGGCACTATAAGGTGGGTAGAAAGCTGGCTAGATTGTCGGGCTCAACGGGTAGTGATCAATGGCTCCATGTCTAGTTGGCAGCCGGTGTCAAGTGGAGTGCCCCAGGGGTCGGTCCTGGGGCCGGTTTTGTTCAATATCTTCATAAATGATCTGGAGGATGGTGTGGATTGCACTCTCAGCAAATTTGCGGATGATACTAAACTGGGAGGAGTGGTAGATACGCTGGAGGGGAGGGATAGGATACAGAAGGACCTAGACAAATTGGAGGATTGGGCCAAAAGAAATCTGATGAGGTTCAATAAGGATAAGTGCAGGGTCCTGCACTTAGGATGGAAGAATCCAATGCACCGCTACAGACTAGGGACCGAATGGCTAGGCAGCAGTTCTGCAGAAAAGGACCTAGGGGTGACAGTGGACGAGAAGCTGGATATGAGTCAGCAGTGTGCCCTTGTTGCCAAGAAGGCCAATGGCATTTTGGGATGTATAAGTAGGGGCATAGCGAGCAGATCGAGGGACGTGATCGTTCCCCTCTATTCGACACTGGTGAGGCCTCATCTGGAGTACTGTGTCCAGTTTTGGGCCCCACACTACAGGAAGGATGTGGATAAATTGGAGAGAGTCCAGCGAAGGGCAACAAAAATGATTAGGTGTCTAGAGCACATGACTTATGAGGAGAGGCTGAGGGAGCTGGGATTGTTTAGTCTGCAGAAGAGAAGAATGAGGGGGGATTTGATAGCTGCTTTCAACTACCTGAAAGGGGGTTCCAAAGAGGATGGCTCTAGACTGTTCTCAATGGTAGCAGATGACAGAACGAGGAGTAATGGTCTCAAGTTGCAATGGGGGAGGTTTAGATTGGATATTAGGAAAAACTTTTTCACTAAGAGGGTGGTGAAACACTGGAATGCGTTACCTAGGGAGGTGGTAGAATCTCCTTCCTTAGAGGTTTTTAAGGTCAGGCTTGACAAAGCCCTGGCTGGGATGATTTAACTGGGAATTGGTCCTGCTTCGAGCAGGGGGTTGGACTAGATGACCTTCTGGGGTCCCTTCCAACCCTGATATTCTATGATTCTATGATTCTATGATTCATCCCACCAGCCTTGGAACCCTTTGGAGACTGGTGTAGCATCTTGAAAGCCCATATAGATCCAGCTGGAAGGACATCCCAATCACGAAGGGAGGCAATCCTAGGCCCGGCCCAGTCCCTCATCTCTCCTGGTATATCAGCTCACTGAATGATCAGCTTACTATAATCCACGTGCCATTTACTCTGTAATCAGACCATGGTGCCAGGACCAGGGCGTGGGCGCTCTGACTTAGCAGTTAAGAGCCAGGGACAGGAGCTGGGGGCCAGAGCCAGAGTAGACAGGCCATTCGCTCAGTTTTAAACTAGACAGTCCTCTTTTCGGGTGCTTTTGTCCCCGACACAAAAACAGACACGGTTTGTCCAGTATCGGACGGGGGAATGACGCTTTGCCCCCTCTGGCATGACCTCACGTGCGCAGTGTGTGTGAGGTCATGCAAGTGGGCGAAAGGCAGCAGGCCCTTCAAAATGGTGCCTGCCCTGCAGTGTGACCTTGTATGCGGCCAGGCCCACGCCATTCCCGGAAGTGCTGGAACATCTGGTATTCTGGCCACCCTACGCCGGAGTCAGGAACCAGGAGTCGAGCCAAGGGGCCGAGTCAGAGCCAGGAGTCAATCACCAAAGCCAGGGGTCAGAGCCGTATTCAGAAACTGGACAAGGGAGCAGGGCTGTGGCGGCCTGGAGCAGGACTGGAACAGGCCGGGAGCCCGGCTGGAGCAGGGCTGGGGTACAGGAGTGATCGCAATGGCTGGGGTAAGCATTAAGCAGCCAGCAACCTGCTGCTGAGCTTCAATGCAGACCTGTTGGCGCCTTTCAGCCAGTCAGGTAGACTGGCCAATCAGGCAGTTCTGCTACAGCCGATCTGGGCTCATTAACCTGCCCAAAGGCTGACACGGCTAGCCCCAGGCTCAGCAGGGAGAATTCACTCCCATGGCACCTGAAGTGTAGGGCCCCAGACACAGGCAGCCTACAAATGATATCCAGCCCTATGCAGAGGGTCAGCTCATAGGGCTTAAGTGGAACTTAAATGACACCTAGGGTCTGCACAGGGTGGATTTTGTTCTGTTCATGGTGTTTGCACAGAGACATTAGACAAAAACATAAATCCTCTTTCTGGAAGGTAGCCATACAACCCACCTTTATTTCTTAGAATCCAGAATCCTAACACATGAGAACCCAAAACAGAGAGAGCCGAAGCAGGCTGCTCCCCAAATGAAAATGGTCCCCATCCTGAAAACCACCCGGACTAGCAGGAAGAGAAGGGCCTGCAGCAAGTGGAGGCTGCATGTGCTCGGAGCCTCACGACACACACGCCCTGCCCTGAGGACCTCGCTGAGCCAAAGACAGGGTGATGGGTTGAGGAGAGGGAAGGCCAGGGTGGAGAAAAGAGGGATTGGTGGCAGTGGTGGGTTTTGAGAGGGCAGAGAGAGGGGGGGTTATGGTGGAAGAACGGGGCCCACTATGACTCAGGAGCAGGTGTGGTGCTGTGTTGTGCCCGACACCGTCACCTCATTTCATTGCAATGATGCCCCACGCCTTGCAGCCCAGGGCCAGGGCGTCGGGTGGGCTGCGGAAACCACCGGGCATCAGGACTGACCTGAGCATTCCTTGCTGGGGAGCAGGTACTGCGGGCGCTTATCTGCTGTCCCTGCCAAAGGGGAGAATAACCAACCTGCGAGCTCCCTCCCTCTGTGCAGAGCCTGGAATACGCAGCAGCTTGTCTGGCGCCGCTTGGCATTCCCACGACGCAGCCTCTCCCCGAACAGGGGAACCCGCTGCGCATGCTGCTGATCCTGGCTGGGGGGAGGATGCTCTATGCCACAGCTCACAGCCCATCAAATACGTTTCAAGAGCTGACAAGGGAGGGCAGATCTGGAGCTTGGGAAGCTGCCCGGATGCCCTCTCTGAGGGGCAGCCTGTGAGCTGCCCCCTTCCCTGGGCACTCAGTCCGGCTAACGCTGCTCCTAACACTCACCACAGCCAAACTCTCGCAGACCCAAGTTCAAAGGAGATGAGGACAGAGTGACGGGCAGGGAAGAGAAGAGGGCACCGGGGGGAGGAGAAGGAGTTCCGCCTGCTCTGTGTCCGACAGGCCTGCCTTGCGAGGCATGGAGCCACCCTGGGGAATTCCTGACACTGAGCCAGGGCATGAACACCAAGCCGGCACGATGCCACCAGCTCATCCCATGGTAGACATTTCTACAGCTCCGCTGGCGCAATGTGCTTGGACGGGGCTCATGGTACCTTCGCCTACCTTCCCTCCGACCCGCCACTGGTACACAGCTGCCTCTCGCGAGGAACGTGCAGGCTACTTCAGCACGAACACTGGCCCAGTTCTGCTGCTGCTGACTTCTCATCAGCCCCCGGTTTAGGACAGGAAGTGCTCAATAGCGTGTCCAGCCGGAACTAGTAGCAGGCAGAACATCGTTTCCCGAGCTGGAGGTTGGCCCAGACATTCCAGCTCTTGCAAAACCAAAGGGCCTTTCTCGTGACCTTTAGTGCCTCTCCAGCCAAGAGGACGCTGGGCTGGCTTCTCACTCCAAAGCCAAATACTGCACCGAAAAATCCCATGCAGGGAGTCACGCACGACAAGAGGGTGGCAGCATCCACTCCTGTGAAGCGTCTGATGAATCTGACCAGACCTATCTTGTCCCAAATCAACAAGCAGCTGGCTCTGAGATAGGATTAAATATCGAACATAGAAACTGAATCAGTATCCAGGATAACTGAGGTAAATAAGACATTCAAATAAACCAATAAACCAGCTGTTTCCAGTTTGAGCCGCAGCAGCGGGCAGGGAAGCCAACCGGCTACAATAGCTGATGCGCTAGGAGGTGCATCTCAGCAGCCTGGAGAGGCCCCAGCCAAGAGCGGTGCCAGGGGCTGTACGCACGCCTATCGAGAGACAGCCCCTGCCCCAACGCGCTTACACCAGAAATCAACAGAATGTGGCGAAAAGGAAGAACTACAATCTCCATTTCACAGAGGGGGAACTGAGAGCTCAGGGTTACCCAGGGAGAGCCCCGGTGGAGCTGCGATTTTAGCTCGCAAGTCCCAATCCCCGACCCCATCACCCTTCCCGTCTCTCGCTGCTGTGATCTCAATTTATCTGTCAATGACCGCGGATGCCAGGTTGCCGGTTCACATGCAGCCCAGGGCAGCACCAGCCAAACGTTCTTGCCACCTGACAGCTGCCTGGGGGGCTGTGGGAAAGGAGTCTACCAGGCCCCAGCCCATCAGTCAGCTCCTGGAGGCTGGACTCCAACCTCCCGCTACACCGCTTCGTGCCTCAGTTTCTCCATCTGTAAACTGGAGCTGACAATACTTTCACACTTTGCTGGGGGTTGCAAACTGCTCTAAGATTCTGCGGAGTTTAGCACCATGGAAATGCTGCTAAATAAAAGAAACTTTCAGCCTTCCTCGTCTCCCGATGTCCGAAAGGTCTCCCATTAGCTCACACCACGGCTTTCCCGCGACCAGGGTTCTCCTCCATCACCACTTACCCTGGGGCTTTGCTTCCCGCCCTCCCCCCTGGCTCCGCCTTCTCTGCGCCAGTAGTATGGATTTGCAGTGATGCTGCCTTGAGGAATTTGCTGCCTATGTCGATGGAGAACACGCGCTCCGGCAGGAGCATTGCTGTTTGTTCCTGGCGTAGGTGTGGGAACAGCTGCCACGGACATGTCTCAGCATCCACGGGGGGAAGCTGTCAAGAGCTGTGCAGAGGAAACCATTGGACCTGCACAGCCCAGGAACTAAGCTCCGTACCCGTGAGCTCCATCTAGTGGCGGAGTATCTGTTAACCAACTCCGTACATCTCTACCAACATCTCTTTCACAGAGCACTCCTGTCAGAGAAGCGAGTTTTCAGGAGGGGTTTGAAAGAAGGGAGGTTTTGATCTACTCTCTGGGCGGCTCTGCTGGGAGCCCTGAGGGGAGAAGGCGTGAAGGGAAGGGATTTTTATTTAGATCTTAGTGAAAATGGGATTTCAGAGGACTCCTGACGACGCCCCCCTATCGCTGCAGTATTTGAACCCTGCCCAGTGCCCGACTGCCTCCCGAGAACCACAATCTCCATACAAATACAAAGCAGATTTTCCCTACGAGAAACCTTCCTTTTCCCCAGCTCCTGGCACCAGCAAGCCAGAGCGTAGGGAAATGTATGCCCTGCAACCGCCTGCTAGCCCCCTCCCCTACCTTGCCCTAGCTTCCAAAGAGACAATCAATTCTCCTTGCCGCTCCAGATGGATATGACAGGGGAAAATACCAGGGATAATCAGACACAACAGGGGCCGTCAGCAAAAGCCATGTATCCTCCACAAAGCTCTGCCACCAGAACTCCTGGAAATTGTATATTTATCCAGGATGATCCTCTAGAGAGGCCATCTAAGCAGTTTGTCATGTAATGAGCCACCGGGCCCCAAGGATATTAGCCTCTATCCCTCCCAGAGGAGAGGGGCATGTACAGTACGGCAGTAAGCAGCAGCCCTCCAAGCAGGGCCTGCTCTCGGCTTCCCTTCGCCCGAGTCCCTCCCCTCCCCGCCCCTCCTGCAGAAGGATTTCCACTCGGCTTTCCCTGCTAGCCAGGGGAGAGAGAGGGGTGTACGTGTGAGGTCTTGCCTCAATCCCCAGAGGACAGAGAGGAAGTATTAGGGGGTCTCTGACCCCGCTGATGAGGGGAGGGGAAGTTATGTACGCCTCTCTTCTCTCCTCCACATGGGAGGACTGACTAGAGAGTGGGGAGAGGGCCGCAGCGCCGGTTAGGGACAGAAAGGATCTCGTCTATTGGTGAAATGCACCCCTAGCACTGAGGAGCAGCTCAAGGTCTAGGCTGCTTGGAGGCCAGGGGTGGCTCACGGGTCTTGGGCAGGCCCTTCGGCCCAGGGGTGAATTTCACCTAGGGGTGGGGGTGTTGAGCAGGGATGAGGATAGGGAGCTGCTCCAGTTTGTCCTGGGATGAGGGAAACCACTGGGGGTGAACAGAACTGTTGTGCTTTGTCAGCCCCTCTCCCCCAACCCCCAGAAGGAACCAAACCCAAAGACTTGGGGTGGGGAGGCTGAGGGCAGTTTCGTTAATTACAGACACCCCATGAGAAAGGCGAAGCTGGGGCCGGAGGAGTTTCATGAGGCAGGCTGTTCCAGCTGCATAAACTTCAGCAGCCCTCCGCGCTTCGCCCCCTGCTGTTTGTACCTAGGTAGGGCGTGCACCCAGCCGCTCCATCCCCAGGCCAAGTGAGGGTTATCTGCACTACACCTATAGCAAGCCGGTGCCTTTCCCAGCCAGCCCGCAGTGCCACAGAGCCAGAACCAAACCAGCACAGCAGGCTCTGGTGTGGAGGAGGTGGGCAGGGTCCTGGACCAGAGTGAGTTGAATACCGCCCCCGGCCCGGAGACTGTTTTCACAGCGGGGGTTGGTTTGCTTGGCGCCCTGGTGTCACGATTCACGAGCGTTTGGACGGTTGCTGGGAGCGTGGGGAAACATTCCCCAATTCTGACCGCTTCTCGGGTGTGTAATCCTCCCGGGAGAAGCAGCGCTCCCTACAGGCTCATCTCACTCACTACCTGTTCGTCTCTTGGCCTGAAAGATGCCAGCCCTCCAACTGGGCGGCAGAAACACACAGACAACTTGTCTTCAGGAGACCACTGAGTAACCAGTGCTCGATGCTCACTCCCAATCCCGCAAACGAAAGGGCTGTATCGTGCAGTTATGTGGCCAACGCTTTGGAGCAAGCAAAAATCCATTCAAAGGGAGCCAGGAAACGGGCTCAGAAACAATCTGTGAATTAGAAGAATAAGGCGAAAGTAAGAATGGCTCTAACAGGTCACTGGATGAGATCCTGCCTGACTACCCTGAGGGCCAAACCTGTGGCGGGTCAGCCCTGCGTGGAGTGAAGCCAACCCAGGAATTCTGCTCGATCCACGATTCGGAAGTGGAACTGACGGGGCACTGGCCTGAGGCGGCCAGGCGCTGGTGACGGAGATGGGGTGGTGTCACTAAAAGCCAAAGACAGCGGGCTGCATTTGTGCCCAGAGCTCTAGCTGCTCCCTAGCAGGTGGGACCACAAGGGGGTGGGAAGGAGGAGACACGGGATGTGTGTGTGTGGCGGGCCAAGCGATCAATTCAGGGAGCAACTGGGAAGGGGGGCGGGTTTCCTTCCTCAGAGAAGAGAAAATGAATAAATAAAGGGAATGAATCTGAGCTTCTGAAAGTGAAGGTCTGAGAGCACTGGCTACAACCAGGTGGGAAACGAGGCCTGATGGCCAGGCTTCCTCCAGCACAAGCACCCCCCAAAGTGGACCTGCCTCACCCGCTTGTATCCCAGCCCCAGGACCACCCCGGCTCCAGCTCTCTTGATGCACTTTCATCCTGAGCCACAGCCCGGCCCGCTCTCCCAGTCCTGGCCTCACTCCCGGCTTTGCCAATGCTCCTCAATCCCGACGTGCAGCCCTCCTGTTATTCCACACCTGGGTCCCCCACGCAGGCTGCCCAATGCACCTTAATACCGATCCGCAGCCCCTTCTGCTATTCCAGCCCTGGGCTACCCCCAAGCAAGAAGAACCAATGACCCCAAACTGCATGGCACTTTTGGAAAACGGACAAACAGCCAGTGCTAAGCAGTTTGATTACAAGTCAGCCACCACGCTCATGTCCCAAGAGAGGCAGTGCCAGCTTCCCCCGTAGACCTTCTCCAGCTGCAAGGGGCTCTACTCTGACCTGGAGAGACCACCAGCAGGGTGAGACAGTCTCCAGGGCCCATTCCATCCCTGGCCTCTGCTAAGTCGCACAGAAGAGGGACTAGCTGGCGCCGATCGGGTGACGTTTTTGCAGAGGATTGAGATCACCAGTTCATTGTCACTAGTCACTGACCAACGGTTACAGCCGTCAGCCCCGAACGACCACCGAGAGCATGATTAACATTCCCCAGGAGCTCCACCAGCCAGCCAGCCGCCGAGGGGAGCCTCAGCTCCTAACCAAGGGTTTGGAGGTGCTGGGTTTCCTGATGCAAAGGCTTCTGGGGGTTCCAAACAGGCCCCCTCCACGAACCTTCGGCTCGTTTCCTGCCAGAGCCGCTCCTTTCCCAGGGAGGGGGAGGCACCCCCGAACAGGTTAAAGTCTGGAGTCTGCTTGGAGCCCTCCTCCGACTGGAAGGACTGGGAGGAACTCCTCCACGGCCCCTGGGGATGCCAGTAATTAAACATCCAGGACCACTGCCAAGAACTCCAGATGTTTAATTAAAAAACCAAAGCTCACCTCTGCTCACCTGCTCCGTGCAAACGGCGCAGGTCTGGGAGCCACAGCAGAGAGCCCCAGCCTGTGCTCCATGAGGCTGCCCGGGGCATCCGGCTGCCACGAGGCGCCCCGCTGCCCAAGACCCCCCACCAGCTCAGGAACCGGAGAGGGAGGCGAGTCTTTTCTCCAATACAGCGGATGTGGCAGCAGCAGCCCGTGGAGGAGGATGTGGAGCCAGGTGCAAAGGTAGCCAGCTTTCCAGAGACGGAGGGTCTCAGCCCTACAGGTGGAGATGCCTGGGGAGATGGCCAGGAATTGCCCCTCCCTCTGCAGGTGGCCTCAGCGACTCGCAGCCAGGCCTCGTGAGATGTCACGAGCACCCTGGGAGCCACTGGAACAAGTCCCAGGAAACCTCCTCTGCTCTGAGCAGCTGAACGTTGGACCACGGTGCGAATGTTGCCGAGAGTCTCTATTCTGCTCCTGCTGCCTTGGCTTCCCCTTCCCTCCACTGGCGGGGTCTCCTCTGGGCTGGGGAGAGTGGGAGTAACTCTTCCCACCACCCCGTTTGCAGGAAAGGTTTGACCTGAAAATGCCGTTAGCACCTTGCTGTTTAAGAGGGGAACTTGGAGCCGGTGAAAGGCGCCAGTCTGGCAGCCCTCGAAGCTGAAGCTACCGAAGAGATACAACACAGCCAGCCATAGTCCAAGCTTCCCTGACAACCTGCCTCAAGGCAGCCCAGACTCTGTTCCTCTTCTGAGAAAGCCCAGAGGAGGGTCAGGCAGGGCCAAGTGCAGCGGTCTTTGTGATACAATCGCCTGTTCTCTAAGCACCGCGCCCCTTTCACATAGGCCACCAACCAACTTTCCGCGTTGTTGGCCTGAGCTGGATTTGAACCAGTGCCCTAGTGCATCTGCAGAAACAATTACCTAACGCCAAATGAGCGATCTGCAAAAGCACTTCATCAAAGAGCGATGAGCAAAAGCCATCCCGGCTCCCAGGAAATGGGGATGCCATAGCACTACGGAGCAACCTACCTCTCGGTCAGGGACAGACAATAATGAGAAATGGACACAGGTGATCCAACCCTGAATGCAGTGTGTGATCCGACCGTAGGTGGGTCCTACCCCACTCTGTGACAGAGACCGGAGGGTTCTAACTTTGTTTTACACCTGGCTAGCACTCAGAGATCTTGTCCTGCCTCACTTAATTTGTATCCTGTTCAGGAAAAAAAGAAGCCATGACATTTCATTCTTTAAAATAAATTCCAACTTGTATCCTCGCTGGGATCCCAGGGGCCTGGGCTCCAGGTACAGTCCATGTGATTTTCACAGCCTGCTGACTGGACCCAGGTCAGCCTTACTTTCTTCACCCCAGATGAGTAATCTTGGGAAAGTCCCTGATCAATGTATCTCAGTAAGGAGCTCAGTCCTTGCAAACCCATATTCATGGGCACCGTCCCTTCTGTTTCAATGGTTCAGATCCTTGACTGCTGTAAACCAGAGCAGCTCCATTCAAGTCAGTGGCACTATCCTATTTGCACCATTAAGGATATGGCCTGAGGTGAGGATTTGCACGAGCGAGGCTCCGACTGTATATGTCACTGCATCGCGCCGTGTCTGAGCGTCCCCTTTCAGAATGCACATTGGGCCAGCACAGGGCTCGGCTGATTGGTGTGGTCAGCTCAAACCCTGCTGTGCTAGGTGCCCTGCGCTGAGAAGGAACCTGGAGTGGAGGTTCTGCCCTGCCCCTTTGCATGGCCGCAGGACTGGCTTTACTACCCCTGCATCTCTCCAGTACCGGCATTTCCTACCCTCCTTGGCAGCCTGTTCTGTCGCCGAACTCTCCGGTTTAGCCTACCTTTGCCCTGCCACAACTTTGGGCCCGGGCCCCCCTGTTCTGGGCCCTGCAGCTGGGGGATGGTTGTTCCCTGTCTGTTTGCGTAGCTGGAGCTAATTCACAATCTCCTTTCCTCCAGCCTGGGGAAGGTTCCCTTAAATCTTTTCCTCACCAAAGTTTATTTCCCAATCCCCCTTATGGCACTGGCCTGGCGGATTCGTAAGGGAAACGTAATGATCATTAGCTCTTGGCTCTGCCAAGCAACAGGAAGGGGCAGCTAGTGCGGGGCAGCGTGCGTGCCACTCAGCCGCTTTCCCAGCACTGCGCTGCTGCAGCAGCCCTTCATTATCATAATCTCCTTCCCAGCTCACTCCTTAGTCTCAGTGACAAGTTTATAGAGCTCAGGAACTTTGAAAAGTCCACGAGATTTGGACACCGCTGAAGGGCTGGCGAGCGTCCAGGTGCTTGTTGGCTCTGGGACAGGAGCTGGGAGCTGGGAGATAAATACCTAGGAGAGGATTAAAGGAAGCGCCTGGAAGTTGCTCTGGATCTGGCTTCTCCTCTCCCCCTTTTCCATTTCATTAGCGATGGGCTGGCGGTTCAAAGGCACATTCCTCAGGCAGGAAAAGCAAGGCTGCTCCTCTGATTAGCTAATGCACGGGGCATTCGTTCCCTGTACACACCAGCCACCTGAAACAGCTTCACCCAGAACAAACTAATGAAGCCATGAAAAAGGTCAGTTGCAAATATTTTTATCTCCTAACAGCAACAACATTTCAGTGCAGGAATTAGTGATGTGCTGGTACTCCTGCCTCCCCCTTCAACCATCAGCCAGTCTTTGGTCCCCACAGAATCCCCTTCATTTCGATGCATAGCCCTTAAACAAGGCCTAGGGTGTTAGTCTCTAAGGTGCCACAAGTACTCCTTTTCTTTTTACGAATACAGACTAACACGGCTGTTACTCTGAAACTAGAAATAGAGACGTGTTTCACAATCCACATGTACGCACCAGCTGTGCACCGAAGTTCCTGCACAGCTTAGGAGCTCTGCAGGAGTGAGACTGTTGCACTGTGGAGTTTAGGAGACAGGAACATAGGAATTAGCACATCGGGATCAGACCAGGGCTCCATCTCGTTCAGTATCCTGCCTCCAGCTGTGACCAGCCCCAGCTGCTTCTGAGGAAGGTGGAAGAGCCCGTAGTAGACAAGCTAAGTGTCCTCTTCCCATACCTCTTGGCTATTTACAATCCTTATTATTGTGATTCCGCATGTTCTTGCTTATAAATGTCCAGGACTCTTCTGAATCCTGCCTCATTTGCATCTTGCAAGTTCCATGGGCAAATTAAATCCGGATCTGATCGGCTTTCGGAAATAATAAATACACCCCTGACTCAGCCGTCCTTAACTCGGGCAGCCCTACTTCATCCATCCACAAAACCCACTTTGGAAGGGATTTTCAAGGGGTCGTCATTTTAAAAGCTTTACGCTGATTTTCTTCCAACATCAGCTTGTTGCGCAAATCTCAGGCAGGGTTATTAAGTCGAGTTGGAAGTTTCTGCTGCCTCTGAGTTAGAAGAGTTAAACATTTTTGACTGGAACAAATGAAAAGCTCTTTTCCCCCCCAGCATGCCCATTAGAAAGCTGACAATTCACAACACAAAACAAAGTGGGAATCATTAATTAAATTATCCACAAGGCGTGTGTCATCCAGCTCTAATTATTACATGTACCGTATTTGTAAGATTGTTTTCATTCGTCTCCTTTCTTCCTTCTCTAAACCGTATTATGCAGTACACAGTACACTAAATTATCTTAAGCTCTCCTCTAGGTCATACACCAGCTTCTAATCCTTTAATCAATTCTGTTGCCCTTCTCTGGATTCTCTGTAATTTATTGATGACCTTTTAATGATGAGACACCCAGAACTGGATGCCGTTTTCCTAAGTGTATCCACACCAAATCTGTATACAGAGGCATTGTTACTTTCTTTGTCCTATAAATGATAGGCCTGGACTTGCTACATACGCTAGGTAACAGTGACTGTTATTTGCTGCCTGTTCATTACCACCGAGTTAAAGAAGCAAATTGACTAGACCGAGCCAGCTGGGGGCGGTAATAGGGCTTGTGATAAATATTCACTTGATTTTTTTGTTAACATCAATAGTGCCACTTTTTAAAGGATTTACATTTTGCCTCTGCAGAAGCACATATAACAAAACCTCATGTTCCTGCTGATACTTTAAAATAATATGCCACTCCCTCTGCCCTTCCCAACCTCCAAACTACGGGATGATCCCCTCTCTCTCCATCCAAAAGCAAGAGGCCACCCACTGAAATGGAAAGATAGCACAGAGAAAACTGATACAAAGAAATAATATTTTTACACAACACATAATTTGCCTGTGGAACTCCATGCCACAAGACCTCAAGGAGTCCAAGAGCTCAGCTGGATCCAGAAAAGGATTGTGGATGGCTAAGGGGAACATTCAGAGTCACATTAGACAGGATAAAACGTTACCAGGGCTATAAACCGTCATGCTTCAGTGTATAAACCAATCACTGACAGCAGTCAGAAAGAAACTTCCCTTTAAGGATTTGTCAATACCTGCCCTTTCCTTTTGGTAGTAGCTGCCACTGGAGATGGGATAACCAGCACCTCTAAGGCATTTTTCAGGTGTACGGACATGGAATGATCACACTACCTGAGTCAAAGTTAGGGGAGATTTCCCTAGCACCTTCCACCCAGAGATCCCCAAATCACAACAAACTGCATAGACGTCACCCCTCCCAAACAAAGCTCGTTGCAGGCACAGAGCTGCAGCAGCTCATGGTAAGTCTGACCCAGGGCCATCCTTAGGCATGGAAAGCATAGGCGGCTGCGTAGGGTACCTGAAAATTTGGGACACCCCTGGATTTTAGTGTCCACCCTTCCGTCTCTTCCTATCCCTGTTCTGAACCTTCCTGCAGGCTCCCACCACAGCTGGCTGCTGCAGCCTGGTTGCTCTTACTACTCCGGAGGGGATCTAGTACTTAAAAGTGAAAAAGCCTCCAGCCTGCCAGACCTATTAGCACAACACTGAAACTGATAAAGAGCCATTCAAGGGGTAATGAAGCCATTTAACAGGCATTTGCCAACCCCAAGGTATATACTGTCAGTTTCTGAATTTACTGACAAAACCAGTTGTGCATTACTGTAATATTTATGCAGAACTAGTCTACAGGACCTTAGTTTAAAACTTGTTTTAAAAATATTTCATTAGTGGGTTGCTGAAGATTATAAAAATCACATCTCTAAAAAATCCTTGCATAGATTTTTAGATGCACAATCTGAGTATTCATCTTTAGCCTTAAATGCTTGGATCTTCAGACATATAGTTTTTTAAATAAATCCTTCAAAAGACCACCCTTATCTAAAATACACATGTGAGCCTGGGCTGCCATCGGGCATAGGGGCACCAGTTTAATAATATTGCATAGGGCCCCATAAATCCTAAGGACGGCCCTGGTCTGACCAAGCATGTTGCAAGACAGGAAGTGAAGTGCAATCCCACCTCCAAGTGAAACGGCAGCGGGGCCAGAGCGGGGAAGAACGTACTTACTCCCACTCTTTGGAATTTGACCAGGGCCCTGTGTTTAATACCCCACCGCTTGGGGAAAGTACCAGAGGAAGTGCCACCTGTGGACAGGACCCCTCCCTTGTCCCATCTGAAAGAGGGCACCTCCGGGGACCCCCTGCCCAGCGCCATGCCAAGGCATCGGCTGGGTGCTGACTCAGGAAGAGGAGAGCCAGCTAATGAATAAACACCACCTCTGCTTGCCGCACCTTTGCTCTCCAAGCAGATCTCTTGTCCGGGCCTAACACCGTGTGACAAGACCGCTGCCTATGGAGGTGCTGTCTGACCAAAGAGACTTTTTATTCTCTTCACTCAGAATCCACAAGGTTCCAGTTCATCTGCCCTCACCAGTCACTACTGCAGGAGTTCTCGCTCTTGGGATGGCAGAGTCCGCAGCCCGTATCTCCGTCTTTAATCTCCTCCCAACAGGCCCCGCAAGCAACCAACCCAACCTCTTCACCAAGGAAGCTGAGGGGATTCCCTCTGAGCCAGTCAAACACCACTTCTTCTCTGGCAGCCTGAAGGGGTTCCAAAGAGGTGTCCCCTCCACATGCTCCTCCCTTCAGACTGCTCACAGCTAGAGCGGGGCAAAATGTTTCAGACTAGTCGTTTATTCACCGGAAAAGGCAGTCGGGGGTTGACCGAAACTATCTGAGAATTCGGGTCGAAACTGGCAGATGGTTTCGACTGGTCTCAAAGAGAAAACATGTGAGAGAAGAAGTGGAAATGTTTTGTTCGAAATTGAGCTAAAAACAAAGAGAAAGGGTAAAAACCACCCAAATATGATACAAAACAAAAAGAAACGAAAATCTGTTTCAGGTAGAACAAAACATTTAGTTTGACCCCAAATTAATTTATTTTATTTTTTGGTTTGGCCACTGAAGTGAGAAACCAGTGATTCACTCAGCTGTGCTCCCAGGTAAAGCCCTAGCACAGAGTGCAAAGCAGCTATTCGCACTGATGCCATTGCAGCCCTGGCTCTAATCGGGGCAGATTCCCAGCACGGACGAGGTCTTCGCATTGCACTCGATGCAGCATAGAAGCTTGGCAGGCAAAACCAGTGTGTTGGATTTTTCCTCCCCCAAGGTCACACAGTCTTGGGCTCCCAGTAAGATCTCACTGAGACTCCCAAGGATTTTGCCGGGTATTTGATGGGATTTCAGCAGCCTCTAAGTGCGACTTCCCAGAGAGGAAGAAAAAACCCCAAAGCTTTAGAAGGAAACATTATGAGCGGCTTTGAAGGATTTTGCTCCCCTCTCTGAAGGATTGCACAGGAAATTGCTATTAGACAGAGGGAGAGGAGCGAGCGGGGCTAGGGAAACGTGTGAGTTCGCCCTGCCTTTGCACTGACCGCAGTCTCGCTAAGGCAGCCGGTTTGGGCCGGCAGCTCGGGCTGCGCAGGGATTGGAGCAAACCCCGGGGTGGACCCGACACCAGGACAAAAGCAACAGCTGACATTCACAATGGAGCACTCCGGCTGCTCCTGCTCTGGGATCGGTCGAAGATCTCCCCTTAGCTAATGCCCAGCACGCAACAAACAAGAGGGAACCCATCTGACCCCCCTCCCCCAGTCTAGAAGGGGGGAAGCTCCCTTCCCCCAATAGAACAAGAAGAAACACCTCTGGCCACCTCATCTTGTTCATTACACTATTTACTTAGGGGCGGCAATTCCTGGCACACAGCAAATAATGGCTACGGATGATGAGTAAATGCTGGAGTGAGCGGGAACCCCCAGGAGGATGGAGGGACAATATCCCTGCTACACATAAGGTGGCAGAATCATGGTTAGTGGAGCAGTAGAGGGAGGGGCTGGAAGACACCTTTGATTTCTTGCACAGATCTGGACGCTCTGTGCTGCTGAGATCAGGTTTTTGGCACGTTCTGAGGGTAGGGCTCAAACCGTCAAGCCAACAGCCCTTCAAGGACGTGGCCGGCGTTGACAAGATCTGATGTGACTGGACGCACAGGAGGTCATGTTTTCAGAGCCGCATGCAATAGCTGAGCAGTGCTGAAGGAACGAGGCCTGGTGCATGCATCCTATACAGCCCAGCTTCTGTGCCTGGCTTGGGAGCTCTGGCCTGCAGTGGCACTGAGGATTTTGGAAGTCCCCGCAAGATGATAATGTTTGAGGCCCAGGGTTATTTTTTGCCATTTCCCATGGCAAGTTTTGCATGTGCAACTACCATGGCCTACATGCACCATTACAACAACTGCGTCCACGTGAAACCCCTTATGTCAGCTACCCGGTTGCATGCAGGACTGCTGCCACTGCATGCAACTTTGCAGCGACTGCAGGTGTGAGACATGAATGTGCATTTCAGGAGATTTTTGGTCCGGAAATGAAAGAGGGAGGATTTGGGGAAGAACCCAGGAGAAGGGGAAAAACATGGTCTCTTCCTTCCTCTCTTCCCATCCTGCCACTTTAATTTGAGCCTGGGTTAGGTCTCGGCTTTAAGGCAGCAAGTGGCTTGCAAACGAATTGCCGCATAGTGTGTCATCCGCATCGTTTAATAGGATACATTTTCCAGAGCAAAGGGGAGGGTGGAAATGTGCACAATAAATGTCTGGCACCTCTTCTGAAATGCTAAACCCGTGGCAATAGATTATATGTGAGAGGCTGGGTTGTAACCATCATCTGCAAGGGTGTTTCTAACAACAGTGCAGCTGGCTTCAGATGTCAAACAATAATACGCAGCACTTAATACCTTCCAAGCCCTTTACAAAGAACGGATGGGATCCAGGCCCCATGGCAGTTAACAGGAGATTTGTCACTGGTTGCAGTTCTAGCCAGATCTGACCCATTAATTCATCATCCTTCCTAACCTCCAGGAGGTAGGTACAGAAGTACTGCACTGGGCTCTGCTGAATGGAACAGAACTGCTCTACCGTGGGTCATGGGCTCCCAGCAAGAGATTCCGTGGCAGGGGCCTGTATTTGGAAAGCAGGAGCAGCTTGGTTCTAGCCCCACAGTTTGAGCGGTCGACAGATTTGTTACAGGTTTCAGAGTAGCAGCCGTGTTAGTCGCAAAGAGAACAGGAGGACTTGTGGCACCTTAGAGACTAACACATTTATTTGAGCATAAGTTTTTGTGAGCTACAGCTCAGTATCACTCAGACCGTTTTACAGTGGGCGCCCAGAGAGGTGACGTGACCCAACCCAGCCCACAGAGGGAGTCCGTGGTGAAGGCAGGAACAGCACCCGGGAAATCCTGGCTCCCAGGTCCTGAGTTTCAATTGGTAGAACATGCTGGATTTCAGGAGATCTCATGGGACCCAAACAAGTCATGATATTGCCAGCCGCATGTTTTATCTCTCGCTGCATTCTACATGGGATGGGCAGGTGGGGAATTTAAGCATGCAGGTCCTGGGGAAGGCCTATGAAACCAAACTATTTACCCCTTCACATAACACAAGACCCAGGGGTCTCGCAATGAAATTAGTAGGGAGCAGGTCTGAAACAAAGAAAAGGAAGTATTTCTTCACACAACGCGCAATCAACCTAAGGAACTCACTGCCAGGGGATGTTGTGAAGGCCAAAAGTATAACTGGGTTCAAAAAGAACTAGGTAAGTTCCTGGAGGTAGGTCCAGCAATGGCTATTAGCCAGGATGGTCAGGGGTGCAATCGCATGCTCTGGGTGTCCACAGCCTCTGACTGCCAGAAGCTGGGAGTGGGTGACAGGGGATGGATCACTCGATAATTGCCCTGTTCTGTTTATTCCCTCTGAAGCACCTGGCACTGGCCACTGTTGGAAGACAGGACACTGGGCTAGATGGACCCTTGGTCTGACCCAGTGTGGCCATTGTTATATTTTTATGGTCTATTTTTATCATCCAGACGGTAGGAGGGGAGGTCACACTTCTCTCTTCTATCACAGGCGCCCAGATACTATGGTGATGGGCAGAAGCATAAAACCCTACAGTTCTATGGCAACTTCAAGGCCTGGCTGCGTGGGTCCCCCATGGGTCTAGCTGCTGCAGTTCCACCTGCGGGAGGGTGGGGGCTGGCGTTAGCACAGGCCAAACAGTTTCAAATACAGGCATTGTACCCACAAAACATGCCTTGGCAGGTGCTGAGTGCAGGGAGTTGCTACAGGGCCACCGCACCCACAAGCAATGGAGAGGTGTGTTCCCAGTGGGTGGCTGTGTGCGATCTGGGCTTGCACCACGTGCACCCCACGGCGTGGGAAGGGCCATCTGCTAGTGAAGGAGAGGTCCCAGGACTCTGGCAAACCTACCCGCTCTGGATCCTTCCTCTGCTGCTGCAGGCAGAGGGGCCTTTCTCTCCTTTCACTGCTGGAACACGAGGTGGAGTTGACCCCTGTGCAATGGACTGGTCTCAGTTCTGCTCCAGGTTTCCGCGCAGCACCAAAAGGTCCGGGGAACAACGAGCATGGCAGTAATTAGCTGCTATTCTACTCGATTTGGTTTTTTATCCCATGCCCATCACTCTTGTACCTGTGCATTAAGTGATTGGCAGCTGCTGGCTCTCTCAGCCAAGGACTGCAGGGCTGGAGAAGACTGGCTCCCTTTGGCAGAGGGGTGAGGTCCATCAGTGGGGCTGGGAAGCATGGCCTGCTACTGCCCAGGCTATGCTAAGCCTGTGGGTGGAAGGCCAGAGCTGTCAATCCAGCCCCTTTCACCAGAGCTCAAACTCCCCCTAGACCAGGTAATGACCCACCCCCCACCCCCAGAGCCTGCATGAAGGGAGCAGTTAAAAGTTGCAGGCTGTGCCCTGCCCATGCCACTCATGATGCCCACTCTTTGGGAAGCCACCCAGACATCCACGCTCACCCCTCCCCGGCACGGACCAGCGCTACGGCTGAAAAAACACTTCTCGCAACAGTTGTTTCCCTGCAGCCCGAGCAGATGTTCTGGGTTCTGTTACATGGGATGGATCCTGCTTTGATTTATTGCTGGACGTGATTTCTGGAGATTCTCAACCCCAGCTCCCTCTTGCTCTCCCTCCTGTCTATGCTCTTTTACGTTCGCTTTGCGGTCTCCCCGACACTCTCTGCAATAAACAGAAACTCCTTTCCAGTGTAAACAAACACACAGAACACCCCAGCAAGCCGCACGGTGCTTGCTCTTTAATTCCCCTCCTTACTGCTAATATTCTCTGGGAAAATGGTTTTTTTAAAAATTTCCCCCCCTTCCTTGCATTTTTTCGCAGAGATTTATAATGTGCCGGCCCGACTGGAGTGGTCTAGCCCGCTCCTTGTCACGAATGTGCTATTAAAAGTAACTCTAACAATATATCTACATAAGTAAAGCCACACAATACCTGATATACACACCACCTCCCAGAGAGAAACGGGTGGAAAAGGAAGGTAGGCTACCTGGAATTCTGCCTTAGCCTGGGAATTACCCAGCCACAAAACATGGGCATTGCCACTATTAAACCCAACTATTCAAAAGCTTTCCAAGAGGCAGTATGTCCCCACAGGCAGGGCACCAGCTGGGGACTCAAAAGACCTGGGTTCTAGTCCCAACTCTTATGCACCTAACACACAGATCTACAGATCTGCTGGCCAGCCCAGCGTAAGTTGCCAGCTGAGATGCTCCAACAGGGGACTTTTTCAAAGCAATCGTAAGTTAGGATTTAAAAGCACCTGGAGTTAGGCTACATCTGCTTCCAGTGATTCCAGTGAGAGAAAAGTTAGGCAAATGTGGCCCTCTTTTGAAAACCCCACCAGTAGGATTTAATTTGCCAGTTGACCCTCCTCAACTGCTCTGAGGTCAACTTGAAGCTCAGCCTGAGCCACTGACTGCAGGAGAAGGGAGTGAGTTCTTACCGTTCACTGGAATTGCTAATTGTCATGTTATTAGTGCTGGTCCAGAACAGGGCCTCACCTCCCACTAAGGTTTCAGACGAACAGAGAGCCCTGCTCTGACCAGTGCAGATGAGTTTGGAAGGACACAGCCTGAGGTGCAGATTTCTGGGGGATAACTGGATTATTGGAGAACGTTCCCATCTGTTAATTTGGAAGAGTTATTAATACTGATAAGGCCATGCCGAAAGGTGCTAATGGCTTACCCGCGAGGGGTGCATGACGGATAAGCGCCCAGACCCTGGTCAAGGAGATCACAAGGGTTAAAGCCCTCTTCCTGGTGGGGCAGTTAAAGGTCTGAGGTCTCCTTGTATTGCACAACAGCTGCTCACAAGAAGGGCCAGATGCCAGCCTCACCTCTGAAACCCTGTGATCCCACAGGAGGAGCTCGGAGCCAGAAGGTTTCCCTGGTGTACAGCTCAGGGACAGGGGCAGGAAGAGGAAACAACATGTTCAACTTTTAGATTGGTGTGAGGCCCTAGAGAGAGACAGAGGGACAATGCAGCTACTTCTCCAGACAAGTGCCTCAACTGAGGCTTCTGCTAACGGGAATTGCTTGCCTGTGTGCAGTTCATTACCTCCTCTGCTCTAGGACTCAGGGGAACTGACCTGCCGGGCCCCAAAATCTGCTACCACTCAGACTAAACTGCAAGCCCTTGCTCTGAAGTAGTGCGAGGTGGTTAAATAAAATCTAGGAATAAGGAGACAATTTCCTCACTGTAGATGCTTAACGCTCTGGGAGTAGTTTAGGTCAAGACACAAAGATAGGCAGGTTATACTACCTCTGTATTTGGCTACTGGAATCCTGCACCCAGTTCTTGCATCCGCAGGTGAAGAAGGATACTGAACAACCAGAAAGGGCTCAGAAAGGAGCGACAAAAATGATGCGGGGTGTGGAAAAACTGTCTTATAACGAGAGACTTTGGAAACTTGCTCTATTTAGTTTATCCAGGAGAAGATCTAGGTCTACAGTTACCTACAGGGGGAAGAGATTTCTGATGATAGAGGGCTCATCAGTCTAACAGACTAAGATCGAACAAGATCCAACAGCTGGAAGTTCAAGTTAGATACAGTCAGACTCAAAATAAGGGGCCAGTTTTTAACAGGGAAGATAACTAACCACTGGAACAATGTACCAAGTGTTGTGATGGATTCTCCATCCCTGGCAATCTTTACCTCAAGAATGGATGCATTTACTAACAGATATGCTCTGGTTCAAACAGGAATTAGCGTCGGGAAGTCCTGCGGCCAGTGGGATGCAGGAGGCCAGACTAGACGGACTGCAATGGTCCCTTCTGGCCTATGCTTTTTGTGTAGCAACTGTTATAATCCTGCCGCAAATAGAAGGAGTAAATGCTTTCCATTTGTTTAATGGAATGAAGGCAAAATGGTAGCTTTGTGTAGAGTAACTGCAGCCAGACCCACCTCGCAGGGTCCTAGAGCCCAGACTCCAGCCCGGGCCCTGATGTCTACACAGCAAGGAAACAGCCATGCAAACCGAGCCAGCTGGCACAGGCAAGCCGCGGGTGTCTAGCCGCAGTGTCCACAGACCCAAAGGGTTCCAGCCATGTACACCAGGCAAGGATCTGGGCCAGCATGTTTTATTTAGAGAACTAAGTGCCACAAAACTGTTAGGAAATATCTGTTCACGGTAACAAAGATTATAAACTGTCATATTTTTGCAACACGGGAAAATAAAAAGCTTGTTTCCTGAGGGAAACAGTCACTCGCAGCAGTTGGAAGTGCCTGTGATTAGATCCTCTCTGAAGAGTTATTTTTAAAATTACCAAGAAAACAAGGCAGATAAGTGGAACTCTGCATGCAAGGCCTGCGGAGGGAGGATTTGCAGCCAGGGCCAGGAGATATGAGATAACTCAGACTTCACCAGCCTGTTGCCAACTGGCCTATAGCATCTTTGGTAACATTAGAAATTGTCCTCTATGAACTAGCTGCCAGTGTTATCACCTGCTGGAAACTGGTGACAGCGCCTGGTAGTAAAAATATGATGATGGCTGCTTGCTCTCGGCCGTCCATCCGTGTCTGCGGATTTGGTGTCGTCTGTGTCACACCTCATGGCCGGAGTGAATTCAGACAAGAGCCGCTCTGTCTCCCGAACAGTCCAAGTGCTGCCGTGGAGGACTCCTTTGCAAGGCTGTGAGCTGTGTTTTGATAAGATAACGAGGCATGTGCCGGGCGATCTGCCTCGTGGAGAAGATCTGCCTTTTCTCATTGCTCCTGCGACACTGCTGGGAGCTGTCTGGCACAGTGCCGGTTTGACACGACACACACCCCATTCGCCTCCATTAACATCCGACTTGTGAGACGCAAAGGGGCCCTGTCACTAGACGCTCTGGACATTCGATAGACGATGAGATCGGCCCATCGGTCGGTGGCCACCTTGAGCAGCATGCTTGTCGTTACCACCAAAATCCACATGGGTGCGCTGCCATGGCTGCTCAGGACCATGGCCCTGGATGCAGGAGGGCTAGTTCTGGCATACTGCTTACACCAAGGGCACACTTTTGCCTTCTTTTCCAGCCAAGCCCAGCAGAGTAGCCTCCGGCCGTTTCCATCGTAAACATCGCTCCACCAGGAACCGATCCGGCCTCGGTGTCCCAGTACTGCTACAGCAACAAACTCACAAGAGGCATTCGGACTGAACCAGTGCCCCAGCTCACCTGCCGTGATGAGGCCTGCGCCCTTCTGCTGAGTCTAACCTTTCTCATGCCTCACCAGGGCAAACCTGGGGATGGGACAGCTTTGAGAACCTGCCACAGGTAAGTTTAAAGTCTCCACACTGGGAAAGGCTATTAAAGCTCCCCTTTGTATTCTCCTGGCAGCACCTAGCACAGCGGGCCTATGTAAATCACAACAGTGTAATACCTGTGACCCTGGGTAGAAACCAGGGCCAAAGGATCTGTCAGATGCCCAAGTCTCTGTCTGGATAAGAACTGATAACATTTTGCACATAGCAAAAATAAATCTGAATTAGCTTCTCTGTACTTAGTAACTCTGAAATACAGGCAGCCAGTTTTTCCTCTCCAGTGGACACAATATAAGAACTGGGTCACATTTTGTAGGAAGGCCCCGTTTATCAATGGTTTATAAAGAGCATTATTCAGAAGCGCTGTACAGATGTCATGAGCAAGTAAAAGAGAAGAGTAGTCTGGGTTACAAGCATCGCAGCTCCGGCTGCTACAGATGGTGATAAGCGACTGATTGACCGGTTGGACTCTATAACAATTGATTAACTATTTATTAAGATATCGATTACTAATTTATTAGCCCTTTAGAAACCAGATATCAATGGAATTTTCAGATAAGGTGTGACTGATACATGGTTCTTCTCATTTCACCCGGAGGACGCGTCGCACCTCATCTGGGCTGATAGATCAGAACTGGAAGCCGGTTGCTGCTCCTCAAACCTTTCCAGAGCTTTGCCAGATTTGTCAGTTCAAGTCCAGAGTTCTCCTTGACCCAGATCATCATGAAGACGCTTCATTGCCGTAGCCAGAGAAGGAGTCTCGAGTCCACGATAAGTAACCCTAGGAAAGAATGCAGCAGCCTCCTATTTTGAGAACATGGCCTTGACCTTTGCCTGGTGGCCTGTGAAGACCACATGGTCCAAATACTCCAGGGAGCACCAGAAAAAGTTCCTGTTTGTTCTTGCCAACAGTTCAACGCTCATCCTCCAGCCCTAGTTGCAGCTACATCCCTTGGATGTTCATTTTGTATTCCGGCTGCTCACCGGGCGCTCAGCTACCACTGTATAAAACCTACAATAGGCCAGAATTTATTATTATTTGTATTACAGTGGCACCAGGAGACCCCCACTAAGATTGCGGCGCCATTGTGTGAGGGGCTGCACGTGCTCAGAGTAAGAGAAAGCCTTGTCCCGAAGAGGTGACCAAAACAGACAAAGGGAGAAAGCGAGGATTGTTATCCTCATTCTACTGATGGGGGAATTGAGGCACACGAACATTACGGAACTGGCCCTAGCTCACACGGGAAGTTGTATGGCAGAGCCAGGATTCAAACCCGTGGTGGTAGTCCAGAGCCTTGGCCACAAGAGCCAGTACCTAAGGAGCAGTGTGCTCCTGACACTCCAAATCTGCCCAGGATGCGCTCTGGAACAAGGGAAGTGCTGATGCCCCCCCCAAAGAGAAGTATGTCCCCTTATGCGTCCACTGTTGCTCTCCTCCTGGGACATTTCCTTCGCGAATGCTTGGCTGAGGCCAGTTTCGCCAAACATTTGACTCCTCGCTACTGAACCCAAGAGACTTTCACCACAAACAAGCGATTGCTGTTCTGCTCGCTGGCTTCACAATCACTTGGAAACCTGACGGCGCTGCTCCTGCTTACGAGGCAGGGGAGAGAGACCTCTTGTGTCCACCTGCTGCTCCAGATCCCCTTATTTCTGAGAGCAGAGGGCGCTATCCTCCCCTTGCAGCATTTATGGTGTCTGCCTGGCTAGCTCGACAGTGATCTCTTCCATTGCTACCTACCTCCCCCTTGGGGAGAGTTTTCCCAGCACTGCAGCTAAACCGGTTTTACCTCTTGCCACCATGAGAGTTTCTGGCTGGTTCCGCTGGAGCTTTGCAAGCTCCAGTTAGCTCGGTAGGATGGACCGTTGGGTGCCCATAGCATTCCACGTAGGTCAGTACAGGCCCCGTCATGGGTCACTGGGTCCTCTCCCTCCCCCGGGAAAGTCTGTGTTGTTATCCTTGGTCTGTCTGTTCTATACGCATTAAGAGCTTCTCCTCTGGCCCCGCTCAGGAGCGTGGGCACAACTTCTGGTTCTCCAGCGGGGCGTTTGCAGATACAAATTATTCAGAGCATTCAAATGCAGGAGCTCCGCTGCTTCCCGTTCACATCCAAATGACCCACAGGGTTGCCATGATGGTGATTTTTATTTAAATCGATATTTTCTGTGGTATCCCAGAAGCACTGGCTGCCAATAATCTCTCTCATCAATCAGGCTCTCCGCAGTGGCAATCAGATTTCCTTTGCTTTGCACACTCGGGTGGCTGCCCCTTTTCCTTGCGCCTCCATCTCTCTCATTCTGCCTTTGCAGCTGGCAGGCTCCGTCCTTCTCCGACTCTCTGCGCCCTCCAGGAAGCACCCAGCTTTCTCCCACTGCAGCCCCTGGGGGATCTGAGGAACACACGCATGGTCCAGGGAGAGTAGAGTGATTTCACTTGGCAGTGCCACCTGGTAGGACATTGGCTAGGACATTGCAGCTCCTTCCTCCCTCCTGTGATTGACCCCGGTGGTTGCTTGGCTGACAGCAGTGTCGCAGGGCTGTTGTCATTTTCTTCGTCACCACTGCTAAGCTTGGAACTCCGGAGATGAAATTCACCCCTGTGCACTTAAGTGGTGCATAGGGTTGAATATTACCCTCAGAGAAACAAACCACACCAGCTGGAGGTCAGCAACAAACTCTTCTTGACGGTGTTGTTCTTGGGCAGAGACCAAACACTCTCAACCCATGACACCGAGCTGCAGAACCTGATGGGAAATAACCCATGTGTGAGGTTCAGGTCACAGAAGCCATGAAAGGAAATGAGTTTATAATGGCAGCCCAAACCTTCAGCTGAACTAATTTATTAAACATCACGGAAAATTATTTCATTGTTTTAAAAAAAAAATCAAACCCCAAATCCCCAAAGAACACCCCCTCGCCCCACCCCGCTTCTGCAAACCATCTCTGTTGGTTCAGGAATCTAGCACATCTTTCGGCTTTCAAGCCAGCATAAATAACTGAAACACTGTTTTAGTGCATCTGCTACTCTAGGAAAGTAGTCACACTTCTTCGTATGCTCATGATTTGTTATTATTTGTATTGCCACAGCGCCTCGGAGTCTTAGCCAGGACCAAGCCCCCGTTGTGCTCGGTGCTGTACAAAGACAGATCTTGTCCCAAACAGCTTATAATCAAGAGATGACAGATGGATCCAGACCAACAGAGAGGAGGTGTACTAGGAAACAATGAGGCAATTTTGGTCACCATGAGAGGCAGTGGGTTCAGCACATCAGCCACCGGACCGATGTCTGGCTTTTTGAAGGCACCACGGAGAAGGAGAGTTTTACGGACGGATTTGGAGGTGGAAAACAAGTCCGTTTTGCAGCTGTTTATGGAGAGCTCCTCCCACAGGTGATGGGCAACATGGCAGAAAGGATGAAAGGGCTAGTTTTAAAATGTCACAAGTGGTGTAACAAACTGACACCAGTCACACCCAGTGTGGCTGACTCACGATTTTATCAGGCATCTCATGATATTTGGTGTTTTTCCTAAATCCCCAGCTCCTGGAGTCATGGCGTATGGGAAGATGTCAGCAAACCAGTAAAGTGCCTGAAACCACTATGGCTTATTGCTAAAAGCAGCCAAGTCAGCAGGCTTAGCTTAACCAAGGAAGGAGGAGAGGGAGTTTTGGGTGCCACAGAAAGGGCAGCTTGACCCTGCATCCTTCCTGATAAGAATTGTGTTGAAGTTGCTGATACATGCATCTTAGAAGAGCAGGATGTGCCCCTGGAATGTCTGTTGGGGCCTCAAGGCTGCAAACTCTGGAAAAACCCACACCTGGTTAATCGATAATCAGAAGGAGCCTCTTGCTTGCCCACTGGAACTGCTTGCTTAACAAGTTTTCTTTACAGGACGTGTCATTCTATTACTAATGTATGAAACAATGGCATCAGCAGAGAATCTCAGCTTTCATTTAAGTTTCCAGCCTTCCTGCTTGTGGCGAAAATCTTGAAAACGTGACCCCCTAAAGATCCCAGGAGGGAATTAAAAAGAACCCCACGTACAGTATTTGGATTTTTTTAAAAATCTCATGATTTTTTAAACTGATCTCATGATTTGTTTTGAGGCCAGGCTCATAGTTTAGCAACACTTGTGGTTGGCAATACACACCCCCTCTGCCTGGGCGAAACAGAGAGCAGAATCTGGCCTAAGCCTTAGAGCAAGAGAAGCCTAATGAGTGCCGAATCCAGGGAGTACATGAACTACTGCCACTTGAAGCACAATTCCCCGAAAGCTCGTGGAAATGACTTGCCTGGGTGTTTCAAATAAGCCCCCAAAACGGAACACAGCCAACCAAGGCATAAACATAATGGCAGATCAGTGGATTATGGATTTGCAGTGTCAAAATAATTGATCAAGACTTGCTCTAAAACCGGCCTTTAGAATGGGATTGTTGCTGCCATCCATATATTATATTTGATGAAACCAAGTTAGCAGCGTTTTTATCTGTCAATTAGGAACCATGAAGCAGTTATTAAATAGAGCCGGAGCTCTCCTTGCTGCTATCTCGGGCCGCACGGCAGACACATAACAGCCTGTAATGAGGCATTAAGAAGCAGCGGTTTTGTTTCTGATTGGATTGGAGATGATAAGCCAGAGACGGGCAGCTGCTCGCTGGGGAGTGGATCCGCAGCTAAACGGCCGGAGAGAAACAGCTGCTCTCGGAAAGATCAAGATGCAAGTTCCACCCCCCGCTTAACACGAGGCTCCGAAGAGTGGCCGTCTCGCTGCGATCGTTAGCTGGGTGGAAGCTGGCTAGACCCTGAATTTAATTAAAGGCTTTCCCAGAGCGCGCGCTGAGCACGGGGCAGGTCGGCCACTCCGTCAGGCCCCAGGTGCCAGTGGCTGGGTTTGGAGAAGAAGCAGGCAGGCACCAGGCAGCGCGCTTTGTATGGGAGCAATGGGGCTGCCACACATCAGTGTCGGAGAGAGGGAGCAGGGAAAACATCTGCTTGGAAAATACATAAGTGACGTCGACTGAACCCGCCCCTGCTCCCGAAGTGTCCGATGCCCTGGTGGGGGGAAGCTGGGAGGGGGTGGCACAGCTGCTGCTCACATGGGCTTCTCCACCTCCGCTGTCCTAACACTGCTCTGGGAGACAGGCCACCGAGAGAGATGGACCCCAGGGCTGGCAATTCCTCAGTCCCACTGCAGAGCTGGGCTGCACCGGAACCAGTAACCCAGCGGAGAAAGGCGCCAGCACCGCCAATCCACAACCACCACCCCGAGTTCCTAAAGTGCAGCAGGGCGAAGGCAAATTATACACCAGTAACCCAGCCGGCCGCTCCACGCCTGGGGAGGACAGGGGTTAAAGGAAAGACTTGGGTGTGTTATTACCCTGGTTCGTTACAAACCGATCCCCATCCGTGGGGCTGTGCCCCCCGGGGTCGGCTGCTGGGAACTCCCCGAGTTTCAGCGTTCTAAACCAACTCAGTCTCCCCAGTAGGCCCCATACATTGCCCATGGAGTTGAGGGCACCTGCATTTCGAACCAACTGTCTGATGTTGTGTTGACGCTCAGGCCCCTGCGTCACCCCAACCCCAGGGGCCTGCTGGGAGGTGACAGAGGGTCTTTAATCTTGATATCTCTGAGGAGAACAAGAATCACAGATAAGCCGTCTCCTTTTCTCCGCCAGGCACCGCAGCTACGATGGTTTCTCGGCTCCTAAAGCGATTTGAACCCTGCGCACATGTCTCTGTCGAAAGGGTAGCGACAGTAACAAAGTGTAGATGGAAAAGAGAAATTGCAAGGGGTCGGTTTGAAAGGAGCAGCCTGGGGAGGGGACCAGTAGGGGAGGGACTCTGATGGGAGTGGAAGGGAACCAGGATGGGTAAATAACTTCAATCTGTGTGGAACCTAGCCTACGCTGGAGCAGGAGCTACTAGACCTGATGCTCACTCAATCAGTGGAACAAAGCCCCTGTGAGAGGGAACTGCCCTCAGACATACTGAATGGTTCAGGAGAGGGCTAACAAGGAGCGGAGAGCCGCGCATTGTCAGGCTGAGAGAGCACGAGAACACGCAGTGCTGTTCAAAACCTCTGTGCGCCTCCACACCGTCCCATCTCCAGGGTGCCCCATCGGGCCTCCGTGGAATAGGGGTGACACAGTCTGCGGGCCCAGCCGGCTCGCCGGATGCTGAAGTCTTGTGCCTTGAGGGAGTCCAGGCCCACTGCCGATCAGATCAGCAGAAGCATCGGGCACTGCCCCCAGACCAGCTCCCAGCAACATCTGGGTGCAGGCCCTGCTGCTCGGAGAAACCTGGTTCACCTCCCCCAGGAAACCTCAGGCAACTGCCATGTCTGTCCATGATGGGCACCTTATGGCAGTGCACGGGGCATGGCTTGCAGCAGGCGGGGTGCTTCTCCGAGCTGCCTCTGGAATAAAGAGAAAAGCACAGGGACAGCAGCCACGGCTTGAAATACACTCAGAGACCAAGCAACCTAACGGGCCACCAAGAGACCATGCCCCCGCTGCCTGGTGCCACGCAAAAGCATTGTTGGCCACGGGTCCTGAGCAGCAGTGAGAGTCAGGAAGAGGAGAAAACTTGAGGAACGTCAGAGCTCGGACTATCGGAGAGCACTGAAAATGAGCCGAAAACTCCTCAGGGTGCTGCAGAGGGGACAGAGGTGCCCTTACCTGCTCCGCGACGAAATAAACGCACAGCTGTGGTCCAGCAGACAAACAGGCAGCAAGGAAGGGGAGGTCTGGGCTCTCCACTCTCTCCGCCAGAGAGACAGATAAAGCCAGGATCAGGTCACCCCTGCTAGAGAGTGCACTGGACCCACCACCGGGGCAGTGGCCTGTGGGCACAGAGCTCCCTGCAGGCTCCAAAAAGCAAGGCCTGGCCTTGGGGAAGTTAAAACAATGGCTGTTCCGCATTGCGTGAGCCAGGCACCCCGCCGCCCCCAGCTCCAGGGGGAATTCTGCACCCCGCTGCTACCGCTGGGGGAAGTGCTGAGCGGGCAGCGCTGCCATGATCTGTACCACCCATGGAGATGGCTACCTGGGACACGAGGAAAAGAGACGAGCCCAGAGCAGAAAACACAGTGTTTTAACCCCACAAATAGGTCTAGGGGCCGGGCTGGCTGGAGAGGGGCACACAAGCCCCATAGGCAACAGCGTGAGATCAGCTTTGAGAGGCTGAGAAATGCAGGCAATGAGGGCTTGGGCACCCTGTTCCCACTGCAATTCACGGAGCATCCAAATCCCGGAGGGCTGGCAGCTACGCTGCTCTCAGCTGAAGTGTTCTGTGCCGTGGGGCGTCTCAGCCATGGGGCAAAGTCCTCAGACCCACTGCAGCCTGAGGCTAGAGCTGTGTGCGACCTGCCATGGGATGCAAAGCTAGGCAGCCGTTCAGGGCGTCACGTACGGGTTGGAACGTACCGACATGGGGGTGTGTTTGTGTGTGCATCGTTTGCCTCTGCGGGACAGAGTCAGAACTGCTCGCCTGTGTGTCCTAGGCCCTATACTCCCAGCCATGGACAATAAGCCCCATTAGTTTGGGTGGTTGGTGCATGTGAAGCAAGAAGACGCACACGCTCTCTCGGCTGTCACTGTGACGGCGCACGTGGTCAGGCACAGTGCGGCAGAGAGAGCACTGGGAGGTACTAGGCAGTGGTGGATTGATCACAGATCAATCGGATCCTGCCAGCCTCCCCTGCACCATCTTCCCCCAGCCCAGCTCTTCCCTCTCTCTCCTAGTAACCTTTTTTTTTTTTGGGTGGGGGGTGGGGGTTGGTATCCGTTATTTGGGTAAACTTAGCGCGGCTGGTGAAAGGTGCTGCACTGGCTGGAGCCCTGGGGACTGACGGCCACGGGAAAGATCCAGCCAGCACAATGGGAGTGCAGGCTCCACCCCCCAGCCCAACGGGAAGGACTCGTTTTCCTGGTTTGCGGTCTCCAAAGGGGCCCGGCTGTGAAGGTGGTTTGGGTGAGGTGAACTCCTAGATGGAGACCCACCAACTCGTTAGCACAGCCGGCAGCCCTATCCGTCTTCACAGCACCCACACCTCCAGCTGCCCCATGCCCCTTTGCCTTTCATGCCTTTCCCCCCTTGGACTACTCTGTTTCGCTGCGCCCATCACCGGGGCCCTGCGCTGTCTGGGCCACAGTCCCTGCGGGGCCTCTCCAGTGGTTATACACAGAGGCTCCAAAGCTGCCCCATTGATTTTGGTCTCTCAATCTAGAAAATAAACCAATTTCCCAAACAATGCGAGAGCTTTGCCCGTTAGCCCCAGTGCAGCACGACGAAGCAGAGAAATCCGAATGGGATTAGGGCAGAGCCCCCTGCTAGCCCAACCGTGATTAACGGCTTCTGAAAATACCTTCAGTCCAGCAGTTAGATTTCCGCTGGCGTGAGATGTAGCGGGAATCGGATACGTTTTCCCACCGAGACTACCTCTGCTCTGGGAGGGGTCAGTGGAGGGCAGGCTGGGGGGAGGGGAGGGTTTTGATGTAGGTCCCGCCACTGCCACCTCCACTCACATCATTATTTTCCTTAAAATTGACGAAGAACAAATTCTCGGGGACTAGCGGCGGCCACGTATTGAGGGATTATGAGATTAGAAATGCCACTGACGCTGCGCGGAATCACTTTAATTCTTATCTGATGGCCCACAGATGTAGGCAATCAAAGCATCCCCGCCAGGTAGAGCAACGAACGACGATTCAGAGGGAGGCAAACAGGACGCGGCCCTCTCCTGGTGAGGGGAGAAGTAGGCGTTCCCGGAGACAGCAGGGCAAGATTGCGTCTCCGCTGCCAGGCCTCCCCCTTTCATTATCTTTTCCAAGGGCGCGTCTGTCAATTCCCTGCCAGGAACTCTGCTGAGCTGTAGGCAGATCTGTTTCAGTTTGCTCTCTTCTGGAAGAGCCATCGCTGTGGCATGTTTCCTGTCCCGTCCACCTGCTGGCCGGACCATGCTGTGAGCCGGCTGGCTTGGAGGATGCACGACGGGGCATCCAGTCTGCAAACACTCCGGTGTCTGTGTCTCATGGTTTTTTAATTCTCTTTCAAATAAACACACAAGTCAATTTCATGTCTGTGAACGCCAGGGCTTTAACTACTGGCGTTAGCATACCCAGTGCAGGCAGGGCTTGTGCAGGCTTCCCACATACACAGCTCTAGCGATGTCCTGTAGCCCGACTCGGCAGTCCCGCACTTCCACCCTTTCTGAGAAGCATCCAGCCGTTTGGGTGCTCAGCTGTAGGAAAGGAGGGGCAGATGCTCTTGCGGGATTCCTGGTGCTTCTCCCTTCCAGTTGGGTCCGATGCCGGTAGCCCAAAGGCAGTGGGGATGTGAAAAACAACGGGGCAAAATGATCTGTAGGGTTTTTGAATGTCAAGGAAGCCTGGCTGATGCTGGCCAAGTTGGTTTGGCCAGCCCCTCATGGTAGCCAAGGAGGAGACATGGCACTGTCCCTCAAGACAGCTCCCGAGCATGGAACAAAAGTCTGCTAGCCTACATCCCTCATTTACCTTAGCCCCACCAGTTTCAAAGGGGCCACCTGCTCCTGGGAGTAAAATTCCATAGAATCCGGGCCTAAGACCCAGAGCTGTGGGGAAAGATGATCTTGTGGCCCAAACATGAGCCAGAAGTCAGGTGATGGTAGGGTGACCAGATGTCCAGATTTTATAGCGACAGTCCCAATATTTGGGCCTTTGTCTTATATAGGCGCCTATTACCCTCCACCCCCGTCCCGATTTTTCACACTTACTGTGTGGTCACCTTAGGTGATGGGGATTGAGTACCCAGAGCGTGAGTTCGCTCGGTCCAAAGAGACCTCCTGCGCTGGAAGGAGCTCTGCACCCAAGCCCAGCCAGGCCCAAGGGACAGGCACCTGGGCTTGCTGGAGGCAAAACAGAACTGGGAGAATGAGCTTCCTGTATGGGCCACTAGGAGGTGCTGACCGGCCCACCCCACATAATTTGCACAGTGGGGGTGGGAAGTGGGTCAGTCAGTGATTGAGCCTGGCCTGTTGTGGCCTAGTGAGGGGCACACACCCGGACATGTTTCGCCACCAGGGCTGCCTGCAGCCGGCTACGTGGCCTGGATAGTGGCTAGATCCGGCAGCTTCCCCCAGCTGCCTTCTCTTCTGCCCTTGACTCGGCGCAAAAGCCTGTGTGGCCGTGGGACGCCTCGGCCAGAGGCCACCTGTCCACGTTCCAGACCCGCCCCAGAGAGCTGGGTTGGGACAGGCTGGCCCGGCAGTGCCTCCATGTCCTTAGCATGCACTAAGGGCACCGGAGCGCTCTTGGCCCATGCAGCAAGCTGGGCAAAGGAGGGAGAGATTTGCATAAAGCTTCTCCACAAAGAACCGCGCTCCCATCCAGCTGCCTTTTGAAGCCGCATTACCTCATGTCGGCTCCGTATCAAAAGCCCTCGGTCAATTTCCTCCTTATAAGGAGATCAGGGGACTGTCCTCTTGTTATTGCTAAGGTTGCTCACTATTTTTTCACCCCCCTCCCCCCCCTTTTCCACTTTCCTTTCTTATCCTTGGCTTTTTCATTTCCTTTTTTCCTTCCCCCTCCCCTGCAGACACCTTGACAATGAGCCCTCCTGATCTGCCCCCTCTCTTTCCAGGCTGTCTCTGCCAGATGAACTCGGGAGCACAAAGCAGATGAAGCCACGAGACGTAATAAGTTTTGACGGACCAGGCAGGCTGGGGGAGGGGGAAGGTAGGGGAATGCCGTGCGGGAAGTAGCTCACGGCTTCGACATTATTCCTGAGCACTAGAGAAGTGGGGCTGCAAGGGGCTTATTGCCTTCCCCTGCCATGCGGCATCTCGCCCCTTGCGAAGCAGGGCAGCTCATTGCCATCGGAGCAATTGACAGAAAAGCTGGTAATGGCCATTGACACTTTGTTTTCCTTTCCTTTCCCGGCCGCTCCGCATAGGAACGTAGGGATCCTCTGACCAGATCAGACCCAGGGTCCAGCTAGCCCAATATCCTATCTCTGGGACAATCGGCCCCCCTTGCAGATCTCATCCTGAGCCCTATTAATTGGAGACTGGCTGAAGCCCAGAAAACCCTGATGCAGGAGATTTAATATCCCTTCCAAATTGCGCTAGTCTCAGCTGTTAAAACTCTGGCTAGGCATATCCAAACACACGTTGCATTCCCCATTTGGGGACAAGCTCAAATGAATCGGGTCCTTTGCACTGTCTACCTCCCTGCAGAAGAAGAAGGATCCACCCATCGGAAATGGAATATCTGCTGTGCTTCCTGTCTACCTGTCTGTTTGCCTGTCTGTCTGTCTTCCTGTCTGTTTAGATTTGAGAGGAAGAGAATAAAAGGGGCCATGACAGAGCAATAGGGTCTGGTCCAGAGGCTACTGCAGTCAATGGGAATATTTCCACTGATTTCAAAGGGCTTTGGGCCAAGCTTCTGCAGAATAATACGTGGTGGAGAGAAGATAAACCAGGTGCTCCTACTTCCCCTGTCTCATAACACAAGGACAAAGGGCTACCGGATGAAACTGAAGGGCATCTAATTTAAAACCGATAGAAGCAATCACGGTACTACACAATGCATGAATAGCCTGTGGAACTCATTGCCACTATATTATTGAGGCAAAGAGCTTAGTGGGATTCAGGAAGGACTGGACATTTATGTGGATCGTGGGAACAGCTTCTAGAAATGGTTATTGCAATAAACTAGGCTGGAGTGAGGAAGGCAGGGTCTGCAGCAGAGCTGGTCTCCGGCAGCTGCCTGATTAACCACGTCACCTGATTGGCTGCCGGGGCCAGCACAGCAGCAGCTCTCTGGCTTCTCATTGCTCACACCCACCCCTGTGCCTGCTCCTGCGTGCTCCGGCGCCTGCTTCCTTCTGCCCCTGCCCTAAACCCCTCCTGGCCTGATCCCCTCCTTGCTCCACTTACTGCCCTCTGCTTTGACCCTTGGCTTTGGCTCCTGACTACTGACGTCCACGCCAACCACTAGGCCAGACCGCCCTCATCCTGGTTGTCTGAGAGGCAGGCACCTACCTCTCACTGATCGTGGGGTCCGGAGGGAACGTACTCTGTGGACAGGTCATTCCATAACTGCCCTCTGGGGGGATTCTTGCCCCTTCCTCCCAAGCACTGAGTGTCAAAGAGAGGGGGGCTGTGTGGAAGGTGTGCTCCGGTTTGGTGACTCCGGCATTGCATCCTATCCATAGGGACTGGCTAGCTTTTAAACCACTGCACTCTAGGCTCAAATCATTTGTATTGCCGCGTCATAAGACAACCTTGTCCTATTGCATTGTAACCTCCCACGATTTGTCCTGCAAATCGCCTCGCTGAACACCGGCCGTCCCTTTCAGACTTGGTCTGGGCCACCAAAATCAGAGCCACTGCAGATCCTCTAGCGTTTGAACAGGGGCATGGCAAGGCCTCCCCAATGCAAATAACCACAGTGATAGACCAGGGGCAATATCTGACACAGGCCAGAGAGCTTAATCCAGTTCCCCTGTACTGAGTCCAGTAATTTGTGTTTGACTAAAACATCTTCCAGAAAGGCAGGCAGTCAGATCTGAAGACATCAAGAGAAAGAGAATCCACCGCTTCCCTGGGTAATTTGTCAATCAGCCTCACACTGTTAAAAACGTGCGTTTTATTTCCCATTGGAACTGGTCTGGCTTCAGCTTCCCATCATTGGTCCTTCTTCTGCCTTGCTCCACTAAAGAGCCCATTAGCACTGGGTAAGTTCTCCCCGTGAAGGTTCAGATCCACTGTTACCAAGTCACTGCTCAATTGTCTTTCTGAGAAACTAAACGGATTGAGCTCCTGAAGTCTCTTTTGTTTTCAACCCTCGAATATTTTTGTGGCTCTTCTCTGCACCAGCTGCAGTTTTTCGCTATCATTTTTAAAACAAGGACACCAGAACGGGATGCAACGTTCCGAACTGGTCTCCCCAGTCCTCTATACAGAGGTACAGACACCTGCCTGCTCCTACTCACTCTGCCCCTATTTACACAGCTACAGATCATGAGTCCTTTTAGTCACAGCATTGCACTGGGACCTTGTGCATGGTCTTTTCTGAGTCACAGCTTCCCAGGATACAGTTGCCAAGCTAAACAGCCTTGTTTTCAAGGGACAAGTTTACATTTTTGTGCCGGACCAGTTTCAGAGATAGATGTCCATGTTCAGTACACAGTGGAATACCCCAAGGGAAGGCTACTCCCATGTTCCTGAGGGTCTCTGATATTTTGTTTCTTGGGAGCACCGTTCTCAACACCGTGAGTTATGATTCTGGCGAGCCAGTGAGAACCACTGGGGTCTGAAATACGTCTCCACAGATACACACACAGAGGAGAAGTGACTATGCAATTGTCTGCCACCCCAATGCCTTCGATGCCTTCCCACTATTCAAAACTCCTTTGAAGCACTGCAAGAGGACTGAAGTTCCTTTGTAACAGCTTAAAATATATCTGAAAGCATTGAGTGGTGTGTCGTTAACTTGCAGAACTCACTGCAGCTGGACCCCCGTGAGGCAAAGGACACACCCGCTGCAATCTCTCCAAGAAGGGCTTTTGATCCTCCTGCATCTGTGGAGAACATGATTCCCCAGCTGCCATCAGGAAGCAGTTTCCCCATTGGGATCAACTAGGCACAACAATGACAGGGCACTGTTAGCCCTTCTCTTTGCTAGGTAACTAGCTAACAAAGGGCAAAACCCTAGTGTAGACAAGGCTGTTTTAATGCGTTAGCAGGTTTGAGATTAACCCTTGGTGCCTCCCTGGCATTCACCTTGACCTGCTAACACGTGTTAAAACTACAGCTGCCTTGTCCACACTAGACTGCTACTGCGTTGTAAAACATACCACCCCTTTTCCTAGCATAAAGAAAAGATGATGCAGGGCTACAAGAATCACTGATGGGTTTCGGCATGTCAATATACACCTTAGCCCTGCTGTCTGGAGCATTCAGAACCTACTGTCCCTCGGGTGGGCTCGTTCCTACCTATAAACGTTTATAGGGGTTGCCTCTCACCATGGCATCTGAGGGCCTGTGGGACACATTAGGTGAAAATCACTTTGAAAACTCGTGTCTGTCTGGGCAAACAGGCCAGGTTTATTTTACAAGCAGTGGAGAAGAGAACAAAAGGACTCTCCCCGGCTGCACCGTGCCATGGGCCAGGGCGGCCCTTGAAGATGAACGAGTCGTTCAGATGCTTGCTGCCTCCAGCGGCTGGGTGGGACGTAACCGACCTAGTAGGGGACCTACTTGCCTGAACGCTGGTGACAGGGACCCTGAAAGCCAGAGCCTTGACCGGAGACATCATTCAACTGCCAGGGATGCCCCAGCTGACCGGGGAGCTCAGCTCTGGGTGAGGAGAGTGACGGAGCAGGAGGAGACAACCTGACAGAGCTGGACCGCGTCTCACCAGCTGCTCCCGGAGCTCAAACACCGAGTCACCTGGCCTGGCCCGGCCTGAGGGAGGGAGGGAGGGAGGGAGGGAAGGATGGGCTTGAGCCAGTGCCAACTCCAGGCAGGCAAAATAAATACCTGTCAGCTTTGCTGACTGCCTCGCAAATCTCAGCTGCCTGCCTGCTCGCCCCCAGGTTCTGTACGGCCCCCACGGCTGCTGTGTGGAGCTCCACTGCTGGGCCGATGATCTGCTCCTAAAGCACTGACGTTCCGCTGTCTCTTGCACGTGGCATCTGGTCTGCTTTGCAAAGTCCCCAGCAAGGGGCCTTCCGTGATTCCCCAGCCTGAGCCAGCTTGCTGTCAGCAAGCTTTTCCGGATAGATGCCCTACGTTACCCCACTCTTCCGAGCGCTGCACCCACGGATCATGGGCGACTCACAGTCCCCTTCCTGCTCCCGCTGCAATACGTGGCTAAGCTCCTTCTGTGGCATGAAGCACAGCCTGCCACACCTTATCCTGTCCCGCCTCAGCACTTTCCGAGCTGCTTCCATCTCTCCTCCCACGCTGATCCCACCGCACGCTGGGTCGCTGCTCGTGCCCTTCGTCGAACTCTCTCCAAATCAGCAATACTCGTTGGGTAACATGGTGCCCAGGAGGACACAACACATTCTGAGCCCCAGCACACCCAAGAGAGAGAAACCATGAGCCACTGAGAATGAAGCCCCAGATGACGCTGGCCTTTTCTGCAGCCATATGGCCACTGCAAACTCAGGACTAAGGTGTTGCTCACTCCCAATCTGGACCTCCCTCCCAGCCCCCCTGATTCCCCAGTTCCCCTCCCACAGGGAACTTCCAGCTTTGGGATGATTTTGCCCTAGACCTAGATGATTGTCATTTTGGTGTCTGGGGATGAGGAACTCTTAGCAAACCCAGGAGCCAGATCCTCAGCTGGTGTGACCCCACCCAGATCCACTGTCTGCACCCACCAGAGTGGCACCAGTTTACATCAGCTGAGGATGTGGCCCAAGCTTTACGTCAGTTAGGGTGTCCAGCAGCCCCGATTTTATAGAGACAGTCCCGACATTCAGGGCTTTGTCTTATATAGGCGCCTATTACACCCCCCCGACCCATCCTTATTGTTCACACTTGCTAGGTGGTCACCCTACCGTCGGTGGCCACAGGGTGCCGAGCCGGGGAAGGGAAACCAGTACGATGATTCCGAAAGAGAATATATTTTATAGCCTCTTTATGAGCTTCTTAACGATCAAGAAAAACTCCACTACCATTTAAGAGCTGAGTGAAATGCTTAGCGTCCACCGCAGTCCAATGCAAACCGCAACAGAGCTTGGAATGAGCCTGCCTCCCAATTACCACCTTCTAAATGCTCTCCTGATAATGCGGCTATTTTAGGGACTGATTCCAGGTGAAATTCCACCTCTGCTGCCTGTGGATGTAGCTTTTTAGACAGAAAAGTTGGCGGAATTCTCCCCGGCTTTCCCTTGTGAAAATGCAAGACTCCCAGCCAACAGGTAACCACTGGGACTTGAACCTGGGACTTCCAGCTCCAAGCACAGACCTATTTCCCTTAAGCTAAAAGTTTAGCTCATTAGGTAGCAGCAGACAGTGGTTGGCTGTTGTGCTGTATGTGGATTAGCCACCAGACAGGGATACAACACACACTTCACAAGTACCTTACAGGGAGTTGCAAAGTGGGGGAAAGTAGCTCCAGGCACGAATCAGCTGATTTGCTGGAGGCAGTTCATTAAAACTTGCAGCTATAAAGCCCTTTTCAAATGGACAATTAAAAAATGAATAACAGAAGCGAGAGCAATCCCAGGTGTGACGTGTTTTAGTGGAAGGGGGACTTTTTCTCCGGGCAGTTTTGCTGGCAGTGAGAATGCTTGCATCTGGCAGATCCTGGCAAATTGTCTGCCGCACCATGAAAAGGCTGAAAAGTAACAGACATGCACTGAAAATAGGAACTAGAATCCAAGGAATGCATCAATGATCGTTTAGGGCAGCGATTCTCAAACTTTTCCCTACCACGACCAACATTTCCATATTTAAACTTTGCCAAGGTATCCCCGCCGCTAGCCAGGACCCCTTCCACTTAGCAACATGGGAAGGACAAAACCATCACGACACCCTGATGCTTGTCTGTGAACCCCAGATTGCAGCAAAGTGCAGCACGAAGCAGAAGAGGCAACGGCCAGACAAAGGGGTCGAGCTGGTCAAAAAGGGGAACCAGCTTTTTTCATGAAAGATTTTGAAATCCAAAGTTTTGTGATTTCCCCCACCGTATCTCAAGAAATAATCCATGCTAGTATTTTGCGGGAATCTCCTAGT